>NC_037348.1:44120210-45370210 GCF_002263795.3 Bos taurus | reverse complement strand
ACAAGAGTTGCTTTATTGCAATATTTACTTTATTGCAGTGGTCTGGAACTGAAATCAGAGTATCCTCAAGGGTATGCCTCTACCTAAGGAATCTTCCACTAAAATTCTGTGTATATAGAAAAGAGATGGATTGCCTGTTAAATGAAAAAGGAAAACCTAGAACAAAAAATTTTACATAAGCTCAAGTGCTAGCCCTAAATTTTAGATCACTGTGTGATAGAAATTAAATGAATGAGATAGCAAATTTCATTGTATTTTTTCTTCCTCTCTTGCAGGATGAAATCTTTGACATGGTAAAACCAAAGGATCCTTTGAAAATCTCTCTCCAGGATTTAATCAACAGTAATCAAGGAGACACAGTCACCACTATTCTAATTGATCTGAATGGCTTTTGGACTTATGAGAATAGAGAAGCGCTTGTTGCAAATGATAATGAAAACTCTACAGACCTTGATGATACATGATCTCTCAAAGACTAGACTGTATTCATTAAAGTAATCTTGGATGCTGCATGTAAATCTTTTGACACAGAATCCTTAGAAACGGTCTAAATAAAATACTTCATAGGCCTACAGAACACAGCAAATGTTCTGGTTATTGGAATTTTGGTTGCAGTGGCCTGGAAGAAATGGGACCAAATTAGGAGCAGTAAATTCTGGTTACACTTAGCTCAGATATGGCAAGTGTGATCTGGTGAAGGTAGGAGTCCATTTTAAACATACATAATCTTTAGAAATAAAGGAAGTTTTCCTGGAATATTTCTGACATTAGTCGTTAAGAATTTGAATACTTGAAAGAAAGTTTAAATTATATCATTTAACTTTGAATCTTCTTCTAAAGTATTATGTATATCAAAGATTACAGAATTCCTCATTCATCAGAGAAGGGTCATTTCATTTCTGGGAAGTATTTGGACATGTTTATTTTAATAGAGTATTTCAATAAAAAGTATTCTAGTATTTTACTTTAATTAAAATCATTGGTATAAAAAAAATCTGTCTAGCTTGATTAACCAGCACCAGGGTTACATTTCACAAAATTTAACTCCATTTTGTTAAGAATTTTTGTTAGAGAATTTGTTAATGAAGTGTAAAGATTCTCAATTATACTGTTTAGTTTTTAAGAGATGAAAGAATAGAAGAAGGTAGAATTGCATGAACTATGATTCAGAAGGAACAGTAATTATTCAAAGGGTTGGAAAGGAAGAAAAAGTGAAAGAGGCTTAAAAATAAGACAAAACCATTTAATGCATTTATGGGAAATTTTATACTCTGCATAAATAAGAAGTATAAAAGTTTAAGGCACAGTGAATATCTATATAAACATTACAAACTGGCCATTGTTGGACAAGTAAAAATAAAATTCAAGAAATGTAACACCTTCATAAATCATTATCTTCCTTCTACTACAATCAGAAAACTTTCTGAGTCAACTCTTTTACATCTGGTACCTCTAGAGAGAGAAGATTCAGGTCACCTTTAGATATGCTTGCCTTTACAGGATACCCAAATAAATATGAGTTTGCATATCTTCTTGAATGAAGATAAAAACAAGGGGAACACATCAGATTATCATTCTTTACTGGTAAACTATAATTTATGATGACATTACATAATCTGAAGATTAACTCTTTAAGCACTAAATTATGTAATTTATATCCATGACTAAAAAGATTACCATCACATGCCATGAACCACCATACTATGAATCCATGTAACAGGATTCCAAAAAAGAATTATCTTCCTAAATCCTTCAAATTTCAATTGAAGAGCTTAGTGGCCAGATGCTCACTGCTAACAGACTTCCATATAAGCCCAATGCACCTATGTTGTTTGTTTGAAGCTATACTTTAGGCAGATATATTTAAGACTGAACTTAACGCTATTTAGAAGACTATTAACAACGATTAATCTCTAAAGGCTCTTTAAGTTTGTGAATAGGTTTGTAGCAGCCCCATATCTAAAATATACATTTCTCCTTACATTAAGTTATAAATCAAAGTCATACAGATACCTCTTAAGATTCTGAACACATACAGGAATATTTTCAAAATTAGTTTCATATTATACTTTTGTGAGGTCTGCTAATGGCACAGTGGGTACAGGGATGGCCAACCAGGTCAAGCAAACCCTCCACTGTTGCTACTTCCAAGTGGTTAGTGACTGTTCATTTCATTATGCCACCACTGCACCTTGTACAATATTTAACAGTGAACCCCTGGACGGTTAAGTCTTCATTTGTCCCCCAATATCACCCTGCAACTACATGACCCAGAGGAGGCATTCAGGATTGAATGACTGACATAACCAGAATGCTATGTGGATAATCACTAGGTATTACTATTTGAATACAAATACAGTAATAAATTTATCCCATAACTAGTGTTCAAACTTAGCTATTTAAATCTGAATAACTACTGAAAGAGAAAGTAAGATTAAATAACCTTCATTAAAAATGGAAACCCATCTTAATATTTGGTGTTATAAACTCAATCACCTTCCCATGAAATAAAGTTAATTCTCAAGGAAAGAAAATCCAAAATGCTTTTATCGTGCTCCTTTTATTACACTCAGTAAACCATCCTTAGTATGAAATGAATGGTTAGATATATAAATATAAGACATAACATGAGAAAATCGAGGGCAAAAATCCTCATTTTAATCCAAGACCACAAATATCAGCTCCAGTTAGTCTTCATCAGCAACTTACCCATTTTTTTTCTTACACAAAGACAAGCTTGATAATTTAACTCTTCCTAGTTGGTGGTTAAGGCTCTAGAATGTCCTTACCTTTTTTAAAGATCATTTTAAAACCAAAGCACTAATTTGACACAGTAAAAGCACAATACAAAGATCCAAATTTCAAATCTGGCTTTTGCTAGATAGAGTTTAAGAATAAAGAAACATTCTTCCCTTTCTTGATAATAATTTAAAATATAAATAATTGTATTAAGTCCCAAGACCCATTGAATAGAGAATGTGAAAGTTTCTGGTATAAAAACTACCTTAGAAGTCTGATAGTCATTTCATTCTACAGAGGGACAGAGACTGGATTTTGTTTGCTTTCTGTAATTACTTCACAATCTCCCTCCATTTCAAAATTGAGATTCACAAATGAACTGGATGCCAGCGTTTCTGGTTGATCAGACTGAACAACGGAATCAGCCTGCAGCTTATTTTGTTGGTATTGTCTTTCTGCTTCTTCTGACATCCTATTTTCTTCTTCTTCTTCTTCTTCCTAAAAAGAAGTAACAACAATAGTTGAAACAGAAATGTCCAAATGGAACAGTATTTTTCTCCCACTTTCAGCACCCAGCACAATGAAATCTAGCTTAATTGTGCACATCAATCCTAGGAAAAGCTAAGTATTACAAAATTCTAAAATGCATGCTAATCTGATAAAGAATGACTAGAATGAAGTGCCTAGTGTTAGGAGGCTATCTCTGGGACAGCTAGAGGATACACGTCTTCATTATGCAACCCATTCAGTCCACAACAAATGAAACTGAATCAAGAAAATGTAAAAAGGAGACACACCTCCTTCTTCATCCGGTAATACTCATCAATTGCATACTGGTATTTTGGGGTGCTGATGCCCAAAACAGATGCAATCTTCTCTCCAAGAAAGTCACACACTAAAAATATAAAAGTTATAAAAAAAAATACAAAAGTCAAATGGTTTACATAATTCCATGTACATTTCTTGAGCCCTTTCTATGTGCAAAGCACTGTAGGAATACAAAATTTACAGTCCCTGCCCTCGGAGAGATTATCAACATTCGGTACATCTTATCTGTGTTATCTTCCTTGATTTCCCCAAGAAACACTAGTGGCTCCTTCTGGGCTCCCAATAACACTGCTGGGAATAAATAAGCAGTTAAATAGAATGAGAACAATGTCAGGGAACGAAATGGCAAAACAGAAAAATAACTGCTAACAGACCTTTTCTGTTCATGTTCACAAACATGAAAACTGTATCTAAATGAGTATAGCTGTTTTTCAGTCACTTTTTCTTCAAAGCACATCCAGAAGCTAAAGAATGTATTAAGGTGAAGTATAGGTTAGATTAGTATCTCCAGTGGTAGCTAGCTAGCTGCTGAGAAGGGCGTGACTAAACTTCCCATTGTTTCTCCTTCATTTCGGAAACACCCTACTTGGCCAAGTTCCTGTTCTGGGAATATATGATACTGGTTATACAACATTCAAACAAAAAAGCAATACCTGAGAGGGTGGATGTGGCAGCACGAAGCATGTGAAACCATAAGTAGGGGCCCCAGGTAAGTTTTGTCTGCAACAAGAGGTTAGGTTAGCAACCTTCATACTTAAATTTATTCCATATATTTAGGCCAGGATGAAGCAGTCAAATACTTGGTGGGTACACAGAATATTCTATAGATAGTATAACAAATAGGCTACAATCCAATAAAAAAAATTAAAAGCTTTGTAGACAGAATGTCACAAAGACATTTAACATTCACCCATACAACTACCATCACCTTAAGTCCATGGAATAACCCAAAAAAGTGGCAGTCACTGAAATGGAGTTGTTAAGTCACAACCTTGATTATTTACGAACTGATAATCCAGAGCCTTCCTTTCTCCTGTCTTGCTGCTTTTTTTTTTCTGTCTTCATTGTTCAGAAACACATCACAGTGTGTATACAGTCAATTGAAAGATTTGTAAGGAATCATACATACAACACTTCTGGTTTAGTGGTGAACTGAGGTTCAGAGAAATTAAGGGTAAGTGAGGGCATATCAAATGAACTTTCAATGGTAAGCAAATAAGTAACCAGTAAGTGGCAAGATGAGTTCTTTTGTTAATTTAAGGATTAAAAAGGGACTAGACCATGCAACCCAAGAAAAGTTTAACATATAACTGGCAGGCTAGAAACACTGGCAGACTGCCATCCACACTACACACCTCATAGTTAACCTTGGTGCTGTAATTCCATAGAAGACTTCTATAAAGCCTGACACATGGATGACAGTTTGCCTCTATGGAGGAAACTGGTCATAGGAGCATGCTTCAATATACCAATATTTTTGTTTATGAAAAGAAAACACAGTTATAGAGCATAGGCTCTATCAAATACATTAGTATTGTTTCCATATTGGTTTCTCAGAGAGAAGAAAAAGATAAGCCTTAATCCATAATCTTCTTAGATAAGATATGCTGATGATTACAAGAGCATTAAAAAACCAAATACAAGAATATCTGCAAGACTGAAAACCACAGACACTAGAAACTGCTTCTTTTCTGTTGGTGAAATGGAAGTATGGTCCTTTCCTGATATCCGAAGCTGACAAGGTTGCCAATTTCAGTGTTATTTCCTTTCTTCCTGGTTAAGGAAAAATTTTCACCTGAGGGCTTTCAAGTCATTTTGAGTGGACACTATGTGTCTAATCAAGTTCTCATGCAAATTACTTTAAAAAATAGCATCATATATTTCAAATATTATTTTAAAAGGATATATCTAAGACTGGGCAGACAGGCTAAAGCAGAGGAGGAAACAAAATGAAAAGTAGGTGACACTATTTTTGAAAGGACACGCAAGAAAGGTACCTCCTTTGTCTCTCTTCACACGAGAATGGATGTCCAAGCAAACAAATACATTCAAGAAAGTACTGTATATTTCTGGCTCCCTGATCAAATCTGCTATATCTTCTGTATTCAGAGCAGAAGGCATTTCTCATGTGGGATAAGGGTTAGTTCAGGGGCTCTGTTTAATATGCTCTAACACTAGCGTTTACATATGTCTTACAGCAAGTGGGACAGTGCAGAAATAAAGGGAATAGAATCAATTTCTATAACACATAGTAAGTGATAGGGCCAAGAAATTACTTAGAAAAAGATTCAGCAAGATTTTGAAGGAAAGTACATAACTCCCACTGGAACAATTCTCTTGAGGTTGTTTCTACAGAAAATAATTGCTAACGTCCAGATTGTAACTACCAATGGGTCAAACCTGTTCCAGAGCTAAGACACTGGATAAGGATTCCTGAAAACCATCTATCATTATCACGCAAAATTATACAGAATGAATGAATGGGGTGTTTTGTTCAGACGCTGACCTAGAGTCTGGAACCCTGACACCACTACCGGCATCACTACTGCCCCCACTGTCCCAGTTAACAGGAGAACTGAAAGATCTAGTCTTCAAGACTTCCAGGTTATGGGTGCAAACTCTAGTAGGTTCATTCATTTCTTCAAAAATTTAAGTATCTATTTCTTCCTGAATAATTATTCACTTCCTTAATAACAAACTATTAAGCCTTGCTATTTTGGGACTTTCCTGGTGATCCAGTGGTTAAGAATCTGCCTGCCCATGCAGGCACACGGCAGGTTCAATCCCACATGCCGCAGGAAGATCCCACATGCCGCAGAGCAACTAAGCCTGTGTGTCTCAACTTCTGAAGCCTGCATGCCTAGAGCCTGTGCTCTGCGCAATGAGAAGCCTGAGCGCTGCAGTGAGAGAGTAGACCCCGCTCTTAGCAACTAGAGACAGCCCACATGCAGCAACAAAGACTCAGCACAGTCAAAAATTAATTAATATTAAAAAAAATTTTAAACCTAAGCATACATGTGTTTTACAACATTATTACACTTTTTCTATCTTGCTGGTTTTCCCATTTACTATATTGAAAATATTAAGCATATTTCTTAAACGCTTCTATTTCTACAGGCAGAAAAACTAGGCCCAAAATATAATCATTTGGAAAGCTCGCCCTTCACAATGTAAAACTTCACAACAGAAAACTTACCAATAAATATTCACCAGTAATATATGAGACTGTCCATTCCCTTGTGCCCTCATTACAGTATACTGTCCTTTTCCTTTTTATTTATTTTTATTATTTTGGCCATGCCTTGCATCATGCAGGATCTTAGTTCCCCAACCAGGGATTGAACCCATACCCCTTGTAGTGGAAGGGTGGAGTCCTAACCACTGGACCACCAGGGAAGTCCCACATCCTTTTCCTTTCTTAAAATTTGATAGGCAAAACTGAGCCCAGATCATTTTTAGTTCTGACTATATTATGAAAGGTATCAATCCATTTATATAGGTAGCAATTATGTGCATAATCAAAGTTTTTAATGTGTATAGTTAAATACACATATATATGCATATTTGAGGAACCCTAAACAAAACTACCACAGGTTAAAGGAATTACTGGAAATATGTCTATTCTTAAGACACATCTAAGGTAAAAAATCTAAGGAAAATTGTAAAAAGACCTAGGTCTCCATTTCTTACTTTCTATCAGGTACCATATGCCAGGAGTATTATTCTTAAATCTTTATTTAAAATATCTGGGCTTATCTTTAACTGGGTCAGTTCTACAAATCTTCTATATAAACATACCAATACCAATGCCAATACCTTTCCCAAATTTCTTTGTTCTCAGATTTATGATGCAATAGAAACAAACAGATGGAGAAGGAAATGGCAACCCACTCCAGTGTTCTTGCCCGGAGAATCCGAGGGACGGGGGAACCTGTTGGGCTGCCGTCTATGGGGTCGCACAGAGTCGGACACGACTGAAGCGACTTAGCAGCAGCAGAAACAAACAGAAAATGGACAGTCTGCTCTTCACATTAAGTGAAGCTAGATCTGTCTTCAGTGATTAACACCTGAGAGGATAATTGGTACTTTGCTAAAAAAGGTAACAAATGTTGGTGAGGAATGCAGAGAAACTGGAACCCTTACTTGCTGTCGGTGCGAATGCAAAATGGCGTAGCCATTATGGAAAACAGTATGGAGGGTTGCTCAGAAAATTAAAAACAGAAATACCATATGATCTAGCAATCCCACTTCTGGGTAGTACCCAAAAGAACTGAAATTAGAATCTCAAAGAGGTATTTCCACTCTCATGTTCACTGCAGCATTGTTTACAGTAGTCAAGGTATGGGAACAACAGGAAGCGCAGTGGGAGTCCAGTCTTGGCCACAGCAAGGTGACTACTCCACGACTGGCCAGACCTGAAAATCAGCTCGGACTAAGCATGCTGCCTTCCGGTGAAGGAAATACAGACAGGTTTCTTATCACCCAGGTTTCTTGTCTTAGTTTAGGCTTAAGAATTCAAATAAATTCCAACGACAACATGCTACATAGAGGGTAACTTACAATTTTAAGAATGGATAGGGACTTCCAGCAAAAGAGTGGGAGGAACCCTGAGAACCCACAACCCAGTGAAACTGGTGAAAATTATTTTAAATGAACATTTAAAGCCTCTGGAAATGGTCCTAAGGGTATATGACAAATGAGTAAATAACTAATCAAGAAAATAAAGGAAAATGTGATAAGAAAATGAGTATGCAGTACGTGAACCAAGATCATAGGCCTTCCCAGCAAAGTGAAATGGAAAGTCCACTGCAGACTGGTGCAACTAAGAGCACAGGGCTCCTTCCACCCCCAGCTTCCAACTAGAGGCGTTTCTTTCCAGAAAGAATGGGACATTAATCAGCATTTCTCAACCTGCCCAGAAGCCATCTATTCCTGAGACTAACTCCCAGGTGAGTGCAGTTGACAGGGGAGGGCTCCCTTCTTCCATCAGCTTCCACTAACATAATGGAGGCTCTACCTTGAGCATGGTGCAAGTGAGAATACGGCGACACTGACCCCAGTTCATTAGCCAGTGGTTCCATGCCAGAAGAGATGAGCCATGACCTAAGGCTTCCTTCTGCTCCCAACCTCAACTGAGCATTCAGCTCCTAAAGTAGGGGGGTCACGAAGAAATGCACTACTATCCCTAACCCCCACTCTGGAGCTCTCTACCTAAGAGATTTTGCCCAGGAGGAAAAGCAGGCCATCAGACAGATTGCTCCTAATTTCTGCCGTGTGAACTGACTTCATCTGCAACAGAAGTGGAAAAGTCCAAGCTTAAGGGTACTCTCAAAATCAGTGAAGATTTTGGTAAAAGGTACTTGGGAAGAAATTCTTCGATTCTATCAAGATACAGGATCACCTGTAGTTGATCAGCTAGTTTGAAGCAGAGAACAGCAAGTGAGGAGGAAACAGAATTTGTTAAAAGAACCCATCAACTGACTAGACAAATAAACAAGCAAATATTACAACAAAATCAAGATCCTGGGTAGTGGAGATTTGGGAAGACGGAGAGGGGCCCACCCAGAGTTGTTACAATATATTATCTAAAATGTCTAGTTTCAAAAAAAAAGTATGAGACATGCAAAGAGACAGGAAAGCATGACCCATACACTGGGAAGAAAATTAAAAAAGCAGACAACAAAACTACTTGTGAGAGTGACCAGATGTTGGATTTAACAGGAAAAACTCAAAGTAGCCTTTATAAGTATGTTCAAAGAATTAAGGAAACCATAGGGCTTCCCTAGTGGCTGAGATGGTAAAGAATCTGCCTGCAGGGAGGGAGACGCAGGTTCCTGGGTCAGGAAGATCCCCTGGAGAAAGGAATTGCAACCCGCTCCAGTATTCTTGCCTGGACAATTCCATGGACAGAGGAGCCTGGTGAAATATAGTCCATGGGGTCACAAAGAGTCAGATACGAGTGAGCGACACACACACACACAAACACACACACACACACGTGTAAAGAAATAAAGGAAGGTATGATAGCAATGTCACATCAAATGAAGAGAAATTATATAATAGAACCAGATGAAAATTCTGGTGTTGAAAAAGTACAATAACTGAAATGAAAATTTTAATAGACGGAAAAAGAAACTGACAGAAATGAGGGGAGAAATAGACAATTCAACAATCACAGTTGGAGACTCCAACACTCCATTTTCAATAATGAATAGGGCAACTAGGCAGCAGATCAACAAGGCAACGGAAAACAAAGAACACTATAAAGCAACCAGACCTGACGGACACCTGTAGAACACTCCACCGAACAGCTCTACCACTGCAGGAGACACTTCTACAGTATTCTGCAAGCATTTGGAATTGCCCTCGATGTACAGTTTTACAGTCCTTTGAATGTTTGCTATAATAGAGAATGTGCATCTGATTTTTTTAATAACTAAAATTTATTAGAACCAAATCTGAAGAAAAACTAGTAATAACACTTTTTAAACCAAATCTAAATGAATAATTCTCTATTCTGCTACTCTGCTTTATTTTCTTCATAGAACTATCCATAGTCTGATAATTATATTGTTTATTACCCTTCTGTCTACGGTGTAAGAGCATAAATTTACACTGTCCATTGCTGTATCACCAGCACCTAAAACAGTACCTTTTACAAAGTCAGTAAATATTTCAGCAACTGAACTCTCAGAATGACTACTTAGAAGGGCAACATTCCCTTTTTAAAAATGTACAACTAATCGTAATTTTATAGTCACATCTTTAATAGTTTAGAAGTTCTTAAGTTCAGCTGGTGAGGAACACAGAGTTAAGAACTATACACTCCTAATCAAAACGAGGCGATATAAAAAAGAAGTAACAACCATCAGCGGCATATAACATTTAATACAAAGGGATAGGAATTCAAGCACTCTGCTTAGTGAAGTAAATCTGAAAGAAACCTATCCATGCTGACAAAAAACTTCTGACTCTCAAAAATAAACCATTCACGCTACTCAAGACAGGAAAGAGGTCCATCCATACTGTGTAAAAATACTGCTTTCTATCAAAATCAAAACACAATGTTATAACCAGAATATAGTTTATTTAAACCTATCCCATGGACAGAGGAGCCTGCTAGGCTGCAGTCCATGGGGTCTCAAAGAGTCGGACACAACTTCTCACTTTCATGCATTGGAGAAGGAAATGGCAACCCACTCCAGTGTTCTTGCCTGGAGAATCCCAAGGACGGGGGAGCCTGGTGGGCTGCCGTCTATGGGGTCGCACAGAGTAGGACACGACTGAAGCGACTTAGCAGCAGCAGCAGCAGCAAATGGTTCCTTCCATTCAGTGATTAAGGGAAACAAATCAGCTAGAACAAAACCCACTGACAAAAGGCTCATCAGTCTCACACCTACCGGATCAACAGGAGGCAGAACGTCTTTCTTCTCCAGGCTGTCCACTTCATCTTCGTCTGTGCTGTACTCTTCCATTGTTTCACCGCTAACAAAGTGGATGACTCTCCTTGGGACTTTCTTCTTTTTTCCTATGACTCCCAGTTCTACATTTTCAAAGCCTCTTTCATTACTCATCTAATGTCAATAATAAATCAGGAAAAGGAGAGTTTCAAGTGAGATTAATTTTCTTCCATATAACCAAAAAAAAAACTATTTGGGGTTGCTTTATTTAGGGAATAAAGAAATACAAGCCAGTCTATAAACAGTTTTTTTAAAAAATAAGACAGGTCACACACACAAAAGAATATCGACAGCAAAAATGAAGGGTTTAACGAACTGAATAACAAAGCAAACCTCTGCACACTCACCACCAAGGTTAAAAAATAAAACTTAACCAATTAAACTTTTTAAGTCAAAAGCTTAGAAATCAAGCAGCACACTTTAGGTCACAGCATTCCAATGCTGTATAATATGTGAAGATATGCTGGACATCAATAATTTTAAAGAATTATGAAGGAATTAATGTGTAATATCAAAGGAAAATCATACAGATACATATACATGTTAGATATGTAGTATAAAAAAACAATTTGTATTAGGTAACCACGGTAAGTCTTTAGATTTGAGTTAAGCTATGTGTGAGCAAACCAAAACCAGTTCAGCTTAATTCTGAACCTCTCCTTTTCTCAAAACAGAAGTCCCAAATGCAAATGCCTTTTAGGTCCAAGCAGGTACCACAAATGAGTAAATACTGCTATCGATGAAGAGTAGAGCTTTAAACAAAAGCATGCCCCAACTAAAGACATTAAAATTGAAAAACTTTAAAGCACCATGCAGGTCAAATAAAACTCATTTGTAAACCAAATCTGGAAAGCAGGCCATCAGTGTTCTATATGAGAACTTCCAGACTTCTCAGGCACTAATACATACAGGGCAACAGTTTTCCTGATAGTAAAAATATTTTTACAAATTTTAAAACTATAATAGTCAAAGGAATTCTAATTATATCCAAACTTCATTCCTAAAGAAACACTAATTTTACCGCATACATACAGCCAATGTTCCAAAACTTAGAGCAAACGCATTTTGTGGGAGAGGATGAAGAGCTTTTCCTTGTCATCTTGTCGCAAGTTTAAATTCCTAAGAAAGCCTCTCTTGTATCTTCTTAATAAGAAGATTTCAAAAAAGCACAGCACAAGTAATTGTGAAAAAAAAAATCTGACAACACTGGTTACCCCTCGGGTTAGGTACAAAGATGGGGAAGGAGGTACAGGTAAAGGAGAGGTCAAGTGGGCTTTTTATGCTTTGTGTATTTCGTTGTTGTTTTACTTTCATGATGAGAATGTTCCTGTATTACTGGTTCAAATTTAAACCTAAACCTAAAATGACTAGCATGCTTAGACTTCATGTTGGTGGGACTGTCCAGGACGGAGTCCAGAGTTCAAAAATTTCATCCTCTATAAGGATTCTCTGTGACCCCAGGGACTGCAGCTTGCCAGGCTTTTCTGTCCATGGGATTTCCCAGGCAAGAATACTAGAGTGGGTTGCCATTTCCTTCTCCAAGGGAGCTTCCCAACCCAGGGATCAAACTCACATTTCCTGCATTGGCAGGTGGATTCCATCTACTAATGCAAGAGATGTAGGAGACACAAGTTTGATCCCTGGATCAAGAAGATTCCCTGGAGGAGGAAATGGCAACCCACTTCAGGACAGGTCACAGTCCACGGGGTTGCAAAGAGTCATATGTGACTGAGCACGATGATACGGTTGGAGATATGCCAACACATAATTTAAACCCATGATTGTTGTTCAAACCTAGAAAAGTTTTTTGAATTGCACCTGCAAAGATATGGAGTTGCACTGATAAAATAATGGACTTGCCCAGAATTGCCCAGTTATGCAAGTATAAGTAACTTTATTCTTATGAATTATTTCCTGTTAACCCTCTAAAGTCCTTCTTAGAAAACAGATATGGTTCTTCTCTTTCCTTCACTTTCCAAAGGTAAGTTTAGTCATAGGCCAGGATTTGAATCCAGGTATATCCAACCCAAAGAACCCATGCATTGTTCCATGACACACGCGAACATCACTGACAGCAACTATAGCTGATGTAGAGCAAACTGAGATAAAAATCTTGACAACATGGCCTATCTATAAAATAACCTGAAAAAACAAAACCACAATTCTCCCTAGCTGTCCTGAGGTTTCAAATATATCCTAGTCCTTAATAAAGGAAAACCACCCCTTTATAGTGTCCATAAATAAGATGGACAACAAACAGCCCACCCACACCATCATTCTTCTGTCACCAATCCCTAAGCATGGTGAGCCGTTCCTACCCAATCTCATTTTTCCCCCTTCACATCAAATTTGGTTTATGCTTGTCCTGACACCAATGTCTCCTTTTGGACCAAGACTTTATAGGCAAGGAAAAGTCAGAGGAGCTGGGTTAGATCTCCAGTCATCATATGACCTGGGTGGATCTGATGCTAAAGCACCAATCCCAATCAATGAACAGAGTTGAGACCTTCTGTAGTCCATCATGATGCCTTATTCCACCCCCACCCCACCCCCATCAGAGCTGAAGAAGATTTTCATTCTCCCTCTAGCAATCTCTCATTGGTTTAAGTTTTCTTTTCTAAGACACAGGCAAAGGAGAAAGGGTGTCTCTCACTGGTTTAACTATTTTGTCTTCTTTAGACAGCTTTAATGAATAAAAACATTCTGGCTGGGTCATAACAACTGGTATAAACTTACCTACTAACTCCATTAACTGACTCTTGGCTATATTTTTTTCAAGAAGATAAAAAAAAAAACTACAAAGAGGAAGGCTGAAACATGATTCACATTTTTTCATTCTAATGCCAAAGTTAGTTAAGTACAAACAGAACTTTGAGTAATACTCTATACATGACATGCAATTTCAAAAGGCATTTTATTTATTCTAATCATCACATTCCATATAAAGATCTTTACTAAAGAGATTTTCATTTAAGTTTTCTTTGAAATTTTTAATATTCATTTTTGATACAGTAAAACCCAAGCTTTAGGTATAGCAGCTTAAACAGGAATGAGTAAACTTTTCCCACAAAGGAGAGAGAGTAACTATTTTAGGCTCTGAGGGCCATGTAATCTCCGTGACAATTACTGAACTCTGCAAAAGCAGCCATGGACAATACATAATGAATAGGCTATGTTCCAATAAAACTTTATACAAGTTAGTGGCTGGTGGGATCTGGCCCACAGGCTATAGTTGGTCAATAGCTCTTCATCTCTCTTAAGGAGTCAATAGCTCCTTAAGTTCCTCATCTTAAGGAACCAGATTATCAAGTAGAAAAAAAAATCTGTGAAAGAACCTATGCCATGTGATTCCAACCTCTGCTTGGCAAGAAGTAGGGGGGCAGTTAGTTAAGGAAGATACTGATAGGTAAAACCAACCAGAAAATAATTCGATTCAAAATTTCCAACAATTACGAAAGCTATTCTCTGAATTTGCAAAGGTTTCATTTTTACAGATAAACAATAAATCTGCTGGTAAGAAAACTGTCACTGCCAACTACAGAAACTCCATTTCAACAAATGCCAATGATCTGACAAAACAATTTTCTAACACCAGGAAATTATGAACTGCAATGTCAATTAACACTTTATTATCTTTCATGGTTAATGGTACTGTTTAAATCTGCTTATCTTATTTCTTTGGCCTGTTTTCAACGGCAATTGTCTTTTTATATACTCCCATAGTGCCCAGAACTTCTTAAAAACATGTATTACGCTTGGAATTTATTCTGCATCATCTTCGCTAGAGAGGTGATCAGCAACATGGAAGCAGGCACAGTGTGTATCCCTCACTGCTGTATCCTTTAGCCTACAGCTCCTGGCACATCGTGCTTGGTGCAGGCGTGCTAATAAAACAAATGAACAAGCAGTACTGAAATTTTAACTCCTTTAATAATACTGAAGCTGAGATTCTGCTTAAAAGTCTAGTTGGAGCAGATGCTGAACGGCCTGGTTTGAAGCCTAATTCTAAACACACACCCAGGTTCCTGTCTCTTACTTCCTTCCCGACATGACCCTTGGGATTTCTCAGTTCTGATAAACAGAGGATGGCAGGCTCTCCTTCCACCCAAGTCTCCACCTCAGTGGCCTCTCCCCTCTTACTGTGGTCAACTGGGCATAGATCTGGGATTCCCGGAAACATCTCTGCTACAGGAATGTGCATGAGAAAGCACAAAGGGAAAGTTAGAAAACTGTGTGTATATATGAACCCACTTGTGTATAACAGGATTATATATGCACAGGCAATCCCAGAAAGAATACACCAGAAACCTAACAGTTACTTTTGGGGAAAGTGAATGTGAGAAACGAGTGATGGGGGGATCCCTATGATTTTTTCCTCTTTGCTCTATGGGACTTCTCTACGTTTGAATATTTATTTTATTATTTTTTAACCAAGACTGCAAAAATAACATAACAGTACTAAGTTGCAACAAAGAGCCTCTCTTCCAACATTCATCTGGTAAATCAGTACAGGTATGTATACTTTGCTACTAGAGAGATTCAAAGCTGAAATCATGACCGATACAATTCCAGTAACAGAAGGAAGAATCAAATGGAAAACACATCAAACACTGTGGACTAAAAGGGTCAGCTCAAGTATACCTCCTGTCAACAAGAGGTCTCGACTCAACTGAACATGGCAAGTGGCTTTGTAACCATTTAGCGTTACCCTTGAATTCCTTCTTGCAGGTTACCTTCCTCCTTCCTAAGCAGGAGAAAAAACAACTCCATATATAGTCTAGCCTCTGGACAACTTTTTTTTTTTTTAATGCAAACTACTTAAAATATTAGAACAAACATTTGGGCACCATTCTCCAGGAATCTGGAGTTTGGGGGAAATGTCTTACATTCAAGTAGTTATTCTTAAAAATGAAGCCACTCAAAAGCTCTCCTCTCACTGAGGACGGGAAGATTTTACACAGAAGCAACTAGGGTTTTTAACATCAAAACTGCATACTCCTGGGCTGGTTTCTCCCCTGAAGTGGGAAATGGCAACCCGCCCCAGTATTCTTGCCTGGAAAATTCCATGGAGAGAGGAGCCTGCCGGGCTAGAGTCCATGGGGTCCCAAAGAGCTAAGCACGACTCCGCACACGATTGAGCACACGAGCTGGTTTCAGGTAAAGCCATTCCTTCATTAGCCAAAGATCCTACTACTACTATTTTAGACACGAAATCCAAAACAAACAAACCTCCAAACCTTACCTAATGCTCTAAACTTATGCTATTCAATACATAAGTTAACCACGTGTGGCTAAGACTCTTGAAATGTGGCTAGTTCAAGAGGAGATGTGTTGAACTACACGAAGGATTTCAGACTAGCACAGAGAGACAATGAAATATCTCAGCGGTAACTGTCATCTAAATTGCAAGTTGTTGTTTTTTTTTAACAAACTAGGCTAAATAGAATATCAAAATTAATTTCACTGGTTTCTTTTTAGTTTTTAAATGAAAATACAACTTACAATGCAGATAGCATTATGTCTATTGGACAGCGCAGCTCTGGGCCTTAGTTATCTCGTTGGAGAAATGCGGATAAACGTACACCTTGTGCCCAAGTAATAAGGATTAAATGCCGGGGAAAAGCCTGTAAACGCGTATTACCTAGCTGCTATCTGCTAACTAAAGGGCAGATGCCAAGTAAGGCGCTCCCAAAAGGAGAGACTGAGAAGTGACTGTAGCCATCGCCACCTGGCTTCCTGCTACTCCAAGGACAGCCTTTCGGGTACACGCCTTCCTTCTAGCTATCACAGACTCGAAGCCGCAACCTCACCCCGCGACACTCGAGGCCTCCCTGGAGTCTGCGGCGCTGTCAGCGGAGGCGTTGCCCAGCTGCGCCGCGACTAAAGGGGCGTTCGCCCCTTCCCTCCAGCCGACGCTGAGAGGCAGGGACACCGTGAAGAAGAGCTCCATACGGAACCTCCAGCGGACGGCCTGCTCGAAGGAAGGCCGGACAGGCCGAAAGGGCAGGCGGCGGACTAGGCAGACAGGAGGCGGGGCTTTCTGGCCTCACTCAGCCTCGGGGCTGTCGCAATCGTCTGCGGCCCCACCTACCTGCTGTGCCGATTCCCTGAACGCCGAGGCGGCCGCAGCTCCGGAGGCATTCACGGCTTCTCCCTCCTCACGGCTCGCTGGCTCCCCCTCCATCGTTGTCGCCGCCACAGGACTGCTGGCGCTGGCGAGATACAAGGTTATGGTCGATAAGCCCAATTCCATCCTCCGCCTCCCCGCCCAGCTGCGGACCGAGCCAGAGGTCAGGAAGTGGGACTCACCGGCAGGGCCCGCCTAGCGCCGCGCCCCGCCACGCCTCGGCGGGAGGGGCGGGGCAGGGAGGCCTTGGGTGGGGCTTGTGTGGGGCGGGGCTACTGGCGCCCCGCCCATCCAGCTCGGCACCCGGGGCTTTGCCAGAAACGGCCTAGACTGCACAACTGCGGGGCGGGGCGTTATGCTGCAGCGTTTCCGGTCCGGCCCAGGTCCGGAGCTCGCCGCCTGGCACCACCAGTGACGTCATGTCTCGTACCTGTACCGGGAACCTGACTTCGGGATCTTCACGCAGCCGCTCACCAACTGCATCCCGGGCAGTCATTCCCAGACCTTGGTTTCAGTACTTCTGAAATATGAGCAGCTTCGTAGTGTGCTTCAAAGACTTATGATGAGATGTAACTGCTGAAAATATATTTTTTAATGAAAGGTTCATACTACGTATTCCATTTCTTTTATGGATGGCGATCTAGCCAAGATACCTTGAAATAAGAGCCTCGAAGGCGAATTTTGTTTCCACCTATATGAAATACTTTATATGTAACTAAAAAAGTGAGACCTGAAGAAGAGCAAAGGGCAGTAACAAGCTTCTATTTTACAATAACAAATGTGAGGAATAATTTATTATCTGTTTAGGTGTGTATGTGTGTGTGTAAGAGGGAACATTTCAGACTTTTACAGTTTTTCCCAGTGTTCAACCAAATTAAAAAGTTATGATTGCAATCATTATTGCATTACTGTAGTTGGAGCATTTCCAGGTAAGTGGTCTTTTATTGTAGTTTTTTAGTATGAGAATTTTCATGCAATTTTTACCAATTGTAGAGGTCAAAAATAAAATACACTATTTTGGTCATGAAGAGGAGTTTCATTTGATACTTTGAATTTGATTTTCAAGCCAGTCAAATTTCATAAATACTCCCCAAAGTTATGGCCTACAATATCTTCTGTGTCTGCAGGCCCAACACGGCTACAATCTTAGTTATTCCTTTCTCTCCTATGCAAAATTCTTTTTCTGCTTAATATTCTTGTATACTTTCTATCCTGAATATAACTATGATGACCTAAAAACCAAATTGAAAACCTTAAAAACAGAAGTTGATTATTTGACAACCATCTTTATTTTTTAAATTAGATGGAAATTCATCCTCTATTGTTGCTAAGGTACACAAGTGCTGTCTAGTGGCAATAGGAAGGAGTTGAGACAATCCAAAACAGCGAAAACAAACTGCAATAAGTTGAAAAGAAAAATAAAGAACCAATTGTTAAAGGCTCCATGGATTGGCTGTCAAAAACAAGCCAGTTGTTCTACGTTACATGTATTCAAAAATCCCTTTCCTGTTAACTGGCAAGAAGGGTAATCAACAGCTTATATCGTTAAAAAAAATTAGCGGAATGTTTTTAATTGCATGATTTTATTTTGCAAATTGGCAATTAAACATCAAATCATAATTTTCACTGCCACAAAACTTATTTTCATGGTTTACAAGTACATTTCTTAGTTTACTGAAAATTCAAAATGCAAGTCACATTCCAAGAGGAACTAGAATAGTTACTTTTTAACACAAATATGCAATTGAAGAGCAGTCTTTTGCAAAAGAACAACTTATAGCAAGAGAAAAGCACATCGATTCTAATGGTTTTATTTGGGGCATTGACATTTTTGTCCTTATCTCCAGACTGTCACAGGTCAACTAAAAGTAGACAACAAAACAACATGCCAAATCTTTCTTTCACTTTGTAATATAAGTTGTATTGTATACCTGTGACAAAAAGATAAATTTGGGTATTACTATAATTTACTTGAAAATGTAACTGTTACTTAAATTTAGTTATCTAATGATGCATGTAGAGCTAAAAAGGTAAATGTAGTTATGCCTATTTCTATGAAAGGCTGGGAAAACAAAAACTCAATAACCAGGAGTGTCCATCAGATAAAAAACAAGACATTTCATGGTTTTGGCATAGGTACATATATATTTTAGTAAAGAATATTTATTTCAAGGTATAGTTTCATAATCAATCATGCACAAGAAAAAATGTTTAAAAGGTGTTAAAGATGCACTTTTTCGATTTGAAGCAATGGCCACTCCTGATTTGGTGAATTTAGTGAATAATCTCTCTAAAACAATCCTACACAAATGCAAGACCACTAAAATCATGAATTTGCAGCTGCAGCATCTGACCACTGCCACTCAGCAGCCACCTCAACAGAAAGACCAAAATTCTCTCCAGGGTTCCTTTCAAGGCTAGGTCCCTGCCACTATCATAATCAGCCTGGCCACTGGAAGAATTACCCAAAGTTCAAAAGAAGGCCTTATTCACAGCCCAAAGCTACCCTCTTGGACCCTTTTCATGAACATTCTGGGAAATTTGAAATGCACCTCCCTTTTGTAAACAAACACTCATGAAGTCCTGAGAAAAGTTTGGGGTCTTTCCATTGGGAGAGTTGGACCTTCTTTTATAGTAGCTGAGGCTATTACCACTCTTGTGGACATAGAGACATACCACTCTTGTGTCTTGAACCCCACCAGCCTTCAGGCCCTCTTCCTTAGAGTGCCAGAATGGTCCAAATGGTGTGAGTTCCAAACACGGTTGTGAAGATAAGTCAGTTAACCCCCTTGCCTTCTGAGATAGGTTCTTTTCAGGGAAGTCATTAGTTACTTCTGTCCCTGTACATTTTGGGGGGCCAAGACCTCCTGGGAAAATTACACACTTACATTTCCTTTTCCCTAAAAGGAGAAATACACTTTTATTTTGACTCCTCAGGGTCTACCTCCAACTCTTGTCCTGATATTGAGATTCCCCATCACAAGGATTTGTTAGATTCTGTTCCTTCTACATTATGGTCTACCTCTTCAAACAACATTGAACACATTCATTCAGTTCAGTTCAGTCACTCAGTTGTGTCCAACTCTCTGCCACCTCATGGACTGCAGTACACCAGGCTTTCCTGTCCATCATGAACTCCCGGAGCTTACTCAAACTTATGTCCATCGAGTTGGCGATGCTATCGAACCATCTCATCCTTTGTCGTGACCTTCTGCTCCCACCTTCAATCATTCTCAGCATCAGGGTCTTTTCAGATGAGTCAGTTCTTCACATCAGGTGGCCAAAGTATTGGAGTTTCAGCTTCAACATCAGTCCTTCCAATGAATATTCAGTACTGATTTCCTTTAGGATTGACTGGTTGGATCTCCTTGCAGTTCAAGGGACTCTCAAGAGTCTTCTCCAACACCACATTTCAAAAGCATCAATTCTTCGGCACTCAGCTTTCTTTATAGTCCACCTCTCACATCTGTACATGACTACTGGAAAAACTAAAGCTTTGACTAGACAGACCTTTGTTGGCAAAGTAATGTCTCTGCTTTTTAATATGCTATCTAGGATGGTCATAAGAAAAGGCAATGGCACCCCACTCCAGCACTCTTGCCTAGAGAATCCCATGGACAGAGGAGCCTGGTGGGCTGCAGCCCATGGAGTCGCTAAGAGTCAGACACGACTGAGAGAATTCACTTTCATTTTTCACTTTCATGCATTGGAGAAGGAAATGGCAACCCACTCTAGTGTTCTTGCCTGGAGAATCCCAGGGATGGGGGAGCCTAATGAGCTGCCGTCTATGGGGTTGCACAGAGTTGGACACAACTGAAGCAACTTAGCAGCAGCAGCAGCAGGATGGTCATAACTTTTCTTCCAAGGAGCAAACATCTTTTAATTTCATGGCTGCAGTCACCATCTGCAGTGATTTTGGAGCCCAAAAAAATAAAGTCTGTCACTGTTTCCATTGTTTCCCCATCTATTTCCCATGAAGTGATGGGACCAGATGCCATGATCTTGGTTTTCTGAATGTTGAGTTTTAAGCCAACTTTTTCACTCTCCCCTTTCACTTTCATCAAGAGGCTCTTAGTTCTTCTTCATTTTCTGCCATTAGGGTGGTGTCATCTGCATATCTGAGGTTATTGATTGGACTTCCCTGGTGGCTCAGACGGTAAAAGTGTCTGCCTACACAATTCAGGAGACCAGGGTTTGATCCCTGGGTTGGGAAGATCCCCTGGAGGAGGAAATGGCAACCCACTCCAGTACTCTTGCCTAGAAAATCCCATGGACGGAGGAGTCCATGGGGTCACCAAGAGTCGGACACGACTAAGTTTATTGATTAGGTGCTATCAATTAAGATCCAGGTAGATTCTAATAAACCTTTGCCTCACCTCAGACAATACTCTCTCAGGCCTGAGGCCCTAGAAAGAATTCATCTGACTGTCAAGGCACACTTCCAGAAGAGACTCATCATCCCATGCTTTGGTCCCTGTAGCCCACCAGTCCTTCCCACAGGCAAGTCTCATTCCTGAGGTTGGTATTTCGTTCAGGATCTCTAAGCCATAAACAGTATAGTTATACCACATCACCCCATAGCCCCCAACCTCACAGCAACCTCGATTTAATCCCTCTGAGCACACTGCTGCTGCTGCTAAGTCGATTCAGTCGCGTCTGACTCTGTGCGACCCCATAGACGGCAGCCCACCAGGCTTCCCCATCCCTGGGATTCTCCAGGCAAGAACACTGGAGTGGGTTCCCATTTCCTTCTCCAATGCATGAAAGGGAAAAGTGAAAGTGAAGTTGCTCAGTCGTGTCCGACTCTAGTGACCCCATGGACTGCAGCCTACCAGGCTCCTCCATCCATGGGATTTTCCAGGCAAAAGTACTGGAGTGGGGTGCCATTGCCTTCTCCGTCTGAGCACACAGTTCTTTACAGTTAAAGATTTATGTAGTGCTTTCTTCAGCCTGCCTGTCCATCCAGATAGCCAGTACTTGTTTGTCTTTACTTGGGAAGGACATCAAAATACTTGGATCATTATGCCTCAGGGCTACACAGAAAACCCTACTTACTTTTCACAGATACTGAGAGGAGACTTGGCCAGTGTGAATTTTGCCCACAGCTCTACTTTTCTTCCATATGTTGATGACTTTGTTATGCTCTCCTTCTAAGGAAGCATGCCTCAAGGAGAGCCTATTCCTTCTAACTCAGCTAGCACACAAAGGCAGAAGTCTCAAGGAGAAAGTTGCAGTTTGTTCAAACCCAGGTAAGATACTTGAGTCACGCGTCAAGGGCACATCTGTTTCCCACTTCTTCCCACCAAGTGCCATTTGAGTTGCTTCTTTGGACTAACAGGCTATTGCAGAGTTGGGTTCCTAATTTCTGCTTGTATGCACAAAACCTTTTTCCCTGCTAAAAGGCAGAGGCCCAATCCTCTTGTTTGGAATAATGAGGCTGAATCAGCTTTTCAAACTTTAAATGTTCAGTTGGCCACAGCCCCTGCTGTAGGGGACCCTAACTATTTTCTTCCCTTTCTTCTATTTGTTCATGAAGTTATTAATAACAGGAAACACGCTTGGAGAGCTCATTCAGTCCCATGGGGGGAAACAGAGACTATTGGCTTTTAGGGCCAACAGTTGAAGCCTGTAGGTCAAGATCTTTCACCTTGCCTCCAAGCAATAGCAGCCACCACTGCCCTTCTGCAGGTTCTAGAATAGACAGTTTTGAGGTCTCCCTTATGGATTTTTGTCCCTTAACTGGTTGAGGCACTCCACACACTCTTATCTGCTCACTGACTGACATTCTATGACATCTTGCTTTTCTCTCCAAATGTCTTTTTGTGTTATGGTAATGCCCTAAATCCTGCTACCCTCTTAACATCAGCAACAGATAAGACCTCACATGGTTGCATAACCACAGTTGGTATTTTGCCTAGTCTGCATCCAGATTGCAAGAAACGCCTTTAGACAAGCTTGACATCTTCTGCTGTATCTATGAAGTAGTGCTGGACAACTGAAATCTGGATATGCTGTCAGTATTCCCGTCACTATAATAGAATCCAATGCTCTGCCCCTACTTTCTTCAGCCCAACAAGTTGAACCATACACACTAACTTGCACCTGCACACTGTAGCCTCTGGCAAAGGTGCTAACATTTACACTGATAGCAGTTGTGTTTTTGAAGGATCTCATGACTTTGAAATGCTTTGGAAACAGAGAGGGGGAAGTGAAATTGAAATTGAAAATGGCCCCTTTGTTAAGGCTTTGCTGGATGCCATCTTGCTGCAGGACAGTTGGCAATGGTAAGTTGCCAGGCCTTCCAAAGACAGCACTGAAGGAAAGAGAAACTGACTGGCTGACAGAGTTGCTAAGGCCGCAGCATTACAAGACTCAGGCTTCATAAAGAAACTTCTGTTGGTCACTGTTCACACCAAGTTAACTGTGTACTACTTGGAAGGACACCCAAGATTTAAAGGATATTATCAGAAACGGGAAAGCGCATGCTACAGTTAGGAAAGAATAGTGATGGGCTTCTGAAGGGTGCATGTTTGACCAACATCCTTGGCTTTGGTATGGGCCAGACAACCATCCTGCTCTTTCTGCAGTTGCTCAAGAAACCATTTTAAAGTTAATACAGGCAATAACTCGTTAAAGAATTGATAAAATGATAGCCTGAGGGAAACAATACTTTTAGAGACCTCCCATCGTAGCAGCTCAAATATGTCAACGGTATCAGATCTGTCTGAGGTATAACCCACCAAAACCTATTCATATTCTCAAGGCCACTTTCCTTTACCTGCTGGTTCCTCTACTATCCAGCAACTGAATTTTAGCCAGCTGCCTCCCTCTCAAGGATCCAAACATGTTCTTGTGATGGTTTGTATGTATTGTCATTGAATGGAAGCCTTCCCTTGCAGACAGGCAGCCAGCCTTGCAGTGGCCAAAACATTATTGGAAGAAATTATTCTCACGTGGGGACTTCTCTTGGAATTACATGATAAAAGTACCATTGCACTAGACAAATTCCAAATGTTGTTTGTGAAGTCTAGCCTACAACATTTCTGCTGTACCCATCAGCCTCAATCCTCTGGTCAAATGGAAAGAACTAATGTGTGTGCGTGTGTGCTTGGTTGCTCTGTCATGTCCAACTCTTTGTGACCCCGTGGACTGTAGCCTGCCAGGCCCCTGTCCATGGAATTTTCCAGGCAAAAATACTGGAGTGGGTTGCCATTTCCTCCCCCAGGGGATCTTCCTGACCCAGGGATCAAACTCCCATGTCTTGTGTCTTTTGCCTAGGCAGGCGGAGTCGTTACCACTGTGTGCCACCAGGAAGCCAAAAGAACTAACAGCATAATAAAAACATGGAATATTACTCAGCCATAAAAAAGGAGCACATTTGAGTCACTTCTAATGAGGTGGATAAACATAGAGCCTATTATACGGAGTAAAGTAAGTCAGAAAGAGAAGAATACCACATAAAAGCATATATTTGGAATCTAGAAAGATGGTCCTGATGAACCTATGTGCAGAGTAGCAATGGAGATGCAGCCATAGAGAAAAAGACTTATGGATACAGTTAGGGAAGGAAAGGGAGGGATAAACTGAAATAGTAACATTGAAACATATACTTTACCATATGTAAAATGGATAACCAAAGGAAATTTGCTACATGACACAGGGAGGTCAAACCCAGTGCTCTCTGACAATCTAGAGAGGTGGGGTGGGAGGTGGGAGGCAGGTTCAAGAGGGAGGGGACATATGTATACCTTTGATTCATGCTGATACATGGCAAAAACACAACACAATATTGTAAAGCAATTATCCAATTAAAAATATAAAAAACCACAATTGGCAAAACCCTCAGTGTCTTTCAGTCTCCTTGGCCCAATTTACTACTCATGGTTTTATTAAACTTAAGATCTACACCCTTTGGAAGACACAAATTGTCACCATTTGACATAATTACTTGATGACTCACAATTCTTGACTCAGAGTTATACAAGCCCCTTCTAGTCAAGGGATATCTTTTACATTATTGCCAAAATCTCATTAAGACTCTAAAGAAAAATGAGCAGCTGGTTGAGAAACCTTTACATAGGAAAGCACTCCCGGGAGATGAAGAACTCGCATACCACAATTTACAACCAGGGGACTATGTTTATTGGAAAAGACAACTTTTAAAGGACTCTTTGCAGCCTAGGTGGCAGGAACTTGATCAGGTCTCTTTGCTGGCACAAAAGTGCTTTGTGCCAGTAAACCTAAAGGCACTGACTCTTAGATTCATGTTTCTCATTTGAAAAAGGCTTCCCTACCTGAATGGGCTTCTGAAATAGTTGGAGACTTAAAGCTGAAACTGACCGAGTGAAGCAAATGACACCTGACATAGACAACTCTCCCAAGATTCAGGTTAGGCCAGTATATTCCATGATCACTATTAATGAAGTCTTTGTTTTTCTTTGTTCTAATTGCTATCACAAAGTTGCTTTATCTCCTTCAATATGTAATAACTGATAACAGCAACTTGCAGCTCTTCTCCTTATAGACACATTATCTGGGAGTGAAAATCTTCATGCTTGGGTGCATGCTTGGAATTAAAGTTTAAAGGAAGTGACCCAGGTCCTTTGGTCCCTTAAATTCGACTACGAAGGACTGGAGAATTGAACTTTTGGGACTCCTCCTTGTAGCTTCAGGTTTATTAATACTCTTTACCTTACTACATACAGTGAGCATCCTCCATTGGTAGTAATTCTATGAAAACCATGTATCTTGTCAGAACTCTCCTGGAAAGAAGCCTCTAGCTCCAATTTTTGGCCATTCAACTAATCTATTCAGCTTAGTATTCTTTATTTAACCAAGGCCATGAGCCACCATTTCTTCTCTTTATATTAAAATGACTGATTTTACTTGGATAGTTTTTTTACTTCTGTTATTATTCTTTCTTAAAACCCATCCAGAACCTTTATGCCTGGAAGAATAATGCCCTAGTCTGCATTTTCCAGTCTAGCCCCCGAAGGAAATCCAACAGATTGTTGACTATACTATGGGAACCCCAAACTCATTCATCAAACAATGGGATTCCCCTGCCTTAGCTATTTCCAATCTTATTAATATCCCTCCATCATATCCTGTATAGAATTAACTATTTTCCCAGTATACCATGTTTGCCTACTTGAATTCACAGCTCCTTTTCCCTGTTTGGTCAACAGAATCAGACAAAAACCTCAATTAGTTCTTAGAACATTTGTTCCAATAAAACCGAGAAACACTGGCTCTCATCTTTACCTTGCTGTGCAACAGAATATATCCTCATGATGATCCCCATGTTCCTACAAGGAAGGCTTCTAAGTTCAGTTCAGTTTAGTTGCTCAGTCGTGTCCGACTCTTTGCGACCCCATGAATTGCAGCACGCCAGGCCTCCCTGTCCATCACCAACTCCCGGAGTTCACTCAAACTCATGTCCATCGAGTCGGTGATGCCATCCAGCCATCTCATCCTCTGTCGTCCCCTTTTCCTCCTGCCCCCAATCCCTCCCAGCATCAGAGACTTTTCCAATGAGTCAACTCTTCGCATGAGGTGGCCAAAGTACTGGAGTTTCAGCTTCAACATCATTCCTTCCAAAGAAATTCCAGGGCTGATCTCCTTTAGGATGGACTGGTTGAATCTCCTTGCAGTCCAAGGGACCCTCAAGAGTCTTCTCCAACACCACAGTTCAAAAGCATCAATTCTTCAGCACTCAGCTTTCTTCACAGTCCAACTCTCACATCCACACACGACCACAGGAAAAACCATAGCCTTGACTAGATGGACCTTTGTTGGCAAAGTAATGTCTCTGCTTTTGAATATGCTTCTAAAAGCCTGCTCAAATATAACTGACCCATGATTTAATCTCACGTTGACTCCTTTCCCTGTGCCCCATCTGGCTGTGTCTCTATTTGTGGGTGGAAGATGTCCTGCCTCAACACCGCCCAACCCCAGGTTCTCAATGTGCCCCAGGGCTTTTACTGGCCCCTTTGTGTTCAGTTCTCCAGAAATTAGCAGGTAGCACCCATGTTCTACTTCCCACCTCTGCTGAGATATCTCTTTTAAGGGATTTCAGATCTAAGAATTCTATTCCCCAAGTTGAGAATTGGAACCCTTGAGAATATGGTTTGAAATTTCTCTGCCAAAGCAGCATAGCTAATGCCATAGTTAATAGCATTAAGTGACCAAAAAAATTTTCTTTTTTTTTTTTTACTTTTATTTGCATTTATTTTTTGCAGCATTTATTCCCGGGCCATAAGTTTTTGTTTCTTCAGTTTCTTCTGGGATATCTTTTTCTTCTGTGCAACCTCCTCTTCTGGTTTAGGAACAATCTGTTCTTTTTCAGTAAGGATCATCTCAATGTGGCAGGGAGAGCTCACGTAGGGGTTGATCCGACCGTGAGCTCTGTAAGTCCTGCGCCGCATCTTGGGGGCTTTGTTCACTTGGATGTGCTCAATGACCAGACAATCTACATCTAAGCCGTTAAGTTCAGCATGACTCTCTGCACTTTTGAGCATGTGTAGTAAAAATTCAGCACTCTTTCTGGGCCACCGACCCTGCGTCCAGCCCCACTGTTTGGCCTGTGCACACCTACCAACTCCACCGTTGTAACGACGGAATGGCACACATTTGCTTCTTTAAAGTGACATCCTTCAGGTACTTGGTGGCTTTTCGGATATGCATACCCTTTATGGCCTTGGCAGTTTCACAAGTGTTCTTAAAGTGAACACGAAGATTTGAACCTCTTGATTTGCATGATTTTGTGGGGTTTTCTGGGTCAAGTGAATAGCGCACCATTTTTAGGGGTCACCTCAGGCCGCTTACCGGAAAAGCCAAAAAAATTTTCCAAACTCACTCACATGTTATATTAGATAACTGATTTGCCTTGGACTGCCTTCTGGCAGAACATGGAAATATCCATGCTATCTTAAACACCACCTGCTATACTTGGATAAGTATTTTTGGTATCAGTTCAGTTCAGTCACTCAGTTGTCTCCGACTAGAAACTCAAATTGAAGTCCTACAAAAGAAACTCACTTGGCTTCATTCTGATTCCCTTAACATTCCCCTAATGTTTGATCTGTTCAGCTGATCACCCTTAAATATTGGACTTGGCTCAGAACTGTTCCGGAAACTGGGATATTACTCTTAGTAACTTAGCTTCTGTATATTGGTAAAGCACTTGCTTAAATTGTTTACATCTATACCTAATCATTCTTCTGCTTGGTTAAGGATTGCACAGATCACTGTATTTGAGGCAGCACAGTATCACAATGCTGCCAATGATTTTCCTGATCCATTTATTGCCTCTTACACCCAACCCCTGCTTTGAGGGATATGATAAATCCTGAGCAGGCAACCAAGCCACTCCAGTTTTGTGGGACTAGATGTTGCTCCCATGATGTTTTCTCCAGGAAGAATCATAGGCAAAAGGGGGGAATGTAAAAGGTACAACAGCATAAATGACTGATACTGAGGACATCCAGGTTTGCTGCCCATGCTGAACTTTTGCTGAATTCTCTATAAATTTGTTGATATTAGCTCAGTGTCAAAAGGAAAAAATCCTGAGAACAGTACTTTTTCTAGACTAAGAAAACCATACCTTTCCCTAGTAACAGATGAGATGAACTTGATAATCCAATTGTATATAAAATACAAATTTACCCTCCAATCCAAATTCTTGGGAAACAAGAAAGAAACTTAAAAAAAAAAAAAAAAAGACACATCAACTTATGGGCTTCACACTCCCTGTATTTCCTGTCAAATGGAATGTCAAGAAACAGGTGGGTATTTCTTACACCACTTCTGCCAGAAATAAAATGTTGAACCCCTTAATTGATTCCCAAAGTCAGAAATTATGGGTCCATGAATATACCTAACTCTTAGCCTATTTTGGGTTACCTCTTTATTTTCTTACATTCTATTTTAAAATCATAAAAAGCAAAAAAGCATGATTCCTAAATTATGCAGCTATGCAGGTATTGCATCTCCTCATGACATAGATATAGGACTTTTCCCTGGAAGGTCACAAAACTTTTTCATGTGTTTCTTAAGAAAAATAAATCACAATCACCAGATATTACTCACTTCTGCTTCCGATGAGAAGCAAGTCTTTATGTCAGAGGACGCTCAGGCCTCACATAGGGGTTTTCTTAGTGTCAGACTCATCTACATTATCCCTCCTACAAACAGGTGCTGATGTGCAATTTGATTGTTTTTCCATTTATGATCCAACTGGTACCAAAAAATGCATGTTTTAAGGGTAATGAGAGAACACTTTAGGCCAAATGAAGCTAAAAGATATAAATGCACTTCAAATAATGATTCTGAATGAAGAGAAAAGTAACGAGAGCAAGCAGGAGCACAGGCTTGCCAAATTAAAGAGCCTGTGTGTACCATATTAATATTACTGAAGGAAACGTTCCATTAGCTTACAATTAATATTACCAAAGGAAATGTACCACTAGCTTACAACTTGTATTTTCAAAGTATCCAAAAATTACCTTGTATGCAGTATGCCCATATTACAAACAAGAGGTCAGTAGAGAAGGGACTAGAGTCTTGGGTTAGCAATTACTCAACAATGAACACAAATAAATTGTTATCTGCCCCTAATGACAAAGTGTGGGGAAAAAGTCATAGCAAAATTTCATATCACATCAATAACAAGACATAGACTATACAGGTGATCTAGAAGTAAAATTTAAATTAATACCCCGAAATTTGAGATACAGATTCATCATTCTTATAACTTGTGGTTCAGAAGCAAAGGAGGTATTAGGTTCAACCATAATGCAATAGCTTAATGTTCAGAACATAGTAGCTGGAGTTTAGAGCAGAGTTTTGAAGATGACTCCGTTCCTAATCCAGTGAATGCCAGGAATGAACAGAAGAGATAAGAGCTGTGGTGATGGTTTTCTAGTTTTGAATATGATAACTTACTTGGCTTTATTAATAATTATTGCCAGGTTTTAAGAAGACCAAAACTTACTTACATTTCGTTGTTATTTAGCCATGGTTCTCACTGACACAGTTTTTATTAGAGCTCATTCAAATTCTGTGGTTGTTATTTTACTATAATAAAACACTTGCTTTTACTGCATACAATCAGTAAGCTGAAATTTCTTCACATTTAAACACTGTGTTCCACTTTTTACTCAAAATATTTGTTTTTATGTACTAGAGCTACTTAACCTCTACATTCACTGATAATAGGTATTAATATATTCATTTTACCAGTATTAATATGAGACTTTAGTTCTAGTAAATTTTCTGGCTTTGTTGCCTTGTCTATATCAGTATTTCTGATAATAATACATTTCTTTTTAGACATGTGCACTATACTTCTGTTCAAGGTTAGTATAATATTATTGCATATCAGAATTTAGGACTTCTCACATTTTGATATACTATATTTATTTCAACAATATAATGGTTTATGTAACGCACTTTAAAAAATCACTTTTACTATATGATGACAAGTAATTTTTTCCCCAAAAAATGCCTCCATAAAGTTTCAATGCATTGTGTATGTATACCTTATATCCTACATGCCAACAAATATGATACTTTCAGAACACTGACATCCATTAAATTATTAATTTGCCTTTTCTTGGTATTATAATTTTTTTGATTACATTGTTTTCGTTATGAAATTACATAAGCACTGTAAGTAAAATAAATTATACCTAATTTTACATTTGTACATATTTACATAACATTATAATCAAATCCAGGAAGAATCCAATGTTGTATGATATTAGATCTAGCTAGTGCTCTAAGTTGGTAATAGAAAATATATCAAAAAGCTAAGGAACTAATTTTAACAATAGTGAAAAATAAAAGGAAATTTGTTCAGATTATTAAAGGATTTTAGTATACTCATGCTTTCAAAAAATCAGTACTTTGATAAAAACTGAGAACTGAGGATAATTTTTGTAACAAAAAAGATGCCAGGTTGAGGCATTAATGGAGTCAGAGTATCTCCAATTTCCTCGTTCTACAGATGAGGAAAGAGAAACAAAAGCTGAATGACACATTCTGGACTTTTACTGGCCTTTGCCACTGTTATTTTTGCTTCTGAAAAAGATAATTTGCATCAGACACAAAAAATGCTAAAAACAATGCCCCAATCCATAAAGTCTGGCCAAGTATCTATCTCATTTTTTTTTTTTTTGGTCAAAATGGAAACGTGGTCCCTGAGGACAGAAATCACAATAATGCATGCCCAGAAAAGGTGGCATGCATTAAAGACTAATTTGGAGAACAGTATTTTCTATAATGTCTAATTTCTGTAGCTGGACCTTGTGATGACATTTCTGCAAAAGAAAAGATACATAATTCTTACAGTTTATACAAATATTCCATAGGGATATTAAAGTTTTTATCTGGTGAAAATGATTTAGTGGGATACAAAATCTTTACCCAAGTAAATAAGAAAATCAGTTGCATTCTCTATGTATTTTCTGAAGACACTGTGGCTCTTAAGATCTTTTTAAAACACTCGAGACATAAAAAATTAATACTACAAAAACTAGCTATTTCTTTCACTCTCTTCTGTGCTGAAGATCAGTTTGCGCAGGTATGCTCAGTCACTTCAGTCATATCTGACTCTCTGCGACCCCATGGACCATGGCCTGACAGGCTCCTCCATCCATGGGATTCTCCAGGCAAGAACACTGGAGTGGGTTGCCATTTCTTTCTCCAGCAATAAAGTATGAAGTGAGTGAAGGGAGTGAAGTGAAGTCATACAGTCGTTGTCTGACTCTTTGAGACCCCATGGACTGTAACCTACCAGGCTCCTCCATCCATGGGATTTTCCAGGCAAGAGAACTGGAGTGGGTTGCCATTTCCTTCTCCAGAAGATCAGTTGATCCTAGTTCAAAATACATCGTTATAACAGTGTATCTATTATCTTCACGGTGTGAATAATGAATAGGTATAAGAATTATGGTAGTGTTTTAAATTAATGACATAACTTACTTAAAAGCCATTGTTCTAAATGAACTGTACAGCAATCCAAAGTAACCAACAACCAAGTCAATCTTGTTATGGTCTCATTATTTTTAATATATAATAATGACATCCTAATATCTGCAATTATATTCCCATTAGGAGATCTATACATCAGCTATTATCACCAAAGTATATCAATTTCTTCAAGCAGATTTTTGGTATGTAAGAAACATAACAAAATTGGCTTTGCAAGAAAATCAAATATTGCCATTAAGGCTTCAAAAATATGAGGTAAAAAAAATGAAAGTTATATACAAAACATTAAATTGTGAACTATAACCAAATTCACAATTTCAATTTAAATGTCAGAGTTAAGATTTTCTATGGCAAAATTATCTTCATTATTCCAAGTTAAACAAAAATTCCTAATACTAATGGTTAGGTTACTCTACCATGTGTCCCAATAAAGGTATACTTCTGGGAACAGTTTTAAATATTATTTTTGTCTGCCTTTTAACATGATACACTGATCATTTCAAACCATAAAGAAAGTTAACAACCCCTTAACTTATAATGACTTTGAAGTTTATTGTATAGCACTTTTATTGAGACATCATGTAACTATTGACCAGGACTGTTTACAAAGGTAATGGTTGGCCTTTGAGACAATTAAAAACTTTTAAGTACTAAAATTTTACATCATGATTTAACTTCAGAAGTGTTAGGATGGTTGAAACTAACAGAAAAGAAAATCTAAAGCAAAAATATAATTATTTCCACAACAACCATATATTCCTCCCATATGAAAGGGAGGAAGGGAAAAAGGAAGAAAAGAAAAAGAAAAGGAGGGGGAAAAAGACAAGAAGAGAAAGAAAGGGGGCAAGACAGGCAAGAAAAATACTTTTTTTTTTCCCATTTGCAAAAAGGAGGGGAAATTCTGAGGTCGCAGCAAATAATGTAATCAACAGAGTCACTTTATATTAAGGCATCTTCTTTACATGTTATTGAATCCCATCATGCCTTTCATATTGCCAGCAGCACCCTGTTGAAATTGCCTCATCATTGACTGAAGTCCTGCCATACCACCTAGAGTGAGAGTGGAATAAAATCAGATAATTATTATACAGAACTTGAAACATCTGCTACTTTTGCCTAATAAGTAGTTAAACTTCTAAAAAATATACTGGGTTCTGACTGCAATTTGGTCACCAGCCGTGAAGTACATAAAAATTGGTATTATCACCAGTATCCTCATCTATAAAAGAGAATAAATAACTTACTTCATCTCATTATGAGGAATACAAACTACATGAAAAGATCTTAGAACAAACAGTACCTATCACACAGTAGGGAGTCAGTAAATTGAAACAAAAATATTTCCCTCTGGGAAGTCTGAGTCTTACAAATAGTAATAAATTGGAGCTGTAGTTAATGCAGTGCTTCAAGTAAGAAAACAATTCATCATTATTGAATATCTACTATATGCCCAGAACTGTACTAATTTCCTGCTAAGATATGACCTGTGATTTTACAGGAGAAAGTGAGGTTCAGAAAGTTTAAGGAACTTTTCATAGGTTACATGGTAAAAGTGGAACGTGGTTTTCAAAATCGTTATGTAATTTCAAAGTCTCATCACTAAAACTATCCAGTTTCTAAACTAAGGCAAAAAGTCACCAGAAGAAGCATTAATAAAAGATGATTAGGGACTTCTCTGGTGGCCCAAGGTGGTCCACATGGCCATAAAATGAAAAGAAATAAAAATACAATTTTGGGACTTCCCTGGTAGTCCAGTGGCTAAGACTCCGTGCTTCCAATGCAGGGGGCATGGGTTCGATCCCTGGTCAGGGAACTAGATCCCATATGCTACAACTAAGACCCTGTGTATAGCCAAATATATATTTTTTAAAAGAAGATGATTAAGTAGCTTGCTCAAAAGTCACAAACAGCAGCAGGGGAGTGAATGAAACCTCAGCTTATACAACACTATTACAACCATTCCACTTAGAAATTAGATGGGCCTTTTCCACCATACGCTGTTTGATCTGATTTTCGATTAACAACAGAAGGCTTATTAAAACTCAATCCTTATAAACTAAACCATGTATTAGCAACTGGCAACAACTCTGTAATTACCCATATGATGAAGAACTCTTGGATCCATCATTTTGGCCATTTGTTGATTCAATTTTGCCATCTGTGACTGGCTCACATTCTTAGACATGTCACCACCTAAAAAAATTTTTGTGTCAGTACAGACTGTAATATAATCAGGATATCATAGAAATTGAGTAAATATGAAGAAAAATCCTATAATCTTACTCTAACAAAATTATTTCTATTTATACATATTCCCTTCTAATCTTTGTCCCAATTACATATGTATTTTTAAGAAAGAAAAAGTGAAATTCAATATTAAGGGACATTTAAGGGGCTTTTAAGGACTAAAATTTTTAACACTTTTACTTATACCTGTGAAATGAGCCACTATAAGCAAAACCATATCCAATGGTTATTAATAGTAAGCTGTAACAATTGTTCAGTAGTAATATGGTATAATGCTGAACAAAAAATTTTAAAGATATGGGTTAACTGGGAACGAGAATGGATTACTGATAAATGGTTATGAAAGAAAGAGTCTGAGAGAACCTCAAGATGTATATATCTAAGAAGTTACTATAAATAAAAAGCTTCAGAGAATAGAAAAAAATATAATGAAACTCCATTTATCAGTGAATTTCTACACACTCAGTGAGACTCTACAGCAAAAAGGCAACCATTGAAAGAGATGCACACTGGGGCAGAAGAGAGAAAAGCATCCTTTAGAGAATAACTGCTGTGCTCTTAATACACAGAAAATCAAAGAGATCATTGATGCAACAGCAGTGAATAAGTAGAGCTTGCTTCAGCAAAACTATTTCAAAGAAACATTAACTCCGGTACTTCTCAGGAACATTTGTGAAAATTCAAATCAAAGCTGACCCTGATTCTCTGATCAAAGCTGGCTAATATGAATAAATTAAATGAATTAAGAACTACGAATGAAAGAAGATATGTTTTTTATAAAACATGATAAAAAAATTTTAAAGTTTCATAATTAATAAATCTGTGTAAGATGTGAATTCTATGACCACTGGTGAGTCATTATAAGTTTTTGTCTCTGAGGACTTAAAACTTCAAAACATTATTAAGGCTTTGGTGTGACAAGGATGTGCACCAAATTCACTGCCCACTTCATCTGGTTGTGCCTTTATTGAGTAGTCAAGGCTCAGACTTAAGATCTGACCAACGGATCTGCAGTAGTTCTATCATGAACAGTCAGGGTCATTTGGGAAAGATGTTAAACTGACTTAATGTATTTATAAATCACTATCTGAAATAGTATGTGGTGTTAGGAAATATAATCAATTTTAAACAAGTTTGTCTAACTTTCCTCCCTTGTCACAAAGAAGAAAACAGGATATAGCAGGCAAGAAAAATAAGGAAACTGTCAAAAGACGAAAGGTGATATGTAAATACTCTTCTGTTTTAGAAACCTATTCAGGGATACTATTTATCTTCGGAGCTTGCCTAATCAGGATTTCTTAGATAATAAATTCACTTAATAGTGTTTAAGATAGAGAAAAAAATTTAAAGACAGGGCTAAGACAGTTGACTTTAACTCTTTGGAAAAACAAACTTATCTTTTTACCTTAGATAATACACAGCAAAATACATTCTAAGTGGGATAAAAAGTAAAATCAAAAAGAAAAAGAAAAAAAAAAAACAGAACGAGTAGAAGAAAACATAGGTATCAGAGCTTCCCTGGTGGCTCAGACAGTAAAGAATCTGCCTGCAATACAGAAGACATGGGTCTGATTCCTGGGTTGGGAAGATGCTGGAGAAGGGAATGGCTACGCACTCTCTTGCCTGGAGAGCTCCATAGACACAGGAGCCTGGGGGCTACAGTTCATGGGGTTGCAAAGAACCAGACATGACTAAGTGATTACCACTTTCACACTGTGGTACCAACATGGGGAAGGCTTTTACGAGCATAAAAGAAATCACACCAAAAGGTTTGGCTGCATTAAAAGTGAAAACTTCAGTTTTAATTAAAAATATAAAAATGAAAGGCAAATGAAAAACTGGGGAAAATATTTGCAGATATAATCCAAGAATTTTAAAGAGTTATTACAAAGCAATAAGGCAAAAAATAAAACAAATGGGACAAGAAACCTAAAAAAGAGGGGATTCACCAAGAAAATTTAAACTAGCAAATGTACAAAGAGATGTTAAATATGAGTAATCTAAAACACATATTGAAAAACTGACCATTAAACTGGAAAATACTGAATTATTACCAAACTTACTCAGCATCTCCTATGTTTCTGATCAAAACAGAAAAAATCCCTGGCTTCATCGGAGACTGAACAGAAACTGACACAAGAACTGACACTGATATAGAACTGACAGTGATACATCAATCAGCCTAAACATCCAACAAAGATGCACTTGTGCTAAACAAAGATACATACATAACTGGAAAACTACTATCTGTCTAAAGGGTATACTTTGAAGAATACTTGACAATATGGAAAAGAAGTTAAGATCAGAAGAAACCCCTAGTTATATCAAGTGTTATTTGCAGTAAGACCCATGGGATTCACTGGGCAGTGAATGTAATGGGTGTTTTAAACTTTTTTCTTACATTTTCTCATAGTCTCTAAATTTTCCTTAATATATAAATTCACACAAAGTCATTAAGTGTGATTTTTTAAAATATTAGTGTTTATTACCTTGAATCTGAAAACAGATAAATCACAGATCACATTATAAATTCTGGAAGGACTTGAATAAAACATGAAATTCAGCAGTATATTTTCTAATACTGGCAGTTCTTCCTGACTTTAATTTTTAGTTTCTCAACCTCTTTCTTTCCTTTCAGAGTGTCAAATAATGATGTGCTTATTATTCCTCTTACCTTTGAAAAGTCCTTTGATACCTCCCATCTTTTTTACCATCTGTGCAAATTTGGTATACTGGGTCAGAAGTTCTTGGACATCTCTTGTTGACACACCGGATCCTCTTGCTACTCTCTGGATCCTTCCTGGTTGCTTACTGAAAACCTTGGCACCATCAGTACTGTCAAGCTCTGCAGGCAAAGGTCAGTTACGTTCATGTACACACAACTATCATTCACTGTCGAAGCACTTACATCTAAATGTCTCACATACAGAAAAACAAATACAATGGTCAAACCACCAACCAGACTTAACAAATGCTGTTATCATCTGCTGTGTCTGCCTCTGATTTTTAAAAACTAAACATGGAATATATTCAAAAGAGTATTTATAATATTCATAAGCTATAAAAACAATAAAGCAAATACACACATACTCACCTTACAGAAAAATGTCTTTTCTTTGAAAAAACTTTCTGTCCATCCTTTCCATATTTCAAGTCCAAGTGCTCCTCAGAATATATACCAGAGGTATATTTCAAAAAGCAACAAAAGTGCTCACCTTAGCTCTAAATAACTATTATCTTTTAAATCATAAATTTAGGCAAATAAACAAGTAGAAGTAGGTAGGTTCTATCTATAATCAACAGAATAACTTATATTTCCTATATAATCAAGTAATTACTACTAGTAATTAATTCTTTCTGTAACATAAAGAATGAACGTAACACAAACACCTCCACTGTTTTGGTAACTCTTAGAATACAAGGTCCATTTCTCATGGCGGTAGTTGCATACAATCTCAGGTACAAAATTTCTATTATGTCTGCATTCTCTCCACAATATCCCCTAATAAGTGATCACCTAACCTTGATCTTAACAACCACAGGAGAGATGACCCACTATCCAAAATAATTCAACCTATGTCATTCTATTATACCTGTAATTATGGAAAATATTTTCCCATATTAATATGAAATACGTTTGTCTGACACTTCTTCCTATTTTGCATAGATGTCTCCTTGCCAGGCACAAAGAATAAGGCTTTCAAATTATTTCAGAGTCATCATGTCTCCTGTGAATTTTCCTCTAGGTGACAAATATCCAACTCTTTTGACTGTTCCTCTTATAATATGGTTTAACACCCCATTTATCATGCTGATTTCCTAAATACATCTTCTAATTTAGCTATGTCCACTAAGCATATTGTCCAGAAATGAACTGAAATCCAGGGCAAGACTGATTACCAATGCAATACAAACAAAGATCAAATTATCTCACAGTAAACTTACAGTCCATTAAAACCTCTAAATCCATTTCATGAATGCAGTTTTAAGCCACATCTCTATGATAAAATATTTTGAAAATGTATATCATATTCTCCTAAGAGCTCAAATGGAGTGAGAGAATGAAAACAAGCTAATAACAGCACATCCTGGTAAGCAGTATGACTAAATTTAACAAAAAGCAGAAGGGACATAACTCAAAGAAGAAAGGAAGTCAAGAAAGGCTCCATGCTGGTGGTTTCTCTTCAACTGTGTAGTCTTGAAGGATGAGTATGAGATAAGAAAAGAAGGAAAGGAGCAAGGGACATTGTAGGAAGCAGAACATGGATTCCCAGAATAAATGAAAATAGTTTTGTGTAGAAGGAACCAAGCATGGATAAGAGCTGAGAAATTAACAGGTTATAAAAATAAGGACAAGATTATAACAGAACTTGTGTGCCAGGCTATGGAAGTCGCTCAGCAGTGTCCGACTCTGTGTGACCCCATGACTACAGCCTGCCAGGCTCCTCTGTCCATGGAATTCTCCAGGCAAGAATACTGGAGTGGGTAGCCATCTCCTTCTCCAGGGGAATCTTCTAGACCTAGGTATCGAACTCAGGTCTCCTGCATTGCAGGCAGATTCTTCACCGTCTGAGACACCAGGGAAGCCCTATGCCAGGCTGAGGAGTTCGAAATTAATCATTAAGTCAATAGATTTTGATCCCAGAATTGTTATATTTAGAAATATTATTTTTATGGCAGTGAAGAAGACAGATTAAAAGAGGAGACAGATTAAAAGAGAAAGGGAAATGTCAGGAGGCTACTGTAGCAATCCAGGTAAGAAATGTTATGTGTATGAACTAATGCAGGTAACAAAGAGGAGAGAGAAAATACAAGAAATATTTAGGAAGTATAACTCACTAAGTCTAAGGTGATGTTAAGGTTTCTATATTCTACCTGAAGCGAAAAATACTGATATGAATAGACTGGGATAAGTTAAATATGTATATATACTGTAATACCTAGAGCAACCACTAAGAAAAGTAAAATATACCAAAAAATATACAGATACAATAAAACAGAATAATAAATAATGTTCAAACAATCCATAGGAAAGTAGAAAAAAGAAAACAGAAGAACAAAAATCAGAGTGAACAAACAGAACCAAAGATAAAATGGCAGAACTAAATCCTAATATATAAATATCAGTTAAAAGAGGTTATCAGAATTATTAAAAAAAAAAATTACCATGTTGTTGATACAAAATTCATTTCCAACATAAAACAGGTAGGTTAAAGGTAAAGGGATAGAAAAAGACATACAATGCAAACAACTAATTAAAGAAAGCTGGAGTGGTTGCATTAATAGCAGATGAAGTGGACCAGGACAAAGGAGGGCATTACATACATAATGATAAAGAGTCAAGTCAATTCACCAAGAAGACAAAACAACCCTAAATGTGTATGCACCCAACAAAAGAACTTCAAAATACATGAAGCAAAACTAACACATCTGAAAGGAGAAAAGTCAGGCATCTCAACACCTCTATATCCATAATCAATAAAACCACTAGATAGAAAATCAGCAAGGATGTACATCTAAGTTGACACCAGTTTCTAGCTTGGATGACTGAGTACATGGATGGAAGTGTCACTCACCAGAGGAGAAAAACTACCTTTTGGAACTTATACTCCTCAAAAAACTCTCAAACATGTAATAGAGATACTTGTCCACCATTTAGTGAGCATCTAGACAGCAAGTAATCCAGAGTACAGACTCTCAAGCCAGAAGCCCAGCCTCTCCATCCCCTAGCTAGTGACTTGGGCAGATTACTCAACTTCCCTGTATTCTAATCTGTAAAAGCTAGATTGGATTTTGACCCAGAATTGTCCCTTAAGAGTTGTTGTTGGCTGCAGTCCATGGGGTCGCTACGAGCTGGACACGACTGAGCGACTTCACTTTCACTTTCCACTTTCATGCACTGGAGAAGGAAATGGCAACCCACTCCAGTGTTCTTGCCTTGAGAATCCCAGGGATGGGGGAGCCTGGTGGGCTGCCATCTATAGGGTCACACAGAGTTGGACACGACTGAAGCGACTTAGCAGTAGCAGCAATGTATGTAAAGTGCTCATGACAGTTCCTGGGATAGAGTAAATACTCTAGATATGGCTGCAGTTATTAATTCTACACACAAGAATTTTTGCAGTGTTGAAGATAAAGAGATGAGAAAGACACAACCTTATCTGGGTTACTATGAAGGCCAAGAGATCAAGAAAGAGGTAGACACTATAAAAAATAATCAGGTAGTATATATAGAAGTGGTATTATTCAACAAAAGGAACACAATAATAATAAATACTGGCTGAGAACAGAACCTTGTAGCATATATTCCTTTAGGCTGATTGAGGATGAGACCAGTGAAAGAGACTGCAGTTAACAAGAAAAGTAAGGGTAAAAGTGGAAATAAAAAAGTAATAGAAAATAAGAAGAAAACGTCAATGAACATCCAATGTTGCAAAGGTAAAGAAAAAGACTGAAAAGTCTCTACTGGAGTAGACCCAGTAGAAGGTTGTTGTAAATCTTTGTATAATCTATTTCAGAGCAATGGTGGGTACAGAAGTCAGATTTCAGTAGTCTGAGGACACAAACCATTTTTTAAAGAAACTTGACTGAAAAGAGACAGAGTAAAAGTATGAGTGAGAAGTAAAGCCCAGAAAATGTGCAACTGTGAAGCTAATGTTTATATGCTGATGGGTGAAAAAAATAAGTAGGTAAGGAGAGACTGGAGACACAGGAGAGGATTTTACTGATGGAGAAAAGTCCTTGAAAAAGTTTGAAGAATGGCTTGTGGCTGTCACAACCTCATCAGTAAGTTAGCCAAAGACTGAAAAAATTCAACGCCAAACACGTGTATTTCTTTGTAAACAGAGGTCAGATGATAGAGTAGAAGACGTGGCATGCTTGCTGCACTGAATTAGAAAAGGTGCTAAAAACTGGGAAAAAGATAAAGGGGTCATGAGTCTAGAAATACTCGTGGGCTGAGGACCCAGAAGTATAGGAGGGAGGGATAATCTAGGATTACAGAGAGCAGTATACTTGAGAAGACTGAAACCTTAGAGTTTCAGAGCAAAGTTAAGTTGGTCAATATTGCTTAAACTGTCCCTCTCTCACAGATTCCCAACTCCTGTGAGCATATTAGAGGTCTGAGAAGACATGCAATAAATAAATGTACCAGTTTTTAAAAAAAAAAAAACCCAGATTATCTGACTACAGGACTCCCCTTTCAAGTTATTTCTATCAACACCCTGAAGAACTGGTGTTCTCATCACAGAACTCATTTGGAGAAGCACTGTACTAGACATTTCTCTCAAAGATGAAGTCAACCCAATAATTGTAATTTTTGAGCAAGAGCTTTCAAGCAACTATAAATCTCCCAAATAACAATCACTCATTCTAAAATTTTTCCCATCTTGTCCACAAGAACACAGTGAAAGTCTCAACTTGCTGATATTGAGAACACAGTCCTCCAAGTCAAGAAATCTTACCTTGATCATTCATACTATCCATTATTGTCATTAATTTCTTTAGCCTTGCCATAGACTCTTGTTCATTTCCTTTGCTCATGAAATCTGTTCCAAAACCAGGGATCATCCCCTAAAACATATATTTAAACATAAAAATCAGTAATAGCTTAAGATTAATTGTTCACATTTAACTAATGGCTTTAATATTAAATTTTAAAAGTAACTATTTTTACCCAAATATTAAAATAATTAAAGCAAGTGTATCCACTCTTAGAAATTATAACAAAGTTAATAGAGGTTAGAAAAAAACTTTTTAGGATAACTAACCAAGATCTGACTGAAGGGGCCCATTTTCATGATATTTTGAAATTGCTCATACATGTCTCGCAACGTAAACTGACCTGAAATACAATATAAATGATGCAAATACATTAGAGAGTGACATTTCCATTCAATAAAACTAATATTTTCCTTAATCATGGGCTCATCTTGAAGCACACTTATAACATAGCCAATCAATAAATATTCACTGAGAAGTTACATAAGATTACAGGATGAATGCCATGGAGACATCCTATCCTATAGAAGCTCATATTTTATCTGATAAAATGGATAAATACACACAGGAAATGTGAAAACAAAGGAAACAATCTATACATACTAGGATAACTGAAATTAAAGTATCTGACACCACCAAAAGTTAGAGGATATAGAACAAGCAGAACTCTCATATATTGCTGATGAGAATGTAAAAATGACAAAACTGTTTTAGATTATTTGGAGCTTCTTAAACAGCTAAACTGTCAATAAACTGGAAAACAGGTCAACTCTGGATGAAATACTACTCAGCTATAAAAGAACAGGGTACAGATAAGTAAAACCACTTGGATAAATATCAAAACTATTATGCTGAGTCAGGGAAACCAGGTGGGGAAAAAACTTATATATATATACTCTAGGATTCCTATATGAAGTTTTACTGGGAAGGGGAATAAGCAAACTTCCTAGAGTAATGGAAATGTTCTGTTTCCCAACGAACATCTGTCAAAATTAATGGAATGATATCCTTAGAATCTGAGCATTTCATTATTATGCAAATTAACTTGTTAGAGAAAGACTATTTTCAATTTTTGTGCTACGATATAAAAAAGAACGTACTTGGTTTTAGGCATTCTGAATTTGAAGGAGCAGTAAAATACATCAAAAGAAATGTTCTAGGCAGCTAGAAATATAGAATTAAACAGTGGTAGAGCAGGTTAAGGCTGAAATAGATATTTGGCCATTATACAGAAATGACAATGGAAATTAAGACAATATAGGAAGTCCACTGTCCAGTCATGGAACACAAGTGTAGAGTTTGAAAATGTAAAAGGCGGATAACACTATTAAATTTGGGGAGCCAAGAGAAAAGAGAAAGTTCACTACATTTGGAAGTAAGGAGGCCCCTGAAGCAAGGGCACACACCTAAAGAGAGACCTAGGCGTTCGAAAGCAGGCTGTCTGGGAATATATTAGAAACCAATCTTCAACTTCAAGCAGCGAAGACAGACATCAAAATAATTATGATGAATAATACAATAATTACAGGGTCCAGTGGAAACACATAGCAGGGGTTCCAAGTCTAGGGATAAGGCAGAATGTTCCTGAAGCATATTTAAGTAGAGACTTGGAAGTATGAGTGAGCCAGTTTGGCTGGGGGTAAAGGAGGACAGAAATAGGAAGAAGAGAGGATAACTACCTGACAGGCAGAGGGCCAGCAAGGTAAAAAAGACTGTAGTGTACATTTGAGAAACTGACAGAAATTCAGCATGACTGGCCCATGGAATGCTAAGAACAACGGTGTCAAAACATGACTCAGAAGATGTGGATTAGATGGTGGAATCATTCAAAAACACTACAGGGGCAACGGGAAGACACTGAAAGATTTTAAGAAAAGTAGTAGTAATAGGATCAAATCTGCATTTCTGAAAGATCATTTTGGCTGGAGTTTAAAAAAACAGGACCAAATAAAAAAAGAAAGAACAAAAAAACAGGACCAAGGGAAATAATCCAAAAAACTGTAAAACCTGTTAAAAAGCCTTAGAATAAACAATCTAGAGAAGAGATTAATTTAAATAGCTGCTGGGAAGTAGGGGATGGAATGGAGATAATTAAGAGGTAGAATCACTAGAACTAATAATTATTGGGAAAAGGATTGGGCAGAGTGAGGAAGACATGAGTGGATGACAACACCCAAGTTTCTGACTTTGGAAACAAGACAAATGATGTTAACTTTCATAGATGGCAACACTGGGGTGGGAGGTTGAAATGGGAAGATAAGGACAAATTGAAATCAGTGTCTAAGGAACATCAAAGCACGGTCTGGCAAACATACAGATATGAGTCTGAAGCTCAGGGAAAGATGATGACCTAGAAATGATCACTAGAAAACACCACCATCTAGGATGGAAAGACATAGGTACCTGACAAGATGAGTAAGAAGGAGCAGAGGTAGGATAGTATGTGGTCATGGAAATTAATAAGAGTCATGTCATTTTGAGAAAAACAGAAATGATCAATAATAATATATGTTAAATGTTCCTGATGTGCTAGACATTTTATATATATATCAGCTCATCGTCACAACTCTATGAAGAAGATACTTAGTATTATCTACTTTTTACACAGAAGGAAACTGAGGTTATTTTTAAAAGTTCTATGTTGGGTTAAAAAACTTAAGCTCTTAAACATACTTTCATAGGAGTTGTCTTCAATGTGAAGAAAATGTGTATTTAATCTCTTTAAAATTTATGTTTTATTATATAAATATAAAACTTATAAGTAAACAAACAAATCAGAAGAGAGTATTTCAGCTTACTTTTAACCTGTTTTACTCCAAGGAACCCAATGAAAGCTTCAATACTAATCTTAAGGCAATTTGATTATAAGAAAGAAAATAAAACACTCAATTCTACAGCTGCTTAGATGACTGAGATTTACACCGATCTGCATATAAATCACCTAAAAAATAAACACTGGAAGAACTGACTTTAACGGACTTATCACTTCAAAAAATTATAGTAGCTCTATCAAAAGAAAACAAGGGAAGTCATCTGAGATCAAATGCTTTTTGTTACTCATATACCATGTTTCAACTTCTCTATAAGTGCTTCATTGTCATCCAGCTTCAGCTCGTTGACTTTATCTATCAATCCTTCAATGTCACCCATACCTATAAGAGCCAAAACAGTAAAATTAATAACTTATACTTGTTATATTGCTACATTACGCAAAATGCATGCACATATAGTAATAAATCTGTGAGATAGGCAGCTCAGGTATTTCTACAACACTTTACAGGTGTGAAATTGAAGCTAGAGAGGTTACGTAACAAAGCAGTGACTGCAGTCCAGGGTTTAATTCCAAATTCTATGCTCTCAAACATGAAAGTTCTGCTGCCATTATCACTTCTGTTACTACAACCACATACTTCCGTACTGTGCTCTAAAACTTCCCCAAGAACTTTCTATCCAACAGCTCATTATTACCACTCTAAACATGGAAAGCAGGTTACCATCATCCCTATTTTGTAGGTGAAGAAGATAAATCATAGAAGGAAATTATTTTCCTAAACTAGTCAGTGAGAGGGCAGAATTAAAATTCTAATCTGTCCTAAAAAGCCACACTATTTCTTGGAGATTTGTCTATATCCCCACCACTGTACACACCAAGAAGTTTGCTGATGAAGGGTTGTGTTTTGAAAGGTTCAAAGTCATCTATGTGTTCCCCTGTACCAATGAAAATAATCGGACTTTTTGTGGCAGCAACTCTGCAAAGAAAAAGAAAACACAAAATAACCTCAAAAAGGAAAACAAATTTCTAGATGTCAAAGCTTATTAGACAAAGGTACATAGCTCAAGCTTCTTTTCACTAGCTAAAACAGAACTATAGATATATCAGAGGGACTCAAAAATTCTGTTTCTATTTACACTTTCTTCATGGACTATATTAGGTCCACTATTGGAATAGATTTTTAATGATTAATAAAGTCATAAACATACACACACACACACACACATAGCATGTAAGTCCAAGACACAGGACAACAGTGTTAATGATACTTACGCACTAAGAGCACCACCTCCTTTTGCATGGCCATCAAGTTTTGTCACTATTACTGAGGCTACATCTACTTTATCTTTAAAAGCCTTAGCCTGGGCTTCACAAGCCTGTCCAATGGAGGCATCCATCACATAAACAATGTTATCTGGTTGCTAGAAAATTTAAATAGAAAAGATACGTATTTTAACTGACCTTAGGTAAATTTCATCAATAGAAGCTATAAAAAGTATTTACTATAATTATTCAATCAATAAACATTTACTGTAGAAGTAGTATGTATTAGGCACCATTTAGGTCCTCAGATAGAGATGAATAAGAAAATCCTTGTCTTTATGGGGCCTAAATTGAAGTCACTGGAGACAGATTTAAAAATAGGCAAATAAACATTTCATCTAGTCAAGGCTATGGTTTTTCCAGTAGTCATGTATGGATGTGAAAGGTGGACTATAAAGAAAGTTGAAAAGAATTGATGCTTTTGAACTGTGGTGTTGGAGAACACTCTTCAGAGTCCCTTGGACTGCAAGGAGATCCAACCAGTCCATCCTAAAGGAAATCAATCCTGAATATTCATTGGAAGGACTGATGCTGAACCTGAAACGCCAATACTTTGGCCACCTGATACAAAGAGCTGACTCATTAGAAAAGACCCTGATGCTGGGAAAGATTGAAAGCAGGAGAAGGGGACGATAGAGGATGAGATGGATGGATGACATCACCGACTCAATGGACATGAGTTTGAGTAAACTCTGGGAGTTGGTGATGGACAGGGAGGCCTGGTGTGGTGCAGTCCATGGGGTCGCAAAGAGTTGGACGTGACTGAGAGACTGAACTAGACTGAACTAAACTGAACTGAAACATTTTGAATATACAACAATTAAAATGGGATGGAGAAAATCAGTTATGAGGTGTGGAAGGCTTCTTTCTTAGGGTGGTCAGAGAAGGCCTGTCTGGAGGTAAAATTTGAACTGAGATCTGAATAAAGAGGAAAAAGTTAAGCAACAATCTCGAGCAATCACACTCCAGGCAAATGGAACAGCAAATGTAAATGAGAAGAAGAAAAAGCAGAAGAGTGTGGGCTGAAACCAAAATGGATAAAAACAGAGGTAAGGCTATTTCCATTAGATCTGCTCCACTAAGTCAAAATAATGGCATGGCTAAAACCCAACTTATTAGCACTAACCATTAACCAAAGAATTACTGCCAGCACCTCAATGGCAAATACGGGCTCATAATATGTGCTACAGATTACCTATAAACCATTTCTTATCCCCAAGTTATCTCCATCACGATTTTAAAGAGACACTGAATGATGATTAATACTTTTAAATGCTTCATATCTTTCAAAATTCACCTAAAGCAAATGTTTCTAATTTAAAGAATTTACAGAAAGGAAATGCAATAGTTACTAACGGTTATTCTCAATTTGTTAGTTTTTCTTATACATACTAATAAGATGATTAAGCAACGAAATTTCCAATACTCATGAAAATTTCATATTAATGTAGAGAAGATTAAGTCCTTATCATATAGATAAAGGAGCCCAAAATAGAAATAAATTACTTGGAATCTTACAGGCAAAAAATAATTTATATGGTTCACAAACTCAGTTAAATTTTAACTGAAGTCCTTATAATGTTGTTAAATTAAAGCTACTTACTATAGCATTAGCAACTTGAAGCATTTCTTCAAACAAAGAGTCTTCTTGTTTATGACGGCCACTTGTATCAACAATAATAATTTCAAAGTTTTCATTTTTGAATTTTTCCACTCCTTCAGAGGCAATGATAACAGGATCCATTTCTGTATAGCTATTTAACATGGAAATAATGATTTAACAACCACAACAGCAAAATGTTCAAATACTAGTAATTTGGAAATTGCTAGTATATCTTTATTCTGAAAAAGTCATATTGATCACAATTTCAATTAAGTATAAAATCCAGTAAGTATTAAATATGACAAGCCACTTAAAGAGCAGCATGAAGCAATATCCAGTCTCCAAATTATGAAATCCTGTATGATCCTGCTTTATATCTTTTCTGAATGAGTTGCGTATCCCTCAATTTTTAAAATTTTCTTTAATAACTGAAGTTGTATTATATAGTGTTTCATATATGCTTTTCCACTGAACAGTCTTTTGAAAGCATTTTTAAATGAAGTATAGTTGATGTACACTATACATTACAGCTATACAATACAGTGAGTTACAATTTTTTTTTTCAGCTGAAATTGTTGCAAATGGCAAATTTTCATTCCTTTTTATCTGAGTAGTACTGCATTGTATGTAGGGTGTGTGTGTGTGTGTGTGTGTGTGTGTGTGTGTGTGTGTGTCTCAATCTTCTTCATTTATCTGTTAATGGACACTTAAGTTGCTTCCATATCTTGGCAATTATAAATAATGCTACTATGAAGACTGGAGTGAATGTTGCTTTTCAAATTAGTGTGTCTTTTTTCCTTCCTAAATATATACCCAGGAATGGAACTGTTGGGTTATATGGTAGTTCTATTTTCAGTTTTTCGAGAAACTGCCATACTGTTTTCCACAGCTGTGGTACCAATTCACATTCCCACAGTGTACAAGGATTCCTTTTTCTCCACATCCTCGTGATCATTTGTCATTTGTGTTCTTTTTGATGACAGTCATCCTTCTGTAGCACTTTCTAAAACCATTAAATATTCCTGTAACACGTGACTTTTAAGTTATATAGCGTTCCATCAGATGGCTATGCTATCATTTATTAAATAAATGCCCTACTGTTGGCCATTTAAGGTTTTCTAACTTTCTGGTATTAAAAATATAGCCAATATAAATAGTATATAATGTTGTTTCTTCTAAACTATGATACACTCCCCTACAAGCTGAATTTGGATCAAATGGTTTGATCATTGAGGCTTTTGGTTTTTAAAAGGAAAATGTCCTTCACAAAACTTTAATTTCATTGCTATTTTATTATATTTTCATAATCCTCGAAACTCTACTCAACTTGAAAATCAAAAAATAAGATTTCATTTTAGTTTGCATTCTTTTGATTAGTGGCAACTTTTAACACAGATCAACGTTGTCAAATGAAAGGATATATAATGTTAAAAAAAAGTTTTTCCCCTAAATTAACAACAAAAATCAAGTAGAAATACACAGAGTAAGAATATATATGAAACTTAAAAGAGGAAAATTAATATACTTAAGGGTGAAATTTTTAACAAAAAAGACCTAGCAAGTTTCTACATGGAACTATACAAATAAGTAAAGATTTCAGTTCTCCCCTAAATTAATTGGCTTCAATATAGTTTTAATCATAATCTTACGGAGATTTTTCTTTCTGGAACTTGATTAAAGAAACCAACACAACATTATAAAGCAATTTTCCTCCAAGTAAAAAGAAAACTAAAATTTACTCAGGAAAATAAGCAGGTGAAAGAGGCAAGAAATGTTGAAAAAGAAGAAATTAGCATTACCAGCTATTTTAAAATATGATAAAGATACAATTAAAATAAAACATAAATATATAAAGAAATAGGATCAAAGATGTTCATAAGGAGATTACTTACATATATGCATACAATGGAATACAGTGATTTCATAAAAAGATTTCTCTTTAACAGCATATTGTCCAGAATTATTAAGATCCCATTATTATAATACGTATTTTAATGAAATATAACATACATATGAAAAAGCTGCACAAATTGTTAAACTCAGTAAATTTTCACAAAGCAAACACACCCAGACCAAGGAAAACAAAATAATTAGTATTTTACTCTCTCCCAAGAATAATCACTATCTTGTCATAAGATCCCATTTTTAATCAAGTCTATAGTAGTATGTTTACATAAAATGCACTATTTTAAGTATTCATTTTAATAAGCTTTGACAAATTTATATAACCCATATAACTACTACTAAAGCAATCAAGGTTCAAAGCATGAAAAGATTCTATTTCAATTTAAAATTATCTACCTCTTGTATATTTGTTTATATATAGCACATCTGAAAAAAGCACAGATGGACTTGCTAAAAGCTGGTCATCGGGAAGTGAAACTGTTAGCACTTTCACTTCTTTAAAATTTTTTATTAAAATAGTGTTTGTTTTTTTTTTTAAAGACAGAAAAAAAAAACATATCTATTGTCCCCCCAATAAATGGTAACATGTAAATTTAACATTAGAGATCATTTCAAATCCTTCCTTCCCCAGCCCTATCCACTTCATCTCTCCCAGAGGAAACGATGATCACTAATATTTTACTCTATACACATAAGCAAAGGAGAGATTATTTAATAAACAGTACTGAAAAACTGGTTAAAAATTAAGGCTCTGGTTTTGGCTGATAGTTCAAGTAAGTAGCCTAAGCTACTTGCTCAGTCGTGTCTGACTCTTTGCAACCCATGGACTGTAGCCAACCAAGCTCCTCTCTCTGTCTATGGTATTCTCCAGACAAGAATACTGGAGCGGGTTGCTATTTCCTTTTCCAGGGTATCTTTCCAACCCGAGGATTGAACCCAGGTCTCCCGCACTGCAGGTAGATTCTCTACCATCTGAGCCGCCTATCAGCTCATACCCATCACTGTGCAAATTTGAACTCTAAACATGTATTATCCTTTAATTTTTAAATCTATGTTAGAAAAAGTTCTTAACCTAAAAATTAAATTCCTAACATTATTCTTTAATCTATTTGCTAGAAATTATCATAAAAAAATAACTAAGAGAGAATTCCCTGGTGGTTCAGTGGTTAAGACTCTGCGCTTTCACTCCCAAGGGCCTGGGTTCAATCTCTGGTTGGGGAACTAAGATCCTGCAATCAGCGTGTTGCCGCCAAAAAAAAACTAATAAAAGAATTTAAAGAGCATACCATAGCCAAAGTTCACTAGTTTTTTTGGCCAAAAAGTAGCAAATAATGATTTATAAAATGATATCATTCATTTAATTACTTCAAATTTTAGCTTAATAATCTTATATTAATATATTAGTAACATTAAGAAAAATGTTATTCTCTCAAATAAGTCTTTCTAAATTTAATCTTGACTCAATTCTTTTAATCAGTCATTTTAACATAAATAAATCACCTAACTGAACAGCAATGTAGCAAATGAAGGTTAGCAATGATCAGACTCTGAGATAAACATAGATTATAAAGCATTTTAGGATGATCAAACACAAACTTTTAAAAAATGGTGTACCAAAGAAACAGACAATGTAGAATTCACCAGGGTATGCTGAATCGAGAAAAGGTTCAGACATGTCTTAGAAGAAACAACTGTAATAGAAGCAGGAAGCTGGAAAGCATGCAAGGCAGGGTAAGTATAGGAAGAATTATAAGCTAAACAGTATCTGCTCTGATTGATCAGGCTGGATCAGAAAAATCATGTTACAATAATAAAAGGTAACATTGTAATAATTATACCCCTACCTTATTCCAAAAATGATTCAAGCTTATAGGTACATATTAAAATGTGGCCAGATAGCATAAAGTAAAAAGTCAGATAGATAAGGTAAGACATACGAATGTAAGAATAAAAACCGGAACCCACCTTCCATAGAATGGAATTCTTGCTTTGGTTGCATTCTGTTTTAGTTGGTCAAAAGCCCCTATGAAACAAAAAAGTTAATGAGTCCTTAAACTTGAAAATAAAAATTTCAGGAAATAATTTTCAAATTTCAGCACAATACCTGCTCTGAATGTGTCTGCACATATCAAACAGGTCTTCCAACCTTTCCTCTGATAATAATATGCTAACTGGGAAAGGAAGATTTTAAAAATCAATAAAAACAAATTATTACACATGTAAAATAAAACAGCTCATATTCTCCTAAAAAGTAATATTATTGCATTCTGAATACTGAAGATTTCCTGAAGAGTTTAAACTCTAAGTGCCAAACAGTCACATTCAAAGGATACGAAATGACGAAGCAACAAATGACTATGGTAAAAAATGTTATTAACGTTAATTAAAAACAAACAATAACATAACCCTCTAAGAAATAATCCTGGTTTTTTTTTTCTTTCTAAACTATACATAGTTGAGGCTTCTGAAGCAAAATCTGATAACAAAGTTGAGGCACCCAATTATGAAGGAAAGGGTGGTAGAATGAATTTAAAATTAGCAAAATGATATGTAAAATGAAGATCCATACATATTATACTGGGTTAGACATTGTGAAAAGGGAATCCTGAGCCATAGGATATAAGGTAAACTTTCCCCCTTTACCTCTCCAAAAATCATATCCTCATCTCCTTAAAGAATAGGAACAGTTTTCTTGGTAAAAGCACTTGATTTACACAAACAGCTTCTCCATGACTTTGTTTTTTTTTTTAAGTATAATTTACCTTTGAACATGTAGTTGTTTTACCACTCCCTTGCAATCCAACAAACATGATCACATTCTGTTTTCCTTTAGTGGGTGTCCATGCTTTAACTCCAGGGTCTACAAGCTACATACCAAAAACAAAGATAAAATCAGGTTAGCACATGGTTACATTCAAAACCTCTCTCCCCACAACTTTCAAACTGTAAAAATGATTTACAGACATTTCAGTGTAAGAGGCAACCATAATCCTCCCATTCTAAGACAACTCTATTTCCCTCTCTTATATATACACATAGTGAAATTTAAGAGTTTAAAACAGTGCATTGTGAAGTTATAAGCAAGCCTATACTCCCAAACCGATTCAGAGGTAAGGATCTCAAAACATTTTTTAGAAAAAGTTGAAAGGGTATGAATGTGAAACCAAGTTTGAGCAAGGGAGCAATCTACAACAGCACTGTAGAAACATAATGTATGTGCAGGCCACATAAGACCTTTTACATTTCTAGTAGTGACATTTCAGAAAGTAAAAACAAGTGATATTAATGTTAATCCTTTAACTCAATGTATCTAGAATATTATAATTTTAACATGTAATCTATATTTAAAAATTAATGAGCTAGTTTATATTTCCTTTTCCCATGCTGGGTCTTTTTTTTCTTCCCCTAAATAAATGTGCCATGCTAGGTCTTAAAACCTGGCATGGATCTCTTATCCATCTATTCCATATCAGATCTCAGCAGACTAGCCACATTACAAGTCTCAATAACCACATGTGGCTAGTGGCTACAATACTGCAATGGCACCTACCTTCCTGTTCAATTTCACCAGTGTTTATACATAAGCAAAATTACAAACTACATGTGAAAGGCTTTCCAAGTGAGTCAAACGTTAAACTGTCCAATGCCATTGGATGTACTCCTCTTTAAAGTTATTAGATTTAAAGTAAAAAATAATCACCAATTTTATAATGACAATCAGTGGAAAATAAAGGTACGTATACAGACAGTCCCCAAACTAACAAGCAGGAGGCATTTTTAACGTTCATTTAAAAAAATAATACATTTCCAAGTCATCATTTGGAACTTGAAACCTCTCTCTCTATATAATCAAACAGTAATAGTAGTTAATATCCTAGACCAGAGGACATAGACCATATTTACAACTATGTGTAAATAAAGTCTTAACACACACATGCCCACTCATTTACTGCTTTTGTGCTAAACACCAGACCTGAGTCGTTGCAACAAAGACCATATGACCCACAAAGCTGGAACTATTTGTTCTTAAGAGAAACTTGCTGAGCCCATGCTAGATGATACCATAAAAGTTACATAATCCATATTATATCTGATTTCAAGGAAAGCCATGTGGTAGAAAAGGGAGGAAAAGAAAATACATTTTGTTATCTTCTTTTCAGGCATAGAGCTACCCATAAGCAAACTTCTGAAATAAACAACTATCTTAGACATAAATCCACTGCCCTTCCTCTTAGACCCTTTCAGAACACTAATGCTGCCCTATATTCTCCTCCATCCTCTATATCCCATGGCAGAATCACTCAGCTCTCTATGAACCTACTATTTGGAACATGTATTTTACTGAATAATGTTTTTATTATATCTTCTCTTCCTCCTGCATCCTAGAACTGCAGTACTGAATTTTCATACCACATTAAAATCAGTTATCCTATCTTGGACTTTGAATCGATCTTATACTGGTGCATGCTTCTGTAACATTATACACTAGTCATTTAGAAAATACTGGTTTACTGAGTTAGGCAGATCTCCCATTGTTGACACATGTCACTACACAACATCGAAAATTTTATTTATTAATATCTATACTGATCTCACCAGACGAGTTAAGAATCAGGACATTGTCAAACTCATGGCGGGGGTGGGGGGATTCAAGCTTCCAGTTTTCACTTGAAAGCTAAAATTTTATCATTGGGTACACTACTGTTAGTTGTTTGCCTTAAAGTGACAGGACAACTTTATTTACTTCAGAGAAAACGTCTGCCAAAGGTTCGAGGCCAAATAAGCACAGATTAACTGTCTGTTGCTTTCCTCAAGACAACCATCAAATTTGGTACACAGCAATATAGCTTTCTGCGTACTTTCCATTTCATCACACAAAATCTTACAAACACATATACATTTAAGGGTCAAGATTTAATACCACTAATAATTTCCATCAAGGACACATTTGAAAAAAAAACTTATTTTTATTTCACTGCAAGTGTCTGGGAGTAAAGGGTACAATGACTACCAGTATAGTTTAGTATCACTGCCTTGTTCATGCTAGGGAGTTTTACCCAATGGTTTTATCTGCCATTGCTTTTGCACTGGTATTTGCAGAGCAAATATCAACAAAGTAAAGAGGGCAAAAAAAGGCAAATGATGTCTTAGTGTTATGAAAACAGTTTTGACCTTGCTTTGTACACCACTACCCTAGACCATGAGCTTCTGAGTGTAAGGCCCAGTCTTCTTCATCTCTTGTTATCAGCAGTATGTGGATACAGCCTGGAATAAAGTAGGCACTCAGTAAAGGCATCTTAACAAAGCACTTGATGTTCCAGAATTGCCTCAAAATGCCAACCCCTAAAAATAAAAATGTTCACTCACTCTGTGCTGACCTCAGGTGTAAGATGAAGAGCAAACTGGAAATACTGGGAGGAGGAGTCCACACAAGTATGGAGATCAGGCCTGGGTCTACCACTAACTGTCTCACTTTTCTCAACAGCAAACTGAAAAGACAGACTGGCTAAATTTCCTGACCTCTTTCAGGTTCTGAATTTCTTTTCCAATTGATTAGTCTACAGGACTAAAGTGAAGTGTCACAACCATCTGAGATACTAGATTTTCTTAAAGTACCAATCAGTTCTGTTGAACTAAAGGAGTAAATGAAACTATTCACACAATATAGGGAAAAAATACCTGGAGACCACTAACAGGTACCTGTTGCTCCTTAAAAAAAACTTTTTTTAGTTCCTTTCTTTTCTGCCCCTACCATTCGACTCAAACATATTTTCTAATGCTCTAAGACTCTCATCATAATTTTCACATCAGCAGCAGCAATATCAGTTCTAATAAGGACAAGGCAATAGAGTATAACTTGTAAAATAAAATTTCACTGATTCAAAATTGCTTAAAATCTAGGCAAGTGTAGGATATTCAATCTTTTAGACACAATAAAAGTGTAGAAAAGAACTCTTTCCAAGAGTGATTTTCTGTACAAAAGTAGGACCTTCAATAGGCAAAACTTGATATTAAAGAGAATAAACTCAGAGAGGCTCTTCCATCAATTAATATATAGTGAAGCTGTACTTTCTATAACTTGCTTTAGCATTTTTTTGTAGGAGTAAAATACCAGCCTTCACATCTGTACCCAGAATTTTAGTCTACAATTAAAAAAAGTCTACAATTTTGTATTCAGAAAAGTTAATTATCTATTAATATTTTTAATACAGATAAATATTCCATTAAACATTAAAAAGCATTCTGAAATACATTCCTGTTTGCCATGCTAATACAGTGAGTGTATAGAAAATCAAAGCACAAGCTAGATATACTTTTACCTTCACAAGTTCTTTAAATACAGCATGCTGAATCATTTTTCTTTTGTTAAGACCAGATGCCATCTCTTCCAGATCAATAGCAGACCTTCATAATGATGGTTTTTGAGGATAAAAAGGGGAAAAAGTCAGTTAAGACACTTAAAAAAATTACCTTTTGCCCCAAAGAATGTAAGAATATCCAATCATTTATATTAATATTTTTCTAATTAACATGCATATAATTACTACAGAGTCATAAGTTCATACCATGAAGAATTTACCATGAAATATTAGATATATGACTTTGGTTAGTTTTTCAAGGCTTATTTTTTTAAAGTCCAAATATTAATTTGTCCAAATATTAATACTTCACATTATTGTAAAGTATTATTAAATATTAATACTTCACATTATTGTGAAGTATTAATTTTATTTTTCTTGCAGCATACAAAATTTATACATGTTTATACCAAGCAGCAAATAGGATTACTTCTTGTGGTTCTAAATGCTTAAATGTTAGTAGTCCTGTACTTAACACCCAATACAAGACAATACAAGAAGGAGGGGGGATGGTCTGAGCATGAGGAGGGCTAGGACTGAAACAGCTAACCGAAGTGCCCTCCGTTATTCTACGTGCTCCGCCCCAGCCAGTGCCTCTCCCAGTTAACACAATAACTAAGACCACACACACTACTCCTTTATCGAATATGGACAGAGAAACCAAAAGGGGATAAAAAAGAATACAATTCTCCAATAGTGAAAGAGGCTGATTAATTCCATCTTTAGTCTGAAGAGGATTAAAATGGTACCACTTTTCTTTAAGGACTCTGAATTGCTAACAGGCTTTTCTGTTAAAATACTATACAGTATATGATTGAATCCGTTCAGATAAAGGAGTAGTAGAATGGAAAGAACTTCATAATTAAATGAAAGCCACATGTAGTTTATTCTTTGAACCATTATTATGGAAACGCATTATAAAAGAAGTCTTTCAACATATGAGTTCTATTCGTTTCCAGTGCTATATAGCAGAAACGTTTCATAATGCAGCAGACTTTTCTAGTTAGCTCCTCATCCCAGTAAACTAAACTTAGTTTTGCCTGTTTTTTACCTTTAGCTTAATTAACTTACTTTACATTTTCTCTTAGTTGCTTCACTAGTTTAATATTAACATCCGCTTCCAATAATGCTGTGCATACTTCTTTTAGCATAGCATTTAACACCTGCAAATAAATAAATAAAACTTTAAAAAAATTCATTTCAACCATATAAAAACAATGACCAGTCATCAACCATACAACCATGACTAATTAAAAACCATAGTATACCATTAGAGAGGGAAAAGGTTTTCAGTTAGCCTTTGAGAGAGATTTTATTAAATATCTAGTCATTTTGTCAAAATAAGACATTCCAGGGAATTCCCTGGTGGTCCAGTGATTAGGACTCTGAATTTCCACTGCAGGGAGCATGGGCCAGATCCAAGATAGGGGAACTAAGATCTCACAATTTGCAAAGCACCACTTCAAAAAAAAAAAAAAAAGATTCCATTTCATTTTATTCAACCAGGTATTAAACACAATTTTATCCCTATATTAAAGTAATAATAGTAAAGACAATATACAAGTCAAAGAAAGTTACTATACAATACATGTTGCCACTGAAGTTTTCTATGCCACTGAATTCCTGTTGCTAATATGCAGCAACATCTTCTCAACTGGACTAACATGGAGGAAAATATGACAAAAGAAAATGACCCAGTCTGACCTACTAGCCTTTACTATTTCCACTCAGAGCAGAGGAACAAAGGTGAAAAGAAAACCATCCTCCATTAGTAACTCACTATCATCACATATTTGTTGAGTTGCAAGGCATTGTAGTTAAAAGATCACAAACTATAAAAAAGTCTTTAAAAAAGATGAGCCTTAGCTGCTCATGGAAATAGCTGTTTACACATTAGAATGCAATACACTCCACGAGGGTAGGGATTTTAGTCTATTTTGTTCACTGCTATATCCCCGATGGCAGCAAAAAAGTTTGCAAAAATGTGGGCCCTCAAACACTTCCTGAATGAATTCTCATCTTCAACTTCTGTCATATGTCATATAGCAGCTTATCAGATTTCTCTATCTCTCACTAAAGGGATTTGATAAAAATGGAACTGATCTTTCATTAGAGGGATTTCTCCTTGTTAATTCCCTAGTAGCATAGTATCAAGAATAGAGAAGCTACCATTAAGCAACAGCTGTTATTACTTCCCACCAACTTCATTTCCTTGGTTTCTTTTCTTTTTCTACTATAAATACAAACAGCATAACGGTTATAAACAGGGAAAACTATTTGAAAAGCTGTCATTTTATTTATTCTGAATTCCAAAGACTAGTGTTTTAAATTATGATTACTTAATATTAATTATTATAAAAAGCTGTGTATGTGGAATTAGGAACAAGATTTTAATACTGGTTCTTCCAATAAATAAATATGTGAAACTGACTTCCTACTGCTGTTAAAAGAGAGGCTTGACTAGCTGAGCTCAAAGATGGTCCCCAAATTATTTCATTCCACTAGCTCATTAAAGTATTGATATCAAATTTTATATTAGAATTTTCTTTAAACCTCCAAGTTAGAAGATACTTTTAATCTATTATGTCATTTAATCTTTAAAATCATCCTGAAAGGTAAATGCTATTTTCTCATTTTAAACATTAAGAAATTCTGAATTTGACTTGCTCAAATTTCTATGACTTGTTTAACAGGACACTAAACAAGGTCTTCTAAAACCAAAATCAGTACTTTACCACTGGAACCACAAAATGTAAAATATACTTGTGGACTATAATCATCTTCTTTCAGTTGACAAACCTTTAATATACAATGAGGGGGGATGGGAGCAAGAAATACCTTATACTTAAAACCAGGAGGAAAAGTATTTCAGATATCATATTAAGGAGTCAGCTCACAAAACCTCCAAAAAACTAAGAGAGGATTTCAGAGAAAATGAATCAAAGTAGCCAAAATGGAAATATTAGCCTTATATAAGAATGTCAAATAAAAGTCAAGGAAAAAAGATCAGATATATGCATGTCTAATCAAGAAGGAAGAAGGAGGATACTAAAGTTATAGGCCTGTATTAAGAGGAAGCAAAAGCGTATTTCCAGACCTAAGCCATTTTTGAAATATAAAACGAAAAAAAAAAAAAAAGAAATATAAAACGTTATGTCATTATTACATATAAGTTAAGGTGGGGTTTTTTTGGTAATTCATTATAGAAAGTTGAAATTAACATAGTTAATTTCTCATAAAACACATTACTATACCCATTTATGGGTTTTATCTAGAAGTAACTATATATCTGCAATGCTAGTGATGATGTGCAATCACATGTATTTTTACATACCTCTTCATTGATAATGGTGGCATTGCTCAATGAGCGCAATGCTGATGTTATTTTTCTTCCAAGGTCTGCTAATACCATCTTGAAAGCTTTAAGATGTAATCACAAGAAAATCTAGGAAGGAAAAAAACTAAATAAAAACATCTGAAAACAATATCAGTTCCCATAAATGAAAACTTCTAAAGAAGAGTAAGTTCAAATTAAAGTACTTGAGTGTTTAAAATACAGTAACTTCAAATTCTACAGCCTCAACCTGCATCTTCGATACTGTCAGGTCCAAAAGCTAAAGGTACCACTTGGTTACAATGCCTTATATTTGAATACTTAACTGGAATATTCTTTATGAATCAGTAAATTTTACATAATGCTTTATATTTGAATACTTAACTGGAATATTCTTTGTGAATCAGTAAATTTTATATATCAGACAATACAATTTGAAGAAATGACATTTCAAATTAAACCTGTTCTCATTTTGGACATACTTGTCAATATGAATAACTGACTACTGTGCTATGTACATTCTTTTTTTTTATGTACATTCTTAAATGAAAAAAAAAAAGGTGAAAAAGAAAAAGGTGAAATCTCCACCCAGGAAATATCTTCTAATTAAAGGACACATTCTGATTCATGCTCTAAGCAAAAATAAAGCTTTAAAATTAGTAAATCACTTAACTTTTCATAGATACTACATTATCTCGTTCATTTTCTTAACAACTAAGGAAAGAGGTATATATTAATAAGTTGTTCTTGATTCTCCAACTCTAAAACAAGATAACCTTCAAGGCACCTTCTAGCCCTTAAAATGATACGATTTCATAAAATACGGAGATGTACCTATTACATGTAAATCAGGATGGACAAAGTTATGGATGGTAAGCAGGTAAACATGACTTACAGTTCCTGCCCTCAAGTTGTTTACTAGCTAGCAAGACAAGGCACATCAGTGAGCAGCAAAATAAAGTAAATCTAAAAATTCCTCTGCCTGACTGCCTAGGCTTCTTTCTGCCTTCAGAATCAAATTGAAACATCAGCTTTTTCTGGGTCTCAAGCTTGCCAGGCTGCAGACTGGAAATATGCCATCTGCTTAGCTATCTTGGATCTCCAGCTCGCCAACTCACCCTGGGGATGTCAGGACTCATCAGCCTCCATGATTGCATGAGCCAATTCCATATAATATATATAAAAAGTTTCATGTATGCGTATGTGCGTACACATGCATACACATGTATACACACATCCTATCAGTTCTGTTCTGTGGAGAACCTTGACTAATACCAGTTAAGTAGTAGTTCAAAGCTAGAAATAAATGCTTATGGTCAAAAAAAACACCTTATGGTCAACTGCCAATAATTATAAAAATTATACATACATGTAAAAATAAGCTCAGGTAGACAGAACAGGCTTTACTGAGAAGGCTGTCATGAATTTGATCCTGATACAGGGAAGAAGTTAGATAGGTGGAGAAGAGGACAAAGGGAAGTTTGAAGGAGGTGAAATGGTACAAGCAGAAATGGAGACATGGAAAAGCCTGGGACATATTTGTACTTTATGTATGCATGTACTCAAAAATTATTGAGTACTATTTGGAAGATAGTAAAAAAAACATTCCAGTCAGGACAGAAGGCTATACAGTTAGAAGGAAATACAGGGTGTAAAGGGCTCTGAAAACCAGGCATCAATTGTCCAACATAAGCAATACTGGCAGAAGAGTTCATTGTTCAAAGCAGCTGTTTTGGTAACTATTCCAAGCTAACTGGTCTAATTTAGTAAACCAAGATTATCTAGACTAGATCCCATCTACAGACTAAACAGCTGACTCATTCAACATAGAGAAAGTGGAAAGATGAGGGAAGTCAAAGGAAGCAGGCAGGGAAAAGGCACTCAAGGACCTGTCACTGGCAGAGACATTCCAAGCTGAGCTCTACATTAAACATCACACTTCTATTCAGGTAAAATCTGATAATTTAAAAACTAAAAACTTACTACCAATACTTAATGGAACTGAAAAAATACCATGTTATACCAAAAATACTTACCTTTTTTTTTTTTTAACAATTACATGGTTATTTAAGCAGGAAAAGCAACCACTTTGTAGAAAAGATCCAGAAGTTTTAACTTCTTATCCCAAATCATTATACTAAATTATTATTGTTTAAGTTAGTATTCTTTAGGTAAGAGATAGGGTTCAGGGGTTTCAGCTTATATCCTTTACCACAGCACTACCAGGGGTAATATAATCCTAATTATGACACCACAATTAGCTCTTTTAGAGATCATATCATAAACAGACCATCCTTCATTTTACTTATTTTTTCATCCTCCATTTTAAAAAGCTATACTAGCTAAATCTTATCTTCCTATGTTGACTGGCTCTTTTAAATTGAAAAAAAATTTTCTGTGAAGTTTCCCAACACAGTTTTCCTTATATAAATTACTTATTGATAGCATATTTTTAAATATATTTGCCTGATTACAAAAACCTACACTTCAGTAGGGGGAAAATAATATCTAATAATAGCTTTTATTTATAAAGTGTTTTCTCCACAATTTCCAAAGATGTGTTTCTGAAAACTCTGGTATCAAAATTCTGTTCAAAACCTCAATGACTTCTCATTTCACGCACAGGTAAAGTTCTCAGAATGGACTGTAAGGCACTTACACACTTCTCTCTCTCTCACACACACACACACACGATTCACTTACTCACTTCTCACACACACACACACACACACGATTTTGTTCCTTGCTGTTGATGCTGTGCTAAAGCCCTAGCCGGCATGTTCATCCTCTGGTTAACAATATAGCTCCCTCCCTCATCTCCCTCATATTGTTGTCCAGATGCAACTTCTCAATGAGGCTTTCCCCTACCACTTGTTTAAAATCGCAAACTCCCTTCTCTTTCTCTCATTGTTTTGTTACCAACATGATTTACTGACAGCTGACCCTTTAGCAAAGGGAGGTTAGTGGCACTGGCTCATCCCCCATCCTAGTAGAAAATCCAGGCACTGCCGTCTTTGCCTCAAAAACCAAGGAACTGACAAATGACTTACCCAAAGAGAGGCAGGAAATTTAAACAGCTTGGAGGCAATTGTCTCAGATCCTAGTTCTTATGATTCCACAAACCGTGGTCTCTAATTGAACAAACTTTTCCCCACACTTAGTTAATTTAAAGGTCTATAAACTGAAAATACAAGTACTGGGTTGCCCAAAATGTTTGTTTGTTTTCCGTAAGACACAGTAGAAAAACCCAAACAAACTTTTTGGCCAAATAATACTATATTTATTGAAAAAAGTCCACACAAAAGTCGACACACACAGCTCATACCCTGGTCATCAAGGATTAACTACACGTTATTGCAGTCTATCTCCCTCAACCAAAATGTAAGTTGCATGAGGGCAGAGACGTTTGCCTCTTTTGCTCTCTCCTGTGAGCTCACTGCTTTATTTACCCTCAGTCTTTACTAAAAATGAACTTTATGGATGAATAATGTATTTAAGACCTTAGTTAAATAACAAAACTAGGGAGCCAAAGTCACAAATGGCCTTAAAAATATCTCTCAAAAGACCACATAAATTAACCGATAAAGAAAACATGACAATCAAGAAAATCAACAACCTAGATAATTGATATTGTACAATTAGTTTTCATTTGCCTTATTATAACTTTTCAGAAGTTCCAACAAGACTCTTAAAAACTAACTTCGCTTTGTTCTAATATGCACACTAGAATACATATATCTTTTACTGTTAATGGCTAACCCTATAGCTCAAATTCGGATAATTTACAATTCAAGCACGCTCACTCAAAATTCTCTGGGCTAACTAAAAAGATTTAGAGAAGTAAATATGTGTATACATGTACTAGAGTTTCACAAAAGAAGAATCTCTACTTAGATGGGGCTGTTGGCAAGGTAAGGGATTACACTATAGCAGTTCATACAGTTTAACATCTATTATCTCATTCCACCCTCACAACAATTTTACCATATAAGCAGGTGAAAGAATGGAACAGCCATTCCCTACCCAATAAAAAGCATAATGACGTCCTATAGTCCCTTGGGAATACAACCTTAGGTCTGAGAGTATGAATGATGCTTTAGACAACTGAGTTGAAGATCCTTGCTGGCAAACTCCTGGAACAAATTTTGCTGCCATAATACAAAAGAGGAAATCATACTTTGAAAGCAAAGATGCACATTCCTCTTCATGAAGAGTAATAATTGCAATATCCAGAAAGAGCTGATAAGTCCACTGCAATCAGGATGCACAAGGACTGATCTTGGCCCATCACACTTTCTCCTAACATGAATCTAAGAGTTGGACAGTGAGGCAGTAGAAACAGGCTCAAGTTTGGGATGCCCTAGGTAAGGCAGGCACAGGGCCAAGTATCATACTTACCTGCTACAGTGTGAAGTACTGGAAAGAGCATGGGCTTTGGAGTCTGACAGACTTGGATTCAAATCCCAGCTCTGTTACATACTGGCTGGGTTACTTTGGGCAAGTTACTTAATATCTCTGAGCCTCACATTCCTCACCTGCAAAATGGAGATAATACCATTATCAAGGTAGTTACCCTGAAAGGCTGTTGTGAGGATTAAATGAGACAGTACGTATAAAACTGCCTGCAGGTGCACAGTACACTAACTCTTATTTTCCTTCCTTTCTTGATGATGTCAGTTGCCTTTCCCTATAATGCTGAGTTGTGAATAAACTGGAAAATTTCTGAACATTACTAAAGTGTCTGTCCCACTACCCAGGAATCACTCCCCCAGAATCTTTTAACATTAAGTGCCAATTTCATGTACTTGGTTATTCTTCAACAGAAGCTGGAATGCCCAAGCAGCCATTTTTCTCTGCATAAACAATTAAAAATAGTCCTGCCAGAACCCTGCCCAATCTTGGATTATATAAACAGACTCTAATGCTTAGATATTCCAAATCTTATTATTTTATATATCTTATTATAATGAAAATCTTATTATAATGAAAACACCTATTAAAAAATTCTTCTACCTACTAGGCTCCTCTGTCCTTGAAATTCTACAGGCAAAAATAAAAAAGTTCTTCTATGCCCTAATTGATGACTAATTTATTGGATCAATATTACACTAAAGAACATATAAATATACTATTATTAGTAAATATCTTTAGAAAAATGATTTCTACATTATATACTTTCCTGTAAAATAGTCAATAGGCCAAACCAGTATATGCTTTCCTGATTATAACATTAAACATATACATATATATTTTAAATCCTACATAGCATATGTATTTATAGTCTATAACCACAGAAAAGTAAACTCTCTAACAAAGCAACCTATTGGTATTTTACTTGGTAAATGATTATATCTGAATAACTAATACAAGTTAATGCCTTTCGAATTTAGGAATATTTTTCATTCTGAATATACTCAGTCCTCTAAAGAAATAATTCATTTTTAAGTTTTGTGATTACAAGAGGATACACGTTCATTAAATTCAAACACTACAGAAACATTAAAGGTAGAAATACAGTTTTCCTAACCCTCTTTTTGTCCTTTGATAACCACCAACAATAATTTGGCATACACTCCTATAGACTTTTTAACGCATTATAATTTAGGCAAGTTTTCACAAGAATTATGGTTTGGGAAGGAGTGAAGAGGAAAGCAGAAATGAAGGAAAATTTTTTGTAAATATGTTTGCTAATGCTAAAAATATGCTTAGAGGTAAAAGCCAGACTACAAAACTGCACATAATGTATTTTGTTTAAACAAATATCCAAAAAACGCATTACCCAGGAGGGAAATGTAAATCAAAGGCACGATCAGATACCACTTGACCCACACTGAGATAACTGTAATAACAAGTTTTGGTGAGAACGTGCAGAAATTGGAACTCTCATACACTGCTAGTGGGAACGTAAAATGGTACAGCCCTAGAAAACAGGTTGGCGATTCCTCAAAATTTTAAATGCACAAAGTTACTGTATGACCCAGCAATTCCACTCCTGGGTACATCCGAGAAAAAGGAAGATACACATCCACACAAAGAATTATACTTAAATGGTCACTAGAAGCACTATTCACACTAGCCAAAAAGGGAAGGGAAAAAAGCGCCAAATATCCCTCAACTGATGAGTGGATAAATAAAATGTGGCATACCCACCAAATGGAATATTATTTGATAATCAAAAGAGATGAAGTACTGATACATGCCACAACACGGATAAATCTTGAAAGCGTTGTGTTAAATGAAAGAAACCAGTGACAAAAGGATATTTGATTTCACTTATATAAAATGTCCAGAAGAGAAAAACCTATAAAGAGAGAAAGTGGATTAATAGTTGCTTAGGGTTTGGGAATTAGGGGGAAATGAGAAGTATTAGTGGGCATGGGGTTTCTTTGTGGAGTGATGAAAATGTTCTAAAATTGATGGTGGTGATGGTTGTGCGTGCTCAGTCACGTCTGACTCTCTGCGACCCCGTGCACTGTAGCCCGCCAGGCTCCTCTGTCCATGGGATTCTCCAGGCAAGAATACTGGAGTGGGTTGCCATGCCCTCCTCCAGGGAATCTTCCCCAGGGATCGAACCTGTGTCTCTTAAGTCTCCTCCATTGGCAGGCGGTTTCTTTACCACTAGTGCCACCTGGGAAGCCCTGGATGGTTGCACAACTGTGCAAATACATTAAAGACCACTGAACTGTACCCTTTGGGTGAGCTGTATGGTATGTTAACCTTATTGTAGTAAAGCTTCTAGAAAATAATAACATTTGTCATCTTTGATGGTGAACAGTAATTTAAATTTTCTAATACATTCTTGTAATTTTCAAATTGTTGGTAACGACTATGAGAATTCCTTTTGGTTAAGGGGAAAGTTATTTTTCAAAGTGCTCTTTATGAGAATTAGAATAATGTTATTCTAGAGGTTGAGACAGAATGGCCCCTTGTATTCAGTTAGTCAGTCACTCATTAAACACCTACTATGTGCTCCAGGAATTGCTCCAGCAAGCAAAGTTCTAACTTCAAATCAATAAATTACATCAAGTTAACACAGACAAGATTCCTCTGTTAACTTCAGAAAATAAATTAGGTATCATGCCACCACTGACTTCTCTGTCTTATTTTGCACCAATCAATATTAGGAAATATTCTCTTCAATACAATGATTCTGTTTTCAAATTTTAAAACAACTTTAAAACTCATTTTAACATTAAGGATAAAACCACTGCAACACTTCATGGCTTAACAGCAGAAAAGGTATACCAAAAATTCAATTAGCAACAATAGCTAATAATTCAAAAGCACTGGGAATCAATTCTCTAAGATACTTTCTGGCTGTCAAGTCAATCATAAAAAGAATCTTTATGTAAACTGTTACCAGGAGGAAAATTAAAACAAAGTCAAAAGAACTCTTTGGAAATAGTTTGCCTTGAAGCTAAAATGAACACAGCCTGAAAATATGGATGAGGAGGGATGAGGCATATGCTCAAGTAATGGGCAATTTCAATGGCATTCAGCTAACACCTGTCAGCTAAAAATGAAGTAATCAATCAGAAACTTCAGGGATGGTAACATTATAAGATTATGGGGGAAGTGGCCTCATCTAAATTCTTGATTAGGAGAGCCAAACGAGGCACCTATGTTTTGAAACACTTCACTAGCTATACTGATGTGCAGCCAGGGTTAATAAGCACTGCATGAAGCAACACTCATTAAGGCAAACAAGAGAATGAAAAATCTGTTCTATAATTTAAAAATTAGAGACAATGTAACAAAGGCATTGAAGGGAGAAAAACTGGAGTAAGGAGACTACATATTCTAAACATACTCCAAAAGTCTATTCAAGAGATGTGAGCTTGAACTAAGGAAGAACACAAAACAGAGGGACAGGGCTCAAGTTAAGGGTTAATCATAAAGCAGAATCTATAGGACCTAATGATCAAATGGTTATGGAGAATGAAAGAGAAACAGAGGCAAAAATGACTCTGAGGGCTCTCCTTTGAATAACCATGTGGTTAGTGATGCCATTAACCAATGAATGGAATGCAAAAAAGAGAAGCTGATTTGAAAGTTAAATAGAGGCAAGATTCAAGGGGTTTTAAAGGTTATTTACAAAATTCTACTACTAGGTTGGCAGTTAGTGTTGACTTTATTATTCTTTTTAAAATTGAACAAATACCACAAAATTCAACTAGAAACCCAAGGTCAAAACTCTGAGATAAACTAGGAAAGTGTGTAGGTTATATGTAATAAAAAGGGGAACGAAAAGAAGGTGGAGAGAGTGAACTTGGTTTTAGACCTACTGAATTTGCAGAAACTAAAATACTATTTCATGAAACAAGGGCTAGAGAAAAAGATGTGGAAATTGTTGGCATACAACGATAATACTATGGAAGCAGATGAGAACTCTCAGAGACAGCTTATGGGATAAGGCAATTGTGAACCGCCAACTAAAAGGAGTCCATTGAGACTTCGAGAATAATCAGGAGGAGAGACGCTTTTACCAATTCCCTTTGCAAAGGCATACACAAGAAAATCAATTGAAAAAAAAAAAATTAAAGCTACCATTTATGATTATCTTACTGTATTCCAGTGGCAGGTCCAGAATTTCCAGATAGGTGGAGTTACAGGAGTAATCAATCTCTTTGAAGGAGGGCTTGAAGATGCTTTTGCACAGGACTTCATATTTAGTTAGAAAATACTGACCAGATCAAAAAATCAAGGGAAAGAAGTTTGAAGGAAATAGTTCCCCTCCCACTGCTGTATTCTAGGCATGGTACCAAACATGTTACCTAATCTTCCATTCTCAAACTAAGGTGGATGAGGAAACTGAGGCTAGATTGGAATATCAACTTGCTCAAGGTCACAAATCTTCTAAGGAGCAGAGCATATCATCTTTGTTTCCATAGCTCTCATGGCTCTTTACATCTTACTAGAATTTCTCATCACTCATCTTGATTATAATGTATATTTATGTGTCTCTGTATCACTGTACTGTTAGGTCCTCAATGCCAGGGTTCAAGTCATTCATTTCTGTATCCTTATAGCTAAGAAAGAGTAAACATTTTGTTGAATGAAGCATATGAAAGAACCATGTGAGAACAGCATCAACAACGTCAACAAGGGAGAAAGAGTTTCAAGAAACGTCTAGTAGCACCAGATGTTACGGACAGAGCCACCAGTATATTTTAGGTCGTCAATGGCACTGAACTGATATCCCTTAATCATTTTTGAAAGCCTACTACAGGCGGGACACTGTGTTAATTAGACACAAGTTGACGTGGAAAAATAAAATCTGGTACAAGTCAACAGATTTTCGGAGTAGCAGCCACATCTAAATTCTTGATCAGGACAGCAAAACAGAGTCTGGCCTGACATCGCTTACGTTTAATTTGGCTCTGGCAAATCTGAAGACAATTTTAAAGGGTCACAGCGCATCTTTTAACAAAACTTCTGGTGAGGGACAAGAGATGAAAATGGGCCAGCGCACCTCTGTCTCGATGACGACAGCTGGTGGCCAAAGCAGCCAAGTCCCTCCGGAGTGTCTACCCCGCTGAGCAGGACTGGGGCTGCCCCCAGCTGCTAGTCGGCAGTCTGGGGCGGGAAAAAGCAGACACTTACCGCAAAAGGCACCGCTACCGCCGTGGCCCAAAGGGGCCCGAGAGACCTTCGCGAAGCCCCACGCCGGGGAAGGAAACCAGGGAACGCGGGGATCAGACAGACAGGTGCGACCCCACAGCCCGACTTCCCAAACTGGATAAACTAGGGTTCCAGCGCCCAGTACCGCAACGCCAACTCCCACCAGCTGGAAACCCGACGACTGCCACCGAACCTTCCGCCCAATGAGGAAACGTCACCACTCGGCGTAGTCCAGCCTTTCAAGAAGGGGATACACTTCCGCTTCCGGGGCACTCGGCGCGTCTCTACAGAGTGTTTACCGAGAGTGTGTTGAGATGTTTCTTTGCCTTGATTGGCCTTTGACATTCGTTTCCTATCGCTTAATAACTGCGGCATTAAAGTTAGTATGAAGATAGGAGGCTTTCTAGGGATGCGATCTCAAGAAAGATGTCCAGCCTCCAGGCGCCACCTGACGAAAAATGACTTGGCTGAGCACCACCAGCTAAGAGGGGAATTATGAAAGGTGGGAGATGTCTCAGAATAGGGAGTCCCAGGAGCACGTGAGAACTCCAAGGAGGAGGCGGGGCTTAGGATTTTGGTAGCCGAGGGAGGCGGGTTCCACGCCGGGTCTAATCGGGTGTCTGAACCGGCCTCTGCCTGCGTATGCGCAGTGCGAACCTTCCGCTGATCTGCTTTCTCCAACATGGAATTCCGCGCCGCGCGGCTCGCAGTACTGCAACTGCTCCGTACGGTGGCTCCGGCAGACCTCCCAGCGCTTCTGCAATGGATGCGAACTACCCGTAAGCGATCAGAGCCAGAGTCAGGCGGTTGGGGCAAGGATATGCTGTGGGTCCTGACCTTGGGGACTTAGGGTGAGGCCAGAAGCCTTCCATGGGGTAGCGGTGCTGGTCTCTGCTCTGCTACCGGGCGGGTTCACCAGGCACATCGCAAGCATTGACAGAGTAGGAGTCTAGTTTAGGACTGGATGCAGAAAGACCCGGCTCTGGGTTTTATGATTCCGCTACAGACTTAGGCAGCTAGAGCCGCATTGTGTCTACCCTAGTTCCTAAAGGAAAAAAAAAGTGAGAGGAATGGGTTAGCCCAACTCCCCACTACTCCCACAAATTTGGGACTACCAGTAGGATACTACCTGAAAAAGCCCTTTGCAAGATAAGTTTTAGACTGTAGAACTGGAGGTTTTTTACCCTGTAGGCAAAGTCTCATGTAGCTAATCTCAGTGTGTGTGTTAGTCGCTCAGTCGTGACTCTTTGCGACCCCCATGGACTGTGTAGCTCACCAGGCTTCTCTGTCCATGGGATTCTCCAGGTAAGAATACTGGAATAGGTTGCCATTTCCTTCTCCAGGGGATCTTCCTGACCCAGGGATTGAACCCGTGTCTCCTGCATTGCAGGCAGATTCTTTACCATCAGCTACAGGAAGTCCCAACTAGTCTAAATAGTCCAGACATTTAAAGGAGTTGTTCCAGGGTGGGGAGAGAGAGAAAGAGGGGAGGGGAAGACTTTGTTTTGAATAATATTAATAGTAATACTAAAAAAGCACATGTTAGAATTGAAATGTGGTAATTAGGTCGAGTTATTGAAGAATGGAGGTAGATCTATTTTAGCAAAGTGAAACCTGGTGAAAAAATAGAATATTACTCGTTTGAGAACTCCTCCAAACCATGCTCTGCTTTTGTACTTCTAAACGTTGATTCCATGTTTATTTTCAGCCAGACATGAACTATTATTCCTGTTTGCTGATGACTCCCAGTTTTAGACTTTCAGGCATGAGGTTCTTCCTGGAAATTCTCTCTCTTTGTGTTGTTAGAGTCAATAATCATTTGGGTGTTATCATTATTGTTATTACTATTACACATTTTGGAAGATCATTTTAGCTACTGCTACTGCTAAGTCACTTCAGTCGTGTCCGACTCTGTGCGACCCCATAGACGGCAGCCCACCAGGCTCCCCCGTCCCTGGGATTCTCCAGGCAAGAACACTGGAGTCGGTTGCCATTTCCTTCTCCAATGCATGAAAGTGAAAAGTGAAAGTGAAGTTGCTCAGTCGTGTCGGACCCTCAGTGATCCCATGGACTGCAGACTACCAGGCTCCTCCATCCATGGGGTTTTCCAGGCAAGAGTACTGGAGTGGGGTGCCATTGCCTTCTCCATCATTTTATCTAAGATGCCAAAATAAAATTACTTTGGACATCTGCTAGTGAGATTAGCCTGGAAAGTAGAGAAAACCAAAGAGGTAGCTTCATATTTTTACACACAGACAAGATTCAAGATTGTTGTTCCTTGCCTTAAAGATTTTTCAGTTTTGTGGAACCATTTGTAATCTAAATCTCCAATTTTAGAGGCATCAGCTGAGACTCCATTTTTCCGAAATCACAGAAAGCATGTTTTGGATGATGATTTTGTAAACAAGAAGACCCAACACTATTGCCTAAATAATATGTGTCTACTTTTTCTAACACCATGTTCTGTCTTTCTCCAGCAGATCCTGTAGTCAGAGGTACTCAGGCAGTTTGTTAAACAATTTAGAAAACAAACTGAGTTTCTGAAAAATGTTTATTACAATGAATATCTTAAGAAATAAGTGTCACTTATTCTTGCCTGAAGAATCCCATGAACAGAGGAGGCTGGTGGGCTATTGTCCATGGGATCACAAAGAGTCAGACACAACTGAGCAACTATACTTTTTTTAACTTAAGACGAAGGAGTATGTTTTAATATAAATCTTAAAAAGTAGTATAATTTATTGGTAAACCTTTTTTAGGTGGTAATATATACATAATATAAAATTTGCCATTTTCAAGTGTGCAGTTAAATGATATGAAATACATGTACATTGTGTAGCCATCATCATTATTGCCTCCAGAACTGAAACTCATAGTGTACTTTTTTTTATTAAATACAGCACAAAAGATTCTTCCAATCAGCAATTTTTCATTTTCCTAATTCCCTTCTTCCAGGGGGAAAAAAAATTATTGCATGATGTCTTACTTTTATGACATTTGCTTAGACCTTTGTTAATTATAACTCTCCTTGAATTTTTATACTATTTAGTGGAATAGCAAGAGTTAATAATAGGCTTTATGATTTTGATTTTGAGCTTCATAGAGTTTATTGAAAGTTAAAAAACTACATATTGCTAACAAGTAAAATCATAATAATTTTAAATACACAAAAGAAAGAATAATATTGTTGGTCTCTGAAGGAATAGTGGAATTATCATATCTAGACCTGGGGTCATTTGGAATCAAGCTGATAGAACCAGAATAGTAGACCAGGACAGAAATAAGCACATATCAATGTCTGATATAAACTGAAGATGTAGAAAAAATAAAAAAATAAAGACAGAGCTTGTATTTACTTTAGTACAGCTTAGACCAAGGTCTAGAAACAAATGATCACTAGTATAGTCACTTCCCTTGTGACTCAGACAGTAAAGTGTCTGCCTACAATGCGGGAGACCCTGGGTCGGGAAGATCCTCTGGAGAAGGAAATGGCAACCCACTCCAGTACTCTTGCCTGGAAAATCCCATGGATGGAGGAGCATGGTAGGCTACAGTCCATGGGGTCTCAGAGAGTTGGACACAACTGAGCAACTTCACTTCACTTCATAGGAGGGATGAAACAAAGATGAGGGACAAAGCACACACAGACAACTCCCGCCTCAAATAAATAAGAGAGTAAAAAAATACAACAGGACCTCAGTGCATTGACTCTAATCTCATGGTAGAGCATCTGTTCTTTTCTACTTCTTTATATACATACTACTTCATGTATGTATGTGAAATGGACTCTAGGCTTAGCTTTCAACATATAGGAGAGTAACTACAATCTCTATTAAGTGAAGAGAACTGAGAGCCAGAACTTTGAATGTGGTCCCCATTAGGCATATTAAAAATTGCATTTTGTTAACAGTTGTCTGTTAATGAACACTATTCTGAAGCCTCTGAATTTTTCCTGAATATTCATATACAAATGAGGATGTCAAACCAACAGCATGTAAAAGTTTCTATTGAGTCAAGTTACAAATACATACATTACCATGTGTAAAATAGATAGCTATTGGGAAGTTACTATAGCACAGGGGGCTCAGCCCTGTGCTCTGTGATGACATAGAGGGGTAGAATGCAGGGTGGGGTGGGTGGGAGGGTCAAGAGGGAGTATATATTGTATACTTAACACTGATTCATATTGTTGTATGGCAGAAACCAACACAACATTGTAAGGCAATTATCCTCCAATTAAAAGTAAATTTTTTAAAAGTTACAAAGGATAGAAAAGTGAGGTATGCTATAAGAAAATTAATAAAATCATCAAGAAAATATTTTAATATTTAAGGAAGATAATTGTAGATGAATAGAAGCTTTTAGAAGCTTTTTTGCTTCCTGTATTTTAAATACATCCTCACTAAACAGAATTGGACTTGCTGCTTAGCAGCAGCTACAAAGTTGTTAGAGGTTCTTTGAAATTCCTACTAAATCTAAAAAGCAAAGGCTGGGATCTAGTTACGTTTGTCAAACAGCATACTATTCCATTTCTGTATTGTATTACCACTGAGGAAGTAGCCACATAACTTACATGTTTTCCAATCTTTATTAACAGATTATGAATTTGTGAAAGTTATCAAGTATACGAGGTAAATAGGTTGTTTTTTCCAGAAGTTAAAAAGATACACTGGGCAAATGCATACCTCTTAAACAAAATTTTTCTGTTAAATAAGTAAAAATAATTGTACTTTTCATCACATTTATTGTATATTAAAAATGGGCACAATATATAAAAAGAATAATATGAACAAGTAATTTATTCCAAAATGCACTATTAGATTAACATTAGAAAATCAAGCAATGTAATTCAGTATATTAACTAAAAAGAAAAACTATATGATTATCTCAAGAGACATAAAAAAGCATTTGACGATATCCAACATCTCTTCCTGATAAACACTTACCAGACTAGGAATAGCAGGCAACATTCTCAACCTGATAAAGGGGATCTATGAAAAATCTACAGCTGACATCATACTTAATGGTGAAAGACTGAATTCTTTCCCCTAAGAACAAAAGAGGGATTTGTACTCATCACTTCTAGCCAGCATCATAACAGAGCTGCTGAAAGTGTTAGTCGCTCAGTCCTGTCCGACTCTTTGTGACCCATGGACTGGAGCCCACCAGGCTCCTTTGTTCATGGGATTTTCCAAGCAAGAATACTGGAGTGGGTGGCCATTTCCTCCTCCAGGAGATCTTCCAACCCAGAGATCGAACCCGCGTCTCCGGCATTGCAGGCGGGTTCTTTACCCTCTGAGCCACTGGGGGATTATGTGTAAGAGCTTCTAGCCAATACAATACAGCAAGGAAAGGGGGAAGAGGAAGGCATCTCCTTTAGAAACAGGTTAATGGATAAACAAATTGTGCTGTATTTTTATAATGGAATATTACTTGGCAAATAAATGGAATGAAGTGTTTGTATGTGCAACAACATGGACAAATTTTGCTAAGTGAAATAAACTATACTGAAAAAAGACTTCATACTTGGATTCCATTTATCTAAGCCTCTAGGAAAATGCCAGCTAATCTATAGTGACAGAAAATAGATCTCTGGTGGCTGGGTTGGTAGGGGATTAGAGAGAAGGAAGGATTACAGAGGGGCAGGAGGTGATACTGGGGATAATGACTATATTCACTATCATGGTTATAGTGATCTTTCATACTACATGTTGTATATATATGTTAAAACTTATATAACTGTGCACTTTAAATATGCACAGTTTATTGTATGTCCGTTCTACCTCTATAAAGTTGTTTTTTTAATTCCATAAGAAGTCAGATCTGTGTTCTCTCTCCCCTTTGAATTTGGGTGCTCTCTGTGACACCTTTGGCCATTAGAATTTGACAGAAATGACACTAGGCCAGTTTCAGACCTAGGGTTTAAGAAACTGACAACTTCTACTTCCTACTTCTTGGAATACTTGCTCTGGGAGAATCTGGCCATCGTGTGTAGTCTGACTACCCTGAGATCGTCACAGTGTCAGGAAGTCCCAGCTAGCTTATGGAGAGCAAGATGTCCAACCAGCCTACATGTTTCTGCTGTCCTAGCCTGGGTACCACACATGTGAGTGAAAAAGCCATATGAGGTATCCAGACCAGTAAAGCCTTTGTTACAAATACTGTTTCTGTGAACATTCATGTACATATTTTTGTGTAAACGTAAGTTTTCGTTTCTCTGTGATAATGTCCAAGAATGCAATTGCTGCATCATATGGTAAGTGCATTTTTAGTTTTATAGGAACTGCCAGACTGTTTTCCAGAGTGACTGTAATCCTGTTTCTCTGCATCCTCACTATGCACCACGAACTCAGTCATGTCCAACTCTTTGCTACTATATGGACTGTAGCCCGCTAGGCTCCTCTGTCCATTGAATTCTCCAGGCAAGAATACTGGAGTGTGGGGACTTCCCTAGTGGCCCAGTGGATAAGACCATGTTCCCAATGTGTGGGGCCCAGATTTGATCCCTGGTCATGGAATTAGATCCTACATGCTGCAGCTAAGAATTCACATGCCACAGCTAAAGATCTCACGTGCTACAAGGAAGGTCAAAGATTCTGCGTGCCACAACTAAGACCAAGCACAGCCAGATAACTAAAGGTTAAAAAAAAAATACTGTAGTGGGTTGCCATTTCCTATTCCAGGGGATCTTCCCCCGCCAGGGATTGAACCCACACCTTCTCCTATGTTGGCAGGCTGATTCTTTACCACTGAGCCACTTGCTAGTAAGGAAGTAAGCCACAATGCTAGTAAGGAAGACCTGTATCCTTACTAGCATTTGGTATTTTCAGTATTTTTATGTTAGCCACTCTGAAAATTATATAATGATATATCATTGGGGTTTTTTTTCCAATTTTTTTTTTAATAATTTTGTTTATTTATTTTGGTTGTGCTGGGTCTTCATGGCTTTTCTCTAGTTGCAGAGACCAGGGGCTACTCTAGTTGTGGTGTGCAGGCTTCTCACTGCAATGGCTCCTCTTGTTGGCAGAGCACATGCTCTAGGGCATGAGGGCTTCAGTAGTTGTGGCACGTGGACTCAGTAGTTGCAGCTCCTGGGCTCGAGAGCACAGGCTCAATAGCTGTGGCGCAAGGACTTAGTTGCTCCATGGCATGTGGGATCTTCCCAGATCAGGGATCCAGCTTGCGTCTCCTGCATTGGCAGGCTCTTTACCACTGAGCCATCAGGGAAGCCCTATCATTGGGTTTTAATTTCCATTTCTCAAATGATGTTGAACATCTTGTCATGTGTTTATTTGCCATTTGTATATCCTCTTTGATGTAGTATCTGTTTATGTCTTTTGCCCATTTTCTATTGTAAACAGAAATAATAAATAGTTATTAATAAATAATATAAATATAAGTATAAATATATTTTGTAAATATGAATATGTATACATTTATATTACATAATATAAATTATATTTATGCTGCTGCTAAGTCGCTTCAGTTGTGTCCGTCTCTGTGCGACCCCATGGACAGCAGCCCACCAGGCTCCTCTGTCCACAGGATTCTCCAGACAAGAATGGCACCCCACTGCAGTACTCTTGCCTGGAAAATCCCATGGGGTCGCTAAGAGTCAGACAGGACTGAGCGACTTCACTTTCACTTCTCAATTTCATGCATTGGAGAAGGAAATGGCAACCCAATAAATATAAATAATAAATCAGTTCAGTTCAGTCGTATCCGACTGTTTGCAATCCCATGAAGCGTAGCACGCCAGGCCTCCCTGTCCATCACCAACTCCCAGAGTTCACTCAAACGCATGCCCATCGAGTCGGTGATGCCATCTAGCCATCTCATCCTCTGTCGTCCCTTTCTCCTCCTGCCGCCAATCCCTCCCAGCATCAGAGTTTTTTCCAATGAGTCAACTCTTCGCATGAGGTGGCCAAAGTACTGCAGTTTCAGCTTTAGCATCAGTCCTTCCAAAGAATACCCAGGACTGATCTCCTTTAGAATGGACTAATAGTTCTTTATTATTTTAGATATAAGCCCTTTGTCAGATGTATGTATGCAGTATTTTCTCCCAGTAATTTGCCTGTTCCTTCTCTTAACAGAACTTTCAAAGCAAAAGTTTTTAATTTTAATAAGGTTCAATTTATCCCATTTTTGTTTTTTGATGTCAAATTTAAGATCTCTTTGGCCCTAGATTCTGAAGATTTTCTCCTATGCTTTTTTTCCCTCTTTATTTAAAAATTACTCAATACTGTGTTAGTTTCAGGTGTTAAGGTTTCTTTTACAAACCCTAAGAGTTTTGTAAAAAGGTTTTTTCACAAAATTCTAAAAGAATTGTCGTTTTGTGTATTACATGTTCTTTGACCTAAGTTAACTTTTGTATAAAGTGTGAAATTTAGATTGAAGTTCATTTTTTCCCCTGTAGATGTCCATTTGCTCCAGCACAACTTGTTGAAAAGGCTCTTCTTTCTCCACTGAATTGCTTTTGAATCTTTGAAAATTATTTGTGCATTTTTGCCTGGATCTGTTCTGTATCTTTTTGAATGCTCTATTCTCTGTTGATTATTGTAGCTATCATTATTTAAAAATATGTTGTTTACTTTCTGAGCATTTGGCTATTTGCCTATTGTATTTCTGTTACTTTGGCTCCATTATGTTCAAAGATACTCTGTATGATTTAAATTCTTTAAGAATTTTTGATATTTGTTTTATGATTCAATATGGTCTATCAGACTTTTTTTTCCTCTAAGTGTAATGTAAAGCTGATGACAGCTCATTGGCCGTATCCAGTGTATTTCCTTTGTCGAGGTGAAGAAATGTTGGTTTACAGAAAGAAATTGAATGTAATTTTAAGCAATTTACTTTTAAAGATGAACACAACTATTTAGCAGAGGATATTTTAAGTAAATGCAAAATAACAGCTGAATGGCTTTATGTCAAAGACTAAGATATATGTTTTTTATGGGTGTCCAAGAGACAGAAAGTATTTCTTTTGTATTCAGCCTATGTTTTTCCTATATGGTGTATTTTGCAAAAAAAAAATCCCACACAGCTTGATAATTTTTCTACCTTTTATAAAAGATAGACCCTGTTTATTCATTTAGTAGATGTAGAAATTTGGTCTATAATTGAACATCCTAGTACTCTTGCCCGGAAAATCCAGTGGACGGAGGAGCCTGGTAGGCTGCAGCCTATGGGGTCGCTAAGAGTTGGGCACGACTGAGCGACTTCACTTTCACTTTTCACTTCCATGCATTGGAGAAGGAAATGGCAACCCACTCCAATGTTCTTGCCTGGAGAATCCCAGGGACGGGGGAGCCTGGTGGGCTGCCGTCTATGGGGTCGCACAGAGTCGGACACGACTGAAGTGACTTAACAGCAGCAGCATGGTCTATCTTGGTGACTGTTTTGTGGGCACTTAGAAAAACTGTATTCTATTGCAGTTTCGGAGAAGGCAATGGCACCCCACTTCAGTACTCTTGCCTGGAAAATCCCATGGACGGAGGAGCCTGGTGGGCTGCAGTCCATGGGGTGGCTAAGAGTCGGACACGACTGATCGACTTCACTTTCACTTTTCACTTTCATGCATTGGAGAAGGAAATGGCAACCCACTCCAGTGTTCTTGCCTGGAGAATCCCAGGGATGGGGGAGCCTGATGGGCTGCCGTCTATGGGGTCGCACAGAGTCGGACACGACTGAAGCGACTTAGCAGCAGCAGCAGCATTGCAGTTTAGTGGAGTGTTCTATACATATCTATTAGGTCTTGTTGATTGGTGATATTCTTCAGTTCCTCTATATCTTTGCTGATTTTCTGCCCTGTAGTCCTGTCAGTATCGTGTTGAACTCCCCAGCTGTAATTGTGAATTTTTCTATTTCTTCTTTCAGCCCTGTCAGTTTTTGTTTCATTCTGCCCACCTCTCCGCTGCCATGCTGCATGTGGAATCTTGGTTCCCTAACTGGGGATCATGGAAGCATGGAGTCTTAACCACTGTCTGGACATCCAGGGAAGTCCTTGTTTCATGTATTGATATTTTAAGGCTCTGTTGTTCAGTGTATGCACATTTAAGATCACTGTGTGTTCTTGATAGATTGATCCTTTTATCAGTATGTAATGTTCTTCATTGTCCCTAATAATTTTTTCTTTTGCTTTAACATCTATTTTATTTCATATCAGTATAGCTACCCTATTTTTTTTTAAACCATTGCCACAATTTTTTTCCCCATCCTTTTATATTCAGTCTTCCTGGCATGTTTAAAGTGAGTTTCTGTTGACAGCATAATAACACTGGAGTGGGTTGCCATTTCCTATCCCAGGGGATCTTCCCAACCCAGGATGAGTTGTATTTTTTAAATCTGTGTTGCTAATCTCTGTCTTTTGATTGATGTGTTTAAACCATTTACAATTAGCTTACTATATGTTAGCACTTAAGTATAGCATTTTATTGTTTGTTTCCTTTCTGACCCTCTGTTTCTCAATTTCTTGTTATCTCCTCTTGCCTTCCTGTGGGTAAATGGAACAGTTTTAGCATTCTGTTCTTCTTTGTAGTGTTTCTGAGTGTATTTCTTTGTAGAGTTTTCTTTGTGGTTACTCTGAGTATGACAGTATACATATGTAACATCACTGCTGGTACTGCTGCTAAGTCGCTTCAGTCCTGTCTGACTCTAGTTATCAGTGTTTTATCTGATCCTTTTACCTGTCTTATCTGTTTTACTAGAAGCAAATATTGAAATCTTACTTCCACATAGGTCCCTATACCCTCCCCCACTTTAAAAATATGACTGTTTTATGTATTTCCTGTATACATGTACATAGAGCACCATTACAGGTGGTTTTATAAATTTTGATTTAACCATCACATATGATTTAAGAAACTAATGAGAAAGATAGCCTATTTTTACACATTCTGTTCTTTCCTGTCTGAAGTTCCAAGCCCTCTTCTGCTATTTCCTTTCTGTTGAAATTTCCTATACCCATTCTTTAAGGGTAGGTCTTAAGGCAACAAAATTTTTTGTTTTTTAGTTTTTCTGCATCTGATTTGTCTTTACTTCTCCTTCATTCCTGAAGGATAATTTCATCAGATAGAAAATTTACAGCTTGTGGTCCTTTTCTTCCAGCATTTGAAAAGTTTTGTAACCTCCTGGCTCCTTGGTTTCAGATGAAAACTTCACTGTTGTTTGGTGTTTCCCTGTAGGGAATGAATCATTTCTCTTTGGTTGTTTTTAAGATTTGTTCCTTGCCTCTTGTTTTTAGAAGTTTATGATATGTTCTTAGTGGATTTCTTTGCGTCTATCATATTTAGACTTTGCTTGGCTTCTTAAATCTGTAGGTTTAGATCTTTCACCTAATTTAGGGAGTTTTTAGCTGTATTTCTTCAATACTTTTCAGCTCCACACTTTTCCCCCTACTTCTGGAACTCAGATACCAATGTTAGCTCTTTCGTTATTCCAAAGATCCTTAGGTCTCTGTTCAATTTCTTTTTTATTTTCTCTCTTTTGTTCAGATGGAATAAATTTTATTGGTCTGTCAATTCAAGTGAACTGGTTCTATCCTCTGTCATCTCTACTACGGAGCCCTTTCAGCAAGGGATTTCTAAATTATTTTATTTTTCTGTTTTGCAGTTTCTGTTTCTTTTTCTATGACTTCTTTGCTGAGATTTTCTATTTTTTTCACTTATTACAGGATAATTCATAACTACTTATTGAAGCATTTTCGTTATAGCATCTTTAGAGTCCTTGTCTGATCGTCCAAACTAAGTTGCACAGTAGCATCTAGATTGCGAGAGTCAAATTAATATTTGTCCTGTTCTTGATATAAATGATGTTCTGTTATATCGTGAACATTTTGTTTGTATGCTAGGATAATTTTTATTTTATCCTGGATATTTTAGATATTATGCTGACTTGATCCTGTTCAGATTTTCTATCTTAGTAGGCAGTTGCCCCGCTTAAGTTTAACCTGTTGATTCTGGCCTGCTTTTGTGAGCTGTAGCTCTGACAACATTTAGTTTTCAGTGCCCTTGCAGTGCTATTCAGGCTTGTTTCATTCTTTGGTACTGCTGGGGCTTCCTGCTCAATCTATGCTGGTGTTTCCTGCTTGGAGAAAGATACCTGTGTCACTGAGCTGCCTTCCACCAGTGGGGGTCCGGGGACGAGCAGTACAGGGCCTGGTTTGCTCTTGGCTTCTGGGCAGAGGGCTGAGAGGCCTCAGGCCTGAGTCTCTCCTGCTGGGCAGAGGGCCTGGAGACAGCAGCCTCCTACTTTGTTACCAGATAGCCTGCCTTTGCCCCAGGTGTGGGCTAGAGATTAGGGTTCTCCAGTACACCTCTGTTATTCTTCCCCTTTACTGGTCTTTGGCGAGAGAGAGCAGACTTAGTTTTTGTTTTGTTTATTCAGTCTATAAGTGTTGGTAGTTCTGGTTGGTAGTCACTCACCTCTCCAGGGCCCAGTCCAGGCTACATGGAAGATGAAAACCCAGGAGGGAATTCACTGCGGTGACCTTCCATCCTTAATTCCTGACATCCCTAGACAGTTTACCTTTTTTCTTCAGAGTCCTTTATGGTTGCCTGTTGGTTTACGTCCAGGATATTTCATCGTATTTAGAGGGGAGGAGCTGGGGAAATTGAGGGAAGTAGCCATCTTGTCTAAGGCCAGAAGTCCCCTCAGTAAATTTTTAAACTTTGAATAAGAACTTCAAAGTAATATAAAATATTAATGAATAATAGGAAATACATGGCCCAGTGTTTAATTATATATTATAAATCATTAGAGATAAGGATATGGGTGAATGACGGCCAGGGGCTGAAGGTAAGACTTCCTGGAGATGAAGTAACTTGAGAAGGCCCTTATTGTGAAAAACAAGGTCATAGTTGAAAGGAGCAATATGAACAGGAAGGAATATGGAAAACAACTGAGGGAATTTGCCTGTCTTAAGCAAAAATTATGTTAGTGAGTAATGAGAGTAGAAAATAGGATGGTTAGACTCTGGTGATATAGAGGGCCATGAAAGTCTACAGTAATACTGGATACATTGAAAAGTGGAAAGCTGTCCCAAAATTGTAAGGAGAAGGAGTGACATGAGTGAAGTTTAAGCAAAATTAGTTTAAAAAAAATCCGGAGAAGGCAATGGCACCCCACTCCAGTACTCTTGCCTGGAAAATCCCATGGACGGAGGAGCCTGGTAGGCTGCAGTCCATGGGGTCGAGAAGAGTTGTACACGACTGCGCGACTTCACTTTCAGTTTTCACTTAGATGCATTGGAGGAGGAAATGGCAACCCACTCCAGTGTTCTTGCCTGGAGAATCCCAGGGACGGGGGAGCCTGGTGAGCTGCCGTCTATGGGGTCACACAGAGTTGGACACGACTGAAGCGACTTAGCAGCAGCAGTTTAAAATAGATGTCGTGTGGTGTTAGTCACTCAGTCATGTCCGACTCTTTGTGACCCCATGGACTGTAGCCCGCCAGGCTCCTTTGTCCATAGGATTTTTCAGGCAAGAATACTGGAGTGGGTTGCCATTTCCTTCTCCAAAATACATGTGTAAGGTAACTCATATTGGGGAGAAACTGATCATTCAGGAGCCAATTATGAGTTTGTCCTGGTTTTCTAAGTGTGAGGTGGTACCTGTGACTATGAAGTAGTTGAAGCGGTAATAAAGAGGAAGTGAATTCAAAAGTGAACATGATGGGACTTGATACCTGACTAGATATAAAAAGTGAGACTTGATTCATAGACTGTCAGCTTTGGTGAGTTCTCTTTTCCCATGTACTTAATTAAATATAAGTAGGAAACTTGTAAAGAATAGATTTTGCTCTGCAGAGAAACTCTTCTTTCTCTGTTCCCTTCCCACCTGCATATGTAATTTGAGAAAAACCTAACTGTCCTCAGGCAACTGATTAACACCTTTAATCTTTTTCCAAGCAACATACTGTTACCACACATTCCAAAATTGTTATTATACATGTTAAAAGATGTCCAGCCTCACTAGTAATTAAAGAAATGCAAATTAAAACAACAAAGTTTGTTTTTATAGTACAGTTCAATGCTGTAAGGCTTTCATGAAGTAAGGCTTACACATATTCTTATTTTTTTCTGATGGAGTAAATTGGTATAATCTTTCAGGAAAGAAATTTAGCAGTATGTAGCAAGTTCAGTTCGGTTCAGTCGCTCAGTTGTGTCTGACTCTTTGCAACCCCATGGACTGCAGCACACCAGGCCTCCCCGTCCATCACCAACTCCCGGAGTTTACTCAAACTCATGTCCATTGAGTCAGCAATGCCATCCAACCATCTCATTCTCTGTCGTCCCCTTCTCCTGCCCTCAATCTTTCCCAGCATCAGGGTCTTTTCATATGAGTCAGCTCTTTGTATCGGGTGGCCAAAGTATTGGAGTTTCAGCTTCAACATCAGTCCTTCCAATGAACACTCAGGACTGATCTCCTTTAGGATGAACTGGTTGGATCTCCTTGCAGTCCAAGGGACTCTCAAGAGTCTTCTCCAACACCATAGTTCAAAAGTGTCAATTCTTTGGTGCTGAGCTTTCTTTATAGTCCAACTCTCACATCCATACATGACTGTGTACGTTGTAAAAGCCTTTACAATGTTTAAGTACTTCTGCTAGGAATTTATAGTAAGGAAATAAATGCAAAAAGGCCAAATGTTATGCAAAGAGGCCAAAGTATGCCAAATGTTAGCAATGTCCCTAAATTTTCACAGTTATAATTGTATATAAATGTATAGTAGTAGGAGTGAATGGTTAATACAAATATGATGGAATATTACATAGCCTTTAAAAATAATGTTTTAAGGAATTTAATTTTAATAACAAAGTAAATACTTCCAGTTTTTAAAAAACTGCATCACAGATGCTATTTAAATTCCACCTAAAACAATTTGAGGACTTCCTGGCAATCCAGTGGTTAAGACTCAATGTTTCTACTGCAGGGGACACAAGTTCAAACCCTGAGCAGGGAGCTAAGATCTCATATTTCGTGTGGCATTGCCAAAAAGATAATAATCAAAATTTTTTAAATAAATAGAAGAATTTGGAATGAATCTTCATAATATTTTTGTTTGTCTATAATTTATATTCGGCATCCTCCTATAAATAATTTGTAGCAACATTTAGATCACTGTCACAGGTAGGTGTAGAAAGAAAAAATAAAAAGAGTTAAAAGGCCTTTCTGCATTAGTTCAGGGAGTCAAATAATGTATCTTCATGTTAACTACTATTGCTCAGAGAGAGGTTATGCAGAGAAAGAACCTGTGTATGTAGGGACACAGTGGAAAGAGTGAAAAGAAAGAGTAAAAAACTTAGGTTTATTTCTTTTGCTGCTGTTGGCCTGCTTTGTAACTTTTCACAATTCATGTCGCCTTAATTACCTCCTCTGTGAATCAGAAAAGGTAATCTTGCTTTGTCTTCTTCACATGGATGTTATAATATTTAATTGATGTAGTTTCTACCTGAAAGAACTTTGCAAGCTAGAAAATATTATCCAAATTTTAATTGTTATTTGTGACTTGAGAATAGCATTCTGACCCAACACAAGAATTATTATTAGTATGTTTAAGAAGGAAATCATGAACTTATTTAAAAACAACCAAAGACTTGAGGGATAGGGTATGTGGAAATGGATGGTATTTTCTTCACAATCTACCTGTTTTCCTTTTATAGCTATTTTAAAACAGTAAGGAAAACACAGTCCCCTTGAGGTCCTTTTACTCTAGCAAGAATTCAATATAAGATAGTTTTTTAAGAAAAAGGTAAAATGTTTTCATTAGTTGTTCTTTCCAGTCTATATTTGGCATTCAGGCTATAGCTAACTTTTACAGTGTTTTACTTCAAGGTGAGTCTGTTCTACTTAAAATTATGTATGAGCTTCTTAGAAACCATTCTTTTGTAGAGCCAATTAAAAAAAAAATTTAAACACAGATAAGTTGAAAAAACAGAACAATGAAAACCACTTTTACACCCTTACATAGATTCACCAAGTGTCACTTTCTTCATCTTTATTTCTATATACATTGGCATACACGCTCACTCCCCTTTTTCCAGTGTATCCAAAAGTAGGCCAGAGCCATCAGAAATGTGCTGTTTTAATGATCATTTTATCTGCTGTTCAGATGCAGCAGAGCAACATGATTCTTATAAAGTTTATTCTATAGTTGGTGCCATCTGTTTGTGCTTATTATCTGAAGTCTTGGGTACATTTTATTGGAGGCAGGGATGCTCGGATTAAAGTTATCCCTATGCAATGCCTCCTAAACTTATAAAGTCTACATGGTCACAAAAGGAATATTTGACTACTTCCTAGTAAGTTTAAGTAGTAAGAGTACTACATACTTTTTAAATGTCTTTGTTGTTCTGTAACAGGCTGAAATAGTCAAGTTTTATATTTTCAAGCAGCTTAGAAAAGGAAAAAACTCAATGTTTTCCATGGAACATTTGTTAGAATTTGAATATTTCATTGGACCTAGAATGTTTGTTTATTGTTATAAATCGATGCTATCTGATAGAAGATAACCATCCATTGTAATCACTTAGTCTAGGTATGACTGCAACCATAAAAACTATACTTTTTTTTTTTTTTGGGCAGGAGATTTTGATGAATTCACTCAAGACAATAATGACATTATGTTGAAAAACATAGCAGAAGACCTTCGGAATTGCTTACCTCTAGAAACTATGCTTTCCTCAGAACATCTAGCCCTCCAAAAAGTAAATATATTAAATTCATTTATTCCTAGTGCTACTTGAGGTTTCTCCTATTCTTCTCTAACCCCATTAGCCTTTCCAGTCTAATCATTAGTCCTGAATTCTGCTTTTTCATTTGGTGCTTCATCCATTTCCCCAATTCTTTTGAGTCGGTAATCCTCTGGTTCCCTAGTACCATTCATTCAAAAGATATTTTTTGAGGGTGTCCTGTTTCCCAAGCAGACCCCACCCCACCCCAAATCAAGGCCCAACAATACAACAGTAATCTGTCCCTGCCTATGTAATTGTCTTGGTTTTCTCTGCCCTGTTCCATTTCCCTGACTTTTATCAAGGGTGAAGTTCACTCTTTTGTTGATTCTTTATTATCGTTGAAGTAGAAGGGATCAAACTTCTTTTTGCTTTGTAGCTGCTTGCTGTTATATCATGTACTACCAGCATTAAGTGTTATTATTTGTAAGCATGGAATTTTACTAAACATTTTTTATTATTTGAAAACTTTGCTTCTGGGAAAAGATTACTTGCCAAGTATTTTGATGGATAAGTCCCTGTCATGTAGGACTCAGAAGACATGGTATTAGTTTCTATTCTCCCTCTGAACTAACTAGTGTCGTTTCTTGGGAGAAATCTCTCTGGGTATGTTTCCTTATTTGTAAAGTATATTACTTAGGATGGACAAAATGATCTCAGAATACTCCTTTCAACTAAAATTTTTATCTGTTTCTCATAGCCATGTTTTGCATCATGACATGGTCAAATAGCAAGTTGCCAGTGTCTCAAAAATAGCATGAAAGCAGAGCTGAGTTGCCGACTTCCATAAGCGAAACTCGTCTTTCTGGTTGTTGTTGCTCTCAGAACTTCAGCATATGAACCACTGATGTTTTGCCTTATTTAGCAATAAAAAGAGACTTCTTTGTACTCTGTTTCTTTTGATGTTTTTCTTCTTTCCACCAGATACAGCAGCAGCCAGAACCCACAGTTCACGTTGATGCATTCCTTTACGATGAAGACTTTATTGATTCATTATGTGAGGAAGGAAAAATGAGCAGAAACTACTGTGTTGTGTGCGGCTCACATCAGACGGCACCTCTAGGTGGGCACTCCAGCCTGCAAACCTGACGACTTCGTGTGCGCTTTTCCTTACATGTCATGACTATGCAGATTCTTGACCAGGCATTCACTGTTTTTGGTTTTTTTTTTAAAGCAAAAGGCCAACCTGCAACCTAGCTATTACCAATTACTGAAATCAGAGAAACTAAATAGAAACATTGTCCAGGGAGGTTAGGCCACTTCATGTCCCCCACGGGAGTATTTCTGCTTTTTACTGAACATATTTAATAGGAGGTGACTTCTCAGGTCCTGAAACTAATTGGAAGTGGTTGAATATAGGAAAACTAACTCATACTTTATATACTCAAAAAAGATTTACATTTATCCATAGCGGTGATTTATTTATAGTGAGAAATATAACTGCCAAGGGAGCTGAAAACTTTCTCCCCATAAAACTATCTACTTGTGAAGTCAGATAGTAATCCAATATTGTTGGATGGGCGTGAACTTAGAGGACAGAGATGGATAATCTTGAGAGTTTATGCAGGCGGTGATTTGACCACATGGAGCATCTCCTGTCTGTAACACAGGACAGCTCTAGTAATAGTCTCCTGCATGTCTGTCCCTCAAATGCAACACCTGTGTTTCAAACAGGAAACTAGACTGACTCCATGCTGCTAAGATGTAAACTCTTCTGTTACTATATCTTTTGTTCAAACGGGATATGATTGTCTAGGGTATACTTTAAACGTGCTATTTCAGTCTCCCTGCCAACCTAGATGTTGAGGCATTGCTTAGAGTGGGTGAGTAGTAATGTGCTCATGTTACTAATCTTAGATATTATTATTCTCAAAAGTTCACTACTACCAAATTTGTAATATGTAGCTAATACAAATTTATTGTACCTGTATTATAGTTGGGGGTGAAACTACCCTGGTTTACTGCTTTAAGATTCTATTTTTAAATAGTGCTCATAGTTGCCATTTGAAGTGGTTGAAGTTCACAGAATAGAAAAAGACTTAGACAAGAACAATAGAGGGGAAATTAAAAACTGAATTCTAACTATAACACCGTATCAGGTCTGATGTACAGAAATTTATAGAAGAGCTATGTTCGACAAAGAAAAATTTGGAGATTAGGATGCATTTTCTCATAAAAATCAGATTATAAATAGTGACTGGGTGCCCAGACCAGCCCAGATAACTACAGTGACTGTGAGAAAGCTGTGACGGTGTGGGGCTCTTCTTCCCTATATGAAAGGAGCTTGTCAGCTTTAAGACACTAATGACGACTGTAGCCTAGGGCAGAAGCACTGATGTGGCAAAGAGGGCAGTGAGGACGAGGGGAGATAAGGACTGTGGTACTCAGTGCCTTTGCACCCCACCACCTCCAGTGTTACTTCTGAGGCCTAGTCACCCTTTTTTTCCTTCTAGGGATTAGCCTGCTTGCTTCCATTTTATTTGCCACCATTCATTAGTTATGATCAAAATTTCCTGACCATTAGATTATGTACTAGCACACAATAAAGAAAATCTTTGGGTTACCTCCATATCAGAAAAAACAGACTCAGGCTCTCCCAAGTATTTCATTATAGAAATAATGGAGTGAGAAAATGGGCTAGGAGGCTAGAAATTATAGCAATTAAACTAAGGGAAATAACAATTTAGGAGTGTCTTAACCTCCTCCCATACCACCCATCTCCAGCTTTTCAGACCACGCTTTTAGGTTGGGCAGGGTGCCACACTCCAGAGATGGTCATTCATTTGGTAGTTTACAGTCTATGTAGCGAGAGGTGGCGGCTCTGTGGATGCCTCTGGGGTAGAATGAGGAAAACAGGTGCTATGGGAATTAGGAAGCAGTCTCAGGGAAAAGCGGTTCATTGGGAGACGAGGAAGGGAAAGGCCTAGGCCACCCTAGAGGGTGGTAGAGAAAGAGATGAGAAGCATGGGGGTAAGGACAGCCAGCTGAGTAACCGTTTTCTAGTGCCCTAAATGTCAGAGATTGTGCGTTTATTCTTGTGTCTTACAGTTCAGAGTGAATGAGTGCAAAGTTATCACACTAATGTTTTCCAAATAACCTCTGAATGGCTTTCATCAATTAAGAAAAGCATGAAATATACTTTATAGGTGAAAGAATTAGAAGTACAGAATGGAATTGTTAATCCTCAAGCAAAATTTAATATTTGTTCTCATTCTCCAGGATTTATTTCTCATTCCTTCTCTCTCATGGAATTGAAATTCATTTATCATCACGTACTCCCCGATCTGTCGGGAAAGGTCTTGGTTGACGTTGGCTCCAGGCTTGGCACCGTCCTTTATGGGGTAAAGTCCAACTTGTGGACATAGGCAACATTTGGAAATACTTTCTTCTTCTAGCAACAGTTTTGCCTGCCACCATCTAAGGTGACAGCTTGGCTTTATTTATTAGAGTAATAGAGTAATATGGTTAAAATAGTGTATTGAATTGGGACTTTTCAAAGGCCAGCTCTCTGATCTCCTTTTCTGGTTTGTCTCTGTCACACAAGTGAAGGAATTTCAGCAAAACAGGAACAGATGGCCCTCATAACACTTTGGTATTCTGTCACTCACTCACCGTGCTTCTAACTCCATTTTCTGTCCTGTCATAAAATAGTATAGCACACTGAGCTTTGATAAGAGCTCTTATAAAACTGACAAATTCGCTCGACTAGGGAATTGCTTACAGCCATGAGCAAATCACTCCACACCCCTGGCATCAATATCCTCACCTGTAAGTGAGCAAGGCAAATGATATCATCTTGGACACAGGACACACCGTGGTTTTCAGTGATTCCAAAGTCTGAACGTAGATTTTTGTGTCTGAGATATCAGTTCAATGTGACTCTTTAAAAAGAATTCAAATCATGAATATTTTTAATATTCTTAAATGGTTTTATCAAAAAAACTGAAATGTGGTTTCTGGTTGTCATTAGCAGACGTGTTAAAACATGTGGCCAGCAGCAGTAGAAGTTCATGCCAGGAACAGGCTCTGTCTGTTCCCAGCATCACTGCCTGCTCTAAACAGAAACAGTTAACCCTTTCATGCTTCATTTATTTTTCAGCATTGACTTTTATTCTACAGTTAGAAAAGACAGCCATAATAGAAAGTACAGTTTATCTGCTGATTTTGCTTGGCGAACATTAGAGATTATGATTGTTTACCATATTTTGTCCACTCTTGTTTATTTTTTTATTTGTTAGAAACAAATATAGCTGAATAATTGTGACTGTGCAAGTGTTTGGTAGCATCAATGAGTTTAAACATATGGTCATTTTCCTCTATAGAGGTCCCTGATTCAGTCAACAATATTTTTTTTTTGAGTACATGCATAAGCTTTGTTGAACATACTCTAAATATATGTGGTGAGCTATAAATATAAATTGAGCTTACAAATAAGTGTTAGTTGATGTAAAATGATCTTCAGAATATGATTTGACCTCTCCTTCTAGATTGTTTTTGTTATTACAACCAAAAATAGATAGGTAATAATACATAGTCTGTTTTTGATGATCGTTGTTAACCGATGGCCAGTTATCTTTGATGGACTTACCGAACAGCAAGCTGGCTTCCATAAGCTAAACAGGACACACCTCCTGCCACCCACATCTTATGTCAGACTGTGCTGAGTGTCCATCATATTTCCGATAGGTTAACACCGTCCTTACTTTGCCCTGATGTAACATTCCAAGAAATTCCAAGAAATAGGGTATTAAAGAAAGAATCTATTTGTGATCACTTTCCTTATTTCCAATTTTGTTGAATGCAGCTTTATTGAGAAAAGTAAGAAATCAATCCTTAAAACCATTATTACTTTATTTTTATGCTTTTAGGAAGTTTAGCCTTTATTTGGAAAAAATGTATTGTTCTACAAATATACATAAAGGGAGGGCTTAAAATAGTAATATTTGATAAATAAGATAAAATTACTTTTAAATAATGGAAATTAATAAACTACAATTGAGGTCTTGATGAGTAAGAGTCTAAGTTCTTGAAGTTGTTTTATATAAATTATGTAATGTTATTTATCTTTACTTTTATTTTTAGTTTATTGAATTCTGTTTTAAAAGTTTGACTTTTAAAATTTCAAGTAGAAAGAAATCCACAACTAAAAGTTAATTCTTTTGTATCATGTGTCTTCATATTTTAGGGTTATCTTTACAGTTCAGCATCACAACTGTATGGAGTAGAACTGAATGGAGACTTTTGCCAGTTGCAGGAAATGGTCATAAAAAAGTATCAGTTCACTGACAGAATAAAGGTACTTTTTAAAATATTTATTCTGTTATCCATTGTGTAGCAAATTTAGCCAAGATTCTTCTGCATTGGAGTTGGAAAATTTTTGAACCTATCCTTCATTGCTGTTGTATGGAAATAGATTGAGTTAACATTTTATAACAATAATGAAGATGAATTATTATCATTATGTTCCACTCATACTTTTCTCTTCCTCCTCAATTTATTAGAAAGTAGAATCTTTTTTCTAAGTTTTTTCATATCAACTATAGATTTGTTAGCAGCAATTTTAAATATCTTCATGTTGTCAGATGTGTATTTAATTAAACCCTGAATGTTGCAAGTAAGCAAAAAGATTAAGTAATGCTCTCAGTTCTTTATCGTCTTTTATAAACTTGCAAGAGGAATTGTGGGTACCACAGAATAACAGTTCATGGGAGAAGGATCCCCTAAGTTGGGCTATGACAGAAATTTTCTGTTTTTTATAGGTAAGGGAAAAAATAACCAGAAAGGGGAAAGGAAGTTTTTTGGTTAATGCCATAGTCCTTATCATTTCACTAGTGATCCTACACTTCTAATGGCTGTGCAGAGAAGTACTGAGTATCTAAGGATCTCTGGTGTTCAGTTCAATCTAATATTCAAAGACATATCTTAGTAAGATTCAGAATCTAGCCTTCCCCTTTTTATAGAAGGAAAGCTTTTCATTCTCTTCCTCCTTTCATCCTTCCTTTTTTTCTCTCTCTCATCTTATAAATTGAGAGGCAAGTGATCAAAGAGAATTCATTGTCCAATATTAAATTTATAGATTTTTCTCACTATTCCATATTTAGTGAACAAAAACACACTGCTGTTACATAATAAATCACATAAATAACAGGAATATCAATTTAATTAGAAATCAAGAGGGTGGGAAGATTTGGGAGAATGGCATTGAAACATGTAAAATATCATGTATGAAACGAGATGCCAGTCCAGGTTCAATGCACGATACTGGATGCTTGGGGCTAGTGCACTGGGATGACCCAGAGGGATGGTATGGGGAGGGAGGAGGGAGGAGGGTTCAGGATGGGGAGCACATGTATACCTGTGATGGATGCATTTTGATATTTGCAAAACTAATACAATATTGTAAAGTTTAAAAATAAAATTAAAAAAAAAAAAAAGAAATCAAGATTTAAACATTCTGAAAAATACCTCTGAATATTATTTATTTGTAAGACTAAGTGTTTTTTTGGAAAAAAAATCATATAATACAAAAAACTTTTTCTCTTCTTTTAAAATAAAAGTTAATTTGCTTTGCTCTTGAGTAAATAAATATTTCTTCATGTTATCTTGCGTGTGTTCTACAAGACTTATTGATTATAGTCTAAGGTAATTTTTTGAGGTATATAATTTTTTAATAAATTATTTTGTTTGCTTTCTTGGATAGATAATATATTCAAGTAAATTTTGGATGAAGAGTCAGACAAGGCCAGTTAACATATTTGTATTAACATTTTACAAATTACTTTTTAAACTTTACTTAGTCCCGTTTGATTCTGTGAATCAGGACAGATATTACTCCATTTTATTTGTGAAGACACTTGACTACTCAAATGTATAAACCTAGTTGATAATGCAGCCAGATTTGAACCTAGGTCCTTTGACTCATAACTACTGATACAGTAGAAACAGCTCTGAATTAGGAGTGAGGAGAGTATAATTATGACTATATAAACAAGTCTATCTAAAAAATAAAGTTTTCACAAGTTTATGGTTTTTATTAGATATTAAGTATCTTCCATAGGCATTAGTATTAAATATACTGTACTCTCATTTTAAGAAGTGTGAATCTCCCTTACTGCCTGTCTCACAATGTCATTGAATGAACAACTATTTCTTAAGTGGTTATGTGATATGGTGTCCTTGTTCTCTTCCATGAATTCATTCTTTAGGTGCTTCATGCAGACATTTGTACACAAGGTTCACTTCTGCAGAATGCTGATGTTATTATAATGAATAATGTCTTCGAATATTTTCTTAATGAGGCAGAACAGGCCAGGTACGTTATTTATTTATTTATTTTGGCATGGCCAGGCTTGTAGGACTTTCATTCCCCTACCACAGATTGAACTTGGGGCCCTGGAGTGGTATTAAACTTTTTAGAAATGACCTCAACTCTCAGGAGATTATATTAAAGAAAATGTGTTATGTCTAAGTGAAAATAAAAATAAACTTTGGTTGTCTAACCTTGTAAAATATTACATCTGATTTTGAGGAGATAGAAAATGGTGTCATGCAATGTATGGTAAAAACCACTACAATATTGTAAAGTAATTAGTCTCCAATTAAAATAAATAAATACATTAAAAAAAAAAGAAACTGGTGTCATGACCCAAGCTTTGGCTTTGCGGTCAGGGATGCAAGAAGTTGTCGGTTCCCAGTGAGTCTTAAATTTTTTTCTGCCTCAGTTTTCTTTTCTTTGAAAAAACACATGTCCTTTGCTATCCTATCACAAAATGATGGGAATTAACTGCGTAAATGACTACAGAACAAGATATAAGAATATTCACCTAAAAAACAATGACTGACTACCAAATTTTTAAAATGTTCTTGAGATAGTAATAGTCGGTTCCTAGACTTTATTCCACTATTTAAACAATAGAAAAATTAGCAAATCTGTGATCAGTTTTTTATGTTTGTTTCTTTTTTTTTTAATTTTTGACTATACTACATTGCTTGTGGGATCTTAGTTCCCCAGGCAGGGATCTTACCCATGCTCTAGGCAGTGAAAGCATGGAGTCCTAACCACTGGACCGTGGGGAGTTCCCTGTGACTTTTCTGACTTCTCATCAAGACTTACAGGCTCCTCTAATTTGAAAATTCTTACAGTCCAAGACACTGATTTTCTAGTCAGTTAGGCTTATTAACTTATTTACCATGACATACGTGACTCTAGATATAGGAAACCACCTTTCCATACGCATGAAAGGACATTACATTCACGTTTGGATTAGTGCATCAGGGAGATTTCTACTGCTTAGAAATAAAAAGGTGTATAATTATAGACCATAAACAGTTAATATGGAGTAGATTCTTGAATGACTAAACCTCTGTCTGCTATCCCTTTACCTTCTCTCTCTCTCTCTCTCTCACACACACACACACGCACACACATCTATTACTTCTAGGTTAAGATCCGTACAAAATTGGCAATGTAAATTGTTTATAAAGAAACTTGTTCAACAGAAAACTAATCATATCATCAAAGAGCAGCCAGAATAGGTAATGATTTTTTGTTCACAGGGTAAAGACCAGAAACACAACATGAACAGTTGTTTTAATCATATTGCACTCTTTAAACTTAATTTCCAGTGGACAGAGTTTGTGTAGCTTTTTACCTTTTCAAGTTCTTGTTCAGTCCAGTTCAGTTCAGTCGCTCAGTCTTGTCCGACTCTTTGTGACCCCATGAATGTCAGCACGCCAGGCCTCCCTGTCCATCACCATCTCCCTGAGTTCATTCAAACTCAGGTGCATCAAGTCGGTAATGCCATCCAGCCATCTCATCCTCTGTCATCCCCTTTTCCTCCTGCCCCCAATCCCTCCCAGCATCAGAGTCTTTTCCAATGAGTCAACTCTTCACATGAGGTGGCCAAAGTACTGGAGTTTCAGCTTTAGCATCATTCCTTCCAAAGAACACCCTGGGCTGATGTCCTTTAGAATGGACTGGTTGGATCTCCTTGCAGTCCAAGGGACTCTCAAGAGTCTTCTCCAACACCACAGTTCATAAGTATCAATTCTTCGGTGCTCAGCTTTCTTCACAGTCCAACTCTCGCATCCATACATGACCACTGGAAAAACCAACTTCATGACCAGTGGTCAAAACATTACATAATGGTTAGAGAATGAAATAATACCAACATTGCTGCTGCTGCTGCTAAGTCGCTTCAGTCGTGTCCGACTCTCTGCGACCCCACAGACGGCGGCCCACCAGGCTCCCCCGTCCCTGGGATTCTCCAGGCAAGAACACTGGAGTGGGTTGCCATTTCCTTCTCCAGTGCATGAAAGGGAAAAGTGAAAGTGAAGTCGCTCAGTCATGTCCAACTCTTAGCGACCCCATGGACTGTAGCCCACCAGGCTCCTCCGTCCATGGGATTTTTCCAGGCAAGAGTACTGGAGTGGGGTGCCATTGCCTTCTCCAAATACCGTTATAAGAAGTTAAAAGAGAAAAGCACCTTAAACTCTTGGAAGATTCATAAAGGAAGATTTTAAATGCTGAAGAATGACAGATATTACTGGTCAGCTTGATACTGGAACTGCCGCATGCTTGTGCTATCTTGGAAAATTCATTTGCAAACTCTGCATGACTCACCAAATAGGTATTGACCCCATATGTTCAGTCACTTCTCCAAATTAGTAAAGTGCAATGAATTTTAAATATATATAATTAATTATCTTCATGAATGACAATACACAGGAGAAAATTTAGAAGATAAAGCATCCTGATATTAGAATCATTCTGACAGAACTGATCATTTACTTATATTATTCTATATTGTAGCAAGTAGAGTAAGTCTTAGTTTAAAAGGTACCTCTGTGTATTTTTCCAGTAAGTAAAACCTGTAAACTACTGCAATGACAACTTCTCAGAAGCAGCAAGTGCTATTTTTAGAGCCATGCCAAATCATGCTAATCAGCTTCTTCAGTCTTACTAAACAGACTTGAAAAAACATCATTTTTAGGGAACTGCATCAAAACAACAGACAGCTCTAGCCCAAGCACAGCAATAATTATTATCAAACATTGCTAGTTGGTTTTAGATCTAACCTGAGAAAAAAAAATTTGTTATCATTTTGCCTAATAAGCTCCAGAATGTACTAAACCCAATAGCCATTGCTGTAACTAGAGTAAATGCAAACAACATTGCTGCCCACCTGCCCCACTGCAAAGGGTGCACTTCCTTGCTTTGCTTGACCCCTGCTCCCCAATGGGGTGTACTGTCAAGACTCCTGCAGTGTAGAAATTCCATTCGTGTCTGCACTACAGGCTAATCAAAACTGGTCAGATACTGCCTTCTGACATATACACGTGCACATGGCCTGCCTCTGTGCTTTAAACCTAGCTGATCACACTGAACTTCTCGGGTATCATATTGTCCACAAGGCTTTCCACTGACTATTTCTGACAGCCAAATAAAGTATGATTTTACTCTTGATGTTATTTTAAAAGATCTATATATTATATTCTTATTATTAGCCTTTGCTTGTTTTCTGGCTTCTGTGGCTTTTCTCCATGACTCTTTCCCACCCACTCCCCTCAGCTCTGTTCCATTCTGTAGAAAGTTTGACAGATCATAAAGAATTGAAGGGGCTTTAACCATGATCCAGCTTCGACATCTGTATCAGTTCTGAAAACTTTTTTTGTGGTCTTACTCACAATTGCTTGTATTAACCCTAATCCCCCATCTTGTTAAATCTCTCTCAGTATTGTAACTCCACGATTTTACCAACATCTCTTCAGGAACGGAATTTGCCGATTACTAGTATGTTGCCGCAGGTCAGTTTCCTGCAGGCTAACGTCTTTGCCCATCTGGATTTCTAGATATCACCTATGCTGCATATTCTTTTGTCATCCTCATTTTAAAAAAATATCCAGTACCTGGTAAAACCTAACATAGAAGTTTTTACTGTGTTATAGAGCCTGGGAATATATCTGCCATAATGTAAGGAAACAAGGGTCATTGTTAGTGACAGTGCCAGGTCTGGAAGATTCTCTCTCAGGTCTTCAGGTATGTAAGCTTCTTTCCCAGCATTTTTATTGTCAAAACTTTTCTCCTGCTTTTTTCTGATAGCTGTTACACGCTATCCTAGAAATGTTCAGTCTGAACACAGTGACAACACTAGAAAGAGTAGCAAAACCTTATGGCTTAAGAACTGTTTTGTGGTTTGTTCACATTCCTCCAGAGCTCTGAGAGTGTCATTCGGATCCTGATCTAGATTCCTTTGCTTCTCCACCCAATTTTTCTAACTGTGGAGTTACAGTTTTAGGTTAACAAATGCTATTAAATATTTGTAAGAGACTGAAAAACACCCACATCATAACTTTTTCTCCAGTAAGTGGGCTGGAGGCCACATCCTGAGCACAGTTTAGCTTCTAGGTCAGTTTGGAATCTTGCTCAAGCTGCTTCTATATTCCTCAGATTCTCCATGCAAAATAAAGTTGATACTTAATAATAAGATTCATCCTGATAAATTGACTCTTTTATAAAGGTTAATTAATATTTGTAAAGCTTTTTGAGACCTCTCAATGAGATACTGTAGCATTTCTTAATACAGAATCATATTATCATTTTCTTTCATAATGCTTTCGTTTTGTATAACCTGCCAAATTTAAGTATCTTATTTCTTCCTTTAAGAAATTAAACTATCATGAATAATACCTTCTTTAAAAATTGTTGTCAGTCATCTAAATTACAGTCATGTTTACCATAACAGGAGAAATAATCCAAAGATACATGAAGACATGATGGTAATCTCCCCAGTTCCCTCCCCTTGAGATCCCAACCCCGTGAGTGGTGTGATTCTGCCGTACTTTTCCATACTCATAAAAACACACCTTTAAAATGCATGCTCTCCAATTTATAATGTTTCTATGTATTGAAATAATTAAGTGATTTTCACTTACCAAAGTAAAATGTTTTTGAAAGAGTCCTTACATACGAATTCTTGAATAACATTATTGCTTTCCAATTTAATAAAACTTCTTTAAGTAGGTATATCCATTGGTGGCTCCAGAATTTCTGTGTCTTGGAGACCCAAGTTTGCAGTGTGAAGAGAAGAGCCTGATGAAGGTTATAGAGGGAGATTAGCTCCTTTCATGCAACTTGTTAGCACCATCACTGTGTTTATATGAAGTTTCTCTGTGTACTCCCATTGTTGTTTTAATCTTTTATTGTTTAAGCTAGTTTATTAAACTAGTTACATTAAAATAATTACTCTATTCTATATTTTCTTTATCCCTTCAAGTTCCCAAATCAAGGTAAATTAATTAAGTCCCTGAATCCACAGGCCTGCCATTTACTATGACAAAGAATTGTTCATGTGGCACCGTGTAAAACTTAGTCCCTCTCATTGTAATACTAATCTGATTTCTTGAAATTGAAAAGAGTAGGTTCATTCTGTAATTTTCATATTTGTTTATAATATGAACAACTTTTTTTTCCCTCAGGTTAATATACAGTTATCTCCTTGGGTTGAAGAGATACCTCTGAACTATGATGTATTCCCAGAAAAGGATATTGACAGAGAAGCTCTTGAACAAATACATTTATACAAGATTCTCTGAAACTAAAATAGTCCTGCCTTGGTGTAAAATAATTACAAAATAATTTAAAAGAAACAGAATTTCATATCCTAATACACACTATTTCCTGTGTATTCCTTTCTAGTGTGTGTACATATGCTTGCATATTTGTAAATACTTATATGTATGTATATACAACTTTGTGTGATAATTATATTAAAATTTTATCTGAAAAAAAGGTTTCCCCTGGTTTCTTTGATTCTGTCAAAAATATAAACTTGTATCCTTTAGTCACCAACTCTGTATATGAAGTCCAGATATGACCAAAAAAAAAACATCAGTAGTTTCTATCATGAAAGAGGGGGCAAGGGTAGGTAGAGATCTCATTTCTTAGATCTCTATTCTGTAAGATTCCTGTTGTACACACCTTTATCTGAGGAGACTAGCACAAAGACTAAAATAAAAAATTGCAGTTGCTAGGAAAAAGCAAAACTAGAAAGGTAAACTCTAAAATATAAATTGAGGTGATTTCTGTGGTAGAACAATTACTGGTAATTTATTGTTTTTTCTGTTCTTTTCTGGATTTTCCATTTTTTTCTAAAATGACTGTACTTTTGAAATCAAGAAAAGCAAAACTTTTTTTTTAAAAACAAGAATACAATGAAACATCAAAACTTGAACACTTACTAGTTCTAGTAATTTATATTTAGTATTGCATATAAGTTACTTTTTTATACTAAACTAATCCACATTTTGGAGTTGCAGAACCTTTTGGAGATCTGTCTTTTGAAAGGGATTTATTATACTTTTTGTCATCACTTGCTTATGAAAAATTTGCAGTGGTAGTCAACTCAAACTTTTAAAAGAAAATTATAGACCAATAACCAAACAAAATGCTAAAATAAAAAAATGGGAGTTTGGAACTTTACTATTGATATTAGTAAGGTTAATATTTGGGACCTGGTTAACTGTGGTGTTGGAGAAGACTTTTGAGAGTCCCTTGGACTGCAAGGAGATCCAGCCAGTCCATTCTGAAGATCAGCCCTGGGATTTCTTTGGAAGGAATGATGCTAAAGCTGAAACTCCAGTACTTTGGCCACCTCATGCAAAGAGTTGACTCATTGGAAAAGACTCTGATGCTGGGAGGGATTGGGGGCAGAAGGAGAAGGGGACGACAGAGGATGAGATGGCTGGATGGCATTGCTGACTCGATGGACGTGAGTCTGAGTGAACTCCAGGAGTTGGTGATGGACAGGGAGGCCGGGTGTGCTGCGATTCATGGGGTCACAAGGAGTCGGACACGACTGAGCGACTGATCTGATCTGATAATATTAAATATCAGAATAAATGCTGGATTTCCAATAATATCTTGTTCATTTCCAATAATTTATTAATGGTAACCTATTAAACACTATCATGCTAGTCATCTAAAAAGAAATCACCATAAACTTCTAGCATCTTTGAGTAACAATTGATGGATGTTTCCAGCAGGCTGTGCAGATTTTCTGAGATTAAAGTATTTTAAAATAGCTGGAAGCTGTTATTTATGTGATTGTTTTAATCTATTGGTTTATTATAGTGAAGTTGCTCAGTCAGTCGTGTCCGACTCTTTGCGACCCCATGGACTGTAGCCTATCAGGCTCCTCCATCCATGGGATTTTCCAGGCAAGAGTGCTGGAGTGGATTGCCATTTCCTTCTCCAGGGGATCTTCCTGACCCAGGAATCGAACTCGGGTCTCCCTCATTGCAGGCAGACGCTTTACCGTCTGAGCCACCAGAGATAGTAACTTACATTTAAGCACTTAAATTTCAGACACAACAAAGCATACTAACAATAGCAAATAGAGTATTACATAAGAGTCAATAATCATTCATTAAAAAATGAGTTTACTAATATGACATAATTATAACACTTAATTGAATTTCACTTTATGCTGTGCCTATTCGTAAGAAACTGGTCGCCAAATTCTGAATCCCATCTGCCTAACGTTGATTCAGCTGCTCCTCAGAAGCGTGACCCTCTAAAGCAAAATCTGATGCTGTGGCCCTGGGTGAGTGGAAGAATGCCCATTCCACAAGGCCTTGACAGGACGGAAAGAGCAATAGCAACACTGGATCATGGTGGGCAAGTCTGTAAACCTAGTTTCAATTCATTCAGCCCTCATCTGTAAAATTAAAAGTCTTCAGTTGTTGTTAGTGGAATACAGTCAAGAGTAAAGATTATAGATGGTTTCCATAGAGATGTGATTTAAATTACAGAAAAAATGGATGGTTGTTTAAATACTGTTGTCACGGCTATGATTTTAGATGTTAAACTATGGATCTTTAAGTTGATAGAGCAGAAAAAAAGATGTAAATGGTCTAACATACTGGAAAGTATCCTGTGTGATATGTATATGCTTAACACATTTTTAAACGAATGCTTGAGGCAAATATTAGAACTATAAGATATTGAAGAGACATTCCTATGCCAGTATTAATAGTCTGTAAGTGGAATTATTTAATCTTTAAATGTCTTATTTTTCTGGAGATGATTACTGTATATGCAGAAGCATAGAGGATAATATTGTACTGTGACTATAGTCTGGAATGGGGCTACGTGAGTCTGGCAAAGTGAATGCATGCCAGATCAAAAAGGGCATGGTATGCCAAGGAGATCCCATCTTACTCTAACTTAGGGTGAGCCATTCAAAGTTTTTAAGCAGCATACAGATATGGTCAGAATTAACCTATAGAAACATGATTCTGTAAACATTATCTATGATGATTAAAAACAACAGGCAGTGGGACTTCCCTTGTGGCCCAGTGGTTAAAAATCCACCTTGGAGCTTCCCTGGTGACTCAGTGGTAAAGAATCCGCCCGCCAATGCAGAGGACACGTGTTTGATCCATGGGTCATGGGTCGAGAAGATCCCACATGCCTTGGAGCAATGAAGCCTGTGCGCCAGAGCCTGGGAGCTGCTATACTGAAGCCTAAATGCCCTAGAGCCCATGCTCTGCAACAAGAGAGCCCACTGCAGTGAGAAACCCGCACAACGCAACTGGAGAGGAGCCCTCGCTTGCCACAACTAGAGAAAACCCTGTGCGGCAACAAAGACCCAGGACAGCCAAAAATAAATTTTAAAACATTTTAAATCTCTATAAAAAATAAAGGAATTGGCTTTGCAATGCAGGGGACGTGGGTTCAATCCCTGGTTGGGGAACTAAGATCCCACGTGTTGCAGCTGCTGAACCGGCACACTCTGGAGCCTGCAGGACACAACTAGAGAGTCCATGAGCTGCAATGAAAGATCCCACATGACCCAATAGAGATCTCACATACTGCAACTAAGAAACAAAACAGCCAAATAAATATTAAAAAAAAAAAAATAGGCAAAAGGATACCCTTTTCAGAAAGCCACTTGGTGGTCCAGTGGGTCTAGTAAGAATGAACTAAGACAGCATCTCTGTGGATGGAGGGAAAAGGAATCATATTCAGGAGGACTTCGCACTTTGTTGGGGGAGTACACAAACCTAGAGTGAACAGAATATTTTAAATTACATTTCTAAAGATACACAGGGCTTCCCTGGTGGCTCAGACGATAAAGAATCTGCCTGCAATGCCTGAGACCTGGGTTCGATCCCTGGGTTGGAAAGATTGCCTGGAGAAGGGATAGACTACCCACTCCGGTATTCTGGCCTGGAGAATTTCATGGACAGAGGAGCCTGGCAGGCAACAGTCCATGAGGTTGCAAAGAGTCAGTAAGAAAATCAATGAGGCCTTATAGCAAAATTATTAAGTCAAGAGACAATAGCAAGAAATCTAATGAATGGAATCTCATACTGTCAGCATAATAGTTAAATACTAAGATAAGGCAAAAAAAAAAAAAAGAATGCTGGGAAGCAAAACTTAAGACAATAGCTTGAAAAGAAACCTACTAAGAGTGAGAAACACACAAGATAATGTTATTAGCATTGAAGAGAAGGATTTGGTTGAAGCGTAAGATTTCAAGCATTTTTCATATAAATAAATAAGAACCTAGTGAGAAACACAAAGACAAAACAAACACCTTTAAGGGCTTCTCTGGGGATGTGCTAGAATGGTAAAAGATTTCTGCTTTTAAGAAGAACTCATTTCCTGGATACAATATTAATTAAACGGGGCTTGGAGCTTGAGCTGCTGTTAACTTCCCTAGACTTGTCTAGATGCCTTAAGCAACTCAACCATTTTAGGCTGCAGTTTATTCACTTGTAAAATAAGTTAATTAATGTTTCTGGTCCATGAGTTTCAGAGGAGTATTATGTACATTAACTGAATGATAAACATCTTGAATTACACATATGAAAAAGCACATAAATAGAATTGATTTTAGTCTTTTTATCTAAAGAAGCATCCCAAGAAAATTGATAGATATAATAATCATAATTGTATCAAGCAATTCTATCAATGCTCTATTTCTAAGAACATCGAATTTCAAGTTGTCAACAACGATGATCATCTTGTTGTTAAATTGTCTAAAACTTAATTAACTTTCTCAAATTTCTGCTTTCTTTGAGGAAGATGAGCATATCCTCAAACTAAGCTCCTAGGAATAAATTCAATGTGGATTACTGAAAATGTAATCCTTTAGACTAAGAAGAAACAAATGTATGAAAACCTCACCTAAATCTAATGGACGGAAAATATCACAAGTTAAGGAATCAATTTCTAACTAGGCTCTATTAAAACACTTCCATACTGACCTAAATCAAAGACAGATTCCCAGACCGGAAAAGTGATTATATTTAAATCCTGAGTCCTCAAGGAACATTTTCAGGCAAAACAGAAAAACCCTAAAATTTATTGACACATATTTTATATCTGACACTTTACCTATTGATCCTGTTAACAACCCAATGGCATAAGAGCTATTAATCTCATTTAGTGAGAATTTCTGTAAATGTGGCTCAGCAGTGAAGAATCTGCCTGCAATGCAAGAGACGTGGGTTGGATTCCTGGGTTGGGAAGATCCCCTGGAAAAAGAAATGGTGACCCACTCCAGTATTCTTGCCTGGAGAATCCCATGGACAGAGGAGCCTGGTGGGCTACTGTCCGAAGGGTCGTAAAAGTGGTAGACATGACTGAGCAACTAAACAACAAACAGCAGATGAGTAAACAGTTTTAGTGAAGGTAAGAAACTTTCAAAGTCGTTCAACTAGTAAATCGCAAGGGCAAGATTCAACACTGTTTTCTACCAACTCCAAAACCTATGCTCTTTTGCTATGCTGCCTCTATATTTTACATTTCATAGTCTAATATTAATGGCAAAATCAACAGATTCTAGTGGAGAGAAGCCTCTTCGTTTTTGCCTTTGGATTCCTCATGAATGTGAGAGTTGCTTGAGTAATTGTCAAATGTATGAGCTATAGCTGTAATGTGTAGATCTGTTGGGTGTTTAATCCAAGAGGAAAAATGACAACTAGGTCATAGTTTGAATTTTGTGGCTTTTGAATAAAAGAAGAGCTTTAGTATGGCTTTAATATTTTTGGTGGTATTGCTTGATACTATGAATATAACATCCTAGATGGTAATTTTTAATGTGATTCTATTTTCACACAGAAAGTTACTTCAGTAGAAAGTAGATTCAGTTTCTTCCTTTTCCCCTCCATTTACTAAATTGTATATACATTATAAAATAATACCTGAACTTTTCAAAAGCAACTGAAAACATGGAAAATATGCCATGATTTTGGCTTATAAGCAAAGAGGGCAACTAGCAGAGAGAGATTTACTTAAAACAATGACTCAGTTTTTGGACTTCAGTTTTGTTTATTTTTCCTTGCCAAGCAGACATCATTATTTAGGTCAAACTGTAAGATGTAAATAACATGAGCCATTCTTTCTGATGGAAGATGAAGGGTTCAGAGAAGCATATACTTTTAGAGTTAGAGGACACCCTAAGATAAACTAGTCTAACTCCATTTTCTTAGAGAAAGAAAAATCATATCTGGAGCTTCTTTGCAAAGTGGGGAAAAGGAACTTCCTTAAAATATATCTGTATTCTGGCAACACAAGACCCACAATTTATAGCATAAAATGAAACTTGAAAAGTACTTTAGGTTATTGTTAAGACATTGGAAGCTTTTTGTATTGCTGGTAGGAATATAAAATGGTGTAGATGCTTTGTAAAAGTTTTTGTAGTTCCTCAAAATGTTACCGTATGAACCATAATTCCACTCCTAGATATATACTCAAGAGAAAGGGAAATATACATCCAACACAAAAACTTGTACTATGAACAAATATTCACAGAACATTATTTATGACATCCAAAAAGTAGGGTTGTTGTTAGCCTGTAACATGTCCTTGTGATTTCCCAGGCAAGAATACTGGAGTGGGTTGCTATTTCCTTCTCCAGAGGATCTTCGAAACCCAGGGATCAAACCCATGTCTCCTGCCTTGGCAGGCAGATTCTTTATAACTGAACTACCAAGGAAGCCCAAAAAGTAGGGTAGGGGCAACAAATATCCATCAACTGATTAATGGAGCTGATTTATTCAGAATAAAAAGAAATGAAATATTCATACATGTTACAACATGGATGAATCTTCAAAACATTATGCTAAGTGAAAGAAGTGAAATTGCTCAGTTGTGTCCGACTCTTTGCGACCCCATGGACAGCCTGGTGTAGGCTCCTGTCCATGAGATTTTCTAGGCAAGAGTACTGGAGTGGGTTGCCATTTCCTTCTCCAGGGAAAGAAGCCAGTCACAAAAGATTGAGGTATGATTCTATTTATATGAGTGTCCAGAACAAGCAAATCTATAGGGACAGAAAGTACATGCGTTGTTTAGGGCTGGGAGTGGGGCAGGGGGAGGATGGGAAGTGACTATCAACAGATAGGTTTCTTTTGAGGATAAAAATAGTCTAGAATTAGATCCCAGGGACGGTTGTGCGACTCTGTGATTGTACTAAGAACTGTTGCTGTACACGTTATTTGGTTAAAACAATATGTTGTATGGTGTATGAATTACACCTCAATAAAACTAGTTCCTTTTTTAAACAAGGAAATGAAGTTAAAAAAAAAAAGTACCCTAGATTATAAGCGGTATCTGTGGCTTTATCCTGTAACAGTTGGGTAATTATTAAGCACAACAGTGTTTATTTGATTAAATCATGAAGTGAGAGAACTACCTATATTTAAGTTTAACAAGTACATGCTTGATTTTCAGAAAGCAAATAATTGTATTTAAAATGCTGCTAATCTCAGTAGACTCATTAGGAGAAATGAGATAATTTTAGTAAGATCACTACTATTTTACATGTTGTTGTTGTTTAGTCACTCAGTTGTGTCCAGCTCTTTTTGAAACCCCATGGATTGCCTCCCTAGGGGAGCCTGGTGAGCTACAGTCCATGGGGGTCACAAAGAGTCGGACACAACTGAGCGACTAACACACACAGAGGCTTCTCTGTCCATGGGATTTCCCAGCCAAGAATACTGGAGTGAGTTGCCATTTCCTGCTGCGGGGGATCTTCCAGGACCAGGGATCAAACCTGTGTCTCCCGCATTGGCAGGCAGATTCTTTACTACCTGCAAAGCCCACTATTTTACATGTATGTGGACATAAAGTTACAACTCTGTAAACACTGTGAACCAGTAGTCTTCTATTCCTCATTTCATATATGTCCACTGAGGCCATTGGATAGATAGCTAGAATTTTCAGAGCCTTCATATGTTTTTTAGCACTAAAGATAATTCTTATATTTATGACTGTAGACAGGAAACAAGATTTTGAATATGTCTGGCTGACAAATTTCTAAAAGGGCAAATTTCCCCAAAACCAAAGAGGCAGCAGGCTTAAAAGCAGTGGAGTATTCTGTCCTTCTTTTCTATTTAGTGACAGTTTGCTGGGAAACTGATCATCAGTACTGGAACTGATGCATTTATACTCAAAACTGAAGGGTCAGAGTGACTCATATGAGAAAGACGTGGCACTGACAAAATATGTCTCTGATTACTACAAAAGGACTACAGTGTTTGCAGGTAAAGCAATTTGCAGAAACCAACTAGTAGGGCTCAATTAAGAAACACATTTAGAATTCTAACTAGTTCTTCTATGCACTACAACTAATTTTAATATTGGTATTAAGCCATACAGTTTTATTGAAGTATAATCAACATACAATGAAGTGCAGTAAGTATAGTAAATGCATCATGACATAAGCCTACATCTTTGAAACCATTACCACAATCAAGATGATAGACACTTCCATCCCCTCTAGAGTTTTCTCTCTTTGTCATCTATCACCCTCTTGACCCCTGCCTTGTACAAACACTGATCTGATTTCTGTCATAATAGATCAGTTTGCTTTAAATCAATGAAATCATACTGCACGCACTTTCTTTGTCAAACTTTTCTCATTCAGCAAAAGATTTTAATATCCATCCATGTTGTTGAGTATATCAATATTTTTTTTCCTTTTTATTGTTGAATAGTGTTCCATGGTGTGTGATGTGTTAGTTGCTCAGCTGTGTCCGACTCTTTGCAACCCCATGGTCTGTAACCTTCCAGGGTCCTCTGGGGATTTTTCCAGGCAAGAATACTGGAGTGGATTGCCATTTCCTTCTCCAGGGAATCTTCCTGACCCAGGGATTGAACCCGCGTCTCTCACATTGCAGGCAGACTCTTTACTGAACCACCATATGGATATATTAATACTACCATTTTCTATCCATTCACCAAGTGACAGACTTTGGGTTCCAGTGTGGGCAATTACAAAGAAAGCTGCTATAAGCATTTGTGTATAAGTTTTTGTGTGATTATATGCTTTCATTTCTCAGGTAAAATCCTAGGACTGGAATGTCTGGATTATATAAGAGATATAAGTTTATCCATATGTAAAATAGATAGCCAATAGGAATTTGCTCTATGGCTCAGGAAACTCAAATAGGAGCTCTGTACCAACCTAGAGGGAGTGGGATGGGGAGGGAGACGGGAGGGAGGTTCAAAAGGGAGGGGATATATGTATACCTAGGGCTTCCCTCATAGCTCAGTTAATTCCCTCAGGCAGTAAATCATCTGCCTGCAATGCAGGAAACCCAGGTTCGATTCCTGTGTCAGGAAGATCCCCTGGAGAAAGAAATGGCAGCCCACTCCAGTATTCTTGCCTGGAGAATCCCATGGACAAAGGAGCCTGGCAGGCTACAGTCCATGGGATCACAAGAGTCGGACACAACTTAGCGACTAAACCACCACCATATATATACCTATGGTTAATTCATGTTGAGGTTTGACAGAAAACAACAAAATTCTGTAAAGCAATTATCCTTTCATAAAAAATAAGTAAAATTTTAAAAAAGATATAAATTAAAATTTTTAAGTTACTGACAAACCACTTTCCGAAATAGATATAACATTTTGTATTGCAAACACCACTGTATAAAAGTTACAGTTCTTCTGCCAATACCTAGTATAGTCAATCTTCTTCATTTTAACCATTCCAGTGGTTATATGGAAATATCTCAAAAAATGTTTGCCCCTTTTAAAAGTCGGTTGTTTTATTATTGAGTTCTAGGAGTTTTGTTTTTTTTTTTAATATATTCTGAATACAAATTCTTTATCAGATAAGTTTAGTAAATAATTCTCCTGGTCCATGGCTTGACTTTTCACTTTCTCAATAGTGCCTTTTAAAGAGCAAAAGTTTTTAATAATGTCTACTATATCAATTTTTTTTCTTTATATTTTGTGTCTTTTGTGGTGCTTCTTACATGAGAAATCTTTGTCTAACCCAAAATTACTAAGATTTTCTCCTATTTTTTGGTAGGAATTTTACACTTTTAGCTCATACATATGTATGTGGCATAAGGTAAAGAACTAGATATTTTCCCCTGCATATGGATATTAACTATTTAACACCATCTATTTCTTCTTCCAGTGACTTGCTATATGGTCATTTAGCCATATAATGTGTGCTTGTTCCTGGACTCTATTTTGTTCTACTTGTCTATTCCCCTACTTTTTTTTTTTTGCCGGTGCCATACTATCTTGATTACAATAGCTTTATTATGTCTTGATATAAGGCAATGTAAAACCTGCAACTTTGTTTTTCTTTCAAAACTCTTTTGGCTATTTTAGGTCCTCTACATTTCCATACAAATTTCAGAATCCACTTGTAAATTTCCACGGAAAAGCATGCTGAGATTTTCATTGGCATTGCATTAAATCTGTAGATCAATTTGGAGAGGATCGACATCTCAATAATATTGAATCTTCTGACCCATGAAAAAGGTATATCTTTCCATTTACTTAGGTCTTCTTTAATGTCTCTCAGCAATGTTTTATAATTTTCAGTGTACAAATTTTGTACTTCTTTTGTTAAATTTATTCCTGAGTATTTTGTGTTTCTAGTGTTTTCTATGAACAGTATTTAAAACTTTTTCAATTTCTGATTGTTGCTAGCATATGGAAATATAGTTGATTTTTGTATATTGACCTATATTCTGCAACCTTGCTAAATTCACTTATTACTTCTAGTAGGTTCTTGTTGATTTCTTTAGAAAAGCAATTTTATTTCTTTTCTCCCAATCTATATACATTTATTTCTTTTATTTGCCTTATTGCATTAGCTATGATTTCCTGTTAAACTCTAAATCTAAGTGGCACAAACAAACCTTGTCTTGTTTCCAGTCTTGAGGGAAAAGCATTTAGTCTTTCATCTTTAAGTATATTAGCTATAGGTTTTCTGTGCATATCTTTTATTAGTTAAATAAAGTTCCTTCCATTCCTAGTTTGCTGAGAGTTTTAGCATGTGTGAGTATCGAATTTTGCCAAATTATTTTTCTTCATTTATTGAGATAATTACCTGATTTTTCTTTTTCAGTTCATAAAAATTATGAACTGCATTATTTGATAAACCAATTTCATATCCCTGGGATAAACCCTACTTGGTCATGATGTAGTACTGTTTTTATAAATTATTGGGTTTGATTTGCTAGCATTTTTGAATCCATGATAACAAGGGATCAGTTCAGTTCAGTTCAGTCACTCAGTCGTGTCCGACTCTTTGCAACCCCATGAATCGCAGCACGCCAGGCCTCCCTGACCATCACCAACTCCCGAGGTGTGTAAATTGAAGTTGTTTCCTTGAAATGTCTTTGTGTGGTCTTGTTAGCAGGCTAATACTTGCCTCTGACAATAGTGATAGTGAAGTCGCTCAGTCTTGTCTGACTCTTTGTGACCCCATGGACTGTAGCCCACCAGGCTCCTCCATCCATTGAATTTTCCAGGCAAGAGTATTGGAGTGGGTTGCCATTTCCTTCTCCAGGGGATCTTCCCAGCCCAGGGATCCAACCCAGGTCTCCCGCACTGCGGACAGATGCTTTACCGTCTGAGCCACCAGGGACAACATCTGCCTTCAAATTGTGTGTTTGGACTATTTACTATAATTATTGATAGGATTGAATTTAAATTTACAACTTTTCTAGTTGTTTTCTATTTGTCTCATCTGTTCTTTGCTTTTTCCCTTGTCCTAACTTCTTCTGGATTAATTTGAATACTTTCTATGACTTTATTTTGTCTGTATTTGCTTATTAGCAATACATCTTTGGCTTTTTTATGATTGCTGTAAAGTTCATATATATACATCTTTAACTCATCACAGTCTACCTTATGTAATATCATTACAAATCCTGGGGCTTATTGCTGTGGCTTCTCTCATTGCAGAGCACAGACTTTAGGCATGTGGGCTTCAGTAATTGCAGCACACAGACTCAGTAGTTGTGGCTTGTGGGCTCTACGGTGTGAGCTTTGCAGTTGCGGTGCACAGGGTTAGTTGCTGTGTGGGATGTGGAATCTTCCTGGACCGGGGAAGTCCTCAGGCTGCTTTTTAGATTTCTCTTTGTTTTACTGGTCCTCAACAACCTCATTTTGATGTGCATTGGTGCTTTTTATTTTGTTTCTTTGACTTAGGATTTATTGAGCTTCTAGGATCTGTGACTTTATACTTTTCATCAAATTTGGAAAATTTTGGTCATTATTTTGTCAAATATTTATTCATCTCTCCATCTTTCTCCTCCCCTTTTGAGACTAACTACATATATGTTGTGCTGAATAACATTCCTCAGTCTAAAGGCGCTTTACTCTTCTTTTCCTCCAGTCTTTTATCTTCCTGTGCTTGATTTTCAATAATTTCTCTTGATATGTTTTCATAGCAATAGTTTACTAATCTTTTCTGTAGCAGTGTCCAGTCTGCTGGAAAATCCCATGGACGGAGGAGCCTGGTAGGCTGCAGTCCATGGGGTCGCTAAGAGTCAGACACGACTGAGCGACTTCACTTTCACTTTTCACTTTCATGCTTTGGAGAAGGAAATGGCAACCCACTCCAGTGTTCTTGCCTGGAAAATCCCAGGGACGGGGGAGCCTGGTGAGCTGCCGTCTATGGGGTCGCACAGAGTCGGACACGACTGAAGCGACTTAGCAGCAGCAGCAGCAGTAGTCTGCTGTTAGTCCCATCCAGAGTGTTGTTCATTTTAGACACTGTTGTTGTTGTTGTTGATTCTAGAAGTTTGATTTAGATCTTTTATATATTTTACATGCTTCTTCTTATCATGCTTGTACTGCCTAGTTGAATATCTCTAGCTAAATACATCATCTGTATCTTTTCTGGGATGTTTTTATTGATTAATCTTTCCTCACTAAAGATTGTATTTTCCTGCTTTTTTAATATCTCAAATGGCATTATTTCATTCTTTTTAATGACTGAGTAATATTTCGTTATATTTATATACCACATCTTTATCCATTCCTCTGTCGGTGGAATATCTCCCAATTTTTGACTGGATGCCATTGTGCTGGAGGTTTTGTATTCCTTTACATATTTGGGGGTTTTGTCCTGGGATGCAGCTATATTATTTGAGAACAGTTTGATCCTTTCAAAACTTACTTTTAAGCTTTGTTGGACAGGTGCAGACCAGCCTTTAATATAGGGCTTATTTGGCCCTACTACTGAAGTAAGAACCTTCTGAAGATTATTCAAGGCTCTATGTGTTGGGAGGTCTTTCCATTCCACCTGATTGGAACACAAATGATTCCTGGCCTGTATGACTCCAAGTTGTATCCTATTTATTATTTTCCAGTGATTCTCCAACCTTGGTAGTTTTCTCACATACTGAGTACTGATCAGTACTCAGCTAAAGATCCAAGTTTTTCTCTAAAGCTCTTTCCTCTGGTTTTCACCATCAAAATGCTGGTGCCTTCACCTCCCCAATTTTCAGATTCTGTTTCCTCAGCTCAAAGAGGTAGCTGATTTCAGTTTGTGTTCCTTCTCCTTATGCTTTTAGGCTGCAAAATCTCCTACAGCCAGGGACAATCATAGGACTCAGGCTGTTTATTTTCTTTCTGAGAAACTGCTGTCCTGCACAAACTGTGGTCTACAAACTATTACATCACACAGTTTGTTCAGTTTTTAAATTATTTTAGGTGGGAGACTAGTTCTGGTCCCTGTTATGCCATCTTTGCTGATAATAGAAGTCATACCATAAATTTTTTATTTCCTAATATTTTCTTTTTTAAAAAATTTATTTATTTATTGTTTGCTTGTGCTGGGGGATCTTCTTTGCTACCTGGGCTTTTCTCTAGTTGTGCTGCTTGGGCGATTCATTGCAGTGGCTTCTCTTGTTGTTAAGCGCGGGCTCTAAGGCTTTCGGGCTTCAGTAGTCGCAGCAAGTGAGCTGAGTAGCTGCAGTTTCCAGACTCTGGAGCATAGGCTCAATAGCTATAGTGCATGGGCTTAGTTGCTCCATGGCATGTGGGATCTTCCTGGATCAGGGATCAAACCCATGTCTCCTACGTTGGCAGGAGGATTCTTTACCGCTGAGCCACCAGGGAAGCCCCCTAATATTTTCTTAATTAACTAAACCATCCACATTAAAATTTTTTGAATCATTTCACAAGATAGATGAAGTTAAAAAAGTGGGGGAAAAAAAAAGACATCACATGGATATTATATCTTTGAATTGTTGGTAATGATTTGGGCAAAATGTAACATTTTATTGTATTTTAACTATATATATATTTTTTATACATAAAATTAAAAATAAGTGAATTATTTTAAATGTTAGAAAAAATGCGGGAAAGGAAAAAAAAAAGCCTAAAACCAACAATTGAGAAGTGAAAAAAGTAATTATGATTTTTTGCCAAAATATAGTACCAGCTAATCATTAAGCTACTTACGTAACACCTCAAAGGCTTTTTTTGAAAACACATCAAAAATTCTTTGAAGTCATCATATCTTGATTTTACAGCTTCAAGTATTAAGCACATTGTAGATCTAGCAGCTTTTTAAAAACCTAACCTTCAATTGCAATTTTGCTCTTAAGTAAAATTTGACAAATTTACTTAAAATTATGGAAGGCATTAAGCATAAAACTAAATTTTCAAGTAGTCAGTTTTTACTTTAATGAAGCCCAAAACAAGTAGGATCATTTTCCAGCACAAGTTACAGAATGACAAAGCAGAGATGGCAACTCAGAAGAAATTATTTTGAAAGAAAATTTTCAAAGTGAAAAAATACATTTTTCCCTGTATTTTTAAAAAATCACCTCAGATGAGTTATCTCACATTTTCCAAACAGAAAAATAATCATCTCTAGGTTGGTAAAAGGCCTAAAAAATAGTTTGACCAAAAAAAAAAAAAGGCATGACAAAAAGTTTGAAACAGTTTTTATATAGGATGGTGTAGCCAGTAAGGGACTGTAATACAGCGACCTCTCCAGTAGGGCATTCCTGGATAGTAATCACCTAAAAGCTATACGGTCAGCATTCCTGTTAAATGAATGGAATGAGCCCACAAGGCTACTGATAAAAGTAGAAATGTTACTATACAAGGGCTTTAGTGGCCGGAAGATGTGGTTATTATCCTCCACCAATTGCCCAAGAATAAAATAGCTAGCTCTGCTCCTTTTTGAGGCTCCTAATGATCCCCATAGATTTCACCTCCTTGTTGCAATTCCCTCCGATTGTGGGTGGAGTGGACCCAGTATCTTGTTTCTAATGAATAGAATATGGCAAAAGTGATGTCCTATTTGAGATTAGATTGCAATACACTATGAAGTCCATCTTCATCTCTCTCTTGATCTCTTATATTACTTACTCATTCTGATGAGAGAAACTGCTATGCTGTAAACTGCCCAATGGATAAGTCTAGGTGACAAAGAAGAGAGGGCAGCCTCCAGTCAACAGCCAGTGAGGAACTGAGGCCATTAGCGCAATGCTCTGAGAGGAGCTAAATGCCCCCCAACATCCTCCTGTGTGCGATGGAAGTGGATCCAGGTCTAGTCAAGCATTAAATACATTTGAATCAGTTCTAATGAGATGGATGAAACTGGAACCTATTATACAGAGTGAAGTAAGCCAGAAAGAAAAACACCAATACAGTATACTAACGCATATATATGGAATTTAGAAAGATGGTAACAATAACCCTGCGTACGAGACAGCAAAAGAGACACTGATATATAGATCAGTCTTATGGACTCTGTGGGAGAGGGAGAGGGTGGGGAGATTTGGGAGAATGGCATTGAAACATGTATATCATGTATGAAACGAGTCGCCAGTCCAGGTTCAATGTACGATACTGGATGCTTGGGGCTGGTGCACTGGGACGACCCAGAGGGAGGGTATGGGGAGGGAGGAGGGAGAAGGGTTCAGGATGGGGAACACAGGTATACCTGTGGCGGATTCATTTCGATATTTGGCAAGACTAATACAATATTGTAAAGTTTAAAAAAAAAAAAAAAAAGAAGACTGTAACAGCAACCAACACTTGACTGTACACTTGCAAGAGCCCCAGAGTCAGAAGACCAAGTAAGCCATACCCAGCTCCTAACCCACAGACTCTGTGTTGTTGTTTTAGTCACTAAACTGTGTCTGACTCTTTTGCAACCCCATGGATTGTAGTCTGCCAGGCTTCTTTGTTCATGGGATTTCCCAGGCAAAAATACTGGAGTGGGTTGCCATTTCCTTCTCCAAGGGATCTTCCCGACCCAGGGATTGAAGGATGTGTCTGCTGCATTGGCAGATAGATTCTTTACCACTGAGCCACCTGGGAAGCCCTCACAGACTCTGTGAGGTATACTTAAAACAGCTATTATAAATATACTCTGTACCTTCACAAAGGTAGAGGGAAGTACAAGCATGATAAGAAGATGGACATAAAATGTAAAAAAACACCCAAATCAAACCTCTAGAGATAAACAACAACAATATCATCTAAAAAGAACAACACTCTGGATGTGATTAACAACAGACTGGACACTGCTGAAAAAAATATTAGTAGACTTGAAGATATAGCAATTTAAATTATTCAAAATGAAATTAATCTATGAGATCATAAATTTTCAAACCACTGTTCATTGTTTCAAACCCCTAAGTGGTGATTTGTTATGCAGCAATTTTTTGTTTATTATTATTTATTTTTTGTTTATTTTTGTTTATTATTGTTTGTTTATTATTATTTATTATTGAACCTGTAATACAGATTCCATTTGAAAAAATATTAACTTACCCTTAGCTCAAATCTCTCTCAAAGAAGAAATTAATATTCATCTGTGATTTATTCTTTATTCAGTTAAGATAGTTATTAACCAGAAAAATTTTAGAAACTTGCCTATTGATTGTGTCATGACCTTACTTTTGAGTTTAGAAATTAATCTTAAAGAATTGTAGTTTCCAGTCACACTTTTCCATTAAAAAACAAACAAGGCATAGCTAGCTATCTTATTAGCTCTCTGCTAATCAGAAAAGTAGTATACTCCTAACTCTGTAGTGGGCTTCCCAGATGGCTCAGTGGTAAAGAATCTGCCTGCCGATGCAGGAGACGCAAGAGTCGCAGGCTTGATCCCTGGGTTGGGGAGATCCCTGGAGAAGGAAATGACAACCCACTCCGGTATTCTTGCCTGGGAAATCCCATGGACAGAGGAGCCTGGTAGGCTACAGTCCATGGGATTCCAAAAGAGTCAGACACAACTTAGTGACTAAACAACAAACTCTGTACAACTACCTTCAGTACTGGAAATAAGTACCCTGTAGTAGAAATTATAAGAGCTGAGGATTTTAATAAATATATGTTATTTAATTAAACCATTTTGAGAAAGCTGAACATGAGAACAGAAATTCAATTGGAAGATTTCATAAATAGTTAATTTGAGAAATTATTCTCAAACTGGTGGGTACATAGATGTTTTATTAGTTATTATTTTTAAATATTTATTTTTATACACCATTTGGTGTCTATGATATTTCATAATAAAAATACGCTTTAAAAACCTACCTTTTTCTGATATTAAAAACTGCCTGAAAGTTCAAGTTTGAAAAGGTGAACATGGTAATAATCATCTGAAAAAATGATAGGGCTTTTCAAGCTTCTATTATGTTTAACATATTTTAATTAATTCTCCTAAAATTATGTAAGTTATCAATTTATAAAAATCAGTTACTCAGATCCTCCAGAGTTAATCCTCTAGGTTTGGGGTGATAAGGGTGAAAAATAAAAGTTAAATAGAAGCCCACAAAATCAGAAAAAGAGAAATTACTCCTACAGTTACTACCTTTTTCATCTTCTACAGACTTAAACACCTTCCCATACAGACTGATGCTTTGCTGCTGCTGCTAAGTCGCTTCAGTCGTGTCCGACTCTGTGCGACCCCATAGACAGCCCACCAGGCCCTGCAGTGCCTGGGATCCTCCAGGCAAGAACACTGGAGTGGGTTGCCCTTTCCTTCTCCAATGCATGAAAGTGAAAAGTCAAAGTGAAGTCGCTCAGTCGTGTCTGACTCTTAGCGACCCCATGGACTGCAGCCTACCAGGCTCCTCTGTCCATGGGATTTTCCAGGCAAGAGTACTGGAGTGGGTTGCCTTTGCCTTGCTTTACCGTTTCTCAAATGTTCAGTCAGAACCCCAAAGGCCACCTTCGACACGTATTATGAACCCCTCTATGCCTTTACTAGTCATCTGCATTTTCACTGTTAGAACTAATATCCACTTAAATCATTCACTGAGAACCAGTAATGTGTGCTACCACTTTAAGGTTTGGAATTAAACATTCAACTCTGTTGAGAAGTCTGGTTTGTTTTATAATTGGATGCTTTTCCAACTTTTGTTTATAGCACTTTTATAAATTAATGCCATTTTTCATTCTTTTAAGATTATGTCTCTATTTTTCATTCATTCGGCAAGTATTTACAGGCCTTTTACTACATATCTAGAACTGTTCAGGATAGGAATGCAGCAGTAAAGAAGACAGACAAGATTATAGTCTTTATGAAGTGTATATTCTACTTGGGGGAGGAATGGGAGGGGCAAGTACTAGACAGGCAAAATAAATCACCAGGTTGAAATTTTGCTTGACATAGTATTTTTCATTATTAAATAATATATTGTTATATATAATATATTAATTGTTAATGATGTAATTATTGTTATATATACTATTAATATATTATAATATTTTGTTATTCAAGGATTACTCTATATACATCTTATATTACTATGCATCTCTTAATACAGGTTTGTAATAAAGTTGCAATATACTTTGTTCCCTTTTGTAAGAGTGTCAGTTTAAACCACTCACATGTGACACTTATATATCTTATAATTAGCATCTTAATTAATAGTTTAGAAATTTCTCAAAGACAGTTTGCACTGCACTAAAAATTGAGATACATTTATACACTTAATACCATACTCATTGAAACAGGAAGGGATTAACCCTCATCATATTCTCAAATCAAGCTAATGCCATTTGGTTTTCTTTTTCTTTTTTTTAATAAAAGTTACATAGTTTACAATTAAATACAAAAAAAACCTAACTTTGCATTGATCTGATCTTTTACTCATGAATATTTAATGAAAATTATGATATTTGTTATCTTTAAAGGGGAGAAGATTCAGTTAAGAAAAATAGTAGACTGCTTTGTATTGTGCTGAAGGCATTAAGCAAAAGCAAACTGGAGATGAAAAGAATTGCCCCAAACTTTTCTCCTCGTTGATCTATGTATTGTAGCTCATGTGACAAAGGTGTGATGCCACCTTAAACACAAACGGACCCTTCCCAACCCAAACACCAAGGTGGCAGGGTAGAATGGACAGAACATTGTGTTTCTTTCCTGGCATGACATGCCAAGAAAGAAAATCTCTGCTACACAATTTCTGCATCTTCAAAACAAATCAAGTTTTCAAAGAAGAGATACTGTCACCCCTAGAAAAGTTTACCCATCAGAATAAGAAATCCTCACATGTTGTTGGTAGGAGTGTCATAAAAGCCTTAAAATGCTTAAACATATAAATAAGTGGTTCAACTTTTAGGAACTTAAGAAAATAACTTAATATTTACAAAATGATTTACGTATGGTAGTTAACAACAGTGTTGTTTATAATATTTGTAAATCGGAAACAAACTAAATGACTAACAGCAGAGATTAAGTACAGACCATCCGTATTCTGGAACTGATAATCAGATATACAAGAATATTTAAGGTGTGAGTAAATATTCACAATATATTATTAGATTAAAAAATGATGTTACAAGGACTTCCCTGGCAGTCCAGTGGTTAAGACCCCATGCTTCTATTGCAGGGGGCAGGGTTTTGATCCTTGGTCAAGAAGCTAAGATTCCGTAAGCTGTGTGGCAGGGCCAAAAAAAAAGCGTGTGTTACAGAGATAAGATCCCAGTTGTATGTGTGTGTATTGATTGTTGTTGTTCAGTATGAGTATGTAAATGAAATGTCAAAATGTGTATTCCAAAATGTTAATAGTGATTTTCTTAAGGTGGGTGGGTATCTTTTTTTTTTCTGCTTTTCTGTGTTTTTCAAACTTTTAAAAATGAAAAACTGGTATTCCTTTTATCATCAAAGAAAAGAATTGTAATTTTTTTCAAATGGAGTTCTACTTTGCTAAAATTCCATCATTCTTATTTCGATTTGTTCTCTCCTGATGTTACTTTCTGAGTGTCTGTTTATCGTCTGTACCTTTTTAATATTATCTATCGATGTCTGATATTTATCATGGTTTCAAAGTTATAGAGGATTATGAGCTTCCAATTTATCTCACTGTATCTCTGTTAACAAGTGTTTACTAAATTAAAATGAATACACTTATAAGGATATTTCTGAGACAGAGTTGCAAGGTGGAACTCTGCCTAATGGGAACTTGTGGGGGCTATCGATCAATATTATGCCAAATACTAACAGCAAAGCCACAGTCATGATGCATTTGTTTGCAAAACAATATTATGAGGATGCAATACTTCAGGCCAGGAAGAGACAGAAAATGTTCCCAAAAGGAGTGTTCCACATTTCAGTGTTCCATATCCAGCCAACTGAATATGGAAATGTTGGGGATGAACTCTAGGAGAAATGTGCTTGACAGGAGAGCAAAGCAGCCTTTCCTGCTCTGGTTACAGCCCTCCCCCTAGAAGACACCTTAAGAAACTGGGATGCCTTTAATTATTTCTTTTTCGCCCCTTCCTTCCTCCCTTCCAATCTTCCTCCATCCTCCCCCTTCCTTCCTTCCTTCCTTTCTTAGCTTTTTAAAGTTATTTACTTTTTTTTTTGGCAACTGTATAGTAAGAAAGGTTTTTTCTCACCGCCACCCCATCCCAGCTCACAGGTTTTAAGGTCTCAAGCATGTGAAGAAGTGAATGAGTGTTTGTGCTCTGTCAAACACTCAAGACCAAGGGCAATGTATGTGCACCGGAGATAGTAATGGAACTGGGTTCTCTACTCTTGGGAAACAGTAGAAGCCCTCTACAAGTGGAATTACTAAAACGATAAGAAGACCTGTGGCTTAGGAGAGAACAGGAATAGTGAGAGTTACAGATATGCATAACAGAGGCTATGTGATGGTTCATAGCCCCCAGAGACAGAGTTGGGGCACAATTCACAAACAACTTTCATCAAAAAGCAGACAGCTACAACTCTTGAGGGGCGGGCAATGTGCTGGCAGTGACAAGAGCAGCTCCTTCCATTGAGGGAACATAGAACTGAAAGCTGCAACTTATACTTTTTCTATTCAGTGCTTTGATTTCCAGCAAGTCACGTGTTTACTAGACTTCTCTTTATTTAGAGCTGGGTAAATACTTCTTTCTCACCTTACAGGTGCCTCCTGAAATTTAGTCCACACAAAGCTGTGCTCCAGGTACTTTTATTTTTTAAGAACAATCCCAAATCAGCATTTTTCATCAGTCACTTTGGAACAGATTGAGAGAGAACGACCAACGTTTTCCAGTAGCCTTGTTCCCCTTTATGACCAAGCAGGAAGTTTCAGAGCAAACCTCCACCTCTCAGGAAATGTACGTCAACTGGGTATTGACATCCTGTTTAATACAGTCTTAAATTTTTGTCCTCAATTCTAGATGCTCAGTATTTGGATTAAGATGTTTGAGTAATCTGTCCTGAAGTTGTGTTTCCTTTGACTTTCAAAAGATTCCGTATATCTGTTTCTAATGACAAATGGAATATCTCTATGACTATTATTGATAAATGTTGAAGTTTTTCTTAGTATTAAGTGCCTATAATTATAACTCTATTTATTGCCCTATTCCCTACCCCTTATTCATTTGATCTCTCAAGTAGGTCCTTGTTAACCACGTTCTGAGTCATTAGGTATACAGCTTCTACACTAAAAACAAGCAAATAAAACCTTTCAATGGCACATCCTGGGGCTTCCCTCCAGGACATACAATGTGATATTGAAGTAAGGGAAGTGACAGGACAGTGGTTCTGGATCTTCTAGAAACTGGCTGTATGGCTTTGCCTAAGTTCCTTAACCTTTCTGGCTTCAGTTTTCTCACCTCAAAATGTGAGGGATGGGTTAAGTCTTTAGTACATCCTGTGCAACTGTACTGTGGGGAAGTGGAAATCTTTATCTCAGATACTGTAAAGTCATACTTCTTAAGTTAAAAAAGTTGATAAACCATAATGGAAAAAATATTTTAAAAAACCAATGTACATATATATATAATGAATCACTTTGCTATATGGATGTAATTAACAAAACATTGTAAATCAACTATACTTCAATTTTTTAAATTTTTTAAAAAAGAATAAAGGATAAATATGATTTTATCTTCCTAGATGTACTGATGAGGATTCGTTATGGTTGCAAGTAATCGAAATCCAAATGAATCTTGTTAAGGTAGGCAGATGAATTTACTATAAAGGCATAGAAGGATCTCCCAAACCAAATGACAGGAATTCGGCTGCATATAAGAAGCCGGGAATGTCCACAGGACTCTCCCTGTCCTGTGTCTCCCACTTTTTGTACACCTGCTTCACCTTACCTTTTCTCTGTAGACCAGGTTCTTTCTGCTACACCTGATTACATGATGGAAAACAGGACACCCTGGAAAGTTCTTGAATTCACAAGGTATAGGCACATGAAGAGAGACAGCTCTCAGTGCAAATGCCATTTTTTTTTTTCCCCAGAAGAAGGCGCTAATCCCCTCATCAGGATAGATGCCCACCCCTGGGCTAATCAACCGCCATCCAGGTTTGGGATTGCTTGGACTGAATGTAATAGTTGTCACCACAATCCTGAGTTGGGGGAGTAGGGAAATTTCTAGAAAGGGGATATAAGTAGAATATTCAAAAGATGCTCACATACTAAAATACCACTTTACACTATTGAAACTTTATTTTGAAATAATTATAAATTCACAGGAAATTGAAAAATCAGTACAGGAGTTTCCACCCAGTTTCCCCCAATGGTAGCATCTTACATAACTATAGTATAATATCAAAACCAGGAAATTGACATTGCAATCCACAGACGTCACCACTCAGACTCAGACGTCACCATGCATTTGTTTGTATGTGTATATGAAAAATCTACACGATTTCATCACATCTTTGTAGATTTGTATAACTGCCGCCAAAATCAAGATACAGAACTATTCCCTCACCACAAAGATCCTGTGCATAAAAACACAGCTAAATGAATTTTCATGACGTAAATGGACTCGTGATCCAATTCAAAACACAAAACCACTGTCGCCTCGGAAGACCTTTTTATACGCCTCTGAGTTACTGCTGTCCCTTAAGAATGAATCACACATCATGTACTCTTCAGTATCTGGCCTTTTTTGCTGAACATTAGGTTTGTGGCATTCATTTATGTTGTTTTCTGTAATTATAGTTCACTCATTCTTCCACAAACTTATGTTTTTTAATAACTTTATTAGGATATGTGAGGGGCTTCCCTCATAGCTCAGTCGGTAAAGAATCTGCCTGCAAAGCAGGAGACCCGGGTTCCATTCCTGGGTCAGGAAGATCGCCTGGAGAAGGAAATGGCAACCCCCTCCAGTAATTCTTGCCTGGAGAATTCCATGGACAGAGGAGCCTGGTAGGCTACAGTCCATAGAGTCACAACTTAGCGACTAAACCACCATACACCATACATTTTAAGTGTATAATTTGATGAGTTTTGACATACGTACATACTTGTGGCAATACCACAATCAAGATACTGAGCATCTCTATTCTGGCAAAATATTCTATAAATTTTCAAAGCTAAAAATAGGTCTTGAAAGACATCTTAGGACTATGTTGGCTTCCAGATCCTTTGTGGAAAGTTGGAATAGGTAATATTTACTTTTCTCTATTCTTAGGCAGACTTTAATGAGAAAGATTTATATGACATACATTCTATCAAAAAACAAATCTAGCTTCACAAGACCATAAATTTAAGTAATTATTCTAAACCACCTCCTAAAGTGGCTCTGTGAAGTACTGTTATTTGTGACTGCCAGAAACAAATGAGAAATCCCGACATGAGAGAAAAAATTTACATACAAACATGCACACACCCATGCACACATGTGGGTAAGAGCTATCTAGACCAAATTTCTGGATTAACCAAAAGGTCAAAATCCCAAATTGTAGGTATAAAAATGCTGCTTAGAATGACAAAGACTAAAGAGGATTTGTCTATTTTGTATACACATAAAATTTACACAGCACTATTCTTGCCTGGAAATCCCATGGATGGAGGAGCCTGGTAGGCTGCGGTCCATGGGGTCACTAAGAGTCCCACACGACTGAGCGACTTGACTTTTCACTTTCATGCATTGGAGAAGGCAATGGCAACCCACTCCAGTGTCCTTGCTTGGAGAATCCCAGGGACGGGGGAGACTGGTGAGCTGCTGTCTGTGGGGTCGAACAGAGTCGGACACGACTGAAGCAACTTAGCAGCAGCAGCATTCTTTTCTTAAATGTGTACAATGTCTATGCAGTTGTTATAATGAATGGTTTTTCACATTTATTCACCTATCCTCAAAACTTTCTTGGTAACCTTACTTAACTACCTTGGCCCATTTTTTAGAGAGGATATTAAGAACTTAGACTAAAGTTTAAGAGCAAGTCAAATGAGTAAACATGAAATTTAGTTCTTCATTTCATTACTTAGGCCATGAAGAACCGCCTCTTCATCTTCAGACCACATTTGCTCTCCAGAAGTAATAAACACAAACATCTGTGAAGAAGATGTACTAGATGAAGTGAGTGAAAATCTTTATACACCCTCTTTTGTTCTGTTCTCTTCATATAAATGATCTGAAAGGTAACGTTCTCATTTATACAAGATTTACTGAGTTCCTCCTGCCCCAGGTACTGGGGATATAAAGACAAATAGTACAAGGTTCTATGCTCAGAGAGTTTATGCTCTAATGAACGTATCTACCTAGAATTTTAAGAAAATAGTCTGCATTTTAATTAAAAGCATAGTGCTATCCATGCACTAGGTTTTTAAAGTTTTTCCTTACTGAAATGTATCATAAAAACTAAGAAAAACAAGTTGAAAAAATCTAAAAAAGTGCAAAAACATCTTTCTATCTAAAGAATGAATTTTCTCTTTTATGTATTTTTCATAAAATATTTTATGTATTTTATGTATTTTTTCATAAAAGTATAATATTTAGAAATGTCTATGGCATCTCATCACAGTTAAGTGTCTCTGAATCACTTAACAAATACCAATTGGAAGTCTACCATGAGCAAGTCTTCCTAAGAGGAGACTAACCATTTCCAAAAATCTCATTTTACATTTAAAAGTCAGTTTTTTTAAATTAAATTAATCTGTGTCCAATATCTATATATTCTTATATTGTGGAAGCAGACTAAATTTATAATCTCCACAAAAGTTTAAGAGCACCAGTACCCGAACCAGGCATGTCCCTAATTGTGCTTATCACACTAAAAGTCTTTCACCAAATTATTTATTAAAAATCATCAGAACTGTAGATTACACTTCTGTTGTCATATCTTTTAAATTAATGGTAGGAGTATAAACTATTCATATGTAAAAATAAGGATTTTTAACCTGAAAAGTGATAATTGTGATTAAAGACCTATTCACCATGGATTGTGTTGGCTATATATTGTGTGTCTATTGCCAATATGTACTTGATCAAAGATCTCTACGTTTTAAAACAAAAAGTTTCCTATTTCTCTTCTAGTCACCTTCCAACTTCTTTGTAGACTGGTCAGGAAGCTCTTAAGCAAGTAAGCAATTAAATTGAAAACAATGGGATTTTTTTAACAGTGGAATTTATTTTGTACTTTACCATTGATACAGCCTCCATATATACCATCTACCCCATTCCTCTCACATAAAGAAACTGCTCTTTGTGTTCCGAACTATCAGTCTCTGAAGAGTTGAACCTGCCTCACAACCCAGCCTGGACCAAAAAGGTTTCCATGTGAGGCCATTCCTGTTGTACATCATCACAGTGACTCATAGTTGAGGATCTGTAACGAAGAAAAGAAGGATCAAAAGACTGTAAAGTCAGAACAAAGCAATTTTTAACAAAAGAAGGAAACTATAGTTGGCAACTATATTCTGGCAAACTTAATATTAGTATCAGGAAAACGTCTAGACTGGATTTTCACTGGTGATTTGAGAGCTCTTAAGGAGGAGACGATGATCATTTATAGCCAGCCTGCTAAGTGCTAAGTCACTTCAGTCGTGTCCGACTCTGTGCGACCCCATAGACAGCAGCCCACCAGGCTCCCCCGTCCCTGGGATTCTCCAGGCAAGAACAGTGGGTTGCCATTTCCTTCTCCAATGCATGAAAGCAAAAAGTGAAAGTGAAGTCATTCAGTCGTGTCTGACTCTTAGCGACCCCATGGACTGCAGCCTACTAGGCTCCTCCATCAATGGGATTTTCCAGGTAAGAGTACTGGAGTGGGGTGCCATTGCCTTCTCCAATAGCCAGCCTGAGTTTACCCAAAAAAGTTACGCTACACTATTTCTTTCTCAGAGGGTATTGGTAGATTGGTAGTCAAGGAGAATGCAATACAAAGAGCATAAAACATTGAGCTCCTTTTGGACAAGATGAAAAACTGTGGATTAGATTATAACACAGTTAGATTTTGTTTGAAGGACTTAGACCTAAGAAAGCAGATAAATGTTATCTTGGACAAGTCCTTCAGTTATGCTGCTGGGCTCTGTCACAGACTGCATCACACTTAACATTTTTATTAATGATTTAGATAGAAACTTATATGTAATTAAGTGTGTAGATCACATGTAGTTAAGAATTATTAACATGCTCATTGACATTAAAGAGTCATTTAATAAACCTAGTTGTAAAAGCCAGTGTTTCAATTAAAAATCAACTTTATAATTGTACTTCAGGTAAACATGTCCTTCAGTCATATTTGGAAAAACAAAAATTTAATAGACTGCAATCATGTTAATTAAAATTCAGTGCTTACAGGGAACTCAGCTGGGTGCTCTGTGATGACCTATAGGGGTAGGATGAGGGTGGGTGGGAGGAAGGGAGTCTCAAGAGGGAGAGGATATCTGTATACTTACAGCTGATTCACATTGTTGTACAGCACACATTAACACAACATCATAAAGCAATTATCCTCCAAAAAAAAAAAAAATCCAGTACTTAGAATCAGAGGAATATTGGCTCTACCTACTCTCGCTTGATCAACTCACACAACATTTTCAAATTAACATTGATAAACCAAAGTTTTCCATAGGAGGCCAACCAAGATAATAGGATTTGGAACTATCCTATCAAGCTGGTTTTTTTGGGAGAGAGTGGGGTCAATATATCTTCAAGTATCTGAAGGAGAGTTATACGGCAGATGTTAAACTTAATATTTGTGACTTTAAAGGACAAAGCCAGGCCAATGCACAAAAACCAAATGTAGGCAAAGTTTAGCTCAAACTTTCTAGCCATTAGGATGTGGGCTACTTTGGGGCTGTGGTAGTCTAATGGCCCCCAAAGATGTTAATCCCTGGAGTCTCTTCATGTATTGCCATAAAAAGCAGAAGAGACTTTGTAGATGCAATCAAGTTAAGGAAATTATTCTGGATTACCCAGATGAGTCCACTGTAATCACAATGGTCTTTAAAAGATGAAAGAAGCAGAAAAATTGAAGAAAATATGACGATGGAAGCAGAGGGTCAAAGACAAAGGAAAGTGTGAAGATGCTATGTCAATGGATTTGAAAATGGAGGAAGGGGCCATAAGCCGAAGAATGCAGGCAGTCTCCACACGTGAAAAAGGCAAAGAAGCAAGTTCTACACCAGAGCCTGTGGGGGGAACTCAGCCCAACCAGCACCTTGATTTTGGCCCCATGAAACTCATTTTGGACTTCTGACCACCCGAATTGTAGGATTGTATTTTTGTGTTGTTTAAGCCACTAAATTCATGGTAATTTGTCACAGAGACAAGAGGAAACTGATGCAGGAGATAATGAGCTTTCATCACCACAGGTACAGCAGTAGAGCTGAACTTTTTTGTTCTGGGGCGTTGAGAATTATTGAAAGGACTGGACTAGAATTATCTATAAAGTCTTTTTCCACCTGAACTGAGCTATCTTTTTTCATTTTTGGAATATTTTCCCACAACTTCAACAATAACCTCTTGATCATAACCCCCAAATTCTTATCTCTAGCTCTAATTTCTCTCAGTTTCTAGCTCTACATATCTTATTTGCTGACATTTTCATTTGGACATCCTAAAATCCCTTTAAAACCAATAAGGCCTCCAGAAAGAAAAATGAGGGGATTGAGAGTTTAGAATACAGACAGATAAATGTGGTCTTTCCATGAAAGAGGAACAATAAAGCCAACTTGCCTTCCATAAATGAACAAAACTGAGCAAAATCTGCCATGAAGAATTCTGATGACAATGTTTCAAGTGCTTTGGTGCAGCAAACTACATAGAAGCTTTTAAACTGCAAAGAAAATGAAGTTAAAATGTTTTCCCTTAAGTTATACTTCTTAAAAAATTTTTTTAATATATTCTTCACAAGAAAAAATACACTAAATACTATCTGGACCTGATATGCATGTCTTCAGCCATCTCTCTCAGGGCTGAGTCCAGAGAAATGATAGATAATAAGCATGAGTTAAAACTGCAGGAAGCCATGTCCTACAGTGGTATAGAGTGAAGGCTCTGAGGTCTGCCTGAAATAGAGTCACATTTACTGGGTGGGTAATGTTTACTGGGTGAGTAACCTTAGACAAGCTGGTTAACCTCCTTTGCCTCAGTTTCTTCTATAAAATGCAGAGAAACAGACTGTCTATTTCATAGGGTTGTTATAAAAATTATGGGAGATAATACAAATAAAGTGCTCAGAACACTGATGGTACATATCAAGTGTCCAATAAATATTAGGGTTTTTTTTTAAAAAGGAAGACTTAAAATGGAAAGCTTTTGACATCAACTCAAAGGAAGATTCTAGTTTCCAAGTGGCATTTGTTTGCATGCAAGATTTAATACAAGGATACATTGGCATTTTCTCTTGGCAGCCTGACTCATCTTGGTCCCTAATTACTGTCATGGTAGGGCATCATTTTTGGTGTCCTAATTTCCTGGCTCATTTTGGTGCTTGACTTGATGTCAACATTCTCCCTGACATCCCAGTGACTAATGCTGAGCATACCACAACTCCCTTCTGGTTCTTACCTTACCTGCTTTACTTTGGTGACCTGACCCACCTGTTCTTCAGGGCTTTCAGGAATGTATCACTCCAGTAGCCCTCTACTGCCTTCACCTTTCATCCATTTTAATAGTGCAACATTCCAGCTCTGACCTCAGCTCCAAAGGACTCTTTGATGGTTTTGGAAAGTTGTTAGGAAAAAAGAGTTGAAATTGAGGGAGAGGCTTTGAATGTAAGTGCTTGTGTGTCTCTATATCTTATTGACTAAGATGTCCAATATGTGCCATTAATTATTAAATTGGTCATGCTTTTAGGACTATTATTTTTTTCAAAAAATAGATACAATAGAAAAAATTGGTTAGCTTATAGACTAACTATATTCTCTTATCCAAATCAGAGAATATGCTAGAGAGTAAGTCCATACGATCATAAAACAGGCACCACTATCCACTTGGTGGCACCTAAACTGTAAATGTCATGGCTCACAGAAAATAATACATTTTCATAAGGTTGGCCGTACCAAAATTAAACCTATAACATGACCACAAAAAGTCATTTTAAAGTGGTGTCCAGTAATCAATGCAATAATGTAGAGAAAAGGATTAACTGTAAAGGTAAAGAAATAGAAATAAGTGGTTATGGGAATAAATGGTCACAGTATAAGTTGTGAACAAAACACAAATTTGTTGAAAAATTAATATTTGTATAGCACTTTACAATATGCTTTTTTATATACTCTACTTCATTTATTGGAACAGTATTATAACATTGATGCTGGTTATAGATTGTACACTTTCATTGTACAATAAGAACATTGTTCTTATTTTAAAGAATTTTTGGAAAGACAAGGATTTAATAGACTAAATTAAGGGAGGGGGAGGTTAGATGATTTGTTCAAGTGGACAATTTAGAAAGAGGCAGAATCGGTACTTAATTACATTTGCTCTGATTCCAAGTTCTGGACTTTCCCCATTATATCACGCTGCTTTCCTAGCACATGGACTACATTTACAAATGTGTTGAAAAACTATCTAAATAATCTTTTAAAATCTTCATTCTTACGAATCTTCAAGAAGAGAATACGTTTTACATGATTTTATCCAGTGGGTAAGCAGACTCTTTAGGCATAACCATCTTGAGGTTCTTTTTAATTTTTGATGACTATCAGCCTACTTCTCACAAAAGTTTGCGACTTATGATATCCACCCCACACGTATATATTAACAGAGGCGGCCAGAGCATCTGCTCTGAAAAGATATCATTCAATCAAAGGCAGGCCTGTGTAGGTGACCAGGTAGGTAATTGTCTTACTAGGTCATAACCGTCTGACCAGGCCATAATTCGTAACCTCACAAGAGGCTGGGTTGTCAACATGTTCAGGGCCTTTCAGCTCCCCTACCTGCCCTAACCCCACCCCACCCCACCCCCAGCGACCCAGCGACCCAGCCTCGCTTGCTGCCCCGACTTCTGAAGCTCTGCTCGGGGTGGGGGGAAAGGCAGAGTTAAGCTTCTGCAGTCTTTGGCGAGAGCCACTCCACATGTTGTCCGCAGAAATCCTGCCCTGAAAGAAGAACGGTGACCTCAAGAGATCTGCAGGTCTCTTGGGGCTCACATTCACCCTCCAGGGTCGGGGCCCACGCCGGAGGCCTGGCCCTGCGGGAGCTGGAGCTACGCATGCCCGCAGACCGCCCGGCTTGGTTGGCACGGAGCGCTGGCCCCTGTCGCCGGCGGCGGCTGCCAGGAGCCGCGAGGTGCGCGAGTCCGCGGCTCAAGAGGAGCGGGGGGCTCTGGGGAGGGCAGAGAGGATGGCAAGGCCCGCGGAGCAGTGGCGGCCCCGGGGCAGGATGCGAGGACCGCGTTTAGGGCGACCCGGACGCAAGAGGTGAGCGCCGGGCCTGCGGGGAGCGCAGCCGCGCCTCCCACCCGGGGTGAGTAGCCAAGTTCTTGGGTTAACGCAGGGCAGAAAGCAAAACTGATCTGCTGCGAACACCCAAGGAATGCCTTTATTCCACAAGAGCATCAGAAGACTCCTCTCTAGACTCACTTTCTAATTATAAAAATCCTTAATGGTATAGGCCCGCTGGGGTCTTAACACCACTTGTTCCCAAACCTCTTGCTGAATCACAGTGCTCATCTCTAGAGTTGACTTCTCTTCTTAACAACCTCTGTTTTGGTTTGTTTGTTTAAATTCAGCCCGTGGTCCAGTTCTTTTTTTTTCCCCTCACACTTTATGTCTTGTTTTATAGGCCCCTAAGATGCCGTGGTGGAGAGTGTAGTCAGCCTATGATATACAATCAACAAAAAATGTCTTATTGAATTAAAACTTACTTTTTAAATTGCCCACAGTGTAGTCATCTTATTAACAATATCATGTTAAATATTTGCTGTTGTTCAGTCGCTAAGTTGTGTCCGACTTTTGGCAGCTCCATGAACTGTAGTAGGCTACGCTTCCTTTTCCTTCACCATCTCCCAGAGTGTACCCAAACTCATGTGCATTGAGTCGGTGATGCCATCTAACCATCTCATCCTCTGTCTCCCCTTTCTCCTCTTGCCCTCAATCTTTCCCAGTACCAGGGTGTTTTTCAGTGAGTCGGCTCTTCACATCAGATAGGTAAACTATTGGAGTTTCAGCTTCAGCACCAATCCTTCCAATGAATGTTCAGGGTTGATTTCCTTTAGGATTGGATGGTTTGATCTCCTTGCTGTCCAAGGGACTCTCAAGAGTCTTCTCCAGCACCATATTTCAAAGGCATCACATTTCTTTGGCGCTCAGTCTTCTTTATGGTCGAACTGTCACATTTGAATATGACTACTGGAAATGGCACCCCACTCCAGTACTCTTGCCTGGAAAATCTCATGGATGGAGGAGCCTGGTAGGCTGCAGTCCATGGGGTCGCTAAGAGTCGGACACGACTGAGCGACTTCCCTTCACTCACTGGAAAAACCATAACTTTGATTGTATGGACCTTTGTCAGCAAAGTGCTGTCTCTGTTTTTTAATACACTGTCTAGGTTTGTCATAGCTTCTCTTCCAAGGAGCAAAAATCTTTTAATTTCATGGCTGCAGTCACTGTCCACAGTGATTTTGGAGCCCAAGAAAAGAAAATATGTTGTTTCCCCATCTATTTGCCATGAAATGATGGGCATGATCTTAGTTTTTTTAAATGTTGGGTTTTAAGCCAGCTTTTTCACTCTTCACTTTCACCCTCATCAAGAGGCTCTTTAGTTCCTCTTCGCTTTCTGCCATTAGAATGGTATCATCTGCATATCTGAGGTGGTTGATATTTCTTCTGGCAATCTTGATTCCAGCTATGAGTCATCCAGCCTGCCATTAGGTTTAAAAGATAATATAAGATGTAGCTATTTTGTGCATGCTCAGTCGTTTCAGTCGTGTTGGACTCTTCGCAGCCCAATGGACTGTAGCCTGCCAGGCTCCTCTGTCCATGAGATTTTCCAGGTGAGAATATTGGAGTGGGTTGCCATTTCCTCCTCCAGGGGATCTTCCCAATCCAGGGATCAAACCCACATCTCTTACATCTCTTGCATTGGCAGGCAGTCTTTATCACTGAATCACCTGGGAAGCCTCAGTCATTAGGGCAACACAAACCAAAATTACAATGATACTACTTATACTACTTAACACTCACTGGGATGTCTATTATTTTTTTAAAAAATAATAAATGTTGGTGAAGATGTGGAGAAATTGGAATTCTCATGCATGGCTGGGGGTTGTAAAATGGTACATACTAGGGAACAATATGGCAGTTCCTCAAAAAATTAAACAGAATTGTCATAAGATCCAGCAATTCCAATTCTGGGTGTATACCTAAAAGAATTGAAAACAGGAACTCAGATACTTGTACTTCAGTATTAATAACGGTATTATTCACAATAGCCAAACGGTAGAAACAATCCAAATGCCTATCAACAGATGAATAAACAAATGTCATATATACATAGAATGGAACATTATTCAGCCTTCAAAAGAAATGAAATTCTGATACATAGTACAACATGCATGAACCTTGAAAACATTGTGCTAAGTGAAATAACATGTTTTTATTTTGTTTTGATTTGATTAATTGAATAAATGGCAGCCCACTCCAGTACTCTTAACCTGGAAAATCCCATGGATGGAGGAGCCTGGTAGGCTTCAGTCCATGGGGTCGCTAAGAGTCAGACACGACTGAGTGACTTCACTTTCATTTTTCACTTTCATGCCTTGGAGAAGGAAATTGCAACCCACTACATTGTTCTTGCCTGGAGAATCCCAGGGACAGGGGAGCCTAGTGGGCTGCCGTCTATGGGGTCGCACAGAGTCAGACACAACTTAAGTGACTTAGCAGCTTAGCAGCCCCATATTAAGTAGCCACTTTTATATTCCAAATTCTTTTGTTTTAAATTGTATTTCTCTGCTTACTATTCAATTTAGCTAATTTGCCTTTTCATAATCCATTACCACAATGTGAAATTATTACTGCTTTACAATACAGTTTAATATCTTATTTCAGAGTTGTATTAGCTTATAAGATAGACTTGAGATGGTCTCTGTTAAATAACAAATTTCCTCTTATTTACTTCAGCTTATGAAAATGGTTTTTTTTTGTTTGTTTGTTTGTTTGTTTTTGCAATCCCATGGGCCGTAATCCACCAGGCTCCTCTGGCCGTTGGATTCTCCAGGCAAGAATACTGGAGTGGGTTGCCATTTCCTACTCCAATGAAAATGTTTTTTAATCTTAATTCTGAGATACTATTTGCTACCTCTCTTTTTGTATGACCATATTTTATAACCATGCCTATAGATCTTAATTCAAGATAATATTTTCAGCTAGAAATAGAGTCCTATAGCATTGTCCTAGAGCTTTATTTATTACTCTCAGGATGGTCTATGGACCAACCCCACTAATGTTGTTTGGGAACTTGTTATAAATTCTGAGTCTCAGGCCCTAACCCAGAATTACTAATTCAAAATCCGCATTTTAACAAGATTCCCCAAGTGATTTGTATGCACATACAAGTTTGAGAGCAGTGTACAATAGAGATTTCCCTGTAGGATAGAAATTCACAACCTTCACTGAACATTAAATTCACCTGGGGGAGCTTTAAAAAAATACTGATAGACTGCACCCCTAGAAATTGATTTAATTGATCTAGGGTCGGGACCCTTAGCACTGGTATTTTTTTTAAACCCCAATTGCAGCCAGAGTTGAGAAGCAGTGCTCTAGATTACAGCTGGCCATTGTCAGGGTCCCAGTTACTTTAAAAGCAAGAAGGATGCCTTTATTATCTGATGTGGTGTCATTCAGTTCAGTTCAGTCGCTCAGTCGTGACCGACTCTTTGTGACCCCATGGATTGCAGCACACCAGGCACCCCTGTCCATCACCAACACCCAGAGTTTACTCAAACTCATCCCCATTGAGTCAGTGATGCCATCCAACCATTTCATCCTCTGTCGCCCCCTTTTCCTCCCACCTTCAATCTTTCCCAGCATCAGGGTCTTTACAAATGAGTCAGCTCTTTGAATAAGATGGCCAAAGTACTGGAGTTTCAGCTGCAACAACATCAGTCCTTCCGATGAATATTCAAGACTGATTTCCTACAGGATGGACTGGTTGGAACTCCTTGCAGTCCGAGGGACTCTCGAGTCTTCTCCAACACCACAGTTCAAAGAAGCATCAATTCTTTGGCACTCAGCTTTCAATAATGAAATCAGATTAATTACATTCTTTGCAGCCAAAGATGGAGAAGCTCTATACAGTCAGCAAAAACAAGACTGGCAGCTGACTGTGGCTCAGATCATGAACTCCTTATTGCAAAATTCAGACTTAAATTGAAGAAAGTAGGGAAAACCACTAGACCATTCAGTTCAGTTCAGTTCCGTTCAGTCGCTCAGTCGTGTCCGACTCTTTGCGACCCCATGAACTGCAGCACACCAGGCCTCCCTGTCCATCACCAACTCCCGGAGTTCACTCAGACTCACATCCATCAAGTCAATGATGCCATCCAGCCATCTCATCCTCTGTCGTCCCCTTGTCCTTCTGCCCCCAATCCCTCACAGCATCAGGGTCTTTTCCAATGAGTCAACTCTTCGCATGAGGTGCCCAAAGTACTGGAGTTTCAGCTTTAGCATCATTCCTTCCACAGAAATCCCAGGGCTGATCTCCTTCAGAATGGACTGGTTGGATCTCCTTGCAGTCCAAGGGACTCTCAAGAGTCTTCTCCAACACCACAGTTCAAAAGCATCAACTCTTCAGCGCTCAGCCTTCTTCACAGTCCAATTCTCACATCCATACATGACCACAGGAAAAACCATAGCCTTGACTAGACGAACCTTTGTTGGCAAAATAATGTCTCTGCTTTTGAATATGCTATCTAGGTTGGTCATAACTTTCCTTCCAAGGAGTAAGCGTCTTTTAATTTTATGGCTACAATCACCATCTGCAGTGATTTTGGAGCCCAAAAAAATAAAGTCTGACACTGTTTCCACTGTTTCCCCATCTATTTCCCATGAAGTGATGGGACCGGATGCCATGATCTTCATTTTCTGAATGCTGAGCTTTAAGCCAACTTTTTCACTCTCCACTTTCACTTTCATCAAGAGGCTTTTGAGTTCCTCTTCCCTTTCTGCCATAAGGGTGGTGTCATCTGCATATCTGAGGTTATTGATGTTTCTCCCAGCAATCTTGATTCCAGCTTGTGCTTCTTCCAGTCCAGCGTTTCTCATGATGTACTCTGCATATAAGTTAAATAAGCAGGGTGACAATATACAGCCTTGACATACTCCTTTTCCTATTTGGAACCAGTCTGTTGTTCCATGTCCAGTTCTAACTGTTGCTTCCTGATCTGCATATAGGTTTCTCAAGAGGCAGGTCAGGTGGTCTGGTATTCCCATCTCTTTCAGAATTTTCCAGTTTATTGTGATCCACACAGTCAAAGGCTTTGGCATAGTCAATAAAGCAGAAATAGATGTTTTTCTGGAACTCTCTTGCTTTTACCATGATCCAGCAGATGTTGGCAATTTGATCTCTGTTTCCTCTGCCTTTTCTAAAACCAGCTTGAACATCAGGAAGTTCACGGTTCATGTATTGCTGAAGCCTGGCTTGGAGAATTTTGAGCATTACTTTACTAGCATGTGAGATGAGTGCAATTGTGCAGTAGTTTGAGCATTCTTTGGCATTGCCTTTCTTTGTGATTGGAATGAAAACTGACCTTTTCCAGTCCTGTGGCCACTGCTGAGTTTTCCAAATTTGCTGCCATGACCTAAATCAAATCCCTTACAATTATCCAGTGGAAGTGACAAATAGATTCAAGGAATTAGGTCTGATAGACAGAATGCCTGAAGAACTATGGACAGAGGTTTGTGATATCATACAGGAGGCAGTGATTAAGACCATCCCCAAGAAAAAGAAATGGAAAAAGGCAAAATGGTTGTCTGAGGAGGCCTTACAAGTAGCTGAGGAAAAAAGAGAAGCAAAAGGCAAAGGAGAAAAGGAAAGATATACTCATTTGAATGCAGAGTTCCAAAGAATAGTAAGGAGAGATAAGAAAGCCTTCCTCAGTAATCAATGCAAAGAAATAGAGGAAAACAATAGAATGGGAAACACTAGAGATTTCTTCAAGAAAATTAGAGATACCAAGGGAACATTTCATGCAAAGATGAGCACAATAAAGGACAGAAATGGTAGGGACCTAACAGAAGCAGAAGATATTATGAAGAGGTGACAAGAAAACACAGAAGAACTGTACAAAAAAGATTTTCATGACCCAGATAACCATGATGGTGTGATCAGTGGACTAGAGCAGGACATCCTGGAATTCGAAGTCAAGTGGGCCTTAGAAAGCATCACTACGAACAAAGCTAGTGGAAGTGATGGGATTCCAGTTGAGCTATTTCAAATCCTAAAAGATGATGCTGTGAAAGTGCTGCCCTCAATATGTCAGCAAACTTGGAAAAATCAGCAGTGGCCGCAGGACTGGAAAAGATCAGTTTTAATTCCAATCCCAAAGAAAGACAATGCCAAAGAATGCTCAAACTACCGCACAATTGCACTCATCTCACACGCCAGTAAAGTAATACTCAAAATTCTCCAAGCCAGGCTTCAACAGTATGTGAACCATGAACTTCCAGATGTTCAGGCTGGATTTAGAAAAGATAGAGGAACCAGAGATCAAATTGGCAAATTCCACTGGATCATGGAAAAAGCAAAGAGAGTTCCAGAAAAACATATACTTCTGCTTTATTGACTACACCAAAGCCTTTGACTTTGTGGATCACAACAAACTGTGGAAAATTCTGAAAGAGATGGGAATACCAGACCATCTGACCTGCCTTCTGAGAAATCTGTAGGCAGGTCAAGAAGCAACAATTAGAACTGGACATGGAACAACACATTGATTGTTGGGAAAGGAGTACATCAAGGCTGCATATTGTCACCCTGCTTATTTAACTTATATGCAGAGTACATCATGCAAAATGCTGGACTGGATGAAGCACAAGCTGGAATCAAGATTGCTGGGAGAAATATCAATAACCTCAGATATGCAGATGACACCACCCTTAGGGCAGAAAGCAAAGAAGAACTAAAGAGCCTCTTGTTGAAAGTGAAAGATGAGAGTGAAAATTTGGCTTACAACTCAACTAAAACTAAGAAAAATAAGAAAACTAAGATCATGGTGTCTGGTCCCATCAGTTCAGTTCAGTTTAGTTCAGTCACTCAGTCGTGTCCAACTCTTTGTGACCCCATGCATCGCAGCACGCCAGGCCTCCCTGTCAATCACCAACTCCCTAAGTTTACCCAAACTCATATGCATCGAGTCAGTGAAGCCATCCAACCATCTCATCTTCTGTCGTCCCCTTCTCCTGCCCCCAATCCCTCCCAGCATCAGGGTCTTTTCCAATGAGTCAACTCTTCGCATGAAGTGACCAAAGTATTGGAGTTTCAGCTTCAGCATCAGTCCTTCCCCTGAACACCCAGGATTGATCTTCTTTAGAATGGACTGGTTGGATCTCGTAGTCCAAGGGACTCTCAAGAGTCTTGTCCAACGCCACATTTCAAAAGCATCAATTCTTCGGCGCTCAGCTTTCTTCACAGTCCAACTCTCACATCCATACATGACCACAGGAAAAACCATAGCCTTGACTAGACGGACCTTGGTTGGCAAAGTAATGTCTCTACTTTTGAATATGCTGTCTAGATTGGTCATAACTTTCCTTTCAAGGAGTAAGTGTCTTTTAATTTCATGGCTGCAATCACCATCTTCAGTGATTTTGGAGTCCCCCAAAAATAAAGTCTGACACTGTTTCCACTGTTTCCCCATCTATTTCCCATGAAGTGATGGGACTAGATGCCATGATCTTCGTTTTCTGAATGTTGAGCTTTAAGCCAACTTTTTCACTCTCCTCTTTCACTTTCATCAAGAGGCTTTTTAGTTCCTCTACACTTTCTGCCATAAGGGTGGTGTCATGTGCATATCTGAGGTTATTGATATTTCTCCCGGCAATCTTGATTCCAGCTTGTGCTTCTTCCAGCCCAGCGTTTCTCATGATGTACCCTGCATATAAGTTAAATAAGCAGGGTGACAGTATGCAGCTTTGACGTACTTCTTTTCCTATTTGGAACCAGTCTGTTGTTCCATGTCCAGTTCTAACATCACTTCATGGCAAATAGATGGGGAAACAATGGAAACAGTGATAGACTTTATTTTGGGGTGCTCCAATTCACTGCAGATGGTGACTGAAACCGTGAAATTAAAAAACACTTGCTCCTTGGAAGAAAAGCTATGACCACCCTAGACAATATATTAAAAAGCAGAGACATTTTTTTGCCAACAAAGGTTCGTCTAGTCAAAGCTATGGTTTTTCCAGTAGTCATGTATGGATGTGAGAGTTGGACTATAAAGAAAGCTGAGCACAGAAGAAATGATGCTTTAGAACTGTGATGTTGGAGAAGACTGTTGATAGTCCCTTGGACAATAAAGAGATCAAACCAGTCCATTCTAAAGAAGATCAATCCTGGGTGTTCATGGGAAGGACTGATGCTGAATCTGAAGCTCCAATATTAGGCCACCTGATGAGAAGAACTGACTCATTAGAAAATTGATGCTGGGCAAGATTGAAGGCAGGAGGAGAATGGGATGACAGAAGCTGAGATGGTTGGCTGGAATCACCGATTCGATGGACATGAGTTTGAGCAAACTCTGAGAATTGGTGATGGACAAAGAGGTCTGGTGTGCTGCAGTCCATGGGGTTGCAAAGAGTCGGACACGACTGAGCGACTGAATTGCACTGACTGAGCTCTAGTCTCTTTTTTTCAACTTAAAGTCATATAATTCCCTCAAACTGTAGGCCTATTTCTGTTTGAAATATTTGTTTCCACAACCTTCTGAAGAGAATCTGCAGGTGAAAAATACAGAGAATTTTATTATCAAGACAGAAATTTAACATCCTTGTTATTTTGGGCTTACAGTTAGAGTGCTAATGGCAGACTTGGCTTAACAAATGTTTATCAACAAGTCACTTGTAACATATTTTGTCATCTGTCTCAAAAATGTGTCTTTCCCAACTTCAGAATAGTAGAAGGGGAGAGAGTTAATTATGATGACTGAAAGGCTAATATTTACTCCATGCCTGGAGCCCATTTTATTTGATCCTTAGAACAACCCTCTGAGGAAGGCACTAACTCCCATTACAGATCAGGAAGTAGGCACAGGATCAGGAAATAAACAGAGACACACATTGTTTAGTTGCAGCTATTAAAATGCCAGAGTTAGAATTCAAACCCAAGCCTGCCTGACTTCAGGGTATAAGTGAGAAACCATCACACAAACTGCTCTCTTATATGTTGCTGTTCTTTGCTACACTAGAAAGGAAAGGTACCTTCCTGCCTGCCTTCCTGTTGTCAGGGGGATAGTGAAAACTCAGATTTGAAATGGTGCTTGGAAGCTGCTAACTAAGCAATTTCATCTCTTGTTAATTCCATCCCTACTGTGTGTCTGGGGCTCCTCTGGTAGCTCCGTGGTAAAGAATCTGCCTGCAATGCAGGAGACCCAGGTTTGATCCCTGGATTGGGAAGATCCCCTGGAAGAGGGCATGGCAACTCACTCTAGTACTCTTGCCTGGAGAATCTGACATGACTGAAGTGACTAAGCAGCAGCAGCATTGTGTGTCTGTGGTCATGGGTTTTGGTTTTTTATTTTGTTTTGTTTTTAAAAAACACTCTGCTTTCCTCCAGGAACATGTGAAAAAAAGGAGTGGGAGAATGGTCCTTTTCTAGGGCCTCTGCTCTATTTTTGGAGGAACCAGAGATCAAATTGCCAACATCCGCTGGATCATCAAAAAAGCAAGAGAGTTCCAGAAAAACATCTATATCTGCTTTATTGACTGTGCCAAAGCCTTTGACTGTGTGGATCACAATAAACTGTGGAAAATTCTGAAAGAGATGGGAATATCAGACCACCTGATCTGCCTCTTGAGAAATTTGTATGCAGGTCAGGAAGCAACAGTTAGAACTGGACATGGAACAACAGACTGGTTCCAGATAGGAAAAGGAGTACAAGGCTGTATATTGTCACGCTGTTTATTTAACTTATATGCGGAGTACATCATGAGAAATGCTGGACTGGAAGAAGCACAGGCTGGAATCAAGATTGCTGGGAGAAATATCAGTAACCTCAGATATGCAGATGACACCACCCTTATGGCAGAAAGTGTAGAGGAACTAAAAAGCCTCTTGATGAAAGTGAAAATGGAGAGTGAAAAAGTTGGCTTAAAGCTCAACATTCAGAAAACGAAGATCATGGCATCCGGTCCCATCACTTCATGGGAAATAGATGGGGAAACAGTGGAAACAGTGTCAGACTTTATTTTTTTGGGCTCCAAAATCACTGCAGATGGTGATTGTAGCCATAAAATTAAAAGACGCTTACTCCTTGGAAGGAAAGTTATGACCAACCTAGATAGCATATTCAAAAGCAGAGACATTACTTTGCCAACCAAGGTCCGTCTAGTCAAGGCTATGGTTTTTCCTGTGGTCATGTATGGATGTGAGAGTTGGACTGTGAAGAAGGCTGAGTGCCGAAGAGTTGATGCTTTTGAAATGTGGTGTTGGAGAAGACTCTTGAGAGTCCCTTGGACTGCAAGGAGATCCAACCGGTCCATTCTGAAGATCAGTCCTGGGATTTCTTTGGAAGGAATGATGCTAAAGCTGAAACTCCAGTACTTTGGGCAGCTCATGCGAAGAGTTGACTCATTGGAAAAGACTCTGATGCTGGGAGGGATTGGGGGCAAGAGGAGAAGGGGACGACAGAGGTTGAGATGGCTGGATGGCATCACTGACTCGATGGATGGGAGTCTGAGTTGGTGATGGACAGGGAGGCCTGGCGTGCTGCGATTCATGGGGTTGCAAAGAGTTGGACACGACTGAGCAACTTCACTTTCACTTATGGGCTCAACAGTGCCTAGAGGGCCTATTTAAATGCATGCTTTCTTTTCTGTCTTTGGCATCCCTGCAGATATCTGAAACATGAAAATATGGATATATACCCTCCCTCAAATATTTTATCTATATTAACTATATCTTTGTTTAAAAAAATTGTTTATTTTTTAAATTTCTGGCTGTGCTGTGTCTTCGTTGCTGTACAGGCTTTGCTCTAGTTGCAGAGAGCAGATGCTTAGTCACAGTCGTGTCCGACTCTTTGCAACCCCATGAACTGTATAGCCTGACAGGCTCCTCTGTCCATGCGGATTCTCCAGGCAAGAATACTGGAATGGGTTGCCATGCCCTCCTCCAGGGGATCTTCTCAACCCAGGGACTGAACCTAGGTCTCCCACATTGTAGGTGAATTCTTTATTTTCTGAGCCACCTGGGAAGCCCAAGAATCCTGAAGTGGGTAGTCTATCCCTTCTCCAGGGGAATTTTCTGACCCAGGATTCAAACCAGGGTCTCCAGCATTGCAGGTGGATTCTTTACTAGCTGAGCTACCAGGGAAGCCCTATATTATCTGTATCTTTATATTTTGAGCGCAACACCTGATTATAGCCATATATCAAAATTAAGTACAAAGAATAACTGAGAAAAGAGAGTAAGAATATGCAGAGAGCAGGGGTCACTCTCTAACTGTGGTGGACGGACATCCCTTGGCAGCGGGCCCTCCTGTTGGGGAGTACAGGCTCTAGGGCACGTGGGCTTCAGCAGTTGCAGCACATGGGCTCAGCAGTTAGGGCTCCTGGACTGAGTTGCTCTGCAGCATGTGGGATCCTCCTAGATCAGGGATCAAACCCATGTGTCCTGAACTGGCAGGCGGATTCTTTACCACCAAGCCACCAGAGAAGCCCTATATTATCTGTATCTTTATATTTTGAACTCAACACCTGATTATAGGCATATAATCAAAACTGTGTACAAAGAATAACTGAGAAAGGAGAGTAAGAATGTTTTTCTCTAATAACTTAAATGTTGAGTAATCTCAGCTTTCCTAATAAAAGAGATTGAAAACACAAGTATATCTTTACTTTACTGTAATTGTCAGTAAGTCACCTTTCCCACTTCGGTATTGGCTCAGTTGCTGATGATGGGCAACTTTAATAGAATGTTGAGATTATACTGCTGCTTTCCGGTAGGTTACTGGTTTTTAACTGCTGGGAGGAAAAAACCAGTAGAATAAATAGAATACATTCACACCAATATGAAATTCAGCCTGTAACTTTCCAACACCAAAAAAAAAAAAAAAGGTAATTAATTATTTCTTGGCTGTTTAGAACTTTTGTTATCTGTAACTGCATTTAGTATTTATGATTTGACTATTTTGAATACTGTTTGGAATCAACTGTCTAATACTCCAGCTTGTTTGAAAAACTGGGAACGAGGTGAATTTTTTCTCATGAATCCTTTATCTCCTTTTCTGTGGCATCTTTCTGCATTCTCCACTCTGCCAGGGACTTGTGTTCCGCCGCTGCTCTCCAGACTGCCTACTGTCCCCATTGCAGACTCATTAGCTTGGCAGCTGTCCTTTCCTTCCCTTTCGGCACTGAGCTCCTGTTTCCTGCAAGTCTTCCTCAGGTTGGTAACTGATAAACTAATTCAAAACTAACATGTTAATGGCTGACAGCTGCCTTGGGAATCTGGGGCAGCGGTTTGGGGAAGATGTCTCCCTATGGCTTTCAGATCCCACCTGGGAAACAGATTAATTAGCTTATCTCTAAGAGGGGTCTTGTTCCTAACCAAATTAATTGACAAGTACTGTATGTTTGGAAAGCCTGTATTGTTTAAATATAAAATATTTCTTTATTATGAGGTAGGTTATTTGCTTAGATTTGATTGTGTCTTCCATGTGTGAATTTTTTTTTTTGAACATCCGGATTTGAAGTGAGAATTAGGAAACTGATCCCAAAATCACAGAGCAGAAACTCATCTTTTTTCTGGCTTTGTTACTATTAGATATATCCTTATATGCAGTCTTATATTAATCTTTCATAAAATAGGAATAAAATGTGGTTATATCCATAGAAATGTCATGGAAATTAATGATTATTCGTTACAAATATAAAATAAATAATAATTATAATTAAAATCATAATCTTGTGGTTTCTACAATATTACCATTTATAAAAGTACACAGGTTTAAATATATCATTATAAATTTATCCTTTAAAATGTATATAATGTTAATTCATATCAATATTAAATCAGGATGGATAAAACTTTGGAAATGTTAGACACTCAAAATGAATTTGCTGTAGAATTTAACTTTTGTGTATGTGAACTGATTCCCTACTTAGCAAGTCAATAAAATAAGAAAATGATTGGAACTTCAGCACTAATTATTGGTTCTAAATCAATACTGCTGATTGATACAAACTGAGCTATAATTTTGTTTCATATATATATTTCAGTATATATATATTTTTTCAGTATATATTTCAGTTGCAGACCTCATGAATCTGGTTTTAAACTGTAGTACCTAATTTGGATTTCTCCTTGAGGGAGAAATCGGGGGAAATTTTTGCATTGCTCTGAAAGCAGAATTGTTTTCAGAATATGTTGAAAGATTCTTGTATATTTTTACTATCATCCAGATACTTTAATTAACTTTCAATACTTTGTGGACAATTTTGGAATCATATGTACTTCTTTCAGTTAAATAAAAAAATGTTTGGACTATCACATGAGCATGATTAAACATTGTGCATCATTTTAGCAAACATCATATTTGCTCATTTATTTTGCTTATGTGAATGATGAATCATAACTTTTTGACTAATCGGTAATATAGACTGAAATGTGCAGACAATGGGGTTGCTTTTTCATTGTTGCATCAAATTGTAAAAATTAAACTGGATCTATATTTTCAGAGCTTGATAAATCAGAGACAAAACTCAGAGGTAATTTGTGAATTCTGCTTATTCTTTCTGGCCCATTTTAAGTAGATTTTTCTGTTTACCTGTGAATTCTTTAAACATTTGCTGTACAATGATCACTCAGTTATTTAGCATGGATTTATTAGGTATCCTTTATAGGCATAGCACTTGGCTAAAGGATATTTGAGTATAATGATCTTATTTTCTAAACCAAAACAAATAGGACTCATGCTCAGACAAATATCTCTGGTGACTGTGCTTCTGTATCATAGAAATGAAAACTATCTAGGACAATCTCAAGCACAATGCTGCCAAATACACATTACTTGAAAAAAAAATAAAGACATCTATAAGGTAATAATCAAATGACTTAATGAATATCAATTATATGTCAAGCACTTTGCATACAGTATAGTGTACCTAATTTTTACAGCAACCCAGCAAGATAGGTGCACTTATTTCCATTTTATACTCGCAGAGGCTGATGTTTGGAAGTGGGAGTGAGATGGTTATGTAATTTGCCTGATATCAAATGGCTGGTCAGTGCCAGAGCAGTCAGAGCTGATCTAACATGGCCTATGGTGTCCCAGTATCTCAGTGTACTGATACTCGTGGTTAGAAAAGAATGAGGAACTCAAATATGATACTAGGTGTGGGTGAAATGTTTGATAAATGAAGCAACTAAATTAAATTATGTTACTAAACAATTTTGAAACTCTGAAATGCACTAGTAATATTCACATTTTTCTTTTACTCAATCAGATCAGATCAGATCAGTCGCTCAGTCGTGTCCGACTCTTTGCGACCCCATGAATCACAGCACGCCAGGCCTCCCTGTCCATCCCCAACTCCCAGAGTTCACTCAGACTCATGTCCATCGAGTCAGTGATGCCATCCAGCCATCTCATCCTCTGTTGTCCCCTTCTCCTCTTGCCCCCAATCCCTCCCAGCATCAGAGTCTTTTCCAATGAGTCAACTCTTCACATGAGGTGGCCAAAATACTTTTACTCAATAAGAAGGCTTATTTATGAGATTCTATTGTTGAACCTTCTTTTCTAGAGTAAACCTTGTAGAATTTGTACCAAAAAAAAAAAAAAAAAGGAGGAGGAAAGGGAAGGAAAGGATGGAGAAGGGAATCAGGAGTCAGACAAATCTGGGCTGACTATTGTGTATATGGCCTCCACTACTAAGTAGCTGTCTGACTGAGCAAGTAGACTTAACTCCTCTGAGCCTTAATTTTCTCATGAGTAAAATGGGTTTAATAATACCTATATTGAGGGATTATGAGGATTGAATTGAGATAATACATATATAGCACTTAACGCAATGCCTACACATCAGTTCAGTTCATTTCAGTCACTCAGTCGTGTCCGACTCTTTGTGACCCCATGAATCGCAGCACGCCAGGCCTCCCTGTCCATCACCAACTCCTGGAATTCACTCTAACTCATGTCCATCGAGTTGGTGATGCCATCCAGCCATCTCATCCTCTGTCGTCCCCTTTTCCTCCTGCCCCCAATCCCTCCCAGCATCAGAGACTTTTCCAATGAGTCAGCTCTTCGCATCAGGTGGCCAAAGTACTAGAGTTTCCACTTTAGCATCATTCCTTCCAATGCACATCCAGGACTGATCTCCTTTAGGATGGACTGGTTGGATCTCCTTGCAGTCCAAGGGACTCTCAAGAGTCTTCTCCAATACCACAGTTCAAAAGCATCAATTCTTTGGTGCTCAGCCTTCTTCACAGTCCAACTCTCACATCCATACATGACCACTGGAAAAACCATAGCCTTGATTAGATGGACCTTTGTTGGCAAAGTAATGTCTCTGCTTTTGAATATGCTATCTAGGTTGGTCATAACTTTCCTTCCAAGGAGTAAGTGTCTTTTGATTTCATGGCTGCAATCACCATCTGCAGTGATTTTGGAGCCCAAAAAATAGAGTCTGACACTGTTTCCATTGTTTCCCCATCTATTTCCCATGAAGAGATGGCACCAGATGCCATGATCTTCGTTTTCTGAATGCTGAGCTTTAAGCCAACTTTTTCACTCTCCTCTTTCAAGAGGCTTTTTAGTTCCTCTTCACTTTCTGCCATGAGGGTGGTGTCATCCGCATACCTGAGGTTATTGATATTTCTCCCAGCAATCTTGATTCCAGCTTGTGCTTCTTCCAGCCCAGGGTTTCTCATGATGTACTCTGCATATGAGTTAAATAAGCAGGGTGACAATATACAGATAGGAGCATTCAATAAATGTCATCTGTTATTTGTTGTTGTTGTTGTTATTTTTATTGTTATTTCATAGTAACAATTCAAAGAAGAGTGACATTGATATATGCTAGTAAAAATGTTATTGCTGGTGAAAATTTTTATAACATAGATCTTCTGATCTCATGTAATTCTCTTTTATCAGATTTAATAATTACTAATAAAATTATTTCTGAAAGATAATTTCATTTTTTAGGATTCTGCTTTTTAAGAAGTTTATTACTTTTGTGCTTATAGTAAATCTAGATGAAGCAGTAATAGAATAGAATTAACAAATATTTATTGAGCAACTATGTGCCAGGCACTGTTTAGGAGTTGGGTCTCTAAGGCTGAGCAAATGGTGCCCTCATGGAGTATACAGTCTAGTGGGAGAAGCAGAAGAATCAAATAATCACACAAATAAATGTAAAGTGGTCCTTGTAGTAAGGGCTACAAGAAGATGTAGATGGTGCTATGAGAGACTGTAGAAAACATATTTAATTTAGCTAAGGAAGTTATGCTAGGCTTCCATGAGGAAGAGACAGATAAGCTCTGAAGGATGGGTACAAGTAACTAGAAGAAAACCCTGGGAAGAATATTCCCAGCAGAGAAAGCAGCATCAGGAAAGTCAGGAGCACCAGGGACTGAAAGAGAGTCTGGATAAGAAGGATGCCCAAGCAGTGATTGGAATAGGAAGTGGAGTAGGTGAAGGTCTAGAATGACCAGGATTTCGGAGGCTGTGCTAAGGAGTGTGGGCTTTAAGGACAATGGAAAGACAATGAAGGTTGAAGAGTTGAAAGTGACATTCAGTTTTCAGTTCAGTCACTCAGTCGTGTCCAACTCTTTGTGACCCCCATGAACCGCAGCACGCCAGGCCTCCCTGTCCATCACCAACTCCCGGAGTCCACCCAAACCCATGTCGTGATGCCATCCAACCATCTCATCCTTTGTCATCCCCTTTTCCTCCTGCCCTTAATCTTTCCCAGCATCAGGGTCTTTTCCAATGAGTCAGCTCTTTGCATCAGGTGGCCAAAGTACTGGAGTTTCAGCTTCAACATCAGTCCTTCCAATGAACACCCAGGACTGATCTCCTTTAGGATGGACTGGTTGGATCTCCTTGCAGTCCAAGGGACTCTCAAGAGTCTTCTCCAATACCACAGTTCAAAAGCATCAATTCTTCTGTGTTCAGCTTTCTTTATAGTCCAACTCTCACATCCATACATGACTACTGGAAAAACCATAGCCTTGACTAGACAGACCTTTGTTGACAAAGTAATGTCTCTGCTTTTTGATATGCTGTCTAGGTTGGTCCTAACTTTCCTTCCAAGGAGTATTTAGTCAGTTCAGTCGCTCAGTCATGTCCGACTCTTTGCAACCCCATGAACTGCAGCACGCCCAGGCCTCCCTGTCCATCACCAACTCCCGGAGTTCACACAAACTCATGTGCATCGAGTCGGTGATGCCATCCAGCCATCTCATCCTCTGTCATCCCTTTCTCCTCCTGTCCACAATCCCTCCCAGCATCAGAGTCTTTTCCAATGAGTCAACTCTTCGCATGAGGTGACCAAAGTATTGGAGTTTCGGCTTTAGCATCAGTCCTTCCAATGAACACCCAGGACTGATCTCCTTTAGGATGGACTCGTTGGATCTCCTTGCAGTCTATGGGACTCTCAAGAGTCTTCTCTAACACCACAGTTCAAAAGCATCAATTCTTCGGCACTTAGCTTTCTTCACAGTCCAACTCTCACATCCATACATGACCACAGGAAAAACCATAGCCTTGACTAGACGGACCTTGGTTGGCAAAGTAATGTCTCTGCTTTTCAATATCCTATCTAGGTTGGTCATAACTTTCCTTCCAAGGAGTAAGCGTCTTTTAATTTCATGGCTGCAATCACCATCTTCAGTGATTTTGGAGCCCCCCAAAAATAAAGTCTGACACTGTTTCCACTGTTTCCCCATCTATTTCCCATGAAGTGATGGGACCAGAGGCCATGATCTTCGTTTTCTGAATGTTGAGCTTTAAGCCAACTTTTTCACTCTCCACTTTCAATTTCATCAAGAGGCTTTTTAGTTCCTTTTCACTTTCTGCCATAAGGGTGGTGTCATGTGCATATCTGAGGTTATTGATATTTCTCCCGGCAACCTTGATTCCAGCTTGTGCTTCTTCCAGCCCAGCATTTCTCTTGATGTACTCTACATATAAGTTAAATAAGCAGGGTGACAATATGCTGCCTTGATGTACTCCTTTTCCTATTTGGAACCAGTCTGTTGTTCCATGTCCAGTTCTTACTGTTGCTTCCTGACCTGCATATAGGTTTCTCAAGAGGCAGGTCAGGTGGTCTAGTATTCCCATCTTTTTCAGAATTTTCCAGTTTATTGTGATCCACACAGTCAAAGGTTTTGGCAGTCAAAAAGCAGTCAATAAAGCAGAAAGAGATGTTTTTCTGGAACTCTCTTCTTTTTTCCATGATCCAGAGGATATTGGCCATTTGATCTCTGGTTCCTCTGCCTTTTCTAAAACCAGCTTGAACATCTCAAAGTTCATGGTTCACGTATTGCTGAAGCCTGGCTTGGAGAATTTTGAGCATTACTTTGCTAGTGTGTGAGATGAGTGCAATTGTGCTGTAGTTTGAGCATTCTTTGGCATTGCCTTCTTTGTGATTGGAATGAAAACTGACCTTTTCCAGTCCTGTGGCCACTGCTGAGTTTTCCAAATTTGCTGGCATGCTGAGTCCAACACTTTCACAGCATCATCTTTTAGGATTTGAAACAGCTCAACCGGAATTCCATCACCTCCACTGGCTTTGTTCGTACTGATGCTTTCTAAGGCCCACTTGACTTCACATTCCAGGATGTCTGGCTCTAGGGCAGTGATCACACCATCGTGATTATCTTGGTTGTGAAGATCTTTTTTGTACAGTTCTTCTGTGTATTCTTGCCACCTCTTCTTAATATCTTCTGCTTCTGTTAGGTCCCTACCATTTCTGTCCTTTATCGAACCCATCTTTGCATGAAATGTTCCCTTGGTATCTCTAATTTTCTTGAAGAGATCTCTAGTCTTTCCCATTCTGTTGGTTTTCCTCTATTTCTTTGCACTGATTGCTGAGGAAAGCTTTCTTATCTCTCCTTGCTATACTTTGGAACTCTGCTTTAGATCTTACCAAAAAAAAGAAAATCTATAGCATGGAGAGCTGCTAAGAAAGAAGGAAGAATAACTACAGGTGGAACAAGAGGGCACGGAACTATTTGAAGCTAGGCATGATTGGTTTGCATTTGGATGCTCTCCATGGTGGTGGTAGGAAAATTAAATTCGATTTGAGTGATATTTAAAAGAAACAAATGGAGAAGGAAATGGCAACCCACTCCAGTGTTCTTGCCTGGAGAATCCCAGGGACAGGGGAGCCTGGTGGGCTGTCGTCTCTGGGGTCGCACAGAGTCAGACACGACTGAAGCGACTTAGCAGCAGCAGCAAAAGAAACAAAAAGTTTTTTATGGAATGGATCATAAGAATTAAAGGACAATGAAGTAAGTGGTTTTACCATGAAATATAGGCATGCTTTAGAGATAAAGTAATTTGGGAGCTAATTGTATTCACAACCACCACAGCAATAAATCAAAACAAAAACGTTCCTAGAATGTAACTGAAGACTAAGTGCTATTAACAGATAAAATATTTTATCTACACATTATTGACTATAAAAAGCATTAGTAAAAATCTAAATTATTTCTGTTTTGTGGTGGTAGCCGTGATGTGGAACATTTACATGTCTTCTTATAAAATTTGAAATGGTATGTTAGATGTACTTTCAGATTTCCACATGCAAATTGTGATTGTACTCTTCTTAATGATGCATTAATCTTGATCATCTTTCATCCCAGCATGGTAAAAACCTTTGCAGATATTAAAATTCACAACCCCTCTGACAAACAGTTCATAGGTAATTAAATGCTGTTATCTACCCACTTGATATATAAATTGTGTGTGTGTGTGTGTGTGTGTGTGTTCAGTTGCATCTGACTCTTTGCAACCCTATGGATTGTAGCCCGCTGGGCTCCTCAGTACATTGGATTTAGGTTACCATTTCCTACTCCAGGGGATCTTCCCAACCCAGGAATTGAACCTGAGTCGCCTCTGTCTTCCACTGGCAAGCAGATTCTTTACACTGAGCCATCAGGGAAGCCCCAATATATTAATCATTTCCTGGTTAATATGCCCTCTTACCTATTTAGAGTGAAATATTAAAGTTTAAATAACAATAATGACACAAGTCACAGAGAAATACAAAGGAGTTTAAAATAACTAGGAAAACTCTATTCAACCACAGAGCTCCTTTAGAAATATGTGAAATCTTAAGCTTATACTAGTTCATGGTGGACCTAAGACACTGAAAATTAATTCATTCTTCAAGAAATATTTATAGATGTCTATAGTGCATCAGACATGTGCTGGAGCGGGTAATACAAAGATGCATAAATACAGCAGCACTGGCCCCTGTCCTTGAGGAGCTATGAGGGAAGCCATCAAGTAAGCAAATAATTATACTACAAAGTGACAAGGGCTATAACAGGAGTGTTTACAAAACTGCTATCCTACTGATGCATAAGGCTATTGTCACGTGAAAACAAAAAATACGTTCCTAAAAGTAATAACAATGACTTCAGAGACTCTGTTCATGACACTAATTTTTCTAAAGCATGAAGCTGTTTTCGTACTATGAAATAATGTGAGGGGCCTCACGAAATCTATGAATAAGCTGGTTCTTTGTCAAGCATCTAATTTAAACCTCTGATTTTATAGATTCGTTAACCCACCACTGAGAAAACTGAGTGCCTACCACTACCAGAAGTTTAGTGAATAGAGTTAACAGCAGAGACTACATCTCTTTGGAGTGGGTAGCCAATACCTTCTCTAAGGATTCTTCCCAACCCAAGGATCAAACCCGGGTCTTCTGCATTGTGAGTCTTCTGCTTTGCAGGCATATTCTTTATCATCTGAGCCACCAGGGAAGTCCACTGTTTAAAACATGTACTTACTTCAACCTTGTTCTTGGTTAAAAAAAGGAAAAAGTACTTCAAATCTCTGTAAATTCATACAATAGAGATGCAGAAAATACAGTCCAGATTATTTCTAGTGTTCATTCGTTCATATTCCTTTACTCAGGATATATTAAATAGGGTCAGGTCTTATTTTAGGGGAGGAAGGCCAACTCCCATCCCAGGAATACTGACGTAGGAACAAGTGGATACAATGTGTTACAGGAGCTCTGTAAGGGAGTAAGGAGAAAAAGAAAGAGACTTTCAGCATTATGGGTGTTTGGGGGCGGGAGTACAGGAAGTGCTTCCTTGAGAAGATAGTGCTTAGTCTAATATGTATTCTTAATCTGTACTTGCAAAACAAGGGCATGGTCTTTGCAATTATATCTGACTTGTACAAAATTTGGAGGCAGTAGTTGCTTTTTTTCGGGCCAATTAAAGTTATGTAAGAACTTTCCTAGGTCCTGCTTATTTTGGAAATTTTAGCCCTAAGTTATTGCATTTATGTTTTCTCTGACTGTTGACACACACTAATGAGCTTTTGTTCTTGAACAGACTGGTTGCAACAGCTTTGGAATGTGTTTGTTAAGTTAAAAGACAAACAGAAACACTACAGTTCAAATTTAGCTTTCTATTAGACCTGCTACTTTGCTTCAGACTTTAAACTGTGCACAGATAATGCAAAAAACAGATAAGTGCAAGTTGCTGAGAACCTTCTGTGCTGATTGCCTCTTGGGAATCAACATTTGAATATACTTCCCAAGGTCTGAACATACAGTAGGAGTGGACTCTGGAAGATACAGGCGCCTACCTAGTTGTGAAACCCATTATTATGAAGAACAGAGTCACAGCCAAATGAAATTTTAGGCTGTCCTTGAGGACATGCATAGAAAGTTATGTTACTAATAGATGATTTGTAAGCCTGAAGCCTTCAAAAGATTCAAGCAATATTCAGGCTAAAACAAAACCTGCTACTTTGTTAGAATAGAGAGAATATGCTTTTTGTTGTGAAGCTAAGTCCTAGGAGAGTCAGAGACTAAATAAATATAGATAGCAAGTCCCAAAGAATCTTATTTTATACTGAGTGGCATTGAGCTACCATATGAACCAAGGTGGCAGGTGTTTAGTTGCTCAGTCGTGTCCGACCCTCCTGTGACCCCGTGGACTGTAGCCCTCAAGTCTCCTCTGTCCGTGGGATTTCCCAGGGGAGAATACTGGAGTGGGTTGCCATTTCCTACTCCAGGGGATCTTCCCAACCCAGAGATTGAGCCCACATCTACTTCATTGGCAGGCAGGTTCTTTACCACTGAGCCACCAGGGAAGCCCAAGACTCAATGACCTTCCTAGAAAAGTGAAGTGTTGCTGTTGCTATAGCATAGAAGCATCAGAGTGGTGTTTTTAGTGGGTTAGATCGGGGGCTTACAGGAACTCTGAGGAAGAACAGAACCAGCATAGGCATAGAGCTGAAATGTGTGAGTGGGGGTGTAACTTTGAGGGGAAAACACTAGAACAACGTATAGACAAGGTTGGGCCCAGATTGTGTTATAATGGGTGCCTGCACAGCCTTTTTTGGCCCAGCATTTTTTTAAAGGTAAAATCAAGTTAAAATGAACATGAAAGCCTAAAAGTAGAAAAGAGATCTCTCAGGTTGCACAGATAAGGTATGATTAGTCCCACTCTTGGTGGGAGGGTGACTAAAAACATTGACCACTGATTTTGCGCCTACGTGTAATAGAAAGAACAGCGTGTCTATAGTAGAAAAGTAGAGAGTTCATGATGGTATGGGCTTCCATGGTGGCTCAGGAGTAAAGAATCTGCCTGCAGTGCAGGAGCTGCAGGAGACCTGGGTTTGATCCCTGGGTAGGGAAGATCCCCTGGAGGAGGACATGGCAACCCACTCCAGTATTCTTGCCTGGAGAATCCCATGGACAGAGGAGCCTGGCGGGCTACAGTTCATAGGGTCACAAAGAGTCGGACACGACTGAAATGACTTAGCACACACAGGATGGTATGATAGTTCGATTTAGAATAGAAAACTTGCATTCCGGAGAGGGCAGTGAACCCATCTATCTCTATGTGTTGTTTGTTAAGTTCCATTTTTCATTGGAAAGAGCATTCTAGGTGCATCTGGTAAGGGTCTGGCACACCACAGATTCTAGAAGTTCTTTTTCTTAGCTTCCACTGGTGGGCTGTGTAACATCTTAAACTTTTTATTTTGAAATTATCGTAGAGTCACAGGAAGTTGTTTTTAAAATGTACAGAGAGATCCTATGTACCCTTCACTCTCAGTCTGGGCACTTTTTGAGTGGGATCTTTCTTCCCTTATATTTTCCAAATGGTTACTGCTACTTTATGGGAAAGTTCTCTTGTAACCAAACATTTTTCTGAAACTCTCTTATTAGTAGTAACACTTTCTTAGTTGACTCTTGGTTTTCTGGTTTTACATCATCTACACACAGTCATAATTTCTCTTTTTTTTTTTTTGAGACTATACCTCTTATTTACTTTTTTTATCTCATTTATTAACTAGCTTCCTGAACAAATATGAGGAATAGCAATAATTATGGGGATTTTTTTGTTTTCTATTTTGGTGGAAATGTAACCAAAATTTTAATGTTAAGTTTGAATTAAAAAAAAAAAAGATGAGTTTTGCTTTGCAAAACATAAGCTTTATTGTGTCTTCATTTACCCTTTTGTTTGTTTACAAACCAGGAACAGACATTGAATCTGATCAAGTCCTCTTTCGTTCTGTCTCAAAGCACTCTTGGATTTTTACTCTTTTGATCCATTAATGTCGTGAAATTAATTTATTGATATCCTAATGTTGAACCATCTGTTCATTCTTGAAATAAGCCCCACTTGGTTAGGGTGTGTTATTCTGATACTTCACCACTGAATTTGGTTGCTAGTATTTTATTTGGGAATTTTGGCATCGGTTTTCATAAATAGTGTTAATCTGCTGTTTTCTCTTTTTTGCCACTTTATTTTTTTTAATTGAAGGATTATTGCTTTACAGAATTTTGTGGTTTTCTGTCATACACCAGTAAGAATCAGCCATAGGTACACCCATGTCCCCTCCTTCCTGAGTCTCCCTCCCACTTCCCTCCTCATCCCACCCTTCTAGATGGTCACAGAGCCCCTGTCTGAGTTCCCTGAGTCACACTGTGGCTTTCTTTTGTGTGTGTGTATGCTGAGTGCCTCAGATTTTGTTCTCAAATTATTCTAACTTTATAAAATGAATACCAATAAAGCTTTCCATAGCATTCTGTTTTCTAGATTAGATATTATTGATTGTAATCTACGTATACCTCAAAGTTTTGGTTGAATTTGTGTGGAAATATTTATGAGCCTGGAATCTACTTCCACTCTTTCTAGATAAGGAAACTTCATTTCCCAAGGCTTTGTGTACCAAATGGAAAATTAACACTCCCATCTTACCAAGGCATTTGCTATCTGCAACAGCCTGTTGTTTCTCCAGCATGATGAATTATCCTGAACTATTATAAGGATATCTGGCAAATAAGGGATTCTTTTCATCTGATAGGACAGACTTTACCAAAAGCTTCAATAATCTGACGTGGAGGGGAAATGAAACTTCTGTATTTGTGAATTTCCCATATATGATCACCCAGTGGTTAGCTGTCCCTCCCATCCCAGCCCCCACTTGCAGCTTCACTTTTAGCCTATGGGGGAGAACCAGTCAGGCTTATATTCTCTCTTGAAAATACTCTTTCTGGCTTTGAGACTCTCTGCTGCTACCGAAAACCACTAGAAACTGACTGAAGTCCATTCTTTAAGCTAATGCCTTCTCTCTCAACAGTATACCTCTGGCTCTAGCCTCCTTGTTCTTTTAGACTCCACAAAATTTACCTAGTAAGCTTTGAAACATAGACAAATTTCATAGACAAATTTCTGTAACGCCTATTAACAAAATAACATTTTCTCTATATTTGCTGGCCTTAAGCTGAGTCAGTAGAAACAATGACTCTCCTTTGCTGTACAGAGAAACTTTGGGTCTTTTCTTGCCTTGCTCAGAGAGCCCAGAAGCAAAATTAAAGCACTTTTAACAGCGGTTCTTTTGCCCCCTTCCACCTAACAAAAATTATTCTGTTTATTTCAACCACTTACTATGAAAATCTTTTAAAATGTGAAGAAATATCACCAAAGAAAAATCTAAATGGCCAATAAACATATAAAAAGATAATTAACTTCATTAGCAATCAGGAAAGTGTAAATTTAAGCTACAGTGAGGTGTTACCACACACTCACCAGTATGGCTAAAAAAGAGACAATACCAAATATGAATGAAGGTATGCAGTTACTAGAACTTATATAATGCTTCTGATGAGAATGCCAATTTGTATGACTACTTTGAGAGAGTTTGACTATCTAATAAAGCTAAAAGTAGTCCTATTTCACTCTTATCTACACACTCACGTGTCCAAGAAACATGCATAAGAATATTCGTAGGTAAAAACTGCAAACAACTAATATTCATCAACAGAAGAATGGATAAATTATGGTGAATGCCATATAGTGATGAAAATGAATAATCTGCAGCCATATGTGAAAACATAGATGAATCTCATAAACAATGGAGTACAGGCTACCTTCTCTTTCTTTACCTGGGTAGTGGTTTTTTCTTTCTTTCTTTCTGTGTGTTTGTGTGTATATGTATGTGATAATTCATTGAGCTATGTTTATTTTGTGCACTGTTCCATGTAATTCACAATGGAAAGGATTTTTAAAAAGTGCACGTGTATACAGTATATATATGTACTATATGTAGTATATAACACTGAGACTCTTGAACAGCATGTTGAATATCATTTTGTCTTTTCTTAATGATTTAGAGGCACTAAGTTCTTGTGATACTGGGCTGAAATAAACTTGATTTATGTGGAACTTTTTGTCCTACCACTAAATGACTCCATATCCATGCTTTTTAAGTTCTTGTATCTGGTTCTTGAGTGTATTGAGTCAGAAGCAGTCTGAGTCACCTTCTGAGTGGTAGAAATGATATGTGATTTTTATACTAGCTTGTAGTTATCTCTACTTTTCAGGAAAATGTATGATACAATAAATATGAATATGTATTTTCTTGTTTGTATTAGAAAGCTCTTAAGATGTAAAAGGAAAAATTCCTCTAGATGATTTCAAGAAAAATTTAGCTAATTTTCTGTCTTATTCAACATCTTACTGTGATGACAGGAGATGGTCCTATTTCTCTCTTAAAGATACTCTTATGGATGTGGAAATACAGTTCTTTTAAAGCTAGGATAAACTGACTTCTTATCAGTCAAGGAAGGAGTTTTCAGGAGTGGTCAGAATGCTTAAATGTTGTAGACAAATTGAGAGGCATGAGGACTGCAAACAACCTTTGGAAGGAAAAAGAGGTAGCAGAGGGTTAGAAGAGTGCTGTGGAATATGGAGTATGGTGTGGAATGAGAAAAAGAAATGAAAATAGGGACATAGAGTTATCTTTCAAGATGAGACATGACATGTATATTTAATGTGGTTGGATGGATCCAGTGAAAGAGGCAATAATGAAGCTGGGTTTCAAAGGAGACTTGTGATAAAGGTGATAAAATCAACAGCCTCAGTAGAAGGGTTAATCTTGGGAAAATAAATTCATCTTTACATGTGTAGATAGGTGGCAGGCGAGAAGACAGAGGCGTTGTCGGCTAACAAATATTAATGCCAAGAATGCAGGGATCTTGTTTTCTTCTCTGATGAAGCCCAAGTCTCTAGAACTGTATCTAACATATAAAAGGCACACAGAAATATTTATTGAATAAATGGACTTTGATATCTAATCGATCTGAATTCTAATCCCAGCTCTTCTACCTACACAGAAGAGGGATCTTGGGTGATTTCTTTACCCTGCTATACCTCAGCTTTATTATCTCTAAGACAAGAATAATAATATGGAATGTAGTTCTCCTATACACGTTTGTGACATAAACCTTTAATCTGAGCCATTATGACTTTCTTATATTTAAATATTAAGCTCAGTGCTTGGCAAAGACCTTTACACCTAAAAGTTGCTCTCTAAATGATTTAAATTTAATTTTTATACTTAATTAAGAGGAATAAACTTGATGTATTATAGATCATAATATCTTTAGATATTTTTCAGGAGTTTTCTAGCTGTGGGGCCTTAATTTTGTTGCTGCTAAGCTGCTAAGTCACTTCAGTCGTGTCCGAGTCTGTGCGACCCCATAGACGGCAGCCCACCAGGCTCCCCATCCCTGGGATTCTCCAGGCAAGAACACTGGAGTGGGTTGCCATTTCCTTCTCCAACGCATGAAAGTGAAAAGTGAAAGTGAAGTAGCTCAGTCGTGTCTGATCCTCAGCGACCCCATGGACTGCAGCCTTAACATTAAATACACATTTTATTTTTGTGAAATTACAAAAATAACTTTTTCTAATAGTTGGTTATACAGTTAGTTTTTACATAGCTCATTCTTTAGCTCTTAAATCCAAATACTTAGCAATACATTCCGGCATTTTCTCTAGCTTCATCAACAATTAAAAAGGCAGTATAGTGGACAAGGGTGAAAGGTATCTATTTTTTTTAATTTATTTGTTTTTTAACTGAAGAAAGGTAGCTTTGTATGCTAGAAGGAGAATAAGGTGTATGTGTAGAGCAGAGAGGGGAAAGCACTGTCAACTTTCCTGATAGAAAGTTCTAAAATGTAAATAACCTTTATGAAGTAAGATTAATTGTATCTAAATTAATAATGGAAAAAATTAGTATTCTCATGATGCCTTCTAAGTTTAAAACTGGAATGCCCACTTCTCGTGCTAGCATCTACATTTGTTGCTATAGGGATCGCCCAAGACTCATGTTTATGTTCTTAAATGAGTATAATTGCTATTGTTACAGACATCAGAAAAATTCTGACTTATGACCAAGAGATAACCATCACATGACAACTCTAAGTACATTTACAATTTTAACTCTTTGGAAACAGATAAAGGCAAAGTAATACTATATTATTTATTGTTTCTTAGAAGTCAGCCTCCCAAATCTCACAATTATTTCTTGATTAATCATAGCTGAAAACATTTTATGATTAATTTACCATATGATTTCTGCCCTACCGAAACTTAAATTTTGGAGTCTGCGAGACAAACATATAGGATATACATAAATAAAACTGCTCTAGTGAGAATCAAGCCACTATCAAGATGACGTGGTAAAGTTTATATTAATAACACCAAAAAAGAGCAATAAGTTGACAGTTCTGAGGGAATCAAAGTGAAGGAAAAAAGGTTTTTTAAAGGATAACATGGGCTTGAATTTGTTAGCAGGTCAAAAAAGGAGCAACTGAGGGGAGATACTAAAGAAACAAGCATGGGATAAGATCTTAGAGGTTGAAAAAAATATGGTCAAAAGCACAGCTGTAGCCTTGGAAAGAAGACAACAGAGGAGGAAAAGAGGGTGAGGTGAAAAGAAAATTTGGGTTGAGAACAAGTCATACTGAGTGGCCCAGATTTTGTAAATAAATGAGGAGGCAAGATGCAGCTAAGAAAGGAAGATGAGGTTGGAGTCTTGAGAAAAATGAAGAGGTTTGGAAAAACTGTTGTAGCGTGGTCAGTAGAGATGGCTTTAAAAGACATTAGCGTGTCTATGAGGCCCTACGATTAGAGGGCATGTGTTTCATAATACCTTCCAATGATAGATCAGGAAAAGGCAGCAGAAAGCAAATGCTGGGGCTGATTCACGGTGCGAATACCAGTGAGGAATTCTGGAGTGCCGGTGAGGCTCTAGAGCATCCTGATACTTGGGTCAAGCACCTGAAGAGCAGAAAGAGTATCAAGAGTTTTATTTATTTAGTAAGTATTATTTACTTTTGTATACTGATCAACTTTGCGTGTATGTGTGTGTGTGTGTTCAGTCGTGTCCAACTCTTTGTGACCCCATGGACTGTAGCCCGCCAGGCCCCTCTGTCCATGGAATTCTCCAGGCAAGAATACTGGAGTGGATTGCCATTTCCTACTCCAGGGGATCTTCTCGACCTAGGAATCAAACCTGGATCTCTTGCATTTCCTGCAATGCAGGTGAGTTATTTCCCACTGAGCCCAGTCTTCCCAATACCTGGAGGGCATCACTGCTTTGATATTCCATGTCTAAAATCCAGTGCTTCATCTTCTTCCCAAACCTATTTCTATACCTGATTGCCTCAACTTTGTTAATTATGACCTTCCTAGTCTCCTATGTCTGAAATTTCTGACTCATCTCTGACTTTTCTTCTCTCTCCCTTGATGTGTAATCAAGTTGTCACTAAATACATCCACTGAAATATTTCTCCTGGCTTTTCTTCCTTACCATTGCCAAGGCAATATTCAGGCTGTTGTCATTCCCTACTCATCCTTCTCCAGTGTCCTCTCAACTGGTTTCCCTGCCTCCAGGCTCCACTCAACACAGTCAGTCTTACCTACCACACCTAGATTAATCTTCATAAAATTTCAGTTTGTTGACTCACTCCTCATCTCAAAAAATCTTCAAGAAGCTGTGGTGGAGTCCCCAAGGGAACAGGGAGACTCTAAGAAAAGCTCATGTTTCAGTGAGAATAGGAGTAGTTGATGTCGTCAGGAGGAGATGTTGGTTTAGAGAAGGCTTCCCTGAAGAGTGACAGGTGAAGAGAATGGATAGAAGAAAGCTGGGAAGTACCAGGATTTAGGGAATAGGCTGAAGAGGAAAAGGTGATGGCAGAGACACTCAGGACAGTTCAGAGAGGTAGAAGGAAAGCCAGAGTAGAGTGTGTCACAAAACCAAATGTAGGAGAGGATGCCAAGGAACAGAATGAATAAGGTGGGCTCCTCCTTGGTTAGAGTCTATTGGATTTGGCAGTTAGGGGTTTAGAATCAAAAGCAGTTTCAGGGAGGAGTATGGGGAAGCTACAGAAGGTTGAGAAATAAAGAAGTAGAAACAAGGAGCATAGGTTTCCTTTTTTAAATGTTGGTTGAGAAAGAGAAATAGTGCTGAAGATCAAGAAAGATGTACTTAATCTCCTCCCCACCCCCACCCTCAGGAAAGAAACTTGCAGCTAGATTACAGTCGAAGGGCAGAGGTCTCAGTAGTGAAGGAAAGCCTAATATTGGATAGAGGGAAGATTGATGGATCAAGACCCTAAGGAGGTCTGAGGAGATAGAAACTAATGAGGGGGGAAAGTCTTTGTTCACTGATAATCCTCTTACTATATTCTGCTGCTGCTGCTAAGTCGCTTCAGTCGTGTCCAACTCTGTGCGACCCCATAGACAGCAGCCTACCAGGCTCCTCTGTCCCTGGGATTCTCCAGGCAAGAATACTGGAGTGGGTTGCCATTTCCTTCTCCAACTATATACAGCTTATTCTAACTGTATATATATTATGGTTGTGTATGGTTAGGTAAAAATGCATTATGAAATAACTAGATGAATTTTTGCAACTTGGAGAGGTAGCAGTTGGATGAATCATGACAGAAAACTCTAGAAGTAGGAATTGCTAACAACCTCAGCTTGAAAGAGCCAAATCATTCATTAAAGATCAAAGGTATCATTCATTATTGCTGTGAAAATCAGCTGAAAATTAAGAATATTTTCATCACTGGATATATTATTTTTCTATTGCTTTTCTAAAAACTTACCAGAAACTTAGTGATAGGTCCACAACACAGGTCTCACTGGGCAAAATAAAAGTGTAGGCAGGTTTATGTCTCTTTCTGGAGGCTTTCAGGGGAGAATCCATTTCCATGCCTCTTCTAGCTTCTAGAGATCACTGCATTCTCTGGTTTATGGCCCCCTTTCTCCATTCCACACCAGCAACATCATATCCCTCTGACCTTTATTTAGTCCTCCCTTCTATCTGACCACACCCAGAAAAGGTTCTCTACATGTGAGCAGTCACATGATTAGATTGGGCCAACCTGGATAATCCAGGCAGCTTGGATTGGAGATGCTGCACCTAGAGATGCAGCAAGCTGCCTGGATTATCCAGGTTGGCCCAATCTAAGCATCTCTAGGCCCTTAACTTTAATCATACCCGCAAGTTTCTTCTGCCATGTACAATAGCATTCAGACTCTGGGAAATAGGCTGTGGACATCTTTGGGGGCTATTATTCTCCCTACCACACTGGAACCAAGAGAGAGGTCTTTATTTTAAGAGGGAAGATTGAAATGGAAAAAAAGAGAGGTATTTAGTATTGGGGAATTTGGGTTTTGTTTCTAAAATAGGCAAGATGTTTATTCTGGTAGGTAAACTCACTCCAGCACTCTTGCCTGGAAAATCCCATGGACGGAGGAGCCTGGTGGGCTGCAGTCCATGGGGTCATGAAGAGTCGGACACAACTGAGCGACTTCCCTTTCACTTTTCACTTTCCTGCATTGGAGAAGGAAATGGCAACCCGCTCCAGTGTTCTTGCCTGGAGAATCCCAGGGACTGTGGAGCCTGGTGGGCTGCCGTCTATGGGGTTGCACGACTTAGCAGCAGCAGCAGCAGCAGCAGCAGCAGCAAACTAGTTTCTAGATGCCAGGAATGTGGGGTCTAGATGCTAGGAAGTCATTAAGAAACATCTTACTGGTAGTTGAAAAAGCTTTTTCAGCTGAAAAAGATAAATTTCACTTTTGCTAAGACAATAAAAGATGGGTGTTTTGACCTAAACATTTAGACTAGAGAAAATAGGATAGCAGCATGACTGCTGGGTTCTAGGTCTGATGATGGATACGGAGGTAAGAGGGAGAAAATCCTAAATGTCTTAGAGTAACATTAGCATGTTTCACCAGGAACTCTTAGATTAAAATTAAATGTTCAGAACTGATTTCTGAATTTTAACTGTCTTAATTCTATCTCTTCATCCATAATCGCCAGGCAGTCCATGAATACATTGCAATATGGGGCTAGTTATTGGTGTCAAACTTACAGTATGCCATGAATACCATGCTTCAACCACTTGAGCTAACTAGTAAAAAAGATGGTGGTCCTAATTACAAATATTATAAATAATAATCATTTAAATATTTTAAGGAAAAATTGAAAGAATTTAGTACATTTCTATAATAGGTTTGAGTGCCTACAGTGTTCCAGGCATGGTAGTAAATTTTTTTAAAAGATTTTTTTAAATATATAGCAATATTTTAAATTATATCTGATGATAATAGGTTGTAGCCTGAACACTAAAGAGGAGGAAAAAGTAGTATATTCCAGTATTTTATATTCAGTATTAACAGAAATTAGTAAATGAGATGGCAAATATTAATGCAACTTTTATCTGGTAGCTATTTACTACAGATAAACTAAAACTTAAAAATTAGTTTTGCAATTGATAAAAATAAGAACTCTGTAATTCAAATTTTAAAACTTTCTACTTGTTCATTATATGTCTTATTTTTAAAAACAATAATCTATTTGGCTGAATATAGTATAACTTTTTCTGTAAATTGATATAGAGATAATAATTAAGGTAGTCTCTCTAGAGAGAGTTTCTCGGTTGTGTGTAATCTAAATTCTATTTCTAGGATAAGATGAAAGCAGCCACCTATCCGACTCTGTTTCTTTCACTGTAATCAAATTAAGTTTGTATTTTATATATCCATTTAACTTCTCATCCATCCAACAAATATGTATTGAACTCCTGTCATGGAAAAAGCACTGTGCTAGGCCCTGTGAAATATTTAACAGACATTTTTTACTTTGTATTTGCAATTCTAAACTTATTTCCAATTGTTGTGTTGAAGACTTTATTATATTAGCTATCTGTCCTGACCTGCCAGCTTACCATCTAATCTCTGTATCTTAAAAATGTTTATTCAACTTTCAACAAGTGAGAAAAATCTTCCTTTGACCCCTGTCCCCAGCAACTCTTTTCCCAGAGGCAACACGTGTGTTATTTCACAGTATCTTTCCAGATGCATTTTATGTATCAAGCAAATATATATATACATTAAGTCTGCATTTAATATACACTAAATGCATATTTTAATGAACTTTTTAAAAAATTTTCTTATTCTTTCTTATGTCTGCATACCATTCCATTGTATGAACACATCATACTTTAATTATGGACATTTCCATTAAGATTATGCTATTTCTAACAAAGCCAAAATAGAGTCTAATATTCAAATATGGGATATTTTCCTAGAGATGGAGATTTTATGTACATTTGTAATTTTGGATAAATATCACCAATTTGCCCTTTACAGAGGTTGTACCTGTTTCCCCAGACTTACCAACATATGATGATGATCTTTGCAAATCTGAAGGATGAAAAATGTCATCTCTGTGTAGTTTTAATTTGCATTTCTCTTATTATGGGTGAGGTTGAGAATCTTTCTATATGTTTTAAAAGCCATTTATGTTCTTTTTTCTGTGTATCTTGGCTTATTGTAATTTATTATTATGACAGGAAAACAGGAAGTTATACATTAGGGAAATCATCCCTTTGTCAGTGAGTTGCAAATAATTATTTTCCCAGTTTGCTATTTGTCTTCCAACTTTGTGGTAGCCTTTGTCATGCAGAGACTTTTAATTTTTATTTTATAGAATTATCTTTATGGATTTGGGACTGTGAGTTATAATACTTAGGCTTTCACTGCTCTGAGATAATTTTAAAAATTCTCCATGGTTTCCTCTAACAAACATTCTTGATCATTACAAGTTCTAAATGCATTGTTTAGTGCATTGGCTCAATTTCCCTGCTTCAATTTATATCTGAGCTAGATTAGCAAATCAGTCCCTTGGAAATATAGAGTAGTAGTAAGGAGTTTGGACTCCATAGAGTTGATAATTTCATTTTTTCTGCTCCTGAGCTATCTGACCTTAAGCAAGCTACTTAATTATCCTCTCTGAGCCTCAGTGGCTTCATCTGTAAAATGGAAGTGATAAATAGTACTTTGTTGAGAGAACTGCATGAGATGATTCATTTAAAGCCCTTAGCACAATGCTTGACAAGCTGGAAGCATTCATTAAATGTAAACTATTTCTGTGATGATGATGATAGCCACAGACATTCTTTCAACTCCTACTTACCATCCCATAATTCATATCTTTAAGGGGTTGAATAAAAAATGAATTCAAAAATTGCCAACATTCCTACTTCAGCATTAACGATCCAATCTCCTCTTAGTAGTTCTCTAGTTGGCAGTACATTAGAATCATGAGTTGATTTTTTTTGAGTTGATTTTTAAACCCCCCAAACCAGGGTCCCTACCCCAGAGTTCCTATTAATTAGTCTAGGATATGACCCAAGCATCAGTGTCTTCCAAAAACCCCTCTGGTGATTTCAGTGGGCAGCTAAGGTCTAGCACCTCTATCCTAATACAAGGCCAATGGTTTCGGGTACTCATTGCTTCTAAAGAACAATATATAAAAATCTTTTATAGGCAAAATTGCCGTGAATTATAAAGACATTAAAAAGAGAGCAAGATCCCCCAGAGGAGTGCCTGGCAGTTCACTCCAGTATTCTTGCCTGGAGAATCCCATGGACAGAGGAGCCTGGCGGAATACAGTCAATAGGGTTGCACAGAGTCAGGCATGACTGAAGCAACTTAGCAAGCATGCACGCATGTAAAAAGAGATCACAGAGTTGAGACAGGCGTCAGAGATACTAAGGAAAGGAGTTATGAAGTTGAAGATATTCCTTGAATAGAATTATAAGACACCTTTCTCAGCTATCCTCTGAATATTTGTGTAACTGCTACTTAGAGGCAAGGGACATTAAGTGTTTATATTTGTTAGATGTGTTTACTGAAGCATGGAGATAGGTCTTGTCAGCTCTTCAACTGGACAAATTTAGGATTTGTATTACCCCGATTGCTTTTCTGGATAATTCTCAAAAACTACTGTTTCTGATCATGAGTAGTATATCTTATCCCCTTACACATTTTAGGAGTTTAGGAAGGATTTGTAATAGTATTTTAGCTCATTTATAGATACAGTGCAACTAGGGTATACAAGAAAATTAAATATTATCAAATCCACGTCTAAAGAGACTAGACAAGGAGTCAGGAGGCCTAGATTTCAGTTCCTGAACTTCCATTTCTTCAGCTGCAAAATGAGAGAATTGAGTTCCCAAAGCTTAATAAAAATAATTTTTAAAAATGTGTTAAAAAAAAAAAAGTTCCCAAAGCGTTCTTTCAGTTCCAGATAACTACTGTCTTACCAAATCACCTAAGTAAAGCCTTTCTTAATCAGTCAATAGAAGACAGGCAAAGTATTCTAGCTCAAGCTTTTTAAAAAATACATATTTCATACCCTTGTCTTCACCTATCCAAGGCAGTATACCTTCTCAAATATTAAACTAGTCTGGATGGTATTAGATTGGTGTATGTCCTGCCTTACTAGAATATGTACACTTTACATTTAAGTGGGGGCCACTGGTTTCTTCATCCAGAGGGGTAACGGAGTGGAGGGTGGCATCTTGAGACTTGAGAGGAGGATATGCTGGAACATGAGCTTTCTATTGCCATCCAAATCATGCCCTGTGAATGACTTCATTTAGGACCCACCCTGGGTCCCCCTTCTATATTTTCTTTTAATCTTTTCTACGTCTCCTTTTGCATTGTATTACTCATGGTCATTAGGACTCACACAATTCTTGTATTAGTTATTTGCCCTTACATCATCTCTTTCCTATTGGAGAAGGAAATGGCAACCCACTCCAGTGTTCTTGCCTGGAGAATCCCAGGGACGGCAGAGCCTGGTGGGCTGCCGTCTAGGGGGTCGCACAGAGTCAGACACGACTGAAGCAACTTAGCAGCAGCAGCAGCAGCATCTCTTTCCTACAAGATTATACATTTTTTGAGGTCAGGATACATTTATATTGTATCCCTTACATAAGCTAGTACAGTGTCTTGGCACATAAATGGAGGACAAATGTTTAACGGAATTAAATTGATAAAATTTTAAATTAATTTGTTTTCTCTTTTTTCCTTTGTGATACTCTTTCATAGTTTCCTTTACAATGTTTTTAATTTTTTAAAAACCCAAAGTCCTATTTCATGACAGTATCTTTTAACTACTTTCTGAATACAGCAATCAGCTTTTCACTCTCAAGTCTAGAAGTAGTAAAGAAGCAAGAAGGTGATCATGATACCAATATATGAAATTACTAATACATTAGGTAAGTTTTCAGTAGTAAACATGTAGGATAATTTTAGGAGAAGTGTTATTTTGAGGTACGTTAGCCATGCTATTGATTTGATCAAATATAAGCATATAAAAATAAACTTTGAATATGTTAATTATAATTTATTAAACATGTTCTAAAATAATAACTATGTATAACAATGATTAAATATCAGAAATTAAAGTAAATCCTATGTATGTAACTCAGAGAACTGAGTTATGATGGTACTGAAATTTGGGTATGGTAATTGAGAAAATTAGATGGTAGTAGTTTGAAGTAAAGTAAAATTTTAATTTTAGGTTAGTATAAAGAATCCAGTTGTTTAAAAATTTATATTTAATAAAAGTAAAGTCAACATTACTATTTTTCATCATGATTTTAACAAATTAGCTTAGCAAATAGAGCTAAGAAATATAAAGACTATATAATCAGACAAAATTTCATCTAATTTTAGCTTAACAGTTAAGGTGGGATTTTGAGTTGTGAGAGTGATGGTTTAATATTGGTTGAAAAGTATCCATTCTCCTTGTCCTCATTTTGAGTTTATCTTTGTGGGTTCTAACATTTTTATCTGGGAAGTTACTTTATAGGTAGGGAAATCTATATTATCACTCAGTGTACTAATTGGAGACCAGTTTAAAACACCAAATCTTTGCATTTATAATTTTTTGAAGACTTTATCCGGGCTAAAAAATATACTTACTACTGAGAGCACTTTCAAGCTTCTTCAACTGTACACTAGGTGCATTAATTTGATTAATGATTTTTGAAGCACGAAGTTTTATTTTGCTAGCCACCACAGAAGTATCTTAAAAGAAGTTTAAAAATAACTCGAGACTTGGATAGAATTCTAACATTTTCTGCTCCCATGTATATATGTACTTAATTTGAAAATACAGAGATGATCCCACATTGTTTCTATAACTGAGATCATTTCATAGTATTACTGCATCCTTTTTTGAATGACTTCTTCAGACTTACTGTCTTTTAGACCCATTCTTACATGTTAATCTGCAAATAAGCAAATGTCAAGGGCAGCAGCAAAAATGACCATTTAATACAAAGACGGCAAACATATTTTGACAATTCTTTTAAATTCATGAGTCACATGTACTATATGCATTAAAATTAGTTTCACAAATGGAAATCATAGATATGGGAAAGTTGTTTTAGGGGAAATTTCACTAGTAAATTCATAATCTTTGAAATTCTGGGTGATTGAACTAAATATTGATCCCTTGCATATATTTTCAGCGGCGTATTCTAAACATTACTTTTTAAAGGTGTGGTTTTTAAATATGTGGGGGTCGTTCTACAGACATGACATTTTCTGACGTATACTTTTCTTTTTGGTCTTTTCTTCTGCTAAATCTTTGAATTATCCTAAGTATTAAAGAGCACGGCTGTCAAGAAAAGTATCTTCTTTTCGAGATGAATGTTTACACTAGCAAAGTATTTTATTTTAGACATGAGAATTCTAATTCTGAAGAAGAAAATTTCAAAAGGTTATTCATTTCTTATTCCTTATCTCTCGTCCCATCCTTAAAATACTAGTTAAATCTTAATCGGAATCCTTTTCCCATCGTGGAACCAAGCGCTGCTGCCAGACTTGAAGAGGAAGGCTTTTACTTTGTTAGCCATGTGTTTATGAAACCCCAGCGCTCTCCCCAGATCTTTGGGCTGATAATCGCAAACATGGAGGATGCTTCTGATTCTTCACTAGGGGTTGCTCCATTAATTAATAATGTAGCTCTCCCAGGCTCTCCGCCGTCTCTTCCTGTATCAGTGACAGGCTGTAAAAGTCATCGAGTAGCCAATAAAAAGGTAGAAGCGAGAAGTGAAAAGCTCCTCCCAACAGCTCTTCCTCCTTCAGAGCCGAAAGTAGATCAGAAACTTCCCAGGAGCTCCGAGAGGCGGGGAAGTGGCGGTGGGACGCGATCCCCCGCGCGGAGCCAGGCCGTGGCAGCGGGAGAAGCGGCGCCCAGCGGTGCGGCGGGGCGGCGAGAAGCGACCCCCCGGGGGGACAGAGCCTCCCCTCGCCGCCTTTGTAGTTGAGAAGGTGGAGAAGTGGCAGCCGGCGTGCTCGCAGGTGAGGGGCTCGGTGTGGTCGCTCGGTAGCCGGCCAGCGCCGGCAGGGAAGTGTAGGCGAGCGGGGGAACAAAGCGGAGCGGCGCCGGGGTCCGCCCGCAGCGAACTCCCTCGCGGCGTCGGGCCGGCCGGCTGCGCGCCGAGCACGTTGTGAGCCCGGCGGCGGCGGCAGCGGCAGCAGGCAGGGAGCGGGCGCTGGGGGAGGGGGCCGCCGCTCCCGCACCGCCCGCGGCAGGGCGTCCGGCCCCATTGTGAGCCGGCAGCCGGGTGTGCGGAGGTGGGGCGGCTCCGCCGGTTCACTACCCTGGTCGCGACAGCAGCCACCTCGGCTCGGGTGGCAGCCGCGGTCGGTCAATCACACAAAAGGCAGCCGAGTTTCCCCCGGCGCGCGGACCGGCCCACGCCGCCGCCGCCAAGCGCTCCCTACCTTACCGGCTTTCCTTTCCCTCCAATTTTGATAGGGAAGCGGGGCCGGCGCGGGCGGCCGAGGGTCCGGGTGAGCCCGCGGGCGGACGCGAGATGCCGCTGCTACACCGAAAGCCGTTTGTGAGACAGAAGCCGCCCGCGGACCTGCGGCCCGACGAGGAAGTTTTCTACTGTAAAGTCACCAACGAGATCTTCCGCCACTATGAGTAAGGGCCGGGCCGGGCGCGGGGGGTGCGAGGGAGTGTGGGGACTCCCTCCCCAGCGTCCTTTTGTCTCTCTCCTTTTCCTCGCCCCGGGCTTCTGGCGGGGCGACTCGAAAGTGACGGGTGGCTGCGGGCCCGTGTTTCTCTGGCCCCCAGAGCCCGACCCGGTGACTGCGCGGGGGCCCCCGGCGGCCCGAGCGGCCGCGGCGCGCGTGAGGGACAGCCGGCCGGGGCGGAGGAGCCTTTGGTCCCCGCCGGTTGCGGGGACCGCTTCTAGTCGCGGCTGCCACCCGGCCGCCGAGCGGCGGAAACTCCCCGCCTCGCCCCTCCCCGCCGCGGCCACACGCGCGCTCCGGGGCCAGTTCCGGGATCCCCGCCCGGCGGCCGAGGGGATCCCCTTTCGGGTCAGCGGCACGGAGTTGCCGTCCCCCGGCCCGGGGAGGGAATCCCCGCCCCCGGGGGCAGGAAACGGCCGGGGCTGGGAGTCGTTTTGCCCAGTCTGGAGTGGAGCCTGACGTTGGAGCTGCCCCGGGTAGGGGCGGGGGTGGAGTGGGAGCGGAGTTGAGACTCGGGGAAGCGGGGGGGGGGGGGGGGGGTAGAGGGGGTCCCCGACGGGCCGGGGGCCGTGGAGCGCGGGACGCCAGAGCCTCAGCCGGCCGCCCCCGGTCCCGTGCAGCTAGGCCTTTAGTGTGCGAAGCGAGCCGTGCGCTCTGTCACCGCCTCTTCTTGGTGACTAACTCCCGGCCCCGGGGAACTTGGCGTCTCCGCCCCCGGGAGACCGGGTGAGGAAGAAGTCGGGGCCGGGCGGGGGAAAAGGCGGGGGAGAGAGCCGGGCCCTGGGCGCCCCCTCGTTTTCACTTTCCCGTAGCCCGGAGCGCGGCGGTGGGAGTTGGGGGAGGGGGTTAAGACAAGTTCAACTCCAACCCTAACCAGCCTCTTTATCCCCTTGAGCATGTGGGCCGCCTGACATGTGCCACTCGCTATTGTTTTGATAAGAATCCGGAGCTGCTGCGTGTGTAGTTGCAACCCCTAAAATTTTAGTCCCTTGCCTGGTGTATCCCAAGAGATCGCCTTGTCCTGTGACACCTAACAACAGGGTGTTTCAGATCTCTGTGTTTAAGCAGGATCTCCAAGTGAGAACCTGAATTGATCAATCGCTGAAACAGCCGGACCCTCCCTTTTTCTTATGCTTTATCCTCTCCACTCAGAAGCAATCCTTTTGTGGCTTAGAAACCGAGTGTTATAGCAACCAAATAAATTGTGTGTAGGAGGCACCTTTTCTGAGTAGGGGCTTGATGGAAGGAGGGCTTTAGGCATCTGCACCTGTCTAAGGAATGAGCAGTGGTTAGGAAAGACGTTTCCTTTAAGCTTTTATTTTTAAGCAAGTCTTTTTCTCCAGCTCCACAGGAGTTACACGTAAACGTGTTACATCTAAACAAGTTTTTCAGCACACAATACTTTTAAATAAATAAGAGTGCACATCTTACTCTGCTCCTGTACGGACTTGTTTTGTTACTCAAATAGAGTTCACTCTTGTAACTACTTAAGTGAATTTGGATTAAGTAACTTGACAAGGATGTTGTCTTATTTTTAAGGAAGATTTAAGTTAAAATCCTTGGTAATTCTGAATTTTTTCACACAGTTGTATTTAAAAGTGCCAACAAGATAGGAAATGGGGTTAAATTTCAAACTTTTCTTCTTTCATGTAAGCAGTCATAATTTTTGAGACACTCTTCTTAGAAGGGTGTGTAAATATGACCTTTATCCTCTTTGAATTAAACACTTTTCAAATACTTAGGTTCTTGATGATTTATTGTTAATATAATCATGGAGAAATCCGAAATGCCAAATAAAGGAAGAGACTTTTGGTATTCCAAACCTACCTTCCATTAATGTTAAGGAACTGCTTCCTTTATTGTCTTATGACATTAAAATTTAAAAAGAAAACAAAAAAACTAGTTTGTTTGTTTGTTTGTTTGTTTGTTTTCTGTTTTCTCTGTGCTGAAGTGTTTGGATTTTTGGAAATTACGAGTAGTTTAGAGGATAGGATTGGTTTGGGAGCAAAAATACTTAATCATATATCCTGAGCAAAGCAGAACTGTTTATGACTTTGAATTGCAAAATTGGAAGAAGATTGCCATTTGTGTTAAAATTTATTTGAATTACTTTCTCTTATATGACTACAAAGGGATTTTTCTAAAAATGCATTCATGATGAATGGTATATGGTAGTCTGCAGATTATGGTAATCTGACCCTTGCCACAAGTCTGGAGAAGCTGTGATGCGAGCTTCTGTTTTCACTAATTCATTAAATTACATATTGATTTATGTGAATTTGTTTGAAGATTATCCTTTAAGTGCATAAATTTGAATATTCTTTTGTATTTGTCTGAGGATCACTATGCTTACCTATTTGCTCAGGTTTTTGATTTCTTGAATATAGCTTTAATCAGTCTTAAAGATTTTTACAACAGCTCCCCACCTCATTCACTTCCTAGCACAAGGCAAAGTAACTGCCTCTAACTCTGGTTAATAGAGGTTGCCAGTGACCTTTTAATTGCTAACTAATGTTTTGTCTGTCTTACTTGATATTATAGCCTAACACTTCCTCCTTTGTCCTTCCAGCAGCAGTGGTCACCACCTCCATTTTATCTAGTGTAACTTTTATCTGCAGTTATTGCTCTGTAATGTAATGTGTTTGTTGCATCACATTTTCTCTTTTTCTAGACTCCAAATTCTTTGAGACAGGGACTATGACAAAGATGTATTCTTATCATAAGTGTAACCACTTATACAGCTCAAACTCCTTTATTTTTGAACTATGTACTCTAATTAATTGCTAACTCTTGTTTGACCTGCTTTCCACAAGTAAAGAAGACCTAAAAAATAGCACATTAACTGTAGGCAAATGCATAAGCTAGAGTGCAAAAGAATGAAACTGAGCCACTGTCTTATGCCATAAACAAAAATTAACTCCAAATGGATTAAAGACTTGAACATAAGACCTGAAACCATAAAACTCCTAGAAGAAAACATAGGTGGTAAGCTCCTTGACATAGGTCTTGGCAATGATTTTTTAACCCAATACCACAAGTAAAAGCAAAACTAGTGGGACTACATCAAACTGAAAAGCTTCTGCACAGCAAGAAGTATTAACAAAATGAAAAGGCAGCCTACTAAATGGAAGAAAATATTTGTAAGTCTTATATCTGACAAGGGGCTAATATTCTAAATATATAAAGAGCTCATACAATTCAACAGCAAAAAAATAACAAAACAATTAGATTTTAAAATGGACAGATCTGAATAGTTTTCCAAAGAAGATATTCAAGAGCCAACAGGTGCTTTACATCATTAATCATACGGGACAGACAAATGAAAACCATAATGAGTTATCATCTCACACATGTTAGAATGGCTATTATTATAATATCAAAAAGACAAAGTAATAAGTGTTGGGGAGGATGTAAAGAAAAACAAAGTCTCATGCACTGTTGGTAGGAATATAAATTGGGACAGCCATTTAGAAAATAATATAGGGGTTCCTCAAAAAATTACAAATAGAACTACCATATGATCCACTTCTGGGTATTTATCCAAAGAAAATGAAAACACTAATTCTTTTTTAAAAGATATATGCCGCCCCAGTGTTCATTGCAAGATAAAGAAACAAACTAAGTGTCCACTGATGGATAGATGGGTAAAGAATACACAATAGAATATTATTCAGTCTTTAAAAAGAACAAAATCTTTCATTTGCAACAATGCCTATGAACCTTGAGGGCGTTATGCTAAGTGAAATGTCTGACAGAGAAAAGCAAATACTATATGATCTCACTTATATATGAAACATAAGGGAAAAAATATAAGAAAAATGAAGCTCATAGATAAAGCAAGCCAAATAAAGTACATAATTTACTCTCTTAAATAAACATTTATTCTGTAATTTAGTTAGCTGACAACAACTTCATTAAAGTTTTTTTTTTTTGGTCTGTGGAAATGGAACAGTTAGGTCTGAATCCCAGAAATCCTAGTTTTGTAGGATAGGAAAATGATTTGTATTACCTAGTGACTTAAATCTCCTTAATAAAGTGACTTCTTTTTTGAGGCATTTATACTCTTGGAATGTATTTCCCATCTTTATGTGAGTCATATTTTTCATATACAATGCAGGAGTCTCTTCCACAACATCACTGACAAACCAGCTTTATGTTTCAACCTGACTGCAATGAAAAGTGTGACTGGTTTATAAAACATCCTGTTTTCATTGTTCATCAGCTCTTCCCTTGTTGATTCAGTCCTTGCTGTACTCTTTTTGCAGATGAGAAAGCTGGGATTGGGGTAAGAAGAATTAAGTCCAAGATCAGTGTCCAAAACTACCTATATAGCAATTTGGTGACACTAGAGTTCTCACTCACATACCTAAGACTCTAGAGCTTGTGTTCCTATTTACCAACACGTAATGCTTATTATATGTTCCCTGGTGGCTCAGATGGTAAAGTGGCTGTCTGCAATGCGGGAGATCCGGGTTCAATCCCTGGGTGGAGAAGATCTCCCGGGGAAGGAAATGGCAACCCACTCCAGTATTCTTGCCTAGAAAATCCCATGAATGGAAGAGCCTGACAGGCTACAGTCCATGGGGTCGCAAAGAGTCAGACAAGACGAAGCGACTTCACTAATGCTCACTAGTGAGAAGTGAATGTGTGTCTGGAACACAGTGATATAATTCACATATGCTGTGGGGCTAGTGTAATGGAAACATAGACGATGGAGCTGAAGACTGCTGGGGAGATGAGGAAGCCCTCAAATAGGAGATAACATCTAAGTTGGGTCCTGAAAGATGGAGCCATATGTTTCACCTTTGTTGATTTGTGCTTTAGGCTTTGTCTAGATTTTAAAATTCTGTATTGCTATTCCTCACCTTGCACTCACGCAAAGTTGCTTCAGTCGTATCTGACTCTTTGCGACTCTATGGACTGTAGCCCACCAGGCTTCTCTGTCCATGGGATTCTCTAGGCTAGTATACTGGAATGGATTAGCATGCCCTCCTTCAGGGGATCTTCCCAACCCCAGGATTGAACCCTGGTCTCTTGTATCTCCTGCATTGGCAGGCAGGTTTTTTACCGCTAGCGCCACCTGGGAAACCCATTCCTCACCTTAGTGTCATCGGAAGATTTTAGAAGCTTACCTTGTATGTCACTATCTTAAGTCTGACTGAGGCAGCACTAATTGCAAAGTAATATCTTGTTAAAGTGTCTTTAAACTTTATATTTTTAATTAATTGAACTCCCCCTCATCAAAACAAACGTAATTTTCCTCTTGCAGCTTTTTCTGTCTATAAGACATGTTTAGTCTACAATGGCCATAGTTAGCACCTAATCTGCTCTTGTAACCCCTTTAGTGAAAGCAATTGTTAGACCAACCCACGCTGTCTGTTTTAAGTTCATAAACCATACTTTCCATCCATCTATTGCATGCCATATGCTGTTTTAGTCGAGTTATGTTAGTTTTTAACCTATGGATGGGTTTCTCAGTTACTAATTATTTTGCAGATGGAGGAGTTTGTTTATGTCCCTTAGATTTTTTCTGCAGTTTTGTGCTGAATCTTTCTTGTTGTATGTCTAGTTAATAGTTTGGGCCATTAAGTAAATAAAGTATGCTTTGCATTTATCTTTTCTTAATTGTATTTGGTTTCTGTTTTTTATGTCACTTCATTCTTAACCTTATTCTACTAGGTTTTTGGTTTTCCAGATACTCAGCAAGTTAACAGAAATATTGCCCTTAGAAGTGTGTTCTTACCAGTACTTGACCTGGTAACTCAGAAGCAGTTTTTCCTTATGAAATAATAGTAAAGGGCAGGGGTCATCAAACAATTTCTTAAAGGGTCAGATAGTCAATATTGTAGGCTTTCCAGGCTGTTAGGTGTCTGTTGCACCTACCCAACTCTATGGATATAGTGAGAAAGCAGTCATAGGCAATACCTAAATATATTGTGTTCCAATAAAAATAGAAAAACAGGTGGAAGTCTGGATTTGACCTCTGGGCTAGTACTATGCCCATTTCTAGTAAAGAGGATTGTTGAAGGAATGTATTATAGCAATCAGTTGGAGACATAATAATCTATATTAGTCTAAACTGATATAAAATAGTACTTTGTATTTTATAAATTTTTCCTCACAATAATAAAATGTGCTTCTTGGAAATTTTTCATTATTTATAGCCTTATAATATTGAAATTGAAGAGGCACTGTAACCTATCCCCTAGAGTTCAGTATTATTAACAAACCCCCACACATTTGAATGAGTATGATGAATGGGTGAAGAGCAGAATTGCAGAAGTGGAAGAAGTGAAGGTGTATAACGTTAGAGATGGTGCAATGTTGGCAGGGGTGTTGAATAGGGAGACAGAGCTTTGGGCTTTATTTCCCCTTGCTTCCCACACCACTATGATAGTGTGTCCTGCCTCCCTCCTCCTAATGGTGGATTTTGTACATAGCAGGGCTATAATGTAACAGCAGCTTTGTAGAATAGATAAGCACAAAGGAAACAGTAGAAACCCTTTACAAGAGGCTGTGGAAACCTGGTGAAGTCAGGTAGCTCTACATCACTGGTTGTTGTCTATTGACATGTTTAGTGGAGGTTTGTGGTACTTACACCATTCCTCTCCTTGGTACTTTGAACAGTGATAACAAATCTAAATAACGTTTATTCAGGGAGCTTAGCTCCCTGCTTTTTGATGACCTGGAAGGGGTGGAATGAGGGATAGGGTGGGAGGGAGGCTCACGGATGAGGGGGGATATATGTATACATAAGCTGATTCACATTTTTGTACAGCAGAAACTAACACAACATTATAAAGCAATTATACTCCAATAATAAAAAAATAATCAAAATAAATAAGTAGTGTTTTTTGCAGCTCAGTCCAAAGTCTTCCCCCTGCCATGGCTGCAAATACTCCAGCCTGTTAGATACCGACCTACAAAGGCTAGAGCTGTGTTGTCTAATGCAGGAGCCATTGGTTATTAAGAACTTGAAATGTCACCTGTCAGAATTAAGATGCACAATAAATGTAAAATATTTACTGGATTTTGAAGACTTAGTACCAAAAAAAAAAGTAAAATATTTCATTATTGATTACATATTGCAATATTTTGGAATATATTGAGTTAAATAAAATGTATTGATTTCATTAGTATTTCTTTAAAAGTTTTTAAATGTGGCCACAAGAAAATTTTAAATTGTATGTGTAGCTACCATTTTGTTTTTGATAGCAGTGTCTTAAACTAGTTGGGCTTCCCAGGTGGCTCAGTGGTAAAGAATCCACCTGCCGATGCAGGAGATACAGGAGACGTGGGTTCGGTCCCTGGGTTGGGAAGAGCCCCTGGAGTAGGAAATGGCAACCCACTCCAGTATTCTTGCCTGGAAAACTGCACGTGGACAGAGGAGCTTGGTAGACTACAGCCCATGGGGTCACAGAGAGCTGGACGTGACTGAGCACAACCAGAGACTAGTTAATGTGTAAAATAGCTAGATTTGAAGTATATTTTTCCTTAGAGTTGGGGCTTACCTGGTAGCTCAGTTGGTAAAGAATCTGCCTACAATGCAGGAGACCCTGGTTCTATTCCTGGGTCGGGAAGATCCACTAGAGAAGGGATACGCTACCCAGTATTCTGGCATGGAGAATTCCATGGACTGTATAGTCCAAAGGGTTACAAAGAGACTGACACAACTGAGCGACTTTCATTTCACCTCACTTCCTTACAGTTGACTGTGAATAAGGAGAACTGATTGTAAAGTTACACGCAGATTTTTGACTGTGTGGAGATTAGCACCCCTTCTTCCTCTCCTCATAGTGCAGAGGTCACCTGTGAAAGTGAAAGTGAAGTCGCTCAGTCGTGTCTGAGTGAGTCGCTACAGTCACGTGTCTCAGACCCCGTGGACTGTAGCCCACCAGGCTCCTCCGTCCATGGGATTCTCCAGGCAAGAGTACTGGAGTGGGTTGCCATTTCCTTCTCCAGGGAATCTTCCTGACCCAGGGATTGAACCCAGGTCTCCCGCATTGCGGGCAGACGCTTTAACCTCTGAGCCACTAGATACAGCTTAAATTATTAGAATATCTCATGCACATTAAATATGTGGCTTGGGAACCTATGTTTGTTTCTAAAGGAAAAAGTTCAAGACTTTTTATGAAGCTTTCTAAGTGAACTGCAGTTTTAGGCAGTAAAAATTGAATAAGACCTCTTCCAAGATCTGTCTGTTCATTCATTTTATTCTGCACTATTGATAACCCTTGATTGGGTAAGTCTCTTGCCTCTCACTTAGCTAATAAATTATTTATCTGACATAGATTTTATTATAAAAATCAGATTATATTCATTGTTTTTTCTCTCTCACATATTTTTTCTTCAACTCTACTTTTCCATTTCATCCTAACTTTTAATGCCACTTCCCCCCAAAGATGTTTCCTAGCATTTCTTGTTTGTGCCTGTCTCTCCTTGTTCCCTTCCTCTGAATTCCCAAAGAATATCTGCCTCTGTCTAGTAAAGATAATCACTTTTTACTTTGTATTTTAACGATGTGCACCCATTATCTCCATTACTGAAAGGTACATACTTCAAAAGGATTTTCCTTTGTACTGAATTAGTCTGAGCTTTCCAGACGGCGCTAGTGGTAAAGAACTCACCTGCCAATGCAGGAGACCCAGGAAATGCTGGTTCAATCCCTGGATCAGGAAGATCCCCTGGAGGGAGGGCATGGCAAACCACTCCAATATTCTTGCTTGGAGAATCCCATGGACAGAGGAGCCTGGCAGGCTACAGCCCACAGGGTCTCAAAGAGTCAGACACAACTGAAACAGCTTAGCATGCAGGCACAGTCGTGTAACTTGGCTTATGTGTGTTATCTCTTTAGATCTCATTTATGTTAAGGTATGATTAGTTTCTCTTTACTTCTGTAGGTTTTATTTTTTGTTGTTCTTGTAGACTACAGACAAATATACAAATGAAACTATCTTAATGGAATTATTCCAAATCTTCTTTGAAAATCAGACCCTACTGTAAGGGTAACCTGGACAGATATACTGATGAGGAAATACGCATGTAATAGTTTTTAACAATTTTTAGAATGACAGTAGAAGGGAAGGTGAATCTCAGGAAGGAGGAAAAGTTAGAGAATTGTGAGTTATGTTGGTTACACATAATTGTTGAAAAGGAGACCAAAATATAGAAGAGGGCAAAATATTTACCCAAATTTTGCCACTTAGAGGCAACTATTGTTAATCTTTTTGCATATTTCTAACCTTTTCCATTTAAAGATATTTTTGTTACAAAAACATGAATACTCATCATAAAAATTCAAATAGAGACTTCCCTGGTGGTTGAATGGCTGAGACTCCACACTCTCCATGCAAGGGGAGTGGGTTCAGTTCCTAGTCAGGGAACTAGATTCCACATGCCACAAGTAAAGATCCTGCATGCCTCAACAAGAATCAAAGATCCCGTGTGTTGCAACTAAGACCTCGAGCAATCAACTAAATACTTTTACAAACGCAAACAATATGGAAATATTTAGAATGACAAATTTTCTTTTCTTCCTTCCCAGTTCCTCCCTTTCTCCATAGGGAACATCTGTTTATGGTATTTGTATAAATGCAAACCTTTGCACATTTTTGCTATTACTATATTAATGCATGTGGAATTATATCATTCAGTGATTGAGTTTTTTCTACTTAATATACCTTAGAAGTCTATCTCTATACTAGATCTCTTGCATTTTAAAAATGACCAAATTAAAGTTTTGAAGAGAAATCAGTGCCGTAGTAAGAAATCCCAACAGTGTAGAAAAACACTGAGTAGAATGGTCCCTTAATCCCATCCCCATTCTGTAGCTGTTACCTTGATTTTTATATTAATATAACATATAATATATTTTGTATTACAATTCCAGAAATATTTTATGCTTCCTTAAGCCATTTCTCTACTTTCCTTCCATCTTTCTTTTTTTAATTTTAACACAAGTGGACCATATTCTATATAGTTTTGATAAGCTTTTTTTATATACTTATTACATTTTTTTTGGAGTATAGTTGATTTACAGTGTTGTATTAGTTTCAAGTGTGCAGCAAAGTGACTCAGTTATACATGTATGTATATCTACTTTAAATTCTTTTCCTATAATAGGTTGTTACAGAGTATTGAGTAGAATTCCCATGCTATTCAGTAGACCCTTGTTAGTTATCTGTTTTATATATAGTAGTGTGTATATGTCCATCCCAATCTCCCCATTTGTCCCACCTACTTTTTCCCTTGGGAACCATTAGTTGTCTTGGTAAGCTTTTACTTTGAAAAAAATATAGGATGGAAGCAAACTGGAAAGTTGTCTTTCCTGTTTACATTATTTAAGAACTCTCTTACTGTTTCATGACTGTGAGTTTTCATTGTATGAAGTACTATAATTTATTTAACTTTTCTCTTATTGTTAGATGCTTAGATTTCCCAGTTTTTCACTATTATGTTAAACCCTTTCAAAATTCATAGCCAAGTGCTTGAATTCAGTGTTTTGACTGCTTTGGAATAGAAAGCTTAAAAATTAGAAGGAAAAAGAAAGGCTGAGTTTATTTTGTTTCACTCAGTTTCAAAACTGATAGAAATCACAGTCCAATTTTGGCCAAATGTACCTTTAAATTGAAAACTATAAATGTCTAGTTTAAATATACTTTTTCTTATGTTTGTATTAATGTATAAATTGACCAGTCCCTAAATTTTTGTATGAGTTATATGATTCTGTATAAAATTTTGCAATAAAGGCTCAATCCTTTGTCAGCTTTTAATATAAAACTTGTGAATGACAGGTAATGCATTTTTGTTTGTGTTTTTGAATCAGTGACTTTTTTGAGCGAACCATTCTGTGCAACAGTCTTGTGTGGAGCTGTGCTGTGACGGGCAGACCTGGACTCACCTATCAGGAAGCACTTGAGTCAGAAAGAAAAGCGAGACAGAATCTTCAGAGCTTTCCAGAACCACTAATTGTTCCAGTTTTATACTTGACCAACCTCACCCATCGTTCACGCTTACATGAAATTTGTGATGATATTTTTGCATACATCAAGGATCGATATTTTGTTGAAGAAACTGTGGAAGTCATTAGGAACAATGGTGCAAGGTAAAGTACTTTTAATTTTTTCTTTTGATATACATACATTCACATTGCTCAGATTCAAAATACACAAGCAGATGAAATGAGGGAAAGCTTACCTTTTACTACTTTCCGGCTACCATTTTATCCTCCCCCCAAATAACCCTTGTGTTAACAGTTTCATATGTATTTTTCCAAAGCTGATTTTGGTATAGACCACCAAAAGCATGTACACACACACACACACACACACAGTCTCCTGCCCCTTTCAATGCGAAAGGTATCATACTGTATTTTATACCTTTTTTCACTCAAAATATCTTGAAGATTGGTCTATTGCTTTATAAACCATTTTCCTTCTCCTTTTCATTTACTGTGTGTTCTATTATATCAGAGTTTCATCTCTCTTTTTTACCAGTAAAAAGATCTTAGATAAATGTATCTACTGGGTTGTCATTAGGTTATCTATTAAATATGCCTATATTTCTTGCTGGGTTTTAGTAGTTCTTGATAAGATGAGGACTACATTTTTGATAAGATTAAGAGAATTTTTGCTAAGTTCTCTTCTCCTTTACCCAGAAAAAAGTAGATTTTTCATATATGAAATTTAAAATGAGTTTTTCTGTGGCACTAAGTTAAAAATTATCTGCTTTTCTGAAATGTTAAGAATTTATGATTGGCTAGTCACTGATACTTATTATAGTAATCTTTATTTGCATTAAAACTTTTTATACCCTCTTTTGAGGCAGTGACTCTTTTGGGATGCCTTTTTTCCCCTTCTTTGTTAACCTGAATGCAGATTTATTTCTTTTTGAATTTTAAACTTCAGCAGCAAAAACTTATTATATATGTTCTTAATTATATGTCAATAATTATGTTCTTTATTATTTTATTTTGGAGAATCATCATGAATTTATGTGTAATTTCAGAATAATGTCTTTAATATAATCCATTTCACTTATTAAATGCTACTCTATGTGAATGTTAAAAAGCCAAAAGATATTTATGTTTGAATTTGATTTTGGTGAATTACTGAACAAGTTCTTTTTTTAACTGTAGAAGTAAAAAATGGTAAAAATTGAAACATTTTTTATTTGTCTCCTGACATTTAGTAAAAGACATATCTTTATTTTCAAGAGGAAAGATTGGTATGTCACCAATAATCCCACCAAGAACATACCAATCTGTATTACGAAAAGGGCCTATTTGAGGATGAGCGCAATTTTTTTCTCCTTATAGTCATTATTTTATTTGACTTATGCCAATAGTGTTTTTTAACTCACAAATCATTGCGATACATTAACCTTTAACACTAGGTTAAATATGGCTTACATCTAGGAATATAGTTGTTTAGTGTTTTTTGCATAGCTTTTTTAAGTTGTACCAACTATCTTTGGCTTCAGATAATTACTGCTTTAATGACAGTAGTAAACTAGGATACATTGTAGAAATGGGAAATCTGAGAGTCACCATTTTGTTGATTATTCATTAGAAACACTCTTCTGCCTTATGAAGCTTTTAAATGGTAAAGTATAAGAAATTGATATTTTTCTGAGTAATTTAAGGCTTTGTTTTCATAATACATATTGGCTGTTCTTAATCTGCGTGTGAAAGGAGAAATCATTGATGACTCCATCTTTATTTTTTGCCTTTAGCAGCTGGGTGAATGATAAGATGCAGAGGCCTCAGGAAGTAATACTGTCAGAGTCTAGCCTTCTTCACTGTCATCTCAGGCCCAGATATTTCTGATTGCTCTGATTTTGTCTTTCATCCACATACTGCTTAGTGATTCATGAGTGTCACTTAGAGGGTAGACGCTAGTTATTGGGGATGTAAAAAGGATTAAGATGTCCTTTAAGAGTTCAGTTAAAGGAGAGACAAACATGCCAACTTGTGGGATATTAAAAAAAAAATGTGAATGAGGTGATTCAGGAGCAACCAGGTCCAGAGTGACCGTAGAGGCTAGGCCTGGGTTTCTTCACGTTAACATTGATTATTTTGGTCTTTTCTTCTTTGCCAGATTTGATGATATCTCAGTGTTTAATATGCTTTTCAGGTCCTTTGCTCATTTTTCTTTTGGTTTGTCTGTGATTAGTAGATTTGTGAGAGGGCTGTTAAATATGAGGCATATTAAACTCTTTGTCACTTTGTTGCAAATATTTTTGTTTCATTTTTTGCTTTTTTTTAAATGTTCAGTAAATGTAAAGTTAAAAAGACTTAAAAAATATGTAAAAGGAATACTAGTAGAATTAAGGAATAATGAATAAAAATTCAATAAATACACATTGACCACTTGGTTTTAATAAAATATCTTTGTCTTTGATGTTTGTTTATGGTTTGAGAAAAAGTATAAATTTTTAGTTTTATAGGAAGCAGAATTGTGTGATACTGAAGGTTTAGGCTTTGGAGTCAGACTGACCTTGCTGGACAATGACATCTTTTCAGGTTTTTGTGAGACTAAAATGAGAGCGTGGCTGGAGCAAGGGCGGGGGGTTTGAATTGCTGTATAAATAGAATATAGTGGCATTTTACTGGGGAAATAATGCTGCTTTTGGCCCACAAGTCTTATATGCAAGTTAGTATTTTTCTTCTATTATTGGCTAGTTTTTCTATTACTTTATATTGTAATTAAGCTTCAAGCCTGACTTGAGATTTCTGCAACTTTAGGTACTATTTTCTGAATACACCCTTATCTTTTCACCTTTTTCACTTAAATTTCAGTTTAAATAACTGTAATATATATTAAACTTGACTAAATTTCCTTTGGTTGGAATTGTACCACCGCCATCTATTTATTATGGGCATGAACTTGGACAAACTCCATGAAATTTAAGGGAGGAGCCTGGTGTGCTGCAGTCCATTGGGTCGCAAAGAGTTGGACATGACTTGGTGCCTGAACAACAACAACGTGTATTTCTTACTTGCGCCCATGTCTCCTGCATTGGCAGGAGGATTCTTCACCAGTGAGCCACCAAGAAAGCCTTTGAATTCAGTTTTGAGGTGATGATGCTAGTGGAAAGGTTCTGGTGTCCTCTGGGTGGGCTAGGGCAAACCTGGCTTCAGTGATGAGAGAAGCGTCACATTGAGTTTCCTCAGTATCTCTGTTGACTTTAACTGCAGGCTCTTGTGACCTTTGTACCTAATTGTGTCTTGAGGCTTATCCTTAGGGGACTTATTTGGAGAATTCAATGGATTTCTCACAGTGCCTGAGAAATAGCAGGCTCTATCTTCAAGGGGAACCATACGATCCACAGTATGAGATATCTGTGTTCCTACTTCCACTTGCCACTCTCTGAAAGTTAGAGTGTGAAGTTAGGAGAATTTTCTTGCACAGTGCATAAATTTTTATCCACCTTTGCTTTTAAAGTTTATTGAGATATAATATTCACACACTGTAAAATTCGCCCAGTGTACAACCCAGTGGGTTTTAGTTATATGACTGTTTCCACTATCTAATTCCAGCGTATTTTCATCACCCCAGTAAATCCTGTACCAATGAACAGGCCCTCCCAACTGCATTTTCCCTCAGCCCCTGGCAACCACTAATCTGTTTTCCGTCCCTATGGATTTGTCTATTCAGGATATTTCATATATATGAAATTATAAAGTATGTACCTTTCTTTTCTGTGTTTGGTTTCTTTCACTTAGTACAATGTTTTTCAGGTTCATCTGAGTTGTAGTATGTATCAGTATTTTATTTCTCTTTATTAATAAATTCTGCTGTATGGATTTATCACATTTTGTTTATCCATTCATCAATGGATAGATAAATTTGAGTCATTTCCACTTTTGGACAATTATAAATAATGTTGATACAAGCATTCCTGTACAAGTTTTTGTGTGGGCATATGTTTACAGTTTTCTTGGGTATATACATAGAAGTAGAATTGCTCAGTCACATGGTAACTTAGCATTTAAGGCATCTTCCAACTTTTCTAAGCAGCTTCATCATTTTACATTCCTGCTAGCAATGTATGAGAGTTCCAGTTTGTCCATGTCCTCACCAAGCCATACATATTTATTATTGTAAATCTTTTTTAAAAAAATTAGTTTATTTAAATTGGAGGCTAATTACTTTACAATATTGTAGTGGTTTTTGCCATACATGGGCATGAATCAGCCACAGGTACACATGTGTCCTCCGCATCCAGAACACCCCTTCCACTTCCCTCCCCACCCTATCCCTCTGGGTTGTTCTAGAGCCCTGGCTTTGAGTGCCCTGTTTCATGCTTTGAACTTGCACTGGTCATCTGTTTTACTTATGGTAATGTACATGTTTCAGTTCTATTCTCTCAGATCATCCCACCCTTACCTTCTCACACAGAGTCCAAAAGTCTGTGTCTCTTTTGCTGTCTTGCATATAGGGTTGTCGTTACCGTCTCTCTAAATTCCATATATGTGCATTAATATACTGTATTGGTGTTTCTTTTTCTGACTTACTTCATTCTGTGTAATAGGCTACAGTTTAATCCACCTCATTAGAACTGACTCAAATGTGTTATTTTTCATAGCTGAGTAATATTCCATTGTGTATATGTAACAACTTCTTTATGCATTTGTTTGCAGATGGACGTTGTCCATCTGTTTTGTTTTACCATCCTAGTGGGTGTGAAGTGGTTTCTCTTTGTAGTTTTGATTTGCATTTCCCTAGTGGCTGATAGGAGAAGGCAGTGGCACCCCACTCCAGTACTCTTGCCTGGAAAATCCCATGGACGGAGGAGCCTGGTAGGCTGCAGACCATGGGGTCGCAAAGAGTCGGACACGACTGAGCGACTTCACTGTCACTTTTCCCTTTCATGCATTGGAGAAGGAAATGGCAACCCACTCCAGTGTTCTTACCTGGAGTATCCCAGGGACGGGGGAGCCTGGTAGGCCGCCGTCTACGGGGTTGCACAGAGTCGGACACGACTGAAGTGACTTAGCAGCAGCAGCAGCAGTGGCTGATAATGTTGAGCATCATTTTATGTGCTTATTGATCATTTGTGTATTTTCTTTGGAGAAATGTCTACTCTGGTCCTTTGCCCATTTTAATATTGGGTTATTTATCTTTATTACCGAGTTCCAAGAGATCTTTGTGATTTTGGGTACAAGTCCCTTAGCAGATACGTGATTTGCAAATATTTGCTCCCTTTTTGTGAGTTGTCTTTTCATATTCTCAATGGTACCATTTGCAGCACCATTTCCCTTTGCTTTTAAGCTTTTGTATCAAAAGTATCTACCTTTTGTTTCTATCTCTGTTGGCAGAATTTAGCAGTGGTCCTAAAGACCTCTTCATCCATTAGAATTAGATTTACTGGAAAGAACATGCTACTTTACAGAGAAGTGGATGGGCCCCTTCTTAGGCTGAATTATTTCAGTATGGGTATTCTGGATCTCCTCACTTCAGTATTCTTATTGTCTTATTTATCTTTAGATATCCCTCCCTCCTTTCTTTTTTGCATCTTAGAGATTAGGTGCTTCCCTCCCCAGAACTTTCTGTTTTGAAATTAGCAAGCAAGCTGACATATTCTTCTAGAAGATCCTTTGTCATTTCTGTGTTAGATAAAGAGAACAGCAGGCTACCTTATTGAACCACACCAGTTTAGTTCTTTATACGCCCATCTGCATTACCACCAGCTTGCCTGCCAGTCATGCTGAAATATGTTTTCTGCTACTTCCTTGGAGCCTATGGGAGAAGTGAAGGGATGAGTGGTCTTGTGAAAAAACCACCAAACAGTCAGGTCTGTGAATTCTTAAATAACTACCAGATGTTTGTATATACATTACATCAGCAGATATGAAGCAGGGACTTATGGTTTCCATTTACAGATGAGGAAACAGATCCAAAGAAGTTGTGATTTTGGGGGGGGGTAATTTTTTTTAACATATATTTACTGATACCTACTATTTACTTACACTGGTTCCAGACACTGGAGATTAAGCAGTGTACAGAGCGGAGTCATGGACTGTCCATTCCAATCTTACAAGTCATAAATGGTAGGATTTAAATTCAGATAGGCCTGACTTACAAAATTATTTCTTTCTCTGTATCACTGTGTCCTTGGTTTTGGATTCTGCCATTTGTGATTAGCTGTATGGTTCTGTGCAAGTGATTTAAACTCTAAGTTTCGGTCTTTTTTTCATGTGTTAAATGGACCCTTGACTTACAGGGTGGCCTCATGGGATAAAATGGCATAATGAATGTGAACTTTTAAAAGCTATATTAATATAATACTGTCTTTGCTGTAATTGTCTTGTTAGCATTTGAATGTGTTTATCAGTGGCCATGGAGTTGTATTTTTTTATTTATTTTTAATTGAAGGATAATTTCTTTACAGTATTGTGTTGGCTTCTGCCATACCTCAACATGAATCAGCCATAAGTATACATATGTCCCCTCCCTCTTGAACCTCCCTCCTACCTCCCACAGCATCCCACCCCTTTAGGTTACAGAGAGCCATGTAGTTTTAGTGTTTTATTTTTGTTTGTTGTCACATGCTAGTAGTGATGTGAGGCTAAACAGTAGGCGCCTGGGACACTGTAACTTGGAATCAAATTTCTGTTACAACTCTGAAAGGAAACCCCACAGTTAAGAATTTCTTAGAAAGACATAGATGTTTGTTTTTGAAGACAGTCATCCCACATTTTTATGTTATCTTCTAACAATGCTACACAAGCAGATTTACAATGCTATAGAAGCAGATTTCAAGACATCCAAGTTTCAACTAACTTTACCATCTTTTTTTTTAACCACCTTGATAACCATTGTTTAATGAAAGGTTAGGAGGATGATGAGCTAGAGCTCAAATTCTTGCATGATAAACTCATCTTTTGTCCCTAATCCTAGAACTAGAGAATTAAATTAGGAAAAAGGAGGTAGAAATCACACAACAAATAAACATTTTGGACTGTTGAGTCATCATTCAGTGTAAAGAAAAAACTATAGAGTTTGAAAGAATTTTAAAAAATGAGTCAGAATTATAATTTTATATTTGATAATTTTTTTTTTTTAGTTAAAGTAGGCTTTGGGCAGCTTGTTTTCAGGCATTTTACAAGCACAGTCAAGATGTTCTGGGAGCTGAAAGATTCATAGGAAATGCGAAACAACAGGTGTGAGAAGGTACTTTTAAAAGCAGATATACTGACAGCAGCAAGAAATGGCGCCTTAAAGGAGGAGATGGACTAAACATTAACTCCAAAATATACTGGCCTGGCTCAGTGTATATTTTGATAAAGTTTGAAGACATTGCAGAATGGCAGTACGCTGGATGCTTTCATTTTAATTCTCATGATATTGATGGGTGACTCAGAACTTCTGAAAGGTTATTTGCATGTTGGTATTTACCTTAAGGAGTTGAAAACTTATGTCTACATAGAACCTGCATGTAATTGTTTCTAGCAGCTTTATTAATAATTGCCAAAAGTTGGAAGCACCAAAATATCCTTTAGTCAGTGAATGGGTAAATAGATGGCAGCACATCCAGACAATGGAATATTAATTCAGTGCTAGAAAGAAACGAGCCTTCAAGCATGAAAAGACACGAATGAACCTTAAATGCATATTACTAAGTGAAGCCAATCTGAAAAGGATACATATGATAGGATTCCAACAATATGACTTTCTAGAAAAGGTAAAATGTGAAAAAGATTAGTGGTTGCCAGGGGTTGAGAACGGTGAAATGGAGATGAATAGGTTGAACTTGGAGGATGTTTGAGGCAGTAAAAATATTCGGTGGTGCTATAATGACATATTTGTCCAAACCCATAGACTGTACACCACCAAGAGTGAAACTTAGTAACTGTGAACTTCAGGTGATAATGATGGTCAGTGTATGTGCATTGATTATAGCAAGTGTTACTTCTCGGTGTGGGGTGCTGAAAGAGGAGGAGGTTATTCATGAGTTGGGGCAGGGAGTGTATGGAGATTTTTGTGTCTTCCTGTCAGTTTTGCTGTGAATCTAAAACTGCTCTAAAAAAAAATGGTCTTTAAATTTTAAAAAGTTATATACTCTGCTTATTAAGACTGAACTTTCTCATTTTTTAAAAATCTGCTTTTTTCCCCTATAAAAAAAACTCACATGTAGCAGAGAAAAGTAAAAGGTGAACGCCTGGAATACATTTCCCAAATGCTCCTCTCAGAGATAACCATGGTCAAAAAAAATAGTGCACAGTTTTTGGGGGGGTTTTTGTATATAACACTAAATTTTTTTCTTTTAAAGTAACTTTTTCAGTTAGTAATGGTTTGGATAGCTTCTTATATTAGAAAACCACGCACACCGTTTCTAACTGATTTTTGCATAAACTAGCTAAACTGTTTAAAAAGCTTAATTGGAATATTGCTTTTTCTGAGGGTGGAGAAAGTTATTTCGTTTGTTAAACTTTGTGTGAATTTGCTCTTTGAAAACAATGACCTACATTTTCTTTCACATAATCTGTGACTTAATGACAGACCTTTTCTCCAGTGTAGGTTAAATCAGTACAAAAGCAGAATTGGATTTGCACCAAAGAGTTTCCCCTGTAGCTAGATTTTCCAAATACTATCCCCAAACTAGATTTAACATTTCGAAATGTTCTCTAATTAAGTGTAAGAGACTATAGTTCAGTATTGTTTTTAGAACTGCTTTGTAAAATGCAGGTTGTGAAATTCCTTTTAATCTTACAAACTGATATCAATTTTGTCATGAAATAGGGACCGACCACCTAGTTCCTAGAACTCTTATCTATTCAACTATCAAGGCGCATTCCCTGTGGCTTTCTGTGTTTCATTGGTGCGTTGCTCCAAGCACTTTAGTCTAATGAAGTAAGAGAAGATTAGCACATAAACCTAAAATATAGAGAGTAGTACTTGTTATATATTAGAATTGGAAATGAGAAAATGAACTTTTTTTTTTTTTTTTGAGAAAATGAACTTTTTATCTTTGCGCTCTTTTTTGTGCTAACCTAAATGATATTAGTGAATCATAATGCATTAATTAAAATGCGTTAATATTAGGACAAAGGGAAATACTAAATATATTGAGGAGATAAGAGGAACATAAAAGGTGTAAGTAAGGAACAATACAGTTATTTTGATTTAAACAATATGTGCTTGGATATCAGTGACTGGATCCAGATGAGATTAATCCAAGGAGAAGTTTTCGGAAAAGGGTTTTTTGACTAGAAATTTGAAGACAGAGAAAAAATTAGCAGAAAGGATTGAGGGGGGGAAGGCTTATTTAGGTGCCAAGATAGAGTGTATAACTTTTATTGGGCACACCATGCAGCATACGAAACTGCCCTGACCAGGGAGAGAACCCATACCCCCTGCAGTGGAAGTGCAGAGTCTTAGCCACTGGACCACCACAGAGTCCATAGTATATAAATTTTAACAACATATATTAGTTAAGTTTATTATAGTTCTTTCAGATAAAGGCTTTCTATTGGTCAGCTTACTCTGCTGCCCTTTTAAGGTCAAAGTTCCTGGTTCTTAGGCAAGGAGAATCCTAAGGAACATCCCCAAATTGATGTTTCAGTCTTTAATTGCTGATGACCCTAGTATGTTGATGATATAATTATTAATAGGGTAAAAAAGACTATTTGGGACAGCTGTTATTTCTTTGGAATTCTAAGTTAGAATGGAACCATATTCTTTAGATGTATATTATTGTATATACCAGAGACCCAGACTTACAACCTGACTACCATATTGTTGCAAGCTTAACAGTTAAAATTTAGAATTCTTATTTACTTGTATAATAATGTAAATTGAGAGGCCATCCTGGAAAACACTTTTTATACCCTAAAAATCCCTATTAAGTAGTCACAAAGACAAATGAATTTGTCTTTCTAAACATGTTTAATTCAAATAACATATAAAACTTCTGTTGTAAATTTTCTGTATGGACTCAACTGCCTGATGCTTAACAAAATAGTTCAGTTAAGTTTGGACTGATCATATAAACGTATTCATCTTCTTCAGTGTTCTAAGGACCTTCACATTTGCATTGGCCATTAGGAGCATCTGTCTAATGCCTCTCAAAAGTCTTTGATAAATAGGTGTGTGTGTGCATGCTGAAGTCTCTTCAATTGTGTCCAACTCTTTATGACCCTATGGACTGTAGCCTGCCAGGCTCCTCTGTCCATGGAATTCTCCAAGTAAAAATACTGGAATGGGCTGCCATGCCCTTCTCCAAGGGTGGTTGGTATCTGTGGCAGTTTCTTTATTAATCCCTTGTGCTAACGCGAAGTCCAAGAGTCAGCTGAGTCTCTGCCACGACTTACGATCTCTATCAAGGGAGTCTTACTTGTAGTAAGACAAGTGATAAAAATGGGGGACGGCAAGTAAATTGAGGTCACCTCTTTTCTTACATAAAAGGAAATCAGTGTTTACTTCAGTTCATGTCTTGTTTAACTGATTAGCAGCAGGATGTCAGTAGAATGGTAGTAGTCCTAAAGTTCTTAGTTCACTGTGGCCAGAGAATATTAGAGACAAATCTCACAAAAGAGAGGAGACTATAGCTACTTCTGCCCTGAAATCTCTGTTAGGAATAAAAAGGAAGTCCATTTCTATGTGGTTGTTACACAGGCTCAGGTCTGGGAAATTAGAGGCCTTCTGAATAAAATCTCTCTCCTACATCATCTCCTACTTCCTGTCTGGTCTGTTCCATTTGGCCAATATAAGATCACAATGGTTCCAAATAACTGTTTTGAAAATGAAGTTATCTGTCTTTCTTAGACCAATTCAGAGACTATCCAAAAATAAAAGTTAAAGAGAACCTAGAGAAATGACATAAGCTAAAATAATTTCCAGTGAACGGAAAAGGGGTAATAAAAGTACAAAAAAAGTCTACTCATCACTAAAGGCCAGGCAAGGTCCTTTGTTTAACTTAAAAACATATGCCAAGAGAGTAATTCTGAGCAGATATTGGCATACCTTTTTAAAAATAAAGAGCCAGATAGGAAATAGATAGACTTCGATGTCCATATGGTCTCCAGCACAGCCAGCCAACCCTGCTATAATAGTGCAGAAGCAACCATACGTAATATATACGTGAGCTTGGCTCTATTCTAGTAATTATTTATGGACACTGAAATTTGAATTTCATATTATTTTCATGTGTCACAAAGTATTCTTATTTTTATTTTAAGCCATTTTAAAATGTAAAAGCCATTCTTGGCTCATAAACCACACAAAACAGTCAGTGAGTTGAATCTGGCCCTTTGACCATAGTGTGCTGATTCCTGGTAGAGAGGAAAGATTACTTACTGCTTTAAAAACGGTTCTAGAAAAAAGTTTCCAGAGATCCCCTTTTAATCTGGAACCTCAGAGTATAGCATAAAGAGGTGGCTTTGTGTGGTGGAAAAAGCTTTTGGAACCAACCTGAGTTACTAGTGTTGGGAATCTTTGCTCATCTGTAAAACAGTGTCTCCATTCGTATAGAGGTTGTATTTGGTTAGCTTTTGCTGCATAACAAACCATCCCCAAAACTTAGTGGCATAAATCAATAAACATTCTCATGTTTCCTAGTTGACTGGAATGTTCTTATTATCTGGAGCTAGATTGTCTAAATTGCTTACTCTGGCCTTACATGTCTGGGGCCTCAGCCCGGGGTGGGTATTTTCTTGTGGCCTCTTATCAAGAAGCTAATCCAAACTTGTTCCCAGGGTAGGAATAGAGTTCCCAGCAGCAAGAGAAGGCAAAGCCGCAGTGTGCAAGCACATATCAAGCCTCAGCTTGCTCCATGTTTGCTGGTGTCATAGACCACTGCAAGTCACACGAGCAAATCTAGAGTTAACGTGCGAGGGGATCAAGGAGGTGGGGGCCATAACTGCAGTAGTCTGTCACAGAGGTTAATATTTTTTGGCGCCCAGCATAGTGCCTGGCACATAAAGCACTCTGTGGATGCTAGGTCCTTCCTGTACTTGTCAGAGACAAGTACTGCCAGCTGTGATGACTCATCTTTTCTTGTAGCCAGTCACTAATTTTCTTACATCATAGTTACTGTTCTTCCGAGTTCACTATATGACATTTTAGGGAGATGATGGCAATACCACTAAGCTTTTGAGAACTTACTATATGCCAGGCAGTGTTCTAAACTTTTAACTTAGACTATCTTATTTAATTCCCACAGCAGCCACATGTGATAGGTGCCCATTTGCTCATCTTACAGTTGAGGAGTTCATGCACAGAGGTTAACTAACTGAAGCTTGCCTACAGTCACAAACAATGATGTTATCAAGCCCAGGCAGTTCTCCTCTGTAGGAGGAATGAATGTGAAAAATTACTAAAAGAGAGCCCTGAAGCAGGGTTGAAAGATTATAAATTGAATGTGCTTATTGATTACTGTTTACTTTTCACTTTACTTAAGCATTTTATAATTCTGTCAAAGTGTGAAGCAACATAGGATTGTATATGATGTGGTTAGATTAAGCTTTTGATCATTTACTCTTAAGACTGACCCATATTGTTGAATGTCTGAAAATTAACACTGTCTTATGATTGTTGATTCAAAACGAAAAAAGCTCCTGCATTTAAACAGGTTCTTCTGTTTATATTTTTAACCATTGTACTTATCAAGGTGCCTTAATGATTTTACTTCTGCATTCTGGGCTATATAAGCTTTCTTTTCTTCAAATATTTTGCTTGCAGATGAAAGAATGCTTTGGAGTGGCAACAAAAGATGAAAATGACTGCAAACATGGGGAAAATAGAATTTTTATTTATGTATTGTTTTTCTGTCTTTTGGCACAGTTTCAAGGGATGAAAAATACAACAGTGTATGACTTTTTCTTAGAGGTGGTAGGGAATATTCTGGTTTAGTATTATACAAAGCCAGATTTTTTGTAATTCATTTATTGAACATTGCATGCTCAGTTTTGTTGTAAGTATTGGGAAGAGGGTAGTGAATAAGACAAGGACTAGGGACTTACATTCAAGTGCAAGAGAGAGAAACACAATCAGGATAATTTCAGATACTGATGAGTGCTGTAAAGAAAGTAAAACTTGATGGAATAATTTTGAGTCATTTTTTGTTTTAGTCACTTAAATTCAATTCTCTGTGTTCGATGCAAGTGTTAATCAAGTGTCAGAAAAGCATAGTACTTATTGTTCTCTTAGCATTATGTAGCCTGTTGGTAGTAGGAGTAGAATTTTTAGGGCAAAGATAAGCAAAATACTTACCTTAAATACAAAATACTTATCAAAATACAAAGATAAGCAAAATATGTGTGACTAATGAAAGACTGAATAAGATAAATGCATTACGAGGACATAGAGGGAAGGAGAATGAAGGAAGGGTAGTCAAAAGGTGGGCTTCCCTGGTAGCTCAGTGGTAAAGAATCTGCCTGCCAATGCAGGAGATGCAGGAGACGTGGGCTTGGCCCCTGGCTCAGGAAGATCCCCTGAAGAAGGAACTGGTAACTCTCTCCAGTATTCTTGCCTGGGAAATCCCATGGACAGATGAACCTGGGGGACTACAGTCCATGGCGTCACAAAGAATCAGACAGGACTTAGCAACTAAACAACAACACTCAGGAGGTACACACTTCCAGTTATAAGATAAATAAGTACTAGGAATGTAATGTACAACATGATGACTATAGTTAACACTGCTCTATGATATACAGGAAAGTTGTTAAAAGTAAATCCAAGAATTCTCATCACAAGACGAATTTTCTTTTTTTTTTTTACTTAGGAAATGCTGGGTGTTATATGAAGTGCTGAATGTTAGCTGAACCTATTGTGGTAATGATTTTCACTATATATGTAAATCAATCCAGCATGTGGTATGATTTAAGCTTATATGGTAGTACAGGTCAGTCCAGTTCAGTTCAGTCGCTCAGTTGTGTCCAACTCTTTGTGACCCCATGGATTGCAGCACGCCAGGCCTTCCTGTCCATCGCCAACTCCCGGAGTTCACTCAAACTCATGTCCATTGAGTCAGTGATGCCATCCAACCATCTCATCCTCTGTCGTCCCTTTCTCCTCTTGCCATCAATCTTTCGCAGCATCAGGGTCTTTTCAAATGAGTCAGTTCTTCACATCAGGTGGCCAAAATTTTGGAGTTTCAGCTTCAACATCAGTCCTTCCAATTAATGTTTAGGACTGATTTCCTTTAGAATGGACTGGTTGGATCTCCTTGCAGTCCAAGGGACTCTCAACAGTCTTCTCCAACACCATACATAGTTCAAAAGCATCAATTCTTCGGCGCTCAGCCTTCTTTATACTCCAACTCTCACATCCATACAGGACTACTGGAAAAACCATAGCTTTGACTAGACAGAACTTTGTTGACAAAGTCATGTCTCTGCTTTTGAATATGCTATCTAGGTTGGTTACAGCTTTTCTTCCAAGGAGCAAATGTCTTTTAGTTTAATGGCTGCAATCACCATCTTCAGTGATTTTGGAGCCCAAGAAAATAAAGACTGTCAGTGTTTCCATTGTTTTCCCATCTATTTGCCATGAAGTGATGGGACCAGATACCATGATCTTAGTTTTGTGAATATTGAGCTTTAAGCCAACTTTTTCACTCTCCACTTTCACTTTCATCAAGAGACTCTTTAGTTCTTCTTCGCTTTCTACTGTAAGGGTGGTGTGATCTGCATATCTGAGGTTATTGATATTTCTCCTGGCAGTCTTGATTCCAGCTTGTGCATCTTAAAGCCCAGCATTTCTCATGATGTACTCTGCGTATAATTTAAATAAGCAGGGTGACAATATATAGCCCTGACGTACTCCTTTTCCTATTTGAAACCAGTCTGTTGTTCCATGTCCAATTCTCACTGTTGCTTCCTAACCTGCATACTGACTGGCATTACGGTACGTTTTATTCATTCTATTTGAATGTTAGTGATATATTCACTAGCCAAATAAGACTTCTTATGCCCCTTTTTTCCAGTTTTATCGAGAAATAATTGAACAAAGCTAGTGGAGGTGATGAAATTCCAGTTGAGCTATTTCAAATCCTAAAAGATAATGCTGTGAAAGTGGTGCACTCAATATGCCAGCAAATTTGGAAAACTCAGCAGTGGCCACAGGACTTGAAAAGGTCAGTTTTCATTCCAATCCCAAAGAAAGGCAAAGCCAAAGAATGCTCAAACTACCGCACAATTGCACTCACCCCACACACTAGTAAAGTAATGCTCAAAATTCTCCAAGCCAGGCTTCAACAGTATGTGAACCATGAACTTCCAGATGTTCAAGCTGGATTTAGACAAGCCAGAGGAACCAGAGATCAAATTGCCAACATCCGTTGGATCATTGAAAAAGCAAGAGAGTTCCAGAAAAACATCTACTTCTGCTTTATTGACTATGCCAAAGCCTTTGACCATGTGGACCACAACAAACTGTGGAAAATTCTGAAAGAGACGGGAATACCAGACCACCTGACTTGCCTCTTAAGAAATCTGTATGCAGGTCAGGAAGCAACAGTTAGCACTGGACATGGAACAACAGACTGGTTCCAAATCAGGAAAGGAGTACGTCAAGGCTGCATATTGTCACCCTGCTTATTTAACTTATATGCAGAGTACATCTGGGCTTTTTGTTTTCATCAAGAGTCTCCTTAGTTCTTCGCTTTCTGCCATAAGGGTGGTGTCATCTGCATATGTGAAGTTATTGATATTTCTCCTGGCAGTCTTGATTCCAGCTTGTCCTTCATCCAGCCCAGCGTTTCTCAGATGTACTCTGCCAAACAAAGCCTTGATGTACTCTGCAAAGCCTTTCTTTGGGATTGGAATGAAAACTGACCTTTTCCAGTCCTATGGCCAATGCTGAGTTTTCAAAATTTTCTGGCATATTGAGTGCACCACTTTCACAGCATCATCTTTTAGGACTTGAAATAGCTCAACTGGAATTCTGTCACGTGCACTAGTTTTGTTGGTAGTGACGCTTCCTTCCTAAGGCCCGCTTGACTTTGCATTCCAAATAAAAGGTACTGTAATGCCAAATTAATGTAGTGCTTCATTAATAATTTCCTGTGATTAACACTAGATGGGCTCATGTTTACCTTTTATCTTTATAAAGATGTGTTTGTATTTTTCTTCTTAGCAAGTGATTCAGCATGTTGATTTCATCGTTATCATATTAAATATGCTTATTGACCATAAGAATAACAAAAAATATTCAGATTATTTTGTTTGAGCTTCTAGCTCAAAGAATCTGAGAATGCAGGGAGTAAAAGTATAATTTTGTCATCTTAATTTGTTATATAAAAATCTCTTTGCAAATTCTTATAGTTTTTTATGCCCTGTATTTTATATGTGTAGAAGTCATCTGATTTTGTTTGATTTGGCTATCTTGAACTTCTTTCTATGAAAAATAGGGATTTTAAGATGAATTTTTGTGATGTTGAAATGGAAACAAATTCTAGAAAAGGATTTGTTACTCCCTTTTTGCATTACAAAGGACTCTCTGGCTATCTTCTTAGTAGGACCCATCTATATACTTCCGTGAGATCTAACAAATAGACCTACTTCAATTACCCATTTTCATATATATTGTTTTAAGAAATGCAATAAATATTTTTCTTTTATGTTAAAGAATAAAATGAATAAGTTACATTCAGATAGGGCTTTATCCCAAGTAGTAAACTAATTAATTTTGATTAAGGTACATTGGGCTTCCCTTGTGGCTCAGCTGGTAAAGAATCCACCTGCTGTGCGGGAGACCTGGGTTTGATCCCTGGCTTGGGAAGATCCCTTGGAGAAGGAAAAGGCCACCCACTCCAGTATTTAGGCCTGGAGAATTCCATGAACTGTATAGTCCATGGGGTCGCAAAGAGTCGGAGAGGTCTGAGAGACTTTCACTTTCAAGGTACATTACTTTCTTCTAATAAAATTTATCCTTTTTAGTGTATGCTGATGCTAAGTCGCTTCAGTCGTGTCCGACTCTGTGCAACCCCATAGACAGCAGCCCATTAGGCTCCTCTGTCCCTGGGATTCTCCAGGCAAGAATACTGGAGTGGGTTGCCATTTCCTTCTCCAGTGCATGAAAGTGAAAAGTGAAAGTGAAGTCGCTCAGTCGTGTCTGACTCTTAGCGACCCCATGGACTGCAGCCTACCAGGCTCCTCCGTCCTTGGATTTTCCAGGCAAGAGTACTGGAGTGGGGTGCCATTGCCTTCTCCGTTTTAGTGTATAGTTCTGACTTTTGATGCATAGTTGTGTATAAAACATTTATAGTATTTCTTTGTGCCTCTTGTTCCTGACCGCACAATCTTAGTTCCCCAGGCCATGGATCGAACCCCTGCCCCCTGCAGTGGCATTTGTGCCTCTGTGTGGTCACCCTTTACCTCCATCTTCTAGACTCAGGCAGCCAGCGATCTGTTTTCTGTCCTCATAATTTTGCCCCTTCAGAATATGAATGTAAATAGAACTTTGGGTCTATCTCTGAACTCCCTTCTGTTGAACTGTATGGCTGTCCTGTCAAAACTACAGGGTCATTCTTTATTGTAGCTTTTTAGTGATACATATATATTACTTCCATCTTTTACTGATTTTTCCCCCATGATGTGAAATGAATGCTTTTAATTGGAGTTAATATTTTCCTAATGTTTATCATTAGCATTTTTAAACTGAACTTTCTATTTTGAGATAACTGTCGAATCACATGATGTTGTAAAATAATACAGAATAATACACAATTTCCCCCACTGGTGCAGTATCACAACTAGGATATTGACATTACTACAGTCATGGTACAGAATATTTCTGTCACTGTAAGGATCCCTCATATTGCTCTTTTATGCCACACCCACAAATCAGAGGTTGTTAAACTTACTTTCCTATTTCAGACTTTGTTTTCTGAAACAAATCTGACTTGAAAAATCTGTATTGCCCATGACAAGGTAACTTTCAAGTTTGAACATCTTAACTCAGCTTTTTTGGCTGAATTGAAGAATACAGTACTCTGACTCAAAATAAATTTAACATACGTCAAGTTATAAACTGATTACTGTTTAATAAATAGAATACCTGATGGATTGCTCATATCACTTTTCCTTATCAGCTGGTATTTGACTCATGTGCCTATAATAGGACAAATATTAGTGGCATTAACAAAATAGGAATTACTGTCTCGCACAGAACCAAGTGCAGAAGTTGTAGTGTAAGGGCAGATCCACAAAGCTGTCAGGAGCCCAGGCTTTTTCCCGTGTTCTACTCTTTCATCCCACGGTTGTGACATTGTTTTTTTGTTCAGGACGGCAGTAAGACAGAGGAAAGGCAAGAAGGCCTGCTTCTCTTCCTTGCCTAGCCATCCTTCACACTGAGGCCAAGTGAAGTGCTCTAAAGTACTACTAGCATTTTGAAACAGAAGTCACTTGCTGCTGAGTCTGTCATGGCTTTTCATTGTGTTTGATGTTTTGTTTTTTCTGATCTGCATATGTTGGTCTTTTTTCCTCACAAGTTATCGTTTCTGTTGGTGTCAACATAAAGCTGAGCCCACAAACACATTGAATACCTATTAACTTGAATATACTAGTTGGAATTTTGTATAAAGTATTTTGGTGAGACTTTCATTAATTTAATTGAAATTAACCAAACTTAATCATGTGGCTTTAACATGGTAATTTTGAATACTAAAGAGTTTAAACAGTATATTGATACTATCCAAGTGTTTGAAACTTTGGAGATACATAGGATATAGCCCATATCTTAAATCTAGAATTCTTCTTTCTAGAGATTTTTATTCACTATATGTATCTTTTAATAAAAGATTTAGTCTTTAGTAAGAATCTAATGATTCTAGTTGTCTTAGGATATTTAGGCTTATAATAAGTCAAATGCCAATTGGAGAAGTAAGAAGATGTGGTTCTCAGGTCCACAAAGAGCCTCAGAGCAGTTCAGGATGAAACATTCTTTGAGCTACTCTGATCAATTTGTCTAAAAAGAGAAATTACAAAGCAACCTTTCCTGACCTCTTCTTCCCCACTGACAAGTAATCAACATAATTCACAGTCTTTTTGTTTGAAGTAGCAAACTTGTTGAGTAGTCTAGTTTCCTCCACTTAAAATGAGGTATCACTTAACCTTTAGTTTTTTTAAACTCTAAACTTCAAATTAAGCAGGTTTTACTCTGTTCCTACCTATAAACTTGAAGTAATTATTCAAGCATAACATTTTTAAAATAAATGTTCTTGGCACCTGGATTTCGAGGAAATAAAAGGTAGCACAGGTAAGCAGGTGTGAAACACGCCATCAGTTCAGCATTTTCCGTTTTTAGAGACCCAAACAGAGAAGGACAATCTTCTATGTCAAGCAGGTCTCCCCAGGTTTCTAGTCTTCTTATCTTTTGCTGTTAATTATTTATCTTCTACCCAAATGCCTTGTAAATGCATGTTTCTTCTAGAATTTACTTTTATATTAATTAATTTGTATTTTGGGATATAAATTGAACTATGTGCATGCATGTGTGCAGAGTTGCTTCCGTCATGTCTGACTCTGTGGCCCACCAGGTTCCTCTGTCCTTGGGATTTTCCAGGCAACAATACTGGAGTGGGTTGCCATGCCCTCCTTCAGGGGATCTTCCCAACCCAGGGTTCAAATCCACATTTCTTAGGTCTCCTGCATTGGCAGACATGTTCTTTACCACTAGTACCACATAGGAAGCCCCAAATTGAACTATAACTATTATTAAATGACTGTTAAAACAAAAACAACTTTTTTGGGGAAAGACATATACCATTCCAGAATATTCTCATAAAAGACTGTTTGCATTTTAGGTGGTCACTGTTAGAAATTTATGACTAACTTCGGCTATATCCTCATCCTGTGCTTGCTGCTGTTCCACAGACTTGCTTTCATTCTGAACCATGTTTTAAGTTTGAAATGCGTTTTGGAGAGGCTCCAAAAGTGCCTCTTGACTACCTGGGCTTAAAGCTCTGAACTACTCTTGTGTCAGTGTAGTGTTGTGTTCCCCTTACCTCCAGTAATAGAGTGGAAGATTAGAAAATATATGGGCTTCACATATATACCATTATTGGTTGTGTGACTATAAGCAAATGATTTAACTTCTCTGACTCTGAATTTCATCTTCTGAAAAATGTGTCCCTTGAGGAGCTGATACAAGGAGAGCACTTTGTGTCAGTTAGGTACTTATCTGGCACACAGGAGCTCTAGTCATAATGAGGACCATCTCTTGATTGTCATTCTCTACTCTGTCCTCAAATAATGGAGCATCATTTTAGAGTTGCCATACTCTCCAAGACCCACTAGCTTGGTCTTAATTCATGATCCTTTAACCTTTTCTTAAACCCCAGTCTTTTTTGAACTCCCTAGAACTAAGAAATTACAGCAAGTGGATTTGAAAGAGAGTCTCTTTGGAAATCTATTAGAACATGTTGACTTGACATTTTGCAGTTAACTGAAGTTTAGACAGGCACCAGTGAGAGGCCCAGCCTTGATTAGATTAGCAAAACTTGACCTATGGTTTGGGTGTGGTGCGAAGTTATAGTAGCACTGATAGTAACTAATATAATTTATATATAAAATGTTTACTACATTATAAGCAATGTCTGTTGGAAAACTCAGCAGTGGTCACAGGACTGGAAAAGGTTAGTTTTCATCCCATTCCCAAAGAAGGGCAATGCCAAAGAATGCTCAAACTACCACACAATTGCACTCATCTCACACACTAGTAAAGTAATGCTCAAAGTTCTCCAAGCCAGGCTTCAGCTATACGTGACCTATGAACTTCCAGATGTTCAAGCTGGTTTTAGAAAAGGCAAAGGAACCAGAGATCAAATTGCCAACATCTGCTAGATCATCAAAAAGCAAGAGAGTTCCAGAAAATCTATTTCTGCTTTATTGACTTTGCCAAAGCCTTCGACTTGTGTGGATCACAGTAAACTGGAAAATTCTGAAAGAGATGGGAATACAGACCACCTGACCTGCCTCTTGAGAAACCTGTATGCAGGTTAGGAAGCAAAAGTGAGAACTAGACATGGAACAACAGACTGGTTCCAAATAGGAAAAGGAGTACGTCAAGGCTGTATATTGTCACCCTGCTTATTTAACTTGTATGCAGAGTACATCATGAGAAACGCTGGACTGGAAGAAGCACAAGCTGGAATCAAGATTGCCAGGAGAAATATCAATAAGCTCAGATATGCAGATGACACCACCCTATGGCAGAAAGCGAAGAAGAACTAAAGAGCCTCTTGATGAAGGTGAAAGAGGAGAGTAAAAAAGTTGGCTTAAAGCTCAACATTCAGAAAACTAAGATCATGGCATCCAGTCGCATCACTTCTTGGCAAATAGATGGGGAAATGGTGGAAACAGTGTCAGACTTTATTTTTTTAGGCTCCAAAATCACTGCAGATGGTGACTGCAGCCATGAAATTAAAAGACGCTTACTCCTTGGAAGGAAAGTTACGACCAACCTAGATAGCATATTCAAAAGCAGAGACATTACTTTGCCAACCAAGGTCCGTCTAGTCAAGGCTATGGTTTCTCCAGGAGTCATTGGAGAAGACTCTTGAGAGTCCCTTGGACTGCAAGGAGATCCAACCAGTCCATCCTAAAGGAGATCAGTCCTGGGTGTTCATTGGAAGGACTGATGTTGAAGCTGAAACTCCAATACTTTGGCCACCTCATGCAAAGAGCTGACTCATTTGAAAAGACCCTGATGCTGGGAGGGATTGGGGGCAGGAGGAGAAGGGGATGACAGAGGATGAGATGGTTGGATGGCATCACCAACTCAATGGACATGAGTTTGGGTAAACTCCAGGAGTTGATGATGGACAGGGAGGCCTGGCCTGCTGCAGTTCATGGGGTCTCAAAGAGTCAGACACAACTGAGCAACAGAACTGAACTGAACTGAAGCAATGTCTCTATAAAGCTGTGCTGATTTGCTTCTCCCTTATTTCTCTGCCAGGGAATTGTATTTCTGTCTGTTAATTTTCTATTAGTTTTAAATTAATTAGTTCTTAAATTATTTTAGCTCTGTGGGCCCTACAGGACTGTTCCCTTCAGTGGGCTGTCAGACCATTTAGGCACCACACCAATGTCCCTGTGCCCAGCATAGATGCATTTATTTTTTCTCTGATGGCCACCACTCCGGCCACTTAGGGACACGCACCTGGACTCTGCCAAATGAAAACCACCCCTTTTTCTAATCTGAAGAAGCTTGCTGCAGGTTCATGAAAAGCCTCCTTTATCACCTCCTGTAACTCTGAGCCGTATAATCCCTGAATGTCATACCTAGGCCCTTCAGAGTTGGTTCCATTTGATTATTGCTTATTTTTGTGCAGTTCATGTCACTAAATTACAGAACCTTTTAACCATCAGACTACATAATTTCCTGTAGATGTTCCTCTTTAGAAACACTGTTTTGTTTCTATCAACCAGTGGTGAAAGTTGACCTGCAGTTCTTTTAACACCATTTCCATTTGCTTGGTAGGCTTGGTAATTGGGCCTTCTTCAGCTTTACTGTTGGGACAAAAAAATAGTTTTTTTTCTCAGTTGTGGTAAATAAACATAAACTTTACCGTTGTAATCATTTCTAAGTGTATAGCTAAGTGGCATTAAGTACATTCACAGTGTTGTGTAACCATCACTACTATTTCAAGAACTTTTTCATCATCCCAAACAGAAACTCTGTACCCATTAAGCAATAACTCCCCATTTCTCCCTCCTTTCTGCCCCTGGTAACCTTTATTCTACTTTAAGTCTCTGCGAATTTGCCTAGATACTTAAATAAGTGAAGTCAGACAATATTTGGTTTTTTGTGTTTGGCTTATTTCACTGAGCATAATGTTTTCAAGGTTCATCTGTGTTATAATATGTATCAGAATTTTATCCCTTTTTATGGCTGAATACTATTCCATTGTATGTGTATATACTGCGTTTTTTTAATCTATTCATTTGTTGATAGATACTCGAGTTGCTTCTACCTTTTGACTATTGTGAATAATGTCATTATGAACATTGGTGTATAAGTATCTGTTGAGTTCCTATTTTCAGTTCTTTGGGGTGTGTGTATGTGTGTATATATATATATATATATGTATACATACATATATATGTATACATGTATATACACATAGGTGTATATATCTGTATATATATACATGCACATAGAAGGGGAATTTCTGGGTCATAGGATAATTCACTAATTTTTTTAGGAACTTTCATATTGTTTTCCATAGCAGCTGCATCAGTTTACATTCCTACCAGTAGTGTACAAGAGTTCCAGTTTCTCTATCCTTCTCAATACTTTCTTTTTTTAATAATAGCCATATTAACGGGTATGAAATGGTATCTCATTGCAGTTTTGATTTTTCATTTCCCTTATGACTAATGATTCTGAGCATTTTTTCATGTGCTTATTGACTGTTTGTATCCTTTTTGGAGAAATGTCTGTTTAGATCCTTGGCCCATTTTTGAATTAGTTTGGTTTTCGTTTGGTTTTTAGTTTTAAGGTTTCTTTTGTTCTTTTGTCTGGTTTGTGCATGAGGGTAATGCTGGCCTTAGGAAATGAATTAAGAACTGTTCTCTCCTTTTCAGTCTTTTGGAAGATTTTGAGAAGAATTGATATTAATTCTTTAAAAGTTTGGTAGAACCTACCAGTGAAACCATCTGGTCCTGTACATTTCTTTGTTGGGATGCTTTTGATTACTGATTCAGCCCTTGTAATAGTTATAGATCCATTTAGATTTTCTGTTTCTTCTTAAGTCAATTTATGTGTTTCTAAGAACTTGTCCATTTCATCTAGGTTATCCGGTTTGTTAGCAGATAGTTAGTGCATGGTATTCTCTTATAATCTCTTCCAACTTTTACTTCTGGTTTTAATAAATTGAGTCTTTCCTCAATTCTTTTTTAGAAGTAGATTAGTAAGGAGTCATATATGATGCTTGAAATGAATTGAGGGAGGAAGATGAAATGCTTGAGGGTTTTGTATTCACCCACATAGTCTTTATTTTATTGATTCTTAAACCTCAGGGTTCTGTGAAACCAGTTGTTTTCCTCTATTTGTGTACAGTGCAAAATTCCTAGCAGAGAATCCATGGTCTTGATTTCCTTTGCCAACCCACTCCAGTATCCTTCCCTAGGAAATCTCATGGACAGAAGAGCCTGGTAGGGTATAATCTATGGGGTTACAAAAGAGTTGGACATGATTTAGTGATGAAACAACAACAAATAGCAATATTAGATTTTGTTGGGATACTTAATGTTCTCCTAAAGGAGAATATAAGCAAGCATATGCTAAAATGTACACTAATGAAAATAAGTTCAGTTATCTTGGAAAAATCAATCAGCTTCCCAAAATGAATCAGCTCTAAATATACTATTTGTCTTTCTGGAATTGTATGCTTCTGTTTTGACTATAAATACAACATTTTATTTTGAAAATGTAGGCAAAATGCCAAATTATCAGTTTATAGGATAAAAGGAAAGATTATAAACAAGTAAACGAGATTGGGCTAGGTGCAGCAGGAATAAGAGAACGAATTGCCTCTAGAACCCTTGCTGTCTCTCCTGTCTTCTCTCATGGCACTCACTGCACCTGTTGCACATGGCAGAAAACATGGCTGCTGGCAGCCCTGGAATTTTACATCGTACAGATTCCATGATGGGAGAGGAGCTGATTTTTACTTTCTTGATTGCAAATGTTTAAATCTTGGAAAAGATATATTGACTCAGCAAAAAGATACCCACTGGGTAGCAACTGACTCTGGTCAGGGTCTTGTGGAAGCATGTCAGCTCTACTATTAATAGAGGTCCAGTACTCTTGCCTGGAAAATCCCATGGATGGAGGAGCCTGCTGGGCTGCAGTCCATGGGGTCGTGAAGAATTGGACATGACTGAGCGACTTCACTTTCACTTTTCACTCTCATGCATTGGAGAAGGAAATGGCAACCCACTCCAGTGTTCTTGTCTGGAGAATCCCAGGGACAGAGGAGCCTGGTAGGCTGCCGTCTGTGGGGTTGCACAGAGTCGGACACGACTGAAGCGACTTAGCAGCAGCAGCAGCAGCAGCAGCATGGAGGGAATGAAGTTCCTGGAAGAGGAGGGCTGAGTGGGCAGGCAGCTTTAAGAATGCCCACAATGTATCAAAACTTGTTTATGGTATGGGATAACCAAATGAATGATACAGTGAGTAGATTGTCTAATTTTGAGCCACTGTTTCTCAGAGACTAGGGGTTTATCCCATTTTTAGGTGTATATATGCCTTATATATTCTTAGTTAGTTAATACCTTGGATTGCCTGAGACTTGTAGAGGTGCCATAGATAAAATTCCAGAAATGCCCTCTCTTTTTTAGTTAGTGTGTGTTAGTCACTCAGTCATGTTCGACTCTGCGACCCCATGGACTGTAGCCCGCCAGGCTCCTCTGTCCATGGGATTTTCCAGACAAGAATACTGGAGTGGATTGCCATTTCCTTCTCCAGGAGATCTTCCCAACCCAAGAATCAAACCCAGGTCTCCTGCACTGTAGGCAGATTCTTTACTCTCTGCACCACCTATACCTTGCTATTACTTGTGACTTTTGTTTTTTAGCAACTTAAGATATATTTCACATACCATAAAAGTCACCCATTTAAAGTATATAGTTCAGTGGCTTTTAGTATATTCATAGAATTGTACAACCATCACTACAAACTAATTTTAGAACATTTTTAACTCTCCGCAAAAGAAGCCCATACTCATTAGCAGTCACTGCCGATTACGCTCCTCTTTCACCTTTTCCCTTATTCCCCTTTACCTTCAGGTTCCTTGCAACCACTCATCTACTTTCTCTGTTCTGAATGTTTCATATAAATGGGATCATATATTATATGACCTTTTCAGTCTTTTTTCCTTAATTTACCATAATGTTTTAAAGGTTCATCCATACTATAGCATGCATCAGTATTTCATTCCTATTTTTTGCTGAATAATGTTCAGTTTTAGGGCTTACCAAGTTTAAATTACTTATCAATTGAAAATTGGCACAGTAAAAATGAGATTGAGGAATATTTCAGTTGTGGTGAGTGAGTCTGAAATTGCAGCCCATAAAATCCATATTCCGCAGGCAGAGGTAAGGCAAGCCAAAATGTTACTATGATAAAGGTTATGATCAGGAGAATTTCAGAATTTAAAATATTGAATGCTTAAAAAAAAACTCTCATAATACCAATCTGTATAATGAGATATTATGCAATAATTGATTTTCTAAACTTTAGTGATAAATTGCTAGGAATCTTGATAAACTGACTTTTAAAATAAGTTTGTATTGTTTTAAATTGTAGCTAACCTTTACTTAAATTGGCTGTTTCTTAAATTGACGGTTTTCTTTTGTACTAAATTGGTTATATTAATCAGCCATAGTTTCTGCAAAATTGCTTTTTACTTGTTCAAAATAGATTGCTCTGAAATGTTTGATTATAAAATATCAAATGACTTATATTTTTAAATTTCCCTTTTTCTTTCAGATTACAGTGTAGGATTTTGGAAGTCCTTCCTCCGTCACACCAGAATGGTTTTGCTAATGGGCATGTCAGCAGTGTAGATGGAGAAACTATTGTCATCAGTGATAGTGATGATTCAGAAACACAAAACAGTTCTTTTCAAAATGGGTAAGCGATTTTTATCAACTTTTAAAATGTACGAATTCTTTGGCTGTCCACACACTGCCAGGGGCCCAGGTTCAATCCCTGGTTGGGGAACTAAGTTCCCACAAGCCACACACAGCTTAAATAAATAAACAAATGTATATGTTATGTATGTATGTATGTCAGATTGGGTACTGATAACCCACTGAAGTAACTTTTTCTTCTTTCTAGCCATACATGTATATACTGTGCATCTAGACCATGTGGTTCAACAACACGTTAGAGTTTGCAAAATTGAAATTTACCTAGTTAATTCTAGTCAGCTATTGAAGAGCGAGTGAAGCTCACTTCATTCACTTAACACTTATACATTCCACTTTTGTTTACTTGGAAAAATTCATTCTGTACTTTATTTTTCACTTTATGGTGTATATAGTAAAGAAACTCGGAGAAGGCAATGGCACCCCACTCCAGCACTCTTGCCTGGAAAATCCCATGGATGGAGGAGCTGGGAAGGCTGGAGTCCATGGGGTCGCTGAGGGTCAGACACGACTAAGCGACTTCCCTTTCACTTTTCACTTTCATGCATTGGAGAAGGAAATGGCAACCCACTCCAGTGTTCTTGCCTGGAGAATCCCAGGGACGGGGGAGCCTGGTGGGCTGCTGTCTATGGGGTCGCATAGAGTTGGACACCATTGAAGCGACTTAGCGGCAGCAGTAAAGAAACTGTAACTTTCTGAGCTTTATGTTTCACTTTATAGTGCAGATAGTAAAGAAACTAACTCTGAAATTCAGTCAATTGACAGTTTTGGTCAGCTGAGTGTTCTCCGAGAAAGTTATATAAATCCAGATAGATTGACTCTGCAGTGTGTGTACTATATTTGTATCACTTTGTATCTTACTTTCGTTGCCCATTGCTTCTCTTTATCATCCTTTCATATCATTTTTTTCTCTATAACCTCCACTTATATCCCCTTTACATTTACACTGGCATTCTAGAGGCAGCTTTTCTTTTATCTAACCATTTCTCTCTGCTGCTGCTGCTACTAAGTCGCTTCAGTCTTGTCCAACTCTGTGCAACCCCATAGACGGCAGCCCACCAGGCTCCCCCATCCCTGGGATTCTCCAGGCAAGAACACTGGAGTGGGTTGCCATTTCCTTCTCCAGTGCAGGAAAGTGAAAAGTGAAAGCGACCCCATTTCTCTCTACTACCGTCTTCTTCTGTCCTGCCAACATTTTTTCCCACTTAGTCTATTGCATTGCAGTTTTCTAACTGATATCTCTGTTTTCACTCTATCCGCGTGTTCACAGCCAAGATGATCCTTCAGAAGTATTAAGTTAAATCATCATCACTCCAGTATTCAGAATCCTCTGGTGTCTTTATTCAGAGTAAAATTAAAGCCCTTCATGGTGACCCCATCATCGGTCCCTGCTTTTACCTCTCTGACTGGACCTTCTTTTTTTTCTCCCTATTTATTCTGCTTCTTGTGCAAACCATGCATGCTTCTCTGTCAGGACCTTAACACAGTCTTTCTCTCTTACTTTAAAAACTCATATCCCCAAGATTTTTCTCATGAGTTGCTCACTCATTTTTTTCAGATTTCTGCTTACATGTCAACTTTTTGGAAGACCTACCTGGTCAATTTATTGGGGACCATCACCCTATATGAAAGAGGAACCTTTCACTCTGTGTACTGTATTCCCTTCATAGCAGTTAACCACCTACCCTGTTGTGTATTTTGTCTGTCTCCTTACTGTATTTCTATTTTGCTCACCACTGAATCCTTAATCTTTATTAGTATATGGCACATGGTTGGCTCTTAACTATTTAGTGAATGGATGGATGGATGGATGAATGAATGAATGTACCCTCAAAGGGCAGGAAAAATGAGAAATTGGTGGGGGTGGGAATTAAATGTGTAGGCTTTTTGCTAGTTCTTGAAACAAGGTAAACTATATTATCTCCACTTTTGCTCTTGGATTACATAGCTATGAAGAATAAAGTAAATCCAATGTCTATGAAGAAGAAAGTAAATCCAAGAAGAAGTAAATCGAGAGCTATTTGTTTGTTTATAAATTTATCTAACCTAAACTGGGTATTCTGCTTATTTATCTGTAGTTAATTTCTTCACTCAGGAAAACTTATTGAATGAGCAATTAAAGTACCTATCTAACAAAATAGCGCTTTGTACTATTTTGGCTAATAAAATAGTGAGGCATATCAGTAACATACAATCATAATTAAAAGTTAAATGCATTAAATTCTGTTATAGTATGTTTTTCAAAACTAGATTTCATTTAAAATATCTTGTTTCCAAACAAATTATTAACTTATTCATATCTTTGCTTTTTTTAGAAAGAAAAAAGATGCAATCGATCCCTTATTATTCAAATACAAGGTGCAACCCACTAAAAAAGAATTGTATGAGTGTGCTATTGTTAAGGCAACACAAATCAGGTAAAATTCTGTATCTTCTCTATGCTGGTTTAAAGTAGAATAATTATATTGTTCAGTTTATGGGCTAATGAATAGTATAGTTGAGGTGACCAGTATTTTCCTTATTCATTACTGAGTTTCTTCCTTTTTTTGCTTTTAGCTCAGAATATGTGTTTTTTTTTATTTTCTGTTTTCTTTTTTTTTTTTTAATTTAACTTTACAATATTGTATTGGTTTTGCCATATATCAAAATGAATCTGCCACAGGTATACATGTGTTCCCCATCCTGAATCCTCCTCCCTCCTCCCTCCCCGTATCATCCCTCTGGGTCGTCCCAGTGCACCAGCCCCAAGCATCCAGTATCGTGCATCAAACCTGGACTGGCGACTCATTTCATATATGATATTATACATATTTCAATGCCATTCTCCCAAATCATCCCACCCTCTTCCTCTCCCACAGAGTCCAAAAGACTGTTCTATACATCAATGTCTCTTTTGCTATCTTGTATACAGGGTTATTGTTACCATCTTTTTAAATTCCATATATATGCGTTAGTATACTGTATTGGTGTTTTTCTTTCTGGCTTACTTCACTCTGTATAATAGGCTCCAGTTTCATCCACCTCATTAGAACTGATTCAAATGTATTTTTTTTTTTTTTTTTTTGCTTTTATTTCCAATATTCTGGTAGGTGGGTCATAGAGGATCCTGCTGTGATGTATGTTGGAGAGTGTTTTGCCTATGTTCTCCTCTAGGAGTTTTATGGTTACTGGTCTTACTTCTAGATCTTTAATCCATTTTGAGTTTATTTTTGTGTATGGTGTTAGAAAGTGCTCTACTTTCATTCTTTTACAAGTGGTTGACCAGTTTTCCCAGCACCACTTGTTAAAGAGATTGTTTTTAATCCATTGTATATTCTTGCCTCCTTTGTCAAAGGTAAGGTGTCCATATGTGTGTGGATTTATCTCTGGGCTTTCTATTTTGTTCCATTGATCTATATTTCTGTCTTTGTGCCAGTACCATACTGTCTTGATGACTGTGGCTTTGTAGTAGAGCCTGAAGTCAGGCAGGTTGATTCCTCCAGTTCCATTCTTCTTTCGATAGCTTTGGCTATTGGAGGTTTTTTGTATTTCCATACAAATTGTGGAATTATTTGTTCTAGCTCTGTGAAGAATACCGTTGGTAGCTTGATAGGGATTGCATTGAATCTATAAATTGCTTTGGGTAGTATACTTATTTTCACTATATTGAGTCTTCCAATCCATGAACATGGTATATTTCTCCATCTATTAGTGTCCTCTTTGATTTCTTTCACCAGTGTTTTATAGTTTTCTATATATAGGTCTTTAGTTTCTTTAGGTAGATATATTCCTAAGTATTTTATTCTTTTCGTTGCAATGGTGAATGGAATTGTTTCCTTAATTTATCTTTCTATTTTCTCATTATTAGTGTATAGGAATGCAAGGGATTTCTGTGTGTTGATTTTATATCCTGCAACTTTACTATATTCATTGGTTAGTTCTAGTAATTTTCTGGTGGAGTCTTTAGGGTTTTCTATGTAGAGGATCATGTCATCTGCGAACAGTGAGAGTTTTACTTCTTCTTTTCCCATTTGGATTCCTTTTATATCTTTTTCTGCTCTGACTGCTGTGGCCAAAACTTCCAAAACTATGTTGAATAGTAATGGTGAAAGTGGGCACCCTTGTCTTGTTCCTGACTTTAGAGGAAATGCTTTCAGTTTTTCACCATTGAGGATAATGTTTGCTGTGGGTTTGTCATATATAGCTTTTATTATGTTGAGGTATGTTCCTTCTATTCCTGCTTTCTGGAGAGTTTTTATCATAAATGGATGTTGAATTTTGTGAAAGGCTTTCTCTGCATCTATTGAGATAATCATATGGTTTTTATTTTTCAGTTTGTTAATGTGGTGTATTACATTGATTGATATGCAGATATTGAAGAATCCTTGCATCCCTGGGATAAAGCCCACTTGGTCATGGTGTATGATCTTTTTAATGTGTTGTTGGATTCTGATTGCTAGAATTTTGTTAAGGATTTTTGCATCTATGTTCATCAGTGATATTGGCCTGTAGTTTTCTTTTTTTGTGGCATCTTTGTCAGGTTTTGGTATTAGGGTGATGGTGGTCTCATAGAATGAGTTTGGAAGTTTACCTTCCTTTGCAATTTTCTGGAAGAGTTTGAGTAGGATAGGTGTTAGCTTAATGGCAACGGAATCATACTTATCAATAATTACCTTAAACGTAAATCGGTTGAATGCCTCAACCAAAAGACAAAGACTGGCTGAATGGATACAAAAACACAAGACCCCTACATATGTTGTCTACAAGAGACCCACCTCAAAACAGGGGACACATACAGATTGAAAGTGAAGGGCTGGAAAAAGATTTTCCATGCAAATAGGGACCAAAAGAAAGCAGGAATAGCAATACTCATATCAGATAAAATAGACTTTAAAACAAAGGCTGTGAAAAGAGACAAGGTCACTACATAATGATCAAAGGATCAATCCAAGAAGAAGATATAACAATTATAAATATATATGCACCCAACATAGGAGCACCGCAATATGTAAGACAAATGCTAACAAGTATGAAAGGAGAAATTAACGATAACACAATAATAGTGGGAGACTTTAATACCCCACTCACACCTATGGATAGATCAACTAAACAGAAAATTAACAAGGAAACACAAACTTTAAACGATACAATAGACCAGTTAGACCTAATTGATATCTATAGGATATTTCATCCCCAAACAATGAATTTCAGCTTTTTCTCAAGCGCACACGGAACCTTCTCCAGAATAGATCACATCCTGGGCCATAAATCTAGCCTTGGTAAATTCAGTAAAATTGAAATCATTCCAAGCATCTTTTCTGACTACAATGCAGTAAGATTAGATCTCAATTACAGGAGAAAAGCTATTAAAAATTCCAACATATGAAAGCTGAACAACATGCTGCTGAATAACCAACAAATCACAGAAGAAATCAAAAAAGAAATCAAAATTTGCATAGAAAAAAAAAAAAATTTGCATAGAAACGAATGGAAATGAAAACACAACAACCCAAAACCTGTGGGACACTGTAAAAGCAGTCCTAAGGGGAAAGTTCATAGCAATACAGGCATACCTCAAGAAACAAGAAAAAAGTCAAATAAATAATCTAACTCTACACCTAAAGCAACTAGAAAAGGAAGAAATGAAGAACCCCAGGGTTAGTAGAAGGAAAGAAATCTTAAAAATTAGGTCAAAATATGTTTTTTATATAATGTAACCCCCTGTTTAATATTTTTCACTTTTCTATTTAATTTTTGACTTATACTTTGAATATAATTCTGCTAGATCTTGGTTACAGTCTTATTAACTCATTTTCTTCTTAATTGGTGAACCAGAGATTATAAGATGGGAAAGTTATGCTTGATAATAGAAGATTTAATTGACTTGCAGCTCTTTGTTAGCATCAAATGATAATACTACTCCTATAATAAAAGAGATAGTAATATTCGTCTAAGGTAGCCTTACTATGATAGAGTAGCTCTGACAAGGAGGACTTCCTTCAGTAATAGAAAGGTTATATGTGTACTGTCTAGTATGGTGGAAGTGTGGCTAGTAACAGTGCAGAACTGAAGTTTTTATTTTAATTTTATTTATTTAAAAAACATATGGCTAATAGGTGCCATGTAGAGCAATACATTTCTTGAGGACTAGTATATTTAGTTAACAGTCAAAAGAAAATTACTCTCAGCTAGTGTATGGTGCTGGGCTCCTTTTTCAGACCTTTTTTTTCATGTAGTCCTTCCTATAGTTTAGGAAAAAATACATATTTTGAGGAGGGCCACTACTTAAGAACTCCTATATTGTTTGTTTACTCATAGAAATTTTTAACTTAGCTTTTTCTTAAAAGGAGTACATTAAATTCAATTGAAATATTTGCTTTCTTTCCAGAACCTTTCTAGAAATACTTGTTATGTTTATTTTTTTGTCTTCTGTGTGTGGTGATGGTACTATTGTGGTTGCTGTTTTTTAATTGGGGCCTAAGGAAAATGAAAAATAGTGTATTTTTAAAGCTTTAATCATTCTAACTCTTTAATTTTAATCTCATGAATTTGCTGGCTTACATATGAAGTTTAAATACAAAATATTTTACAATTTGATAAAACCCATGTTCACTTCTGTTCACAATATCCATTTGAATGTTGATTTATGTAGCACTATGTGATACATGGTAGTCTGTGAATTTTGATTATGTTAAGAATTTTAATGGTAATACTTATAGGGATGATCATCTAATTTTATAAAATTTGGTTTACTCTGTGTAGTATATTTTCTTTGAGGTTTATTTGATTTCTAAGTGGTTCCTAAGCAACAAATGCATATACTGTTTTTGTAATAGACTTTTATGGTAGATCCACTCAAGTAGATCTTATAACATTCTACATAAATACTTCTTTACATATAAATATATATATATTCTCTCCATCTTTTTTGTTTAATGAAGTAGTAACGTAAATACTTCTGTATAAGTTTCTTGTAACTTATAAATACTATTGGAAAATGAAATGTTCTTTTCCTAGGTTTGAAACTGAATTATGGATCTAAAGAGATTATGGAGCTCAGATTGAATTCTTGGATATTAACACTTTCTTCTTTCTCCTCCTTTTCCTTATAGCCGGAGAAAACACCTATTTTCTCGTGATAAACTAAAGCTTTTTCTGAAGCAACACTGTGAACCACAAGATGGAGTCATTAAAATTAAGGTAGTTAGAACAGTGATATTATTTGTTGAAAAGAAGGAAGAAAGATAAAAATGAGTAGTGTTATAAGGTTGTAACATTGCAGAAATGTTACTCCAAAGTTGCTTGAAAATAGCTCTCTCTACCTGGAGCCAGTTTTTAGTTTCTTTGTATTCATTGGATTAAATACAGTTTTTATGCAATTGCTAGAAATGCTAGAGGCCTCAGTTACTTCTACGGTTCTCCTTGTATAAAAAGGTCAACCACGATAGATGAGAGTAAATGGAAGACTATGGGGGAAATTCCCTGGCAGTACAGTGGTTAGAACTCTGCATTTCCACTACAGGGAGCTCAGGTTCGATCCCTGGTCAGGGAACTAAGATCCCACAAGCTGCATGGCCAAAAAAAAAAAGGTGAATGGATAGGGCAACTAGAGTTTTCTAATAGTAATGCTGGCTCAGAAAAACAGATTCAAAGAACAATGCTAAAATAGATCCTACTAGGTAAGAAGATAATATATATAATAAAAAGAATCTCAGAGACCAATACTAAGCAGATAGATTATATTTCATTAATAACTATTTAGAGGGAAAAAACCAAGTTTAGGAACCTCATATTGTACACTCCAGTAAAAAGTTAAATGATAAAACTGAAACTAATTTTTTTAAATGAGAAATACTTATATTGGGAGAGAGACATTAAGTAAAACAATAGAATGGATTAGAGAAATGTATGCATGTATCGAAAGTCAGCTACTGTATGCCTAAGATTTGTGTATTTCATCATATGTATATATTACATCAAAAGAAAAGATACGAAGGAAAAGGGTATTTGGTTTATGTGAAGAGTAGTATTTCACATCTCTAGAGACAAAGATAAATAGAACTGGGACACTTGGTTAACTACTTGGAAAATAGTTGGAACTACTTGGAAAATAGTTGGGTCTACTTGGAAAATAGTTGGCTCTATTTGGAAAATGTTGGGTCTAACTCAAAAAATAAAAAGGACATAAAATAAATCTTAATGTTATTTATGCTAAAGTACTTAGGTGGAGCAATATAAAAGAAATACCAAGGATGAGATTGATTTGACAATATGAACTTATGTAGGATTAAAAATGTCATGAACAGATTTAAAGGGCAAGTGCTAGAGGAAAGATACTTTCAGTGAATACATTGAGGAGCTCAAATCAATTATAAAATATGAGAACTCCATTAGAAAAATAGACATGATCAAAATTTATAGTGGATGAAGTATAAAACTTGAAAACATGTAAGGTAAAATCATCTGAAAGAATTTTTAAAGTATTTGTCTTGATAAGAGAACATGATTTAAGCATTCTTCTGTCTATAGTATTGAACAGGTAGTCATGTAAAATGATGCTTAAAAAAGTTGATGATTTAGACACTTGTGATAAATGGCTAGAACAGTACCTAACATTTGATAGACAGTCAATGAATATAGCTGCTTATGTGTATCATAAATAGCCAGTTGGCCAGTTCACCTAATTTTATAAGATTTCTTCCACATCAGCGAATAAAAATAGCCCAAATAAGGAAAAAATGGTGACAGACATAAGTTTTCACCCAGGAAAATAAAGTCAATAAGTTTGAAAAGTTCAACTTTACTTAATAAGTAAATAAAAATTAAGGTTTTAGTGAATATTTTTCTCTTAGGAGTATAATGAAAGATGGTTAGTGGCTATTCTAGTATACTTATACACACACACACACTCCCCCCCCTTAAAACAACCAAGTTTGATACACAGTTAGTAGATATTCTAGTACACACACACACACACACACACACCCTTAAAACAACTAAGTTTGATACCCAGTATGGTGAATGTAGTAGACTGTTGTTAGGAATACCTGCAAGAACACAAAGATGTGGGATTTTTTTTTATTGTGTGTGTTGTGTGTGTGAATAAGGATACCTTGGCAGTTAATATAGTAAAGCCTATTTGATCCTTTTTGGGTATGTGTTTCAGAAGAAGCCATCCACTTATACTTAAAGTACTGTTGTCTATAAAGTGAAAGTTGCTGAGTCGTGTCTGACTGTTTGCAACCACATGGACTATACAGTCCATGGAATTCTCCAGGCCAGAATATTGGAGTGGATAGCCATTCCCTTCTCCAGGGGATCTTCCCAACCTAGGGATGGAACCCAGTCTCCCACACTGCGTGTGGAATATCACAGGTTATTTAAGTGGGACAGTAGACAGCCATCTTAATGGAATTTAATGTGAAATCTTAATGAATTATTCATTTACTGTGTTAGGTGTTAAAAGCTATGTTCTACCAAAAGTAAAAATATTATTATAGTAAATTGAATTCCCAGTAGAAGCAATCCTATTTTATTAATAACTTAAAATTTTATATCATCACATTTTCTGTATTTCTGTAAATAGCATTTTTTTTGGAGAGGAAGAAAGAAGATAATCTTTGCTGTTAGACCAAAACTTATCTTCAGAATTGCTAATCGAAAATAAGAAGTTTAGAGTTGGACATGGATGAAAGTAGAAGGAAAGAAACTCTTGATTTTAGCAGATATCCAGGAACCACACAACTTACAGTAAAAATGAGGTTGACTTCTATGAACTTAAATTTTGAGTTGAAACTTTATAGAAATTTATCAGTATTTCTGCTTTTATCCAGACCAGCTTTAAAATTTGATACATAAAGTATTTAAGTTATCATTTCAAACTGAAGGGGGAAGTCTAAATGTTCAGCAGTTAGGCTAAGAAAAATTTATTGATTTAATATAGTGGATTTTTTAATATTTAATATATGGATTATTTATTTACTAGAAAGCCTCATACAAAATTAGTCAAAAGCAAACAAAAAAGATTATTGTATAAGTGAAATTTTGAGATAGTTTTAGAATTCAGGAAACTGTTGAAGCATTCTTAAATATTTTATGGTGAAGGAATCCTTTGAATTGTGGATTTCTTCCTGGTAAAGCTGATTAATTATGTAATTTTTAAAAGGATCAAGAAATAAAATGTATGTTACTATACAATACACATAAAATTCTAATGCTTTTGACCTGGTTTTTAACAGTAATCATATGACATGTTAAAGCTTATATACATATGATTTACTAATGTGTTATTATACCCTGTGTCGTCTTTTTTTTTTTTTTTTTTAATGAAGGCATCATCTCTTTCAACATATAAAATAGCAGAACAAGATTTTTCTTACTTCTTCCCTGATGATCCACCCACATTTATCTTCAGTCCAGCTAACAGAAGAAGAGGGAGACCTCCCAAACGAATATCTGTTAGTCAGGTAAATAGAGAATAGATAAAAAGTGCACAGTAGTTCTTAATAAAACTAACCAAAATTACGAGTAGGGTTTGGCTCGCTTCACCCCTGGACCCTGTAGGAAGGAACACTTTCCTTCACACAAGAACAGGGTGTAGTGTATTTTGACAACTGCTTAGCAGTGAGGCTTGTAGAAGTTTCAGGTGTGAGTTAGACATGAGTCTCATGCCACAGGGGTTTCGTACTGAAATGTAAGCAGTTACTAAAATGTAAAGCATGATAGACTACAAAAATGTCTCTGACATGTGTTTACTCTGCCTCTTTCTTATTTGATGTCTACACCAGCTAGTTTAAGTACCCTGGAATATTTTTGTTTGTTTTTCTAATGCATATTTTTAAGGCTCCTCTTATGTATTATTGGTTTTTTTTTCTGGGAGGTTTTTGTACTAATTTGTAGAACTATAGAATTAACTTATATTCTATATGTTACTATGATTAGAGTTACTAAAAGTTCAATTATATTTTAGAATAAAACCTTAGTATAAAGAAAGTATAATTGATGAGGGCTTTACATTTTTTCGTTTTTTAAGTGTAAGGAAAAAGTAGACCAGTTTGTAAAAGTTGTGGTTACAACTTTACTTTCTTGGTTTTTATGTGTGTGTTTTGTTTTTATTTTTTTAGGAGGACAGCATTGCCAGTAAACAGACTATTGCAGGCTATAGGAACAAAACTACTAAAGAAAGAGACAAACTTTTAAAACAAGAAGAAATGAAATCACTGGGTGAGTTTTAATGTAAAGAATATACCAAAGATTTTGGCAAACAGAAGAGGCTTAATAAATGTCTCCAATTCCTTCACCTTCATTTGTTGTCAGCCCTCTTAATACATTTTTTTGTCTCCAAAAACTGTTTAGTTACAGGAAAGTGTATTTCTCTGTGCCTAGGTAGGGGATGTTTCTAAAATGGCTTATTTCTGGTTTTGTCTTTCTTAAGATTAGTTTTTTCCCTCATATAACTATTAATTTCTTTGATAAATGAGACCTCTGTTTATCTCTTAAAACAACATTTCAAGGTATAACATATCCTCTATTAAACTGACCTAATGCTAGATTAAGCACAAGTTGGCAGTTTCTAGCCATTTTTGTTTGATTCCTACAGCCTTATAAAACATTGTTTCCCAAATGTGACTATATACATGAATCATTTGGGAATCTTACTAAAATGAAGATTCTAAATTAGTAGGCCTGGGTGGGAGAAAAGATTCTGCATTTCCAACAAGGTGGTACCTTGCTGCTGGTCTTAGGGCCACACGCAAGGCTTTCAAAGGCAGGTTTGTGTTTGTCCTATGGCAGTAGTTTGTCTTAAACAGAGAGGACTTGCTCTTCCCATTTTAATCACCAGCTGACTCCCTCTGTGAGTGTCTCTTGATCTCATTTAAACCTTAAAATATTTCTGAGGTTCTTTTGTTACATTTAAAAAGTGTGGTATTTTCTATCTGTGTACAATTCTAAGTCTGATCTTCTCCACAGCTTTTGAAAAGGCTAAATTAAAAAGAGAAAAAGCAGATGCCCTAGAGGCAAAGAAAAAAGAAAAGGAGGATAAAGAAAAAAAGAAGGAAGAATTGAAGAAAATTGTTGAAAAAGAGAGACTGAAGAAGAAAGAAGAAAAAGAGAGGCTTAAAATAGAAAGAGAAAAGGTATATCCAAGTATATTAGTTATACTCTCCACAAATAGTAAATAGTATTCAACACTTTATATATTTAAGTTCATGGTTAATTTAAAAATACTTTTATCACTTTCATTTACATTTATAGTTGTGCATAGAGCACTGATAAATGGTATTGGGATATCTCCATTTTCCTTGGAAAATTTAATGAATGATTTAAGGTTCAACATATATGAGTGACTTTACGTCTCAGAGCCTCTTCCGAAGTACAATTCTAACGTTGCTTTTCTTCATTGTTTAGACTTCCATATTTAGGGAAATAAAACTTTCAGAAGTAAAACTACATTGTTAGAAAAATACAATAAAATGTATGAGCGATAAGAATTAGTGTAGTGTTGTTATTTTCCTTGAAGAATAAATTATCTTTGTTTCAGCAAATCTTTTATTATCATCTTCAGCGGTAGATATTTCTTAGAGAATTCCATAGCTGGTTTCTTCTGAAGTCCATCGTTGTCATTGGTTTTCTGGATGTTCACAAGCACCCTTGGAGAAGGACATGGCAACCCACTCCAGTATTCTTACCTGGAGAATCCCATGGACAGAGGAGCCTAGTGGTCTACACCCCATAGGGTTGCAAGAGTGGGACATGACTTATTGACTAAGCCACCACAAGTACCCTAGATGATCATGTTATATATTATGTTCATTTAAATTGCATGTGTTTCTTGAATTATTTCAGATAGGCCCTTGCGTGGAAGTAGGGAGTGTCTGATATGTGTTCACTCCAGAAAGTGTAGAATACAAGAAAAAAAAAAAAAACCACTTGTAATCTAAATGGTAATATTTAGAGATAGCATTATTGCTTTGATTAATTTATTTCTAACTTTATTGTGGCGCTTAAAGAATAAGATCCAGCATTTATAATTTTGTATATATATATTTTAACATTATTATAAACATTCTGTCCTGCTACTAAATAAACTAAGTAATGTGAAATTTTTAGTGACTGCATGTAGTATTTAATCAAATAGATACAGGTAAGCACTTTACAAATTTTTGCTCATAAACAAGGATACTTTGTTCAAATTTATGAACAAAAGTCTTTCCTGTTTTTGGATTGTGTCTCTGGATTAATTTGTAGAATTGAAATACTAGGTCAATGGGTAAGAACATGTTAAAAACTTTCTGTACCTAGTGAACATAGGTATTTGTTTGTCAAATGTGTTGTACTTATGTATACTCTTAGCAACAGTGAATGAAAATACCCATCTTATTACACCCTACAAGAATTATTTGGGTGGAGGGAGGGCTTATTTCAGCAGGCCACTCAAAGCACAGTTAAGTTCTGTAACTATCTAGGTGTTTTCTGTTAAACTTGAGAAGTGTACATCTGTTTACTTTCAGTGTTAATAAATCTCAAAGAATATTAACATGCATTAAACATATATATTATTACATAGTTAACATATTTATTGGAAATAATTATAACAAAATATTTTGTTTACATTCTGCTTTATCAGAGACTTTTTAGGGTCAGTATTTATCCTGCAGTTTCAAATACCAGAACCAAGAAGAAAAGTTGTCAAAAGACCAACTGAGCAAAAAGTTCACCAATTGTACTCTAATATTGCTTTTACTTACTGTCCCCTCTGTGTGTCTCTAGGCAGTTAATTTTTAAATGAATCTTGAAAACTAATGTATTACAAATATAAGGGGGGGGTAGTTATGTTAGGTACTCTAATAATTTCTTATCTCTTCACTTGAGATCTCATTAATTTAAAGTGGAGAAAGCACTGCTATAGACAAGGTCAGATTGAATTAATATTTACCCATGAGTTGCTATGTGTCAAACGTCTTTCATCTTTGTAGCAGTTGTATCAGACAGGCATAGTTTTGATCAGTGGTTTTAACCCTTTTATGTACAGCAGAATCCCCAAAAGAGCTTAGTAAAACATCAGTTGCTGGGTCCCAACCCTGGAGTTCCTAGTCCAAGAGATCTAGGTAGGGTGCAAGTATTTGTGTTTCCTACTGGTTCCGAGGTGATGCCGATGCTGCCTTATAAATATCTTATAAGAATTTTTATTGACCTTTCATTTTAGGAAAGAGAGAAGTTGCGTGAAGAAAAGAAAAAGTATATGGAATACTTAAAACAGTGGAGTAAACCCAGAGAAGATATGGAATGTGATGACCTTAAGGTATAAGCATGTTATGTGATGTTTCACACACCTGTGTAACAGAGGAGATAGCCAATTAGGCAAATATGTATATTTAGAGTTCTAGGAGAGCATTGTTAGTATTTTATAACAAGCTTTGATAATGATTCTTATCCTGTGGAAATAGTTGGTCATCTGTGCTATCCTTGGTAGTCCAGTAACCACTGGAGCCAGGCAAACATTTAATGTGGTTACTGGACAAAGATTCTGCCTGTCTCCAGAAATAACCAAAGTATCTATACCAAACTCATTCATCTCATTTTATATGGAACCATTTCTAAGACAATAGATGGTAGATTAATTTTGTTCCATATCCTAAGGAAAATACCACATTAGAGATCATACTGATATGGCTAATGCCTTGGCCTCAGAATCTAGGTTAGGAGTCACTCGTAACTAGGAAATGTAGTCAGAAGTACAGCTCAACCTAAATTATGCTGTTAGTTGAATGAAAGAAAAAATGATTTAGTAAGTAATTTAGAGACTGTGATTTAGTATAAGGTATAAGGTTGAATTAAAGCCACCGCATCTATAATTTTTAAAGTTCTAAAAGTGATTATAATGAACATCCAGGGTTGAGAAATGTGAAATAGTTCTTAGGTAAAGAATATATCATATCTGTCTTTGTACAATTTCCTGTACTTGGTTCAAATAGTTATATAAATTGTTTAATCTTGCAGGAACTTCCAGAACCAACTCCAGTGAAAACTAGACTACCTCCTGAAATCTTTGGTGATGCTCTGATGGTTTTGGAGTTTCTTAATGCATTTGGGGAGCTTTTTGATCTTCAAGATGAGTTTCCTGAGGGAGTGACCCTAGGCAAGTGCTATTGCTATGTGATAGTTCACCCTAAAATTAGTGGTTTAAAAGAACGAATTATTCTCTCTCAAAGTTCTGTAGAGTCACTGGACCCAGCTATCCAGTCCTCTCTTGGGGTCCTTCATGTGATTACAGTCACAGTGGCTGGGACTGGAGTCACCTCAAGGCTCACCTGGCTCAGTGTTCAAGGTGGCTTCTTCACACACATGCCTGGTACCCCGGTGTTCCTCCACATGGTGTCCTGCTTTGTCAGAGTAGCCTGCACTTCTTATGTGGCAGCGAGTGCTCCAAGGGGCTGGAAACAGAAGCTATCACTTTTCTTAAAGGCCAGGCCTAGAACTGCCAAGCCTTGCTTCTGCTGTATTCCATTAGTTAGGCCTCCTGGGATTCAAGGGGGTGAAGGAATAGACCTCATTTCTTGAGGGTGGCATGGTATGTAAGTGCAGGGAAGGGAGGGATTGACAGCCATATTTGAAGACAAGTTACTGCCTAACTTTAACTTACGATTGCTTCTCCTCTGCACTTACATACTGTTACTTTGTATGTACATCATAAGAGCTAAATTAGTATGAGAAGGGCTTTAGATCCCATTTTAGATTTTTAGCTAACCAATAGAAAAATAATCTTCTTTAGATCCAGATAAAAATTCTAAAAGAATTTTAATGCCACTCTTATTTTATCGACTGTATTCTTCAGGAGGGCTTTCACAGTCCCTTAGTTTTTCTTTATGAGCTAGGTGAGGCATGAATCACTGTGCCTTACAGATCAAGAAGGTCTAAACAACGCTGGTTGAGGTAAGACATTTAGGGTAGGTGAATTAGATGAGAATTATTTATGACCTGAACACAATATTAGGATTACAGCTAATGCTGATGATTACCTCTTATGTGTACTGTTTGGTAAACAGTCATGTCCCATATAGCTCTTGAGAACACTGGGACAACAATAACATCTTTGGTGTCATTACTCAAATTAGAGTAAGATTATAATTTTTAATATATGACTAATTTGCATCTCAGGTTTAAATTTAGGTGAAATATTGTATCAACTGAGGCTAATTTGGCTTTCTTTGAATGCAGTGATTTTTGGCTTATGATTTTGTTGTAATTACTAAAAATTACTTTGTGATACTTGGCTTTACCTGATGGGCACTTAAGAAAATAGTTACACAGGCTATTGTTGATTAAAATGTTTATTGTTCCAATGGAGTTGTTTTTCCAGTATGTGACCAGAACTTTAAATTCATTTTAAACATTTTATTCACAGAAGTGTTAGAGGAAGCTCTTGTAGGAAATGACAGTGAAGGCCCACTATGTGAATTGCTTTTTTTCTTCCTGACTGCCATCTTCCAGGCGATAGCTGAAGAAGAAGAGGAAGTAGCCAAAGAGCAAATAACTGATGCTGACACCAAAGGTCAGAATTCAATATTATTGCTGGCTGATAGTAGCTTTGTAGTGAAATAAACTTGTGATTAAATTTTAAATTAACTTGGCTTTTACAGTTATAAAACATGGTCGTTCAAGTTACTTGATTTTTGAGTCATATGCTAGCAACACATTATCAGTTGTTTTACAGAAGCTTTGTTTTAATATATCCTGTTTCTGATGACCTTAAAAATGCTGCAACCCCCACCCTGCCAACCTATCTTGTTTTTTATTCCTCTAGATTTCTCCTGTGATTTAGGAATCTTACAAATTTCATTGACCAGTATGTGTAATTCCAGGAAATTTACTGAATAGCACTGAGTTTTTGTCCCCATCCGAGAAAATACTTCAGTTGTTGTTATTAATACTTTAAGTTAAAAGTATTATTACTGATTTCATTTCATTCTGACAATTTTTAGATCAGAGTTAAGGAACATTTAATTTTTAAATTTTGCTAGTTTGAACTAGAAATTTTGCTCTTTAATTTCTGTACAGTTAAGTATCTAGAGTCTGTATGGTACATATTAATGTAGGAATAATTCTTGGGGAAATCTTATTTTATTTTCAATACAGAGTAGAGTGTTCATTGTTTTATTTAGGATTTACCTCAATCCAAGGAATTGTTAAGCATTTATATTAACAGGTTGATTTGACTTCCTGAATAAAATTCTCTGTGAATTTTGCCACCTATGAGATCGGACCATTAAATAAACTTTAGTGTATTATGTAGAAATACACGATAAGAAATAGTTTCGAGCCATCTTGATAGCATAATCTTAGTAGGAAAAAAAATGGGACATTCCTCCATTCAGGTAGCGTGGTTGGCCTTAGATACTTTGAGCTAATTTCCTTTATGCCTGGTCGATGGAGCAATAGGATAGTCATGAGGATGTAGTCAGTTCAGTTGTCTTTTGATTTTGCAGTCAAAGTTCAAGCAAAATATATTCTCTTGCTTGAGTGCTAATCACTCTAGCTCCCTTATCAAGGCCATTTTAGCAATGTGGTCTTCATTGTCATCTTGGATGATTTAGTCAGTTTCATAAAAGGGAAGGGAGAGGGGTATATCCATTTATAAAACATCCAAAGATTTTCTATTGACAAGTACCACCACTAAAGATGGATGATCTAAGATAGACTGTGTAACATATATTCATTCTTTTAACCTTTAGGTTGTCTTAATGACCGATAACATCACAAGGTTATTGACCAAATTCTGACCTTAATACAAGACATAAAGCTTTCTTTAATTCAGGATTTGAATTAGGTGAATTTTGTAGTTTTGGAAGGCTTAATGACAAAAAGTGGGGTCAAAAGGAAATTATATTGGAAAAGCAGCTAATGTAAAGGAAAAACTGTTGATGTTTGTATTGCCATTTTATTTTCCATTCATGATTTGTCATTCCTGTAATTTTTATAGCTCTACTTCTATACCAACTGTCTATAAAGTCTACCTCGGAATAAGTATTGACCATTAATAATGCTTTGTTTGAAACTATTTAAATGTTATGGAGGGAGAAAAAATTACTTCAAAAATTTCACCCTTCTCTCATTTGCCTAATACCACATTTTAAATGGTGACTTCAGTTTCATTAAGGGCCCCAGACTGTTCCCCCAGGTATTTTTCATGTATTCTCCCATCTCAGTAACAAAAAGGGTTTTCTGTAGTCTTCCTGAAAGCACCTGACATAATCACATGGGATTGAATATTATTTACTTCTTCATTAGCTGGCCTTCCGTAAGGTGTTTCTTGCTCCTTTTAGAAATGGGGAAATTGGGCAGACAATAAAAGCGTGTATTTACCTCAGTGGTGAAACATGAGGTCCAGTGAGGTCATTTACTGAAGATCACATAGAGATTAAGTGATGGCGTAACGAGAAAGACACCATGTATGTGTTGTTTTATCCTCATACCACCATTATAAGGAAGATGTAATTATTTTTGCCTTTATATGTAAAAGAAGCTTAGTCTTAAGGAGTTTAATTAACTTGCCTAAAGACACGTGGCTAATAAGAAGTGATGGATACAAACTCAGGCACTCTGGACTGGAGCCTCGTAATGATTACATTTTATTACCTTATAATATGGCAAAGAAGTAATTATCTGTCAAGAACATGTAATTTTTTGGCCTCCTTGTTTTTATATTGAATCTTGGAAATTTTGACCAGCAATTTTTTAACTTAGATTATAAATATCAGTTCCTCTCTTTAGTCTTACATCATGAACTTAAATGCCTTTCACAAGTATAGAGACAAAAGCATTCTCCTGATATATAATAGTTATGTGTATTGCTGAGATGTTATTGTTTAGTGTTGAAATTATATGTACCTGATTCTAGATTATGATGATGATAAATGTATGTTTCAGGTGGTCATCCCCCACACAGTTTAGCTGTATTCTCTTGGTATGATGTATCCAAGTGACTATCTCAGCAAATAAACCCTAGAATGATATTTACAGTTTCTTGAAAGAGCAATTTGGTAGATAGATGAGTTGAAGAATATGTATTTTAGCATGTTAAACACAACTAAAAGTAAATTGTCATTTTGTTGGTTGTCCATTTCCTGAGGCCTTTACAGCCTTTGTCCCAGGAAATGATAGCTTACTATAGATAAAATAAGTTGAATTGCTGCAAAGGAAGAGAGCCAGTACACTTATACAGCTTTTTAACTAGGACTTGTTAATTTTAGAGTGCCTATATTAATTTTAAGTTTGTTTGGCTTTGTATGTAAAATGAAAATTGAAAAAAGTTTTACATCTAGTATTTCCCTGGTGAGGAACATTATAAATGTCTGTCATTTCGACTAAATTCATGGCCTTGTAGGAATAACTTATGTATATATGTAACATTTAGTTAGGTAACTTCTCCTGTGTGGTACTGTTTATGCTTCAAATGCTGTGGAATTGTCAGTAACTGTAATCTGACATAATCCCAAAGGGCCTTTTTCCTTTAGTAAAGGACAGCAGTTCTTTTCTCTAAGGTTCATTTTTTCAGCTTGTGAACTTTGAGGAGGGAAAGTAGAAAGTGAAGGAACCACAGAACCAGGTTAGCTCAGTGATTTCCCAGCTCTAATCCATGGAGGCCTACAAATTGTACAGGGATTCCTCCCTGCTAGTGTAGGAGAGTTGAAAAGATGAATGGGCAGGATTATCATCTCCATTCACTTTATATGGTGCTTCCAAGAAATACTTGAGGAATTTGAAAACTGCTGATCTTGACTTAGCGCTGTAAAAAAAATGAAGCCAATTAAGTGCCTGATCTAGAGGCTACGTAAGTAGAAACTAGGGATGGACAGAGCTAAGAGTAGAATTTACATTATCTGAGACTTAGTCTGAAGCTGTGTCTACTGTGGTAGAGCAGAAGGGCTTTTTATCAGCTTAAAAGTTTTTTCATTGGTGACATTTTATTATCTATGTAAGGAATAATTGTATATCCTAATGGTTTAAATATATTTATGTCAGTAGACTTGCTCTTTGGTCCTATTTGTAGCTTAAGCACTGTTTTCAAAGCTGAAGCAGTTTACTTAGAAAGTACAGGGATATCTTCCTATTGTTTCATGGATCAGAGAGTTTGCAAAATAAAAACAGGCAATTTAAATGAAGAGATAAATCTGTGGTTAAGTGACAGTAGTATTGTCTTTAAGTTCTTCTAGCTCTTTTCCTGCGTTGGTTTTGTGATGATTACAACTTATACTTTGTTATGATTCAGTATTTGTAATTGAATATTTATGAAAGATTTGGATATCTTCAAATAGATTCTGATTTTCAAAGTAGAGTTTTTTTAAAGTTATATTGAGCAAGGAAATTTGTCTTTCATTTTAAAGTGTATTTTACCATATTTTTGGAATGTGTATGTGTATCTTGTTGGTAACTTGGAAATTGTCTTCTCTATGTTAAGTAAGGGGAAAATTAGTGTGTAGTACATGTCTTAGGATTTATAGTTTTAGGTGGAGCCTAGGCAGAATGTGAATGATGCTTGTGGTACCTAGTGTCAGTTCTTTTGAGGTTCCTGAATGTTAAGCTGTTTGCTGTTTCTTTCATCATTTTAAAAAGGGCATTATTCCCAAATATTCAAGCTTTGATTTGCACTAGAATAAAGTATTTATTTCCTTAAAGATCTAACAGAGGCTTTGGATGAAGATACAGACCCCACAAAATCTGCACTGTCTGCAGTTGCATCTTTGGCAGCTGCATGGCCGCAGTTGCATCAGGGTATGTGTGGGTTTTTGTTTTTTTTTTTATTGCCTTTTTATTTTTATAAAGGTATATTTTACATTACTGAGGATTTATTGTTTACATTCTAAATGACTGTTTCGTTTTTAATGACTATAGGCTGCAGTTTGAAAAGCTTGGATCTCGATAGCTGCACTCTTTCTGAAATCCTCAGACTACACATCTTAGCTTCGGGTGCTGATGTAACATCAGCAAATGCGAAGTACAGGTATCAGAAACGAGGAGGGTTTGATGCTACAGATGATGCTTGCATGGAGCTTCGTTTGAGCAACCCCAGCCTGGTGAAGAAACTGTCAAGCACTTCAGTGTATGATTTGACACCAGGTAAACTTTGCAAGTTAGAATTTGTATAACCTTCCTACTTATGCCCAGAATACTTGGTAGCCGACGAGAAAATTTTAGATGACATTTAGTTTTAAAAGAGAAAGGAAGAAAACAGTCTTTTTAAAAAAAATTATCAGAATACAAATAGTGACCTAAATTAACTACAGTTGTTATTCATATTAACTTTTAATTATTTATGATTTTCTTGTCTTTTTTCTCTTTGGATTTTCTATTAATTTAAAAATGTGTGGTTAGTTTACTACATCTAGCAAGTCTAGAAAGATAAGTGGGAATTAGCTAGCTTTAATTTTTATTTATTAATATATCAGAAATGTAAGCTGTAGCTGCAGAATGCTAACATTCAGTTGAGTAAATGTTTGAGCAATGAGGCACAATATGTAAAATTAAGAGTTTTTTTTACTTCCTTTTATAGATAAAAGTAAAAATTGAAATGTACAATATATAGTATTGAATTTATTATGCTTATTTAAGGAAACATAAGAAAACCTAATTCCTAAGAGTCATGTAGTTTAAAAAATTTTTATTGTGGTATAGTTGAGCTAACATTCATATAATTTTTAAAATTTATGGTAGTGTTTTTGTGCAGTCTTTTCTGAGTAGCAATTTGCCTATTGCCATTTGTGTGTGTGTGTGTGTGTGTGTGTGTGTGTGCATGTATGCATGCTCAATCACTTAGTCATGTCTCTTTGCAACCCTGTAGACTGTAGCCCTGTCCAAGGGATTCTCCAGGCAAGAATACTAGAGTGGGTTGCCATTTCTTACAGGGATCATCCCGTACCAAGGATCAAACCCACATCTTGCGTCTCATGTGGTTATAACTTAGTTTTGATTTGTTCTTCATACATAAGCTACATAAGCCTAAAATTAAAACTTAAAAGTTAATTCTTTGCAATTAGAAAGTTTTTCATGTCTGTTTAGTAGTTATTAGTATTTGAAATGTGTTGTATATCACATAACTGTTAATTGGATTCAAAGTTGCTTTTTTCCATAAATGCCACTAGCTTAGTTGATCTTAAGAGACTCTTCCCTAGTCTTTATTAAATATTTTCACATTGAGCCACAAATTAAATTTTTTCTTGTCATTGATAATCCAGAAGTTATTTACCAATTTTTGGCAGGAGAAAAGATGAAGATACTTCATGCTCTCTGTGGGAAACTACTGACCCTAGTTTCTACTAGGGATTTCATTGAAGATTATGTTGACATATTAAGACAAGCAAAACAGGAGTTCCGGGAGTTAAAAGCAGAACAACATCGAAAAGAGAGGGAAGAAGCAGCTGCTAGGTGAGAGATAATTATAGTCCGTTGTGCTAATGAAAGCTATTTATTTCTTTTCCTCTAAAAACATGTTGGGGACTTTCTTGGCAGTCCAGTGGTTAAGACTCCACACTCCCAATGCAGGGGACATGGGTTCAATCCCTGGTCAGGAAACTAAAATCCCATACATGCTGTACAGCACAGCAAAAAAAATAACAATAATAATAATAAAATTTATTAAAAAATAAAACCATGTTGGGCTGTTATGAATAGATTACTTTGTAGTTTGTGATAACATTTGGAGCATTTTCTGTAATTGGGTGGTTAAAGATAAAAAGTTAAAAGTATCATATAGACTATAATATTTTATTTTAACTTTCAGAATTCGTAAAAGGAAAGAAGAAAAACTTAAGGAGCAAGAACAAAAAATGAAGGAGAAACAAGAAAAACTAAAGGAAGATGAGCAAAGAAATTCAATTGCAGATATATCTGTTGGGTATGGTTCGAATTACACTGCTTATCTGGATGACATAAAGAATAAAAATCAGCACCTTAAACTCTAAAATGCTTTCCAAATTTTTAGAAAACGAATTTTCTGTAGTTTTGTAATAGTGTCAGCAAGCCTATGAAATTTACATACAGAGAGTCCTCAGATATACATGTGTTGGTTTTTTTTTTTTTTTAAAAAAAAGCACTTTGAGGGAATCTAAAACTGCTAGCATTACTCATTCTAGCATTACTAATAGTATCTCTCCCTTCCACCACCATCATCACAGTTGTACTCTGTGTTTCACAGAGTTCCTTCAAGCTTTTTAAGGAAGAGATTGGAGCTTTTGGTAGAAGGTGGAGGGAGAAGATGTCAACACCTTAAATAATTCAGTGACTGCCTAAAGTATTTTATTACATATTGACATATTAGGGATGAATATTGGCTGTGAAGACAAGTGGGAACTTTTCCTATATTGTAGATGGCAAATCATATTCAAAATTAGCAGAAATAATCATTATAAAATAAAATCTGAAAAAGAAATTCTAAAAACCTCAGTATTCCAAATTCAGCATATTGACTTTTGATTATACTTACATATAAAAATACCTGTTACATTCATAGGTCACAAACTTGGAACAGTTGTATTTTATATGGCCATCAGTAATACTTTAAGAAATTTATTTGGATACCTTGAGAAAGTTAATAATAGATATGACACCTAAACTACAAGCAACCAAATAAAAAATAGACTTCACCAAAATTGAAAACTTTTGTGCTTCAAAGAACACTGTTGAGAAAGTTAAAAAAACAACCCAGAGAAGAGAAAAAAATTTTTATAAATCATATATCTGATGATGGTCTGACATCCAGAATGTATAAAGAACTCACACAACGCAATAGTAAAAAGACAACTCAGTTTTTAAAATGGGCAAAGGATTTTAACAGGCATTTCTTCAAAGAAGATCTATATGAAGCACATAAAAGGTGCTCAACATCGTTAGTCATTAAGGAAATGCATATCAAAACCACGATGAGATATACTTCACACTTACTAAGATGGCGGTATTTCAGTTGAGGGATGGTAACGTATGTTGGTGAGAATAAAGAAATTAGAACTCTCATACATTGCTCACAGGGATGTGTAAAACAGTGTGGCTGCTTTGGATAAGTTTGACAGTTCATCAAACAGTCTAAACCATGTGTTACCATGTAGCCAGCAATTCCACTCCTAGGTATGTACCCAAGAAAATTAAGAGCATACATTCACCCAAAAATGTATACATGAAAGTTCATAGCAGCATTATTCTTCGTAACCAAAAAATAGTCCAACCCAAATGTTCATCAGTCCGTCAGTTGATGGATAAACAAAATGATATACTGCTTCTGTGGTATATCCTTATAGCAGAATGTTATTCAGAAATAAGAAGGAATGAAATTCTGATACATGCTACAACATGGGTGAACTTTGGAAACATGCTAGGTGAAAGAAGCTAATCAAAGAAGACCGTGTGATTATTCTATTTATAGGAAAAGTCCAGAATAAGCAAGTCCAGAGCAGAAAGTAGAATCAGTGGTTACCATGGGCAGTGGGGAAAAGGAATTGAAAATAGTATCCAGCTTTTCTTCTGAGATGATGAATTAGATAGAGGCAGTAATTGTACAGCCTTGTTAATATTACTAAAAACCACTGAGTTGTACACTTTAAAATGGTGATTTTTATGGTATGTGAACGCTGTCTCAAATTTTTTTTTACACTTTATAAATATTTTTCCAATTATGTCAGTTATACCAAAAATACTGTATTCATTTAAGGTATATAAAATAATGATTTGATAAATGTATATATTGTTAAATGATTACTATAATTTAGTTAATATTCATTGCCTCATGTAGTTGCAATTATTTTTTCCATGTGATATCTTCAGTTTTTTAAAAAAAGAAATTAGGCATGTAATAGATCCCACCACTTCATATGTTTGTACTCATCTAACCTCACTCATTTATGTTATCCCTCTGGCTCCTGAATACATTGAGTTTGCAAAACTCTTTGAATGTAGAACATAAGTGGTGGAATTCAAATTCCATGCAACTTTAATTTTGATTTGGACAATACAGTGATTTGGACAATACAGTGATAAAACATCCATATTGTTCCTACTTACTGTATCTGAATTTGTCTACTTCTCCCCCCTACTGTTTGTCTACTTATCTCCTTTTATACTCTGAGCCACCATTACCTCCCAGCCAGCTACCTGGATTAATTTCAGTGGCCTCTTTACTAATCTCCCCTCATCTGCTTTCTATCTCAGATGATTTTCCACATAACAGCAAGAGTACCTTCTAATCATGTCATTTCCCTTTTCTAAACTCTTCCACTTTTTCCCTGTAGCTTCTCCCCATCCACCCCCATTGCTCTTTGAATAATGCCCTAAAAGGCCCAGTATGATCTTGCCCTGATTTTTCTCATTCGTATCTTAAATTGCTTCTTTTTTGTTTATATTCTTGTCAAAATTACAAGCTCCTTCCTTTTCCCTTGAGCTCAGTGCATTTGCAGGTTATTCCTTCTTCTAGAAACAAAGATTTTTTCTTAACTGCCACCTCACCCCTCCCAGCCTCCTTAGTCTTGCAGTTTAAACGTCACTTCTTATAAGCGAGCGTTACTTGATCCCTGAGATTAGGGATCAAGTTCTCCTCAAAATGCTTTCATAGCATTTTGAACTCCTTCTTTTTTAGTATTTATTACATATTTTAATTGTACAATGGTTTATATAGTTATCTGCAAGACTATAAACTCTGTATTATCTTGTTCACTACTTCTCGAAGGATAAACCCTGGCACTTCATAGGCAGGCAATAAATATTTCATGAATGGAATTATACATATTTTTTTCTTATTAAGGGAGGAAGAAAGGGAAGATTTTGATACTAGCACTGAGAGCAAAGAAATAGAGCAAAAGGAACAAGATCAAGATACAGTTTCTGAAGATGAAGATGACCCGGGACCACATAAAAGAGGCAGAAGGGGTAATACAGAATTTCGTAAGGGCATGCTTGCTTGCTTTTAATTGATAAGGCATTTTATTAATTCACTATTCTGAAATATATATTAGGTTACTTCCATTTGTGATTCCAAGGTGTGTTGTTGATTTTTTGTATTTGCTACTTTATGTTGACCAAGTAGAAATTTTTATTCTGTAATGTACCAATTCAACATTGAATGCCTCTTAGATGCTAGAGATACAAAGATCAGTAATGCTTGTAACTGGTGTCATATTACTGAGAATGGAAATCTATGCTGCCTTAAAGTAATGTCATAAGTTGCTGGATCAAAGGAAATGCATTTTTTGAAGCTTGTGATACAAGTTACTTCTGAGGATCTCTAACCATTTTCATTTGATAACTATTAAAGGAGATACTTAAGTTTATTCTGTGCCTCTAATTTGGACAGTATCTCTTTTTTTACATTATTTTTAAAGTGGTTATCGTAAGTGGACAGAAAAATCTCTTATACAATATCATGGAGGCTGTATTCTCTGACTGCAATGCAATTGATTTGGAAATCCAAAACAAATCTTATGCCATTAGAATTTAGAACATATTTCTAAGTAATTAGAGTTTCAAAGGAGAAGCCCTAATAGAAATTTTAAAATATTTAAAACTAATTAATACTGCGTATTGATGGATACAATCCATACGAGTCCATACTTGTTGGATACAGTCCCTCTACTTAAAGGAAAATTTATAGCTTTAATACATATTAGGAAAGTAGAAAGGCAAATTACACTAGGCATTCATTTAAGAAGTTAGAGGTAAAAACTAGAATAATCTCCCGAAATATAAGGAGACAATAAACGTGAGTGAAATTAATAGAAAATAAAACTGTAATAGAGAAAAACAACAAAGCCAAAAGCTTGTTCTTTGAAAAAGACACAAACTAGACAAACCTTTGTTGAATTGACTTTCGGGGGGGTGAGGGGTCACAATAAACAAAATTAGGACTAAAAATTGAAGCAGTATAACTAGATAGAGTAGAAATTTAAAGATAAGGGGATAACATAACAATTTAATAGCAGTAAATTTGAAAATGGCAGAAAGCTAAATCCTAGAAAAAATGCAAATTATAGAAATGAATTAATACAAAGATTAAAAATATGAATGGTCCTAAACTGTTAAAGATCTTGAATTAGTATTAAAAACCTTCCTATAAAGAAAACATCACTCCTAGGCGACTTTATGGTGAATTCTGCCAAATTTCAAAGAAGCAGATAATTCCAATCTTACACAAACCCTTTCAGGCAAAAGAAAGAGAAGAAACACCCCCCATCCGTTTAAACAATTTGACAATGAATGAAACAGGAGAGAAGTCTAATGCTTCAACATAGCATACAAGGCCAGCCAGGAGGAGTCTAGGCTCCTTCTGTCTTGTTGGTACTGTCATCCTTGAGCATTTGCTGCCATCCTCATGTTCCAAAATGATTTATCACCCTGTCTCCATTCTGTCTAGGGAAAGGGGAAAAAGAGGCATAACCCAGAGGTTACAGACAGTGCTTCTGCTTCCATCTCTTTGACCAGTAGTTTCTAATGTAGCCATATTTACTGGGGAAAGAAGGTCTGGGAAACGTTGTCCTTCTCTTGGATTGCTGCTGCTGCTGCTGCAAAGTCCTTTCAGTCGTGTCTGACTCTGTGCGACCCCATAGATGGCTGCCCACCAGGCTTCCCCATCCCTGGGATTCTCCAGGCAAGAATACTGGAGTGGGTTGCCATTTCCTTCTCCAATGCATGAAAGTGAAAAGTGAAAGTGAAGTCGCTCAGTCGTGTCCAACTCTTAGCGACCCTATGGACTGCAGCCCACCAGGCTCCTCCGCCCATGGAATTTTCCAGGCAAGAGTACTGGAGTGGGTTGCCATTGCCTTCTCCATTGGATTGCTGCTGCTGTTGCTGCTAAGTCGCTTCAGTCGTGTCCAACTCTGTGCAGCCCCATAGACAGCAGCCCACGAGGCTCCCCGGTCCCTGGGATTCTCCAGGCAAGAACACTGGAGTGGATTGCCATTTCCTTCTCCAATGCAGGAAAGGGAAAAGTGAAAGTGAAGTTGCTCAGTCATGTCCGACTCTTAGCGACCCCATGGACTGCAGCCCACCAGGCTCCTCCGTCCATGGGGTTTTCCAGGCAAAAGTGCTGGAGTGGGGTGCCATTGCCTTCTCCGATTGGATTGCTAGGTGCCTGCTAATAATTAAGGCTTCTGTTACCTTAAAGCAGTGGTTGTTAAAGTACAGCCCATTGGCCAAATCCACCCTGCCCCCTGTTTTAATATCACCCATGAGCCTGAAAGGGTTTTTACATTTTTAAATAGTTGGGAAAAAAAATTAAAAAGAGTGATACTTCGTGACATGTGAAAATCACATGAAATTCAGACTCAGTGACCTTAAGTAAAGTTTTGTTGCGTATAGCCATGCTCGTTCATTTGCATATTGTCTGTGACTGTTTTCATCCTACAGTGGCAGAGTTGGGTAGCTGGGATGGAAACCGTATGACCCAAGCAGCCTAAAATATTGACTAGCTAGCCCTTCATAGGGGAGAAGGCAATGGCACCCCACTCCAGTACTCTTCCCTGGAAAATCCCATGGACGGAGGAGCCTGGTAGGCTGCAGTCCATGGGGTCGCGAAGAGTCAGACACAACTGAGTGACTTCCCTTGCACTTTTCACTTTCATGCATTGGAGAAGGAAATGGCAACCCACTCCAGTGTTCTTTCCTGGAGAATCCCAGGGACAGGGGAGCCTGCTGGGCTGCCGTCTATGGGGTCGCACAGAGTCGGACACGACTGAAGCAACTTAGCAGTAACAGTAGCCCTTCATAGAAGTGGTTTGCTAACTTCTGCCTTAGAAGAAGGACTGAATGTATCTTGCAAAATAACTAACAGACTCTGGCACACTCTCCAGTATGGAGATAGAAGGTTTTTGTGTATCTCTTTATATATAAGTGTGCCAATTTCTTATTAACATAGTTTATTAGGCTATTCATGTTGCCATAACAAAATGTTACAGACTGTGGCTTAAACAACAAAAATTTTTATCACAGTTCTGGAGACTGGAGGTACAAGATCAGGGTGCCAGCAGGGTTAATTTCTGGTGAGGCCTTTCTCAGCTGGTAATAGCACCTTCTCACTGCGTCCTCATATGACCTTTCTCACTCGCAAGTGGAGAGAAAGAGTGCCCTGATCTCCCTTCCTCTTGCTTAAAGACACCAGTCTGACCTTAATTACCTCCTTAAAGGCCCTGTCTCCAAATTCAGTCACCTTGGGGTTTAAGACTTCAACCTACAAATTGGGGGTATGTGGGAGTGGCACATAGTTTACTCCATAATGTGTAGTAACTTGGGGTAGCTTGTCATGTTTTTCTAGTGAAAAATTAAAATATGATGGTGGTTTCAATTACAGGAAAAAGGGGACAAAATGGATTTAAAGAATTTACAAGGCAAGAAGAGGTCAACTGCATAACAAGAGAGCCTCTTACTGCTGAGGAGGAAGAAGCTTTAAAACAGGAACACCAACGAAAAGAGAAAGAGCTCTTAGAAAAAATCCAAAGTGCCATAGCATGTACCAATATCTTTCCCTTGGGCCGTGACCGCATGTACAGACGGTACTGGATTTTCCCTTCTATTCCTGGATTGTTTATTGAAGAGGATTATTCTGGTCTCACTGAAGACATGCTGTTGCCTAGACCTTCATCATTTCAGGATAATGTACAGTCTCAAGCGCCTCAGGTATCCACTAAAACTGGAGATTCATTGATGTCTGAATCTACCTCCAGCATTGACCACGGTCCGTATGATGATACTGTGCAGCTGCCAAAACCGGTGCATAAGCCAAATCGGTGGTGCTTTTACAGTTCCTGTGAACAGCTGGATCAGCTGATTGAAGCCCTTAACTCTAGAGGACATAGAGAAAGTGCCTTAAAAGAAACTTTGTTGCAAGAGAAAAGCAGAATATGTGCACAGCTATCCCGATTTTCTGAAGAGAAATTTCATTTTTCAGGTAAATTTTCAATGACACCTATTTCCTTTATTTTTCTTTTCCTGTAATCTCTGGCTCAGGAGTAAACATTTTTCAAACTTATCAAGAGCTGTATTTAAAACACTTTCTCTTTCATCTGAACAACGCTCTCAGTTCTTGAGTTAGAGAAATTTGCCAGTTAGAGAAATAAAGTTTTCTAGATTCTCCTGGGTTCCACTTGGATTATGATAAGCACATCTTAACAATATGAGAAGTTACATACTCTTTCTGAGCTCATTGTTTGGATTGTTTGATCAGTAGATCGAATACTTGTGGCACTAGGGTTACCATCGAGTTTTGAGATCTAATAGTGAGTGAGGTCACTCACTGAATGTATTAGCTGAGGGTCCAGGGACAGGTTCTATTAGTGATCACACCTTAGGAGATGGGCAGCAAGGACAGTTCAGGTAGCAGTATTTCCTATTTGATGGCTGGTCTGTTGACGACAAATAAGAGAAAGAAGTAAGACATTTTTAGGTGTAAATGGGGTTTTCTAGGTAGAGTGATCTTAAATTTAGGGTTTTATTATTACCATGACTACTTTCAGTTCATTTCAGTTCAGTTCAGTTGCTCAGTCGTGTCCGACTCTTTGCGACCCCATGAGTCGCAGCACGCCAGGCCTCCCTGTCCATCACCAACCAACTCCCAGAGTTCACTGAGACTCACGTCCATCGAGTCAGTGATGCCATCCAGCCGTCTCATCCTCTGTCGTCCCCTTCTCCTCCTGCCCCCAATCCCTCCCAGCATCAGAGTCTTTTCCAATGAGTCAACTCTTCGCATGAGGTGGCCAGAGTACTGGAGTTTCAGCTTTAGCATCATTCCTTCCAAAGAAATCCCAGGGCTGATCTCCTTCAGAATGAACTGGTTGGATCTCCATGCAGTCCAAGGGACTCTCAAGAGTCTTCTCCAACACCACAGTTCAAAAGCATCAATTCTTCAGCACTCAGCTTTCTTCACAGTCCAGCTCTCACATCCATACATGACCACTGGAAAAACCATAGCCTTGACTAGACGAACCTTTGTTGGCAAAGTAATGTCTCTGCTTTTGAATATGCTATCTAGGTTGGTCATAACTTTTCTTCCAAGGAGTAAGCGTCTTTTAATTTCATGGCTGCAGTCACCATCTGCAGTGATTTTGGAGCCCCAAAAAAATAAAGTCTGACACTGTTTCCACTGTTTCCCTGTCTATTTCCCAGAAGTGATGAGACCAGATGCCATGATCTTCGTTTTCTGAATGTTGAGTTTTAAGCCAACTTTTTCACTCTCCTCTTTCACCTTCATCAAAAGGCTTTTTAGTTCCTCTTTGCTTTCTGCCATATGGGTGGTGTCATCTGCATATCTGAGGTTATTGATACTTCTCCCGGCAATCTTGATTGTTGATCACAATTCTTTAACAGCTTTGTTGAGATTTAATTCATTTATCATACAGTTCACCCTGAAGTGTACAATTCAGTAGTTTTTTATATATTCTTAGATATCTTACACTGTCAATTTTAGAACATTTTCATTATCCCCAAAACTGGTATTGTGTAATATATGGTCTTTCGTGACAGGCTTCTTTTACTTAGCATAATGTTTTCAAGGTTCATTCAAGTTGTACCATATGTCAGTACTTCATTCTCTTTATGTTCATTGTATACTACATTTTAGTACATTTTACTTATCCATATGTTAGTTAATGGACATTTCTATTGTTTCTGCCTTTTGGCTGTTATGCTGCTTTGAACATTTGTGTATAAATTTTTGCTGACATATGTTTTCATTTCTCTTGGGTATATACCTAAGAGTGAAATTACTGGGTCATATGGCTTCCTCAATGGCTCAGGTTGTAAAGAATCTGCCTGCAATGCAGGAGACTCAGGAGACTCAGATTTGATCCCTGGGTCGGGAAGATCCCCTGGAGGAGGGCATGGCAACCCACTCTAGTATTCTTGCCTGGAAAATCCCTTGAGGACCCTGGTGGGCTACAGTCCATGGGGTTGCAAAGAGCTGGATACAATTGCAGCGACTTGGCATGCATATATCATCACTACGCACTATGGTAATTCTGTTTAATCATTTAAGGAACTGTCATCAGACTGTTCCCTAAAGTGGCTCACTATTTTATATTGAAGGTTAAATTTCTCCACATCCCTCTCAATTCTTGTTATCAGACTTTTTTATTCTAGCCATTGTAGAGGTGTGAAGTATCTCATTGTGGTTTTGGTGTGCATTTCCCAAATGACTAATGATGTTGAGCATCTTTTCATGGTTTTATTGGCCAAAGAAAAATGTGTTCAGGGAAATTCCCTGGTGGTCAGTGGTTAGGACTCAGCACTTTCACTGCCATGGGCCTGCGTTCAATCCCTGGTTTGATAACTAAGATCCTGCAAGCTTCATGGCACAGCAGGAAAAAAAGAGAGAGAAAGGAAGAAAAGTGTGTTCGGATCCTTTGCTTATTTTTTAATTGTATTATTTGTCTTTTTATTGAGCTGTAAGAGTTCTTTATATATTCTGTTGGATAGATACAAGTCCCTTATGAGATAAATGATGTGCAGACATTTGCTTCTTTTTTTCCCCATACTTCAGGACTTACTGTTTTTATATCCACTGTCTCACAATCATACAGTCATATGGGTAATTATGTTTTTTAATGAGAAAATCATAATAAAGATGTTTGCTAACTATTTCAGACAAACCTCAAACTGATAGCAAACCTACATATAGTCGGGGAAGATCTTCCAGTGTGTATGATCCATCCCAGATGTCTGCAGAAAGACAGCTTGAGTTGAGGCTGAGAGATTTTCTTTTGGATATTGAAGACAGAATCTACCAAGGAACATTAGGCGCAATCAAGGTTTGTACCTGTTCCCATTTTTAACTTGCCTAGTTACCAGAATTTTGGTAACTTATTTGATATTTTATGTTTGTTAACTTATTTGATATAGTCAAGGCATGTATGTTCTGAATAAATAGCAGGAGTGATGCATTTTTATAATAACTGATTTTATTTCCCTGTATCAAATTATATATATATATATAGATCTTTCTTAAAACCTTTTTTTAATATTAACTTTTGGTATTTAAAAAATATCTGTTTTACGGTATTTTCATCCAAGATGTTGAAATGTATAAGGATATTTTCTTCTTCCTTGACTAGCTCCTGCCTGCTCTGCTGAGTCTGGTTTGTTTATTGGTTTCTTTGTTACCTTTTTAAAATCTGTAAGTAATTCATGCTTGATCTGTGTGTTCTGTTCATTCCTTTGCTGTCATCTGTCACTCTTTTGCTACTGTCAGGTGACCAACCTTAGAGTCATTTATAATTTCACTATATAGAGAGTAAGGTATTAAAGCTTCCATCTATGAATGATATGAACTCCATTTTGGCCACTTAGTACCTTATTTTTAGATCTCTTTTTGATTCACAATCTGTTCTAGAATATTCATGAATTTTTCATATGTACATTGAACTTCATACTTCTTAGGAACAGTACATGCCATTTTTCAGAGTTAGTAAATTTGAGTTTTGTTACAGGTTACAGACCGACACCTCTGGAGGTCAGCATTAGAAAATGGACAGTATGAGCTGTTAAATGAGGAAAACAAGGAAAACGGGATAATTAAAACTGTGAATGAAGATGCAGAGGAGATGGAAATTGATGAGCAAGCAAAGGTCATAGTAAAAGACAGGTAGGAAAAGGATTTTTCTAAAGTAACCATCACTTTTTCTTGCCATTTTATGTTTTTAAGAAACTGTTTCTTTTTCTTCAAAAAATGGTCTTAAAATCTTATTGTGAGGACATTAATATTTATAACCACTGAAATGATGATTTTGCTAAACTGCAAGTTCTCTGTTTACCTTTCTTAGTACTAAAGCAGCCGAAAGACAACTTGTTAAGATGATGGTAGTTATTCAAGTTTTTAAAAAGACTTTGAACTTAAAGTTGTATTAATTTCAGAAAGTAGCTTTACATTATCATTTTTCTGTTCTGTAATAGACTAAAATATTATTTGAGCTATTAATCAGAACTGATTTCTCTATAGACAGATACTTTTACTTTTTCAGATAGTATCTGCCCTTAGAATAAATTTATTGTCTAGAAATGGTGGAGGGACCTTAAGCTAGCAATTATAGAGCAGTGTCAGAGTTCTGGTAGAAGTAAATACCCAGTGGAAATGTAATATTGATACATAGGAGAATATAGAAGACAGCAAAGGAAATGCTAGAGGAAGTGACTGAAACTGAGACCTAAAGGTGGAAAGGATATGAAACTGGGAGGGAAGACATTACACAGGTTTTGAGTAAATGAGCCTACATTTTTAAATGATCGTTTTAAGTGCAGCATGGAGATTTATTGCAAAGGGAGTAAGATTGGAGGCCAAGGAACTAGTTAGTTAGGAGGCAGCTATAAGTAAAAGTTGAAGCACGAGAAATAGAGATGAGCTGCCTAAGCTACTCTTCCCTTAAGGCCCATCTGATACCCACCTCTCTAAGGAAAGGTCAGAGCCGTCTAAGGCTTCTTTCCTAAAGCCTTCTAAGCCTTCTCTCATCCACCTTCCCTCCTCTCTGTATTTGCCCTTGTGATGTGCCTAAATGACATGATAGTTTAGCTCTTGATTCATGTTTTTCTCTCCCTTTCCTGGTGGCTTATGAGAACTCCTAGAGATTGAGGAAACCATTTCTTACACAGGTATAAGTAAGGATTTGGGTAAGTCAGTGGACTCAAGTTTCATCTAATAGTGGTTTTAGGTACTATAAACTCTTCAATGTTTTAATTGTAGACTTTTGGGCATAAAAACAGAATCTCCAAGTACTGTCTCAACCAATGCAAGTACACCACAGTCAGTGAGCAACGTGGTTCATCATCTTGCAATGGCACTTTTCCAAATAGAACAGGGTATTGAGAGGCGTTTTCTAAAAGCTCCACTTGGTAAGTATCTGTTTTTAATTCAAAATATGTTACATTTTAAATGCTTTTCAATTACCCCTTAATTAATAGAACTTTACTGGCTGACAGAATAAAATTGATCAACTAATTTGAAAATTTTGAGATTACGTTTTCATTTTAAAATATAAGTTATTTCAGGTGAGATTTATTTAATAATACTTTAAAATTTTATTCTAGGTATTCATTCATTTCAATGAATGTCTAACTATTTCTGTCGGTCTCTTTTATGAATGTTTCTTCCAAAGACATTACCAAGTTCTATGACTCGCCAGACCCTGAATAATCAAACACTGTACATAAATGTATTGCCATTTAAAACAGAACCTCAAAGAAACTACTTAAATGCCCCCCATTAAGGGTATGGTTTAATAATGTGGGTCACTCACCTGAGCATGTGTACGAAGTGCTAAATCAGAAATACCAAGTGTTTCAGGGTACATAGATGAGGAAGTGCTCTACAATCTATGGTTATTAGGGCTAATCTAGGAAACATAATCCTTATGTTTTTAGGAAAATATGTGTCAAGTTCCAGATCAATTTTCATATCATAACTGCCTCTAGTTTGCTGTGGTCTTTCTGAAAAACTGAATTAATTTATAATTTATTATATTGAGATAGTTTATATCTCAATAGTGAGGTACTAGAAGAAAGAGTTGTTTTATTTTTTTATTTTTTTTAAAGTTGTTTTAAACTATATCTTTTTGATCTCATATTGAGAGAGTCTTGAGTAGACTAAAATCCTTTAAAAATGATTTGAATGTTAATGTTTTGAGTAGTAAGAACAAAGTTTTCATAAATATATGGTGCTTGAAACATTAGTATATTCGTAAATTATCTATTTTTAAAATGAAGAATTTGTAGTTAGTATCTTATTGTTCTAATAAGCCTGTCCATATTTTAATTTTCTTATAAATTGATAATTCCACCATGAGCTTAATAACTCACTTTTCACATTGAAAGTAACATTTGTAAGAAATAAAATACATATAAGCACAAAGATTCAAATTTGTGTTTGTTGTATCACTGTTATTTTGTCTTCAGTATTTCCTAATACTTTGTGTCAAAATCAAATTATGTATATAAGGGATGTCTGTATTGTTCTTACAAACACATGTGAATTTATAGTTATTTCAATTAAAAGTTATTTGTAAGTCATAGGACTCTTATAAATGTAAAATATTATTACTACTATTAATTCTATTAATTCTGTGATTCCAAAAGGGGTGTGGGAATAAAATGTAATTCTGCTGATTTTTCCACTTCTGAAATTGCCATCAATTAAAGCTATTTATAGGTTTGGTGAGGGGGGATCAAATTTATTATTTAATGTTTGAATTTTCATCAGTACCTTTTATTAACTATTTAGACAAAGGGAAAAAGTTGACACTGAGAGATATTGCAGTTTACACCTAATAGATTATACAAGAGCAGAGAACTATAGTGTTCCCTATGCTTGTTTGTATACAGCAGTGTTTAGACATTCATTTCATCCTGAGACATATAAAAGAAAAAATAAATGAAATAAGACAAGTTCAACTTACCTTACTTATTTTGTAAGTGTTCAGCTTACCTTACTTTGTAAATATTAATCAGAGTCAGATGTTGATCATTTGTAATAATGGATGTTACCATCTACCATTGCTGCCTCAAAGTTAATAGAACTGGTGTCTGTAATTCTTAAAGCCTTTGAATGATCTATTTTGAATGAGACAGCAGGAAATGGAAGTACCTCTAGGGTTTTAAGGTAGTCTAAATATTTGGAGAAAGGTAATCAAGAATATATACTTAATCCAGGAGAGAAAAGGGTGTTCCACTTTATAAATGCTTAAGATAGAAAACATTAAAATTCTCTATTTTTGATAATTTTTCAACATAGCAAATTAACTATAGTAGGAATTTTCCCAGTTTAGCTTTAGAAATTATTTCAGTTTCTTGAAGAATCAAGTAAGAAATAAAATTTCTGCTTATATTCCACCTTCTCTAGATGTCCCTCTTATTCTAGTGATCAATCACATTGATAAAACTTGGCTTTTTTAACTTGGGGAACATAATCATATTTCACTTAATTTTAGGTAAGATGTGATAATTGTTTTAGGTTGATAATTTAATAATTTATTAAGTCATGCTTAAGGTTAAGCCCTTAAGTTGTGTGGGGGGGGGGGAATTGTCAAATTAACTTGATTAATTTGAAACTTGGTAGCACAGAAATTCGGAGAAGGCAATGGCACCCCACTCCAGTACTCTTCCCTGGAAAATCCCATGGACGGAGGAGCCTGGTAGGCTGCAGTCCATGGGGTCGAGAAGAGTCGGACACAACTGAGTGACTTCCCTTGCACTTTTCACTTTCATGCATTGGTGGAGGAAATGGCAACCCACTCCAGTGTTCTTTCCTGGAGAATCCCAGGGGTCGGGGAGCCTGGTGGGCTGCCGTCTACGGGGTTGCACAGAGTCGGACACGACTGAAGTGACTTAGCAGCGGCAGCACAGAAATTAATAAAGATCAAAAAGGGAGATAGAAAAAAAAAAGGGACAAGAAAAAAAGGAAGATCAATCTAGTGTGAGAGATGGTAAATATTTAACTTTTTAAAGAATTTTGTATTTTTAAGGAATTATAATTTTACTTTACTGCTGAATATTGATTTACATTTTTAGCTTTTGAAGGAAAAACCTTAAATTTGGTTTTTTGGAGAGAATAGGGTTGAGGGCAAGCTTATAAAACAATATCTTCCTAAAATTTTTCTTGCTCTTGATACATTTCATACCTCAGCTAATCAAACTCTTTTACCCTGTTATATAAAAAACTGACATTGTTGCACCTTAGTATACTTAGTTATTGTTAAAGATTGAGCATCTATGGAATTTACGTGTTGTTTCACATATAGTATTTATTCACATTGTTTTTCCTTTATGAGCACAGGGAGAATTCTGGAGTAGGAGATGTTATTGTTTTATTTCCTAGGGAAGCCGGCATGGCATGGTGACATGAATTACTGTATAGTGGCAGTTAACAGCATAAAATCTCCTGGTGTGATATTTGATCATATGAATCTACCAATATTTTATATTAGTAAAATACATTTAATTAGCAATATCTTGAGGAATTTATCTGTGCTAGCTTAATGGAAAATGAAAGACATTTCTGCCCTTGAGAATTGTATAATCTGGAGAAGCAAAGTTTAAAATGAGAAAACAATTAACAGAAAAAATGGTATCAATTTTATATACTGTTTTTTATCCTTTTTTAAGTAGTTATATGAAAATAGAAAAATATGGACATCCATATATATTTCATATTTAGAATATTTTAAATGGATTGGAGTAGGTAGAATAAAAATGGAGCTACCACTGGGTTAATTTTCTTAAAGCACATCTTTGATCAAAACCCATAGTTTCACCAGCCGTTGAGTCAAGAACCAGTCAAACTGACTTTTAATGTTCCAATTTGTCGTAATTTTTCTTCCATTCTTCCACATTGGTCTCTGCAATCTTATTTCTTGCCATTACCAATAAGAATACCCTCTGATTTACCCAGAAATATTTCTTTAAGATCTTTGAACTAGCAACTCTTGTTGCCTTCTTCCTTGGAGAGTCCCACTTAGGCCAGAACTTTCCATGAAGACTTACATTAGAAAATTAGGATAAATAGAAGCACAAAATGAGAGGATGGAAGTAAATTACATGAACTATATTATTGCATTTATGTCCCTCTTTGCTAATATTTCTCTTTAGCTTTGTCTAAAGAGTCATTTGACCCATCCATTTTTATCCTTCTCTCATTGAGTAATAAATCTCAATTATTTTTAGAGATCTAGATGCTTTTTCAAATGGCTTGGTCATTTATGGATATTTTCAAATGTTTATTTCTTAAGACATGTTAAACACAGTTATTTTATATAGTGTCTAATTCTGTGTCTCATGCCTCTTTATGGATCAGATTCTGCAGGCTCTTGATTATAGTGTTTTGTTTCCACATGTGCCTCGTGGGTGTTGACTATTAACTCTCACTCTGTAGAACTTAATCTGCAGAAGTTTCTTCATTGCAGAGATTTGCCCTTGTTTCTGCCATACCTGAGGTCACCAGTTCAGTTCAGTTGCTCAGTTGTGTCCGACTCTTTGCAACCCCATGGACTGCAGCACTCCAGGCCTCCCTGTCCATCACTAATTCCCAGAGTCCACTCAACTCATGTCCATTGAGTCGGTGATGCCATACAACCATCTCATCCTCTGTCGTCCCCTTCCCCTCCCACCTTCAATCTTTCCCAGCATCAGGGTCTTTTCAAGAGTCAGCTCTTCACATCAAGTGGTGAAAGTATTGGAGTTTCAGCTTCAACATCAGTCCTTCCGATGAATATTCAGGACTGACTACCTTTAGGATAGACTGATTGGATCCTTGCAGTCCAAGGGACTCTCAAGTTTTCTCCAACACCACAGTTTGAAAGCATCAATTCTTCAGCACTCAGCTTTCTTTATAGTCCAATTCTCACATCCATACATGACCACTGGAAAAACCATAGCCCTGACTAGACGGACCTTTGTTGGCAAAGGAATGTCTCTGCTATATGCTATCTAGGTTGGTCATAACTTTCCTTCCAAGGAGTAAGCGTCTTTTAATTTCATGGCTGCAATCACCATCTGCAGTGATTTTGGGGCTTCCAAAATAAAGTCAGCCACTGTTTCCACTGTTTCTCCATCTATTTGCCATGAAGTGATGGGACCAGATGCCATGATCTTATTTTTCTGAATGTTGAGCTTTAAGCCAACCTTTTTACTCTGCTCTTTCACTTTCATCAAGAGGCTCTTTAGTTCTTCTTCACTTTTTGCCATAAGGGTGGTATCATCTGCATATCTGAGGTTATTGATATTTCTCCCAGCAATCTTGAAAGCAGAAATAGATGTTTTTCTGGAACTCTGGTCACCTGGACCACTGTAAAATCTTAGCTTGTGTTTTTTTAGGTTTTAAACCTGTTCAAGATTTTGTTTGTAGTTACATAAAATAGATTTATTTCCCCTTTCCACCCAACATCACGGTCCAGATGAGCAGATTTCCTTGCCAGCTTCCTTCTTTGTGGTACTTGTTTCCGCCCTGACACTTACAGGTGTGGCCTTTTGGGGCCCTAACTTTTAAGGGAAGATTCACCACATTGAGTGGGCCCTAGGTTTCATGTCCTGTCTCTCTCCTGCCTAACAATCAAAACAAAAGTTCAAGATCTGCTAGTGTTTGACAGGTCTCTTGCTTTATGACTTCCCCTCATTGTGTACATCTTCATCCTCCCAGCTGTATTAAAATTTTCTTAAGAGCAGGGGCCATAGAGTAGACTTGTTTCTTATCTTCTAAAATGCTGCATATTGAAGGGAAAATACAATGCAGGAATAATGATAACAACAGTAGCATTTACACTGTGACAGAGTTTACATGTCTTATGTGTATTATCTCATTTAATCTTCCCAATAGCACTCAGAGGTATAAGCTGGCCACATACTGCTGCTGAGGCACCTTAAGTAACTTGCCCAAGCTATATAGGGGAGCTAGTGCTCACCTCAAGGCAGATTGACTCCATAGCCTGTGTTTTCTTAACTGTCATGCTGCTATCCATGAGATTCCATTTGAGGATATATCTTGCAGAATTTTGATGTGATGTGGTAGGCACTTTATAGTTAAGTATAATGTCTTAGGAAAACTAAGGTAGTTGCAGTAGTGAAGATCAATTCGAGGTCAATATCACATGCCAATATAAAATGATAGACTAGCTAGATTAATAGCATCCAGTCAAATGATTCTTAATAGATTCAAATGTTTCTGTATAAAAAAATTACCTTATTTTAAAAATAATATTTTCTTAGAAGGCAATGTAGTTGGCATTTATCCATAATTGATATTTTTTGTAACAGTTTTATTGAACCGTATTTCACATATATAAAATTCACCCTTTTAAAATTGTTCAGTTCAGTGGTTTTTAATATATTCACAATAGATCCACCACTATCTAACTTCAGAGCATTTTCATTAGCCCCAAAAGAAACCTCAAATATGATTGAGACTTAACTTAAAGAGCAATCCATCTTTATCTTTTATCTGCAAATGAGGCAGTGACATTCTTGATTCATATGAATAGTAGCTGACTTGTTATTGTATTTAGCCAAGTTTCTAAATAAGATCAAGATTTGATACAAAGAACTAGATTGCTAGATTGAGAACACATTGCCCTAAGTTATTTTTCTCTTTTAACTGTTGAAATCCCCAAGCATTTGTTTTACAGATTTAAGTAATTCTTCATGTCATAAGCAAGGTGTGGCTCAGCAAATTTTTTTTATCATGAATTTTTTATTTTTAATCTCAATATTGTCTTTTTGTGAAGTATTAGGAGAGAAGAACTCTAAATTCTTACCTATTTAACAATACCAAGAAAAAATAGTTCTAGGAGATGTCTAGGGTTTTCCTAGGAAGTTTTAATTACTTTCCCTTTCATTTAAGATGCCAGTGACAGTGGGCGTTCTTATAAAACAGTCCTGGACCGTTGGAGAGAGTCTCTCCTTTCTTCTGCTAGTCTATCCCAAGTCTTTCTTCATCTCTCCACCCTGGATCGTAGTGTGATATGGTCTAAATCTATACTGAATGCCCGTTGCAAGATCTGCCGAAAGAAGGGTGATGCTGAGAACATGGTACTTTGTGATGGCTGTGATCGGGGCCACCATACCTACTGTGTTCGACCAAAGCTCAAGGTATTTTTATTTTCTTCTTCTGCTTCTCAGATTAGAATTGAGATTTTGAGTGACAGATGATTACTGATCATTTATGTGATTTATCAGACTGTGCCTGAAGGAGACTGGTTTTGTCCAGAGTGTCGGCCAAAGCAGCGTTCTAGAAGACTCTCCTCTAGACAGAGACCATCCTTGGAAAGTGATGATGAGATGGAAGGTAGTATGGAAGGTGAGGATGATGAAGTTGATGATGATGAAGAAGAGGGTCAAAGTGAAGAGGAAGAGTATGAGGTAGAACAAGATGAAGATGATTCTCAAGAAGAAGAAGAAGTCAGGTAAATCCTAACATGCAATAAAATGAGAGTTCGTGAGTCATGACTAGGCAATCTCTTGACTTTTCAAATACAAATGGAATGGTTTGGCCTCTAATTTTTAAAAAACAAGTGTGCAGTATAGTGTTGTAAAGTTCCCCTTGTTTTTTATGTATTATAAACATATGAAATTATTCCCAAAGGCGTATAGTCCTTGTGTGAACTTAGCCAGATAACAAAGTCAAGTATGAGTTTAAGTTTGGATAGGATGTCAAGTCAGAGCCTCATTAAGGTCGACATTACTTACTTTTTCACTTTAGCAAATAAGCAGTCCAGAGGACAGCTAGGAGATACAGATGAACACAGCTCTGGATGCATGTTTTGCTTTCTCAAGAAGTTATACCCAAATATTGGTGATCTTGGTAGTCAACAGAGAGAAATGCCAGGAAGCACGTTGTATTTTTATACTCCTGCCACGTCAGCATCTACTACGCTACTATAGTATACTACTGCATAGCCAAGTATTTGACAACTTAGCGCAAGCTGTGTCACCCAGGCCTAACGCGTGGATTTGGTTATTCCTGCTGGGCAGTCTCTTCTTGTTTGTCTCTAAGACTTTCCATCCCTTTTCAACATTTGAACTCCATTCATGTGGAATCGCTTCCCAGATGGTTCAGTGGTAAAGAATCCACCTGCCCACACAGGAGATGCAGGTTCAATCTCTGAGTCGGGAGGATCCCCTGTAGTAGGAGATGGCTACCGATTCCAGTATTCTTGCCTGGTAAATTCCACGAGAGAGGAGCCTCGAGGGCTGTAGTCCATGGGGTTGCAAAGAGTTGGACAGGGCTGAGCGACTGAGCATGCACACGTAACACACGTGGAATCAAGAAAATGAATGTGCAGCAAGGGCGACTAGAACTGACACAGTCCAAAAAGGTCACCGCCTGAGGAGATGAGAGAGAGCCAGCCCCTCTATTTCAAGCAAGTTGTTTAGTAGCTCCAACTCAACAGTATTATAGAAGCATAAAGACAATAAAGAACTTGGAAAATTCTTGGAAATATTTTAGGCAAACCAGAGGTTCAGGTATGTGGGGAGATGGATATAGGAGGCTTAATGGGATTGTATCATCTTTGTCTACAACATAAAGGCAAATAAAAGGTTGAATATAGTTTTGTATCTTACAGTAAACATCAAATACAACAAAGAGATTCTTGGCCTGGTGTTGAGGAATAGTAGGTTTAAGGCCTACTTTTGTGGGACCCATTGGCCAAAACTGTAGGTTACCTCAGTATCAGTAATAAGGAAGAGTGACAGTCTCCTGAAGCATGAGGAAACTAAAGATTTGCATTTTAAGTTTTCAACATGATCAAGTCCATTTTATTCAGTTCTTCTGAGGATCTGATTGCAATTTATTCATGACTTAGGATTTGATTTTCATGATGATGTCCTGGAGTTATACTGAGAAATTATTACATGTTCTCCTTGCATTACAAAGAAATAAATGAAAGCACATTTTAGATTTCGTCAGTTCTAAGTTTAAAAAAAAAGTGAAAGTTGGTCACTCAGTCATGTCCCCCTCTTTGCAATCCCATGGACTATAGCTCTCCAGGCTCCTCTGTCCATGGAGTTCTCCAAGAAAGAATACTGGAGTGGGTTGCCATTTCCTTCTCCAGGGAATCTTTCTGACCCAGGGATCAAACCCAGGTGTCCTGCATTGCAAGCAAATTCTCTACCATTTGAACTACCGGGGAAAAAACTGAGTAATAAGGATGTTACTTATCCACGTGTTACTGAGGATAAGTCTCAGTAACACATAAGTGATGTGTATTGAACTCATTGGCTGAATAGTAGAACAAGGCGGATAGAAGTATCATATGTGCATCATTGCTCTGTACAGTAACTGTTTTCTAACACTGTTTATAGCCCACCAAAACGAGGAAGACCACAAGTTAGATTGCCAATTAAAACAAGAGGGAGACTGAGCTCTTCTTTCTCAAGTCGTGGCCAACGACAAGACCCTGGAAGATACACTTCACGGAGTCAGCAGAGTACGCCGAAAACAACTGCTTCTTCTAAAACTACTGGTAGAAGCCTAAGAAAGATAAAATCTGCTCCTCCTACAGAAACTAAATCTTTAAGAATTGCCAGTCGTTCTACTCGCCAGAGTCATGGTGCACTGCAAGCAGATGTATTTGTGGAACTACTGAGTCCTCGTAGAAAGCGCAGAGGCAGGAAGAGTGCTAATAATACACCGGAAAACAGTCCCAGCTTCCCTAACTTCAGGGTGATTGCCGCAAAGTCAAGTGAGCAGTCAAGTCCTCTAAATGTTGCTTCAAAACTTTCCCTCCAAGATAGTGAATCCAAGAGAAGAGGCAGGAAAAGACAATCTGCAGGTATGAAGATTCTAAATTAATGTTTTCACCTGAGAAAATTGAGTAATCTGGAACGATTGAATGTTGAGATAGTTTGTATCATTTTTGAAAGGCTGTCCACTATACGGAGTTTTTAGGGAGCAACCTGACCTGAAGCATAATGTTCAAGGAAGGGGCAGCTCTTTGGGGAATAAAGGTAAACTACACTGCTAGTGTTTGTAGTAGTGTAGCAGAGTACTTGAGAAAAATTTGCTAACAGCATTTTGTGTTTAATGGAGAGATTTGGCCAAAACTTGAACAACCTCAGTATATCACATTATAACACATTTCATTCTCATCCACTTTTGCTTCCTTCAAAATGCACATACTCAACATCACCTAGACAAGCTACCATTGGTAATTTGGTAAGGTTCCCACCTGATATACTGAATTTGGGGGCAAGGGAGAGTTGGGAACATTAATATTGTTAGGGAGTAATTACCAGCTATTGTTTTTATTCTGATAATTTTTTTAATATTTATATATAATATATAAATTGTTTACATACTATATAGGGTTATGTTGTTTTATCATATTTATTATATGATAAATTATTTGTCATATTTATCTATGTAATAATCTGTTTACCCATTAATCTCTTTTTTTTTTTTAGATTTCTTTTTTTTTTTTAATTTTATTTTATTTCCATTAATCTCTTTAATGCTATCCTCTTTTTTCTTTATCAGTGGTAATAAAACCTTGGTATTTCAAAAAGAAGTTACACATAAAAATTGCTACTAGTCATTGACATAAATACACTACTATTTGTAAAATATGTAGCTAATGGGAAGCAACTTTATAGCACAAGGAGCTCAGCTCAGTGCTCTGTGACAACCTAAAGGGGGGGGATGGGGGAGGCAGGGCAGGTGTGAGGAAGGCTCAAGAGGGAAGGGATATGTGTGTACTTATAGCTGATATACATTGTTGTACAGCAGAAACCAACACAGCATTGTAAAGCAGTTATCCTCCAATTAAAAAAATTTTAATGCTAGTTACTGTTCTTTGAAGAATTTCAGGTAGCTTGTACTGCATAAACACATGACAGGATTAATTCACTGGGGAAAGAATGCAGCATGATGCAGTCATTGTTGTCAGGCTTGGTGGGTTGTGGATATGAGGTAACTTTGTACCAAGATCTAATTGAGCTTTTCCTATCCTCTTACATGCTTTGCTCTTCCACAATCCTGAACCCCAAGCTATTTGGAAAATAATACACCTGAAGCATTTTTATTAAAAAAAAAAAACAAAAAACCTGCTGGAAAAAAATGTTTTTAACCAATTTATAATGTGGTTCTAAGGACAAATAAACAGGGAAATGTGTGGATTTACATTTAAGCAGGGAATTTAAACACCTAGATTCATCTATGGACTATACTACCTTTTTCTACTAATTTATACACCTTAGATCTCATTATGTACCTTACATTTTATGAAAAAGCATTTTGCTTTAAGAAAATTCTCCATATGAAGTTAGATTTATAAGAACAATCTTTTATTTCATCATTGAGAAATATTTTCTGTTATGCAAGGTAATTTATAAAGAGGCCAGGTTTCTAGATCTGAAGAGGTTATTTTCTTAAGGATGTATTTCAGAAAATACCAGACGATTGCTTGCTTTCATCTTACTGTAGTTGAAAACATATTTTTAGAACAACGCAAAAACTTTGTGTTCTAGAATTACCTTTTGTATTACACTCTTTATACACCAATCTGTTCCCAATGAGTGTTTATTTCAATTTGAAATCTTTAAGATCAAAAGGAAATAATGAACACTTGGTCCAGATTTACTTGTCTCTCAGAATATATGTTAGTTTAACATCTCAGTGTGTAGAGTGTTGATTTTCTGTTTGAATGTCGTTTGTATTTATATGCCTTATTTATAAGTTAAATATTGTTAGGGAGTGATTACCAGCTATCTTTTTTATTCTGATAATTGTTTGTATTTTCCAAATATTTCATTTTATCATCACCTAAAGTTAATATAATTATTTGTTCAGAATCATCCCCTATGACACTTAATCGAAGGAGTTCAGGTCGACAGGGAGGAGTTCATGAACTGTCTGCTTTTGAACAACTTGTTGTGGAATTGGTACGGCATGATGACAGCTGGCCTTTTTTGAAACTTGTTTCTAAAATTCAGGTAATAATACTGGACTGTATAAAATGTATTTGTGTATATGATCTGATTTAGTCTGCATAGCAACTTGAGGTGGTCAAAATGCTTATTTAGTCACTGTCTACTTAGAAAACAAGGCAAAACTTGGACAGTTGGTTCCTATATTGAAGAAAATGAAGTTAGCATAGTCTCCTCAGTCCCTTCTAGTCCTGTGACTGATGCTTAGAAACGATGGCAGTGTGTTGCAGTAACCTCACTGTTTTTATTCTGTGTAATGAATATGAATAGAGTTGATTCAACTAAGTACCATTTTTGGTACTTCCCTTATGTAAAACAGTGTTTCTTAAACGTTAGCATACACCAGAATCAACGGAGGGCTTGTAAAAACACAGCTGACGGGGCCCCACCCCAGGGTCCTTGAGTCCCTAGGTCTGGGATGATGCCCAAACAATGCTGTTAGTGCTGGTCCAGGAACCACATTTTGAGAAACACTGACATAAAAGGTACTCTTAACAGAGATGGCATAACCTAACTAAGGGGTTTGAGATGGTGCTGTGGTTATTTATATATGTATGGCAGAATATGATGTGCCGTAGCAGAGACAGGACAGTGTTCGAGTACTGTACTGGAAGTTATACTGGTCTTGCAGAAGTAGAAAAGAGAGGATAGATTTGAGCATTTCAGAGGGAGGAAATAGCAGGAATTAGAAAGTTTTTTTATGGAAGAAAAATGGCAAGTTAAAGACCTAGAAATGAGAATATGGGAATGAGGGATATAGTTTGAATGGAGCAGAGGGTGTATTAGAGGGGCTCAGACACAACTGGATTGTAAAGGGCCTCACTTGTCAGTATCAGGTGAAGGTTTCTGAATGAAAAAGTGACATCATCAGATTTCTGTTTTGAGACTTATAGAGCCAAAATGTGAAGGGTTAATTGAAATAGCATCTTATAAAAATTAGCTCTCAGTTGGACTGTAACTTGTTTTTCCTGAGTAGTTTTTTGTGCCAAATTTTGTTATGCATATTTTATTCTTCATTACAAATGTAGTCGTGCTCATTAAAGAAGTTTTTTATAGATACATATATACAGAGAGAGACTTTTACAGTATTAAATAATCTTTTACAACATTATAATGACTAAAATGTATTATGTAATTTTAATGGAATAATAGTATTCAGAGGCTAATATTCAGTTGCTTTCAAGTGCAAAACTTGCATATATTTGACTACTTATCTTCAATAAATTGTCTATAGGAGAGATATATTTGAATTATTTTACAGGTCCCAGACTATTATGACATCATCAAAAAGCCCATTGCCTTAAATATAATTCGTGAAAAAGTGAACAAGTGTGAATATAAATTAGCATGTGAGTAATTTATGTTTTTTCTGATAATTATTTTTAAGGAAGTAGAGGCTGTTTTTCTTTCAATGATGCATATTAATGTAATTGTGTATATGGCACCCCAAGAAATCCCTAAAATACATATACATGCATATATGGAAATGAAAGATGGATGGGGGTTAGATGAGTTAAAGATATTTTATAGAATCTGATCTTAATAGATGTTCTGTACAGTTATATAAAATACATCTAATTAAATATTAAGCTTCAGTTTTGCCACCTTCTAAAAAAAAAGTGGACTTACATTTTCTTAATGAGATTTCCAGATATGATACCAACAAAGATTATATTTATAATTGACTTTCATCTAATCTCATTTGTTTTTTTCATTCTAGCTGAGTTTATTGATGATATTGAATTAATGTTTTCGAACTGCTTTGAGTACAACCCTCGTAACACAAGTGAAGCAAAAGCTGGAACTAGGCTTCAAGCATTTTTTCATATTCAGGCTCAAAAACTTGGACTCCATGTCACATCTGGGAATGTGGATCAAGTTAGCACACCACCGGCTGCAAAAAAGTCACGAATCTAGTTTTGTCCTTCTGAAGGATATGAAGAAATCAAATTGTTCATGAAAATGGAACATTAAATCATGCTCTAAAGCAGACATATATGTATAAAGCAATAACAGCTGATTGACCACATTGAAGTGTGGCCTGCACTATATTCTCAACTTTAATATTAAGCACTCAGGAGAATGTAGGAAAGATTTCCTTTGCTACAGTTTTGTTCAATATCTAATAAGTTTGATATATGTATTGGATACAGTACTGGTTTACAGAGGTTTTTGTACATTTTGAGATCATTCATGTGTCCCAATATCTCAGAAAATATTTTTCCACCTATGATTTATTTTGTCATTGATCTTTTTTTAGAAGTGTGGTATTAAGGGAGATTTATCTACACAGAAAAATCTTCCATTATAGCACAGATTAGGAAAAAGTATATACATCTAAGAATTGTTTAATGAGCACATTCTTACAACACTACACATGAATGAATCCAATTTTATATCCTTGAAGTGCTGTACCAGTGCTGGCTGGAGGTATTGAGTCTGAGTTTATTAACTAGATATTTATTTAGCATTCAAAGTAATTTTGTGAATTTGTTTTGTATTTATAAAATTTGTACCTGGAAAATGTTCTTTAATTTTTTAAACATTTATTGTGTTTTTGTTTTATTTCTCTAACTTCCTTAATGATCAGTCAATAAAGGTAACACCCTCCCTTTCCCTTGACAGTTCTTTCAGTTTTACACAACTGTATTATAAGTTTCTATGTACAACTTTTTAAGTGTACAAATAAAATGATGCATTTTTTTTTTCAAGAATTCTGAGTTTCTGGAATTTTTTACAAATCAGAATTGGTCTTCTACATGTGATAAATACAGACCATAGGAACCAATGTTTTATTGTACCTGAGTCTCAAGCTGTGAGTTGAATCTCTTCTGCCCAAAGCCTTTAGGAGTAAGATACCTCCTGTCAGAACAGTAACATTCTATCCCAGGGATTCTTATTAAAAAGAAAAAAGAAAGTTTGGAATATACCCACCTATGTTAAGAAACACAACTCTGAAAATTTTTTTTTAAATAAATGCTATTTCCTATTCAGACAATAACCAGTCTGTTCCAGCCATAGAAAAAAACTGGCCTTATTCACACCCACACCAGCAAAGACAAAATAGGGAGCCTAGACCTCACCTTCATAAGGATAAAATGAAGTGCCAACACCCCCACTGGTGTAGGGCCCCAGATGACCAAGTAGAGATCCTGGACTTTCATCCCCATCAGCCAGGAATGACGGGTCCCTCTATCCCTGAGCAGTGTCAGTGGAGACCAGGTGCGGGGCCAGGACTCACCCAGAAATAACGAGAAGCACCCAGTTTCTGGTGGCAACACAGGCTGAGTGGATAACCTTGACTTAACACTTACATCTGGCAGTCACAAGGTTCAGCCCCAGCTTCTCCTGTCAGTGGGGTCAGGGAAGGCCAGCTACTGACAGACGGTTTAAATAGCATCTAGAGTCTCATAATGCAAAAAATGTCCATGATTCCATCAAAATTATACCAAGAGCCAGGAAGAGCTCAAATTGAAGGGAGAAAAAAGACACCAACACCAAGATAACGTGTTAGAATTGACAGATTTTAAGCCAGGATAAAAATGCTTCATGAGCAATTTTAAACACACTTGAAACATGAAAAATACAAGTTTCAGTGCACTAGATTTCTATTGATACTGTAACAAATTACCACCAATTTAGCAGCTTAGACAATCCAAAGTTAGTTCTAGAAGTCTGACAGGAGTCTCACTGAGCTAAAATAGTTTCCAAAGGGCTGCTTTCCTTTCTGGAGGCTCATTTCCATGATTGTTCTAGATTTTAGAGGTTACCCACATTCCTCGGAGAAGGCAATGGCACCCCAACTCCAGTACTCTTGCCTGGAAAATCCCATGGATGGAGGAGCCTGGAAGACTGCAGTCCATGGGGTCGCTGAGGGTCGGACACGATTGAGCGACTTCACTTTCACTTTTCACTTTCACGCATTGGAGAAGGAAATGGCAACCCACTCCAGTGTTCTTGCCTGGAGAATCCCAGGGACGGGGGAGCCTGGTGGGCTGCCGTCTATGGGGTCGCACAGAGTCGGACACGACTGAAGCGACTTAGCAGCAGCAGCAGCAGCAGCAGCAGCAACACATTCCTTGGCTCATGATCCCCTTCCTCCATCTTCAAAGCTGCAACGTTACGTGTCTTAGTTTCGCAGTGGTTTCTGTGCTTTCTTCAGTAGTCACATCTTCCTTGACCACTGCCAGGAAACGTTCTCCCATTTTAAGGACCCATGTGATTGGATTACACTCACTCAGACAATTCAGGATAATCCCCCCATTCAAGGTCCTTAAAATTTTCACATTTTTAAAGTCTCTTTTGCCATGTAAGGGAACATATTCATAGGGATTCCAGAATTTGGACATGGATATTTTTGGAGGACTTATTCCAAAATCTACAAAAACTCTTTAAAATGAAACAATAAAAAAATGAACAACCCAATTTAAAGATGGGCCAAAGACCTTGAGACATCTTATCAAAGAAGACACATAGATGGTAAATGAGCATATAAAGAGATGCCACACATCATATATCAAAGCCATACAAATTGAACAACAATGAGACACCCACAGACGTATTAGAATGGCCAAAATCCAGACCACTGACAACACCAAATGCTGCTGAGGATATAGAATAGCAAGAACTCTTGTTCTTTGCTGGTGGGAATGCAAAATGGTTCAGCCGCTTGGAAGAAAGTTTGGCAGTTTCTTAGAAAATGTATCAATGTAACAACTACACTCCTTGTTATTTACACAAGGAAGTTGAAAACTTAAGACATATCCACATGAAGATCTATATACTAATGTTTATAAGCAGTTTTGTGCATAATTACAAAACCTGGATGCAATCAAGATATCCTTCAGTAGGTGAATGAATCAACTGTGGTACAAATAGACAATGAAATATTCAACACTAAAAAGAAATGAGCTATCAAACCATCAAAAGACATGGAAGAACCTTAAATACATATCACTAAGTAAAAAAAGCCAATCTGATAAGGCTCCATGCTATATGATTCCAACTATACGACATTCTGGGAAAGCCAAACCTATTGAGCTAGTAAAAGGATCAGTGGTCACCAGAGATTAGGGAGGAGAGTGGGATGAATAGGTGGAGCTCAGGAGGTTTAGGAGGCAGGAAAACTACTCCATATGATACTATAATAGTGCACGTGGGCTTCCCTGGTGGCTCAAAGGTAAAGAATCCGTCTGCCAATGCAGGATACACAAGTTCAATCCCTGGTCCAGTAAGATCCCCTGGAGAAGGAAATGGCATCCTACTCCAGTAATCTTGCCTGGGAAATCCCATGGACAGAGAAGCCTGACTGGCCACAGTCCATGGAGTCGCAAAAACGTCAGACATGACCTAGCAACTAAACAGCAACAACATATCTTTATATTACTATTTGTCCAAATCCATAGAATGTACACCAAGAGTGAACCCTAATATAAACCATGGACTTTGCGTGATAATAACATGTCATTGTAGGTTCATCAATTGTAACAAATACATAACTCTGATGGGGTATGTTGATAATCTGGGAGACTATGTATGCGTGAGGATAGGGGTATATTGGGAATCTGAATCTTCCATTCAATTTTGCTATGAACGGGACAATTTTTAGGACAGGAAACTAATCTGTATGATACTATAATGATGGCTACATGTCATTATAGATTTTTTAAAACCCATACAACATACAACACAAAAAGTGAATCCTAATATAAACCATGGGCTTTAGTTAATAATAGTGTATCAATAGTGACATCAATTGTAACAAATGTACCACACTAAATGGAAGAGACTAATAGGGGTAACCAGGATTAGGAGCTATATGAGAATGCTGTACTTCCTGCTCTGTTTTTCTATAAACCTCCAAGTGCTCAAATAAATAGTCTATTAATTAAAAAAAGAGAGTGGTAAAATGGATTTAAAAATATGATCTAACAATATGCTGATTTCTATAAGAAATCACTTCGAATTTAACTATATAGGTAGCTTAGAAGTTAAAAGGATGGGAAAGACATAGCATGCAAACATTGACAAAAGAAAACCAGGAGTGGCTATTTTTAAAAAATATTTACCTATTTATTTGGCTGCACTGGGTCTTAGCTGGGGCATATGGGATCTTCGTAGCAGTATGTGGAATCAATGGCATTTGAACTCTTAACTCTTGGTTGCAGCATGTGGGGTCTAGCTTCCTTACCAGGGATCAAACCAAGGCCCCTGTGTTGAGAGCACTGAGTCCTAGGCACTGCACCACCAGAGAAGTCACAACCCTGCGTCTTTTAAGCAAGTTTAAGCTCTTTTTTTTTTTTTGAAGAATTTTCAGTGTAAATTAACAAATATGAGTTTTCCGGTGGTCCAGTAGTAAAGACTCCATGCTCCCAATGCAGGGAGCCCGGGTTCGATCCCCGGTCGGGGAACTAGATCCCACATGCCACAACTAAAGATCCTGCGTGAGGCAACCAAGACCCAGCACAGCCAAATAAATAAATAAAAATAAATGGACCACTTTCTCATCGTTTCAAATTCTACCCTACTCCTGAACTTTATTCAATATTCCATCTCTTATTCTTCTATATTCATCCCAAGCCTGCAAGTTTCCATTTGAAGGGTTAAAAGAAGCAATATGATGGAGTGAGTGATTCAGTCTTCTGCAACATGTGGTAGCAGAAGACTAACTTTCCAAGTTCTCAGATGCTGATCTAAGCTACAGGATCAGATGATGAGAACTATTCCAGTGACATAAACTCATCAATGAAGTACTTCTGTCTCTCTCTGGGCAAAATGGAAGCTTCAGAGATAGATGAGTTTTTGATGTTTTCTATCTCATTTTATAATGGTGCTTATTTTTGGTCGTTGAAAGTTAAGAATTGGTAGAAATGAGAATGTCTCCTAAGTCTCAAGTATCTATTCTTACTTGAAAGGATAGAGAAGCAGATACAACCAATGTACCTCTTTGAACACTTGTATCTGCTGCAAGGACTATCACTGAGTTCTCTGCTTTGCCATTAGAGTTGGTAATGGGTTGATTAAGACTTTTTGCACAAAGAGTTGGGCCAATAAAGTACCAATCACATAGGGGGTACTCAATAAAGTAGCATGGCCTCTAAATCTGCAGGAAAGGAAGCCAGGTTTCCTTTGTGCTGGGTTGTATTACAAGAGCATATTTAACTTTATTCTGAGATCTCCTGGATCTCAGTAAGGCTGGGCAATCACATTTTATTTCAGAGGAAGAAAAAAATTGTTTTCAAGCCATCTGCTTCTTCCTTACTACTCTTCCTCCATTTCAACTCAGAGCTTTTTCTCTCTAATGTCTAAACTAACAATGTCAGAATCTACACTATATTGTATTTAATTTACCAAATGTTTTAATACTTTGAACATCTCTTAGGACAAACAAAGATAAAGGGCTCACCAGTCCAGACTATTTCTTGATAATTTCTTGGAGTAAATAAGCAAACTGCAAATCAAAAGAACTCCTGAAAATCCATCCCATGTAATATAAAGCAAGCAGTCTGTAACTAAAGCAGCTTAGGAGTTGATGAACTCTGTCTGAACAGCTTGGCTACATCTGGTAGAATTAGAGAAAGTGTGTTGAGGGTTCACATGGGTTAGAAATCCGAGCAGATCAGTGACTCTGAGCTTGAACTCTTTGCTAGTAGATTCAAAAACATCTGCCACTCACCCCACCCCAAATGTAACAGGAGCTCTTCCTCTCTCTCAGTATATGTGTTACTTTGAAGGTAGGAATTTGGGGGCAAAATCTTGAAGAGTGAACTTTTGAGATGAAGGCTTCAGCAAAATTATCTTATACAGATCAATAGGCATTCATTACATTTTAAAAAATATTCTGACATCACTGAAAACGCATAAATGGTCAAAAAGAAACTAAGGATGTAAAAATCTTTTAATAATTTCAAATGTTTCCTTTGGTTATTCCTATTTCATAGAGATTTCTCGAATTTGTGTCCAAAAGCATGTTTCTACATAGCCAAGGCAAGTTGTCCCAATAATTTGGAAAGGGCTTTCCAAAGACAGAGAAATGTCATAGGACCCAGCCAGCCACACAAGCACTCCTCGTGAGCACGTGTGGGGAGCCCAATAAGAGCCCATTCTCTGATGCTTTTCCCATTTTTCTATGATGCTCCTTCAGAGTTATCTGGGATTAAAGGCCTAAATGGAAAAACAAACTTTAACATTATTTGAAGAATTTTAGGAAAATATTTTTATATCAAGATTAGAAAGGACTTTCTCTCTCTCTTCTCTCCCTCTCTTGCCTAAATAATAACAAAAGAAGGAACTGGCTAAAATCATTGAGATTAATTTGGGCTGAAATAGTTCCCAATTAAAAACATATCCTTTGATACTGAATAAAACCCATCTGTGAAAGTGGTGATCCCCACCTTGGGGAAAGCGTTCAAAGACTGGAAACTTAGTTCGAGTAATCATACATGAGGACTATTAGGATAGATTTGGTTCCATAAAACAAAAAACAGTCCAGGCCAAGTAACAGCAGCTTGAATAAGACAAATTTCTCCATCAAAATGAATCAACAAAAACTACAGTTAAATAAAGTTGGAAGACCAGAAGGGGAAGCTCTCATGCCCTGTGAGGATAGCAGAGGCCCAGAGGAAGAAAGACTTCTTTCGTGGCAAAGATTCAGCCAAAAAAAGCCATAGATCCTTTGTTTCATATAGCCTGCCTACTTCCCTCCATATAAAAAGCATGGGGGGGCAGGGGACCGGGGTTAGGGGGGGTGGGTTGCGGTGGGAGGTTGGAGTTCCCTGGTGGTCCTGTGGTTAGGGCACTGTGCACTGTGCTTTCACTGTTGTGGCCCAAGTTCAACCCCTTAGCTAGGGAACTCAGACCCCACAAGCTGCTTAACACAGCCAAAATAAATAAATAAATAAAAAGCATTCTCCTTCCCTTGCCCTGAGAGGAACTGCATGTGGCTAGCGCCATGGTCGGGCTTCCCAGGTGGCGCTAGTGGAAAAGAACCTGCCTGCCAATGCAGGAGACATAAGAGACGCAAGTTTGATCCCTGGGTCAGGAAGATCCCCTGGAGGAGGGCATGGCAGCCCACTCCAGTAGTCTTGCCTAGAGAATCCTACGGAGAGAGGATCCTGGCAGGCTACAGTCCGTGGAGTCACAAAGAGTCGGACACAAGTGAAGCGACTTAGCACACACAGGGCAGCCCCACAGTAGAAGATCCTGAATCGCTATTTGCTGATCCTGAGTAAACCCATCTTTGCTGGAGAAATATCAATTTGTTTTAGGCCAACATATATGAGTTCCAAGGAAGACTGTCCAGGACTACTGTGGTGGCTCCACAGTCATCAGAGACGCCGGCTCCCCCATCTTTCTGCTCCATCATCCTAGCATCTGGCTTTCATTCTCAAGGTCATCTCATGGTCCAAGAGAGCTGGTAGTCTTCTATGAAATCCGTGCCACAGCCAAAAGAAGGCAGGGCAGAGAGAATACACCTTCCAGGTGACTCAGCTCCTTTGAAGCAGCCTTCAGTGAAGGCCACATAACATCAGTTGAATTGATCACATGGCCACATCTCAAAATTCAGTCTGTTAGCTGGGGGACCTAACTCCAAATAAAATGGAGACTGATGCTCTTTTGTTTACTAAAGTAGAAGGGAGCCAGTGGACACTGGAGCACGAGTAATCTCTATTACAATAGTCGAACCCATTTGAAAGGATACAAATTTCAAGCACTTATAAAGGAGGCAGATTTCCTGGCATGAGCTATGTTAGATTTCTATTCCATTCTTTACAGCCTAAAGTGAACCAAGAGTCATCAGAGTACTGGGTCCAGCCCCTCTCCACCTTTCTGTTGACAGTTTGTGGAAGGAGAAACAATTTTAAGTCAATAAAAGAAGCTCACTTCTGCTTGGGTTCTTGATTGGTCTCTAACCTTGGGGCAAACCTTTCTCTTAGGGAGGAAAACACTGACGTTCTTAATTAGAGCTAAATCTAAAGACATTGTTGTAATTAAACAAGTAATTGAAAGCAAAATCACTTACATAAAATGTCTAAATTTTAAAAATATCACTTCAGTAGAAAACATCAAAGCCTCCAGCTCACTCTCCCCATTTCCCTTTTAATAATTGCCTGCGACATTTAGAATAAAACTCCAAAATCCTTAACAGTAGAGGCTCCCAAATCTTCTCCGTTTACAGTGCCCTTGGTATAGTAAAAATTTCTTCACAGCACTCGTGGGCCAGAAGAAATACCTAACAGTTCTGTTTATTAAGTAGTTACATCCAAACAATATTTATGTCTTAGCAGCTTTGCACATGCTGGACACTGCATAAGTTCTCAAATCTTGGAATCATGTTGGACACAGTCACCCTCATTTCCGGCTCCACACTGATTTTCTCAACGGACTTGTTCTTTATCCCACCAACTGCGGAGAACCTCTCGGTTGGAACTGTACACGCATCTGAAATAAAAGTGTAAAACCGAATGATTCAGTAGTTCCCTTTGTGTCCGACAGATGGCGCTATGTTTCCCATAAAATTTAAAGCATCTGTGGCGCATGGCACCCCACTCCAGTACTTTTGCCTGGAAAATCCCATGGACGGAGAAGCCTGGTAGGCTGCAGTCCATGGGGTCGCTAGAGTCGGACACGACTGAGCGACTTCACTTTCACTTCTCACTTTCATGCATTGGAGAAGGAAATGGCAACCCACTCCAGTGTTCTTGCCTGGAGAATCCCAGGGACGGGGAAGCCTGGGGGTCTGCCGTCTATGGGGTCGCACAGAGTCGGACACGACTGAAGCGACTTAGCAGCAGCAGCAGCAGCAGTGGCGCCCCTGAGAGTTTGGCACACGGTTTATAGGTCCATTCACTGGCCCTGACCACTTCTTCAGGTTCATCCTGTACTTCTCTTCTTGTCCGGAACACTTTAGTACCACTAGCGTTCCCCCACCCCCGCCCCTGCCAAAGGTTAAGCTCTGGAGAAGGAAATGGCAACCCACTCCAGTATTCTTGCCTGGGGAAACCCGTGGAAAGAAAAGGGTAGCCTGGCGGGCTACTGCCCGTGGGGTGGCAAAGAGGAGGACATGACTGAGCGAATGAGCACGCAAAAGTCAGGCTCCTTCCTTGCTCAGTGTTTTTTTCATGCTGTGGTTTTGTTTGCGGGACTCTTCAACCAGAGAAACCTTCCTCAGTTTCTCTAATCTGTTAATATATCAGGGCCCCTGGTTACTTTCTCACTTGATTACAAGATCCATGAAGGCAAGGGACTGTGTCTATTTTGGTCATCTTATACTCAGCGCCTAGCACATTTCCTGGCACATAGTAGAGACTCAATACTTAAAAAAAAAAACAAAAGAAAACAAACTACATTCCTACTGACGTGCTTATTAAGGAATCGATTTTCAGACACACAAGTAACTAGTTGTGAAATACAAGGGAAATTCCTCTCTTATAGTCAGTTAAATTCATCAGCAAGCCATTAGAAATCTAAAAATTGACAGCATTTTACAATGTGATTGCCAGCATACCTGTAACAGCATTTAAAAGGCAAATTTGAGGACAAGAATAATCTTTCAACAAATGGTTCTGAGACAACTGCATATCCACATGCAAAAGAATGAAGTTGGACCCCCTACTTCCACATAGTAAAAAAGAAATCTCAAAATGGATCAAAGACCTACTCCTGAAGCTGAAACTATGAAACTCTTAAAAAAAAAATAGAAGTCTACAAACCTAGATTAGGTTTCTTATAACACCCAATGTATATGGCGTTTTTCTTTTGGGGGATAATTAAAATGTTCTAAAATTAGATTGTGGTGATGGTTGCACAATTGTGAATACACTAATAAACATTGAATGTTAGTGCACTTTAAAGGGGTGAATTTTATGGTATCTGAATAACATGTCAACATAGCTGTTATTTAAAAAACAAAACACTGCTGAAAAGCCTTTATTACCTCCCTGATCTGCAGAATACAATTCTGACTGTGGACTTGTATACAAGGTTCACAAGAGCTGGTATTTCCTACCATTCTATCCTCATTCTCTACCAAGGGCACAGGCTCCAGCTGTAGCTAACAATTTGGGGTTTCTTGTGCTTTATATTGGTGCTACTAAGGCTTTGTACATTTGGTTCCCTCTGCTTTGAAAGTCCTGTCTCTACCTGCCTAGTCAACTTCCACTTGTCTCTTCAGACCCAGCCTGCTCCAAACTGAGCTGATGGTCCTCTTCGGTGTTTCCAAAGCATCTTGTATGTACCCCATTGGAGCATGCATTGGATTGTTCCATATACTGGCTTCCTTGAAGAACTTATTTTCTTCAAAGTGAGAATTTTGTAACTCTTACCTTTGTATTCTTACCCTGGCAGAAATTCTAAGTAAATGATGGAAAGGAATGAATGAATAAATGAAATGAACAGACTCTTCTCATTCTTAATTTGGTTTTTGATCTCTTGCCTACTCTTATTCATATCTGTTAACATACAGTGTAGGTATATTACATTTTTTTCTGTATTACATTTCTGTATGATTCTCTAGAATATAAAAATCCACAACTTTTGTAATAAAGTAATCTAAAAAAGGCTCTGCACCTTAAATAAATTACAAGCCAGTTTCTTTTCTCAGATGCTGTTTTTGTATGGTTTGTATAATTTAGATAACCAGTTGCTACTTATTATCATGAATTCAATCAATATTAGAAATAACTGATAGGTGGATCTGATAAATGTGCTTGTGAGTAAATAAATGGAAACTAGCATTTATAAATTTAGAGTTTGAGACCATTTTGAACTACATTTCAGTACTTAGTGCATTTCACTGCTGCTACCCTGTACCTCATCATCTCTTTCCTGGACAGACGCTAAGTTCTTTTAGTGTGAGGGCATTTTCCCAAATTAGAAAGAACTGAAGATGAGACATGGAAGACCCAAAATGAATTTTGTGGATGAGGGAGTGAGTCACAGAGATCAGACTCCAACACACATTTCCCACTATGTTTATTTTCTAGTTCTAAGTTCAAATTTGGATTTAGAAAAATGCATGACTTGCCTCCTGACCGGTCTTTTAGCTCAGGCGTGGGTTATGAAGATGTCAGATGAAGCAGGCATGTGGGTGGAAAGGTACATTTGGAAGTGGTGAGCATCTTTCCGTTTACATTTGTCTTTGTCAGGAAGTGGCTGTGGGAGCTGAATATGATGTGTCTTGACAGGGAGTGGGGCTCGAACAGAATGTATCTACATAATCTGCTGGATGTATCGCTTCAGTTAAGAGTTGATGGGATGGGGAGGGAGGTGGGAGGAGGGTTTAGGATGGGGAACACATGTACACCCATGGCTGATTCATGTCAACATATGGCAAAAACCACTACAATACTGTAAAGTAATTAGCCTCCAGTTAAAATAAATTAATTTTTTTTTTAAAAAAAGGAAAAAAAAGACTTGAAAAAGGATTCTGAGCTTTTACATGCCACAGGAACCATATTATCTGCTTCGTGGGAGAATATGCATTAAGGGGTGTTCACTTTTCCAATCTTCTAAGAAATCTTCAGCAAACAAACCTTAGCTGAGCCTTACAAATCAATAACAGTGAGGTTTGGGATTGCTTCATGACTGCTGCCTGTGTGTTGGTAAAGTTATGCTCTCCCCTTCACTCTGTACTGGGGGTAAGAGCCCCAGGGTTCCTTTTTCTGTGCTGGAAGGAGCTTTACATACACTATTTCACTTGATTCTCACCACAACTCTGAGAGGGAGGTTGTAATATAATCCCCATCTCACACGTGAGGAAACAGCTGTGGAGCAGTTAAGTAAATGGGCCGGGGTTACACCACTGCCGAGTCAGAGCCGAGATTCCTTTCAGATCCATCCTCTTTGAGGTTACCCTCACGTAGTTCCTATGATTTTCTGCAGCTGTCACCCATGTGTGATCCCGCAAATGGAAAATTGGAGTTTTGGTGGCACTAGTGGTAAAGAACCCGCCTGCCAATACAGAGACATAAGAGATGTGGGTTCAATCCCTGGGTCGGGAAGATCCCCTGGAGAAGGGCATGGCAACCCATTCCAGTATTCTTGCCTGGGGAATCCCAGCAACAGAAGAGCCAGGGGGTCGCAAAGAGCTGGACACCACTGAGACAACTTAGCCTGCGTGTACACAGTATCGTTTAGGGTCCTTCTGTCCCACCTGTTAATCTTTGCTTTGGGCTTGAGATGGCTAAAGAGAACAGATGTGGCATGGTAGGCAGAATAACGGCCTCCCAAAGATGTCCCTGTCCTGTGAATATGTTACCCTACATAGCCAAAAGGGCTTTGTGGATGTGATTCAGTAAATGATTTTGAGATGAGAGACTATCCTAAATTATCCAGTGGATCCAAAGTAATCACAGTGGTTCTTAGTGGTGTAAGAGGAAGCAGGAGAGAGCGAATCAGGGATGTGATGACAGAAGCAGAGGTGCGAGTGATGGTACTGCTTTCTGGGGGCCACAAACCAAGGAATGTGGGCAGCCTCTAGAAACTAGAAAAGGCAAGGACACAGATTTTCCTCCTACAGCCTCAAAAGCAATGAAGTGCTGCTTTTAGTCCCATGAGTCATTTCTCACTTCTGCCCCCCAGAACTGTAAGAATAAATTTGTGTCGTTTTAAGCCACTAAAATGTGGTAGCTTGTTAAGCAGCCACAGGAAACTGACACACATGATGTCTGACACTCAGATCCCTCCACCACATAGGGGCCAAAATTCATGCAGCAATACTTGGTAATGCTGTCTCTCTAGCAAGCAGCGGTAAATTCTGGTTATAAATTACACGTGTGAAGAGTTGTTACTAGTTTCTACATCCTAAGAGCTGACAAGGGCATGTAGAAAGGTCTCACAGTCTTGAGGTGCTTCCTTTTTGTTCTCTTTCTAGCAGTAAAGCATCTTAAAGTTGTTATTTTATCACCTATTGAGTACCTGTATGTGCGCGTTAAGTCGCTAAAGTCGTGTCCCACTCTTCGCAATCCCATGGACTGTAGCCTGCTGGGTTCCTCTGTCCATAGAATTCTCCAGGCAAGAATACTGGAGTGGGTTGCCATTTTCTTCTCCAGGGGATCTTCCCCACCCAGGGATCGAACTTAGGTCTCCGGCATTACAGGCAGATTCTAGGGAATAACCCTCCTCACTATGATTTTCCATCCCTAAATTTACTTAATCTAAGAACACACACACCATTTCCTGAGAAACACTGGCACGCTAGGAAACTGAGTTTTTAAGCTCGAAAGGACTTCAAAGATAACCACAATGGCTTTCCAGATGGCTCAGTGGTAAAGAATCAGCCTGCAATGCAGAAGACCTGGGTTTAATCCCTGGGTCGGGAAGATCCCCTGAAAGAAACGGGAATCCACTCCAGTATTCTTGCTTGGGAAATCCCATGGACAGAGGAGCTGGCAGGCTACAGCCCATAGGGTCACAAAAGAGTCAGACAGTGACTAAACAACAACCACAGCTTATAATACAGATGAAGAAGGTCTACAGCGGTTGAAAGTTTTTCCAATTTATAGAGATGGGGCAGTGCCAAGATTCATACTAGTTTCTCAACTCATAGTTCTTAGCCTGCACTTCTGGCTTAGCTCACCTTGAAGTTTATCTGGACTATTTTGTTTCCAACAGTTTTAGTCATTAACAATTCTAATTTTTTAGAGCAAGTCTTTTTCACTTGAAAATAAGTTCAATTATTAATCAGAGTTTTAAATTCATTTTGCCAATTTTACAAATGAAGAAAGTAAGGTGGAAATGATAAATGTTCAGGCGAAATGGTGATATAAATTAGCCCCAAAACTCATGAATGAAACTTTATTAATTTTTCCTTGTATTAAACATAACCACATAAAGTGTTTCATTTAAACACTTTCATTATAAACTCATAAAGCATTGAATCTTCATGTAAAATTTCCTCAAAGTATACGGTGACAATTTTTTCTATGATAAATGCAATGGATACTTGTAGTAAGTATCAAAAAGGTTTAGTCAGAGAAGAGCCTTGGCTCAGTCATATGGGTTTTGCTAGAAAAGGTTGTGATCGCCAAAAAGAGGGAGGAATCTCTATTCTTGGGTCCACTTATTTGATGCCAGCTGTCAAAGGTAGGGGCCTCATGAGGAAAAGACTATTAGCAGAGAGTACAATCCTACTAAACCTAATAATATATAAAAGAATATTACTAAAGGATGTTATTAATACTACCCCAAACTCCCCATTATTATTTCAACCATAGACTTTTAGAAAGTGATTTCCCACCTCTGTTTATCATTTTCTTTTTGCTGAGTAATTCAATCGCTAGGTTTAACCTCCGCCCCACAGTGTTTTATTCTCACTGAATTGATGGAGATCTAAATAATTTTCGCCATTTCTGACGGGGGTTTTCCAAAAAGACCCACAACGTAGGCATCCAATGGAAACCACAAACGAATAAAAGACACCCGGTGCGCCGTTCGCCTCACACGCGCCCAAGCCGGGGAGTAGCGGCCTGGCCCTCGGGAGGCAGGGTGGAAACGCCCTCCCGAGAGCCGGCTGGACCGGACTGCTGGTGCCCCGGGGTTGGAAACCTCCCCGCCAAGGCCCGCGGCTCCCACCGCGGATGCACAGCCCGCGGGGGCCTGCCGAGCGCGCGCCGGGTCAGGCCGAGGACGCGCGGAGGGTGAGGAGGGCCAGCCGGCGGGAGGGCCGGCCCGGGGCGTGCCCACGTGACCGCCCCGCCCGCGCCGCAGCCCCCCGAGCCGCCGCCGCCTCTCGGGCCGCACTCCCGGCGTGCCCCGCACTCGCCGCCGCCCGCCTGCCCCTCCTTCTCCTCGCAGCGCCACACCGCCGGAGCCCGAGCCGCCGCCACAGCCTCAGCCGCGGGCACTATGGTAAGGCGGGCGCGCCGGCCGGGGGTCGCGGGGTCGAGGGGCCCCGGGGGCCGGGGCGTGGCGAGTGCTGCCTCCCACGCGGCTCCGCGGGGCCCTGGACCTGAGGCCGCCATTTTAACCTGATTTCGGCCTCCAAGGTGGGCATTCCTGCGCTGCGGCCCCGGTGCTCTCTCTCCACCCGGCGGGCCTGCCCTCTCGCCGTCAGGCCCGGCGAGGCAGCTCTTCGGATTCCTGGGGGCGGGGAGGGCCCGGACAGGGGGCGACACGCGGGGGTTCGAGGCCTGAGCCGGGCGGGCGGAGGCCGGGGGCGCGGGAGGGTCCGCCGAGTTGTTCCCCGGCCACCCCACCCAGCTCGCCGCCTTTGCCCTTCGCTTCCTTATTTATTCCCACGCGGGCTTTCAATTCGGTATGTGCGGTAAAAACCCCTTGCTGAAGGCTGAGGGTCTTGAGGGCCTGTCATAAAACCCTTAGGGGGAGATAAAGGAGGTGGGAAAACTCTTGAAAATGCTTTCTCGCCGTAGAAAGCTTTTTACACGCGATCCGTTAGTTTTGAAGTGCCTGCATTTGAGCTGTGAGTCAATTATGTTGTAGCCGTGGGCGGTTTGGAGTTCACACTTGATTCTCTTTCCTTATGAGGAAACGGCACTGGCTAGGATGACTTTAAAGAAAAAAATAGTAGAAGCATTAACTGAAATCCAAAAGTGTTTTTTTAAGGCCTGCCGGGTTGACACAATACAGAAGGTATTTTTGCTGCTGCTCCTGAAGCTCTGACATCACCCAGTGAAATAGGAAACATTTCAGGGATGGGACAGCCTGTATTTGTCCCTTTCCGTCTACCATCCACTTGCTTTAACCTCCACACACCTTTTTTAAAAAGGATGAATGGAGCAGGATGAGTTAGAACCCTTAGGTGCATCATATCCTGATACTTAAAATGTGGCAAATCTGATGAGACGGCTTGCAGGGTATGATGCAACTTTTGATGTCCAGACTAAAGTGAATCCTCTTGCGCAAACAGTAATTTTGGTTAAAACCGAATTACTTGTTCTGAATTTCTGTCCTTTCTTTACTTTCAGGCTTCTGGAGTTACAGTGAATGATGAAGTCATCAAAGTTTTTAATGATATGAAAGTAAGGAAATCTTCTACACAAGAGGAGATCAAAAAAAGAAAGAAAGCAGTTCTCTTCTGTTTAAGCGATGACAAAAGACAAATAATTGTTGAGGAAGCAAAGCAGATCTTGGTGGGTGACATTGGTGATACTGTAGAGGACCCCTACACATCTTTTGTGAAGTTGCTACCTCTGAATGATTGCCGATATGCTTTGTACGATGCCACATACGAAACAAAAGAGTCTAAGAAAGAAGACCTAGTATTTATATTCTGGTGTGTAAAAACAAAAGAAAAAAGTACTTTTAAAATGCAAGGATTATTATTAACATAGTCAGTTTTGCCTTTGTTTTTCTTTTAAATAGGGTTCAACCATTTTTTTTTCCCCTGTAGGGCTCCTGAAAGTGCGCCTTTAAAAAGCAAGATGATATATGCTAGCTCTAAAGATGCCATTAAAAAGAAATTTACAGGTACAGGCATTGACTATTTTGTGCAGAAGAATTGCTCCTTTCTTAATTATAATAAAGTAATTGGATAATATTTTTTTTCTTTTTAGGTATTAAACATGAGTGGCAAGTAAATGGCTTGGATGATATAAAGGACCGTTCCACACTTGGAGAGAAATTGGGAGGCAATGTAGTAGTTTCACTTGAAGGAAAACCCTTATAAAGCAGTCAAGTGCCATCTGGATCTTAAGGAGCTTCCATTTCTCCAGCTCAGTCAATTGGAATAGTATTAGGTTTTTTTTTTTCTCTTTTCCCACTGGGTCCTTCCAACACAATGAATGAAGGAAATATCATTCATGTAAGCAGCCTATCAGTGATTGCCATTAGACTGTTTAATACTGTTACTTTTATGTAGAACCCAAGGAATGCCTTCCCATCATATTTTAGCCAAAACAACTGGGTATATGCCTCCTTTGCAGCAAACACTACAGTGAATTGTGATTGTCAATGTGAATAGCTTAGAACACTACAAAGGGTTAAGCTAATTGAATGCCTTCAAAGTATTATCCACTGGTGAGATGGTAAACTCTATTCAGTATTACTGATAGTTGCACTTGACTGCAGTTCTGTGAGCCTTGAGCATTCATACACCTCACCTGCCTTGGCAAGCCTATTTTTTTTTGACATGGCAGCACGGATATAACACTATGCATTAAAAGCACTTTTTTTGTAATAAATTTAATCCCCCACCAGAAAAGGAATGCCAATTAAGTTGTGTTAACTGTGTCATCAGCTTATCCTAGTACCTCAGTGTTCATTCCTTTTACCTGCATATCTTCTTAAAAGAAATAGCTATTATTAATGCCTTTTTTCCCCCATTGAGTGTATACTACTGAATACACGTAGGAGTTTTATGTTTACCATGTAAGTCTTGCAACACTAAAGATATTTTGAGTATCAGTCATGATGGCAATTTCTGTATAAAAGAGCCTTAAATGGAACATTGTTTTTGAGATCAAACTCCCCACCCTCACAAAAATGGCCACGTTGCAATAAAAATTGTGGCATATTACAGAACGGTTGCCTTGTTTTCCTTGGACATTTTGCAAAATACCATGTGAAGCAACTCCTAGGCTAAACAGCTATTATTAATCTCTGCACTGGTCATTTAAGAATTTTTTTTGTACAACATTCTTGCATGATATTTTCCAGTTTGTTGATTTTATTTGGTTTAAAAAATATTCTGTCCTAAAGCTAATATAAAATATTACAGAGGTATACTTTTATAAGCTTTATTTATTTCCTTATGTATTAATATGGTGATCAGGAATTGTTTTTTGCACTTTGACATAAATACTCTTCAGTATCTGATTAGTTCTCTGAATAAATTAGCATAGTTATTTTTTTAATTCACGTTTACATTTCTAAGTAGTTGACCAGTAGAAGAAATAGGAAGCTCTTATTGCCTATTTGGTCATAATGAAAATAATTTATAAAATGTTGTCCTTCAAAAGTTTAATAGTACTTCTGTTTAGGAACTTTAATTTCAGCTACTATTTCTTAATATATTTCACAAATTCACACAAAAAATGTTTATATAGCAGTCTTAAAGATTAGTAGTGGAATTTGGCTGTGGTCCAGGCGGCTCTCCTTATAGAGAATTTGATCTGTTCAGTGTGAGCAGTTTGCTGTTAGCCAGAGCTATTTATGGCAAACACATGCTTTTGTATCTTGTCATAGTTACCCACAAATGGCAGAACTGGACTTGAGGCTACTGGTATGCAAAACAGGCGTGCTAGGAAGCAGTGGCTTGCAGCTTCGAATTTAACCCCATAGCTCTGAAGAATGCCCTTATTAGAAAACAGGGACTGAAAAATCCCTTCTTTTTCTGATGTCTGGAAGTAATTTTGAGTTTAATTAGTTTTTTTCCCCCATGTTTTCAAAAGGTTTTTCAGATGAAAACAAAAATAGGAGGTAAATGTCTAGGTTTCCATTTAAAATTATATGAATGGCTTGGGATCTTTTGCACTGAGCAATTTTATTTCAGGCTTCCAGCTGTCCCTGTGAATTATTCTGGACGTTTTGATGGCTTTTTGGTAAGGCCAAACTCATATAAGTAAAGCATGAGAATACTGACATACGCTAAACCGTATGTGAAACTGATACTTGTACCATGAAATTTTTCATTATTTTCCTCATTCTAAAAAATAAGGGACTCTAAAGTTGTGCAGTCTCTTGTCTTTTTATAGCTGATTTCTCAACTTTTCTTACGTACCTCTTTAATTATATAATAATTTCAGAGGTTAAATATTGCTTTAAACTGTGGTACTTTGATTTGTTAGATTGACAGAACTGATACTAATAATTAAGTTCATCTTTGAAATACATCTTTGTGCATAAAGCCAAAAATAATGATAATTAATGGTTCTTATGTTACTTGAGACTAATTTGGCATTTGAAATGATCATTCTACTTTACAATCATTTACATTTGAAACAATGTTCCAGTTAGCTTTAAAAGGTATACGGTGCTAATTAGTAAAATATCAAGGACAATATTTTACTGCTAGCTTGCAAAATTATAAGTGTTTAAAAAATAAAATATATGAAACTATGTAAAGCTGTGGAGATGTGTTTACTTATACTTTGGGACACTAAAATTTTTTTTAACTAATATTTCAAATCATTATCTTTAGTCTATTTTTTAGGATTTTAGTTGATACACTTTCTCGATAGATAACAATATTCTTTCAAAACAAAGTGTTGCAATTAATTTTGACATCTTTCAGACAAATGGAAACAGTTGGCATTTGTCCCAAACTGGCTATCAGCTGTTGTTTTCCATCATTATCAAAAATAATGTGGCCAACGTTGTGCATTTAATGTGCCTTTCTGATAGTGTAAGAAAAGCCTCTTATTAGGTTTGAATTTCTCTGATATGGATTCTTTGTAACAGCTAATTTATGGAATACAGCAAATGAGCTCTAGGAGAAAATTATTTTTCCTTGTTAAAGAATAATCTCAAAAAAAAAAAGAATAATCTCAGCAATGGTAATCATAGAAACACTATGGTAATCATTGGTAATCATTGAAACACTTTTCCTTAGGTTTGCCACAGAAAAATAATCTACTTTAGTTCTTTAATAATAGTTTGAGATCCCAAACAAGCATGAATATTCATTTTTCTATGAACATTAAAGCTACTAGAGATGTGCAGACAGGCTCCAATGAATATTGCTTTTGAAAGAGCATGAATTGACAAATGTTCTGTGTCTCATCTCAGCCAATAAGGAAGTTTGAGGTTTTTACTTTTCTCTAGAACATCCAAATAATTGCTTTCTTTCCATGTAGATCAGGAGTCATCCTTCCACTTCAATTTCCTGTCAAAAAACAGTTGTGCAAATTAATTTCCCTGAGCCTCAGTTTCTTCATAAGAATGATGATATCTGTCTACCATACCTGCTTGCTGAGGATCAAATATGGAAATACTTTTTGGAAGACAGGAAAATACTATGTAAATATAATTATTTAAGCTTCACTCTTAAATATATATAGTTAAGAACCAGGTTAAAAATAAGATTTATTGTAAGCCTTTGAACCTCTTTATTGTAACTATTTAATCTACAAATTCTTTAAGGACTGATTAGCTGATAAATTACAACTGTTTCACAGAATGAAGTATAAAGTGTGGCCCCCGAGTTCATGACTGCTCTTAATGTTTTTAGTGTAATTTTCTTTTTCACATGTGATCCGTGAGAGACTAGCTTCTTTTCCCCAGACTTTGAAGTAAGGAGTAAATAAAGAGATATTCTTGTTTTGGAATACTTGGCATAAATGTATGATCCAGGTTGTTGAAAATCTGTGACTGTTTATTAATACTAGAAGTTTAGGTAGTGCTTCATAGTTCTCAAGGCACTTGAAATCCGTTTGATCTCCTTAGGTCCTCTTAACAAGCTAAACCGTATTTCTCTGCTGCACATGAAGAGACTGACGTTTGGAGAGGTTAAGGGACATCCAAGCTGTTGAGTAGCAAAATGGATTCCAGTCCAGTACACATTTCAGTCTGCGTTCATATTGTAACATACAGTGAGTTACTAATTTTCTTTTTTAAAAGATGGAATAATCTGACTTTTTGAGCAGAACATAACTAATTAGTATGTTTTTAAAGCATCTCAGAGAATATTTGAAAAACATTCTTGGACTATTTGTTTTCTAAGAAAGCCCATACTCATAAAGATCTGAAAATATTTTTACACTTCAAATATTTTCTTAGATGTTTCAGTATCATAAGTTTTTTGAAAACCATAAGGATTGTATAGACACATTTTCTAAAAAGCTGATACCTCTCAATCCTTATCCAAAATGTTGGATATTTTCCTCCTCTGTTCCTCTACTCACCTTTCTAAGAAATAGTACAGTATATTATGATAGTTAAATACTAGGACTTTGGTATCAGACTGTCTGGGTTCTTCACACATAGACCTTTAATACTTTCTAATTGAATGATCTTAGGAAAATCACTTAACCTCTCAGAGCCTTTAGTTCATCTGAAAAAAGGGATGATTATAACTCGTCTCATAGTACTGTGAGGATAAATGAAAGCCATTGGAATAGTTCCTGCATGTAATAAGCATTCAGTAGGATGACCCTAAAATTTAGTTCAAACCATTCTTCTTGAGACTGAAAGGGAAAGCTAAAAATAATTATGCCTAGACAACAGCCTTAAACTGGTACAGTCCAAAGCAAATCAGATGTGTTCCTCCATCAAAAAGTAGGCTAATAGCAACATGATAGTTAAATAGAAGAAACTATTGATGACTCAAGGTCATCATCATTTCAGTTATATGTACTAGCATACTAACTTGGGAGTCTCCTGAAGAATATGATTTCTGTTAAGTAACCTCAAAAGGGTTGATTCTGGCTTTTTAGACCTTTTTTTTTCTTTTGATTTTCATACTTTTAGACTCTCAGATACTGCATTTTGTTCTTTTCAGTATGCTTTGCCAATAGTAGCTTCTCTTACTGTTGCTTTTCATCTCATGTGGACGCGGAAAGCTGAGTTTGTTAGACTTGTGAGGAAGGAACCCAGTAGACTCAGAGTGAGGGCTTGAGAGCAGAATGCCTGATGGAGCACAGGAGCCTTCTAACATTCCTTTTGACTGTTCAGAGAAAGTTGTCTGGGTTTTGGTTTTATTTTATTTTTTTATCAGTAAGGTTTGTATGAGATCTGAGCTGTTGGTAAAGGAAACATTACTGTATTCCAATGAGGTGTCTAAAATACCATTAATTAGAGAAGTTATATTTGCTTTTGATTGTACTTTTGTCATTAAAGGCATACAAAAAGGATTTGTTCCCATTATTAAGAGAGAGAAGGTTTATTCTTGATCCAACTTTTCTGGATTTTTGAAACAATAATAGGATCTGAGAACAAACATTTGATAAATCTTTAAAAATATAAAATGCCAATTGATTTTTTTTAGTTTGACTTTTCTTACATGTACCCTAGACATGTTCACTTGCAAGTAGCTTTGATTACTCTTCATCTAGACAGGTAGATACTTCTCATTTACTCTTTTCTGTCAACTAATTTGATTATGCATGTATAACATTTTGGTACTTTATTTGGCATAACAAAAATTTGGAACAGATTTTTTCAAACGTGTAATTTTCTCACAGAAATGAAAAAGCATCTATGTTAATTATGTTTTGTAGTAGCACTTTTTTTCTTGTTTTATGTATTCCTAATAGTGGAATTTCAAATATTTCCTTTGGGAAGATGATAGTTACTGAGTGAATCACAGAATTCCTGGGCATGTGGCCCAAAACCTTTTATGTGTTCCTGTGAGCTGATGGGGCCTTTTTTTAATTAGCTGTAAACTAAATCACCAGCTAAAAAGTAAGACAGTTCCCAAATTGGCATAATTTGAAAGTTTTATAAAATGTAAAAGTGATAGCAGAGTATTTGTTCGAGAAATCATAAAATTCTGCTGTACCACATAAGAAATAAGATACGAAGGAGATGTATACTTTATGAAATAAGTAGAAAATAATTGTATGTGAAGATTAAATTAAGCCTTTTGTGTGTAAAATAGCTATGGTTCAAATAGGTTCCTTAACTCATTACTGCTTGTTGATAACTGTGTTATGAAGGAATGTATAGAAATATAGTTTTCATTTCAAAAAGTCTTTTACATGAGAGAAAAAGGGGATGAGCTAGCAAATCTGGTGTTAATCATTTTCCTATTTTGAAGTATATTTAGGCTTTAGAATGTATCTGGGTTTTTTTCTAAGGTTTAACTAAGTTTTAAAAGTAAAAAATAGAATTGTTGATTTACCATTTTCACATATTGAGTAATATGTACACTTTGAATAATTACTGCATTAGAATTATATGCAGTTAATTTAACAGTGCTTCCCTCCTGAGAGAGGACAGAAAAGAAATAAAGGGAAGCGAAAGATAAAGATTTTACCAGGTGCTATAAAATCTGTATGGGAAGGAGCTGTATGAAGTATATTTTTTTGTCTAGTTAGTACAGTATATTTAAAGCGCTTGAAAATTCTGTAAAAAAAAAAAAAAATATATATATATATATACACACTTGCCTCTTTATTTTAGTTTTGTTTTTATCTACCTGATAAAGAAAAATGCTTTATGGTTATCATAGTGTACCGGTTCTTAAGAAATAGCAGGTAACTGAATTAGGTATCTTGTGCCCTGGCTTTAGAAAAAAAGGTTTGGGGACTAGTTGAAGTGTCACTGCTACTGTAACAAAAAAAATTTCCTTCTCTGAGCTAGATATTTTATTTCACTCAGTTTTTCTGTTTGCAATATGTAAAATAATAGAATTTTTGAAACTGAGCCTTAGGTTAAACAGAGAAGGTCTAATGGTATTCTTATAGGAAAACCCTAAAAATTGGGGCAGGTTAATATTTTTTTATTTGTGCTGGGTAACTCTTTAAAATAATTGTGTTTTTATTTGAAAAATAATATGTTCAGTGTGGAACCTCTGTAAAATACAGAAAGGAACAAATAAGAAAGTGAAATCATGAATTATTTTCTTATGTTAAATTATTATGACTAATTGGAAGATTCCTGTAGTTAAAACTAGTTTTAAGTTAAAACTATTAATATATGCTTATCAAAGGCGAGATTTTATCCTTAAATATTATCTGTGCACATTCCTTAGTATTTTTCACCCTACAAAGAATTTTGTTGTGGCTCTAGACAGAGGAGCAGATTTAAATCTTGAAAATTATGCATTGTCCCTACTTGAATGCTTGCTGTATGACTTGGGGCCATCCACTGTAAATATTTGAAGCCACAAAATGTCCCTGTATTTCTCATGCCACCTACTTTTTTTCCATTGGCATTTGATAATAGGCACCCCTTGAATAATTTTTATTTTTCTCCAGAGGAATTATTTTGGGCTTTCCAGGTGGCGCTAGTGGTAAAGAACCTGCCTGCAAATGCAGGAGACACTGGTTCAATCCCTGGGTTTGGAAGATCACCTGGAGGAGAACATGGCAACCTACTCCAGTATTCTTGCCTGAAAAATCCCATGGACAGAAGAGCCTAGTGGGTGACAGTCTATGGGTCGCAAAAGAGTCAGACTCTTTTAGCAACTAAACAACAACCCTGCCAAAAGATTTAAGGTAAAACATAATGTATACATTTTGCACTAAGCCAGAAATACTCAACCTATATTTAAGAGTTTGTATTTTGTATGCTGTTCCAAGAGGGTCTGGTAATCCCTCTGATTAAAGCAATGTATGATTTATGTTTGCTGTGGCAAAGCATGATCATCTTGGCCACTATGAATCACTCTGGAAACATTCCACCTCTGTTTCCCAATTACTCAGATCGTTAGATCAAATTCAGTTCAGTTCAACAAACATGAAACACCTTTCATGATCTCAAAAGGTTTACATTGATAAAGAAAAGGTAAGCATATAATCAAGTAATTATAATACAACATGGTAACTAAAAGATAATAGATTTAGAAGAGGGAGTGATTAATTTTGGAGTTGGATGGACTTCAAGAAGGCCTTACAGAAGTCACTTTGAGCTGGGTTGTGAAGGATGATGGAGTTCATCAGAAGTCAGTGTGAAAGGATGGTCCTGGAGAAAGGAGAGCTGTGCAGAGCCCTTCTAGCGAATTAGTCTAGCATGAAGCACTGGGGCGGGAGAAGTACAGGAAAGGCAGGTATGAGCCAGATCACCGAGGGCCGTGGGTACCCTGCTCACAAACAGACCTGTGCGTGGTGAGGAGCCACTGCAGGGTTTTGAGCAGAAGGATGGGCTGATCCTTCTGAAGCACACATCTGATCACTTTGTGAGCATGTTGAGAACCTAGGGAAGAGGAAGGAAATTGGAAGCAGTTAGGAGGCCTGAATTGAGGCAGTGGCAAGTGCACTCAGAGTGGATGTGTTTGGGAGGTATATAGGAAAATTGACAGGACTTGATTAATTTCATAATTAAATGAGAGGGTACAAAAGCTTTAATCATCTTGAAAAATGTTAGCTATATTTTTAATATTGTTGACATTTAAGAGAATTTAATCATCAGATTGTCTTAGGGAAAACTTAACAGGAAATGTGGAAAGAAAAAATATTAAACACATTTTTAATGAAGGTAACATTTTGAAAGCATGAAATAAATCACTGACTAAAATGTCATAGGTGTGCTGTTTGAATTTAGATTTACAAGGCTTATTTGTAGTAATTTTTGTATAACAGTGGTTTCAGTAGATAAAAGAAAATTTGAAACTACCATAACAATAGCATCTTTGAAATGAAATATCCTATAGTTTTAAAAAATTATAGTTGTTTTTTTATTATTCTGTGTTGAGCTTTCATTATAAAACTCATGTCTGTCCACATATAAGCTGTGGCTAAATTCCTGGATCAAAGATTTTAGAAAGAATTTAGCAATGTTCTTCATCACATAATCTGCTCATTAGAGAAAGCTTGGCCCACTCTGCTAGTGTTAGAATATGGAATTTTCAGGTCATCTGAGGGATCACTTTCTATTAAAGAAGACTTTTAATCCTTACTAGTAAATAAAAGTTATTTATAAACATGGTGTCTTAATTCCTTTCACAAGTACTATCCAGAATCTGAGATTCCTCTTTTTTCACTGCTTTGTAATAAAATTTCTCAACCATACTGGCTTTTAATATGCTTTTATGGTAAATAAATGCACGTTTCTGAAAAGCCTTATACTCATCAGGAAGCATTTACTGAGTGTCTATTTGTAGAACACTATTCTGGCCCTCCTGAGAAATAAACTTCTCAAGGGCACTTTTATAATCCAGCTGGAGAGACAAAATAGACCTGTGAACTAAAAAGTATTCAGTGATAAACAATTGAATAACCATTGAGGGAATGCAGGGAAAAAGAAGGGTCAAAAAATGATTTCCTAGAAAGGAGTTTTAAATGGTACTTAGAGGAAATGTTTTTTTAAAAATTAAGGTATTTTCACTTCAAATATACAATTACTATTTAAAATAAGGTTCCAAGAGGCTCTTTCTTCACTGAGAATGTCTCCATAACATCACGAACAGAAAGGGCATTTTTATCACCACTTTAATTAGATCATTTTGGAGTAGTGGAGCCAAAATAGAGACCTTACGCTGGGAGTTCTGTGTTCAATGTGAGTAAATTGTCCTGGAGCCCTGAGTTTCCATGGGGGTTCTTAACGTTTTCATGTGCCATTCATCCCTTTGGCAGTCTGGTAAAGCCAATGAAGCTCTTCTAATTTATTTTTTAATTGGAGTATAATTGCTTTACAATGTTGTGTTAGTTTCTGCCATACAACAACATGAATCAACTATAAGTATACATATATCCCCTCCCTCTTGTTCCTCCCTCCTGTCCCCCAACTCTTCCACCCCCTAGTTCCCCTACCCCCACCCCCCACCATCCAGCCTGTCTAGGTTGTCACAGAGCAGGGAACTCCCTAATAGTATACTTTTTTGTGTCAATCAAAAGTGATACCTTCACGTGTATGCTTTTGCTTAACATATTGTACAACAATATCTCTTGTCAGTAATAGCTACCATAATATGTCCTGATGAAGGTAAATGATACTTTGAGGTATATACAACCACATGATATGACTTGTATGAGTCTGTGATTTCTATTGGTGATGAATGTTTATCCTACTATGGTGTGGCCTAAGTTTAAAATCAAAGGAACTGGTAGATTTCAAATAATGGTTAGTTAAAAATGAAGTCTTAATGGGTCCTCTGAATTCTTTCCATGGATCCCTTCAGGGTCCAAAGATCCCTAGTTAAGAAATCCTGCACTTTAGTGATTACTGAGAAGCCCCAGGAAGTGAAAGACTGAATGAATAGGGGTCACCTTCATTTCAAGGAAACTGCTTTTATTTTGCTTTATACGTTAGAATTTCATATACAATTTCATTTGAAATAAAAATGGTTTCTGGAACTAAATATATAATTTTGAAGACAATTATAAACAAAAAACTTGATTCTTTGGTTTTTTTTTTTTTAGCTTTAAACTTATTTTGTAAACATTCTCAGTACGTTAGTATATGATCGAGTTGATAAATAAAGATTTAGAAGTCAACAGTATATGGTTGGAAGATATGAGACATCAGTCAGGTTGCCCAGCAGTAGTATGTGTGAGTGTAGCCCAAGATGAGGAACAATAGGCAGAAGAAGAGTTGCCTGGAAAGAAGACAGAGAAGGAGTTGTCAGAGGGATAAGAAGAGAACATGATTTCTGCTATGTTAAAGAAGCAAAGGGTATCAGTGCTGCGGAGATGTCATAGATGATGAGAGAATTCACTGAACCTGGCTATTAGGGAGGTGAGTAACCTTTCCTACATCATTTTCAGCAGAGTGAAGAGGGTAGATGCCATATTGAAAGGGCTTGAAGACTCAACGAGAAATGATGTGGAGACAGTGTCATATATACCTGTGATTTTCAAAGGTCTGTAGTGAAGCACAGTGCCTCATTTCTAACCTATTGTGGACTTAGGGCAGTCCTGCCACACACAGCTAGCATGCCGGTTGTACCAGATGTAAGCTACCCTAAGGGTTGGATGGCAACCAAAGTGGTCCAGACTTTTAAACAAGACAGGTCCACTGATGACAGGCTTGGGTGGCATGGCCGTGTCACATTGCTGTACAAGCTTCTAAATGCTTATTAATTCTGTACAGTAGTATCTCCCGTGCATGCTCAGTCATGTCCGACTCTTCCAACCCCCTTGGACAGTAGCCCGCCAGGCTCCGCTGTCCATGGGATTGTCCAGGCAAGAACACTGGAGTGGGTTGCCATTTCCTCAGGGAATCTTCTCGACCCTGGGTCAAACCCATGTCTCTTGTGTCTCCTGCTTGGCAGGCAAATTCTTTACCACTGAACCACCTGGAAAGCATAGTATACGTACAGATTATTCTTTCAAGAAGCTTACTTGTCAAGGAAGAAGGAGAATAGCCAGTGCTCTGTGGGGCCTTTAAAGGGTTGAAAGAAGGTCTCTACCAATATTATTTCTTAACAACTGTCTCCTCATGTTCTTCATGCTTCACATTCTTTTCAGCCCCTAATTTGCATCTCCAACACTGAAAATAGTTCCCTGGTACATAGAAAGCATTTATATTGAAAGGTTGTTGGGAATACCCTGGCAGTCCAGTGGTTGCGACTCTGCACTTTCACAGCTGAGGATCAGGGTTCGATCCCTGGTCAGGGAACTAAAATCCCATAAGCCACATGACGTGACCAAAACAAAATTAAAAGGATGTTGAAAAAAATAAATTTCATATGAACAGTGGAGGATCTTAGTAGTCGTGTGTTTTCCAGGTTTTACAGTAGAATATCCTGCCTCTTTAATCTCTGGATATTTGTTTTGTCAGGGAATTACCAGGGAGACCCATAGTCTTCACAGTCTTTGAGTGCATTAAATCATTGCCTTCTCTTTTCAAAGATGACATCACTGACTTGTTCTTTGAGGAGTTTTGTTTCTTTTTAAAATTGGAATTGGGTTTTCCTCTTGATTTGCCTCTTCTTTCCTCTTCATGGACATACATTAACAAAAAACTAGACACATTTGGGGCCATACCATGACCACAGAATAAGGAGAACTGAACTGAGCAGCGAGTTAAAACCTAAGAGTATCATCTAGTATGAAGGACTCTGGTTTTCCATAAATCTCTTCACTTTCCTCTTTCTCTGATAGGAATGATTTTCAAACCTCTTGTTTTCTCATCTACAGCAGTGCCTATGGCCAACACAGAACTCAAATTTGTACCTGAAAAAAAATGAGAATTCTAATCTAAAATATGGGCAATATGAACAGGAACCAAAGAAAAAGGGACAATTTCTGTCCTTTGGCCAGCAGGCTTTTACTGCTGAGTGTATCATATGTGCCAGGTATACGTCTATGCTATGCTATGCTAAGTCACTTCAGTCGTGCCCGACTCTTGGCGACCCCATGGACTGCAGTCTACCAGGCTCCTCCGTCCATGAGATTTTCCAGGCAAGAGTACTGGAGTGGGGTGCCAATGTCTCTGGGAAGTGTAAAACTTGGGTCTAATTGGTGTAGTAGGCTAGACTTGTGTATTTAAGTGCTCACCCAGACTTGTTTTCCTATGATAGCTGGAAGGCTTTCCATAGTGTGAGTCACTTATGCCACTCAGATTCATCCTTTACTAGATTGTTAACCTTAATCAGGCATTATTTAATAGATTTAAGGATCCTAGCTGTGTATGTGTGTTTGGTTTTGTGTGTGGAGGAAAGGGGGAAGTGATTAAATGAGAACTTTTAGTAATTTTTGGAAATAAGCGGTAGTTGAATTTACAACTTAAAAAGGACTTATGACTTTTTATCCATTTCTGGAATGAAGAGGACCTTGACTCTTTAGCTGTAAATCTTGTTCTCCATCTGGTCCTTAGTATGAAGTTCTCAATCTCTAGGAAAATCTATTGCCACATTAGAGCCAATGACTGCCAAAGGGTGTGGCTTGCATGTATTTGTTCATTCATTTATTAATTCAAAAACAATTTACTGAGTATATTCTACTTTTATAATCCTTAACATCTCTAAAAGAGCTTGGCTGAGAAGGGAAGAGAAGAAATATGTCAATAGCCATAACAGGTGGGAAGTGTTCAGTGCTGTGCTTAGATAATATGTTATTAATTCCATTAACCTGGCCATAAAAATAGCCCAGTACCATTCAGAAACACCCCATGAATAGAAGGAAAGTCTGCTTATTTCTCACAAAGACAAATTATGATCTTATTGCACCTCTTTATATCAGATCAAGCTAGAGAAGTTTTACGTGTTTAGTCACTAAGTCATGTCCAACTCTTTGCAACCCCATGAACTGCAGTAGAGCAGGCTTCCATGTCCTTCACTCATCTCCTGGAGTTTGCTCAATTCATGTCCATTGAGTCAGTGATACTATCAAACCACCTCATTCTCTGCCACCCTATTCTCGTTTTGCCTACAGTCTTTCCCAGCATCAGGGTCTTTTCCAGTGAGTCAGTTCTTTGCATCGGGTGGCTGGAGTATTAGGGCTTCAACATCTCTCCTTGCAATGAATATTCAGGGTTGATTTCCTTTAGGATTGACTGGTTTGATCTCCTTGCAGTCAAAGAGACTCAAGACTCTTCTCCATCACCACAGTTCGAAAGCATCAATTCTTTGATGCTCAGTCTTCTTTATGGTCCAACTCCCACATCCATAGATGACTACTGAAAAAACCATAACTTTGATTATAATGGATCTTTGTCAGCAAAGTAATGTCTCTGGTTTTTAACATGCTGTCTAGGTTTGTCATAGCTTTCCAAGGAGCAAGCATATTTTAATTTCATGGCTGCAATTATCATCTGCAGTGATTTTGGAGCCCCCCAAAATAAAATGTGTCACTGCTTCTGCTGCTTTCCCTTCTATTTGCCATGAAGTGGTGGGACCAGATGCCATGATCTTAGTTTTTTGAATGTTGAATTTTAAGCCAGCTTTTCCACTCTCCTCTTTGACCTTCATCAAGAGGCTCTTTAGTTCCTCTTCACTTTCTATCATTAGAGTGGTATCATCTGCATATCTGAGGTGGTTGATATTTCTTCCGGCAGTCTTGATTCCAACTTCTGAGTCATTCAGCCCAGCATTTCACATGATGTACTCTGTATATAAGTTAAATTAAAAAGTGAAAGTCGCTCAGTTGTGTCCGACTCTTTGCGACCCCATGGACTGTAACCTACCAGGCTCCTCAGTCCATGGGATTTTCCAGGCAGGAGTACTGGAGTGGGTTGCCATTGCCTTCTCCAGGGGATCTCCTAACCCAGGGATCGAACCTGGGTCTCCTGCATTTCAAGCAGATGCTTTACCGTCTGAGCCAAGGAGCCACCTATTAAGTTAAATAAGCAGTGTGACAATATACAGCCTTGTTGTACTCCTTTCGCAATTTTGAACCAATCAGTTGTTCCAGGTAAGTTTTCTTACTGTTGCTTCTTGACCCACGTACAGGTTTCTCAGGAAACAGGTAAGGTGGTCTGGTATTCCCATCTGTCAAGAATTTCCCACAGTTTGTTGTGATCCACACAAAGATTTTTGCATAGTCAATGAAGCAGGAGTAGAGAAGTTTGGGAAATATTAAATAATACCACTTTGGCATAAAAAATTATGTCAAAATTATGTGGGTTTCTTTCAGCATATTGATTTCTCATATGAGTTACATGATTCTTGAAGCACTTTCTTTAAATGTATATTATACCACTAAAGATATCTCCACTCTGGCAGGCACAATTACATGGTGGAAAAGCCTGGCTTTTGCAGTCATGTGTTGTCAGAATGCCCACTCTTACTTTCTATTAGATTCATGACCATAGGCAAACTATTAACCTTTTTGGGCCTCAGAGCTCCGATGTGAAAAATGGGATTAGTGCCAACTTCTAGGGTTGTTGGATTATCAGGAATATTAATGATAGCTAATATTCACCATTTACTTTGGGCACTTCACATAGATTTTCTCATAGATCATCCCCTCAAACAAGGCTAGTAGTGGTGCTGCTACTTCTCTACAGACACAGTTGCTTAGAGGTTAAATAACTTGCCTGAGGTTGCATAACAAAGAAAGCAGCAGAAACAGGATCCAAACTCAGGCAGTCTTTTTTTTTTTTTTTTTAATTTATTGTTTAAATGAAACAAAGATGAATTTTTTTTATTAAATTTTTTTTTAACTGAAGGATAATTGCCTTACAGAATTTTATTGTTTTCTGCCTAACATCAGCATGAATGAGTCACAGGCACACACATGTCCCTTCCCTCCTGAACTTCCCTCCCATCTCCCTCCCCACTCTACCTCTCTAGGTTGTCAGAGTCCCTGTTTGAGCTCCCTGAGTCATACAGCAAAATTTCCCTGTTATTCTCGCCATACATCCCACCCTCTCCCTCCAACCGTCCCCACCTCTTCCCCGCCATCCCCACCACATTGGGTCCACGAGTCTATTGTTTATAGTCCATGTCTCCATTGCTGCCCTGCAAATAATTTCATCAGTACCATCTTTCTAGATTCCATATATATGCATTAATATACAAGATTTTTCTTTCTCTTTCTGACTGACTTCACTCTGTATAATAGGCTGTAGGTTCATCCACCTCATTAGAACTGACTCACATATGTTCCTTTTTATGGCTGAGTAATATTCCATTGTATACATACACTACAGCTTCCTCGTCCATCCGTCTGTCAATGGACAGCTAAGTTTCTTCCATGTTCTAGCTATTGTGAATAGTGCTGCAGTGAACACTGGGATACATGTGGTCTTTTTCAATTTTGGTTTCCTCCGGGCATATGCCTTATAGTGGGTTGCTGGGTCATATGGTGGTTTTTTTTTTGTTTGTTTTTTTGTTTTTTTTTTTCATATGGTGGTTTTAGTCCTAGTTTTTTAAGGAATCTCCATACTGTCTTCCATAGTAGCTATATCAATTTACATTCCCACCAGCAGGGCAAGAGTGTTCCCTTTTCTCCATACCCTCTTCAACATTTATTGGTAGACTTTTTTATGATGGCCATTCTGACTGGTGTGAGGTGATTATCTCATTGTAGTTTTGATTTGCATTTCTCTAATAATGAACAGTGTTGAGCATCTTTTCATGTGTTTGTTAGCCATTTGTATGTCTTCTTTGAGGAAATATCTGTTTAGGTCTTTTTCCCACTTTTTGATTGTTTATTTTTGCTTGCCTAGTTGTATGAGCTGCTTGTATATTTTGGAGATTAATTCTTTGTCAGTTGTTTCATTTGCTATTATTTTCTCCCATTCTGAGGTTTGTCTTTTCACCTTGCTTACAGTTTCCTTTGCTGTGCAAAAGCTTTCAAGTTTAATTAGGTCCCACTTGTTTATTATTGTTTTTATATCCATTACTTTAGGAGGTGGGTCATAGGGGATCTTGCTTTGATTTATGTCATTGAGTGTTCTGTCAATGTTTTTCTATAAGAGCTTTATAGTTTCTGGTCTTGTATTTAGATCTTTAATCCATTTTGAGTTTATCTTTGAAACGAAGATGAGTATTTTTAGTGATAAAAGGTTTAGTTCACAGAGAAGGTAGACATCATAAACCATTAGACACCTAACAACAAAGAAACAAAGATGCATAAAGCAAAAATCAGAAATATAAGGGGAAGAAAAAAACATATAATCATAGTGAGATGTATTAACATTTCTCTGCAAACTCAGGCAGTCTTGACTCCAGACTTCATTCTTTTTTTTTAAACAGTTCTATCGAGATATAATCCACATGTCATACAATTCACCCACTTAAAGTGTAAAATTCAGTGGTTTTTAGTATATTCATAGCTATGCAGTCATCACTAAAATCTAATTTTAAAACACTTTCATCCCCTCTAGGGACCTCCCTGGTAGCCCAGTGGCTAAGACTGCATTCCCAATGCAGATGGCCTGGGTTCAATTCCTAGTCAGGAAGCTAGATCCCTTGTGCCACAACTGAGTTTGTGTGCTACAACTAAGACCCAGTACAGCTGAAATGAATTTAAAAAATGTTTTTATCCCCCCTAAAAGAAATCTCAGGAGACGGTCCTAAGATGGTGGAGGAATAGGACGGGGAGTCCACTTTCTCCCCAACAAATTCATCAAAAGAACATTTAAACACTGAGTAAATTCCACAAAGAAATCTCATATCTATTAACAATCACTTCAACCCTAATCCCCTGCTTCCAGCTCTTGGCAGCTACTAATCTATTTCATATTTCTATAGTTTTGTGTTTTCTAAACATTTTATGTAAATACAATAATAAAATATGTTTTTATTTACAATTGGCTTCTTTTGCTTAACATAATGCTTTCAAAATGTATCCATGCTGTTGCATATATCAGAACCTCATTCCTCTTTATTGCCAAATAATATGCCATTGTATGGATATCTATCCATACAATCAAATTTGGGGTTGTTTTCACTTTTTGCCTATCAGGAGTAATGGGGCTGTGAGCATTTGTGTACAAGTGTTCTTATGTGCAAATTTAGGCTTTCATTTTTCTTGGTTATGTATCTAGCAGTCATATGCTAGGTCACATGATGACTATGTTTATCTATTTAAGGACATTCTTTTTTATTGTGAGAAATTTCAAAAGTTGAAAGAATATAGTACAGAGTACCTATACACCCTCCATTTAGATTCAGTAATTGTTAATATTTTACTGATTTTACATCCCTGCTTCTTCTCTTCCTCCCTATTTTTGTCTCTCAGATTTCATTTTTTTAGATTCAGTCTTCTTAACTACTACTTTATATTAATTTGCATTTAAATGAGTGAAAATAGATTAAGTAGTTATTATAATGCCTGGCCAATAATGGCTTCTTAATAAATGTGAATTTCTTCTTTTTCCCAGTGCTTAGAAACACTGTGTAGAATCTGGGGCTGCAAGCTCTACATCAAGATAAGAGAAGTGAGATTTTTTTTTTAATTTTTTTTATTATTATTTTTTACTTTACAATATTGTATTGGTTTTGCCATACATCAACATGCATCTGCCACGGGTGTACGAGAAGTGAGATTTAAATAGAGATTCAAGAACCTTACTTTCTATAGTATTTCTGGACCAAAGTCAGTGGAATTAGGTGGGTGGCCATCCAAGCCATGGTAATTAATTTGTGGTTGCCTTTATTAGGGTGATGGATCCTATGAATAGTTAAATTAACAGAAACAAAGCAGACAACTCAAACCATCACAACTTTTTTTAAGGTAGCATGAACTTCAGCTCATGTGATGTACAAACAAGCCTATCGAAAGCAAATTAAGAAATCCCATTTACTAATGCCAGTTTTTTCACATCCCCACATTTCATGCATGGACATGAGGAAGGAGTTGTGAGAGAGAACTGACCAAAATTGAAGTTTTACCAAAGATACCAACAGGAAGGGTTACTTTCTTCCTGGACAGTGACATATATCAGGTGAAAATTGGATAACACATGACTCTACTCATTATTGACTTATTCTGAAGAATTGATCATAATATTGGCTCCTTGGGGACTTCAGAACAGTTTTCAGTCCAGTGAAATTCACATGCTTCCCCAAAATCCATGGGACTTCCTGGAATTTTTATGTATTATTACTCTTGATCTTGTGAACACCTAGGTCTGGGGCCCGAGTCTCACTGAGCCCAAACCTGAGATTCTGAGCCCTGGCTGTACACCAGAGACCTTTATCGCACCTAACAAAATTAGCAGTTTCTTAGTATAATCTAATACCTGATCTACATTAAAATTTCCCCAATTTCCCCCAAAATATCATTTACAACTGGTATGTTCAAACCACAATCCAACAAAATCCACATATTGTATTTGGTTTTATTCTTCATAAGTCTCTTATAATCTAGCGTAGTCTCCAACACTTTTTTTTTAGTGCCGTTGATTTGTTGAAGAACCTCTGTATGTCCTGAAGAATATTCCTACCTTATCACTCTGATGATTTCCTTGGGATGTCATTTCCCTTGTTCCTCTATTCCTTGTAAGCTGGTAGTTGGATATAAAAGGTTGGTTAGATTCAGGTTAAACATTTTGGGTAAGAATACTTCATGGGTGACACTATGTCCTTTGTGCTACATCGTTTCAGGTCCACACAATATCTGGTTGCCCCACCAATACTGAGACCAAGATTGATCAGTGCAATCATATGATGGATCACAGCCTGATCCTTCTCTTTGCAGAGCTGTATTTTCCCCTATAACCAGGGTGGGGTGATACTTCAGTCCTTCTATTCACTGCCACCATGTGCCATCCAAGTCCTGAAAGATTAAACAGAAACAAAACAAAAAATTATCTTCACTTTCCTAGTTTGAATCAGAGGATTTAAGCAAAGTATATTATTTGATCACAATGGAGTAGAATTAGAAATTAGTAATGGAAAGAAATTTAGGAAATTCACAAATATGTGGAAATCAGCTCCTAAATTTTAAATTAAACCAAGATTGGAAAAATTGTTTCTTTATGAAAGGAAAGAGATTTCCTAACCTAGCATCATGATTTTAGCCCCTCCTCCACTGTTCCTCCAATGCCATGTGCTGCTTCCTGTTACAGAGACTTTGTATCCACTGTTCCCACTGCCTAGAATGCTCTTGTCCGGCTTCCTTGCTCAACTAGTGCCTACCTTTCACTCAGATCTCAAGCCCAATGTTACTTCTATGGAGAGAACTTCCATGATCCCCCACACGCTAGGGCAGGTCTTTCTGGCGGTGTGTGCCATCCAGAAACATATGCCTTTCCTTTTTATCACAGAATATATTTCCAATCTGTATGTGATCAGTGGTTTAATGTTTATTACATCTCCCCTGCTAGGTTGCTAACTCCCCAAAGAATGGAACCGTGCTTCTTTTGTTCACCTTTGTCTCTCCTGTGTTGAGCACAGTAGCTGGCACACAGTAGGAGCTCAGTATATATTTGATCATTCATAAGAATAGAAAAAAATTTTATGTAGATATTTCTCACAATTTTATGATAAAAAGATCAATATAAAGGCTAAAATACAGAAAATTTACACAATGAAACATGTAGCCTTTAAAAAGTGTTTCTCAAAAAAATCATGTTTCTGAGCAATATTTAATGATACTGGGAAGCATTCATTATATAATATTAGATTTAAAAATTAATGTGGCATAAGAGTCCTATTTACCTTTTCCACATATTTTTGAAAAGTAGAATTATTAAGTGTAGTTTTGTGTCATGCTTTTCACTTAATACTTAAGCCAATGTATCAATTTGTCATGTATGCATAAGATATAAGCAGAGAAATAAGTTGAAGACAATGTTACTGGTGATTTATTTTATTGGACAGAATTTCAGGAGGATTTATTTCTTCCTTAGACTTCCTGTATTTTTCAAATGTGTTGATAATAAGCACATATGTTTTTGTAATTAGGAGCCACTGTAATTAAGAACATGGACTTTGGTGTTAGCCTGATCTGAGTTCCAGTTCCAGCTCTGTCTCTGCCACCTAGTAGCTGAGTGACCTGGACAACATTCTCCCCTCAGAGGAGTACCTAAAACACATAAACCTCTTAATGCCATATTAATAACTAGCAGCTTTTGTTATAGATTTGGATCTGATAAAAATATCACTTTTAAAATTTAAAAAACCTTTCTTCTGGAAAGAAAAAAATGAAAATAATACCCATCTCTACTTTCAATAGTATTTTCAAAACGAAAAAAAAGTTTAAAGTCATACTCAGAACATTGAAAAAGTGAAGGATTACTGGCCCTGGAGAATCAGCTGTAGGAAGAAAGACCATTGAAATTCAGGAGTTAATTCCTGGGTCACTTTCTAAAAAGTAAAAAACAAAACTCTTTAACGTTGCCGACCTAAAGAGATGTGAATGAATTCCTATATTAAGTGCAGCTGCTGCAGCAGGGTCCCTCAGAGCTGTTCACAAGCCGGTAATGATTTAGCCAAACTGTTGGACTCAGCTGTGTCATCACTGTAGTGGACAGCTCTACTTCATAGGCAAACTTACATGACCTCAGTTTCTCCCTGGTAAGTTGACAAATTGGCTCCACAACCAAGTTGATAATTTGTAAGCTATCCAAAATTCATGCATCTTGTTCTAATTGGAACAGCGTGTAGTCAGGGAGACCAACTTTAGTAGAAGCTATTAGGTTTGTCTCTAGTGGAAAGACCCGATTGGAATCTCAGCCCTTCCACTTACCCAATTTTATAGCTTTAGGCTAAAACTTAATCATGCATGAGCTTCATTTTCTCATTTGTAGCTGGGAATGATGATTCCTACCCTACTGGGAAGCTGTGCAGATAAAAAGAAATGGTGTCCATGAGAGCCTGGAACAGAGCCTGACAACTGACAGGATCAATGTACTACTTCCCACCTCCCATGGGGACCCAGTCCGTGGGACAGAACCAGGCAGCCAGGCCTGTATCTGAGCACGGCTACTGCAGTGAGATATGCAGCCCAGTTCCTTCATGGGGCTCACATCCAGCTAACAGAGCTGTCTGCCAGGTGGTAGAGGCCTTCAGAGAGCAGACTGACGCAACCCCTGCCTTCGGGAAGCAGCATTGCTAAGCAGCCCTTCGACCGTTAAAATAGATCAAACTTTATTGGTTTTAAGTAGACAATGATCACATCTGTTTCTTGAGTGATTATACCTCCAACTTCTCTAAATCTAAACTTAAACCTTGATGCAGCCTACACACATACACACACACACATAGACACACCGAGTCCTTGAATCAGAAGGATGGTTTTCTCTACAAGTCACAGCTTTTCCTCATCTTTTTATTTTGAAAATTTCAAACAAATTGCAAACAGAAAAATTACAAATAGTACAATGAACACCATATACTATTCATTTAGATTCATCAGTTGAATTTCCCCATTTGCTTTCTCTTTTTAATTTTTTATTTCTGGCTGAACCATTTAGAGTTAATTATAGACACTGACACTTCATCCCAAAATACGTTAGCATGTATTTCCTAAGAACAAGGACATTCCTCCTACATGGAATAAGACTCTCACTCAGGAAATGTAATGGTAATGCACTAGTAGAATCTGATACACAGTCCATATTAAAATATTTTCATTTGTCCCAACAATATCCTTTGTAGGTTTTTTTTCTTTTAATCTAGATATCAAAAAGAATAAAAAGGAAAAAAGACCACATATTGCATTTAATTGTCATCCATTCACTCTGAAATCCGATAACCTTTCCCCTTTGGAGCTAGAACTATTGTTTTCCTCTTAATTTTTGTTTACAGCAGTGGGCCTCGTGACTAAATGCAGAAATTTGTCATCTTCTATGTACTTCTTGAAAAAGTGACTTGTACTGAATATAATCCCACTATTTTTCAGATCTTAGCTTTAAACCATATTGAAATAGAATGATACATGTTAACAGCAGCTATATGATGACAAGTCTGGGTAGAAAAGGAATGGGGCGTGCAGCCTGTTCAAGTCAAAGAACTGACAGAACAGGAAGGTGACAAGACCAGCAGGCCATGAGTGGAGTTAGGAACCTGACTCTCTCCCAGGGAAGGTGAAGAGAGTCACAGAGGAGTGAGGGGGAGCCTCAGGATGGTGACTTTCCTAGGGGACAGATCATTCTGAACCCTGGAAGACTTCCAGGCCAGAGGAGCAGCAAAGCACACTGGAGACCCACCGGGGGTGGGGGGAGTGGGGAGTGCCCAGGTAATAAGGAAGAAACAGTGAATCCCACCCCTGAGCTGCACATGGTTTTAAATTCAAATTAGTTCTCTAGAAGAGGGGCCTTGGGACCCAGACCTATGCCAGCTGGAGTCAGATCAGGTAACCTTCTGGAGGGGGAAGGTAGAGGGCAGGCTAGAGGTGCAAAATCCCAGATCTTCAGATCTCCTGAGGCAGAACTCCTTCAGGTAAGGAAAATGGGAGAAAGAACCCAGAGTAATCATCAGGAAGAGAAGTTGCCGATGAGACCGTGAAGGGACAAGTGGGAGGACGAAGGCCAACTCAGTTGGGATGGCCAGGGAACAGTGGAAAGAATCTGTGTCCCTGACAACATTGATCCACTGAGCTAACCAACTCCTAAGCCGCCCCACCTCTGGACTTCTTGCTACGTAAAACAATAAATTTTCATACTATTAAAAACGAGAGGCCACCTTAAATTAATGAATTAAGAAGTTATCTGAAAAGGATATTTGCCAAGAAGTCTTGAGAACCAAAAGAATAAAGATAGCAAATAGGTGAACATAGTCGCAGTGACTACAGCAAATCCATTCAGCTTGTTGGCTAGATCTTATGCATATGATTACCTTGAAAAATTGTGAAGAACAAACCTATCAACTCAATGATTTTAAAAGGATTAGGGAGAAAACCAGTAAAGGCAGGTGAAAGGAACGTCTGCTCTGTAGGCAGTTTCTTAAGACATATAACATATACACAAGTATATACGTGTATGTGCGATGCATATATATATACACACATGTGAGTGTGTATAATAATATATATGTACAAAATGTGCCCCACACAGGAGGCACTGCTGAATACAGAAGCATTCCAGGTTATTCAAGTAGGGGAGAACAAGAGAAAGTAGGATACTGACTACTAAATGTTGAAAAGAGGTTTTGAGGTGCTCTTGCTACCTAACAAGGAAATTTGTGCCAGAATAACTAGAATAAATAGAGCTTCCACAATGCACCAGCTTTGATAAGGTTGCAAAGCAGTATGAGTAATAGAGGAGAGGGAAGTGTCCTGACTCTGTTCCTGTTGTCGAGTTTCTCTGCTGTAAACTCTGCAGATACTGAATCACCAGGGAGAGGTTATTCAACCCTCTCCGCGTCTAAAATTTAACCCCATTGTACTTCAGTTTCCTGGCACAAACCTTACTGTAAAGTTGTTTGTAGGACCGTGAATGAATTTAACAGACTGTAAATTTAACCCTAAAAATATGTAACCTTATTTCCTCCAATTTAGTGTGAAAATAATCTGTGCTGCAGTTGGGAAGAAAGGGAGAAAGAAACATGTTTTCAGCCGTTTCACCTTCAAATTAAGAGCGTGATTGTTGACATGGAACATCCACCGTTCATTTAGAAACTGTTGTATTGACTACTTCTTTCCTATTCCTTGGATCTGCTCATCTGAAGGGGTGGTGCTGATGGGGATTCGAACAGCTGCACATTTCCAACATAGTATTCCCTAAATGGTGTCAAATGACTGGGAATGAAGTTTTGGTGACTGGATGATTTATTCACTTAGTCATCGTTGTTCCGTCAGGGGAAACAATAAGAGGCTTTTGTTTGTGTTTCTGAGTGTAGGGTGTGAGGGATGAAGAGAAGAGAATAGCCATATAATGAAACTTTGGTCCTTTTTCTCCCTCTCTCAAAAGAGGTCTTTATCTTCAAATTACTATAAATATATCATAAAAAGAGAACATATACTGCATTGTGGCCCCTTCTACATTGTTTTTTCATATTTTCCTGGAAAGGTTCTTTTTTTTTTCCTTCTCTATTAAAAATACTGCAAAAAATAATGCATAAATATGTTCAAATCATAAAATATTCAAACATTACAGAAATAACAGAGTGAAAAACAAACGTTTCTCTTCACTGCCCTTGCCCAACCCCCCTCTCCCAACAGTCAGCCCCTACAAAAAAAAGTTCTTTGTTTCTTTTTTTTAAACCTTATTACCCTGATTTGGGGCAGTTTCATAACAACAGACGGTATATTCAGTCAACAGGCAAATTCCAAAATACAAACAACCAGGAATCACTGAAAGTGAACCTCCCTGTGAAATATAGTCCCAGAAAGTGCCAGGGAAATTTGTGGCAGGGTGGCTGAACACACACCAGAGTCCCCGAGTGAAAAGGCTCCTGGGGCCAGAAGCATCTGCGTTTGCTTCTCCCCCCTCCGCCATTAGCTAGCTGGATGTCTTTGATCATCTTTGTTTCCCCAGCTGTAAGGTAGGCTTGACAATAGGAGTCCGAACTGAAGCTTATGGCCAGGAGACACCTAGCAAGTGCCTGACCTATGCTAGATCTTTGGCAAAAATAGTTTTCCTCCCAATTCCAGAGGAACTTTGGTGCGTCTAAAGCACATGTTGATTTCTGGTGAAATTCTAGTTTCATCTGCATGTTCGTGGGGAAGTTATAATCCTATTTGTGCACTGTTTATAAAAGGTGAAAAAAGAGCATGCTTTGTTGCCCTGCCAAACTGCTTGGAGTGCATCAGTGTTTTCACAGGTTAATTAAAGGCTGGCACAGAAATGCATCTGCACTGGACTTAGGTTCAGGCAATGGATGTGGATTCAGGCAAGAGTGTTCAGGATTATGCAATCCTGATAATCATGTGTAAGTTATCTCTGGGAATCCTGTATCATAAAAATAATTCAAAGACAAATTTGAGTAACTGGGGAACACTGATGCAAGAACATTGGATTTAATAAAAAAAATTACTTGTGTAATATTAAGACGGTTATCACCGACTCGATGGACGTGAGTTTGAGTGAACTCTGGGAGTTGGTGATGGACAGGGAGGCCTGGCCTGCTGCAATTCATGGGGTCGCCAAGAGTCGGACACGACTGAGCGACTGAACTGAACTGAACTGAAGACGGCTATTTGGGAGTTCATAGTTTTTTATTTTCTTCACACACACACACACACACACGCACGCAAAACTCAGCAGTCATCCAACAGGCAAGCTCATAATAAGGTGAAAAGTAACTTGCAGAAGGTAGAAGATAAGGCTTTTGGCAATTCTGGGGCTTTTCTGCAGTCTTTGAAGGTTAGAGTGCCCTCTACCGGTTACTTTCTAGAAAGGCAGGCAACTAATAGTCCACAGAGGACTCAAAATTTTTGGAAACATGTAAATACAATACTTAATCTCTGTATATTTCCTATTGAGTGATCCTTTTTTCTAAAGGCTTATCATCTGAAAAGGAGAAAAGTGCATTTTTTGTTCCAACTTGATTTCTTAATCAGAAATACCATATTAAGTAAATAAGTAAGCGTCAGTCGCTTAGTCATGTCCGACTCTTTGTGACCCCATGGACTGTAGCTTTCCAGGCTCCTCTGTCCATGAGATTCTGCGGGCAAGAATATAAATTTTGTCTGTTGGGTCCTAAATTTTAAAGTAATCAGCATTTCAGAAGAAAGATTAAATGGAGTAAAGTGGCCCCCAAATATTTAAAACTAGATTTTACATTAAAAATATATATTTTGTTGCTGGGTATACAGTTTCTAGTATACACTAGTCTCTCTGTACTAACTTTTCAATTTCCTGTAAATCTATGATTATTTCAAAATGAAAAGTCGGGGGAAAAAATCTAATGAGTTTACTATGCAGATTTAAATTATTTAAGTCTTTTTTGAGCTTGTTGTACTGTAATGGAAAGAAAATAACAAAGACGAAGATTTAAAATGTACATCAGTTGAAATTTTGACTTTTCTGTTCTTTTTCTTGCCCTACTCTCCTTTTCTTGCCCTACTCTTCCTGGCTACTGGCCAGGAAGGGTGGCCAGAAGCCTTAGCTGATAGTCCCTGAGGAACCTGCAAGAGGAATCTAGCCAGAACAGGTATGTGCATGCTTGTCAGGCACAGCAAACATATTGCCCATGTGAACTAGCTTACTGCTTTTCATTCATGTATTTAAAAACAGAATTCTTAGCTTGTAATGCAGTGTGACCCAGAATTCATCCACTTTTCACCCATGCATTAACTTATTCCACAGCTATTGAGCACCTATTATGTACTGCACACTATCTATATGTCATGAATACATGTTGCTTCTACCAAATAGGGGTCTAAAATTTAATCACATTCCTTTTAACATCAAAACAACACACAAACACATGCACACACCAGTCTCAGGAAAATCCTTTTTTCCTTCCCTCTGCAAAATTCCTCTGTGTTACAAATCCATGAACACCAGAGGGCTAAAACTCATGCTGGGACCCAGTCCTGCATTTAATTTGCCTACTGGTCTCTACTGGGAGTGTGGGTTGTGGGAAATCAGATTTGGACAGCTTCCACCACCCTGGAAACATTGCCTGATTGTCCCGCAACACAGATCCCTGCAATGGCTCCTAGAAAAGTGACGGGGGATTTGGTTCCCACCCAGTGTTACCGCACACAGATAAGACTTCCACGCTTTGTGACAGAAAGGGTGCCGCACTCTGTGTGTGTTCATCCCTCAGTTGTGTCCGACTCTTTGTGACCCCATGGACTGTAGCCTTCCAGGCTCCTCTGTCCCTGAAATTTCCCAGGCAAGAATACTGAAGTGGGTTGCCATTTCCTTTTCTAGGAGATCTTCCTGACCCAGGGATCGAACCTGAGTCTCCTGCATTGGCAGGCAGTTTCTTTACCACTAAACCACTAGGGAAGTCTGTTACTGTACACAGAGGGCAAAAATCCCAAACTGTTCTTTAAACACACACACACATATATCAAAGCCCACTTTTCCCTAGAGGACTGGCAGCAGGAATACCCAGTTTTGCATCCATGACCTGAGAAATCTCCAGAGCAAAGTAGCCTGTCCTTGATCTGGACTCCTCAGTCACATCCTTGGTTATCTCATTCCATGTAAAGCCTACAGCACAGCTGCCCTGGTTGGAGCAGGGCGGGGGGGGGGGGGGGGGGGGCAGTTCTGTCTCCATCTACCTATTTTTTTCTTTGCATCTCTCCCCTCCCAAGCTAGTGGACATTGAGGTACCTCTGTGAAGCTGTGGGGTTTTGTGAAATGCAAATTGAAAACTGCCGATCTATTTAAAAACTCTTACTTTATTGAAAAATGAGGCCCCAAAAGTGTTGTAAACTGCTGATCTAGAACTCAAACTGAGATCTCATTTCAAACCTCTTGCTCTTCCCGTTGCTTTGTGTTGTTTCTCTTTTATCTCTATGAAGCTTTATTTGTTGTAGGTCCCATTCCCTCTGAGCTCAGCCTTAGGTAGTTATATATTGAAAAGCAATCTCATAATTTATAATTGGATGTTTATGGCCAATAATAGCTCAGTAAATTGCTTCTATCAAGGAGTATCTGGCAAAGTCCCAGGAGAAAACAGATGGCACACTCAAATTAGGATAATTCAAGGTGGGTTTAATAAAGGTACTATTTACACAAGTACATGTAGTGTGTAAGGAGAGACCACAAGGACAGCAGTCCCAAGGGTATTCCCACTCCTACTCCCAGAAGGATGCAGCGAGTGAGCAGAATCTCTAGAGACGCATGGAGCTTGCCAGAAGAGGAGCTGTGACCTTTGGTCATGGGACCCAAGCTGCCCAAGGTGACCTTTCAGGCTTAAAGTTGGGCAGTTATAACAGCACCTCCTGGGCCTAAGAGTGGGCTCTTATCTTCCACTTGAAATGAATTGTCAGAGGAGACATAAGTGCTAACGAAGCAAGAGACTCTTGGGAAGAGGTGCCCAGGCGGAGAATAGTAAGGTAAGGGAACCCAGGAGAACTGCTCTGCCACGTGGCTCTAAGTCTCAGATTTAATGGTAATTTGGTTAGTTTCCAGTTGTCTCTGGCCAAACATTCTGACTCAGAGTCCTTCCTGGTGGCACATGGATTGCTCAACCAAGATGGATTCCAGGAGAAGGATTCTGGGAGATTGGTAGGACATGTGGGCTGGAGTCTCCTCTCTCGTTTTGACCTTTCCAGAATTCTTCCAGTTGGTGGTAGCTTGTTAGTTCCACATTCCTTACCAAGATCTCCTGCTGTAAGATAACTCATGTGAGTGTCTGGTTCCTGTGGTGCCTGACCAGGGCAGGTGGTTTCAGTCAGTGGTTCCCCAAACAGCTTCACTCTCCTCTCTTCCTCTGATCTCTCCCAGGGATCGTTGTTGGTTAAACCCAACTAGAAGTCAAAGGCTGGAGAAGGCAATGGCACCCCACTCCAGTACTCTTGCCTGGAAAATCCCATGGACGGAGGAGCCTGGTAGGCTGCAGTCCATGGGGTCGCTAAGAGTTGGACACAACTGAGCGACTTCACTTTCACTTTTCACTTTCATGCATTGGAGAAGGAAATGGCAACCCACTCCAGTGTTCTTGCCTGGAGAATCCCAGGGATGGGGGAGCCTGGTGGGCTGCTGTCTATGGGGTCGCACAGAGTCGGACACAACTGAAGCGACTTAGCAACAGCAGCAGCAGAAGTCAAAGGCTCTGAACCAGTCTGTAGGGGTCAGCCACCCTATTATAGAGCAGGCCGAAGGTGGGTGGAGAGTGAACCTAGGGGCAGTGGAAAATCTTTTACTACAAGGTGCTGAAATAAAATTCACATTTTATGGCAAGACAAGAAAAATTTTAATTTTTAAATTTAAATTTTTAAATAAAATTTTTCTTTGCCTGTTTGGGCCGTGGGCTTCTCCTTCAGTGCATGTTGTACATCTGCTTTAACCAGTTCTCTTTAGGAGATAAAATTCCTTCTTAAAGTCATAAAGGCTCACAGCTCCTTAGGAGATAACCTTCCTTCTTAACCTTGTAAAGGGCCAAGAGCCACATGTAAATCTGGATTGTGTAAACTGTCAATTGATTATAGCCCTTTGTCTTAAAGACTTATATCACTGTACTTCGACCTCTAAAGAAGGAAATATTCCTCGGAACTTTCTGAAAGATTGTTTCCCAGGTTATAATCCTCAGGTTGGCAGCAATACAATTTTCCATTTCTTTCTTAGATCTACCATTGATTAATTACTAAATTGTATGTGGCCTTTCTTGTTGACATATGTGACAAAGGTCACATACAATTTAGTAAGGGACTCTTGGAGTCATCTAATGATGATTCACTGTGATGTTGTCATTCATACTCAGAAATATGTATTTGGTCTTATCCTTGTTTCTAGCACAGAGCTCCTAAAACCCTTGGAATTTCCCAAGTGAAGAGAATGACCAAGGTGTCTTTTGTGATGGAGTGGTGACTTTCGGGCTGCACCTCAGATTGAAGGCAGTAGGCCAAGAGAACCAACCAAGTAATAAGAGGATTGGAACTTTCGGTCCCATGCTCCATTTCCAGGGAGGAGAGGAGAGCTAGAGGTTGATCAGTCACCAGTGGCCAATGATTTAATCATTCATGCCTATGTAATGAAGCTTCCGTAAAAACCCAAAAGGATGGGATTTGGAGAACTTTACATTGGTGAACCATAATGCTTTCACATACCACTGTGCTGGGCCCCAAACTCCATGGGGACAGAGAAGCTCCTTTGTTTAGGACCTCCCCCTATATATCTCTATTATCTGGCTGTTGATTCCAATCCTTTAATATCCTTTGTAATAAACCAGTAATCCAGTGAGTAAAGTGGTTTGAGTTCCCCGAGTCACTCTAGAAAATTAATCGCACCCCAAGAGGAAGTCATGGAAACCTCTAATTTCTTGCTGTTGGGTCAGAAGCACAGGTAACTGTCTGGACTTGTGATTGGCATCTGAAGTAGGGGCAGTCTTGCAGGACTGAGCCCTCAATCCGTGGGATCTGATGATGTTTGGTTAGGTGGTGTCAGAATTGAGTTGAATTTTAGGACACTCAGCTCGTGTCAGAGATTTGCTTAGTGTGGGGAAAAAACCTACCCATCAGAGTTAATGCTAGAATCATGCTTATCTAATAATGGGATCCCAGAATATGGAAAAACAAAGGAAAAGCAGTCACTGGAATGGAGCTTTCCAAGTGCCCTGAACTCTCACTACACAACCTGGAATGAACCTTACTGTGATCTGTGCTCTATATTTCTTTGAAATGATTCAAACACAGGGATGGTTTTTTTTTTTTTGGCCGTACCCACAGCTTGCAGGAACTTAGTTCTCTGGCCAGAGATTGAACCCAGGGCCACGGCAATGAAAGCACCAAGTCTTAACCACTGGACCGCCGGGGAATTCCCCATAGGGATTTTAAAAGATTCTTTTTAATTTTTATTCAACTATAGTTAATTTACAATGTTGTGTTAATTTCTGCTATATAGCAAAGGGACTCATATATATATATATATATATATATATATATGCTAAGTCGTTTCAGTCGTGTCCAACTCTGTGCGACCCGACCCCATAGACGGCAGCCCACCAGGCTCCCCCGTCCCTGGGATTCTCCAGGCAAGAACACTGGAGTGGGTTGCCATTTCCTTCTCCAATGCATGAAAGTGAAAAGTGAAAGTGAAGTCGCTCAGTCGTGTCCGACTCTTAGCGACCTCATGGACTGCAGCCTACCAGGCTCCTCCCTCCATAGGATCTTCCAGGCAAGAGTACTGGAGTATATATACACATATTTATATATATATTCTTTTTCATATTATTTTCCATTATGGTTCATCACAAGCTACTGAATATAGTTGCCTGTGCTAGATAGTAGGACTTGTTTATCCATTCTGCATATAATAGTTTGCATCTGCTAATCCCAAACTCCCAACCCATCCCTCTCCTGCCCCACCTCCCCCTTAGCAACTACAGATCTGTTCTCTATGTCTGTGAGTCTGTTTCTGTTTGATAGATAAATTCATTTGTGTCATATTTTAGATTCCACATATAAGTGATATCTTATGGTATCTCTTTCTGACTTACTTCACTTAGTATGATAGTCTCTAGGTTCATCCATGTTGCTGCAAATGGCATTATTTCATTCTGTTTATGGCTGAGTAGTATTCCATTGTGTGTATATATATATATATATATATATATATATACTACAGCTTCTTTTGCATTCGTTCTGTCAGTGAACATTTAAGTGTTTCCATGTCTTGGTTATTGTGACTAGTGCTGCTATGAACATAAAGGTCCATGTATCTTTTTAAATTATATGCCCAGGAGTAGGATTGCTGGATCATATGACAATTCTATTTTTAGCTTTTTGAAGAATCTCCATACTATTTTCCATAGTGACAGCACCAACTTACATTTCTACCAACAGTGTAGAAAGGGTCCCTTTTCTCCACACCCTCTCCAGCCTTTGTTATTTGTAGACTTTTTAATGATGGCTATTCTGACCAGTGTGAGATGGTATCTCATTGGAGTTTTGAATTTGCATTTCTCTAATGATTAGAGATGTTGAGCATCTTTTCATGTATTTGTTGGCCATCTGTATGTCTTCTTTGGAGAAATGTCTTTTTAGATCTGACCATTTTTCAACTAGGTTGCTTTGTGTTTATTTGTTTGTTAATTGATTTACATGAGCTCAAATGGGGGCTTCCCTAGTGGTTCAGATAGTAAAGAATCCGCCTGCAATGCAGGAGACCCAGGTTCAATCCCTGAGCCGCAAACATCCCCTGGAGAAGGGAATGGCAACCCACTCCAGTATTCTTGCCTGGAGAACTCTATGGACAGAGGAGTTTGGCAGGCTGCAGTCCATAGGGTCCCAAAAAGTTAGACACAACTGAGCAACTGACACTTTCACTTTTCTTTTCATGAGCTCAAACATGGTTTTTAAGCAGAAGTGTTATGTTTCTTAGGTTCACACAGGTAGCTGGGAAATCCCTAACAGTACCACTTGAGCAAAGAAAGAGAGTCTTGTTTAGGGTCAAAGCCACAACAGGTCAAGAATGGAGTCTGAGGTAAATGGAAAAAATTACTGAACTACAGATAAATGTTTGTTCAAAGTAAAAACTAGTTATTCCCAAAAGATTTCTCCAAAGTTAAAAAGAAAGCCTTAAAAAAAAAAAAAAAAAAAAAAACTTTAGGAGATTAATGTCCCTGTTTTTTCTTGGCTAATTTCTTTTCTTTTCTTTTAACAGCACAATCTAGCTTTTCATATTAATATTCATTTACTATTCAGACCACAGAAAGTAGGTGGTAATTTCAGGACTGGGAAAGAGATAATACCAAAAAAGCTCTTCCTGGACGTTTATTCTATGCTGTGTATAGCTGTGCTCACAGAGATGGCTTCTCTTACTTCTCTGTTGCTGCTGCTGCTAAGTCGCTTCAGTCGTGTCCGACTCTATGCGACCCCATAGACGGCAGCCCACCAGGCTCCCTCCTCCCTGGGATTCTCCAGGCAAGAACACTGGAGTGGGTTGCCATTTCCTTCTCCAATGCATGAAAGTGAAAATCGAAAGTGAAGTCGCTCGCTCAGTCGTGTCCGACTATTAGCGACCCCATGGACTGCAGCCTATCAGGCTCCTCCGTCCATGGGATTTGCCAGACAAGAGTACAGGAGTGGGGTGCCACTGCCTTCTCTGCTGTGCAGCAATTCAGTTGTATATAAAATTGACCCTGCTCAAAAGCTGGGGGAGACTAGAAATAATGGGTCCATATCCAGGTGCATTGTTACACAGTTCAAACAGTGGTGCAGCTACCAGCTTGTAATTTTTAGGGACTGCAAACAAGGCTTTCTCTTGAAGCTGAACCAAAAACAATTTCTTATGTTCCTTAGGTTTTGTATTATGTGCAGGAATATATGGATACTGAGGAGGTTCAAAATTTGGTCTACACCAGTTGCCAATGCAGTCATCAAAGACCCAGTCTTGCAGGACTGCATCTTGACCACCCGATATCTCTGTTATTAAGCGTTTTAGTCCTTCAACTTCATCTTCTCCTGGGTTAATAAGCTCACCACCAGGTAATTTGAAGAAGTTGTTCCCAGCTGTAGTAGTAACACATGGGGTAGCCCGTGCTCATGAACAATGAAAACCGTTTCTACAGCCCTCCTCACGCCAATTTTATCAAATTCCTTCCTCATGCGCTGAAATCTGGCTGCAACAGAGCTGTCCTCACAGAGGGGCTCTTTTGTACCAAAAAGGGAATTGGTAAGAGGGTACAGGTAGATGGTGCGCTCTAGGGTGAGGGGCTTGGTCTGCTGGATGTACTTGTTGCCGAACTGGGTGACTCCCGGGGCCAGCCATTCTGCGATCGATTGGGCGGCACCACGGCCATGATGACGAGCTTTGGCACTAGGAAAGCAGGAGGCAGGGAGGCTGCCTGTGTGGGCCGCAGTTACCTGCGTCCCACTCAGCAGCCGCCGCCCACCATTAACAAGAGAATGCCGAGGGAGGCCTTGGCTAATTTCTTAATGGGCATATGGGTAAGTTTGAATTTAAAGTAAGTCAATTTACTATTAAAACTTGATTACATCATTGATGTCTTAAAAATATTAAGTAACTTAAAAGAACATTTGAAATGAAGACTACATTTTTAGTGTTTCTTAAATAGAAAAATGCTGATGTAAGAAAAACCTTGAAGAACAAAATATTTTAAAGAACACTTAGTTTAAGGAAAATACTCACGTACTCCATCTTTCCCCCCAAGCTATGGGAAGATATTTTTATCTAGTACTTACTATATAAATCCACAAAGTGCAACTAGGTAAATACATTTATCTCAGATAAGAGTGAGACCTTCAAAAGGAGATTTCTGAGCTGAGATGGAGAAATAGCATGGGACTGACTCTTTCTTCAGCAAATAGCCAAAGCTGGGGAATCTGTACATTTGATTCTAGAAGGAAAAAAAAAAACACAGAAATCATTTTAGTCTCTATCTTTCCTGTTTCTTTTATAAACACTTCTTGATCCTGATGACAAAGAGAAATTATAATGGTGTCATCACAGTTCAGGCATACAAAAATGGAGTTCGGGAGCCATTTAGGATCTGGTCTCTAGCAGTCTCTCCATCAGTGAGAACCTGAATTTTACTAAACTATACCAGACCCAAGGACACCATCTGCCAGCTGGAACGTTATGGTCTCAGGGTCTCCCTTTGCAACTGTGTGACCATTTCAGACCCCAACCAATCCTTACTTAATAAGCACCCTGACTTCTTGGCAGTTCCAATTACAATTCTTGATAAAGGGCTCATTTAACTGACTCTAACCTTACAGTTTTTGCCTTTATAAGCCTCCCTCATTTTGTAGTATGGCGGAACACAATTCAAGTTCTCCTAGAACTTGTGTCTCCCCAGCAGCAGTGCTAACAAACCCCATATAAGCACTTTTTATTTCAATCAGGTCTCTGCTTCTGAAGTTTTCTCTAACCTCCAGCTTGATTGCCACATGGTCTCAGTCCCTACTTCCTCACTTGTGGATGGTATGATCCCTTCCTCAGTCGTGTCTGACCTTTAGTTTCTCAGTATCCACCCCCTTCATCTAACTTCTACCTCGAAGGCAGGATTATTTCTAGATGTATGTCTGACCATTTACTGCTCCACTTAGTAACCTTCAATAACTTAACCTCACCCCAATACATTCTGTATCTGTAATGAGTTATCCTAAAATGTAGTGGCTTCAAACAATAGTGATCACATATGGTCAGGAATTTGGAAAGGGCTTGGTTAGGAAATTCTTGCTTGGAATCTTTCATGAGGATACACTCAGATTTTGCCTGAGGCTGCTGTTACCAGCGGCAAGGATCTCTAGGAGCCCTCTTGAAAACTGGCTAGTACAGGTACCTAGGATAACCTCTAATCTTAAAGTGTCCTTCAAGGCCATTTATTCTTTATCATCAGGAACAAGGACCTGCCATGCAGCTCAGACAGTAATGAATCTGCCTGCAGTGTAGGAGACCTGGGTTCGATCCCTGGGTCAGGACACCTAGAGGAGGGAATGGTTACCCACTCCAGTATTCTTGCCTGGAGAATTCCATGGACACAGGAGCCTGGCGGGCTATAGTCCATATGGTCCCAAAGAGTTGGACACAACAGAGCGACTAACACTTTCACTTTCATGTCCTAGTACATTTTCAGGTTTGCTATTTCAGAAGTAGTGGGTAGGGACTTCCCTGGCGCTCCAGTGGTTAAGACTGCCCTGCAGTGCAGAGGGTGCAGGTTCAATCCCTAGTCAGGGGGCTAAGATCCTACGGGCCTTGCCGCCAAAAAAGCCAAAACATAAAGCAGAAACAGTAATGTAACAAATTCAATAAAGACTTTAAAAATGGGGGAAAAAAGAGATAAGGGGTAGTTTTTCATTCCTTTACTCCTTCTTGTTGTTCAACTGCTAAGTCATGTCCAACTCTTTGTGACCCCATGGACTGTGGCACACCAGGCTTCCCTGTCCTTCACTATCTCCTGGAGTTTGCTCAAATTCATGTCCATTGAGTGAGTGCTGCCATCCAGCCACCTCATCCTCTGTCACCCCCTTCTCTTCCATCTTTCCCAGCATCAGGGTCTTTAAAGTTGACTGAATCAGCTCTTTGCGTCAGGTGGCCAGGGTATTGGAGCTTCAGCGTCAGTCATTCCAGTGAATATTCAGGGTTGATTTCCTTTAGGATTGACTGGTTTTCTTCTAAGGAGCAAGATTCTTTTGTTATTTATTTATGTACTAACCAATACAGAATTATATCAGAATCATGTATATAAAACAGTATATATTAAGTATGTATATTTAAAGCAACATAACATACTTAATGTGTTGTTAGTCATTCAGTCATGTCTGATTCTTTATGACCCTATGGACTGTAGTCCACCAGGCTCCTCTAGCCATGGAATTAATTCTCTAGACAAGAATACTGGAGTGAGTTGCCATTCCCTTCTCCAGGGCCAGGGATCAAACCCAGGTCTTCTGCATTGCAGACAGATTCTTTACCATCTAAGCCAAGAGGGAAGCCCCTAACCTACTTAATACCTAAAGTTTAATATATTTGATAACTTAAGTATCAGTTCAGTTCAGTCGCTCAGTCCTCTCTTACTCTTTGCAACCCCATGAATCACAGCACGCCAGGCCTCCCTGTCCATCACCAACTCCCGGAGTTCACTGAGATTCACATCCATCGAGTCAGTGATGCCATCCATCCATCTCATCCTCTGTCGTCCCTTTCTCCTCTTGCCCCCAATCCCTCCCAGCATCAGAGTCTTTTCCAATGAGTCAGCTCTTCGCATGAGGTGGCCAAAGTACTGGAGTTTCAGCTTTAGCATCATTCCTTCCAAAGAAATCCCAGGGCTGATCTCCTTCAGAATGGACTGGTTGGATCTCCTTGCAGTCCAAGGGACTCTCAAGAGTCTTCTCCAACACCACAGTTCAAAAGCATCAATTCTTCGGTGCTCAGCCTTCTTCACAGTCCAACTCTCACATCCATACATGACCACAGGAAAAACCATAGCCTTGACTAGACGGACCTTTGTTGGCAAAGTAATGTCTCTGCTTTTGATGCTATCTAGGTTGGTTATCGGAGAAGGCAATGGCACCCCACTCCAGTATTTTTGCCTAGAAAATCCCATGGACGGAGGAGCCTGGTAGGCTGCAGTCCATGGGGTCGATAGAGTCAGACACGACTGAGCGACTTCACTTTCACTTTTCACTTTCATGCATTGGAGAAGGAAATGGCAACCCACTCCAGTGTTCTTGCCTGGAGAATCCCAGGGACGGGAAGCCTGGTTGGCTGCCGTCTATGGGGTCGCACAGAGTCGGACACGACTGAAGCGACACAGCAGCAGCAGCAGCAGCAGGTTGGTCATAACTTTCCTTCCAAGGAGTAAGCGTCTTTTAATTTCATGGCTGCAGTCACCATCTGCAGTGATTTTGGAGCCCCCAAAAATAAAGTCTGACACTGTTTGCATTGTTTCCCCATCTATTTTCCATGAAGTGATGGGACAGGATGCCATGATCTTCGTTTTCTGAATGTTGAGCTTTAAGCCAACTTTTTCATTCTCCTCTTTCACTTTCATCAAGAGGCTTTTGAGTTCCTCTTCACTTTCTGCTATAAGGGTGGTGTCATCTGCATATCTGAGGTTATTGATATTTCTCCCAGCAATCTTGATTCCAGCTTGTGTTTCTTCCAGTCCAGCATTTCTCATCATGTACTCTGCATATAAGTTAAATAAGCAGGGTGACAATATACAGCCTTGACGTACTCCTTTTCCTATTTGGAACCAGTCTGTTGTTCCATGTCCAGTTCTAACTGTTGCTTCCTGACCTGCATACAGATTTCTCAAGAGGCAGATCAGGTGGTCTGGTATTCCCATCTCTTAAAGAATTTCCCACAGTTTCTTGTGATCCACACAGTCAAAGGCTTTCACATAGTCAATAAAGCAGAAATAGATGTTTTTCTGGAACTCTCTTGCTTTTTCCATGATCCAGTGGATGTTGGCAATTTGATCTCTGGTTCCTCTGCCTTTTCTAAAACCAGCTTGAACATCAGGAAGTTCACGGTTCATGTATTGCTGAAGCCTGGCTTGGAGAATTTTGAGCATTACTTTACCAGCATGTGAGATGAGAGCAATTGTGTGGTAGTTTGAGCGTTCTTTGGCATTGCCTTTCTTTGGGATTGTAATGAAAACTGACCTTTTCCAGTCTTGTGGCCACTGCTGAGTTTTCCAAATTTGCTGGCATATTGAGTGTAGCACTTTCACAGCATCATCTTTCAGGATTTGAAATAGCTCAACTGGAATTCCATCACCTCCACTAGCTTTGTTCGTAGTGATGCTTTCTAAGGCCCACTTGACTTCACATTCCAGGATGTCTGGCTCTAGGTCAGTGATCACACCATTGTGATTATCTGGGTCATGAAGATCTTTTTTGTACAGTTCTTCTGTGTATTCTTGATGAGATAGGCACAGAACTCTTCTTTATTTTCTCCTATAGCACCTCCCTGGAGAAGGCAACGGCACCCCACTCCAGTACTCTTGCCTGGAAAATGCCATGGACCGAGGAGCCTGATGGGCTGAAGTCCATGGGGTCGCTAAGAGTCGGACACGACTGAAGCGACTTAGCAGCAGCAGCAGCAGCAGCATAGAACCTCCCAGCCCAATTCTTAGCATAAAGTGGATGGTCATGAAGTATTTGTTGGATTGGGTTGAATAGTACCAGGAATAAGTAACACCCCAGCCTTCTCTTTGCAGTTCCTTCTGAACTTCTGTGGAGCAGGAGACAGTATTGTGTTCCAGACACTATGCTGAGCACTTTACATGTGTTATTTCATTCAGTCTTCACACCTATCAGGATGGTGGTACTTTATTTTGCCTATTTTGTAGATAAGAAAACTAGATTTAGAGAAATTGTTCTCTGCTATTCATAGCCTCACCAAATTCTTTATATTCTGTAGTTTGAGTCAAGAAAAAGACTATTTGATTAACATTATGCCTAGTTTTGAATATACTGATTCTATCATTTCTATTTGAAAGCTTATTTTGCATGTATTTAGCAATACTATTATTGAAATAACTTTTTCTTCAGGATATAGAGGAATGTGCTATAGAAGACCTAAACAGAGAGGACAGTACTCCTTACTTCTAAGATACAGTTTTATTGTTCTCATTTTAAAGCTCCGAAATCAGGATGGATGTAACCTAATGCTGGTGTAAACATCTAATGCACTGCCTTTTTTCTTTCTCCCAAATGCTCTTGGTACACCTTAAAATCGCAGAAATACTTTATGTCAAAGACATGGCCCATGCCTCTGCTTCCTCTTGGTCTGTTAAAGAATGTGATGACAAGACATATGCTTCATAAAGCTGGGCTGACATCCTTTTGTCTTCCAGGAACTTGCTGGCTTTCTGCCAGACTTATACATTTACAGAATGCATCTGCAGAGATCAGCATTTTTAATTTTGAGAGCTTAAAGCACTTTAGAGACTCTGGTTTCTATTCTGTAGTATACAGGGGTATAATATAAACCTCTTACATGTCAAAGAAAGAACTATTGATTTTCCTGGAAAAGACCATTTTTCTCCTTATGTGATAACTTGTATTTACTTAAGGGCTATTGTCGTTATCACCGTCATCATGATGTACACGTAGTGACAGAAAAAAGTCAACACCCCAGGGTTCCTTTCGGAGTTCTAATTGTTAAAATTGAGCACATTTTAAAATTAATTATGAAGATGAAACCTTTGGGAATAACTTGGATGGCCTGGAGCCTGTAAAGAAAGAGCTAACCTGTTCTGTAGGAAATGAATGAGAATTTGAGGGATTGAGGACCAGTAAGGAAGGGAAGGATGGGGACTAAAGCAAGATGAAGGGAAACCAATGCTCAAATCTGGCCCACTTTCTGTTGTTGTGCTGAATATTGCAAAGGCTGCTGAAGAAGGGCTGCCTTAAAAAAAAATGTTCGCTAAAGTGTCATATGGGTCAACAGTGACCCCAAGAGGGACCCAGCACAACTTGGATGGAACAGGTATGGGGTGAATTCCCCATAAGAACAAATGGACCAGGAATTTTTAAGTTCAGAAATATTAAAATCCTCTTTAGGTCATTCTGCCCTGGAACATCATCTCCTCCATGGTTCTCTTCCTTTGACAATATCTGCTTACATATAACATGGATGAGTGATGTTTCAGGGTGAAGAAATTGGGGGACAAAGTTGGGGAAAAGGAGAAGAAACACTGAGTAGAAGGGCTGTAATGTTGCTGGAAGGAAGACTCAACCAGAGGACACCGAGAGAAGACTAAGCCCCAGAGTATCCTCAGAGACATGGGGGATGGGTGTTTGAACCAAACCTCATTTGAATTCCAAAGGGCTCGGGAACATCTATGGAGCTGACAGTTATATTATACAGATGTAAATATCATTTAAAAGCATTTGAGTTTTCAACAAATGGTACTGGAACAACTAGACATGCACATGCAAAAATATTAGACACAGACCTTATACCCTTCAAACATAAAAAACCCCTCAAAATGGATCATAATTTAAATATAAAATGCAAAACCATAAAACTCCTAGAGGAAAACATACATTAGTTAGTCATTGTTATCTAGTAAACCACTCCAAAATCTTTTGCCTTAGAACGACAATTTTTTTTTTTTTTTGACAATTATTATATACACAGATTTGTGGGTCAGCTGGAGTTTGGCTGATCTGGACAAGCTCAGGGCAGTGCAAGCTCATGAGAGTGGCAGAGACATATGAATACAAGTGGAAGCACAAGCAATGTCTTAGTAAAGCCTAGGCACACAGTCTGTCACTCCCACTCACACGTTATGGACCAAACCAAGTCCCATGGTCAAACTGAAAGTCAAGGGGCCAGGAAGTTCAAGGAACCACAGTAAGAGTGTGGACCCGTGGGAGGACAGCATATTAAAAAGCAGAGATATTACATTGCGACAAAAGCCTGTCTAGTCAAAGCTATGGTTTTTCCCATAGTTATGTATGAATGTGAGAGTTGGACTATAAAGAAAGCTGAGTGCCGAAGAATTGATGCTTTTCAACTGTGGTGTTGGAGAAGACTCTTGAAAGTCCCTTGGACTGCAAGATCAAGCCAGTCAATCCTAAAGGAAATCAGTGCTGAATATTCATTGGAAGGACTGATGCTGAAGCTGAAACTCCAATACTTTGGCCACCTGATGCAAAGAACTGACTCATTGTGAAAGACCCTGATGCTGGGAAAGATTGAAAGTGGGAGGAGAAGGAGACGACAGAGGATGAGATGGTTGGATGGTACCACCGACTCGATGGACATGAGTTTGAGTAAACTCTTGGAGTTGGTGATGGACAGGGAGGCCTGGCGTGCTGCAGTCCATGGGGTTGCAAAGAGTTGGACACAACTGAGCGACTGAACTGAACTGAGAGTTTTCTCCCTTATTTCACAGTCTATTTTGTGTGGTAGACAGGGAAACTCTGCTTACCCAGTCATCCAGCAACCCAGCCTCCTTGTGTTGTGTGGTTCGTTCATCTCTGTGGGCTTTATCATTCTCTCCTTTCAGCTCAAGGATATAGAAAGAGAGACAAAGTGTGTAGGATCACTGTGGTAGGCTGAGTAATGCCCCCAAGGATGTCCACATTCTCATCTCTAGTATCTGCGAATGTTGTCTTACACTGCAAAAGGGACTTTACAGATACAGTAAGGCTTTCAAATTGGGGAAATTATCCTGGATTATCTGCTGCTGCTGCAGCTAAGTCACTTCAGTCGTGTCCGACTCTGTGCGACCCCATAGACGGCAGCCCACCAGGCTCCTCTGTCCCTGGGATTCTCCAGGCAAGAACACTGGAGTGGGTTGCCATTTCCTTCTCCAATGTATGCATGCATGCTAAGTTGCTTCTGTTGTGTCCGGCTCTGTGCGACCCTATGGACAGCAGCCTGCCAGGCTCCTCTGTCCACGGGATTCTCTAGGCAAGAACACTGGAGTGGATTGCCATGTTCTTCTCCCACTGGATTATCTGGGTGCGCCCTAAATGTAACCACTCAGCAGCAGCAGCAGGGTCCTCATTTTAGAGGGAGGCAAGAAGGTCAAAGGAGAAAGAAGTAAGTAGATGTAAAGATCAGAGATTTCAAAGAGATATAAGAAAGGGATCAAGAATACAGTGGGTGGCCTCCAGGAGCTAAAAAAGGCAGAAATAGATTCCCTACTAGAACCTCCAGAATAAATGAGTCCTGCTAACACCCTGACTTTAGCTAGTAAAACTGATTTGGGAGGAATGGCCTCTAGAAATGAGAATAAATTTGTGTTGTGTTAAGTGACTAAGTTTGTGGTAATTTGTTGCAGAAGTAATAGAAAAATGATATAATTGCATAAGAGGTTTTTCAGGGGCAGACATGTGCACACCATTTTCACTCACAGCTCATTCATTCACCTTAGTCAGACAGTTACTCCCATGTTGATGGGGTCCCCGGAATGTAATCTCCTCGAATGGCTGGGGAAAAAAAGAGGGTTTGGTGAATATCTGGCCAGTCTCTTCCACAGCCTTTCATGAAAGCTTCCAAACCATGGAGCCGGCCAGTCAAACTTAGTGCCTAAAGAGCACCACATTCCTGCCTCACATCAGACCATTACAGTGACTGCAGCCTCAGTCTCGCAGTGAATCCTATCAGGGGGGATGGTGGTTTTCATCTGAATTTCTGGGAGCCTCCCATACCAAGTTTATACATCTCTGTTTAATTAAATACAAGAGGGCAAAAGAAATACCTTTAATGATTCAGAAATTAGTGTATGTTTCCAAGATGCCTTTAAAATGATGATAAACATGTTCTGACTTTCCTTTTTAGAAATTGCAAGCAAAGCAAAGGAAATTATGTAAATAGCAAGGTCAGAGAAGTGGCTAAAAATGTGGTTGTAGAACATAAAAGAGTAAATAATTCAGTACCTTTTCTGAGTCAGCGAGCAGAAAGAAAACTCAAGAGGTCGTTTGGCCCAACTCTCTGCTTCTGAGGAGACCCTGATAGAAGTCACGCCAGAAGGTGTGAGATTGCGGGTGGAGACACAAAGGTATCCTGTGTCCTACTCCCGGATCTTTAAGCATGGAGAAGATTGTATAGAACTTTCAAGGTATTGTCTGAGTCCTCATAGCTGACATACGCAATGCCAGTATCTGCTAGGTGCCTTGCCCATGGAAGACTTGCCAGCACCCAACTCAGCTGTCTTCTGACTTTGAGGAAGGCCTGAGGGTGGGGAAACTCTGGGCCTCAATCATATCCCAAGAGAAGAAAACTCACGACTTCTCTCTGCCTGGTGGGGCTGAACTGCTAGATTAACAAGGGGGCAGCCCTCTCAGCCCTAAAACTGAGCAAGAATCTCCCTACGTTAGCGTATGCCCCATGCATCTGATGCCCCATGCTTTCCAGACCTAAAGTCGGCAGAGAGGAAATCAAGACCCCTGTGACTGTCCATGCCCTCTTCTCTTCTCAGTTCCCTTTCTCTCCATCAAGGCTAAAAGGAACTGGTGATACTCTCTCCCTCTCCACTCCAGCCCCATGGCAAAGTCTTAGGAACAGGCAAGCATATTGTCAGGGAATTCCCTGGTGGTCCAGTGGTTAAGACTCTGAGTTTCCACTGCAGGGAGCAGGAGTTCAATCTCTGGTCATGGAACTAAGATCCCACCTGCTGTGCAGCCATAAAATTAAAAAAAAAAAAAAAATATATATATATATATATATCTATCTATCTTGCTTCAGCTGTTGTGGGCGCTCTATGTTATAACTACTTCCTCCTGTAAACGAGAGCAAGGGTCCACGCTTTCTTGCCCCGGGGCAGTCACCCTCTAGACTCAAGTCAGAGGTGGAAAGCTAGGGAACACAATTTAGGGATGTATTATATTCAGTGTTTTAATATTTATAGAAACAAGTCCTATTTCACCAAGAAATGACAGAGTAAGTACTCAAGTACAGTTCTGACTCAGGTCTTTGCGCTTGAAGGAGTCATTCTTTAACCTTTTTTTTTTGCTCATCATCAGCCTTACTCTATAACGTATTTCCCAGCTTTTTTTTCTTACTTTTTTATCTTTTAATTTCATATCATATGCAGCTAGGAGTTAAAAATTCCCATAATATATCTTGGAGACCATTCCATATATATTTCCCAGCTTTTAAATTCCAGTTTATTGCAATTTAGTTAATACTATTTGTGAGGATCCATTAAGGACTCCTTACTGTGCTATTGCTATGGTGGACTTATTCCTGTCCTCAAGATTTAAGTCCTTTGGGACTTCTGCTGGCTTGGGTTCTGCTGGCCCTAGTCCTGCCTTATCCCCACCCTCAACCTTGAACTTTTTCACTTTGTAAATGAACCCTTTTTGAATCTCTTAAGGAGTGTGACATCTGTTTCCTGTTAGAATCTTGACTGGTAGACAGGAAGTCTGTGACTCCACTGCTTGAACTCCAGTGGCAGATGGCTAGCTGAGTCACACGCCCTTCCAAAGCACGGAGTTGTTGCCGCTCAGCCCAGAGGTTACTGTCATTTCCCAGACCCTGTGCCTCAGGAGGGGCCTCGTGACTGAATGTGGGCAGAGGAGATGTTCCTGTTACCAGCCCTGGGCCACCAAAGCTTCCTATTTGATCCTGGTGCTTTCTCTGCCCTTGTTTAATAACATCTGAGCCTCCTGGGCAGGCGTTCCTATTTATTTTGTACCATCGATGCCTGCATTCCTTCTCAGAACCTTTTTCTTTTTTGATAAACTTTAGACTTTAGAATAATTTTAGATTTACAGAGAAGTGGCCAAGATAGTATCTTAGTCCTTTTGGGCTATTACAAAAGATAGATCCAGTGGCTTATAAACAACAGAAATTTATTTCTCACAGTTTTGGAGGCTGGGAAGTCCAAGATCAAGGCACCAGCAGATTTGGTGTCTGGTGAGGGCCTGCTTCTTACTATAGGAAGATAGTCATCTACCTACTGTAACCTTACATGGGAGAAGGGGTGTGGGGTCTCTCTAGGGCCTTGTTTATGAGGGTGCTATATGCAGATGACACCACCCTTATGGCAGAAAGTGAAGAGGAACTCAAAAGCCTCTTGATGAAAGTGAAAGTGGAGAGTGAAAAAGTTGGCTTAAAGCTCAACATTCAGAAAACGAAGATCATGGCATCTGGTCTCATCTCTTCATGGGAAATAGATGGGGAAACAGTGGAAACACTGTCAGACTTTATTTTTCTGGGCTCCAAAATCACTGCAGATGGTGACTGCAGCCATGAAATTAAAAGACGCTTACTCCTTGGAAGGAAAGTTATGACCAACCTAGATAGCATATTCAAAAAGCAGAGACATTACTTTGCCAACCAAGGTCCGTCTAGTCAAGGCTATGGTTTTTCCTGTGGTCATGTATGGATGTGAGAGTTGGACTGTGAAGAAGGCTGAGTGCTGAAGAATTGATGCTTTTGAGCTGTGGTGTTGGAGAAGACTCTTGAGAGTCCCTTGGACTGCAAGGAGATCCAACCGGTCCATTCTGAAGGAGATCAGCCCTGGGATTTCTTTGGAAGGAATGATGCTAAAGCTGAAACTCCAGTCCTTTGGCCACCTCATGCGAAGAGTTGACTCATTGGAAAAGACTCTGATGCTGGGAGGGATTGGGGGCAGGAGGAGAAGGGGATGACAGAGGATGAGATGGCTGGATGGCATCACTGACTCGATGGATGTGAGTCTGAGTGAACTCCGGGAGTTGGTGATGGTCAGGGAGGCCTGGCGTGCTGCAATTCATGGGGTCGCAACGAGTAAGACACGACTGAGTGACTGAACTGAACTGAACTGAATCCCATTCATGGGGACACTAATCACCTCCCAAAGAACCCACCTCCTAATACCATCACCGTGGGGCTCAGGATATGGATCTGGGGCATGTGAACATTCAGGCCATTGTAATAGTAGGATTCCCACATGCTGTCCACTCAGCTCTAGTTTCCTCTGACGTCATCATTTTACATTATTGCAGTACATTTGCCAAAACCAGCATTGGTACAGTATTATTAAGTAAACTCCAGAATTTATTCCGATTTTACCAGTTTTTCCATTAATATCCCTTTTTTGTTCTGGGATCTAATTCAGGATACCACATTGTCTCTCTAGTGGTTATGTCTCCTCAGCTTCCTTCAGTCTGTGACAATGTCTTGGTCTTCCCTGGTTTTCATGACTTTGACAGGTACTTTTGAGGAGAACTGGTCAGGAATTTTGTGGAATTCCAGAATAATGTTTTATACGCATAAAACAGGATTATAAAGAAAACAAACCACATTGAAATATAGGTATTGGAGTTTTTTAAAACTGTGATACAATAATTTATGTGCTTTCTCTTTTTTTAACACATTACATAACTAGATCTAGTAGCTACCTTGATTTTGAAATAGTAGTGAACATAAACATTATTTTGAGATTCTGTAACAACTGTAGTATAACATGAAAATATCTGTGAGTTGTCTTCATGGCAGTCATGGGTACTGAGATTTTTTGCCTACAGTAAAGGCTAGAGAAAATAGAGATGTAAATTTTTTCCCATCCAAGTTTACAGATTCTCTGAATTCTGTGGCCACCATGACTGTCTTAAAAGGGATGCAGAACCCCAGGATTGGAAGCCTGAGTTCCTGAATATCAATCTTCATGTAGCTGAGACTCTCAAAATAGCCCCCCGACACCCCCACCACTGCCAAATACATTTTGCCTAAGTTAGCAGTAAATCATACAGGGTTACACCATTGAAGTTTCAGGTTTATCTATTAAAGCAGTTGGCATAATCTCTAATAATATGGCTCTTAAACATTAAATTTTATTTATATGTACACTTGTATTAACTAACAATACAAAAGTACATATATTTGTATTCATTGAGACTTCTTTTCCTTACAAGTAACCAAAAGCTTAACCAAAGAAGGAGATGTTACTGGAAGAGAGCTGGAATATCTCACTGCATACAAAGGTAAGGTAAACCATCAGGCGTCTTAATGGACTGGAGTCAGAGAAGCTCTAGGAATCTCAGCAGTATTCTGGGGTGCCTGCCTCTTTTGACAGGCCCTGCCATTAATATGACTGGGCTTCCAACTCTGTTGCTGCATGTCTCGAAGACCCTTACCGAGAAGAATCTGATTGGCCCAGCCAGCTTCAGTCAGATATCCTTCTCTGGCCGAGTCATCTGTGACCAGGGAGTTACTGTCCATGACTGAAACATGGTTTTGGAGGCCCACTATCTCTTGAGTGGACAGATAGTTCTAAGCAAATGATAACAATAGCATTAAAACAAATATCTGAGCTTTTGCTGTAAGCCAGGTACTCTTCTGTGTGCTTTATAAGGATTATTTTAAACCTCTTCAACCACTTTGAGATAGGTATGTGCTATTATTTCCATTTTAATGAAGAAACCAAAGAACCAAAAAAGTATATAAAAGTGTTTGAGGCTCCATGATAATCAAATGGCAAAGGCGAGATTACACTCAGCCCATCTAACTCCAGAGTCTACATGAGCATTGCTATATTACAAAGCAAGGAAACAGGCTCAGAAAGACAACTTTCTTCACTCACAGTTATAGGATACAGGGCCAAGATTTGGACGGGGACTGTCCCCAAAGCCCATGTTCTTTGCTAACTATTCCAGGTAAAGTAGGGGTGGTGGTGGAGGCAACTTCTGGGCGCATCTTGAAGGATGGTAAGATTGGGGAGGCACAGATGAGGAGGGAAGTGAGTTCAGGCTGTGAGAACAGGGGAGGTCTTGCATTACCTGCACAGACTAAAATCTGGGCAGCTCCCCTTTCTGGGCCAGACCCAGTCTGATTCTATTCCCTACAATGAGAGGGAAAGTTCAGCACCACTAAGTGAAGGGTTCCTGGACCTGTCATTTTTTTCCTACTGAGTGCAGTGTTTAAACTGACTCCTAAAGTGGAGAACTTCATGTGTCTGGATTCTCTTGTGCCAGCTGGGGCCGAGCAACACTTCTGAAGAGACAGACAGAAGGAGGAGGAGGGCCTTGGGCTCAGCCTTTTGGAAGGATTTCTAGGCCTTTTGCTTGGGAAACTCGGAGAGTTTTCTAAATCCTGAAAGTTTCCTTTCTTGAGACTCCCATGACATAGCCATAGGCTGAGGCCAATTCACAGGATTCCTTAAACGGGGTTTAAGCCCGTTAGTCTTTGCTGGAAAAATGGTTTTTGCCCAGGTACTCTTAGATCTTAAGCAATGGGATAAGCTACTCCTAAAAAGATGAATGCAAAGAGTCAGACATGACTTAGTGACTAAACAACAACAACAAAAGATGAAAGCGGTAGGGAAGCAGCAGGTTTTCCAAGCAAGGCCTGGGATTTGTAAACATTACTCATCTTCCCTTTATGCAAAGATGCAGCTATCTTTTCACGAAACAATTCTGTGACCTTTTGGAATGTAATTCTTAAAAAAAAGACCATGTGTAGGATCCTAAAAAAGAAATTCCCCAAATCACTTCTTTCTTTCTTCTTTAAATTGAGAGATAATTCACATACCATAAAATTCACCCTTTTAAAGTATATGATTGCATGGTTTTTAGTATATTTACCTTGTGTAACCAAAACCACTAATTTTAGAACATCGTCATCACCCTAAAAATGTAACCCACATACCCTTTAGCAATCATTCCCTATTTCTCCATCCCTCAGCCGTTGGCCCGAGAAGGCAATGGCAACCCATTCCAGTACTCTTGCCTGGAAAATCCCATGGACAGAGGAGCCTGGTAGGCTACAGTCCATGGCGTCGCTAAGAGTCAGACACGACTGAGCGACTTCACTTTCACTTTTCACTTTCATGCATTGGAGAAGGAAATGGCAACCCACTCCAGTATTCTTGCCTGGAGAATCCCAGGGACAGGGGAGCCTGGTGGGAGGCCGTCTATGGGGTCGCACAGAGTCGGACACGACTGAAGCGACTTAGCAGCGGCGGCAGCAGCAGCCCTTAGCAATCACAATCTACTTTTCGAGATATATGTGTGTGAAGAGACAATCTTCAATTTATTTTCTAAACTTTCTCCTTAAAAAACACATCAATTAATATCTGGTACTTCTACAGTCCATTCTAAAGGAGATCAATCCTGGGTGTTCTTTGGAAGGAATGATGCTAAAGCTGAAACTCCAGTCCTTTGGCCACCTCATGCAAAGAGTTGACTCATTGGAAAAGACTCTGATGCTGGGAGGGATTGGGGGCAGGAGGAGAAGGGGACGACAGAGGATGAGATGGCTGGATGGCATCACTGACTCGATGGACGTGAGTCTGAGTGAACTCCGGGAGTTGGGGATGGACAGGGAGGCCTGGTGTGCTACAATTCATGGGGTCGCAAAGAGTCGGACACGACTGAGTGACTGAAATGAACTGAACTGAACTGCAATAAATGGTGTTGGGAAAACCAAATAGCCACATGCAAAAGAATGAAATTTTTTACACTATATTAAAAATTAACTCAAAATGGATTAAACACTTAAATGTAAGACCTGAGACCGTAAAACTCCTAGAAGAAAACAGATAGTAAACTTCTTAAACTTATTCTTTTATTTACTTATTTTTTGGCTGTGCTGGGTCTTAGTTGTGGCATGTGGGATTGAACCCAGGTGCCCTGCATTGGCAGGCAGATTCTTTATGACTGAGCCACCTGGGAAGCCCCTTCTTCATCTCACTTAAACAATTACTATTTCATATGTTTAAAATTTTTCTTCTAGAAAAAAAATCTTGACTTTTGTTTGACAAAATATGTTCAACCCCAATAGTCTATTTCCAGAATTTTAAAGTAACTCACTCATTATTCTCTGAAATCTTACTGTTCTTTAAAATCTTCCAATGCATGTCTTTTTTTTTTTTTGGCTGCATCATGCATGTTTGATCTTAGTTTCCTGACCAGGAATCCAGCCCACACCCCCTGCATTGAGTCTTAGCCACTCTACCACCAGGGAACTCCCCCAATGCATGCCTTTTGAAGCACACCACTGGGAAACTATTCATAATTATAACATTTTACTTTCCTGTTGAATCTGTGAAGTAATCAAATTGTGATTCAACATAATTTGCTCATGAAATTTATATAAAGTAGGTAATTTCATAGAAATCTATCAAAACAAGATGAAGATTGATTACTTGGTTTAAAGTATTAGGAAAGGGGTTAGCTTTAATATCTTCTTGATTTATTTTACAAGTAGTTGAAAAACCTGTTATGTAAACTTCTACCTTAATTTCTTTTCATATTCCTGAACTTCTATAACTGTCTTCTTGATAGTTATTAGTATCAGTTACTTATAACTCCTTTTTTTTATCATTTACAAAATATATCTTGAGACCTTTGCTCAGAAAGGAAGGCTCAGATGATAATGAACAACTTTATTTCAAGATTGGGTTCTCTATTCATGTGAGTTTTCAGCTATTGATTTTAGCTACAGTAAGTACTATATGTCTTTGTTGATCATTTTAGTTGGTTACTTATATCTTGTTTTAAAATTTTATTTTTATTTGGCTGCACCAAATCCTAGCTGTGGTATGTGAACTCTTAGTTGCAGCATCCGGGATCTAGTTCCTTGACCAGGAATCAAACACAGGCCCCCTGCACTGGGAGCTCAGATTCCTAGCCACTGGACCACAAGGAAAGCCCCAGTTCCTCATAACTTAAATCCTGCCCTTTTTTTTTTTCCCAGAACTAGTGATCTTAAAGTTTTGGCATTTGAGAATTTCAGTGTTTCTCTATAGTGTTCCTGGACTTGGCTTAAATATTGAAATTTAAAACCCTTGGTTGATGCAGAAGCATTTGAAATCATCTTATGTGGCACTTCTTGATCTTTGTCCACAAGAACACACCTGACCCTCCTACCAGTTGTGTACAAATCCTGAGCTCATTAATTGTAGCTCCTTGCTTCTGTCTCCACCTAGGAAATGTAACCTTATAGGCATTATCTTAAAACCCAAAACAAATTATTGGGAAATATTGACACATTTTATCAGCAACAAGTTACTGGGACATTCCTCCTGACATTTCATCACACTACACTGACACCACATGATGCCTCATGACTCCCAATGAAAAACATCACCCTAGTAGTTATTACATTGCACTGGAAACAAAAAACAAACAAAAAATAAAGTCACCCCCCCACCCCCCCCCCACCCCCCACCCCCACCCCCCCGCTCCCGTGTTGGAGAATAACCCTTGTTGGGGCAATAACGTAACTCTTTCTATGCCTCAATTCTTACGTATAAAATGAAACCTACAATTTCTCATGAAAATGTCTGGAAGTTTAACATTATTGTTTTGTAGAAATTCCCTGGCAGTCCAGCGGTTAGGACTGTGTGCTTTCACTGGAGAAGGTACAGGTTCAATCCCTGGTTGGGTAACTAAGATCCTGCAAGCTGCGGAACCTGACCAAAAAAAAAAACTGAAGCAAAATAAAACCCAATACTGTTTTGAGAGCTTAAATTTAATAAGATAGGATGGGAGGGCCTGGCAAAATAGGGACTCACAGGCTGAAGAGCTGAACTTTCACATAATGGAGACTTGGGAAGATTACTGAACAGGGTAGTAACATAATCACCAATATCTGTGTCTTAGGAGGAAAACTGGCAGCAGTATATATAGAATGGCAAAGAAGTTATGAGAAATATATAGAATATTTTATATATAGAATATATAGAAGTTATGAGAAATATATAGAATGGCAAGAGAAGTTTTGGCAAAGGGCCGGACAAGGGTGGGGAGAGATAAATATGGAGTTTGGGATTAACATATACACACTGCTATATATATGTGTGTGTGCGTGTATTAACGTATGCACACTGTTATCTATATAAAATAGATAAACAACAAGGACCTATTGTGCACTCATGCTCAGTCACTCAGTTGTGTACTACTCTTTGTGACCCCATGAACTCTAGCCAGTAGTCATGTATGGATGTGAGAGGTGGACTATAAAGAAAGCTGAGTGCCAAAAATTGATGCTTTTGAGCTGTGGTGTTGGAGAAGACTCTTGAGAGTCCCTTGGACTGCAAGGAGATCCAACTAGTCCATCCTAAAGGAAATCAGTCATGAATATTCATTGGAACGACTGATGCTGAAGCTGAGCCCCAATCCTTTGGCCACCTGATGCGAAGAGCTAACTCATTTGAAAAGACCCTGATGCTAGGAAAGACTGAAGGCAGGAGGAGAAGGGGACAACAGAGGATGAGATGATTGGATGGCATCACCGACTCTATGGACATGAGTTTGAGTGAACTCTGGGAGTTGGTGATGGACAAGGAGGCCTGGCATGCTGCAGTCCATGAGGTTGCAAAGAGTTGGACACAACTGAGTGACTGAACTGAACTGTAGCCCGCCAGGTTCCTCTGTCTATGGGATTTCCCAGGCAAGAATACTGGAGTAGGTTGCCATTTCCTCCTCCAGGGGATCTTCCCAACCCAGGGAACGAACCCATGTCTCCTGCATTGGCAGGCAGATTCTTTACCGGCTGAGCTACCAGGGAAGCCCGTGCTATACACTAGGGGCTCTACTTCAGTTTTTAAAAATGGTTTTTAAAAAGAGGCCAGACAGATGCTGAGGGTAATTATTGTGGAAGGGGGTTGGAAGGAGGAATGAGACCAGTTTAAGAGGTAATGGCAGATAATCAACTATACATGTAATGGGATTTGGTTACTAAATGATGTGAGGACTGAGGGAGAGGAAGGAAGGACTTGAATGGGACTTTTGAGGTTTCTGGCCTGAACATCTGAACATGCTGATGCCATAAACTGAGTGGAAACGTAGGATTGCTTGTTTGTACATGTGTGTGCACTTCTGTGTAACAGAAGTGGGGCAGGGGCTAAGGAATGGTTTTGTCTTGTTTCAAGTGCCTGTGGACACTTGTGTGGTGCTATAGAACTGGACAGGTAGAGTGGGCCTGGGGACAATTCTTGATATAAAGAAAAGGAATACTCTAGTAATGTGTACAGCTCATTTATATAGTGCTCAACTATTAGCGCACCACACCCTGCGGTAATTACCTTGCCAGCAGTAAAGCTTTATTACAGCCCCTGACCGATGACTGTATAAAGGGCCTTGGTTCCCACAACATCTACGGGCAAAATATTAATTGTGATTAATTATCGTGTGGCACCATACAAAAACTAGAAGTTTTCTTGTGGCTCCCGGAGGGCACTTGCTTGGTTTTCGCTACAGCTCTCAAGTAAAGGGAACTGGACAGCTCCCCGGGTGGCCTTCGGCCCTTCCTGGGTCTGAACCGGCCAGCCGCGAGCGGTCTCCAGACACGTGCGCCTGGGCCTGGGCGATCTCGGCCCAGGATGCGACGACCTTGGGCGGAGGGCACTGAGTCCTTCTTCCGCGCTCTCAGACCCTGGCCCCCAGCGTCTGGGCGGGAGGGGCGGGGCGGGGCGGAGTTGCTTCGAGGCCCCGCCCGCCTGCAGCCGCCGCCGCCGCCGCCGCCGGCTCCCTCCGGCCCGCGGTGCGGTGCGCGCCTGCGCTGGCCCTCGCCTCGGAGCAGCCATGATGGTGGGTGTTCGCGGCGCCGAGCCCAGGGCGCGCGGTGGGGGCGGCGGGCGCGGGGCGGGCGCGGGGGCCGCGCCGGCCGGGCACTAACGTCTCCCTTTGTGTCTCCCCTACTCCATCCTCTCCCCCGGCGCGCTGGGCCCTTCCGACCCCGCAGGAAGGCCTGGACGACGGCCCCGACTTCCTCTCGGAGGAGGACCGCGGAGTAAGTTCTGCCTCCTTCTGGCTCGCAGGACCCCCTTCCTCGCCTTGGCCCTGGGGTGGGTTACCGGAGGGGGTTCCCTTCCGCGCGGCACCCGCTCCCCGCCGCCCTCCTTTCGGTTTCCTCGCCGCACCGCGCCCCGCCCTCCTGCAGCCCTTCCTCCCTTGGGGCCGTGCGGTTCTGATTTCCCGGGGACCCGCGGCTGCCCTCGGCCCCCCGCCCGGGCTCCGACCCTCCGGTGGACTCCTTCCCCGCCCGCTCCGGGTGCAGGTGGGGAAGTGGAGGGGGAAGTCGGAGTTAGACAGTCCCCGCCCCCCGCCCCACGTTGGGGGCTATGAAACCCATTGTCAGACCTTCCTGCCCGCACCCTGAATTTCCCCTTGGGGACCTCTCGAACCCGTCTCCGCCTACCCTTCTCTCTCTCTAAAACATTGTAGTACTGGCCTGTTGTAAATTATCCTTTTGCAAGGGATTTTACAGTCGCCGGATCTTATCTCTTCTCCAGTATCCTACGAGATTTTGCAAAGTGCTGGTAGCCCACTGTACCTTTACTTTTCCTAATGTCCAAAAGACACATCTTTTGCGGAGATCCCTTGGTGGTGATTTGAGGCAAACTGCAGTTCCCTTCAGAAAGGGCCTTCAGAGCTGTGATTCCTCCCTTCCACCCTGCCCCCATTTACCTTGGCTGAAGGGTGGTAATCTCTATAGTGCCTTGTACAAGTGAGCACTTGAAAGATACTGATACATGATGATTGCAACTCAGCAGCGTTTCATGGTTCCTTCACATTTAACAGCGTGAGCTTTACTTTTCTTTTTTGCTTTTACTTATTTATCTTTGATAATGTGAGAGACACATTTGTTAGTCGGTTTTTGGCAGATGATAAAGTATTTTTATAAGATTTTATTCCTGTTTTTTTTTTAAGTAAAGATAAGGTAGTATTAACTGATGACCTTTATAAAGCTTTAACATAGAAAGATGCAAAGGGTGCAGTATACTTTTATAGATGAGGAATTAATACATTTATCTGTTTACACAAAACAGGAAAAGCAAACAGGATTTGCTCTCTTGTAAAACCTAATGTTCAGTAAAAGTATTAATTTTTTGAGTATTTATGTTGATGTGAAAAATAGAGTATTTTCTGGTGAATATTTGTGTTCCAAGCCTTATGCCTTTGATGAGATTTGCTTATCAAACTGGAACCTCTTAAGTAATGTGTCCAGAAACTTTTCATGTATTGCAGATTAAAGGCAGGGTGAGATGAAAGGCATGGGTGACCAGGAGGTTCTTACAGAACCTTGCAGATGAAAATTTTAATATGAAAATGGAAAAAACAACAACAACAACAACAAACATCACCAGGAATTTGAAAGCATTTAGAAGGTCATGATGAATATGTCTACATGTCCAGTTCTTCCTTATTTTTGTCCTGTGAGACTAGGTGAATCATAGTAATAGCCACAGCCGGACGGTGTGTTAGCACTGTGTAAGCACAGTTTCCTTATATCTTCTCATCATTCTTGTGAAGCTTTTGGTATCCCCCCTTTACACATGAGAAATCTGAACCTCAGGGAAACTAAGTAATAGTCTGAAGTCATATAGTCAGTGAGTGGGAGAGGTGGACTTTAAACCATGTAGCTGACATCAAAGCCAGTGCACATACTTCTCAAAGTCTCCTTGAAACACTTGCATCAGAATCACCTGGGGTGTTTGAAGAGCTAAAGTCAAAAGGTTGTGGGCCCACTGTCTAGTAAATCAGTCTCTTGAGATGGGGAGGGAAGAAAACTACTTTGTTAACAAGCAAGAAGATTCCACTGCACATGAAGTTTGATTATGGCTGCACAAAGTTATCCTGCTCTTTCCTCATTTCAGGAACAGAAATTGCAGGCCTGTTAATTTCTTTATATTGTGTTTGTCTTGATAGAAATAGATTAGTAGAACTTTTAGGCATTGCACTTTTAGTTCAGATTGTCTTATTCAGCCTTTTAAGAAAGTCTTGATAAAGAGAAAGTGTGAAATACCTATTTGATACAAATTACAGAGGGGAACATCACAGATTCAAAAATAATAGTGTAAGCACTTCATTCAAAGCAGCAAGTAAGCAAAATTAAAGACAGTATTTTTAAATATGTTTATAAGCAGCCTTGAATTTTCGTATTTGGAACAGAAGAGAATCTTAAAGCTTTAAGAAAATACTGTTTCGGGAGAAAACATAAAAAGCAGACTTTAAGAATACACAATATTGAAAATATTGGTCACGTTTAATCTCTTCGGTTACACCTCTACATAATAGGGTATTTTTTTCTTTCCCAAAGGCAGGACAGTAACATATTATTTAGTAAACAAATGAGCCCTTTGAACTGGACGCATTTTGCTCTGATGTCCTTGTTAAATAGAGCGGTAGGTGCCAGCATGATGGCATAGTTCTGTTAGCATTTGATTTGAACTCTAAATAATATGTTTATTGTTTTCAGAATTACTTCAGGTGGAGGAACTGCACCTCTCCTGGACTTCTCGCCTTGCTCCTCCCTCTGCATTTCTTATCTTCATTAATGTCATTTCCATTCCTGCAGGCAAGAAGCCTCTGAATCATATCCTTCATCCCCATACCAGAACAATCATCAAGGCCAGATAATTTCACCTCAGAAATATTGTTTAGCCCATCTTTTGTTTACATGACCCCAGTTAAGGTCCCTGCCATCTCTTGCAGGGCTTGTAGCAGTATCTGTTATTGGTCTCTATCTCTGGTCTTTCTGTTTTCCAGTCCAGACTTCACATGACTGCTAGTTTACCTAACTGAAATGATTGAATCATATGGCACCAGTAGTCACAAGGACTTACTTGGACCCAGTTCTTTTTGCAGTAAGGTCTAAACTCCTTATTCTAGCATTCAATACCGTTCATCATCCTTTCTGGCCGACTTCCTTCTCAAGATGCCCCAGCAGACATCCCCTCCCCAAAACACACGTGTAGGCATATTCTAGTCTATTTGTCATTGCTCAAGCATCTCTGCCCTCTCTAATGTCTATTTTATGCATGCTTGTCAGTGTTGTGGAGTGGTTTTTTCCCTTTACCTCTTTTTTTCAACATGAAATTTGGCTTTTAAGACTTGGCCCAGATGTGTACATTTTCTTTTGTACCTCCTCAGCATTTAGCTTGAATACATTCCACATTTATTGGTAGTTATTTCAGATAAAAATGTCTCATAGATTTTGTTAGCAAAGGATAAGATGAATGTTGGCAGAGGAAGAAGAGAAAGCTCCTGCCCTGGGACCATGGCAGTGTAGCATGAGATTTATGGTGAAGTGCTGAGGGAGTACCAAGGAGGGTGAATACGTAACGATTGCTACACACTGCTGAAGCATTTGCTGCATGCCAGGGACTTTCCATATATTAACTCACTTCTCAAATCCCTGTGAAGTAACTGCTTCTGTTATTCCTACTTGGAAAGGAAAAGTGAGATTTAGAAAGAGTAAGTAACTTGCCCAGATTCCCACAGCCAGTATGAAATAGATTCAAACTCAGAGGAAATCTAGCTATGGGTCCTGGGCTGTCATGTCCGACTGTTTTGTGACCCCATGGACTGTAGCCCACCAGACTCCTCTGTGCATGGGTTTCTCCAGGCAGGAATACTGGTGTGGTTTGCCAGTTCCTTCTCCAGGGGATCTTTCTGACCCAGGGATCAAACCTGCATCTCTTGCATTGCAGGTGGAGTCTTTACTGCTGAGCCACCAGAGAATCTCGTTAACCGTGGTGCTGTCTCCTAAAGGAGCTAAACCTTAAATGTTGATCAGAAATTGTGTAGGCTGTCAGGGAAGGGGAGGGCTTGTCAGCAGAGAAGATAACATGTGTAGATAAGCCATTTGGTTCCACCTGCAGCGCTTGTTCTTATTGGAGAGAAGTGAAGTGAAGTCGCTCAGTTGTGCCCGACTCTTTGTGACCCCATGGATAGTAGCCTGCACCAAGCTCCACCATCCATGGGATTTTCAAGGCAAGAGTACTGGAGTGGGTTGCCATTTCCTTCTCCAGGGAATCTTCCCAACCCAGGGATTGAACCCAGGTCTCTCACATTGGAAGCAGGAGTAAATACCAGTAGTACAGATAAAGTGCATAATGATAAAGAATCCAGCCAGTGGGAAGTTCTGAGGGTTCTTAGCTGGGAAGGACATATACCCAGATGAAAATAGCATTGTAGATGACTACAGTGTGGAAGATGGATTGCTGCCTTCTTGCAGAAAGCAGAGAAAGCAGTTAGCAGGCCCTTGTGGCAGTCCAGATGAGAAATGTTAAAGGTAGAACTAAGGCCGTGCAGTGGGAGAAGGGATGAAGGAGAGGACATAGCAGAGATGTCTAGGAGATAGAATGGACAGGGCATAGTGGCTTAAGAAATACATGGGCTGGGCAGAGGAGAAGGAGATGAGGAATATAGGAGAGAAGAGTAGAGTTAGAAGGTAGATAATAGGTTTGGTTTTCACATATGCTGGATTTGAAGTGCCTAATCCCTTTCCGCCAAAACTACAAACTAAGATCTGAAAGGACAAAGATTGTGTCTTTTCATCTTAGCACCTTTGACAGTAGTTGGCACACTGAAGGCACTCGGTTGTTTAATAAGTATTAAGAAATAAATATGTAAACACTAAACAACAAATACATCCAGGTGGATATATCTAGTTGGTAAGTTGAAATTATAATTGAGAACTTAGAATAAGAGATGTGAGTTGAAGGTATAAATTCAGGAGTTATTAGTCAAGAATGGCTGAAATTACAAAGGCTAGATACCCAGAGGAAATAAGATTCACATGCCAAGGGGAGAAAATGGACTAACTGATGGGGCTGAGATGGTCGGGAAGAAAATGAGAAGTGTTCCAGAAGCTGAGAGTTTTAATGGAAAGGATCAGAATGATCATTAAGGCAAATACTGAAGAGAGGTCAAAAACACTGCAAAGTATTGGATTTGGAAATAAGGTCCTCACCGTGTGGAGGTTTTGTGAGACCAGGGCTAATTTGACTAGAAGAGCAGTGCTAGAGCAGACAGGAAGGTTACATGCTCAGGTGGCCAGAAAGCTCAGTTCTCTGTAGGACACCATGTCTTCTGAGAAAGCAGAGGCATTGAGTCCATCCAAATCTATTTGTAGAAAGGTGTATTGATGGGTCTGAAGGGGTAACAGCTGCTAGTGTTTATTTCTTGGAGATGTGGGAGGCAGTGTCACTTATTGAGCATAGGCGTGGAAATGTGGTTGAGGCTTGAGACAGGAAAGGTTTGGAGTAGTTGCTCAGGGAGTCAGAAGGGGAGCTGAGCAGATCGGCCTAGGACTGTTGAATGATTTTAAGGATCTTATGCAGTTTGGAGACCAGTACTTTGTAGTGGACAAGTGCAACAAACAGTTGTGACTTTCCTCTAGCCACACTCAGCTCAGAAAGCAAAAAATGTCGATTGAATTGCTCCTCCAGGTGGGAATTTGCAAGTCAGGTATGGCAAAGAGCAGTGAGAGTTGACGAGACCTGTGAGAAAGGCATTGGAGTGACATCAAGTGACTTATTTTTGGTATGGTAGATGAAAGGAAATCTAGTTTCCAGAAAGTATATGTATGTATAATCAACCATTGATTTGACTGCTGAGTATACTGGGTATAATAATGGAAATAATTCATTACAGGACTTCCAAAATTATTTGTTGTGGTTCAGTTGCTAAATTGTGTCCAACTCTTTGTAACCCCATGGACTGAAGCACATCAGGCCTCCTTGTCCCTCACCATCTCCAAAATTATAACTGGTTGTAAATCAACTGTACTTCAATTAAAAAAAATTTTTTTTTCTTTTTTTAAATCCTAACTGAACTAGGAGTAAAATAGATTTAAAACTTGGCCAGAACTAGTGAACTTAACAATTTCTGTCTGTCTCATGGGGTCACTGATTGTACTATAATTCCCTAGAAATAGTTTCTTAGCACGATTACGGTTTGCGCCTTTCTTTCAGGGCTGCATTGAGCCAGAAGAATAGGGCCTGGGGGCCAGCTGTAAGGACTAGGCTTTTCTCCAAGTGAGAACCCCTTAGGTTTTGAGCAGAGGAATGTGTTCTAGTTTACTGGTATCGTTCCAGTGGCCCTATATGGAATATAGATTGAAGAGGCAAGAGGACAGAAACAAGAGAATGGTTGGGAAGCTGTGGCAATAATCAGTTACTTTGCTTCCTTCTTCCTCCTCCTTCCATCAGTCTATCTCTGTACATGTATTTACTTTTCTGACAAAAGATAAACAGTTTTTTAGGAATGTCATAAAGTAGGTACTTTAATGTGTAAACACATCAGTGTACTAAACTAGTAGTGAATGTCCTCCTTACTAATTTTACATGAATTAGTCAGCAGTAGGGCAGTGTCTTTATATTTCTAAGGATAGTGTATTTATGTTGCTTAATCCATTTCCTCTGCCTGGGCTTTCTCTTGACCATGACACAAATGTTTAACCTAGTAAGTCTTTGACAAAATAAAGTACAAAGTTTATTGACCCAGATAAGGATTAAACTGATGAATGTAGTCTAATTAGAATATCCTCAAACTGACCTGACTAGTTGCACAAAGTTAATTAAATGTTAATAAATCACAGTTGTTTGCTTCACTCCTCCCCTTAATAAAAGCTACCTAAAATTACTTATTTTTCTCTAAATCAAGAAGGTACTCTGCTTGCAAAATCTGGGGGGGTGTGTGTGTGTGTGTGTGAGGTCACTCAGTTGTGTCCAGCTCTTTGTGACCCCATGGAATATAGTCTGCCAGGCTCCTCCGTCCATGGGATTTTCCAGGCAAGGATATTGGAGTGGGTTGCCATTTCCTTCTCCAGGAAAATCAGTGCACATTGTATCTAATTAGCACTAAATTTACAGAAGTTCCCTGCAGTCCAGGGTTAGGACTCTGTGGTTCCACTGCAGGGGGCAGGGTTCCATCCCTGGTTGAGGAACTAAAATCCTGCAAACCGCACAACAGGGCCAAGAAAAGAAAGAGAAAAAAAAAAAAAAAAAAACCCACCAAATTTACAGTACGATATTTTATTAAATCTAAGGTGCAGTTGATTGGAAGATATATTTTCTTACATGTACCACTAAGGAAAAAATACAGCCAACTATATTAATTTGTCATCAATTACAGGGCATCCTTATTTCAGATGCATTAAAATGTGGAAAATATGTATCTGGAATTGATGAAATATGATATCAGATTATCTTTCTTTTTTAACTTAATTTTTTAAATTGAAGTATAGTTGATTTACAGTGTTGTGTCAACCCCTGCAATACAGCACAGTGACTCAGTTATACATAGATAGTAGTGAAAATAGCTCAGTGTGTCCCACTCTTTGGGACCCCATGGACTGTACAGTCCATGGAATTCTCCAGACCAGAATACTAGAGTAGGTAGCCTTTCCCCTTCTCCAGGGGATCTTCCCAACCCAGGGATCAAACCCAGGTTTCCTGCATTGCAGGTGGATTCTTTACCAGCTGAGCCACAAGGGAAGCACAAGAATACTGGAGTGGATAGCTATCCCTTCTCCAGCGGATCTTCCAGACCCAGGAATTGAACTGGGGTCTCTTGCATTGCAGGTGGATTCTTTACCAACTGAGCTATCAGGGAAGCCCATACACATACAGACATTCTTCTTTTTTTTTTTTTTTAATTCTTTCCCATTGTGGCTTAACCTAGGATATTGAATACAGTTCCCTGTGCTATACAGTGGGACCTTGTTGTTTATCCATCCAGATTATCTTTCAGCGAAAGTTTTGTGTTGATGTGGGAGATCATTTTATTGGCTGGCAAACCCTTATGTGTGTGAAACAAATCTTGTGGTCAGACAAAATAATCCTTCTCCATAGGCCCAGGAAATGGAAAAAAATTGAAGTCTGAAGTGTATATGGGAACTGACCATAGGAACATGCACTATCAAAAGGAATGCTTCTGCTGATATGTAGCTAACGTTCCTATGAGATATAAAGAGGAAGAATCAGAATCTTACCATCAGCGTTTTGCTGTGACCACATTTGTAATTTGTGTACATTTTCCTAAGATCAGTTCTAGAACTAAGAATGAAAGAAGCAAATGGCAGGTTGAATTAATAGCTATTAAGGCTATTATGTGGGATGCTTTAGTAAAGCATACAAGAAGAGAATTTATAGAAAGGTTAGAAGGAAGTAGAGGAATAAAAGCAAAGGAGGAAACTTCTGGGACTGATGGAAATGTTCCATATCTTGATTATGGTGATGATTACAAGGGTATAATCTATGTATTTGTTAAAACTTTTCAAATTATATCCTTAAAATCTGCATTTAATTATATGTAAACTGTGCCTAAAAAAATATAGAGTACAAGACCAAAAGTGAGATATAGGAGTATAGGAATGTATAATATAGCTATACTTTTTGTATATAGGAATACTTTTATTGATTAGTTGCAATTTTAAAAAGCCAGGTGTTTTACTGTCAGACTAAACAAAGCAAAAAGGAAATAGTGGATGTGGTATAAAAGGATACTGAAATGGAAGACAGAGAAGTATGTTAATAATTTGAAATAATCTTTAATTGGAAGAATAAATAACAGCTGTTCATATGTAGAACTCCTGAAAGATGTATTTCCAGATTAATAATGAAATGGTTAAAAAAATAAACCTGAAAGTTAAATTGTACTTAGAGACATGCAGTCTGGCAGAATGTTTTATATCATCATTAGCAACTGAGATAAAGTTTTGACAGAATGTAAAGACAGTCCGGAAGAATCTAGACTAATGTTCCCTCATATGGTTTTTAAGGCTTATTCTGAAAATTGTTTTGATATGTCTGTGGTAGGACATGGGATTCTGTGTTTTTTAATAAGCATCCAAGTTGAATCTTACCAGTAGTGTCTGAGAAATGCTAGACCAGGCAGTGAAAACATAAATGAAGAACTGCCAAGATTGTTAGTCCAAAATCCGTAAGATAAATCTATTAGTTTCCTGGGACTGCTGTAACAAGTTACCACAAACTTAATGGGTTAATACAACAGAATTTTATTCTCTCATGATTCTGCGGGCCAGAAGTCTGAAATCAGTATCACTGAGCTGAAATCAAGGTGTTGGCAGGGCCATGCTCCCTGACGCTCTAGCGAAGAATTAGTTACTTGTCTTTCCAGCTTTCTCGTGGCTGCCTGCACTCCTTGGCTTGTGGCTTTACCACTCTAATCTCTGCCTCCTTAGTTAAGTTGCTTTCTCTTCTTTTGTCTGTGTCAGATCTCCCTCTTATAAAGATACATGTAATTGTATTCAGGGCTCTCCTGGATAATCCAGGATAAACTCCACTTTTTTTTTTTTTTAAAACCATATAAGGTTACATCCACAGGGATTTGGACCTGGATGTCTTTGGGGGAGCTGTAATTCAGCCAACCACAATAAACATCTTAAGAGTGGCCTCAATATGAGTAAAAAGAAATAAGGAAACAGATTTCTTAAATTAGAATTAGGGTAAGGGGTTAGAGAAGAGGTAGGAAACAGTTTGAAGACCTGATAAGACTAAATAAAAGCAAGAAAACCAAAGAACAGCATACTCTCTAATGTTTCCAATATTGCAGAAGCAATGAAGTTATTGGAAAATAAAAAAGAAAACTTCTTTGTAATTCAGGACAGCCTTTAAATTTCTTTTATCAGACAATGGCTACATGTAGCAGAGTACAATAGTGATTTTTTAAAACATTTTTATGTAAGTTTATAGTGTTAACTTAAAAATATGATTGCTGATTGAAATTTAATTCAGTATAAACTTATTAAAGTTACCAATAAAGTTTTTGTTAAAGGCCATCATAGATAGTATCATGCTTTTTTTTTTTTGCTTTTGTGTAATAAAGTTTTATTAAAGTATAAAGGAGATAGAGAAAGCTTCTGACATAGGCATCAGAAGGGGGCAGAAAGAGTACCCCTCATGCATTTTAAATAATGATTCATTTCTTCTGTGACTGTTGTTAGATTGTAATGGTATTTATTTTTTAAAAATATGTCTACTCAATATAGAACCAGTAGTGCAAAAGTGAAATAGTATTTTACTTTCATTACTAATAAACAACTCTATTTAATGAGAAACTTCACAAAATTCATCTTTGAATAAGTCACAAGATTTCTTAAAGGCTTTTTTCCAGTTTTATAAAATTCATGCATATTGTGGAAAGTTGGGAGAATAAAAGAACATAGAGGAAAATCACTGCAACTCACATTTTGTTGTATTTCCTATACATAATAATTTTATGTGTGCATTTTTTAAAAATATAATTGAGATCATAGAGTGAACAATTTTGCTTCTAGCATTTTTTCCATTTGCACCGTAATTGAAATTTGAAACACTAATGATTAGGTAAGTTTCCAAAGGCAATCCTGCTTTTGCAGCTAGAGTATTTGAAGCAGGCTAGTTAGATTTTTAATATTTTGTATCTTTACATCTGGCTTAGACTTGATTTTATCTTTTAGTGTATTTGCTTTTGTAAATCTACAAATTACCTTAAGATGTTAGAATGTTAATCTGTTTAAAAGGGAAGAAAAATGAGTGATACTTAAGAATGAGAAAAATTGTGATTAGAATTATAAGTGACGTCTTCTCGTAGATGAGTAAATAGAAGCACTAAATAGGGAATATACCCAATTTTTCTAATGTACTAAAACTGTAGAGTAAAATTTAATACATATCACGGGAGTTAATTATTATTAGCATTTTTCTTAGCACTTTGCATATGTAGTACATTGAACTGTTATTTTATTATATATTCCTAAATTAAAATAAGCAATAAAATTTAAATGATTGGCCATTATTCTTTTTATTATTTTTCTTATTCTTAAAGGTAGATACATTTCTTAATTTTAGGACATTTGAACTTGTAAAGGAGCATCTTTTTGGGAAATAGTTTACTAGTTTACTTTTTGGGTGAAACTATAGTAAATCATAGTTAGCATGTTGACTCATACAAAGGATAGTTGAATGATGTAGAATGAAAATTGATTAAGATAACATACCCAAAGCACCTCCCCCAGAAGATAGATTAAATGAACTTGTGTACTTGTTAGATCTAAGATTCACTATTTTAGTTTTGTTTTTGCACTGTCTTATTGTCTAGGAGAAGAATGAATTTGCATAAAAACCTATAGAATTTTCACTGAGGTATTATTTTTTTCTAGCTTAAAGCAATAAATGTAGATCTTCAGAGTGATGCTGCTCTGCAGGTGGACATTTCTGATGCTCTGAGTGAGAGAGACAAAGTAAAATTCACTGTTCACACAAAGGTAAATGGGGTTTTTTTACTTGTGTTATTTTAATTATTGTGCTGTTATATATGTAATAGTACACTGACTAGAATTTTGGTTTTCAACATAATTAGAAATTGTATTTTAGTTTATAATTCACTGCTGCTTATTATCTTTCATTAAAGACTAAGTTTAGAAAATAAGGTATAAATGTTCATAGAAACTTTTATAGTCTAATCTTAATTTTTATTTGAGAAAATCTCTGTCTTTGCAGAGTTCATTGCCAAATTTTAAACAGAATGAGTTTTCTGTTGTTCGACAACATGAGGAATTTATCTGGCTTCACGATTCCTTCATTGAAAATGAAGACTATGCAGGTTACATTGTAAGTATTGAGGTTCCATTTTAATCCTATTTTCTAGGAACTTTTTAGATACTTTATTATGTGTGGAGATTTTATTCAACACTTCTAGTGAACTGATGTAATTTTTTAAAAAATTTCCAGCTATAAAACATAATTGACTGCCACCTTTTATCCCAAGTTGTCTTGTTTGGGAGTGTGGCGATATCGATATGTAATGCTCCCTCATTTAAACTTAAATTCTTACTGTTTATTAGAATTGAAATGGGCTTGTCCTGGGGGGTAATAACTAAGGAGGTGTTAGAGACCGTATTGGTCTTGAACCCTTAGGTAGACAGAGTTGGAGGGCTTAGGTAGACAGAGTTTAGAGTTGGAGGGCTCCTGAGAGGTTGTCTAATGTAAATATGCACCCGGTGTTATGGCTCAGCTGTGGACCACACTCAGATTTCTGTAACTGTTTCTTTTGATTTCCTTGAAATTGTCCTGACCTGATTCCATCTTTATCCTTGTGGCCCTTACTCTCAGTCATTTGCTTTTGTTTTTCTTTCTACAACTCCAGTTTGATGCACGAGTGGCGGTGCTTTTGTTGTTGTTAATTGCCAGTTTTTATCAAGACTACAACTGAGGGACAGCCCAGTAGAAAAGATGCACAGCATGAGATATTGGGGTGAGGGATTGGCACAGAACTCTCATGCCCTTTCCAGGATGTACCACCAGCATGTCAGTGTGTTTACTAGTCTGGAAGCTCTCCTGTTTCCACCCTTTTCCCCCTCATCTTCTTGTATGGTGTTATTTTCTTACTACTTTTTTCTCTCATAGACTAAACACTCCTCAAAGATCAAGACCATGTCTTATTTATCTTTATCTGCTGGTCGTTCAGCATCACGCCTGGCACATAGTAGATGTCGTGCATGGGCAGCAATGAATATGTGCCAGTCTGTACTTGGTGCTTCCTTCTCTGTTGCTTTCCTTGGTATAATCCTTTTCTTCTGGTCATTGCTGTTTAAACTTCCCCCTACTTACCTTTCTTTCTGTTTATTTGCTATCTTTGCTTTCCATCATTTCCCCTTCACAGTTCTTACTTGCAGGCTCTTCCTCTAAGATAGATTTTTTTCTTTTATCATTCCCTTGAGTGATACGTCTCTTTTAGACCTTGTGTTTTTATTTAAAGTAAGTGCTTACTTTCCCCCTCACTGTGAGAGAATAGGGGGAGGTTAGTCATTAGTCTGTGCCGTATTCTCTTGTAGTTAAGTCAGTGCTTTCTGCCTCTGGTACACTCCAGTCATACCATTTACATACTTTGGAAAAAATAGCATGCATATTTGCAATACATTTAGTTAGTGTGTACTTAGAGCTTATTGTGCATATACATTTGAGAGCTCTAGGTTGTCACGTAGGAGTCTACAGACTGAAGTTTGGGTTCAGTTCAGTTCAGTCGCTCAGTCTGGCCCGACTCTTTGCGACCCCATGAACCGCAGCATGCCAGGCCTCCCTGTCCATCACCAACTCCCAGAGTTTACCCAAACTCATGTCCATTGAGTCAGTGATGCCAACCAACCATCTCATCCTCTGTTGTTCCCTTCTCCTCCCATCTTCAATCTTTCCCAGCATCAGGGTCTTTTCAAATGAGTCAGTTCTTCGCATCAGGTGGCCAAAGTATTGGAGTTTCAGCTTCAACATCAGTCCTTCCAGTGAATATTCAGGACTGATCTCCTTTAGGATGGACTGGTTGGATCTCCTTGCAGTCCAAGGGACTCTCAAGAGTCTTCTCCAACACCACAGTTGAAAAGCATCAATTCTTCGGCGCTCAGCTTTCTTTATAGTGCAACTCTCACATCCATACATGACTCCTGGAAAAACCATAGCCTTGACTAGATGGACCTTTGTTGACAAAGCAATGTCTCTGCTGCTTAATGTGCTGTCTGCTGCTGCTGCTGCTGCTAAGTCGCTTCAGTCGTGTCCGACTCTGTACGACCCCATAGACGGCAGCCCGACAGGCTCCCCATCCCTGGGATTCTCCAGGCAAGAACACTGGAGTGGGTTGCCATTTCCTTCTCCAATGCATGAAAGTGAAAAGTGAAAGTGAAGTCGCTCAGTCGTTTCCGACTCTTATCAACCCCATGGACTGCAGCCCACCAGGCTCCTCCGTCCATGGGATTTTCCAGGCAACAGTACTGGAGTAGGGTGCCATCACCTTCTCCGAATATGCTGTCTAGGTTGGTCATAACTTTCCTTCCAAGGTGTAAGCGTCTTTTAATTTCATGCCTGCAGTCACCATCTACAGTGATTTTTGGCGCCCACAAAAATAAAGTCAGCCGCTGTTTCCACTGTTTCCCCATCTATTTGTCATGAAGTGATGGGACTGGATGCCATGATCTTAGTTTTCTGAATTGAGCTTTAAGCCAGGTTTTTCACTGTCCTCTTTTCACTTTCATCAAGAGCCTCTTTAGTTCTTCTTCAGTTTCTGCCTTAAGGGTGGTGTCATCTGCATATCTGAGGTTATTGATATTTCTCCTGGCAATCTTGATTCCAGCTTGTGCTTCCTCCAGCCCAGCGTTTCTCATGATGTACTCTGCATATAAGTTAAATAAGCAGGGTGACAATATACAGCCTTGACGTACTCCTTTTCCTAAAGTTTGGGTCCTACGATCTAATACCAGAATATAGTGCTGCACTCTGTTTCTTCCTTGGTGTTCAGGACCTCAAGAAACTTAATTTCTAGACTTAATCAACTTCTCTAACCTTAATTAGGATATTCCTCATTCATTCATCATGTCGTTAGCTCTCTCAGACAGCAGTCTTTTTTTTTTTTTTTTGAGAGGGAAACAAAGTAAGTTTGAGTGGGAGATGCTGTTAGAACAGCGGGCCAGCTCAAGGCAGAACCGACGAGACAACAGTCTTCTATAGTGGCAATAGTGCAACTACTGAAGGAAATAAAAGTCTTTAAAAACTAGTGGTTTAGGGGACTTCCCTGGTGGTCCAGTGGTTAAGACTCCATGCTTTCACTGCAGGAGGCGTGGGATCTATCCCTTTTCGGGAACTAAGATCCTGCATGGCACAGTCAAAACAAAACTAGTGGTTTTATTCTGTGACAGATCCCTCCAGCACCACCAAGACCTGATTTTGATGCCTCAAGGGAGAAACTACAGAAACTTGGAGAAGGAGAAGGGTCTATGACAAAGGAGGAATTCACGAAGATGAAACAGGAATTGGAAGCGTATGTGACTTTTGTTGTTATTTGTGCGTGTTTTTATGCCCTTTTTTTGTTTGGTTGGTTTTTGTTTTTGTTTCTCTGCTCTCTGATATCCCATCCTTTCAATCATTTCACCACAGTGACCCTTTCTGGAAGATGCAGGTTTAAGCCATACAACCAGTGTTAACTATCATGATCAGAGCCTACAGGAAAATTATAGAATAATTGTCTGCATTGTAAAATTCTTTAAATTACTGTTTTAAATAAACTCTGAAGATTGAAAACAGAAGATCCACAAGTCCATAAATGATAGTAGAAAGGGAAATAATGACTTTTTAAAACACACATGTAGATCATTTTTTACAAGGCCTTAGTCATTACCCACCTGGTTCTCTTGTTTGGACAAGTGCATACTACCAAGATTTCTGTTTCTCATATAAGTGTGCACTAAGCAACTCTGGATATTTTCTTCTTTCTTTTTCAAAAACGGTGTGTGTGTGTGTGTGTGTATAATTTTCCCACTCTTTTGTCTGACTATGGCTTCTGCCTGAAGGGAAAAGAATAGGAGCAAAGCAATGAGAGAATAGTTTTTTAGTGTTTTTTATTAAATGATGATTAGTTTCGTATATACTAGACATATATTAAATTCTTGAAAAAATTCTATTTCGTTTTTAGCATATTTGCTGAAAATACAGTTTTTCCCCTTCTCTTGAACATTTGAAATAATTTTGGATTGCTGCATATTGTTTTTCTGTATTTTGAGAGTTAAACAAGGAAATAGCTTTCCTTGCATTACCATCACCTCCATCACTTTTTCTGGTCATTTCTCCTGTTTGTGCATTTCCTTTTCTTCTCTTCCACTGAATTTCAGTTTTTAAGCATATATTCATGCTGCTACTAGACTCTTCTTCAAAATGCTAAACTCTTGACAAGAGAAATTAACAAAGTAGGTCTTCTTTGTTAAAGTGTAAGGTGACAGATATTTTAAGAATTCTGTCAATACTGAGTGCAAGCAGTAGCCTGATAGTGGACAGGTATGACTTCTATAGTTGATAAGCCTGACAGCTGGAAATGAGCAGCGCACATTAATATTGAGAGAATCTGTGGTTTTCCAGTGGCCCTGATCATGATTCTTTTGTGGTCTGGTTAGGGGTTGGATAACAGAGAACCTTTGGTTTATTCTACTGCTACCTCCATCCTCTGCATCCTTCTTTTTTGTCTTCACTGAATGACTACCCTCACAGAGATCAAACTTCTCCCAACATTGGTCCTGCTGGTTTGCTGGTATGTAAAACTTAACCTCCTTGCACGTAGTTGAAGCAAGAATATTGGGCCTTTTCCTTGAGTGTTCCCCCCCCCCCCCAAACTGACATGTATTACTATAAGATCACTGTGATTCACTGATGATATTAAAATGTTTTAAACACAGTTCTTCAATGTAATGGAAAACACTAGTCTCTCCATGGTGTGTTTCTTTCTTGTGTGTTTGGGTCTTTAGATGAAAATAGTTATTAAAGTTGAAAATATGTTTACTGAGGTTTGTTTTAGTTATTTGTATGAAGGTGTATAAAAGCAGTAATTATCTAGAAATTGAATCATTAAAATTGTATGCTATAATTTGTAATGTACTTTCTCTGAAGCTAAAAACAAAAAGCCCTATAGTTACCTTTAACATCAACTTGCATAGGAAGAAAGGTTCATAAAACTTAAAAATAATAACATTTATATATAATAAATACTATTAACTAGCATGAAGTCTTTTCAGAGCTGGGTTTTATATATTTTGTTAACAGTTCAACTAAAACCTTTGTTTACATGGATTATATCTTCGTGCCTCTAGTTTTGCATTTAGAATAATTCCTAGTATTTGGTTAAAAAACTGTTGCGGGTGTTTTTCTGCAGAGTTTTTACCTTTAATTTTGTGTATTATTTCTAGTGAGTATTTGGCAATATTCAAGAAGACGGTTGCAATGCATGAAGTGTTTCTGTGTCGTGTGGCTGCACATCCCATTTTGAGGAAAGATTTAAATTTCCATGTCTTCCTGGAATATAATCAAGATGTGAGTATTGAATTGATCAAAGCAGTGATCAAGGTTTATTTTTAAAGAGTCATTGGAAGGAGAAGGGAGTTGTTAGAAAAGGCTTAAGGCCTTATAAATACATTTTATAAAATGTTCTGATTTTTCAAGGCAGTTTAATATGACTTTTTTAATGATACAGTATTTCAGTAGAACTTAAGTAGATTAATTTTTTAAATGATGCTAAACTATGTTACTACATGAGATATTGATTTTGATCCTGAAATGTGAACTTCTTAAGAAATAGGGTTATTAAATTGGTTAATGTTTCTTAAATTTGAGTTTGGAGGCTTCTGAAGTCTTATGGAGAATTCAGAGAAGTTCTTAAGCTAAAGAATTCCCAGTTACTTTTGGGTTGATCATTGACTCTTAATCTGTTTAACCTGCCTCCTTCAGTGCTGGTTGCTGCTAATTTTCCTCCCTCCCAGCCTCAAGAGATTTCTTCATTCGTGGTCCTGGAAAAAATCTTTTTAGTGGATGGGTGATACAGATCTTGGAGTCTCTATTTGGATGACAAGATTAACTCATGATTTTAGCAGAAGAGAGATATTTCCTAACCTTCGTTCATTTCTTCCTATGGCATCAGTGACCACACCCAGGACCTCATCTCACCCCCGAGTTCCTAAACCCTGACCTTATGGACTCCAAGCGTAGCCCTCTGTCCTCACAACTCCCTTTTTCCCTGTTCCCACTGCAGTTGTTCTTTGATTCACTGCTGCATCTAGACCCTTGACTTCTCCTGCACTTTGACCCCGGCAGTAGCTCTTTTCTTTCTTTCTTATCTTGCCTAGCGTGCCTGCTCTGTCACTTATAGCAATGTTATGACTTTAGACAGATCTCTCGTTTTCCATTAAAGCTAATTTCAATAATTCTTCTAGATCAAATAATGACCTTGTTCACTGGGACTGGACACCAATCAGAAAGCAAAACACCCAAACCTCCTGTATCCCCCCATAGTCTTCAACCACTTTGGCAGCCACACTCATTTAATAGTTTTCTTTTCTTTTTTCTTTTTTACTTCCTCCTTTCCAATCTGGATGCCTTTTTAAAATTTTGCTTGCCTGACTGCCCTGGCTGGAACCTCCAGTACAGTGTTAAATAAGAGCAGACATCTGTTTTCTGTCCCTGATCTTAGGGGAAAAGCACGCACTCCTTCACTATCAAGTGTGATGTTAAATGTGGCTTTTTACATAGATACCTTTTGCCAGCTTAGAGAAGTTCTATTCCTAGTTTGTTGAGTGTTTTTATCATGAAAAAGTACATCTGTTGAGATGATTCATGTTTTTTATTCTGTTAATGTGGTAAAATGCATCATGCTTTTCCATTTTGACTGAGATACCTTTCTAGCTATGCTGACTCCCATGTTCTTGTGGATCTATGGGAATCCATCTTGATGTGTTCACCTCTTAACTCTATGGCTGCTTCCCAGTCTGCTTCATGGGCTTTTCCCGCCATATATCCGTTCATTTAAATCTGATTCTTCCAAGGTTCCTCATTGAGTTCTCTACAAATCTATAAGATTTCTAATTCTGTAAATTCTCTCTAATACCTGCTTCTGTGGCTCCAGTGATTCTAATATGCTATTAACTTAGAAATCTATGGGAATTCCTTGGCGGTCCAGTGGTTAGGACTCTGTGCTTCCACTGCTGGGAGCATGGGTTTGATCCCTGGTCACGGAACTAAGATCCCACAAGCCAAATGGGACAGCCCCGCCTGGCGGCTCCCTCCGCCCCAACTGTATCACTCCTGAGGCCCAGCACTATTCATTAAATAGCCTCCTGAAAAACCTCCATTTAGATGTCCCCTTGGCCTTTTACCCTCAGCTGAACCCTTCTTTTAAATCCATGCCTCCTTTTGTACTCTTTGTCTTATCTCAAAGAAGGCATCACTAACTCCCGTTCCCTTCCACCGTGAAAATTACTGAGGACTCCTACTGTCTGTTCCTGTCAGGAGTCACCAGATTCTCTCTGTCTTTTTACTGTGGATACTTGGTTCCATCACTAGACCTGAAGACTAGTCCAGACTTTGCCTGGGTTATTGAAGCAGACCCTGACTGGTCCGTCAACCTCCAGTCTTACCTTTCTCAACCCCTCAGTTGTATTGAGTTCTTTGGGTGCTTTGCTGATGCCCCATGAATAGCTTTAACACTATACTTCCCCTACTGTGTGTAATTATGTTTGCTTCTCTCTGTCTTCCTTAGTTACTTTAGGAGTAGGAGCCACCTCTTAATCATCTTAATATTTGTAACACCCAGCACAGTGTGTGGTTATAATATACATTCATTATGGTTTGTTAAATGAGTGAATTAGAGAAAGAAATGGCAACCCACTCCAGCGTTCTTGCCTGGAGAATCCCAGGGACGGGGAAGCCTGGTGGGCTGCCGTCTGTGGGGTCGCACAAAGTCGGACACGACTGAAGCAACTTAGCAGCAGCAGCAGTGAAATAATTAATATAAAAAATAAGGTTAAAAAAAAGCTGGAGTACTTTGAGGGGCCTAAGAGCAGTGAATTCTAACTGGGAATTTGAAAGGGTTTCATGAAGAGATGCCTTTTATTTTGAATATTAAAGTCCGACAGAGTTTTTGGTGGAAGAGGAGATACCATTTCAGATACAGAGGAACCTAAGAGTTCAGAGCCTCTTTCGAGAACAGTGTGGAGCATAAGGCTCTTTAGGGGTAGGGGTGGAGTTGGGAAGGTAACCTGAACCAGATTTTTTCAAAGTGTTGAGTATCTTGCTAAGGGGATTGGCGTTCAGTCTCTGAACATTATGAAACTCTATGAACTTATTTAAGTATGGAAGAGATGCTCAAAGTGTGATTTTGGAAGGAAAAAGAAAGAAGCTGTAGATTGTGTCAAGATTTTTATTGAAAGGTATGGAGTTTTCATAGTTGCATACCTTTACAGTCAGTTTCTCCCATCGGGAAGCTTCCATAAGTCTCTTATCTTTATCCATCAGAGGGAAGACAGAATGAAAACCATAATCAAACTAATCAAACTGATCACATGGACCACAGCCTTGTCTAACTCAATGAAACTATGAGGCATGCTGTGTAGGGCCACGCAAGATGGACAGGTCATAGTGGAGAGTTCTGACAAAATGTGGTCCACTGGAGAAGGGAATGGCAAACAACTTCAGTATTCTTGCCTTGAGAATGCGATGAACAGTATGATAAGGCAAAAAGATTTGACACTGAAAGATGAACTCCCCAGGTCGGTACATGCCCAATATGCTACTGGAGAAGAGTGGAGAAATAACCAGAAAGAATGAAGAGAGAGAGCCAAAGTGAAAACAATGCCCATTTGTGGATGTGACTGGTGGTGGAACTAAAGTCCAATGCTGTAAAGAACAATAAAAGAACGATACGGCATAGGAACCCGGAATGTTAGATCCATGAATCAATTGGAAGTGGTGAAACGAGATGGCAAGAGTGAACATTGACATTTTAGGAATCAGAGAACTAAAATGGACTGGAATGGGCGAATTTAATTCAGATGACTGTTACATCTACTACTGTGGGCAAGAATCCTTTGGAAGAACTGAAGTAGCCCTCATAGTCAACAAAAGAGTCTGAAATGCAGTACTTGGATGCAATCTCAAAAACGACAGAATGATCTCTGTTCATTTCCAAGGCAAACCATTGAACATCACAGTAATCCCAAGTCTATGCCCCAATCACTAATGCCGAAAAAGCTGAAGTTAAAACAGTTCTATGAAGACCTACAAGATCTTCTAGAACTAACACCCAAGATGTCCTTTTCATCATAGGGGACTGGAATGCAAAAGTAGAAAGTCAAGAGATACCTGGAGTAAGAGGCAAGTTTGGCTTTGGGGTACAAAATGAAGTAAGGCAAAGGCTAACAGAATTTTGCCAAGAGAACACACTGGTCATAGCAAACACCCTCTTCCAAACAACACTAGAGATAACTCTACACATGGACATCACCAGATGGTCAATACTGAAATCAGATTGATAATATTCTTTGCAGCTGAAGATGGAGAAGCCCTATACAGTCTGCAAAAACGAGATCAGGAGCTGACTGTGGCTCAGATCATGATCTTTATTGCCAAATTCAGACTTAAACTGAAGAAAGTAGGGAAAACCACTAGACCATTCAGGTATGACCTAAATCAAATCCCTTAATTATACAGTGGAATGTTGCACAGGAGGCAATGATCAAGACCATCCCCAAGAAAAAGAAATGCAAAAAGGCAAAATGGTTGTCTGAGGAGGCCTTACAAATAGCTGAGAAAAGAAGAGATGCTAAAGGCAAAGGAGAAAAGGAAAGATGTACCTATTTGAATGCAGAGTTCCAAAGAATAGCAAGGAGAGATGAGAAAGCCTTCCTCAGTGATCAGTGCAAGGAAATAGAGGAAAACAATAGAATGGGACAGACTAGATATCTCTTCAAGAAAATTAGAGATACCAAGGGAACATTTCATGCAAGGATGGGTACAATAAAGGATAGAAATGCTGTGGACCGAACAAAAGCAGAAGATATTAAGAAGAGGTGGCAAGAATAAACAGAAGAACTGTACAAAAAAGATGTTCATGACCCAGATAACCACAATGGTATGATCACTCACCTAGAGCCAGATATCCTGGAGTCCAAAGTCAAGTGGGCCTTAAGAAGCATCACTATGAACAAAGCTAGTGGAGGTGATGGAAATCTAGTTAAGCTGTTTCAGATCCTAAAAGATGATACTGTGAAAGTGCTGTACTCAATATGCCAGCAAATTTGGAAAACTCAGCAGTGGCCACAGGACTGGAAAAGGTCAGTTCTCAGTCCAATCCCAAAGAAAGGCAATGCCAGAGAATGTTCAGACTACCGCACAACCGCACTCATCTCACACACTAGCAAAGTAATGCTCAAAATCCTCCAAGCCAGGCTTCAACAGTACATGAGCCGTGAACTTCCAGATGTTCAAGCTGGATTTAGAAAAGGCAGAGGAACCAGAGATCAAATTGCCAACATCCGTTGGATTATCAAAAAGCAAGAGAGTTCCAGAAAAGTATCTGCTTCTGCTTTATTGACTATGCCAAAGCCTTTGACTGTATGGATCACAACAAACTGGAAAATTCTGAAAGAGATGGGAATATCAGACCACCTGACCTGCCTCCTGAGAAATCTGTATGTAGGTCAAGAAGTAACAGTTAAAATCGAACATGGAACAATGTACTCGTTTCAACATGGGAAAGGAGTACGTCAAGGCTGTATATTGTCACCCTGTTTATTTAACTAATAATGCAGAAAGCAAAGAACTAACGAGCCTTGTGATGAAACTGAAAGAGGAAAATGAAAAAACTGGCTTAAAACTCAACATTCAGAAAACGAAGATCATGGCATCTGGTCCCATCACTTCATGGCATATAGATGGGGAAACAATGGAAACAGTGAGAGACTATTTTCTTGGGCTCCAAAATCACTGCAGTTGATGACTGCAGCCATGAAATTAAAAGACACTTACTCCTTGGAAGAAAAGCTATGATAAACCTAGATAGCACATTAAAAAGCAGAGACATTACTTTGCCAACAAAGGTCTGTCTAGTCAAAGCTATCTTTTTTCCAGTAGTCATGTATGGATATGAGAGTTGGACTATAAAGAAAGCTAAGCACTAAAGAATTGATGCTTTTGAACTGTGGTGTTGGAGAAGACTCTTGAGAGTCCCTTGGACTGCAGGGAGATCCAACCAGTCCATCCTGAAGGAAATCAGTGCTGAATATTCATTGGAATGACTGATGCTGAAGCTGAAACTCCAGTGCTTTGGCCACCTGATGCGAAGAACTGACTCATTTGAAAAGACCCTGATGCTGGGAAAGATTGAAGGCAGGAGGAGAAAGGAACGACAGAGGATGAGATGGTTGGATGGCATCACTGACTCGTTGGATGGGAATTTGAACAAGCTCTGGGAGTTGGTGAGGGACAGGGAAGCTTAGCATGCTGCAGTCCATGGAGTCGAAAAGATTTGGACATGACTGAGCTACTGAACTGATGGGGTTTTAGGGACCAGATGAGAAGCTAAGAGACTGTATAGATGGGAAAACCATGAATAGGGAACCAAGAAGAGGGAAAACTTGGAGATCAGATTATAATAAATATTTTAAAAAATATTCAATGTGCGGTTAGCAGAATATATATGTAAAGAATACGATGTAGGCAATTTGAAATAGAATCTAAGATTCAGGAAAGAGCCTCTGCGTAGTGATTGAAATGTGCTAGTCACTTGCTTAATGGTGAGTATTGAAGCCATGGCAGCAGATAAGGAAGTTAGATGAGATGTTCCTTCATGGGGCACTGATGCAATAAGTGGTAAAGTCAGAGTTGACTGCTTCTCAGTTTTGCCTTTAGATATATACTATTCATGCCATTCAGAGTCATCGTTTGTGTCCTTTGTCTCATGAGTTTGCTGACCCCAAAATAGGTCGGGAGATGAGATTTGGAGTTCAGAGTGAAAAATTTGCAAAATATATTTTCAGAGTTTCTATAGAATCATATGATGGTATATTGTACTCCAGTAAATTTTACATGTTCAGAGAAGCTCCTGAGTGAATTTTTAGTTGACTTCATATGATGTAGTAGTGTTTGACAAAGTATGATGAAAGGGCTCCTTAGAGCAGAATTACCAACTACATTTACACAATTTGGAGGGGCTTCCCTGGTGGCTCAGCAGTAAAGACTGCCTGCAATGTGGGAGACTCGGGTTTGATCCCTGGATTGGGAAGATCCCCTGGAGAAGGGAACGGCAATCCAGTCCAGTATCCTTGCCTGGAAAATTCCATGGACAGAGGATTCTGGCAGGCTACAGTCCATGAGGTCATAAAGTGTCAGACACGACTGAGCGGCTAACACTTTCACTTTTGAGCCATACTGTAGATCAGCTGAACCTGAATCTTTGGGGCTGAGGCCAGACTCCTTTAAGTTCCCAGAATTTGAAAATCACTGATCATACATAATGAAATTGCCAAAAGTTTAAAAACTGGAGTCCTTTTGAGATTGCTGTTTTGATGACAGAGAATAAAGGAGGTATTAACTTCTCATTTGTAATCTTAAAAGAAATACTAACTTAAATTTACCTTTCTTTCAGTTGAGTGTGCGAGGAAAAAATAAAAAAGAGAAACTGGAAGATTTCTTTAAAAACATGGTTAAATCAGCAGATGGAGTAATTGTTTCTGGAGTAAAGGTAAGACACTATTTGGTTAACAGAGGTACTGCTTTGAGAATTTACTTCTTTTACGAGGGAGATACTTTGAGATTTTCCGATGTGTAGGCCATTATATTGGAATGGAAGAGAAGTTTGGATAGTAGACTTCTTAGGGCTGGGAAACTGGGCCCCTTGCCCTGAGTTCCCCTCTTCAGAGAGCTCCTTTCTCTAAGGGGTGATAGGTCTGCAGCTCCAAGGGAATTTGCCAACCCAGAGCCCACACCCCTGTCCTCCAAACCAGACCATTCTCCTTATCTAGAACCCCACATTTTCTTGCCCAAATTCCAAGCCTGCCTTCCAGTCCTGCTTGGACTTCCTCCTTGAATTCATCTGCTGGTGAGTAGACCGTGCCTCTGGTGGTCTGTCCTCCACGGGTAGTCATGGAGTAGACGGCCAGCACAGGGAAGAAAGAGCAGTGTGCGGGATGGAATGACTGTCTGGCCTTACCCTGTGACTCTGCCTTACAGAGTCACAGGGTGGGCACCGAGGGGCTGCCTCGGTTTGTACACGTAGCCTTGGCTTTACAAATGTTCGGGGCCGACTTGGGTTTAGATTTGAAGTTAGAAGAGCTCAGTTGAAGTTTTGGTTTTGTCTCATAGTAGCCACGTGACCTTGAGAAAAGTCACTTTTCTTTCTCTAAATCTCAGGTTTCCCATTTTGAAAACGTGGTTAGTAATGCTACCTAGCTATAGGATTGTTAGAAACACTGAGTTAGATTTAGAAAGAATGAGATGCTAGTATGCATATACTTATAATTACCTAGATAACACCTAGATTTTTCTTAATGATGGTCTGAAAATGGTACAAGAATTGATTTTTTTGAAAACTCTTACCATCAATATTGAGAAAAATGTTTATTGCAGAATGTATTTTCAAAGTTTATATAGAATCATATTATGGTATATTGTACTCCAATAATAATATTATTAAGCAAATAATAAAGCAATAAATAATGCCTTATCATCATTGCCTGTTTTTATGAATATATCTACACTAAAACTTTGGTGTAAAGTACTATTTGGTTTATACTTTGATTTTGTAGAGACAGGTCAGTTGATATGTTGACAGTGCATCTCCTTTGGCTACTTTTAATAAAGGGTTGACATGGGAATTCCCTGGCAGTCTAGTGGTTAGGACTCAGCGCTTTCACTGCCGAGGGCCTGTGTTCAATCCCTGGTCAAGAAACTAAGATCCCACAAACCATGCAGTGAGACCAAAAAAAGATTCAGGCTGGTTTTTTTGTTTTTTTTTCTTCTTCTTCAGATTATTTCCATTTTGATGCTACTTATGTTGAACTTTTTGATTAACATTAAGTATAAACCACTATACTGATTAGTAGTTTGATAATTTTATTAAAGTAATAGCTAACATTTTTTTGAACATTTGCAATGTGGTGTTTGGTAGCGCACATTTCATTAATCTTCACTACAACTCTGCAAGTTAGTTTTATCTCTGTTTTTCCAATAGACCTCACTATACTAGTTAAGAAAACTAGTACACATGCATTAACAGATTTTAAGTCACATTTTGTCACACTAACTTTTGCTACTATGTTCTGTTAATACGGGTCTCAAGTTACATCATTTCAGCTGGTGCTTTTTCAGTAAACAGTTGCTATTTTAGAAGGGAGTTCATTGTTTTTAGTTTTAATGGATTTCTAGCTTTGTTCCAAAAAAGATTGAAAACAGTGTTTAATACAAAAATTGCTCCCAGATAGCTAATTTGGCCAGGTTCCCCAAAGCAGTCAGAGAGGGCCAATGACTAAGGCTTGGCAGCATTCAGGAATGGTTCATGAAATGCATAACAGACCAAGAGAAGCAGATGTCTACTTGTCTGCTGGGCTTTTTCCCCTTTTTTTTCCTCAAAAGCAATTGATTGCTCCCACTGGAGGAAATAAATGTGTTGGAGAAGCAGGACTGTGGTGGAAGAGTACAGGCTGGAATAGGTTCAGGTACAGCATGGAAGCTTGGACCATGTGGGACCGTAAGCCTTCTGCTGTAGCACTGTGGAAGACCTCTTACTTGATAGAGAGATGGTTTTGAGGTTTGAACTTGTTTTTGAAGTTTGAACTTAACATGTTTTTGAAGTTTGAACTTGCTGGTGAAATCAATATAATGTCTGATTATTAGAGGATAGCTATGCTGTTTAATGATGATCTTTTATGATTATAAGGGAAGCAAAGTGTTATATGTTAGATTAAAGCAAATAAGTGAAAAAAGCTCATATTTTCTTTTGATCCCATAGGATGTAGATGATTTCTTTGAGCATGAACGAACATTCCTTTTAGAATATCATAACCGAGTTAAGGATGCATCTGCTAAATCTGATAGGATGACAAGATCCCACAAAAGTAAGGTTTTTCTCTGTGGCTCAAGTTTACATTGTTTAATGGAATAATTATCAAGTTATTATGTTATTTACAGTTTGTAAAAGTCTTGATATAGGGCAGTGATTTTCAAACTGTGGTCTATGAAGCTTTGATCTCAAGGCCCTTTTAAGCAAGTCTGTGAGAACAAAACTAATTTCATAATAATAACTAGGATGATTTTTTTGTCCTTTTCACCATGTTGACATTTACACCAATGATGCAAAAGTTGTGATGGATAAATTGCTGGTGTATTAGGACAAATCAAAGCAGTGGCACCAAACTGTACTAATAATCTTTGTATTCTTTCCCACAGTGCATTCAGAATTTTAAAAATTCAATTAAGAATGTCCTTGATGAAGCAGTGAAACTTATTACTTATTGAAAGTCTCCTCCCTTGAGTATACTTTTTTAATATGCTGAATGATGGATCGGGAGGTATGCATAAGGCACTTCGCATATGGATGTATGATGGTTCTTTCTAGAAAAGCAACTTGAGTTGCAGCTGAACTGGCTGCTTTTTTTCAGTACCATTTTTACTTGAAAGAACAACTGACAGACAAGCTGCTATTATGCAAACTTGTGTCTTGGTAGACATTTTATCAAAAATTAATTAAATGAGCCTCACACTTCATGGAAAACTACTGGCAGCGTTTGTTGACAAGGATGAAAATCAAGGTTTCCAGCAATTATTAGAATCTTGGAAAACTTGTGTCAGTCACCATGAGTTTGCTTTTCAGTAATTAAAGACTTGTCTGAGGAGATTGATGGTGATATTACTGAGTGTGATACTTTTTATATACTGAAGTGCATCTGCATTTGGAAGATGTGTGTGATTCATTGAACCAGTATTTTCTAAATAATCAAAATCATGTTAAGTACACGTTAGATTAATGGGTTTTTTTAACAGCTGTATTGAAGTGTAATTGATATCAATAAGCTGCAATGTTCAAAGTTTACAATTGGATAAGTTTTGACACATGTATGACATCATTACTAGAGACAGTATAATGAACATGTCCATCACCACACACAGTCCTCTTGTGGCCCTTCATAATCCCTCCATCCTGTCCCTGTCCCCAGGCCACTGCTGATAATGCTTTCTGTCTCTGTAGATTAATTTGCATTTTCTAGAGTTGCCAATAAAATGGAATCATACAGTATGTACTTTCTATGGTCTGGCTTTGAAATTCAACAAAATTATTTTGAGTTTCATCCATGTTGTTGTATGCTTCAGTAGTTCATTCTGTTTTGTTGTTGAGTGGTATTCCATTGTATAGATATACCACAGTTATCTATTCAGCTGTTGCTGGACAATTGGATTGTTGGCTAGCTTTCACCCATTCAAAATAAAGCTGACATATGTAAGTCTTTGTATGAACATAGGCTTTCATTTCTCTTGGGTAGTACCTAGAAGTAGAATGACTGGGTCAAATGTAAGTGTATAATTAACTTTTTTTAAAAAATTGCCAAACATTTTTCCAAAATGATTGTATCATTCTGCATTCATACCAGCTGTGCACAAGGATTCCAGCTGCTTCATATCCTTACCAACAAAGTCAGTCTTAAATTTTATCCATTCTGCTAGGCCAATATGGTTTTAATTTCAGTGATTGATGATATTGAACTTCTTTTCTTGTATAAGTCTTTCAACTTTATTCTTCTTTATCAAAGTTGTTTTGGGCCCTCTAGGTTCTTTATTTTTTTGGATGGATTTTAAAATCAGCTCGTCACTTTCTACAAAAATGCCTGCTGGGATTTTTTGATTGGAATTGTGTAGAATATAGATCAGTTTGGGGAGGATTAAGATCTCAAAAGTGTTGGTTCTTCTAATACATGAACAGGGTATATGCCTATTTACTTTGGTCTTCTCTCAGCAATTTTTTGTTGCTTCCTTTGTAAAGCTCTTATACATCTTTAGTTAGATCTCTGTTTTTTGATGCGATTCTAAATGATGTGTTTTCTACATTTGAGTTTCTAGTTTTTTTGCCAATATATAGAAATACATTGTATTTTCAGCATTGAGCTTATATCTTGCAGCCTTTCTAAATCAACTCACTTATTAGTTTATTAACTATTTTGTAGATTCCTTAGCATTTTCTACATAAAGGGTCATCTTTGAATAAAAACAGTTACCACTTCTTCCGTTCCAGTTGGAATGATGTTTATTTCTTTTCCTTGCCCATTATACTATAGCTGTACCCTTTAGTACCATTTTGGTAAAAGTGGTGAGGGCAAGCGGTTTGACCTTGTTCCTTATCTTGTGGGAAAGCATCCATTTTAATTGTGATGTTAGGTATAGGTTTTTCCTAGATGCCTTTTAGCAGGTTTCAGTTAGGAATGAATGTTGGATTTTGTCAGATGCTCTTTTTGCAACAATTAAGATAACCATACGGTTTTTATTTTTTTAGTCTGCTAATATGGTTAATCATATTGATTGATTTTCAGATACTAAACCAATCTTATATTCTTGGGATAAATATTACATATCATTGGAGTTTAATGTGATAGAGTACACAGACTTCACTGATAGGACTTTAGGTTCCCCAGTGTGACTAACCCTTAAAGAAACGACTGCTTGTTGAGTAGAGTATCCAGTTATCTGAAAATATTAGTAAAATACCTCCTGCTTTTCCAACAACATACCTGTTTGAAGCTAGATTTTTTTTCCCCCACATACTTGAGCAAAAATATTGTGTCACAGTACAGTGAGTGCAGAAGCAGATAAGAGAATGGAGCTATTGACTGTTAATCCAGACACAAAAAGGAGATTTGCAAAATCTAAGTGTCACCATGGTCACTGATTTTAAATATTTTTCATTTAAATATTATGTTAACATATAATGGTTTGAATACTGTTATTTTAAAATAGTAAATATTAAGACTGTACTTTTGAGGATCGTTTCTGTTGTTTGTTACTCTAGAAGTTTCTCTGAACATGTAGAGCACCTGAAAGCATGAGGAGGAGACATACTTCACACAGCAGTCTCTCCTCAGCGTGAAGCTGGCTCGTGGTGTTGCTTCTGCAGTTGCTGTTTGCTGTTGATGATTGTTCTCTTCCTCCTTTGGGAGAGTAAGAGGGAGAGAATGCTGTCTGGGTGGTTTCCTTAAGAAAAAAAAAAGTAAATACTTAAAAATTTTTTTGTTTTACTTTAAAAAAAAAATAACACTCTCTACAGTGCTACAGACCCAGAAGTCTCTCTGAATATTCTTTGCTCTTGTATGTCTCCCTGGTTCTTTTCCATGCCCTTCTCTTTATCTAGAATTCTTTCCTCCACTTTGCCTAGTAAAGATTTCCTCACCCTGCAAGCTCCAACACCTGCTGTAGTGTCTGTAAACCCTTCCCTGACATCCTCAGGTGGAATATCTGTTTCCCCTGCTCCTTAAGTAGTTTATAGCTACTTCCAGTTCCATATTCATCATAATGTATTATAGTTTGTGTGGTTTCTTTCTCTAGACTTCGGTATCTCATATTACATACACATTTTTTGGCAGGTACGTATTCAGTAACTTTTTTAATCCATGAATAAATATATTAAATCCTTAAAACTTTTTCCATAGGTGCTGCAGATGATTACAATAGAATTGGTTCTTCATTATATGCTTTAGGAACTCAGGATTCTACAGATATATGCAAGTAAGGATTCTGATTTAAAACATTAAATAAAACAAAATTTTTGTTGCCAGCTCGGGCACACACACTACTGCTGACCCAGCAGGCATTTTGGAATATTTTTGTCAAAACACATTGACAGTATAGAGCTTCTTTATAAAGTTAGGTTGGTGTTATTTTTCTCTTCCTTTTCTCTCTTACTTTTTTAATTCCGAGAAATAAAAGTCAACCTTAGTATATATAATTTTTAACATTTACAGTGTTTTAGTTGATGAAAATTTGCCAATTTATGTGTGTGAAAGAGAAACAATTTATATTAAAATGTTCTTAGATTTTAATAAAGTTTCTTTTAAATAAGAAATGCTAAAAAAAAAAAAAGAAATTCTGTTTTAGAATTAGAGTATATATATATTAATATATATTTTGTTGGAGGCCGAGTTTTACTCTTTGGCCACCTGATGCAAAGAACTGACTCACTGGAAAAGACCCTGATGCTGGGAAAGATTGAAGGCAGGAAGAGGAGATGACAGAGGATGAGATGGTTGGATGGCATCATCGACTCAATGGACATGAGTTTGAGCAAGCTCCAGGAGTTGGTTGTGGACAGGGAATCCTGGTGTGCTGTAGTCCATGAGGTCACAAAGAGTCAGACACGACTAAGCAACTGAACTAAACTGAAGTTTTAATCTAGCCATAAATCTTAGTTGCTCGTGTAATGTTGTTTAAACTTAACTCTCCTTTGAAAATAGCTCAAACATACTTTTAATATTTTAAGAAGAAAAACTGTTTTCATAGTCCATGCCTTTCTCTAAACCACATCCTTGAACTTTTCTGTAGTATATCCTGTCTCAGTAGACATGTCAGATCAAATTTTTCAGCAAAACAGGATACCATAGCCTACTAATTAACATGCTACCTTCCCAAAGAGTTAGTTCTTAAGTCTTTGATAAGGAAAAAAAGGCAACCTTGCCATGTGTTACCTTACATAAACTTGTCAAAGAGTGAAATGAAGTTCATAAAATTCAGCTTTCAATAGTATATACCCTAATCCAAATATAATGTTGTCTGTCATATTTTACAGAATACCCTTCAGTAGTTTGGCATTGGGATATTTTTTAGTTGGCATCAGCATTTGAAAGATGGACTTTCTAGTTAAAAGCGACAGTGGGGACTTGGTGGCCTGGCAGTTAGGGTCCGGGCTTTCACTGAGTTGGCCCCGGTTCAGTCCCTGGTCAGGAACATCCTGCAAGCTGCAAGTGCAGCTCCCCTACCCACCCCCAGAAAGTGAAAGTGAATCCTGAAATAGAAATTGGCTATTTGTTTCTATTGTTTTCCAAAACAAAACAGCTCCATTTGAAAATATTTAAAATGTAGTTCTTTGGATGTGATTGTTCTGTACTTCTATAGTATTTAAAGGTATAGACTTTATTTAATATTATGCAGCGTATTACTAAAGGATATCAAGACAAAGATGGTTGTTTTAAAAAATATTTATTTAATGTATTTATTTGGCCGCACTGGGTCTTAGTTATGCTGTGTGGGATCTAGTTCCCTGACCAGGGATTGAACCTAGGCCCTTGCATTGGAAGCATGAAGTCTTAACCACTGGACTACCAGGGAATTCCCAAGACAAAGTTTTTAATGTATGGCTTAGACTGTTACCTTGAAATGGGAGGATTTTCTATAACAGTACATCACGGGGAATCTGTTATATGGGTGCTTATACAAAGAAAGATTTTTGTCGAACTAGATGAAATCTGCAGTGAAAAAAATCATTATTATTATAATGAGATAAGAATGTTTATTATTAATATGGTTTGCGGTGTGTTCTCTGAACATTTGCAATAGAAAATTATTTCAAAGATAGCTTATGGTGAAATATTTTTCCCTTCCAGGTTTTTTCTTAAAGTTTCAGAACTGTTCGATAAGACGAGAGTAAGTACTAATAATTAACCTTTGGGAGTATAAGTCTCTGCAAACAATGTTTAACTTGTTGGGCTGTGTTTAACTTTATGAAAAAGATGAGTTATACTTTAGAATCATGAAGAGGCAGATTTAGATTTGAAAATAATGAGTTTTTCAGGAAATTCACTTTTTGTTACGGTATAAAAGTTCAAATTCTTTCTTTTATAAATTTATTTATTTTAATTGGAGGCTAATTACTTTACAATATTGTATTGGTTTTGCCATACATCAACATGAATCCGCCACGGCTGTACATGTGTTCCCCATCTGGAACCCCCCTCCCACCTCCCTCCCTGTACCATCCCTCTGGGTCATCCCACTGCACCAGCCCCAAGCATCCTGTATCATGCATCGAACCTGGACAGGCGATCCGTTTCATATATGATATTATACATGTTTCAGTGCCATTCTCCCAAATCATCCCACCCTAAGTTCAAATTCTTGATCAGAAAATGTGTTCAGTAGGAAACTGTTTATTTTTATGAAAAAAAATCATTTTTTCTTGGGGATTTTGTAAGCTAGAAGAAAATCTTGGATTCACTATAACTTTACCAAGATTATTGTTTTTGATCCCCCATGAAATACTGAGTTAAAAGTGAGTTGTATCAATGTAAAGCAAATATATAACTGCATGAAATTTTCATTCATTTTAGTAATTTAATACTGATACAGTCTTGGTTTTCAGAGGTCATATTTATTTATAATCATTATGATAGTTAAATAATATTTAACATTTTTAGAAATTGATAGAATAGTGAAAGTGTTTACTAAATGTTTAATGGTACTTAGCTAATTAAGATCGGTGGTGGCTAGTCCAAGTAGAAGTCTGGTTTCATCATGATCTTGTCAATTGAGCTATTTATACTGAAGACAAGTAGAAAAAGATAATATTCTCTGTCAAAGGAACAAGTTCTTAAATACGTAGATGTTATACTGGGGTCCATATAGCCCATTATTCTGCCTTTGATGTTTGTACCAGTGAGCATTTTCTGGAAAGATATAGTTGTTTTCTTGAGTCTATTTACATCAAAAGGATAGGGATCTATCACAAAATAGCCTTATGTGCCAGTTCTTCAAAAGTAGATGTAAGGATGGGATTAGATGCACAGAGGTTTATTGTGAAAAGCAAAAAGGAAGGAGCAGTAATAGACAGGAGGAGCCTTCAGATGACAGTGCCAGTCTGCACCTGTGAAAGGAGAGGAAGAGGAAAGAGGACTGGCTAAGCAGGGTTGCAGACTATAGCATAGTTCTGAGAAAGCTTCATCCAGGTCACAGGGGAGTCCCTAAGCCAGAGCTGCCTGTTAGAGGATTTCTGTGTCAGGCAAAAATGGGCTGGGTGGGGAGCATAGAACATATCTTTGGTATGAACATGATTCCAGATCCAGAGATAAAATAGTTGGGGCTATCAGCCAGCCAGCTATAATCCTTTCAGCAAGCATTTCTCTTGACCGAGGTCCGGGTGGCACATTTCGATAACCCCCAAATTCTTATTTCCTTTTGCATGTGCATGGTGTTCTGGTTACTATGGCTGTGTTACAAATCATCCTAAAATCAGTAGCTTTAAACAGCAACCATTTGATTAAGCCAGTGAACTCTGGTTCAGGAACTCAGAAAGGGCGCAGCAGAGATGATTGTGTCTGCCCCATGGTGTGCCTCCACAGGAAGGCTGTGAAGGCCAGGGCCTGGAACTATCTGAAGGCTCGATCATTCCTGTGTCCGAGGGTTGATACTGGCTAGCAGCTGGAACTTCTGCTAGGGCTGTTGGCTCTAACACCTACATGTGGCTTTCCCATGGAGCTGCTTAGGCTTCTTCATAGCTTGGTAAAGAGGTTCCAAAAGTGAGCATCCCCAGTGATGGGAAGAGGAAGCTGGGGCCTAGAAACTGGCGTGGCATCGTTCCTGTATTGGCCAAGCAGTCTTAGAGCCCAGATTCAAAGAGAGGGGACATACACCCTACTTATTAATGGCAGGAGAGGAGCCCCGTTTAAAAGCACCCAACATTAACTAGCATGTCAGGAAGTTAAGTTTGTTTCTCCACAAAGAAACAAAGTTTTTTCTAACTTTTTATTAAAGTATACTATACATGTAGAAAAAAGCACATAACAGAAACGTACAGCTCAGTGAAATGTTATTTCACACACCCATGTAATGAATACCCAGACGAAGAAATGGAGCATTACAGCAATTCAGGTACCCGACTCCCCTTTCAGCTGCCTTCTGAGTCACCACCTCCTGTAAGACTACCACTGTCCTAGCTTCTAACAGCAAAATTTGGTTTTATTTTCATATCTTATATAAATACATATGCAGTATATATTGTTCTTTGTCTGGTTTCTTTTAATTGTTATATACATGAGATTCATTGGTGGTGTTGCATGTAGGTATAGTTTCTACATTCTTACTGCTGTATTGTTTTCCATTGCAAGAATAGACCTAACTTTATTATTTGTTCTACTGGTGGGCATTTGGATAGTTGCCGGTTTGAGGTACTTTACACAGAGTACTGTTAAGACCATTTTTTATTTATCTTCAGCTGAACATAAGTACACATTTCTGTGGGGTGTATGTAACTTGGAGACGTGATAGTTCATAGGATACCCATGTGAAAAGCTTTTGTAGGTGAACTGTTTCCCTAAGTGATTGTGCCAACTCACATTCCCACCAGAATGAATGTGAGCATTGGGCTGCTGCACAGGGTTGTAATATTTGGTATCTTTTTTTACTTTAGCTGTTCTGGTGGATGTATAGGATTTTTTTTAAAATTTTTTATTTTGACAACAATTTCTGACTTAGATTGCAAGAATAGTACAAAGAATTCCTGTACACATGTCACCCAGATTTCCTTTCCTTTTGTTGTTGTTCAGTCACTAAGTCTTGTCCAACTCTGCAACCCCATGAACCTGCAGCAAGCCAGGCTTCCCTGTCCTTCACCATTTCCCAGAGTTTGCTCAAACTCATGTCCATTGAGTCAGTGATGCCATCCAACCATCTCATCCTCTGTCACCCTCTTCTCTTGCCATCAGTCTTTCCCAACATCAGGGTCTTTTCCAGTGAGTCAGCTCTTTGCATCAGGGGGCCAAAGTATTGGAGCTTCAGCTTCTGCACCAGTCCTTCCAATAAATATTCAGGGTTGATTTCCTTTAGGATTGACTGGTTGGATCTCCTTGCACTTCAGGGGACTCGTAAGAGTCTTCTCCAGCACCATAGTTCCAAAGCATCAATTCTTCAGCACTCAGCCTTCTTTATAGTCCAACTCTCACATCCATACGTGACTACTGGAACAATCATAGCTTTGACTAAATGGACCTTTGTTGGCAAAGCAATGTCTCTGCTTTTTAATACACTGTTTTGGTTTGTCATAGCTATTCTTCTAAGGAGCAAGTCTTTTAACTTTGTGGCTACATTCATTGTCTGCAGTGATTTTGGAGCCCAAGAAAACTAAATATGACACTGTTTACTTTTTCCACATCTGTTTGCCATGAAGTGATGGGGTCAGATGCCATGATCTTTGTTTTTTGAATGTTGGGGTTTAAGCCAGCTTTTGCATTCTCTTCTTTCACCTTCATCAAGAGCTTCTTTTTTTTGTTGTTTTGTTTTGTTTTTTAATGATTTTATTTATGGTTGTGCACGGTCTTCATGCTGCGTGGGCTTTTCTCTAGCTGTGGCTCCTCTTGTTGCGGAGCATGGGCTCTGGTGCCCACAGACCTCAGTTCTGTGGCTCCCGGTCTCGAGAGCCCCGGCCCAGTGGCTGTGATGCATGGGCTCAGCTGCTCTGCCACGTGTGGTCTTCCCAGACCAGGGGTGGAACTCACGTCCCCTGCTTTGGCAGGGGGGCGATTCTTTACCACTGAGCCGCCAGGAAAGCCCTCAGGCGTATTTTAGACTAGTTTTCCACGCTCCTATCTGGTGAGAGAGGCCTGGGAGCCGGGAGTCCACTCAGCCACAGTGCTGGCTCTGCCATCAAAAGCTCTGGGGCCTCTAGTGAGCGCCTGCCCCTCCCTCAGTCGTGTCTGACTCTGCCCACCAGGTTCCTCTGTCCATGGGATTTCCCAGGCAAGATTACTGGAGTGGGTTGCCATTTCCTTCTCCCATCAAGAGGTTCTTTAGTTCCTCTTCACTTTCTGCCATTAAAGTGGTATCATCTGCATATCTGAGGTTGTTGATATTTCTCCCAGCAGTCTTGATTTCAGCTTGTGATTCATCTAGCCCAGCATTTTGCATGATGTACTGTGTATATAAGTTAAATAAGCAGGGTGACAGGATACAGCCTTGACGTACTCCTTTTCTTTTTTTTTCAGGGGTAAAATACTTTTAATAAATTTTTATGGGATACTCCTTCATTACAAACAGTATTGGAAATGTAACCAAAAAATAATAAAGATAAATAGGCCAATAACAAAATCTTAATTTTTTTTAAATTTTATTTTATTTTTAAACTTTACGTAATTGTATTAGTTTTGCCAAATATCAAAATGAATCCACCACAGGTATACATGTGTTCCTCATCCTGAACCCTCCTCCCTCCTCCCTCCCCACACCATCCCTCTGGGTCATCCCAGTGCACTAGCCCCAAGCATCCAGTATCGTGCATCGAACATGGGATGTACTCCTTTTCCAACTTGAACCTATCCATTGTTCCATGTCCAGTTCTAATTGTTGCTGCTTGTCCTGCATACAGATTCCCTTAGATTTGGTTGACATAGTACATTCTTCTTTATCCTCTGTCTCTCCAGAGTGAATGAAGAGTTCTCATCTTTTTAGTCTGACATGGCTGCTTCCCACTTCACCTCACCTCAGACTCACCACACCACTTTAGTTTTATGTTTGTTTGTTTGTTTGTTTTTAACTTTCACTCTTTGGTATTTTCAGGCACATTTTGTTAATGTTTTAATGTTGTTTTGTGGTTGTCTGCAGCAGGGGGATTGGTTTGAATTACCTAGTGCAGTACTCCTGCCAGCCTCTATTACTTTATAGTCTGTGTACGTATCAGTTGCTATTAAAATGAATAGAAAAATACAGGTGAACCTAAAAGATGATATTGAAACTAGTTACAGCCAAGAACTTGAGTCAAATATAGAGTCCTTCCATAAATTCACTAATCTCATTTGATCTCATCATTTTTCTATTAATTTTTTTTTGTCAGTTACATACAAAGACAAAATAACAGGCTCATAGAAAGAATGGAAGGAAACTTAGCTTAACTAGGAACTGATACTGTAGTTACTTATAACTTTAATTTTTTTATTTTCATTTTTTATTATTTAACTGGAGGCTAATTACTATACAATATTGTGGTGGTTTTTGCCATACATCGACATGAATCAGCGATGGGTGTACACGTGTCCCCCCATCCTGAACCCCGCTCCGACCTCCCTTCCCACCCCATCCCTTGGTTGTCCCAGAACACCAGCTTTGAGTGCCGTGCTTCTCGCTTTGAACTTGCACTGGTCATCTATTTTACATATGGTAATATATGTATGTTTCAATGCTAATAACTCAAGTCGGCCCACCCTCACCTTCTCCCACATAGTCCAAAAGTCTGTTCTTTACATCTGTCTCCTTTGCTGTCTTGCATATAGGGTCATTGTTAACCATCTTCCTAAATCCATATATATGCGTTAATATATTGGTGTTTCTCTTTCTGACTTACTTCACTCAGTATAATAGGCTCCAGTTTCATCCACCTCATTAGAACTGACTCAAATGCATTCTTTTTTATAGCTGAGTAATCCATTGTGTATATGTACCGCAACTTCCTTACCCATTCGTCTGCCGATGGACATCTAGGTTGCTTCCATGTCCTGGCTATTGTAAACAGTGCTGCAGTGAACATTGGGGTTACACGTGTCTCTTTCAATTCTGGTTTCCTCGATGTGTATGCCCAGCAGTGGGATTGCTGGGTCATATGGCAGTTCTATTTCCAGTTTTTTAAGGAATCTCCACACTGTTCTCCATAGTGGCTGTACTAGTTTGCATTCCTACCAACAGTGTAAGAGGGTTCCCTTTTCTTCACACCCTCTCCAGCATTTATTGTTCATAGACTTTTTGATGGCAGCCTTTCTGACTGGCATGAAATGGTACTTCATTGTGGTTGTGATTGCATTTCTCTGATAATGATTTATGTTGAGCATCTTTTCATGTGTTTGTCAGCCATCTATATGTCTTCTTTGAAGAAATGTCTGTTTAGTTCTATTGGCTCATTTTTTGATTGGGTCATTTATTTTTCTGATGTTTATCTGCATGAGCTTGTATATTTTGGAGATTAATTCCTTGTCAGTTGTTTCGTTTACTGTTATTTTCTCCCGTTCTGAAGGCTGCCTTTTCACCTTGCTTATAGTTTTCTTTGTTGTGCAAAAGCTTTTAAATTTAATTAGGCCCCATTTGTTTGTTTTTGTTTTTAATTTCATTACTCTGGGAGGTAGGTCATAGAGGATCTTGCTGTGATTTATGTCAGAGTGTTCTGCCTATGTTTTCCTCTAAGAGTTTTATAGTTTCTGGTCTTATATTTAGATCTTTAATCCATTTTGAGTTTATTTTTGTGTATGCTATAACTTTAATTTTTTTACAATAAGAAAAAAGTACTGAGTGTAGAATGTAAATACTGACTAAATACTTAATTTTTTTTTCCTATTTTAGAAAATAGAAGCACGAGTGTCAGCTGATGAGGACCTCAAACTTTCTGACCTTTTGAAATATTACTTAAGAGAATCCCAAGCTGCTAAGGTAATTTTATTCATTGTTTTTTAAAATGGACTGCTTTACAGAAACCCATCATCTCTTTAGAAGTTGTTAGACTTAAGATGGTTTAAGATGACTTATCTCTTGATTTTAAATCATATTTTCAAGTGTGATTTTTTTTTTTCTCCTTTTATAGATTGTAGGTCACAGAACCCCACGTTAAAGTCTCCTCTATTAACTTCTGATACAGTTTGTCTAGAACTTATCTTTTTTTTGAATTTGATATATTTAGCCAGGTGAAATACCTGCAGAGACAAAAGGAAAACGCCCAAATAACAGTTGTACAGTTAGAGGATTCCTAATTTGGCCTATCTAAGTCCTCTGTTGGGGGTGTCTGCTCAGTTGTGTGCAGCTCTTTATGACTGCATGGACTGTAGCCTGCCAGGCTCTTCTGTCCATGGGATTTTCCCAAACAAGAATACTGGAGTGGGTTGCCATGTCCTCCTCCAGGGGACCTTCCCGACCCAGGGATTGAACCCACGTCTCCTGTGTCTCCTGCATCACGGGCAGATTCTTTACCACTGATTCACCAGGGAAGCCCTCTGTTGAGGGTGAGCGAGTCATAAAACAAGGATATGTTTTATTTTAAGGCATCTCAAATTTCCTTTTGGAAATCTGTCCATGTGTAAAACTAAAACTCTTTACTAATCAAAAAAATGTTTAACAAAAACTTCTAAAAGCACTGAAATGTTAGTGACTCAGATATTCCAATTCAGTGTTAATTTATGAATTGAGATGTACAGAAAATTCCCATCTGGTCCCTGTTGCTTTGAATACCCTTCTTTTATTTCTCATCAAATTATAAATAACGCTTTTAACTTTGAGGACTTAAGTACTTGCAGATATACTGTCCATATCGAATTTGTTTTAAATCAGATTGTGTATTATGAACTGCTTAACATTGGTTGGGCAGGGTTAAAATAAATTGTTCACTTTTGAAGACTTATTATTATAATATGTAATTGTTTGTAATATATTCATAAAAGGGAAGGCTGCTCAACAAGTAAAAAGGAATAAGCTATGCATATATGCAACAAGATGGGTCACTCTCAAAATAATTTTGCTGAGTGAAAGAAGCCCGGCAGGAAAGACTGCAGTTTACATTAGCGCTCACTCTTGGTGGTGTACTTTCTGTGGGTTTGGACAAGAGTGTAGTGACATAAGTATCATACAGAATAGTTTTCCTGCCAGAAACCCTGTGTTCCATCTGTTCATTCGCCTTCCTCCTAACACTTTTTGATACTTTAATTGCCTCCATAGTTTTCCCTTTTCCAAAATGACATATTGTTGAGTCTTGTCATACTGGTTTCTTCACTTGGTAACGTGCATTTAAGTTGCCTCTGTGCTTTTCAGGACTTGATAGCTCTTATCTCTTCAGCAGTTAATAGCCTCTATCCATCAAATTTGTTTATCCACTAACCTTACTGAACGGTTGCTTCTAAGTTTTGGCAGTTATGAGTACAGCTGCTATAAACATCTGTGTGCAGGTTTTTGTGTGAACATAAGTTTTCAACTCCTTTGAGTAATTAACAGCAAGGAGGGTAATTGCTAGAACATATGATAAGAGTAGTTCTGTCAAACTGTCTTCCAAAGTGGCTATATCATTGCATTCCCACCAGAATGAATGAGAATTCCTGTTGCATAACATCCTCACCAGCAATCGGTATTATCAGCATTGTAGATTTTGGCCATTCTGACAAGGTGTGTAGTGATACCTTGTTCTAATCTGCATTTCCCTGATAACATTTGATGTGAAGCATCTTTTCACAAGCTTATTTGCCATCTCTGTGTCTTTGCTGAGCTACCTGTTCTAAAAAAAAAGTTATTTGTGTATTTTGGATAGCAGTCCTTTCTATCAACATTTTTAACTGTCAGGGAAAGGAAAGTGTTAGTCGCTCAGTCATGTCTGACTCTTTGCGACCCCATGGACTGTAGCCTGTCAGGCTCCTCTGTCCATGAGGATTCTCCAGGCAAGAATACTGGAGGGAGTAGCCATTTCCTTCTTCAGGGGATCTTCCCAGTCCAGGGATTGAACCCGGGTTGCCTGTATGCCAGGCAGATTCTTTATCATTTGAGCCATCAGGGGAGCTCCTGAGCCACCAAATACACATCAAAACCATGGAGTTATATCACTTCACACCCACTACATAGCTCTAATCAAAAAGACAACAGTGTTGACAGGCATGTGGAGAAATGAGACCCCTCATAGTTCTGGTGGAAAAATGTAAATGGTGCAGTCACTTTGAAAGTAGTCTGGCATTTTCTCAAGAGGTTCAACATAGAGTTACAAGTTGACCCTGCAATTCTACTTCTAAATAATGAGCTATGAAAGAGAAGTGAAACATGAAAACATATCCACAGAAAAGCTTAAACACACATGTTCGTAACAGCATTTTTATGAAATAGCCAAAAAGTTGAAACAAACCAAATCTTTCAGCTGATGAATGGATCAATCAGTGTGGTATATCCATACAGTGAAATATAGAGCTTCCCTGGTGGCTCAGAGGTTAAAAGCGTCTGCCTCCAACGCAGGAGACCTGGGTTCGATCCCTGGGTTGGGAAGATCCCCTGGAGAAGGAAATGGTAACCCACTCCAGTACTTTCGCCTGGAGAATCCCATGGACAGAGAAGCCTGATAGGCTACAGTCCACGGGGTCGCAAAGAGTCGGACACGACTGAGCAGCTTCACTTTCACTTTGATATCCATACAGTGAAATATTTAGCAATCAAAGGTATGAAATACTGATTCATGCTACAAATAGATGAACTTGAAATTTTATGCTAAGTGAAAAAGCCAGACAGGGGAGTTCGCTGGCAGTCCAATGGTTAGGACTCTACTCTTTCACTGCTGAGGGCCCAGGTTCATTCAGTCCCTGGTCAGAAAACTAAGATCCCACAAGGCAAGCAGCCAAAAAAGGAAAAAAATAAATAAAAGCCAGGCACAAAAGGCTGCATATGAAATGATTCCTTTAAGAAATCTGTTTATTTGGCTGTGCTGGGTCTTTGTTGCTATGTGGGCTTTTCCCTAGTTTGGCAAGTTGGGGTTCCTCTCCGCTTGTGGTGCACGGACTTCATTGTGGTGGCCTCTCTCGTTGCAGAGCACGGGCTCTGCAGCGCACGTGCTTCAGTAGTTGTGGCTCCCGGGCCCCAGAGCAGACTCAATAGTTGCGGCACATGGGGTTGCTTGTCTTAGACAGGTGGGATCTTCACGGATCAGGGAGGGAAACCGTATCTCTTGCATTGGCAGGCACATTTTTTTAGCCTTGAGCCACCAGGGAAGCCCAGGATTCCTTTTTTAATGAAATGTCCAAAATAGGCAAATCTGTAGAGACAGCAGATGAATGACTGGAGGTGGGGGCTGTAGGAGGAAATGGAGAGTGATTGCCATGGATATGAGATTTCCTTTTGGGTGACAGAGATGTTCTAAGATTGAGTGTAGTGATGGGTACACAACTCTGTGTGCATATTAACCATTGAATTGTGCTCTTTAAATGGGTGAATTACATGGTGATATGAGTTATACCTCAATAAAGCTGTTACCAAAAAAATGTGGAAGAGTAACTGACCTGTGGCATTCCGTGTGTAAGTGTTAGCTCCGATGATGGTTGTTAGGGGTGGGTGGGGGGAGGTTGGCAGCAGCTACTAGACACGAGCAGCATGTGTTATCATGCAGCATTCTGTTTTATAGGATCTCCTCTATCGAAGATCTAGGTCATTAGTGGATTATGAAAATGCCAATAAAGCACTGGATAAAGCAAGAGCGAAAAATAAAGATGTTCTGCAGGCTGAAACATCCCAACAGTTATGTTGTCAGAAATTTGAAAAAATATCTGAATCTGCAAAACAAGGTACTCTTATATTAACCTTTAGTCATCAGGTATGTTTTACACTGTTACACAAGTAGTTAATCCTAATTTGTTTTGTTCACAGAACTTATAGATTTTAAGACAAGAAGAGTTGCTGCATTCAGAAAAAATTTAGTGGAACTGGCAGAGTTAGAACTGAAGCATGCAAAGGTAGTGTCATATTAAAGATATAACAATTTAAGTGACTTAAAATTTAGGAATGAGTCTGTTATGATACTTTATACTAATTTTAAAAATAGGAAATCTTAGACTTGAGAGGGATTTTAAAGATTATCTAATTTCAGCAAGAATAGTATCTGCAGTATCTCTAATAGTATCTCTAATGGTTAGCTCTGCAAGACTCCAGTACCTAATATGGAGAAACAGTGTCATTTTTTGACTAGTTAAAAAAATAAATTTTCTTTACTGTCATTGCTCATTTAAAATACTATACCTGAAAATGGGAACACTTTTGCATGTGTGAAATGATTATTGTACACATTTCTTGTTGCAGCATGTTTTTTTAATTGAAGTATATAGTTGATTTAGAATGTTACGTTGATTTCAGGTGTACAGAAAAGTGATTCAGTTTTATACATATATGTATATATTCTTTTTCAGATTCTTTTCCATTATAGGTTATTATAGAATATTGAGTATAGTTCCCTGTGCTATCCAGTGGGTCCTTGTTGTTTATTTTATATATAGCAGCATGTGTATGTTCCCTTGTGGCTCAGCTGGTAAAGAATCCGCCCGCAATGTGAGAGACCTGGGTTTGATCCCTGGATTGGGAAGATCCCCTGGAAAAGGGAAAGGCTACCCATTCCAGTATTCTGGCCTGGAGAATTCCATGGACTGTATAGTCCATGGGGTTGCAAAGAGTTGGACACAACTGAGCAACTTTCAAAAAAAAAAAGTGTGTATATGTTACTCTCAAATTCATATTTTTTGTGGTTAAAAAACATAAAATTTCCCATCTTAACCATTTTTAAATGTGAAGTTTGAGTAGTGTTAAGTATATTCACATTGTTGTATACCGGATCTCTAGAACTTTTTCATTTACTGAACATTTATTTTAAAAATATAATTGCAGGCCACATGTGTGTCTGTTAAATTTTAGCTTGCTAGTCATAGCCTAGCTCATTGAGATCTTTTGGAAACTTGGGTTTGATCATGTTGTATTTGACTATTACACTAGTTTTTCCTGTCAGTTGTTTGATATTTGCAATTTGTATGAACTTCCTTTTTATGTCTTCATCTAAGTTTTGATTTAAAAGGTTGATCAGGATTAAAGGAATCAGTGTTTGTTAATCTAATTTATAAAAGTGACACCAAAAAACTTTTAGTTCCCTTCTGTTCTTTCTATACTAATTGATACTAACTTATTAATATTATTTGGTTATATTTATTTGAATGGTTATGAATTCACTTATTTATACTATTATCCACCATTATTTCTCCATTTTATCTGTGAAGGACATTAGGATCGAGCCTGTGTTGGTTTTCTGATGTTCACTGCTTATGTTCTTTTTAAAGACCTTACAAACTATCACGGGTTTTGTTATAGATTAAGGATGAGTTGACAAACTATAACCTGTTTTTGTACAGCCTGTGAGTCAGAAATAGCATTCATGTCTTTAAATGATTATAAAAAGATCAAAAGAATAATACTTCTTGACATGCTAATTATATGAAACTCATTTAACCTATAAAGTTTTATTGAAATTTAACCTATAAAGTTTTATTGAAATACAGCCAAGCTTATTCACTTACACTTTGTCTATGATTGCTTTCATACTACTGCAGCAACGCTGAGTAGTTGAAACAGAGACCAAACGTCTCTGAAAGTCTAAAATGTTTACTGTTTAGCGCTTCACAAAAAGAGTTCACTGACCCATGCTATAGGTTGGTGTTAGCTTCTGGTTTCCAGATTTTGTACTTTTTCAAATTCTTTCTGAGGTATGTTCTTTGGGTGCCAGTTTCTCACAGCTGTTCTAGTCCAGTTGTTCTGAACTAGTAGTGATTTTGCCCCCCAGAAGACATTTAGTAATTTCTGGAGACATTTATGGTTGTCACCAATCAGGATGGGTAGGTTATAGAGAGGCCAGAGGCCAGGGTTGCTACTCAGCATCCTCCGATGCACAGAGAACCCCCACAAGAGGGGATCACAGCCCCCGTGTCAGGAGTGCTGAGCTTGGAGAACTCTGTTGTCTCAGATTTCTTACTGATTTTGTAAGTCCGAACAAAATCTCATTTTGGTCCCAGGATCCAAGTAAACCATTCCAGAAAGAGTAGATAACGGTTAAATTTACAGCAAGATGTTTGAAACTACTTTGGATTTTATTTATTATAACTGACATATATGACTCTACCACATAACTGAAGTCTAGTTATAACAGAAAACTCGATAGTTAGGTCACTTTTGTTTCCTTGAAAATAGGCTCAGATTCTTTATTAAGGAAATAAAAAATGTATGATGGGGCAGTAACAAGAGAAAGTGATGAGCCAGCTGTGGGGGTGTGACGTGAGTCCCCACGTACCCTACTGTAGGTGCAGAGCAAGGTACACCTTTTGCAGGGCATCTGGTGTCAGCCTGCAGCACATACATCTCGTGACTCGGCGGTTCCCATTGGGGTGTGCAGCTGTAAGAAGGTAATTTCATGACGATAGGCAGGCTTAGAGTCATTTGTCACAGTTCTGTTCTTATACCAGCCAAAAATTGACAGTAACTTAAACATCTAAAATTGTTTATTTTCACTTAATTTTAGACTTTCAGAAATGTTGCAAGGAAAGTACAAAGAATTTCTGAATACTCTTCACCCAGATTCCCCAAATGTGCATGTTATCACATCTGTTTTGTCTTTTTCTCTCCCTTCTTCCCTGTTTCTCTTTACACACACATCCGTGTACATACCTATTTTTGTCTTAAACCGTATGAATAAGTTGCAGATTCTATGCTTCTTCCTTTTACATGTTTCAGTGTGAATTTCCTAAAACCAAGTAATTCTCTTAAAATAGTCAGTTATAAAGGTGAGGAAATTAATATTGACATAATTCTGTTATCTAACCCAGAGACCTGTATTCACATTTCCCTGGTTGTGCCAGTAATGTCCTTAATGGCAGAAGGAGTGAAGAGATCGTGTGCATTCAGTGCACCTGTCGTCTTAGACTTCTGGTGTCTGGGAAAGTTGCTGAGTCTTTGTGTTTTGTAGCATTGAATACAACCCACTCCAGTGTTCTTGCCTGGAGAATCCCAGGGACGGCGGAGCCTGGTGGTGGGCTGCCGTCTTTGGGGTCACACAGAGTCGGACACGACTGAAGCGACTTAGCAGCAGCAGCAGCAGCAGCAGCATTGGATACAGGCCCGTAGAATGTCCCTCATTTTGGGTTTGTCTGATTCCTGGGTTTGGGTTTTGCACTCTGGGAAGGTGTCCCACACAGAAGTGATGTTCAGATGGTCTCATTGTATCGCATGTGAGGAGATACATGCTGTTGATTAGCTGCCTTACTGGCAATGTACAACATTGATCATTTGCCTAAAGTGATGTCTGCAGGCTTCACAGTGGCCGAGTTGCTGTTTTATACTTTGGAATTAAGAGGTATACTGTGGGGAGGTACTTGAAACTGTTAAATACCCCATCACTCAACCAGCACTGACCAGTAGAACTTCGTGCCATGGAGGAAGTACTCTCATTAGCACTACCCTTGTGGTTGGCGTTAGTCACGTGTGGCTGTTGACCCCTTGAAATGTGGATAATGCACCTGAGGGACTGAGTTTTCATTTAATTTTAATTAACAGAAATTTTAATTATGCAGCTGTACATAGCTAATGGCTATAGTATTAGCATTTTAAGTCTCATAGTAGCATCCATTCATGTTTTTTGCCTGAGTCAGTTAATTTGTGATGATTGCCAAATGGTCATTTTCTAATTCCATCTTTATACATTTTAGTTGACTTTCTAAGGAGAAGGATTTCCTTCACTCCTGTTAATATATTACTGTAACGTAAATATACTTAAATTTACTTTTGTATGTTCCTAAATTTGGATGCCAGTTCACATGTTTTATAAATGGGCATTTAGGTATGACTTTTGTAGAATACTTCTGTGTGATCTTACTATTTTTATAAAACTGCTATAAGTCTAAGGTAATGTATATTTTAATAGCTAAAGAATAAGAACCTGCCTTACCATCAGAACATGCTCAGTAGTTTAATCGGTATACAAAGGGCATATTTTATAACCCTCACTAGTGCATGCCAAATATTAATATATTAGTCTAGATAGAAACTTACTGAAGCATCTAGTATGTGGAAAATATTATTGTGCATGGAACAGATTCTGTAATTTTATGTCTTTAAACCTTTATTTCTACATAATGACTATTTTCACAATTCTGGTATTTTAATGTGATTTCTAATGCCATGTGTTTTCAGTAAGACTTTTTCACACTATTTGAAGCTCACTGTTGCTGTTCCCTTCCTTTGCAGGGTAATCTACAATTGCTGCAGAACTGCCTGGCAGTGCTCAATGGAGACACATAAGCCACACTCTTGCCTTCCAGTTAAAAAGGGCTGCCTTCCTTCAGATTTTATTTTTTATTAATGATGTTAGGCATTTACTGCTCACTGGAAACGAAAGAAACAGCTGACAGAGTGCATCTCCTCTCCCTTTTTCTGAAAAATAATGGATCAGTGCCACCCACGGGTCTGCGGGCTGCGTGGTGGCACCTGCGCACCTGCGCCCTGGACAATTGCCCATCATCGTGCCCTCCTCCTCTTCAGAAGTCCAAAGTTCTGTCTTTTTTAAGTAGCCTCTATAACTGTTTATTTTATGAATAGTATTCCTTTTGGCTACCAATCTTATTTACCTTTAAATAATTTCTGAAGTTGAACCCTTTCAAAAATACATGGTTTAAACAAAGATAAGGATTGCCATTACCTTTTTTTTTTTTTTTTTTAATTTTGTTTAAAAAAACATTATACACCACCATAGTTCACTCTTGTATCCTGGTAAAGCATCTTAATCAGACTTATTTTAATTAACGTTTCTTAGAACTTTTGGGACAGGCTTTATGTACTCTTTATAAGTATGATTTCTGAAGAAAAGCAAATGCATTAGTATGTTTGCCTTAAACTTGTAGACTAAACCAACTATTGTCAAATAAACAGTGATAACAGTGATAGTTTTTAACTCTGGTCATTGTATCACTCTCAAATTTGGAGTAGCTATAATCTACTCCTATACTATGCTTTTACAGTGCAGGTCTTAGCTTTTCTTTCTTTCTTTTAAAATGGCATATGGAACCAAGTTCACCGCTTTACAGAAGAATGAACTGCTTCTCTGGGTGCTTTGAGCACTTTGTGTAAGATGGAATTGGACAGAGACAGGTTAGAGACCGCTGTTTGTAAAACTGGAACAGAGACTCTGGTCTAATTTCCAGGATTCCACCTCTAGCTCAGCCAATTAACCATGAGACATATGCCAGAGTATAGATTGGTATGTAGAGAGAAAGAGGCCTGCTATAGGGAATAGTACTTGTCAGTGGGGAAAAGTTGGAATATTTGGAATAAAAGTTAGGGTACAAAGTTAAGGTAATGTCAGTAGCTACTTTACAAATATGATAGACCTTTCTAATGTGAATGAACATTATGTTATTCCTGGTTTAAAATTAGCTCGAGTGGTTGGATTTTTCCACTCTAAGTTGTCTCCCATGTAGAAACCACAGGCATTTGGGTTGGTCACCCCTCCAGTGTGTTCCTAATTGTTTTTGCAAACCATTCTGAAGACCACCTGCCTGGGTCTCAGGGCTAGTTACTACGGTTCCAGACTTCCTCTGCTGCTTGTCTCTTGCCTTGCTGGTGTGCTGCTCAGTGTTCCTCTCTGTTACTGTTGTTCCTCAGTGTGTTTGAATTGTCCATGTTTGTGTTGGCTGAGAGATTGTGTTTTGTCCTCCTTGTGCCCTTCACTGGTGAGAATATGCCCCTGTGATGCCCACCAGTGGGTGAACGTGGGGTGGAGGGCCCCAGCCTTTGGATTCAAGGGCAGTCCCTTCACCAGCTGCCCTTGTGGCCTCAGACCATAGGGTTCACTTGAGCTCTTTGCCTGTTTCTCCACCATGAAGGATATACTGACCTACCTCACAGGGGTGTTGTGAGGATTAATAAATGTTGGTACAGTGCTTTGGAAATGTGAAGATGCTGTGTTAATGCTAAAAAATAGCAAGTTCACAATTTTCTACACAGCCATCAACTAATCTGTTTCTACCAAGGTGGCCTTTTTCTAGGAAGGAAGTACAGTGGAAAGTACATCCCCTGACCTTTTGGTTTACATTTTAGAATGCTTGACGGAATGGGGTAAACTGGAGGTGACGATTATGGGTGTGGGGAGGTGAGGCGTGCTTAATAAATACATGTATAAATGAGTTATTACTATCCAAGGGTCTTGGGAAAGAATGTGTGTTACTCCTTTGAAGTCTTAGGGCAAAAATTTACTTTGTACCTCCAGAACAATTGAAGCATTCCATAGCTCACTGCTAGTCCCTGTTAAAAATAGCCCACCCTGGATTCACTGCTGTCGATTGAGTTGTGGCATTCATAAAGCTTTAGCGTGGCAGAGGTGCAAGAGGAGGACACCTAGTGGCAGAGACAGGACAGCAATGGAAAAAAATGGTTTCCCTCAGGAGATACTCTATGCTTTGAGAGGAAGAGGAGCAACCTGGTCTGTGGAAATGGCTTGGGGAGTCATTGTTGGTTGCAGTGGGAACCAATGATGTGAGAGATTAGGAGTTTATGTGGTGAGCAAGGACAGTGACCAGAGGAAAAGTGAAAAAGGTGAGGCAAGCCTGCCTGAGGCCAGTGAGGCTCCAACTGGATGAGTTTTTTCCAGTGGGCACATAGTGTAAAAGGAGTTGATTTTTCACTGCTTATGGGTAGAGGAGAAATATCAATAACCTCAAGTATGCAGATGACACCACCCTTATGGTAGAAAGTGAAGAACTTAGAGCCTCTTGTTGGAAAGAGTGAAAACACTGGCTTAAAACTCAATATTCAAAAAACAAAAGATCATGACATCTGGTCCCATCCCTTCATGGCAAATAGATGGGAGAGGAGAATGAAACAGTGACAGACTATTTTCTTGGACTCCAAAATTCTGTGGTTGGTGACTGCAGCCATGAAATTAAAAGATGCTTGCTCCTTGAAGAAAAGCTATGACAAATCTAGACAGCATATTAAAAAAACAGACATCACATTGCTTACAAACGTCCACATAAAAAGCTATGGTTTTTCCAGTGAGATGTGAGAAGTGGGCCATAAAGAAGGCTGAGAGCCAAAGAATTGATGCTTTGGAAGAAGCATCAATTGGTGCTGGAGAAGACTTGAGAGTCCTTTGGACAGCAACGAAATCAACCCTGAATGTTCATTGGAATGACTGATGCTAAAGTTGAAGCTCCAGTACTTTGGCTACCAGTGGAAAAGACCCTGATGCTGGGAAAGACTGAGAGCAAGAAAAGAAGGGGGCGACAGAAGATGAGACATTTGGATGGCATCACTGAATGGACATGAGTTTGAGCAAACTTCTATAGATGCATGGTGCAGTTCATGGGGTGGCAAAGAATCAGGAGGACTGAGGCACTGAACAACAACAATAGCTAACAGAAAGCAAGTTTATAGCAGAAAACAAAAAGAGCACCGCTACAAATCCCTTTGGGTATAAAACATTGAAACACACATACCCAGACACCAAGCAAGTCCCTTTTTATCTGTATTCACAAATTACCAGAAGAAAGGACGAGCACACTCCCCCACTACCCCAAGTTATGCAGTCGAGCTTCCCACATTTGGGGAAGTCACAGGAGTCAGCACATCAAGAGTACAATGAATAAGCCTCGCCCTGGGAAGACCACCTTCGTGATTATGGTATCTCCCCTACCAGGTAAGTATGAGTTTCCGCCCACGCACCGCCCAGCACACTCGCGCTCGCTCCATTCTCCAGGCACGGTCACTTCCTCAGCCGACTCTGCACACTCCGGGCCCTCCGCCCCTGCACGCCTGTCGCCGTGGCCTCGCTCAGCCTTAGACCAACCCCAGGAGCCTCCGCGTGTCCACACGCAGGACGCGCAGACCCAGGTGAAGCGGGACCAGCAACCTCTGCATGCCTGCTTATCTACATACCCCACGCCCCTGCGTGGGTGTCTCCGGCGTCCTTTGCTTCGCCTTGGGGACCGCGGAGCCCACTGACCCCACCTGAGACGCGCCGATCTCCGATGGGGGGGGGGGGGGGGGGGAGGCGTGGCGCGTGGCGACAAGTCTGGACCTGCAGAGGGGACCAGGGAAGACGAGCTCGCGGCGTTCGGCGCCCCGCAGTTGAGGGGGGACTGGGTGGGTCCCGGCTTGGGTCTGGTTTCACTTTTCTTTTACTGAAATTGACACGCAACAGAATGTCAATCGGACGTTAAATAGTTAAGAGCAGAGTTTCGTCATAAATTTAGCATGAAATTTAGTCCTCGTCCATGATCTTTCTTTCAGATTATGTAGTAATCTAATCTTGCAACAGCGAAAGAAAATCAGACTATCAGGGCAAAGCGTCCCTGTAAGGGGTAGATGTGTATGGGCTGGGTGAGGCGTTGGATGGTCCCTGAAAATCAAATACACGCAAATATCACGTTTTCATCCTGAAGGACTAGGCTGCCCTTTCAACCGCCAGATTTGTCTTTTCCTCTTCCGTACATGAAGATTATTTCTCGGAATCAAGTGGCTCCTCCCCAAACGTGAGCAAAACGACTGAACGAACTGTTGCGCGATCATGGGTGGTCCGTGCTAGGGAGCAAAGGGAGGCGAGAGGCATGACTGGTGATGTTAAGATTAGGGAAGGCTTCCTGAGGTCCTGACTGCTCAAAGATCCTAGAACACGTGTTATAGCACCCTTTGTTTTCTTCTTCCTTTTTTCTTTTTCTGGTGGGGGCAATGCTAGTTCCCGCGACAGGGATGGAATCGCACGCCGGCGCCGCCCTGCAGTGGAAGTATGGAGTTTTAACCACTGGACAACCCGGGAAGTCCCAAGCACCCTTTTTGATTATTGGTTGTCTCAGGAAGTTTTCTTTCTTAGTGAATATTTCCTAAAAATAGAGGATTTTCTTATCTAACCCCAGTGTTTCTTGATAAAAGTCAAGAAATTAACATGGATACCTTATTTATTCTATAGACATTATTCCATTTGCTCAATTCTCCCAGTAATCCTTTATCAGATCAGATCAGATCAGATCAGTCGATCAGTCGTGTCCGACTCTTTGCGACCCCATGAATCGCAGCACGCCAGGCCTCCCTGTCCATCACCAACTCCCGGAGTTCACTCAGACTCACGTCCATCGAGTCAGTGATGCCATCCAGCCATCTCATCCTCTGTCATCCCCTTCTCCTCCTGCCCCCAATCCCTCCCAGCATCAGAGTCTTTTCCAATGAGTCAACTCTTCGCATGAGCTGCCCAAAGTACTGGAGTTTCAGCTGAAGCATCATTCCTTCCAAAGTAATCCCAGGGCTGATCTCCTTCAGAATGGACTGGTTGGATCTCCTTACAGTCCAAGGGACTCTCAAGAGTCTTCTCCAACACCACAGTTCAAAAGCATCAATTCTTCAGCACTCAGCCTTCTTCACAGTCCAACTCTCACATCCATACATGACCACAGGAAAAACCATAGCCTTGACTAGACGGACCTTGGTTGGCAAAGTAATGTCTCTGCTTTTGAATATGCTATCTAGGTTGGTCATAACTTTCCTTCCAAGGAGTAGGCGTCTTTTAATTTCATGGCTGCAGTCACCATCTGTAGTGACTTTGGAGCCCAGAAAAATAAAGTCTGACACTGTTTCCACTGTTTCCCCATCTATTTCCCATGAAGTGGGGGGACCGGATGCCATGATCTTCGTTTTCTGAATGTTGAGCTTTAAGCCAACTTTTTCACTCTCCACTTTCACTTTCATCAAGAGGCTTTTGAGTTCCTCTTCACTTTCTGCCATAAGGGTGGTGTCATCTGCATATCTGAGGTTATTGATATTTCTCCCGGCAATCTTGATTCCAGCTTGTGCTTCTTCCAGTCCAGTGTTTCTCATGATGTACTCTGCATATAAGTTAAATAAACAGGGTGACAATATACAGCCTTGATGAACTTCTTTTTCTATTTGGAACCAGTCTGTTGCTCCATGTCCAGTTCTAACTGTTGCTTCCTGACCTGCATACAAATTTCTCAAGAGGCAGATCAGGTGGTCTGGTATTCCCATCTTGCCTGTGTTTCGGCCTCACGAAGCCACCTTGGCCCAGAGCAGGCTTCCTGCAAATGTCCCTTCCACCCGCCGCACTGTCCCCGCTGCTTGCGCTGCTGGTGGGATGTTTTTAAGTGAGTGATCGAGGTCCACGCCAAGTGATGTTCTAAAATGACAGAAGTCTCTTTACAAGGAGTCGTCTCCTGAGACCTCTTGGGAAGAGAGAGAACCAGTTCCTCTCGAGTATGGGACCCCCCAACACCCTATCTGCTTACAAATAATGCCCATTTGGGAAAGAAACAGCTACCAAGTGGGGCAAGCAACTTGGCTGTATTCCAAGCCCTGGTTTCACCTGTTCCAAGCTCCTCAGGCTTCTACCTGTACTTTCTTGTCTGGATAACACATAGTAACATCTGGAGCAGCAGTGAAGAGATACCCCATGCCCAAGGTAAGAGAAACCCAAATAAGACGGTAGGTGCTGCAAGAGGGCATCAGAGGGCAAACACACTGAAACCATACTCACAGAAAACTAGTCAATCTAATCACACTAGGACCACAGCCTTGCCTAACTCAATGAAACTAAGCCATGCCCGTGGGGCAACCCAAGATGGGCGGGTCATGGTGGAGAGATCTGACAGAATGTGGTCCACTGGAGAAGGGAATGGCAAACCACTTCAGTATTCTTGCCTTGAGAACCCCATGAACAGTATGAACAGTAATCCTTTATAGCAAAGGGAAATTCAGAATCACGTGTTACATTATGTATCCTGATGTTTTAACAAATTTTAATCTGATATAACTCCCAGCCCTGTCTTTTTTATTTCATTATGCAGGCATTTTTGAAAATTACAGGCCAGTTATTATTGTGTAGAATAGCCTTTGATTTTTAAATTGTCCTGTATGTCCTCCTAATTACATTCAAGTATGTATTTTTTGACAGGTAGACAACATAAATGATACTGTATCCGTTTACAGGTTGAATTATGTCTGTGTCCTGCCACCCCTCCCCCAGGAAAAAAAAACAACACACCTCAATATACTAATCCCTGGTACCTATGAACATGACCTTATTTGGAAATAGAATCGTTGTACATATAATTCAGTCAGTCCAGTCACTCAGTTGTGTCCAACTCTGTGACCCCATGGACTGCAGCAGGCCAGGCTTCCTTGTTCATCACCAACTCCCAGAGCTTGCTCAAACTCATGTCCATTGAATTGGTGATGTCATCCAACCATCTCAGCCTCTGTCCCTTTCTCCTCCTGCCTTCAATCTTGCCCAGCATCAAGGTCTTTTCTAATGAGTCAGTTCTTCAAATCAGGTGGCCAAAGTATTGGAGTTTCAGCTTCAGCATCAGTCCTTCCAATGAATATTCAGGACTGATTTCCTTTAGGATTGACTGGTTGGATCTCCTTGCAGTCCAAGGGATTCTCAAGAGTCTTCTCCAACACCACAGTTCAAAAGCATCAATTCTTCGGCCCTCAGCTTTCTTTCAGTAAAAGTTCAGTAAGGTGGGCCCTAATCCAGTAAGAATATTGCCCTTATAAGAGGAAAATGCTGTGTAAGGACAGAGATATATAATGCCATGTAATGACAAAGGACAGATTGCAGTGGTCTTGTAGTGGTGGTCTTGCAGTGACTTGTAGCTGCAAGTCACGGATTGACTGTTACCTCTAGAAGCTAGGAAAAAGCAAGGACAGAGTCTACCCAGAATCTCAGAGGGAGCATGGTCCTGCTGACACCTTGAGTTTGGATTTCTAACTTTCGTAACTGTGAAAAAATTAATTTCTGTTGTTTCAAACCACCCAGATTGTGGTACTTTATTATGATAGCCCTATCAAGTTAATCCAGTGTCCTCCTGTGGGCATCACATTGGCAGCATGTGAAGCCAGTTTGTTCAGTTACTGATGGTGTTAACATTCATTATTTGGTTAGGGTGGTGTATCAGCCATCTACTGCTGTGTAACAAATTACTCTAAAACTTAGCAATTTAAAATAGTAACCATGTGGGTGACTTCCTTGGTCCCCTGGTTAAAAATTGCAGAGAAACTAAGCCTAGGCAATGGTGACTAAGACCTGACTCAGGCAAATAAATAAAGTGATTAATTAATTTAAAAAATAGCAACCATGTTATTTGCCCACCATCCTTTGGGTTATCAATTGCAGTTGGGCTCAGCTGGGCTGTTCTGTGGCATTGACGTAGGCTCACTAATACAGCTGCAGTCAGCTTGTCGGACAGTTGAGGCAGGTTGGTCTAAGGGCCTCAGCAGACATATTTCATCTTCACTCCCATATTTCATCCTCCAATAGGCTAAGTCAGACGTCTCATGGTGGTCTCAGGACAGCAAATAAGAGCAAATCCTGATAAGCAACTACTTTTCAATCTTCTGTTTCCATCGCATTTACTGTTCCATTAGCAGTGGTTCCGAAGATCTCCGGGTGGTAGCTCTGCTCCATAAATAGATTAAGATGGTTGGGAAGGTTTTCTGTCTCCCCGAGTCTGCACCTGCAGAGACCATATGAAAGACAGGGACGGAGAGACAGAGATTGGGAGGTTGAAGCATTATGACTGGGAGTAACAGAGACTGTGACCTTCCTTTAGGGGGCAGAGCTGGGGGCTGAGCCGGCATTGAGGGGGTTTCAGAAAGGGTGCCCTGCTGTCCCTGACTCTGTGACGGCCTGGGTGCTTGTTGGCCGCGCTCCAGGGCTTTTGGAGCGCAGCTGCTGTTTGCTGGGCCTGGGCGGGAGTGGGGGTGGGAAAGCGAATAAAAGCCCGCGGCGGAGGCCACCACGCTGTGGGCCTGTGTGCGGCCTATGGGCAGGAGACGGCGCAGGCGAGTCCCCAGGCCACGGCCAACGCGGGATGTGCGGGTGTCCCCGAAAGGCTTTCCCGCCTCTGGCCAAGAAGGAAGGTCGCTGCGCTGCCGCAGGATGTCGGGCGGGGCAGAGGCGCCGGGGGCGGGGTGCCTTTCTCTGGGGAGCAAAAGCAACCAGCACCTCCTTCGAGCCGGAATCGAACCAGCGACCTAAGGATGACCACACGTGTCGGATCTACAGTCCTCCGCTCTACCAGCTGAGCTATCGAAGGGTGCGCGCCACCAAGTGGCCGGGGACCTTACTTTTTCCAGAAACGCTGCAACACCACACTGGGACGCCCGAGGTGAGACCATCCGGGCTGGTCGGAAACCCCTTTGAAGAGAGCGTTTAAGTGCCCTTTAAGTGCTCTTCAAGTGTCGTTAGTTCAAAATACTCCTTTGAATAAAATGGTATTATTTGCTGTGGCACGTTGTGCCGCCCTTCAAAGCCAGTATCATCTTGCCTGCACTCCGCGGATCGCCTATGGATCTCCCTGCTTTAGCTCTATCACCTTTACAGCCAGAGTGACCTTCTCTCATTTTTTAGGAGTGTGGGAAAGAGGGTTTAGATGAAGCCGCTTCTCTTCTGGAAACTTCTGGTTCACTCAGACTTGAACCCTTACAATGGTCTACAAGACCCTCAGTTCTTGTCTCCACACAGTCACCTCTCTCAGTTTCGGTACCACTCTTAAATTTTGTTCTGTATTCAGGACCTCCTTGCTATTCTCCAGACCCACTGGTCTAGCTGACCTTTTGCTAGGGATGCTCTTCCCAGACAGCCCCATGACTAGCCCCCTCCTCCCTCCAGTCTGCTCACGTTGTCACCTTCGCCAGGGAGCCTTTCTGACCACCGAAATCAACACAGCAACCTGCCTCCTTATAGCAACTCCCATCCCCTTTTCCTCCTTGGTTTTTTTCTTTTTTTTCTTTTTCATAGCTCTGGTCACACAGAGTCGGACACGACTGAAGTGACTTAGCAGCAGCAGCAACATACTAATTAATTTACCTACTGTGTCTCTTGTCAATTTTCTCCCACCCCACACCCCTTTCTCTAAGTAAAATATGAGTATCAAGAGGCCTTTTTGTTGCCAAATTCCTGAACAGTGTCTGGCATGGGGTATTCAACACATAGTTGTTGAGTGGAAAAGTGCCCAGTACTGTCAAAGAGAAGATCAGGATATAAAAGAAGGGGCCAGTAGCCAGGGTTTGCCCAGGGGGATGTGCAGAAGTATCTTCTTTGGTCACAAAATAGAGCAAGGTAGCAACCCCTCCAAACCATTTCCTGCACTAAGAGACTTGACCAGACTCAAGCCTGGCTTTCAGCAGCATAAGGTCCTGTCCCTGCCTTGACCTCCACCCCCATTAAAATGTCTGTCTGATCCCAGACATAGAAAACAAACTTATGGTTACTAAAGGGGAAAGGTGGGGAGAAGACAGAACTGGGGATTAACATATCCACACTACTATATATAAAACAGATAAAAGAGCACCTACTGTATAGCACACAGGACTATACTCAATATTCTGTAATAACATGCGAATAGAGTCTACAGTATATATAATACATATAATCCTGTCTCAAAAAATCTAACACCTGACACAGGCCCCTGATCTCCGTTTTTTCTTTCTTTCTTTCCTTTGGCTTCTGTATGCTGCATTTTAGTTCCTGGCCAGGGTAACCCCTGCCCCCATGCAGAGCTCAGAGTCTTAACCACTGAAGCGCCAGGAAGGTAGCCTAACTGCCCTTTGTTAGAGCATTTAACAGGGTTTGCAATTGTAAAGATGGTTCTCTTACGGCCCAAAGGGTCTCTCTCAAAGACTGGGAGCCATTCCTTTGAAGTGTAAGCAAGAAGGATAGGGCATCTGTCTCCCACTTTCTGTGCGAGGACCCATCCTAACTTCAGTAACTGCCCGCTGACAAACACGGCTGGCCTGCCTCTCTACTGACCACCTCTGTGGTTTTTCACTGCTGCCTCTTCTGAGCCCCCTCCCCCTCATCCTCCCTTTAAAACGCTCCGATCCCCTCGCCCATTTCGGAATGGAGCTCGATCAGCTCTTTCCCCTGCTGTCAGTATTCACTGAATAAAGTCTGCTTTCAGCACTTTCTCTACGGTCTGCTGTGTTTCTCTTTGACCGAGTCAGATCGGAAAGGACCAAAGGACACCTGGGGGGCCGCTCAGTGTCTGCCCGTTGGGGCAGCAGGCGGGGGTGGGGGTTGGGGTGGGATACGGGGGCGAGGCCCAAGGTCAAGGGCTCCTGACCCCGAGCACCGCGCTCCGGGAGCCCCCGCCTGAGGCGGTGGAGGCGAGCGCTCGCGCTCTCACCTGGTTTTCTCCCTGCAACAGAATCCCGAGTTTTCCTTCCAGCATCACTAGGATAGGCTACATTATCCGAAGCACTTTCGTCACTTTTATTTAGAGAGACACCGTGAATAAACATAACCACGCTTTCCTATTAAGGAGGCTTTAGTGCTTAATGTCAACCGGTAAATAGGTCTTTTCTGAGCTTTCCATGACTAGAAAATGAGTTCAGACAGGCGACTGCAAAAAAGGCCTGATATTTTCTTCTTGCTGAAAGGAAGGTGAGACCAGACCCGAGTCCAGACCCACCCCTCAACTGAGGGGCACTGCGGTCTCGTGTCTTCCTAGGTTCCCACTCCAGGTCCAGACGGGTCGCCGCTCGCCCACCGGCGAGTCTCGGGTGGGGTTAGTAGGTCCCGCGCCCCCGCGTGGAAGAACATGACATCCGGGGCATCCCGGCAGGGGGCGTGGCGTATGTAGATGAGCGGCGCGCGGAGGCTGCTGGTCCCACTCCTCCCGGGTCTCGGTGTCCTGCGTGTGCACACGCGGAGGTTCCTGAGGTTGTTCCCCGGGTGGGCGAGGCCGGGCCGGGGACGAGCAGGAGCTGAGTGTACGGAGATGGTGCGAGGAAAGTGACCGTGCGTGCAGAGTGGGGCGAGCTCGAGGGTGCTGGGCGGTGGGTGGGCATCAACTCATACTTACCTGGCAGGGGAGATACCATGATCACGAAGGTGGTTTTCCCAGGGCGAGGCTTATCCATTGCACTCCGGATGTGCTGACCCCTGCGATTTCCCCAAATGTGGGAAACTCGACTGCATAATTTGTGGTAGTGGGGGACTGCGTTCGCGCTTTCCCCTGATTAATCTGGTTTGATTGTAATAGAAGAATATGGATAACTGCGTATTCGTGTTTCTTAGTTTTCTAGTGTTTTCTGATATAGTCTTTTCTGATATATTTTGTTTTTCTAACTTACAGTTTTGTGATTCTTCGGTTAATAAAATAAACTGTTTTGAATTGGAATTTTTGGCTTTATCTCATTTTTCTCTCAGAGATTCTTTTGCAAGCATTATTTTTCCAACAACTGTGGGTTTTTTCAGCGTTACCTGGTTAGGTGGGAAAAGGGGTTCCTGTTTGATTAAAGACCTCTCGAAGCAAGCTTTGCCGTTTGTAGTATTAAAAAGGCGAGGGAAAGACATACAATATATGTAAATCATTTATTGTTTCAGTCATGCCTAATTGCGATCACTTGTACGGCAGCAAGCCAGGCTTACCTGTTCTTCACTATCTCTGCTCATCAAGTCGGTGGTGCAATTCAACCATTTCATCATCGTCCTGTATGTCACCTCTTTTTCTCCTGCCTTCAATCTTTCTCAGCATCAGGGTCTTTTCAAATGAATCAGCTCTTCGCATCAAGTGGCCAAAGTATTGAAGCTTCAGCATCAGTCTCTCCAATGAATATTTAGGGTTGATTTCATTTAGGATTGATTCGTTTGATCTCGCAGTCTAACGGACTCTCAAGAGTCTTCTATCACTTACATGTGGAATCTGAAAAAAAAAAAAGTCTTTATAAAACGAAAACAATCACAAACAAATCTGTGGGGCAGGGATAAACTAGGAGTATGGGATTAATAGGTAGAACACTGTATAAAAAATAATATACTACATAGCAATTGAACTATATTCAATACCTTATAATGGAAAATAATCTCAACTGTACACCTGAAATTAACACAAGATTGTAAATCAACTAGTTTAATACATTAAAAAAAAAAATTTTTTTTTTAAGAACCTGGAGGGAATTCCCTGGAGATCCATGTTTAGGACTCCAGGTTTTCACTGATGGGGTAGGACATCAGTCCCTGATAAAAGAACTAAGATCCCTAAACTTGTGCAGGCCCCACCAAAAGGCAGGTTTTTTACATGTACAAGAGAACCCCCAAAGGAAGATGGACTGTAGCCCGCCATGAGATTCTTCCGGCAAGAATACTGGAGTGGGTTGCCATTTCCTTCTCCAGAGGATCTTCCCGACCCAGGGATCGAACCCACGTCTCCTACATTGCACGCAGATGATTTACCAACTGAGCTATGAGGGAAGCCCTAAAGGAAGATAAATACCCCCAAAGTGGCTAAGTGCTTCCGTTTATTGGCCCTGGCTCCTTTTGCTGGAGAATGATACTTAGAAACTAAAATCTGAGTCCTCTTGTTGATGAATACTGGTGTGTCATTGCTATTAAGTCCTGTACCTATTTTATTCAATGGATTATATTCCATTATCATCATTACCCTGATTTGGCAGTGGGACTCCTTTGAAACTGGCTCCTGTGAGCTTGATATGCCCACAAACCAGTCACCGTACATTTCTTCACTTTTTGGCACATCGGCACTTTTCCAGGTTTGCATGTTCCGAAACTAAGAGCCTCACTTCCCGTGGAAGCTGATGTGCCCCTTCGCCCTCCTGCCCACCATGACTTCCGGTCGCAGCGAGGCTTCCTGTGAAGTGATGGAGAAGGCTATCAGGCTCAGAGCATCCAGGCTTAACCAGGCCTGTAGGTATCCAGCCTTGGCTGCCCTCCTTCGCCCACCTACCCCAATTCCTGGACATAAGGGGCTGCTTCCTGGAAGAGGTCAAGGTTCTGTGGACTTCCTGGAGACGGGGCTGGAGTCCAGAGGGAGGGGCAGAGGGCACGGGTGTCCAGGTTGGACTCTACAAACATTTCAGATCCCACTGGTGTGTGTCCACCACCCAAGATCGCTAGCCCACCCAGCAAAAGTCCTCCAGAGGCACAGCAAGCCACAGTGAAGTGGCCTTCCCTCAGCCCAGTGTGTTGCCACTCCCTGACCAGGCAGCGGGCACCTCTGCCCCTTTGAGGTTGGGGGACAGTGCCTCAGAGCATCCCTGCCAGTTTCTGTGACACCCGGACCAGAATAGTTGGCCATGCTGGTAACCAAAACCCACACCCCTTCCCACTTCCCCAAACCCAGGTCCCCATGGATTCTACACCTCCACATCCCTTCGGGAATAGATCCAACAAAAGCCTAAGGTTCTTTTTTTTGGCCCCATCTGCTGGTCTTTACAGATGGTATCATTCGAGGCTGGGGTCTCTGCATCCGCAGAGCAACGGACCTTTCTGGAAGGGCACCGGTCAGACTGCAGCGGCACAGCCCTCTAGGCCCGGGCAGACTCCAAAGACTCCAGGTCGGCGCATATTAGCAGTGGGACGATTAGAAGGGCTGAGACCAACAGGGGGTGGGGGTGGGGGTGTGACCACGGGAGTTTGCCAGGAGAGGAAGCAGAAACAGTCTCCAGTTTGAGAGGCAGTTCAGTTCAGTTCAGTTCAGGCGCTCAGTAGTGACAGACTCTTTGCGACCCCATGGACTGCAGCACGCCAGGCTTCCCTGTCTTTCACCAACTCCTGGAGCCTACTCAAACTCATGTCCATTGAGCCGGTGATGCCATCCAACCATCTCATCCTCTGCCTTCCCCTTCTCTTCCTGCCTTCAATCAGAACCAGAACCAAAAAAGGCCTCAGGGGTCGGGGACGGCAGCTGCGGGCCCCTGAGGTTTCAGAGAGCCACACTGCCATCGGCTGGTGAGTTTGGGTAGAGCAGGGGCTTAGGGGACGAGGAGGATCACGGGAAGGGGGCTCAGCTCACTGGACGGCCCGCACCAGCTGCTCGAAGGCCTCATCCACGTTGAGGCGCAGTTTGGCAGAAGCTTCGAAGTAGGCCACGTGGTGGGAGGCACTGAAGGTGGAGGCTTCAGATCGGGGGACCTGGGGCGCGAGGGGGGGATACGGAGGAGTCAGGGGCCTGCAGTCAAGGCTAGTCCCAGCCGGGGGTGGGGGGAGGCAGAAAGACGCACTGTGTGCTCTAACTGGGGTAACATACTGCGGAGGCTCAAGTGTAGAGTCCTCTGAGATGGACTCCACCTGTAAGCAGTCTCTGGAGTTTCCCTCCCACAGGAAGGGAGGGAGAAAGTACCACTCCCTGCTGTTCTCTGTACCCACACCCAAACCAGTCTGTCCCCAAAGTGAAGCTGCTCCTTCTTGATGACAGTCCAGCCCATTTCCTTCTGGGTGCTCTCTCCACTTCAATCTCTTTCTCCCAATTTAGCCTTAAGGACCCAGCACTAAAGTTAGCCACCTGGTGAGAACCTCCCCTGCTTTTCACTGGGGAGCAAAAGCAACCAGCACCTCCTTCGAGCCGGAATCGAACCAGCGACCTAAGGATGACCACACGTGTCAGATCTACAGTCCTCCGCTCTACCAGCTGAGCTATCGAAGGGTGCGCGCCACCAAGCGGCCGGGGACCTTACTTTTTCTGGAAATGCCGCAACACCACACTGAGACGCCCAAGGTGAGGTCGTCCGAACTCGTCGGAAGCCCCTTTGAAGAGACCGGTGTGCTCGCCGCCAGGGCGCCAAGTGCGGGTGCGAGGACCCGGCAATCCTGCGGGGTGGCTGCGGCCCGGCCTTTGTGTCGGCTGGCATCGGGGCAGCGAGTTTCAAGATGCCTCGTTTTCTCTCCGCCGTCCCTCTTTCTACAAGTGGGGACCGCTCCCTGAAAGCGCGGAAGAGAGCTAGGGGAGAGGCGTTGGGAAATGGATGCGCGCGTGGGGGCGGGAGGCCGGGCCGAGGAGAGGGCACCGCGGAGCCGACTGCCAACCGCCTAGGCAGCCACCTGGTGCTCTTTAAGTGCCGTCAGTTCAAACTACTGTTTTGGTCAAAATGGTATTATTTGTTGTGCCGCCCTTCAAAGCCAGTATCATCTTGCCTGCACTCCGCGGATCTCCTATGGATCTCCCTGCTTTCGCCCTCCCACCTATACAGCCAGAGTGATTTTTCTCTCCTTTGCTAGGGGAGTGTGGAAGAGGGGTGAGGGTGGGATGTGGAGGGTTTAGATGAAGCTGCTTCTCTTCTGGAAACTTCTGGTTCACTCAGACTTGAACCCTTACACAGGTCTACACGACCCTCAGTTCTTGTCTCCACGCAGTCACCTCTCTCAGTTTCGGTACCATTCATACATTTTGTTCTGTATTCAGGACCTTCATGCTATTCTCCACACACTGCTCTGTCCTTTTGCTAGGGATGCTCTTCCCAAACAGCCCTATGACCAGTCCCCTCCCAGCCCCCCCCACCCCCCAGTCTGCTCACATTGTCACCTTCTCCAGGGAGCCTCCCCTGACTACCGAAATCATCACAGCAACCTGCCTCCTTATAGCAGTTCCCCATCTCCTTTCCTTCCTCCATTTTTTATTCTTTTTTCATAGCTGTTAACATCTAACATACTAATTAATTTGCCTACGGTGTCTATTGTCAATTTTCTCCCACCTCCACACCCTTTCTCTAACTAAAATATGACATTTTAGTCTAAAACATTTTGCCTTACACCTGAAACTAACACAACGTTGTAAACAACTATATTTCAATTAAAAATAATTTTAAAAATTCCTCTCTGAGAAAGTCCGAGACCTGACACAGGCCCCTGTCATCCTTTTTCTTTCTCTTTTGTCCGCGCTATGCTGCATTTTAGTTCCCTGGCCAGGGTAACGCGTAAGCCCGCACTGGGCGCTCAGAGTCTTAACCACTGAAGCGCCAGGAAGGTCGCTTGACTGCCCTTTGTTAGAGCATTCATTTAAAAGGGCTTGCAATTGTGAAGATGGTTCTCTCTTAGTCCAAAGGGTCTCTCTCAAAGACTGGGAGCCATTCCTTTGAAATGTAAACAAGGATAGGGCCTCTGTCTCCCACTTTCTGTGCGAGGACCCATCCTAACTTCAGTAACTGCCCGCTGACAAACACGGCTGGCCTGCCTCTCTACTGACCAGCTCTGTGGTTTTTCACTGCTGCCTCTTCTGAGCCCCCTCCCCCTCATCCTCCCTTTAAAACGCTCCGATCCCCTCGCCCATTTCGGAATGGAGCTCGATCAGCTCTTTCCCCTGCTGTCAGTATTCACTGAATCAAGTCTGCTTTCAGCACTTTCTCTACGGTCTGCTGTGTTTCTCTTTGACCGAGTCAGATCGGAAAGGACCAAAGGACACCTGGGGGGCCGCTCAGTGTCTGCCCGTTGGGGCAGGAGGCGGGGGTGGGATGCGGGGACGAGGCCCAAGGGCAAGGTTTCCTGACCCAGAACACCGCGCTCCGGGAGCCCCAGCCTGATGCGGTGGAGGCGAGCGCTCGCGCTCTCACCTGGTTTTCTCTCTGCAATAGGACCCCGGGCTTTCCTTCCAGCGTCACTAGGATAGACTACATATCCCGAAGGACTTTAGTCACTTTTACTTAAAAAGACACCGTGAAGAAACGTTACCTTGCTTTCCTATTAAGGCGGCTTTAGGGCTTAACGTCAAAGGCAATGGCAACCCACTCCAGTACTCTTGGCTGGAAAATCCCACGGACAGAGGAGCTGGTAGGCTGCAGTCCATAGGGTCGTGAAGAGTCGGACACAACTGAGCTACTTCACTTTCATTTTTCACTTTCGTGCATTGGAGAAGGAAATGCCCACTCCAGTGTTCTTGCCTGGAGAATCCCAGGGACAGGGGAGTCTGGTGGGCTGCCGTCTATGGGGTCGCACAGAGTCGGACACTACTGAAGCGACTTAGCAGCAGCAGCAGCAGCGCTTAACGTCAACAGGCAAATAGCTCTTTCCTGAACTTTCCATGACTAGAAGATGAGTTCAGAAAGGGGAGGGCAAAAATGGGCTAACATTTTTGCCGAAAGGAAGGTGAGACCAGACCCGAGCCCCGACCCACCCCCTCAACTGCGGGGCACCGCGAGCTCGCGTCTTCCCAGGTCCCCCCGACTGGTCGCCAGTCGCCCACGCGCTCCCCTCACGAGACACTGGCGAGTCTCGGGTGGGGTTAGTATGTCCCGCGCCCCAGCGTGGAAGAACATGACATCCGGGGCATCCTGGCAGGGGGCGTGGCGTATGTAGATGAGCGGCGCGCGGAGGCTGCTGGTCCCGCTCCTCCCGGGCCTCGGTGTCCTGCGTGTGCACATGCGGAGGTTCCTAAGGTTGTTCTCTGGGTGGGCGAGGCCGGGCCGGGGGACGCGCAGGGGCATAGGGGGCGGAGGTGGTGCGAGGGAAGTGACCGTGCGTGCAGAGTGGGGCGAGCTCGAGGGTGCTGGGCGGTGGGCGGGCATCAACTCATACTTACCTGGCAGGGGAGATACCATGATCACGAAGGTAGTTTTCCCAGGGCGTATCTATTGCACTCCGGATGTGCTGACCCCTGCGATTTCCCCAAATGTAGGAAACTGAACTGCATAATTTGTGGTAGTGGGGGACTGCGTTCGCGCTTTTTCCTGAGTCTTTTTTGGTCTTAAAGGCAGCTGCTACCATAGGTCTCGCGGTGGAGTTTTTGTTTACGTTTAATAAGCTAGTAGTCTTAAAAAATGTACGCAAGTGTAAAAATTGTGTTCTTGGGGAAAAGTGGGAAGTAACTATAGAAAATACAAGTATATGCTCTTTTTTTTTTTTCTTTTTTTCTTACTGTACTCACTTCACTGTAATGCCCTATCACTCCCTATTTGGAGAAAAATAATGTGAACAGCTTAAAGCGTCTGCCTGCATTGCGGGAGACGTGGGTTCTAATCCCTGGGTAGGGAAGATCCTCTGGAGAAGGAAATGGCAACCCACTCCACTATTCTTGCCTGGAGAATCCCATGGAAGGAGAAGCCTGAGGGGCTACAGTCCACGGGATCGCAAAGAGTTGGATAGGACTGAGCGACTTCACTTTCACTTTTCTTCAACTACCTATTTTTCTTCATTCCCAATATCCAGTCACGTCTTGACTTTTGTTAAAATTCTTGCCAAATGTCGAACTTGTCTCCCATTCTCATCTTCATGGCGACTGAGTTCAGGTATTTATCTAATTACAGCCTGTGTGAAACTTTCCTTGTAATTCATGCCTCCCAAAACTTACTTTTTATTTTTTTTATTTTTAAACTTTATATAATTGTATTAGTTTTGCCAAATATCAAAATGAATCCGCCACAGGTATACATGTGTTCCCCATCCTAGACCCTCCTCCCTCCTTCCTCCCCATACCATCCCTCTGGGTCGTCCCAGTGCACTAGCCCCAAGCATCCAGTATCGTGCATCGAACCTGGACTGGCATCTCGTTTCTTACATGATATTTTACGTGTTTCAATGTCATTCTCCCAAATCTTCCCAATGGGGAAGTAAAAATGGGGGAAAAAAATGGGAAGTAACTATAGGAAATAGGAGTGTATGCTCTTTTGTTGAATAGCACCACGGACTCACTGCATCTGCGTTTGCTTGAATTCTAGGAGTTTGTGAAGTACGATTGAGCAATTGAACTGAAGTATACGTATTCTGACATTTTTGTCACATGCTTTGCTAGGTTATGATCTTTTGCTTTTTAACCTTGTTAATTTGCTGTTTTGTAGAGGCAATGGCACCCCACTCCAGTACTTTTGCCTGGAAAATCCCATGGACGGAGGAGGCTGGTAGGTTGCAGTCCATGGGGTCGTTAGGGTCGGACACGGCTGAGCAACTTCACTTTCACTTTTCACTTTCCTGCATTGGAGTAGAAAATGGCAACCCACTCCAGTGTTCTTGCCTAGAGAATCCCAGGGTCGGGGAAACCTGGTGGGCTGCCGTCTATGGGGTCCCACAGAGTTGGACACGACTGAAGCGACTTAGCAGCAGCAGAGGTTTTTCAGGGGTTTTCAAGGCAAGAATACTGAAGTTGTTTGCCATTCCCTTCTCCAGTAGAACATATTCTATCAGACCTCTCCAGCATGACCAGTTTGTTTTGGGTGGCGGCATTGCTTAGTTTCATTGAGTTAGGCTGTGGTCCGTGTGATCAGATTGGCTGGTTTTCTGTGATTAAGGTTTCAGTGTGTTTGCCCTCTGATACCTTCTCGCAACACTTGTCTTAACTTGGCTTTCTCTTACCTTGGACGTGGGGTATCTCTTCACGGCTGCTCCAGCAAAGTGCAGCCGCTGCTCCTTCCTTTGGATGAGGGGTATCTCCTCAGGGTAGCCCCTCCTGACCTTGAACGTGGAGTATCTCCTTTCAACCCTCCTGCACCCGCGCAGCTGCTGCTCCTTGGACGTGGTGTTGCTCCTATTGGCCACCGCCCGTGACCTCAAGTGTGGGATAGCTCCTCTCCGCCCCCACCCCTGACCTCGGAAGTGGGGTAGCTCCTCTCGGCCGCAAGATGGTTAAACAGTGGAAACAGTGTCAGACTTTATTTTGGAGGGCTCCAAAATCACTGCAGATGGTGACTGCAGCCATGAAATTAAAAGACGCTTACTCCTTGGAAGGAAAGTTATGACCAACCTAAGATAGCGTGTTAAAAAGCAGAGACATTACTTTGCCAACAAAGGTCCGTCTGGTCAAAGCTATGGTTTTTCCAGTGGTCATATATGTATGTGAGAGTTGGACTGTGAAGAAAGCTGAGCGCCGAAGAATTGATGCTTTTGAACTGTGGTGTTGGAGAAGACTCTTGAGAGCCCCTTGGACTGCAAGGAGGTCCAGCCAGTGCATCCTAAAGGAGATCAGTCCTGGGTGTTCATTGGAAGGACTGGTGCTAAAGCTGAAACTCCAATACTTTGGCCACCTCATGCAGAGTTGACTCATTGGAAAAGACCCTGATGCTGGGAGGGATTGGGGGCAGGAGAAGAAGGGGCTGACAGAGGATGAGATGGCTGGATGGCATCACCCACTCGATGGACATGAGTTTGAGTAGACTCCGGGAGTTGGTGATGGACAGGGAGGCCTGGCATGCTGCGACTCATGGGGTCGCAAAGAGTCAGACACGACCGAGCGACTGAACTGAAGGTTTTTCTTTTAAGCTTTCTAATTTGCCTGCCATCGAGTTGTTTTCTATTGCCTGATACTCCCCCCCACCCCCCAGCCCAGTAAATAGCAGTTGTGTATTCGGCAGCAGGAGAAAACCTCAGAGCAAAAGACTGACTTGTACTTTTGAGATGTTTGAGGCGAAAAAGGCAAGTTCTGTGTCTGTGCAAAGAAGGCTTAGCAGTGAGTGAAGGTGATGAGCTTCTATATAGCAGTGGGGTTGGCTTCTCTGGACAGGAGCAGATCGTGAACAGGTTCTAATCTGGTGCTGCAGGTATTAATAACTTGGTTGTGAGGTTTGGAAGGACTCGTTGGATGGGACCGGGTTCTGTAAGTTGCCAGTCATTTGCTCGTCCTGGAGGGTTGGCGGGTAGAGAGTATATAATACACAGCTGTGGACAAATTCTAGGCTTTCAGAAGGGGCTGGGACAGCATTATCCCCACTCTCAAGATGTAGGCATGTGATGACAGCGAAGACCTGTTTATGAAGCCCTTCCAAAACAAGGGGCTTGTGCTTCTAATGGACTCAGAAGACCAGGCAAAACCCTGGCCATTTGCTAAGGTTTTTCATAAGTGCTGTATAGAGTCTCCTGACTGCCCAGGAAAAAAAAGGAGACTGCCACTGTAAGACTTGGAATCACAATCCTGATGTGGGCCTTTCCTCTAGTGATAATGTTGCCCTTCCCCATCCTGATAGCTCAGTTGATAAAGATAAAGCTATCAGGCAGGCTTCCCTGATAGCTCAGTTGATAAAGAATCTGCCCGCAATGTGGGAAACCTGGGTTTGATCCCTGGCTTGGGAAGATCCCCTGGAGAAGGGAAAGGCTATCCACTCCAGTATTCTGGCCTGGAGACTTCCATGGACTGCATAGTCCACAGGGTTGCAAAGAGTCGGACACGACTGAGAGACTTTCACTCACTTCATCATCCAAGTCAGTTCTGGCCCAGGCTCTCTGGCCCCATAGGCACTGGGACATGTAATGTGTAATGGAAGATGAATACTAAATCAGAAAAAAAAATTCCCCTGTGCAAAAAAGGGAAAGATATTTACTCCTCTTTCTCAAACTGTTTATTCTTTTGTTTTTGTTTTGGTCTGTGCCAGACTTAGTTTTGGCTTTCGGGCTCCTTGTTGCAGCGTGTGGGATCTAGTTCCCTGAGTAGGATGGAACCCAGACCCCTGAATTGGGAGTGTGGGATCTTAGCCCCTGGACCAATAGGGAAGTCCTCCCCGTTTCTTAAAAAATTTGCAAATACATGTTCTGTCCTTTTGAGATACATAGATACATAGTGTTTTTAACAGCTAAACAAATCTTTTGTCAGTGTTGCAACCTAAGAATGTTTGTTTTGGGCCTTTGAAGCCATCTTTTTGAAGTGTGAACATCAAGGAAATGCTCCATCTCCCTCTACCTCAGGGAGTTTAGCTAAAGTGGCTGGCTCCATGTTGTAATGACCTGCTTGCCATGGAGATACGAGTTTTATTTCCTTTTGGATAAAGGCACACGGATGGCCACTCCAATTACCAGTTGAATTTAGAATGAACTGTGTAGCAAATGGTGCTGTCAAGTCCTCCTATTGAGGACAAGTTCTTGAAGACGTATATGTAATGAGTTGTATCTGCCTGCATATATAACAGGCAACATTCTTATTGTTATGGGGTGAATTGTGTCATTCCCCCTGCCCCAAGATTCATATATTGAGGCCCTGGCCCTCACGTGACTGTATTTGGAGACAGGGCCTTTAAGGAGGTAAATTAAGATTAAAATGAGGTCATAAAGGTGGATCTCTTAATTCAATATGACTGATGTCCTTAATTGGAGATGTGAGGGACAGCTGCAAGCCAAGAAGAGGCCTCATGAGAAAGCAAAGCTGCCAATATCTTGGTCTTGGATTTACAGCTCCTCAAACTGGGAAATGTTCGTATTATTCAAACCTCCCTGGCAGTCCATGATGTTTTATTACGGCGGCCCAAACTGAATGATATCCTGTCTTTGCAGTCTATTTGGTGCATTTCTTGTGATGTACATTACAATGTGGTTTAGTAGTTTTTCAGTAAAAATATTTTCTTTCTTTCTACTTTCGTGGAGAGGATTCCCTGGTTTGACAGGAGATGGTATTCTCAATGGTTTGGCATCGAGGACAAGTGTTGGTTTGGTGGTTCTTGACTTGACTGAATCGGGTAAACGTCTTGTGGTCTCACAACAGTCAGGTAAGAAAAGACCCTGAGTTATTTTAATTTAAAAGTCTCCCTTTTAGGACTTCCCTGGTGGTCCAGTGGTTAAGACTCCATGCTTCCAGTGCAGGGGGCATGGGTTTGATCCCTGTTAGGGAAACTTCTGCATGCCATGTGGTGTGGCAAAAAAAAAAAGAAAGCCCTTTTTCAGCCCTCTGCTCTTTTCAAATTCTAGCTGGAGGAACCACCCGCTTCAATATCAACATATTAAGTAAGCATGGGTAACATAGGTTCTAAAATTCTCAGGATCACTATTAGCATTGAAGGTAAAAGAAATATGTCTGTGTGTGTGTGTGTGTATGTATGTATATATATATATATATATGTATATATATATATATATATATATATATATATATATGCCAGCTTCCCTGGTAGCTCAGATAGTAAAGCATCTGCCTACAATGCGAGAGACCTGGGTTGGATCCCTACGTTGGAAAGATCCGCTGGAGAAGGAAATGGCAACCCACTCCAGTATTCATGCTTGGAAAATCCCATGGACCGAGGAGCCTGGTAGGCTAGAGTCCATGGGGTCCCAAAGAGTCGGACACGACTGAGTGACTTCACTTTCACTTTTCATTGCTCTCATCAGGGCTTCCCTGGTGGCTCAGATGGTAAAGCGTCTGCCTGTAATGAGGGAGACCTGCGTTTGATCCCTGGGTCGGGAAGATCCCCTGGAGAAGGAAATGGCAACCCACTCCAGTTCTCTTGCCTGGAAAATCCCATGGATGGAGGTGCCTGGTAGGCTACAGTCCATGGGGTCACAAAGAGTCAGAAATGACTGAGCGACCTCATGCATATCTAACTATCTATCTATCTATATATATATATAGTCAGTCTGTGGCTCAGATCATGAACTCTTTATTGCCAAATTCAGACTTAAATTGAAGAAAATAGGGAAAACCACTAGACCATTCAGGTCTAAATCAAATCCGTTATGATTATACAGTGGAAGTGAGAAATAGGTTTAAGGGCCTAGATCTGATAGATAGAGTGCTTGATGAACTATGGATGGAGGTTCATGACATTGTACAGGAGACAGGGATCAAGACCATCCCCATGGAAAAGAAATGCAAAAAAGCAAAATGGCTGTCTGGGGAGGCCTTACAAATAGCTGTGAAAAGAAGAGAAGCGAAAAGCAAAGGAGAAAAGGAAAGATATAAGCATCTGAATGCAGAGTTCCAAAGAATAGCAAGGAGAGATAAGAAAGCCTTCCTTAGCGATCAATGCAAAGAAATAGAAGAAAACAATAGAATGGGAAACACTAGAGATCTCTTCAAGAAAATCAGAGATACCAAGGGAACATTTCCTGCAAAGATGGGCTCGATAAAGGACAGAAATGGTACGGACCTAACAGAAGCAGAAGATATTAAGAAGAGGTGGCAAGAATACACAGAAGAACTGTACAAAAAAGATCTTCACGACCCAGATAATCACGATGGTGTGATCACTGACCTAGAGCCAGACATCCTGGAATGTGAAGTCAAGTGGGCCTTAGAAAGTATCACTACGAACAAAGCTAGTGGAGGTGATGGAATTCCAGTTGAGCTATTCCAAATCCTGAAAGATGATGCTGTGAAAGTGCTGCACTCAATTTGCCAGCAAATTTGGAAAACTCAGCAGTGGCTACAGGACTGGAAAAGGGCAGTTTTCATTCCAATCCCAAAGAAAGGCAATGCCAAAGAATGCTCAAACTACTGCACAATTGCACTCATTTCACACTCTGGTAAAGTAATGCTCAAAATTCTCCAAGCCAGGCTTCAGCAATATGTGAACCATGAACTTCCAGATGTTCAAGCTGGTTTTAGAAAAGGCAGAGGAACCAGAGATCAGATTGCCAACATCTGCTGGATCATGGAACAAGGAAGAGAGTTCCAGAAAAACATCTACTTCTGCTTTATTGACTATGTGAAAGCCTTTGACTGTGTGGATCACAATAAACTGGAAAATTCTGAAAGTGATGGGAATACCAGACCACCTGACCTGCCTCTTGAGAAACTTATATGCAGGTCAGGAAGCAACAGTTAGAACTGGACATGGAACAGACTGGTTCCAAATAGGAAAAGGAGTACGTCAAGGCTGTATATTGTCACCCTGCTTATTTAACTTCTATGCAGAGTACATCATGAGAAATGCTGGGCTGGAAGAAGCACAAGTTGGAATCAAGATTGCCGGGAGAAATATCAATAACCTCAGATATGCAGAGGAGAAGGCAATGGCACCCCACTCCAGTACTCTTGCCTGGAAAATCCCATGGACGGAGGAGCCTGGTGGGCTGCAGTCCATGGGGTCGCCAGAGTCGGACACGACTGAGCGACTTCACTTTCACTTTTCACTTTCATACATTGGAGAAGGAAATGGCAACCCACTCCAGTGTCCTTGCCTGGAGAATCCCAGGGACGGGGGAGCCTGGTGGGCTGCCGTCTATGGGGTCGCACAGAGTTGGACACTACTGAAGTGACTTAGCAGTAGTAGCAGCAGATATGCAGATGACACCACCCTTATGGCAGAAAGTGAAGAGGAACTCAAAAGCCTCTTGATGAAAGTGAAAGAGGAGAGTGAAAAAGTTGGCTTAAAGCTCAACATTCAGAAAACTAAGATAATGGCTGCTGCTGCTGCTGATGCTAAGTCCCTTCAGTCATGTCCAACTCTGTGCGACCCCATAGGCGGCCTCCCACCAGGCTCCCCCATCCCTGGGATTCTCCAGGCAAGAACACTGGAGTGGGTTGCCATTTCCTTCTGCAGGAAAGTGAAAAGTGAAAGAGAAGTTGGTCAGTCATGTCCGACTCTTAGGGACCCCCCATGGACTGCAGCCCACCAGGCTCCTCCATCCATGGGATTTTCCAGGCAAGAGTACTGGATTGGGGTGCCATTGCCTTCTCCGAAGATCATGGCACCTGGTCCCATCACTTCATGAGAAATAGATGGGGAAATAGTGGAAACAGACTTTATTTTTTTTGGCTCCAAAATCACTGCAGATGGTGATTGCAGCCATGAAATTAAAAGACGCTTACTCCTTGGAAAGAAAGTTATGACCAACCTAGATAGCATATTCAAAAGCAGAGACATTCCTTTGCCAGCAAAGGTCTGTCTAGTCAAGGCTGTGGTTTTTCCAGTGGTCATGTATGGATGTGAGAGTTGGACTGTGAAGAAAGCTAAGCACAGAAGAATGGATGCTTTTGAACTGTGGTGTTGGAGAAGACTCTTGAGAGTCCCTTGGACTGCAAGGAGATCCAACCAGTCCATTCTGAAGGAGATCAGCCCTGGGATTTCTTTGGAAGGAATGATGCTAAAGCTGAAACTCCAGTACTTTGGCCACCTCACTCGAAGAGGTGACTCATTGGAAAAGACTCTGATGCTGGGAGGGATTGGGGGCAGGAGGAGAAGGGGATGACAGAGGATGAGATGGCTGGATGGCATCACCAACTTGATGGACATGAGTTTGAGTGAACTGTGGGAGTTGGTGATGGACAGGGAGGCCTGGCGTGCTGCGATTCATGGGGTCACAGAGTGGGACATGACTGAGCGACTGAACTGAACTGAACTACTCTTCAATTTCTTGGAAGTGTTTTACTTTCCATCTGGTGATAGCATAGTAGAAACCCGGTTTTTTGGGCCACCTTTCTACTTGTTCCTTTTCCTCCATGGTTCTCATATAGAACAAGTTCTCTGACTTGAGAAACACATATTATTTTTTTCTCCTTTTAAAGTACCGGGGAGACCTGCTGTACATATTAAAAGCTATCATGTCCTGTGCTATAGATGCCATGTTAGTGGAGCTCCTTGGAGAAAAAGACCCCTAATTTGGTAACTATGTACCTCCTGAAAGAAGAGATGGATGGCCAAGAGTGACTATCTCACACTTCACTGGAAAAGCCCTCCAAACAGAGACAAATCCATGTATGGAGCTGGGCCTTAGCAAATGACGACACTTTTTTAGTTTGAGATAGAGAACAATTAACAAAACTTAACAATCAAATTAAGGAGAAAAAAGAGAATTTTATTCTAGTCAAACTGAGGATTATAACCCAGGATAAGCTCTGAGACAGAAATCCAAGGCACAGTCACATATATTTTTCAGAACAAAGAATCATACATCAAAATAACATACTGACATTTTACATAAAGTTCACCAAAGATGCATAGTTCAGGTAAGCATGTACAAATCAGGCAGCAAGCCACCATACCCTTTGACACAGCTGGGAAAGAATGCCAGCCTTCTGAGAAGTTACATCGCTGTTGTCAGAAGAAAGGGAGGGAAAAAATGGTCTTTATGGCCCAGCAGGCATTTCCACCTCTAAGGAGACCTGGTTAATGTATAATACACGTCACACACTAGGGAGGGCCCAATATGGGCAGGGACTATGTTATGCTTAAATTTTTTGTCCTGTTTATACATTCAGTTCCATCAGAATCAATAATTTACCAAAAGGATAAGCTATGGTCAGGTGTAAAACAATATCCTTTGTCAAGAATTCAATTAAAAGGGGGCTTCCCTGGTGGCTCAGTGGTAGAGGATCTGCCTGCCAGTGCAGGAGACACAGGTTCCATCCCTGGTCAGGGAAGAAACTACATGCTGTGGAGCAACTAAGCCCGTGCGCCACTACTGAGCCTGTGCTCTAGAGCCCATGAGCCACAACTACTGAGTCCATGATCTGCAACTACTGAAGCCCGCGTGCTAGAGCCTGTGCTCCAAAACGAGAGAAGCCACCACAATGAGAAACCCACACAGCAACTCAGACCCAACACAGCCAAAAACAACTAAGTTTTAAAAAAGAATTCAATTAGAAGGAATAAACCAGTTTTTAAAAAATTAGAAAAATGAGAATTTTAAAACAGCGCTCACCTTGTAAAGAAGTAACAAATTTGATAATTGACTAATATGTAGATTTATACAAGATCTCAGAAAAATTAATTTATTATTCCGTTAATGTTAAGGCCTGTAAGCTTCTGCTGCTGCTAAGTTGCTTCAGTCATGTCCGACTCTGCGCGACCCCATAGACGGCAGCCCACCAGGCTCCCCCGTCCCTGGGATGCTCCAGGCAAGAACACTGGAGTGGGTTGCCATTTCCTTCTCCAATGCATGAAAGTGAAAAGTGAAAGTGAAGTCGCTCAGTTGTATCCAACTCTTCGAGACCCCATGGACTGCAGCCTACCAGGCTCCTCCATCCATGGGATTTTCCAGGCAATTTTAACCCTGCAGTTATCCTGACTTCAGTACCATCGTCTGCGAGGTTTATCTGTGTAGTTGATCTGAGTTCTGGTTATTTTTCTGTCCCCCTAATGGCAGAGTCTTTGTTTTCAAACACAGAGTCCTATATTGATGGCAAAGGATTCCTCAAGGGTTTCAGGACTCTTCTATTTTCTGTAGGAAAAAAACAGAAATTTATGGGAAAACTTACAGAACTATGTCCCAGCAGAAGGGTCTGTAATTGTAGATGATTTTCTAACAGTCTCCTAAAGGACACTGGAAAACCAACACCTCAGCTTTGTTCCAGCTCCTTGCTTCACAGAGAAACAAGGCCTCACTAGACAAATTGTAGGATTGTGAAACAGAAGTAAAATATTGCGGATTCATTTTGATATATGGCAAAACCAATACAATATTGTAAAGTTAAAAAATAAAATAAAAATAAAATGGCAAAAAAATAAATAAATAAAATATTTAGGGTATGTTGTCAATCGAAGGCTGCAAAGTGTTACAAGCTAGGAGTCACCTAATTTTTCAGTGAAGCATCTAGTACAAAAAAGAAAAGACAGTTTGGGGTCAGGTACAAGTACTAGTCAGGTAGGGACTTCCCTGGTGGCTTAGCGGTAAAGAATCTGCCTGCTATGCAGGAGACCTGGGTTCAATCCCTGGGTCAGGTAGATCCCCTGGAGAAGGAAATGGCAACCCACTCCAGTATTCTTGCCTGGGAAATCCCATGGGCAGAGGAGCCTGGCGGGCTACAGTCCATAGAATCACAAAGGGTTGGAAACAACTGAGCGACTAAACCACCACCAGCACTAGTCAGGTACTTAGATGGTAGGTTTCAGCTTTTCCAGAGGCAAAACTTCTGACAAAGCACTGCGTGGGAATTCCCCAGATCAGATTCAGTTGCTCAGTCATGTCTGACTCTTTGCGACCCCATGAATTGCAGCACGCCAGGCCTCCCTGTCTATCACCAACTCCTGGAGTTCACGCAGACTCACATCCATCGAGTCAGTTATCTACTGGTTTGGTCCCTAGAAAAAAGATTTTGAAGAAAAATCAGCTATTTCCCCCCAACTTTGGGTATTCCAATTTTTAGAAAGAAAACTTTTCACTTATTTTGTTATGAAAACAAAGTTGTGTTAATGGAATTTTAAGTCAAAAGTTGGGATTAGGCTATAAACCTAATAGTATGGTTCTCAGTTCTTGGTTTTAGTGTCCTGGAAGTGCCTACTTGTGTGCTTTTCAGCTGCAGCAGCAGCTGCCACACTTTTTGAAGGCTCAAACCCTGACCTTGGGTTGCTTATTTGCTATCAAAGTGAAAGAGAAAATCAGTTGGATTCATATTTCCCATGTGAAGCCAGTTAAATACCTTAGGAAAACCAAAGGGTGATTTACACAAGAACTTGACACTTAAATTTTCTGGAATAACTGACATTGGAACTGAGCTGTACTGAAAAGGTAATGATTCTTTCCTACAGATACATGTTTCCAGTCAATGCCACTTTGCACTCTCAGAAATGGTTTGTATTGAAGTTGAACAGCTGTCATTGGTGATTATTGGCAGAGCACTTTTTATAATATCAAAATAAATCTAACTTGAATCCATGTCCTCAAGCACTAAATTTGACATGAAAACAATTTTAATTGAGTACAATGTTGTGTTAGTCTACTCTACAGCAAAATGACTGTTATATATACATTTTAAAATATATATTTGCTCCAGTCAATGTAAGTACTTGACTTAAATATGAGGTTAACTCTAAAAGCTGACTTAAATAAAACCCAACATTCAAAAAAACTAAGATCACATGGCATCCAGTCCCATCACTTCATAGCAAATAGATCGGGAAAAGTGGTAACAGTGACAGATTTTATTTTCTTGGGCTCCCAAGTCGCTGGAGAGGGTGTCTGAAGCCACAAAATTAAAACATTTGCTCCTTGGAAGGAAAACTATGACAAACCTAGACAGCGTATTAAGAAGCAGAGACATCACTTTGTTGACAAAGGTCTGTATAGTCAAAACTATGTTTTTGTTTTTCCCCACTAGTCATTTATAGATGTGGGAACTGAAAGATAAGAAACATCAAGCACCAAAGAACTGATGCTTTCAAACTGTGGTGATGGAGAAAACTCTTGAGAGTCCCTTGGACTGCAAGGAGATCAAACTAGTCAACCTGAAAAAAAGAAAGTCAATTCAGAATACTCACTGGAAAGACTGATGCTGAAGTTGAAGCTTCAACTTGGTCCACCTGATGCAAAAAACCTGATGCATTGGGAAAGAACCTGATGCCGGGAAAGACTGAGAGCAAGAGGAGGAGGCAACTGAAGAATGAGATAGTTACATAGCATTATCGATTCAATGAACAAAAACGAGTTTGCTCAAACTATGCTCAATGTGTTAAGGGACAAAACACCTGACATGTTCATAGTACCTTAAAAATAGACACGACACACCAAGTCTCAAATAGCTCAAACACTGCAGACTTAAAAGAACATCTGAAATAGTCAAAAACTCAGATATGCTCTATCACTTGTTCAAGTGAACAAGTAAAACTTTTTACTTGGCAAAATCTCTCATTGCCTTAAAATCTGTTTAACAGAAATTAAAAAATAGTTCACAAGTATTAATTTTATGTTTATCACAAGCCTGAGAACAGTTCAGTTCAGTCGCTCAGTCGTGTCCGACTCTCTGCGACCCCATGAATCGCAGCACGCCAGGCCTCCCTGTCCATCACCAACTCCCGGAGTTCACTCAAAGCCAGTCTGTCGCGTCGGTGATGCCATCCAGCCATCCCATTCTCTGTCGTCCCCGCCCAGCATCCCGCCGCCGACCCCTCCCAGCATTATGGTTTTTTCCAATGAGTTAACTTTTCCCATGAGGTAGCCAAAATACTGGAATTTCAGCTTTAGCATCATTCTTTTCAAGAACACCCATGACTGATCTTGCAGTCCAAAGAGTTTTCAAGAGTTCCCACAGTACAGTTTAAAATGCATTAACTCTCCGGCGCGCAGCTTTTTTCCACAGTCCAACTCTCACATCCGAGCATGACTACTATAAGACAAACCTTAACTACACAGACCTTTGCTGGCAAAATAATCTGTTTCTGAACATAATACCGATATAACTCACAAATTTCTAAGGAATAAACTTCTTAAAAGAAAGTTGGTAAGGACTAATCTTTATATTACCCATTATTCAAAAAAAATTGTAATGTCACAAACTGTAAAATAAACCTGAAAACGCTTGAGCTTATTATTTATAACACTTATGTATCAGGGGAAAGCACGAACGTAGCCCCCACTACCACAAGTTACACAGTCGAGTTTCCCACATTTGGGGAAATCGCAGGAGTCAGCACATCTGGAGTGCAATGGATTAAGTCTTGCCCTAGGGAAAACCACCTTCGTGACAATGGTATCTCCTCTGTCAGATAAGTATGAGTTGATACCCACCCACCGCCCAACACCCTCGAGCTCGCCCCACTCTGCACGCACGGTCACTTCCCTCGCACCACCTCCGCACACTCAGCTCCTGCTCGTCCCCGGCCCGGCCTCGCCCACCCGGGGAACAACCTCAGGAACCTCCGCGTGTGCACACGCAGGACACCGAGACCCGGGAGGAGCGGGACCAGCAGCCTCCGCGCGCCGCTCATCTACATAACCACGCCCCCTGCTGGGATGCCCGGATGTCATGGTCTTCCAGGCGGGGGCGTGGGACCTACTAACCCACCCGAGACTCGCAGGTGTCTCGTGAGGGGAGTGCGTGGGCGAGTGGCGTCCAGGCGTGGGGGGGGGTACCTGGGAAGACGTCAGCTCACGGTGCTCCGCAGTTGAGGGGGTGGGTCGGGGCTGGGGTCTGGTCTCACTTTCCTTTCAGCAAAATATCAGCCCATTTTTGCCCTCCCCTCTCTGAACTCATCTTCTAGTCATGGAAATTTCAGGAATAGAACTATTTGCCGGTTGACGTTAAGCCATAAAGCCGCCTTAATAGGAAAGCGTGGTAATGTTTCTTCACGGTGTCTTTTTAAGTAAAAGTGACGAAAGTGCTTCGGGATATATAGCCTATCCTAGTGATGCTGGAAGGAAAGCCCGGGGTCCTATTGCAGAGAGAAAACCAGGTGAGAGCGCGAGCGGTCGCCTCCACCGCCTCAGGCGGGGGCTCCCGGAGCGCGGTGCTCGGGGTCAGGAGCCCTTGCCCTTGGGCCTTGCCCCCGCATCCCACCCCCCACCACCCCCGCGTGTTGCCCCAACGGGCAGACACTGAGCGGCCCCCCAGGTGTCCTTTGGTCCTTTCCGATCTGACTCGGTCAAAGAGAAACACAGCAGACCGTAGAGAAAGTGTTGAAAGCAAACTTTATTCAGTGAATACTGACAGCAGGGGAAAGAGCTGACCGAGCTCCATTCCGAAATGGGCGAGGGGATCGGAACGTTTTAAAGGGAGGATGAGAGGGAGGGGGCTCAGAAGAGGCAGCAGTGGAAAACCAGAGCTGGTCAGTAGAGAGGCCGGCCAGACGTGTTTGTCAGCGGGCAGTTACTGAAGTTAGGATGGTCCTCGCACAGAAAGTGGGAGACAGAGGCCCTATCCTTCTTGCTTACACTTCAAAGGAATGGCTCCCAGTCTTTGACAGACGCTCTGGGTTGTAAGAGAACCATCTTCACAATTGCAAGCCCTTTTAAATGAATGCTCTAACAAAGGGCAGTCAAGCGACCTTTCTGGCGCTTCAGTGGTTAAGACTCTGAGCGCTCAATGTGGGGGGCGGGGCACGGGTTACCCTGGCCAGGGAACTAAAATGCAGCATAGCGCAGACAAAAGAGAAAGAAAGAAAAAGGGATGACAGGGGCCTGTGTAAGGTGTCAGACTTTCTCAGGAATTTTTTTTCATAACTTTTTAAATTGAAATATAGTTGTTTCGGAGAAGGCAATGGCACCCCACTCCAGTACTCTTGCCTGGAAAATCCCATGGACGGAGGAGCCTGGTAGGCTGCAGTCGATGGGGTCGCTAAGAGTCGGACACGACTGAGCGACTTCACTTTCACTTTTCGCTTTCATGCATCGGAGAAGGAAATGGCAACCCACTCCGGTGTTCTTGCCTGGAGAATCCCAGGGACGGGGGAGCCTGGTGGGCTGCCGTCTATGGGGTCGCACGGAGTCGGACACGACTGAAGCGACTTAGCAGCAGCAGCAGCATAGTTGTTTACAACGTTGTGTTAGTTTCAGGTGTAAGGCAAAATGTTTTATATATCATATTTTAGTTAGAGAAAGGGGTGTGGAGGTGGGAGAAAACTGACAATAGACACCGTAGGCAAATTAATTAGTACCTTAGTTGTTAAGAGCTACAAAAAAAGTAAATAAAAAAAATCGAGGAAGGAAAGGAGATGGGGAACTGCTATAAGGAGGCAGGTTGCTGTGTTGATTTCGGTAGTCAGGGGAGGCTCCCTGGAGAAGGTGACAATGTGAGCAGACTGGAGGGAGGAGGGGGCTGGGCATAGGGCTTCTGGGAAGAGCATCCCTAGCAAAAGGTCAGCTAGACCAGTGTGTGGAGAAGAGCATGAAGGTCCTGAATACAGAACAAAATTTATGAATGGTACCGAAACTGAGAGAGGTGACTGCGTGGAGACAAGAACTGAGGGTCGTGTAGACCTGTGTAAGGGTTCAAGTCTGAGTGAACCAGAAGTTTCCAGAAGAGAAGCAGCTTCATCTAAACCCTCCACATCCCACCCCCACCCCTCTTCCACACTCCCCTAGCAAAGGAGAGAAAATCACTCTGGCTGTAAAGGTGACAGAGCGAAAGCAGGGAGATCCATAGGAGACCTGCAGAATGCAGGCAAGATGATACTGGCTTTGAAGGGCGGCACAACGTGCCACAGCAAATAATACCATTTTGACCAAAAGAGTAGTTTGAACTGACGGCACTTAAAGAGCACCAGGTGGCTGCCTAGGCGGTTGGCAGCCGGCTCCGCGGTGCCCCTCTCCTCGGCCCGGCCTCCCGCACCCCACGCACCCATCCATTTCCCAACGCCTCTCCCCTAGCCCTCTTCCTCACTTTCAGGCCGCGGTCCCCACTTGCAGAAAGAGGGACGGCGGAGAGAAAACGAGGCATCTTGAAACTCGCTGCCCCGATGCCGGGCGACACAAAGGCCGGGCCGCAGCCACCCCGCAGGACTGTCTGGTCCTCTCACCCGCACCCGGACTCTGGCAGCGCGCGCACCGATTTCTTCAAAAGGGCTTCCGACCAGAGTCCCAGTGTGGTTGTGCATCGTTTCCGGAAAAAGTAAGGTCCCCGGCCACTTGGTGGCGCGCACCCTTCGATAGCTCAGCTGGTAGAGCGGAGGACTGTAGATCCGACACGTGTGGTCATCCTTAGGTCGCTGGTTCGATTCCGGCTCGAAGGAGGTGCTGGTTGCTTTTGCTCCCCAGTGAAAGGCACCCCGCCCCCGGCGCCTCTGCCCCGCCCGACATCCTGCGGCAGCGCAGCGACCTTCCTTCTTGGCCAGAGGCGGGAAAGCCTTTCAGGGACACCCGCACAGGCCCGCGTTGGCCGTGGCCTGGGGACTCGCCTGCGCAGTCTCCTGCCCTTAGGCCGCACGCAGGCCCACAGCGCGGTCTGCCGCCGGCCGCGCCCTCTCCGCTTTTATTCGCTTTCCCACCCCCGCCCCCGCCCCCGCTCAATGCGCCCAGGCCCACCAAACAGCAGCTGCGCTCCAAAAGCCCTGGAGCGCGGCCAACAAGCACCCAGGCCATCACAGAGTCAGGGACAGCAGGGCACCCTTTCTGAAAACCCCTCAATGCCGGCTCAGCCTCCAGCTCTTCCCCTCAAAGGAAGGTCACATTCTCTGTTTCTCCCAGTCACAGTCTTTGAACCTCCCAACCCCCCTCTCTCTCTCTGTTCCTTTCATATAGTCTCTGCAGGTGCGGGCTTGGGGCGACAGAAACTTTCCCAGCCATCTCTCGGGGCAGAGCTGCCACCCCAAGATCTTCCGAACCACTGCCTACCCTAGTCCTAGGCACCCGCAGGAGCAAAAGTCAGCAGGGCTCTCAGTGGGCCTGACAGTCTTGATGAGAAATTCCGCGGCTAATTCAGGTGTCCTGTCCGTCTGAGGACCGGAAGTGCCCCCCGGGGAAGCCTCAGCTTTCATAGGCCGTTGCACCTATCCCTGTAGCCGCTGGAAGGTTCAAGTTCCTGCGGAAAGAACAAGGATTGCTCCCACTCTGTAGAAGGTGGGAAAAGCGCCCCCACCATTCTGCTACATTTGATGGAGGAGAGATCAGTTCAGTTCAGTCGCTCAGTCGTGTCTGACTCTTTGCGACCCCATGAACCGCAGCACGCCAGGCCTCCCTGTCCATCACCAACTCCCGGAGTCCACCCAAACTCATGTCCATCAAGTCGATGATGCCATCCAACCATCTCATCTCTGTCGTCCCCTTCTCCTCCTGCCCTCAGTCTTTCCCAGCATCAGGGTCTTTTCCAATGAGTCAGCTCTTCGCATCAGGTGGCCAAAGTAGAGATGACAGCAGAAGTACAGACAAGAGCTCAGAGAGCCCTGAGTCGGGAGCAACGGGAGCTGATGGCAGGGAGAAGGGTGGAGGGTGGGATGGGGGGCATGTGGGGAGATGTTAGCATGAGGGGCACATAAATTCACCTAGTTGCACATACCACTAGCCTGTGGGTTCTGACCAGGTGGCTAACTTTAGTGCTGGGTCCTTAAGGCTAAATTGGGAGAAAGAAGAGGATGAAGTGGAGAGAGCACCCAGAAGGAACTGGGCTGGACTGTTACCAAGAAGGAGCAGCTTTATTTTGGGGACAGATTGGTTTGGGTGTGGGTACAGAGAACAGCAGGGAGTGGTACTTTCTCCCTTCCTATGGGAGAGAAACTCGAGACTGCTTACAGTTGGAGCCCATCTCAGAGGACTCTCGGCAGAACACCGAAGGCAGCGAGGCTCTCTGAAACCTCAGGGGCCCGGGGCTGCTGTCCCTGACCCTTGAGGCCACAAGCCATATTTTGGTTCTGGTTCTGATTGAAGGCGCGAGGAGAAGGGGAAGACAGAGGATGAGACGGTTGGATGGCATCACTGGCTCAATGGACATGAGTTTGAGTAGTCTGCGGGAGTTGGTGATAGACAAGGGAAGCCTGGCGTGCTGCAGTCCATGGGGTCGCAAAGAGTCAGACATGACAGTGCCTGAACTGAACTGAACTGCCTCTCAAACTGGAGACTGTGTTTCTGCTTTGTCTTCCTCTCCTGGCAAACTCCTGTGGTCACCCAGCACTTCTCATCTCAGCGCTTCTCATTGTCCCACTGCTAACTAACATGCTCTGACCTGGAGTCTTTGGCGTCTCCCTGGGCCTAGAGGGTTGTGCCACTGCAGTCTGACCAGTGCCCTTCCAGAAGGGTCCATTGCTCTGCGAATGCAGAGACCCCAGCCTCCAATGATACCATCTGTAAAGACCAGCAGATGGGGCCAAAAGAAAGAACCTTAGGCTTTTGTTGGATCTATTCCTGAAGGGATGTGGAGGTGTAGAATCCATGGGGACCTGGGTTTGGGGAAGTGGGAAGGGGTGTGGGTTTTGGTTACCAGCATGGCCAACTATTCTGGTCCGGGTGTCACAGAAACTGGCAGGGGTGCTCTGAGGCACTGTCCCCCAACCTCAAAGGGGCAGAGGTGCCCGCTGCCTGGTCAGGGAGTGGCAACACACTGGGCTGAGGGAAGGCCACTTCACTGTGGCTTGCTGTGCCTCTGGAGGACTTTTGCTGGGTGGGCTAGCAATCTTGGGTGGTGGACACACACCAGTGGGATCTGAAATGTTTGTAGAGTCCAACCTGGACACCCGTGCCCTCTGCCCCCCCCTCTGGACTCCAGCCCCCTCTCCAGGAAGTCCACAGAACCTTGACCTCTTCCAGGAAGGAGCCCCTTATGCCCAGGAATTGGGGTAGGTGGGCGAAGGAGGGCAGCCAAGGCTGGATATCTACAGGCCTGGTTAAGCCTGGGTGTGCTGATTGCTTTTGATAGCCTTCTCCATCACTCCACAGGAAGCCTCGCTGCAACCCGAAGTCATGGTGGGCAGGAGGGTGAAGGGGTACATCAGCTTCCACGGAAGGTGAGGCTCTTAGTAGTGGAACATGCAAACCTGGAAAAGTGAAGAAATGTACAGTGACTGATTTGGGGGCATATCAAGCACACAGGAGCCAGTTTGAAAGGAGTCCCACTGCCAAATCAAGGTAATGATAATAATGGAACATAATCCATTGAGTAAAATAGGTACAGGACTTAATACCAGTGACACACCAGTATTCATCAACAAGAGGAACCAGATTTTAGTCTCTAAATGTCATTCTCCAGCAAAAGGAACCAGGGCCAATAAAAGGAAGCACTTAGCCACTTTTGGGGGTATTTATCTTGCTTTGGGGGTTCTCTTGTACATGTAAAAAAATCTGCTGTTTTTGTTTTCGGGCTGCACAGCTTTCAAGATCTTAGTTCTTTGACTGGGGATTGATGTCTTGCCCCATCAGTGAAATCCTGGAGTCCTAAACACTGCACTGCCAGGAAATTCCCTCCACATTCTTTTTTACATTTTTTATATATTAAACTAGTTGATTTACAATCTTGTGTTAATTTCAGGTATACAGTTGAGATTCCTTACCATTATAAGTTATTATAAGATATTGAATATAGTTCAATGTGCCATGTAGTAAAATCTTATTTTTTTTATAGTGTTCTATAACTGTTAATCCCATTCTACTAGTTTATCCCTGTCTTTTGCCTCCCCCTCTTCTCCCTACTCCCCCTTGATGCCTGTTTTCTGTTTGTGATTGTTTCTGTTTTATAAGTAAGTTGACTTCCTTTTTTTTAGATTCCACATATAAGTGATATAAAAAAAACTCTTGAGAGAGTCCCTTAGACTGTGAGGAGATCAAACGAATCAATCCTAAAGGAAATCAGTCCTGGGTGTTCATTGGAAGGACTGATGCTGAAGCTGAAACTCCAATACTTTGGCCACCTGATGCGAAGAGCTGACTCATTGGAAAAGACCCTGATGCTGGGAAAGATTGAAGGCAGGAGGAAAAGCAGTGACAGAGGATGATGAGCTAGTTGGATGGCATCACCGACTCAATGCACATGAGTTTGAGCAACCCTGGGAGACTGTGAAGGACAGGTAAGCCTGGCATGCTGCAGTCCATGTGGTCGCAGAGTCAGGCACGACTGAAACAGTAAGTGATTTTACAGATATTATATTTGTCTTCATCTGATCTGCTTAGTATAACCTCTAACACCTATTCAGTTCAGTTCGGTTCAGTCGCTCAGTCGTGTCTGACTCTTTGGGACCCCATGGACTGCAGCACGCCAGATCTCCCTGTCCAACTCCCGGAGTTTACTCAAACTCCGTGTCCATTGAGTCGGTGATGCCACCCAACCATCTCATCCTCTGTCGTCCCCTTCTCCTCCCGCCTTCAGTCTTTCCCAGCATCAGGGTCTTCTCCAATGAGTCAGTTGTTCACATCAGGTGGCCAAAATATTGCAGTTTCAGCTTCAGCATCAGTCCTTCCAATGAATATTCAGGACTGATCTTCTTTAGGATGGACTGGTTGGATCTCCTTGCAGTCCAAGGGACTCTCAAGAGTCTCCCCCAACGCCACAGTTAAATTCTTCAGTGCTCAGCTTTCTTTATAGTCCAACTCTCACATCCATACATGACTATTGGAAAAACCACGGCTTTGACTAGAGGGACCTTTGTTGGCAAAGTAATGTCTCTGCTTTTTAATATGCTGTCTGGTTGGTCATAACTTTTCTTCCAAGGAGCAAGCGTCTTTCAATTTCATCGCTGCAGTCACCATCTGCAGTGACTTTGGAGCCCCCCAAAATACAGCCTGTCACTGTTTCCATTGTTTCCGCATCTATTTGCCATGAAGTGATGGGACCAGATGCCAGGATCTTAGTTTTCTGAATGTTTTGTTCCAAGCGAACCTTTTCTCTCCTCTTTCACTATCATCAAGAGGCTCTTTAGTTCTTCTTCGCTTTCTGCCATAAGGGTGGTGTCATCTGCATATCTGAGGTTATTGATACCTCTCTCTTCCTTTCCCGATTTGGAACCAGTCTGTTGTTCCATGTCCAGGTCTAACTGTTGCTTCCTGACCTGCGTATGGCTGACCTCAAGAGGCAGGTCAGGTGGTCTGATATTCCCATCTCTAAGAATTTTCCAGAGTTCGTTGTGATCCACACAGTCAAAGGCTTTGGCATAGTCAATGAAGCAGAAGTTCTTCCTGGAACTCTTGCTTTTTCCGATGATCCAACGGATGTCGGCAATCTGATCTCTGGTTCCTCTGCCTCTTCTAAATCCACCTTGAAGAGCTGGAAGTTCAGGGTTCACGTACTGCTGAAGCCTGATTTGGAGAATTTTGAGCATTATTTTACTAGCGTGTGAGATGAGTGCACTTGTGCGGTAGTGTGAGCATTCTTTGGCATTGCCTTTCTTTGGGGTTGGAATGCAGACTGACCTCTTCCAGTCCTGTGGCCAGACTGCTGAGTTTTCCACATTCAGCACGTTCACAGCATCTTTTAGGATTATGAAATAGCTCACCTGGAATCCCATCAACTCCACTAGTGAAGGTCCTAAGGCCCACCCACTTGACTTCGCAGTCCCGGATCTCTGGCTCTAGTTGAGTGGTCACTGCTGCTGCTGCTGCTGCTAAGTCGCTTCAGGCGTGTCCGACTGTGTGCGACCCCATAGACGGCAGCCCACCAGGCCTCCCTCCTCCCTTGGATTCTCCAGGCAAGAACACTGACTGGAGTGGGTTGCCATTGCCTTCTCTGAGTTGAGTGATCACACCACTTCACTACTTTCTGTGTAACACCTATTATTCAAAGTGTTGTAAACTTAACAGAGACCCTTTCCCCAAATGGGGAAAGTGACAAGCGTTCGTAAGAAGAGTTACTACTGGAAGTACAACTGAGAAGATTCCATGGTTTGAACGATTAAGCACATCACACTCAACTTTTCTGTGCATCACCAGTACAAGTAACGAAACACACTGCGTAATGCCGAAGTGATAGAAACTTTATTAGAAATACGCAGCAACCGCCGAGAGAGCAGACTACGTAGCCACTATAAGCTCGTCTATTCTTCATAAACCGTGTTGATCAGGGGAAAGCGCGAACGCAGTCCCCCACTACCACAAATTATGCAGTCGAGTTTCCCACATTTGGGGAAATCGCAGGGGTCAGCACATCCGGAGTGCAATGGATAAGCCTCGCCCTGGGAAAACCACCTTCGTGATCATGGTGTCTCCCCTGCCAGGTAAGTATGAGTTGATGCCCGCCCACCGCCCAGCACCCTCGAGCTCGCCCCACTCTGCACGCACGGTCACTTCCCTCGCACCACCTCCGCACACTCAGCTCCTGCTCGTCCCTCGGCCCGGCCTCGCCCACCCGGGGAACAACCTCAGGAACCTCCGCGTGTGCACACGCAGGACGCCGAGGCCCGGGAGGAGCGGGACCAGCAGCCTCCGCGCGCCGCTCATCTACATACGCCACGCCCCCATACCGGTTGTGTGACCAACCAATCCCCAACCTAGACAAGTTGCCTTGAGGTTTCTGGGCCCGCAGCGAGAAGACGCGACCTGGAGGGGGAGCCCGGGAAAACAGGAGTTCTGGGCGGCCGGAACCCCGCATTTGAGAGTGAGGATGTGAGTCGCGGCTCCGTTCTAGTCTCACCTTCCGATTTTGTTTTCACAGCCAGACCGAACTCATCCCCACTGGGCATGGTTATTATGAGGATCTTTCCCTCCTCCGACCCCCGTTAAATATTTAAGTAATAAGATTTCCGCAGTCAATTTAAAAGCGATCGCTTTATTCGTAGTGTCTTCCTGAGTTAGCATCTCCATCAACTACTTCAACACATACCTGCTTCAAGATACACACTAAACCAAGTGAAAGTTAGAGGGAAAAAAAGTCAAGAATCTAACCTTGAAGAAAGTAAACCAGGGCAAGGTACAAACTTCTTCCACTTTGCAAAGAATACAGTGCTTGAGTCAAGTATATAGTACTGGCAAATACAAAGTTTTAAATTTTATTTTGGCCGTTGCCCTGCGATTTGCAGGATCTAAGTTTCCCCACCAGCGACTGAGCCTCTGCTCCCTGCAGCGCAAGCACCATCCAAACCCTACCCGTCTTTCAATATCCATCTGCAAGCAATGCGTGGCTCAGTAACTAGATAGAAAGATCCTTTAGGATTCCTTTCAGCCACGAGATGCTGCACCTATGGTTACTCCAACTGTATGATTGCTGTGATACCTTTTCAGATTCTCCCTCTGCTTGTGCTCTTTCTATGCTTTGAAATCTTGTAGGATAATGTACCACTCATATGCTATATATTTCTGTGGTTTTGTTTGTTTCTAGACTGTGCCTCTTGGCTTGTGGGATCTTAGTTTTCCAACCAGGGACTGAACCCAGACCCACTGCCCTAAAAGGGAGGAGTCCTACTGGACTGCCAGGGAACTCCCTTCCCTGGTTTTCAACTATTGTTCCACCCAGCTTTCTTGGGAGGTACAATACTCTCCTGTGAGTAACAATGACATGAAAGAGACACCTGTTAGGAAACCCATTTTTCTTTTTCTGAGAATTGTGGCCCTGATCAGGGCCACAATTCCATCCATATTCATTCTGATCCACAAAGTTAAGTCATTACTTATTTACTCCCATAAATTTAAAACTAAGAATTGGAAATGCTAACGAGTTGGTTTTGATTCTAGGACTAGGACTTTGATTTTAGGACAGAACAAGTAAACTCAGGGGCTGAGCCTGTCGATTTTTGGTGGTTACATGTGCTAATGACAAGCAAGCAAAGGGAAGCAGGAGTATGTAGCAAACTGAAACAGAGAGGCTTTCCCTGACCCCCTTGTCAAACACTGTAAGCCCTCACCCCAATCCCTGCTCTCCGTCGTGTCTTCTCTATCCCTTAACCCACTTTTCCCCCTTCTACTTCATGTTACTTGTTTGCTTACTTCTGTATCCCTCTTCCATTTCTCTATTGTTGCACAAAAATATCACCCCCCACCCAAAAAAAAAAAAAAAACACCCCCAAAGTTAAGAGCTTTGAAACAAAACCACTCATCTATTTTCATCCAAATCTGCAGTTTGGGAAGGGATTTCTCTCTTCCCCAATGTCTGGGGTCACAGTTTGGGGCTGAAACCTGAGTGTGTCCCTTTTCCATGTATGGCTCTTGGATTGTGGGATCTTACTTCTCCAACCAGGAACAGATTGGAGACAAAACTTTGGTCTTCTGTTGAAGAAGATGATCGGTAGGCTGTGACCACTGGTCTTTGAGCTAGACTCAGGCAACCATTCCCCTGTCCTTGGAATGTACCCTCTGCCTACTACTCCCACAGTGGGAGCTATCCCAAGGAAAAAACCTTGAGGAAGTAAGGCGTTGTTGAGATCCTCTGAACAGTATACCTGACAACCCAGTTAAGGCCTTTTTATAACTTTTAAGATTTGGCAGGTAGGGGTAGAGAGCTACTCCTCTTTCAGCCACCCAAGACAATCTTAGTAAGTTCCTATGCTTCTTGGACCTGCCATCTACCAACTTACGGTGGCCTACCTCTATCTTAGAGAAAGCAATGGCACCCCACTCCAGTATTTTTGCCTGGAAAATCCCATGGATGGAGGAGCCTGGTGGGTTGCAGTCCATGGGGTCTCTAAGAGTTGGACACGACTGAGCGACTGCACTTTCACTTTTCACTTTCCTGCATTGGAGAAGGAAATGGCAACCCACTCCAGTGTTCTTGCCTGGAGAATCCCAGGGCCGGGGAAGCCTGGTGGGCTGCCGTCTATGGGGTCGCACAGAGTCGGACACGACTAAAGTCACGCAGCAGCAGCAGCACCTCTATCTTTACTCTCTCCTTAGGGAGGGAGAAGAGTCAGGTTCTAAAGCAGCAGCTTCCTCGCAACATGGCAGCCCCAGTGTTGTCAGCCTTCTTATTCACAGCTCAAGTCGGCCACACAAGGTTCTCAGAGACACAGAGGAAGATGTAAGGCTTCTGCTGACCTAGCCTCAGAATCCCCTGAAAATCACTTGGGCCTCATTCTATCGGTCAGCCTAGTTACTGGGATTCCAGGGGAAGGGTAGACTCTAAGTGGGCAGAGTAGCTGGGATATAAAATGTTTCATTTACTCTCTAAAAATTGTTTGGAATTCCCTGACGGTCCAGTTGCTAGGACTCTGTGCTTGCGCTGCAGGGAGCAGAGGCTCAGTCGCTGGTGGGGAAACTTAGATCCTGCAAATCGCAGGGCAACGGCCAAAATAAAATTTAAAACTTTGTATTTGCCAGTACTATATACTTGACTCAAGCACTGTATTCTTTGCAAAGTGGAAGAAGTTTGTACCTTGCCCTGGTTTACTTTCTTCAAGGTTAGATTCTTGACTTTTTTTCCCTCTAACTTTCACTTGGTTTAGTGTGTATCTTGAAGCAGGTATGTGTTGAAGTAGTTGATGGAGATGCTAACTCAGGAAGACACTACGAATAAAGCGATCGCTTTTAAATTGACTGCGGAAATCTTATTACTTAAATATTTAACGGGGGTCGGAGGAGGGAAAGATCCTCATAATAACCATGCCCAGTGGGGATGAGTTCGGTCTGGCTGTGAAAACAAAATCGGAAGGTGAGACTAGAACGGAGCCGCGACTCACATCCTCACTCTCAAATGCGGGGTTCCGGCCGCCCAGAACTCCTGTTTTCCCGGGCTCCCCCTCCAGGTCGCGTCTTCTCGCTGCGGGCCCAGAAACCTCAAGGCAACTTGTCTAGGTTGGGGATTGGTTGGTCACACAACCGGTATGGGGGCGTGGCGTATGTAGATGAGCGGCGCGCGGAGGCTGCTGGTCCCGCTCCTCCCGGGCCTCGGCGTCCTGCGTGTGCACACGCGGAGGTTCCTGAGGTTGTTCCCCGGGTGGGCGAGGCCGGGCCGAGGGACGAGCAGGAGCTGAGTGTGCGGAGGTGGTGCGAGGGAAGTGACCGTGCGTGCAGAGTGGGGCGAGCTCGAGGGTGCTGGGCGGTGGGCGGGCATCAACTCATACTTACCTGGCAGGGGAGATACCATGATCACGAAGGTGGTTTTCCCAGGGCGAGGCTTATCCATTGCACTCCGGATGTGCTGACCCCTGCGATTTCCCCAAATGTGGGAAACTCGACTGCATAATTTGTGGTAGTGGGGGACTGCGTTCGCGCTTTCCCCTGATCAACACGGTTTATGAAGAATAGACGAGCTTATAGTGGCTACGTAGTCTGCTCTCTCGGCGGTTGCTGCGTATTTCTAATAAAGTTTCTATCACTTCGGCATTACGCAGTGTGTTTCGTTACTTGTACTGGTGATGCACAGAAAAGTTGAGCGTGATGTGCTTAATCGTTCAAACCATGGAATCTTCTCAGTTGTACTTCCAGTAGTAACTCTTCTTACGAACGCTTGTCACTTTCCCCATTTGGGGAAAGGGTCTCTGTTAAGTTTACAACACTTTGAATAATAGGTGTTACACAGAAAGTAGTGAAGTGGTGTGATCACTCAACTCAGAGAAGGCAATGGCAACCCACTCCAGTCAGTGTTCTTGCCTGGAGAATCCAAGGGAGGAGGGAGGCCTGGTGGGCTGCCGTCTATGGGGTCGCACACAGTCGGACACGCCTGAAGCGACTTAGCAGCAGCAGCAGCAGCAGTGACCACTCAACTAGAGCCAGAGATCCGGGACTGCGAAGTCAAGTGGGTGGGCCTTAGGACCTTCACTAGTGGAGTTGATGGGATTCCAGGTGAGCTATTTCATAATCCTAAAAGATGCTGTGAACGTGCTGAATGTGGAAAACTCAGCAGTCTGGCCACAGGACTGGAAGAGGTCAGTCTGCATTCCAACCCCAAAGAAAGGCAATGCCAAAGAATGCTCACACTACCGCACAAGTGCACTCATCTCACACGCTAGTAAAATAATGCTCAAAATTCTCCAAATCAGGCTTCAGCAGTACGTGAACCCTGAACTTCCAGCTCTTCAAGGTGGATTTAGAAGAGGCAGAGGAACCAGAGATCAGATTGCCGACATCCGTTGGATCATCGGAAAAAGCAAGAGTTCCAGGAAGAACTTCTGCTTCATTGACTATGCCAAAGCCTTTGACTGTGTGGATCACAACGAACTCTGGAAAATTCTTAGAGATGGGAATATCAGACCACCTGACCTGCCTCTTGAGGTCAGCCATACGCAGGTCAGGAAGCAACAGTTAGACCTGGACATGGAACAACAGACTGGTTCCAAATCGGGAAAGGAAGAGAGAGGTATCAATAACCTCAGATATGCAGATGACACCACCCTTATGGCAGAAAGCGAAGAAGAACTAAAGAGCCTCTTGATGATAGTGAAAGAGGAGAGAAAAGGTTCGCTTGGAACAAAACATTCAGAAAACTAAGATCCTGGCATCTGGTCCCATCACTTCATGGCAAATAGATGCGGAAACAATGGAAACAGTGACAGGCTGTATTTTGGGGGGCTCCAAAGTCACTGCAGATGGTGACTGCAGCGATGAAATTGAAAGACGCTTGCTCCTTGGAAGAAAAGTTATGACCAACCAGACAGCATATTAAAAAGCAGAGACATTACTTTGCCAACAAAGGTCCCTCTAGTCAAAGCCGTGGTTTTTCCAATAGTCATGTATGGATGTGAGAGTTGGACTATAAAGAAAGCTGAGCACTGAAGAATTTAACTGTGGCGTTGGGGGAGACTCTTGAGAGTCCCTTGGACTGCAAGGAGATCCAACCAGTCCATCCTAAAGAAGATCAGTCCTGAATATTCATTGGAAGGACTGATGCTGAAGCTGAAACTGCAATATTTTGGCCACCTGATGTGAACAACTGACTCATTGGAGAAGACCCTGATGCTGGGAAAGACTGAAGGCGGGAGGAGAAGGGGACGACAGAGGATGAGATGGTTGGGTGGCATCACCGACTCAATGGACACGGAGTTTGAGTAAACTCCGGGAGTTGGACAGGGAGATCTGGCGTGCTGCAGTCCATGGGGTCCCAAAGAGTCAGACACGACTGAGCGACTGAACCGAACTGAACTGAATAGGTGTTAGAGGTTATACTAAGCAGATCAGATGAAGACAAATATAATATCTGTAAAATCACTTACTGTTTCAGTCGTGCCTGACTCTGCGACCACATGGACTGCAGCATGCCAGGCTTACCTGTCCTTCACAGTCTCCCAGGGTTGCTCAAACTCATGTGCATTGAGTCGGTGATGCCATCCAACTAGCTCATCATCCTCTGTCACTGCTTTTCCTCCTGCCTTCAATCTTTCCCAGCATCAGGGTCTTTTCCAATGAGTCAGCTCTTCGCATCAGGTGGCCAAAGTATTGGAGTTTCAGCTTCAGCATCAGTCCTTCCAATGAACACCCAGGACTGATTTCCTTTAGGATGGACTGGCTGGACCTCCTTGCAGTCCAAGGGACTCTCAAGAGTCTTCTCCAACACCACAGTTCAAAAGCATCAATTCTTTTGCGCTCAGCTTTCTTTAGGGTTCAACTCTCATATCCATACATGACTACTGGAAAAACCACAGCTTTGACTAGACAGCCCTTTGTTGGCAAAGAAGGGACAAAGGAGTCCAATCGATTCCAAGACTTTCAGTCTATGGCAACTCTAAGGATGTCAGGAAGTGGTAAGAGCAGAAATTGAGTCAAAAGTAGCTATTGGCTGAGGCATAGGAATGGGGTGAAAGATGCTGTGCCGGTTTGGGGCCACATTGATTGAATTGCAACAGGCGGAGGTATCTAGCCAAGCAAGAGGAAATTCGACAAAGTATCAGAGGAAAGGGCAAGGATTAAATAAGACAGAGTAGTCATCTGAATTGGATCATTAAGAGGGGTCACTTGTCCCTAAGGGGGCAGACGCTTGAATATAGGCTGGTAAAGAAACAGAAGAAACGGTCTTACAGTCAAGACGCTGTCATCTGTCTCATCTGACATATCCAGTGAATGTGTAAGGTAAGGGCTGAGAAAAGATTGGGACTAAGAAGTCATGGAGAAGGCAATGGCACACCACTCCAGTACTCTTGCCTGGAAAATCCCAAGGAGCCTGGTGGGCTGCAGTCCATGGGATCGCTAGAGTCGGACACGACTGAGCGACATCACTTTCACTTTTCACTTTCCTGCATTGGAGAAGGAAATGGCAACCCACTCCAGTGTTCTTGCCTGGAGAATCCCAGGGACGGGGGAGCCTGGTGGGCTGCCGTCTGTGGGGTCGCACAGAGTCGGACACGACTGAAGTGACTTAGCAGCAAGAAGAGGTCAAGAAAGGCAAATTAGGAAGTAATGACAGGTTGGTGCTTTTGAACTGTGGTGTTGGAGAAGACTCTTGAAAGTCCCTTGGACTGCAAGGAGATCCAACCAGTCCATCCTAAAGGAGATCAGTCCTGAGTGTTCATTGGAAGGACTGATGCTGAAGCTGAAACTCCAATATTTTGGCCACCTCATGCGAAGAGTTGACTCACTGGAAAAGACTCTGATGCTGGGAGGGATTGGGGGCAGGAGGAGAAGGGGATGACAGAGGATGAGATGGCTGGATGGCATCACCGACTCGATGGACACGGGTTTGGGTAAACTCCGGGAGTTGGTGAAGGACAGGGAGGCCTGGCGTGCTGCGGTTCATGGGGTCTCAAAGAGTCGGACACGACTGAGCGACTGAACTGAACTGAATTGAATGACAGCTTAGCAACTTTTTGGAAGACAGAAGAGGGCGGAAGTCAGACTGAGAAGGGAGAACTGTGAAACCAAGGCAGTAGCGCGAGAAAAAAAGGCAGAAGTGTTTCAGGCGACGAGGCTGGAGGGACGTCGAATGCTAGTGTCTGGAGACCTACTGGCCCTGATCTAAGGCTACAAGTCCCTCAGCATATAGATTTCTGGTTTTTCATGTCACAACGTGAAACACGGCAAGTGGAGTGTTTATCTCACATACTGCCACTTATGAGGGTGCTGACTGCAACTTCCAGTAATAAGGTAGCGGCTTCCTATGTTCCAAATAGGAACATATTCCTGTTGCGAAGGGTAGCAGCAGGTCTTTGGGACCCGCCTGCCGTACCAGCCCTTCGCTGGGAATAACCGCGCAGGCGCGCATTAAGGACTCGGAAGTGCGGGCGGAAGTTGTGTCGGAGCACTTTAGGGAAGGGACCTGCGGAGTAAACAGTCATTCGGCAGACGCCTGTGGATGGTATCGGAGGGGCTAGTCACTATGAACCGCCTCCAAGACGACTACGACCCGTACGCAGTTGAGGAGCCTAGCGACGAGGAGCCGGCTTTGAGCAGGTGGGCCCCTGGCCCGCCCCGTCCCCCTGCCTCTCCCCGGCCCCCGAGGCTTCGGACCAAGGTCGGACCTCAGCCTCCCGACTTGCTGCGCTTTCCGGGCCCTTTCGGATACTCCGGCCAGCGGTTCGGGACCCTGTCGCACCCCGCTGTCGTCTGTGGAACTCCGCCGGGGGTTCTGGTGAGGTCTTGCAGTCACGGGGGAGGCAGGATCGAAATTGGCGCAGGGAAGGGCCATAGTCCATATTCTGGAATTAAGCGTAAGATTCAAAAGCCGTGAGGTCGAATCCTGCTTCTGTAGCTTACCAGCGCTGTGACTGAGGGCCAGTCTCTTATCGTCGGTTTCTCGTTTGTAAAAAGGAAGTATAATAAACATCTCGAGTTTGTTGTGAGGCACTTGGGACTTAACTGTGAATTGAACATCATGAAGATTAAACTGCCATAAACAGAAATTAGGCTATTGTATGCTTGCTCTGGGCTACAGAGATCAGACATAAGATTTTTTGTCTTCGACAGGTTTAACGGTAAAGTAGGGGACATAAGATAGATAAGTATCTTGCGAGATACAGGTCTTGGAAATAAACGTGTATTGCAGAAGAGCGCTGTAGAAAAAGATGACCTGGGATAGTTACAGATGAAGTTCCACGGGAATTTCCAGAAGGGAGGGATTAATCCTACCTGGGGGAAACTTGCAATTATGTTGACTAGGTATTTCCAGGCAAGTTTAGCCATTTTTAAAGCTGTCAGCAGATCCTGTTCATAAACTTAAAAACATTCTGTCCGACTAGTTTTCTGTGAAACCGTTTTTCTCTTAATCACAGTGCTTCCTCATACTATCCTGAGGAAGGTTTATAGGATGGGAGATCAGACTGCTGTGAGGATTTCTGTTGTGGGAAGTGAGGATGGATTCCAGGATTCCCTTATGAAGAGTTTCACTTAGGGGCCCAGTCTGTGAAAGTAGGTCTCAATTAGTAATTCAGTTTGATTGGTTTCAGTGTTTCCTGAACTTGAGTTATTCTTCCATTATCATTCCCATATTCACCCTTGTTATTATTCATTTAATATTTTTCTTTAAGTCAGTTTACATTTTTGTAGTTAAATGCCTTTTTTTTTTGGCTCACAGTTTGTGAGATCTTAGTTCCCTAACCGGGGATTGAACCTGGGCCCCCAGCAGTGGAAGCACAGAGTCCTAACCACTGGATCACCAGGGAATTCCCATGTAGTTAAATATTTGTAAGGAGACTTTATATTCCTGTGATGGTTGCCACTGGTAAGGTAACTGTAAATACTTTGAAAACAAAACAGTGTTATTAGGCAGTATTGCCTGCTGAATCCAATGCTTGTTTTGGAAAGGGAAATTGTGTTAGAGAGGTGTTTAAGAGGTGTCTGTCAGGATTTGATTTTACTCTATCTAGAAGTGACTCCTTTATCGCCTGTTACTGTTTCATGGAAGCTGGCAGAACACATGAGTCTCCCGAGTAAGAGACACCTCACAGTAGAGCAAGCAGTCTGAGCATCCCGTTTGTGTTGGTTGCTCTTGCTTCCAACTCCCATCTATAGGAGTTACTTGGAGAGGCCCACATGGCTGCTACGTGTTCAGTGGGTTGGTATCATAGCTGAGGACCACTTGGGCTTGGAGAATGCACCTTTTACAGCAGGCAGTAAATATGCCACTAGATGCCAGTAACCCCTCCTCCCACATCCCAGTTGTGACAATCAAAAATATCTCTAGCTGTGCCATATGTTCCCTAGGAGGCAAAATTGCCCCCAGTTGAAGAGTACTGTGATAGTTCAAGGGTAACAGTGAAAGATAAGCCTGAAAAGATAAGTTGAAACCAGATTGTGGAAGATTCTTTTGAATGCTGTACTCGGAGTTTTGGTCATGGATGATTTTCTTTTGGATTTGGGTAGTGATGTGATAACAGTTCTTTAGGAGTAATATGCTGGCATCAGGGTTCAGGGTGGAAGGAAGCAGAAGAGTTTTGAGACCTGGAGATCATTAGGCCTTGATGGTACAGGCAGAGATAAGAGAACCTGAGTGAATATAGAGGTGATGAAAAAGGGAGCATGCTGATCAGGATGGGGAATTTTCTTGGGAGTAAAATCTGGATAAGGCCTCTGTCATTAGCAAAATTGATTGGCATGAGTTGTATTATTCTTATTTACCTTCTTCTGGTGTATTAATAGAAGAGAAAAATAGTGAAGCAAAACCCATGAATAGTCTGTAACTGTTCATCAGACCATGAATCATTGAACATTATATATGTACTATTGACTGTATTAGAAATGTCTTAGGCATTTCATCTGGATAACATTTCATTTCTTCTGATACCTGGTTTAATTCCATACTGCTATTGATGGGGAAACCCAGGCACAGAAGGGCAAATCGGCATACATTGCTCAGGAGAATTTGGAATATACTTTAGGTCTCTCTCTCTTTTTATAGTTCCCTGTAGCACTGTGCCTTTTAAACTGTGATATTTATTTACTGTCTGTTAACATTTTGTGTGGATATATTAGCTGTCTGTTACGTATATTAAGTTTTATTTAAGTGTCCAGACTTTGAAACAAACGCCCAGTAAAATTTTCATTGCTGATAGAATTACGAATTGGTGCAATACACTTGAAAAGTAGTGTGATAATTCCAGAAGTCAGAAGGATGTTTATGTCTAATTTTAGACATTTAACCTAAGGAAATCAACAGAAACAAAATTATATATCCAGAGCTATTCATTGTATGTGTTTAATAGCAAGGACAAATAACTATACAGCATCTGCAAGAGGAAATGGTATGCAGACATTAAAAAATATGTTTGGAAATATGCAGAAATGGTTGAAGTCAGAAGAGCTGTATGTAATGACAGCTGAATCCAGTGCAACCTTATGAAACTTAAAATTGTTGGGCAATGGGATGATAGGTGTTCAAGTTATTTTAATACTTTAATGTTCATGTTCTTTGTGATTTAAATGTGTTCTAGTTCTGAAGATGAGGTGGATGTGCTTTTACATGGAACTCCTGACCAAAAACGAAAACTTATCAGAGAATGCCTTACTGGGGAAAGTGAATCCTCTAGTGAAGATGAATTTGAAAAAGAAATGGAAGCTGAATTAAATTCTACCATAAAAACAATGGAGGACAAGTTATCTTCTCTAGAAACAGGTAAACTTTTAGTTCGATTCTCACATAGATATTTTTCTAAGCTCCATAACGGCAGAGACCCTTATTTGTGTTCTGTTGTGTCCCCAGCACTTTCAGTCCGTGCCCAGTAAACACGTCTTGAGTGAATGAATAAATGTACTTGGCAACCTGAGCGTGCTTTTCTTTCATTGCTAGTGCAGACTTTTCCTGTGGTGCTGGAAAGAGGCTGTTAAGCGTTGTTTACTTATATGATTTCCTTTTGTACTTTTTACCCTAGGATAAAGAAAGACACATTAGCTTATAGAAGTACTTTTTAGGTTATGTAACACTGATATAGCAGATTGAGCAATGTGTCACCACAAATTCCTATCTTATTTTAGTAAGTAATGAAATATACTTAATTCTGGTGCGTGGTCTGTTATGTAAAATGTACCTGCCTTGAAAACTTTTGTGAAAGTAGGACTCCTCAACATTGGTTTCCATATTATTATGCCATATATTAACTATTAAGAATTGAAAGAATATATGATAATGATCAAAGCAAAGGCAGATATTAATTAAGAGGAAGAATTAGGGATGTACGCATATGATGACAGAAGTGTAGGTAATGTCACAGCACTGGGCACTACTGAGGAGAGGAAGAACATGTCCTTGACTCATTCCTCCTGACTCTTTATAGAGCTCTTACCCTCTTTTTTCTAAAGTCCCTTAAAACAAGATGTTTATTTCCTGTTCTCTACAGTATACTGCATGGCTGAAAGGTAGAGATATATATGCTGGTAACTTGAAAATATGGCTATTTTGTTTAATTAGATGTGCTTTTATCATTATCATATGTGCTTTCAGTCTCTTTCTGGCAAGAGAGGAAGAATAATTTTCTCATGATTTGGAACACATATTCGAGGACGAGAAGTTCTCTGTAATTGCATAGGGCACAGAAATACAGTAAGTCATTGACTCCAATAAGTCATTGATGTGAAAGTATTTTTCCACTGAAATGAAATTGGGAATGAGCCGATAGCAGTTTGAAGTGATGGAAGAATGTATGGAGTTTTTTATCTTGTCAATTCTGTATTTTTTAGTCTTTAAACTTCCTTTATGGTTTGACTAGGGTCTTCAGGAGATGGGATAGTTGGAACAGCTCCGACAAAGTACTATGACAATATATATTTTGATTCTGATTCTGAAGATGAAGACAAAGCAGGTAAGGAACATGTTCACCAGGTTTAGCAGCTATATTTTATGAAAGAAGTGTTACCTAGCAATTTGATATTAGGTTTTCCCTTTGAGTTTTATCTTTTAAGAAATTGCAGGCGGTTGATGTGAAAACAAAAGCAGGATTGTGCGTAGAACAGATGGAAGCACACACACCTGAGGGCCTGGGACTAGGGCAGTGTGCAGAGGCGCATCTGGGGAGAGGAGGAGAGTCCTGACTCAGTAGCTCTCTGCTCAAGGCTCTCGGCCTCTTTTTCCTTCAGGGTTCTTTAGCACAGCAGCATTTGCTTTCACAACTGCAGATAGTTTCTAGGTTTTACTCTCTTGTAGAATTTTCCCTAAGTTGTTGCTTTTTTAAAAAAATCAACCTCTCTGTTCTTTGAAATTGATTTTGTATAAATTAGAATTTTTTTTGGCTGTAGTGAGTCTTCATTGCTGCGTGCAGGCTTCCTCTAGTTGCGGCGAGCAGGGGCTACTCTTGGTTGCAGTCGTGGGCTTCTTATTGCAGTGGCTTCTCTCGTTGTGGAGCATAGGCTCTAGGCACCGGGCTGAGGCTGTAGTTGCTCTGCGGCATGTGGGATCTTCCCAGACAAGGGATGGAAGTGGTGTCTCTTGCATTGCAAGGCAGATTCTTAACCACTGGACCACCAGGGAAGCCCCTGATTTTGTGTAAATTTTGAGCAAAGTTGAGCATAATGACAAGAGCTAAAACTAAATTATATCAGTAGTTATGATGGAATACATACATAACATATTTATAAGGTAAAGAAATGATTTTATATTTTTATATATTGTTGCATAAATATTGACTTGTTCAAGTTGGTCTAGTATATGTATATGATCATAGTGTTCCACTCATTTTTGTTCTGAAATCAGTCGCATTTAATGTATGAGAACTTATGGAAAATTTAAGACATCAAAAATAGTTTCTAAGGAATTCCCTGGTGGTCCAGTGGTTGAGACTCCATGGTTCCACTTCTGGAAGTCTGGGTTTGATCCCTGGTCTGGGGAGCTAAGATTCTGCAAGCCGAGCAGTGCAGCCAAAAAAAAAAAAAATTAGTGTCTGTTCTTGACTTGATTTGGGTGGCTTTTTTGAGACTCTGACTTCTCATTATTTGAACTCGGTTCTGAACTTTATTTGGAGGAATAGTTTAAAAAAATTTTTTTAGGAAGATAGAAAAAATGTATACCTTAGGAAATAGGATTCTTCATTTTGTGTAAAAGAAGGTGTGAATTTTAGACATGCTACTTAGCCATATTCTTAACATTTTCAAAATTAGCACAAGTGACCAAGAAAAAAAAGAAGAAACAACACAGAATTCCAACAAATGATGAATTACTATATGATCCTGAAAAAGATAACAGAGATCAGGCCTGGGTTGACGCACAGAGAAGAGGGTAAGAACTTAAATTTAATATTTCAGATCTTTAGGGAAAATGATTAAAAGATGATTTTCACTGTACTCACGTTTTGAGTGTATGTGTGTATGTTTATAGAGACTTTGCTGGTGGCTAAGATGGTGAGGGATCTGCCTGTAATGCAGGAGACCCGGGTCATGCATAAAGAAAGTTTGAGAAAAAAAACTACTGAATATTTTGAAAATGAAAAGCAAATTTCAGTCAGGCCATTGGTTATTTATTTATTTTTATTTGAAATATAGCATCATGGACTCAATAGACATGAATCTGAGCAAACTCTGGGCAATAGTGAAAGACAGGGAAGCCTGGTGTGCTGGAGTCCATGGGGTCACAAAGAGCTGGACACGACTCAGTGACTGAAGAGCAACAGCATAGTTGATTAACAATGTCGTGCCAATGTCTGCTGTACAGCAAAGTGACTCAGTTATATACATTCTTTAGACCATATATTTTTTAAAAACTGTTGTTGAATTCAAACTGCTGTAGTTAGTCAAGTCTCTCCCTTCAAGAAACAAAGCTGACTTTTTTCAAATAAGCAGTATAAAATTACTTAGAGATTAAAAGTTTATATGGGAAATTCCCTGGGGGTCCAGTGGTTAGGACTCCACGTTTCCACTGCAAGGTGCTCAGGTTCGATTCCTGGTTGGAGAACTAAAATCCCGCATGCCTCAGCATGGCCAAAAGTAAAAGAGTTTATGTGGATTAAGAGTGGATGTGATGTTTTCTATATGAATACTCGAATCATGTTTACAAATTTGACTTTTTAAAGTTGAGGTAAAATTCACATGACGTAATGTTAACCATTTTGAAGTTAGCAGTTCAGTGGCATTTAGTGTGTTCACAGGGGTGTGCAACCACTTCCTATGTTGTTTCAAGTCATTTCCATCATTTCAAGAGGAAACTCCACACTCTATTTCAAATTTGATTTGATGAAGATCGATTTATCATAAAAATGAAAGCTGAAAGCTTATCACTGTTACCTAATGTTACCCTAGCCTGCCTGAGCTTCAGAATCACTGGTGAGAGTGAAATGCAAACCCTTGAGTCCTACTCCAGGAAGTTTCGATTCATCGAGGGTGGGGCCCAGGAATCTATAGTTGTCCAGTCCAGAGGGAATGTGATGCTGTGTGGGTCTTTGTGTACCACCTTTTAGCTTCCACTCTTCCACTTTGTTCTCTTTTCTTCTCTCAGTTTCATCCGTGCACCACTTACAGCTGTCGCTTGCATTTAAGTGATGAGTAGTTTTCACACCTACAGTGTGAGATGAACATTTTAAGTGCTATGAGCGCTGTTGAAATAATTAAGGAGCTTAAGATCTAGCTCCTGATTCCGGTAACAGAAGTTGTCAGTGACTTAAGATGGAATGTATTTTCATTGTTATGTAATCTTGAGAAGTAACATCTATAAGCCCCTTTTAAGAATATATCCTTTTATACTTTAGTGTCTTTGTAAGTAAATTCATACTTTATTTTTTCAATCAGCACATATTTGTTGAGCACTTACTATACGCAAAACACTGTTCCAGACTCTTGAAATACAAAAGGGAACAAAACAGACTAAGATTCTTAGGCACTTAGAGCTTACAATGCTTGCTTTTTAAAAGTAGCTTTATTGATGTGTGTGTGTTTAATTAGTAGACTTTTTTAGAATAATTTTAGAGGTACAGAAAAATTCAGCTGGTAATACAGAGAATTTTCTTATTACTCCCTGCAACCAACAGCAAGACGACCTGACCACTGGACTGCCAGGGAATCCCCCCAGATTTCCTTAGTTTTTATCCTAATATCTATATTCTCTTCCAAGAGCCCATCTGGGATACCATGTTACATTTAGTTGTCATGTCTACTGAGGCTTTTCTTGGCTATGAGTTTCTCAGACTTTCCTTGGTTTTGATGACTTTAACAGTTTTGAGGAGCATGGGTCAGGAATATTGTGGGAGGGTCCTCTATTGGAATTTATCTAATGCTTTTCTCATGATCAGACTGGAATTAGAGGTTTTGGGGCGAAAGACCATAGACGTAAAGTGCCGTTTTCATCACTTTGTATCAAGGGCACATACTATCAAGCATGATTTAGTTTCTCAGCTGTAAAGTTCCTCTTTCCACACCTTTCTGTACCTTCTATTTGGAAGGATGTTATTATATTTAGCCTAGACTTAAGGAGTCATGTTCCGTCTCCTTTAGGGGAGAGTATCTTCATAAATTATTTGTAGTTCTTACATATGGGAGATGTGTCTGTTCTCCCCATTTATTTACATATTAAGTCATTTATATCAGCATAGAGTCATGGGTATTTATTTATACTTTGCTTATAATTTAACTCTGTTTTATTTCAATGCTCTAATTGTTTTAATTTCAGTCATCAGGGGCTCTTTGAGTTGACTCCTGTGCCCCTTTAACATACTGTCTCATGGATTTTTGGTTTTGTTTTTTCTTTTTGAGTACCGCCTTACTTTCTGGCACTACAGGATGTTCCAGGTCTACCTTATGTGCCCCATTCCTAGAATTAACCATTTTTCTAAAGGGTACTGATTTCTTTTATTGGAAAGTGGCCTTAGAAAGGAAGATCTGGCTTTAATGTGCTTCACCCTTCCTCTTTCTGTTCTAGCTACCATGGTTTTGGAATACAGCGACCACGTCAACAACAGCAGCCTGTTCCGAATAGCGATGCTGTCTTGAATTGCCCTGCCTGCATGACTACACTATGTCTTGATTGCCAAAGGTAACTGATAAAGGGTAACAACACACACACACACACACACGCATGAAAATAAAACCACTTGGTGGTCCTTGTTTAAATAGACTTTTGAGGTACTTAGGAATTCTGATAAAGTTCTGTCCTCATATATCCCTTGTGCTGCACGACTAATCTTTATAGAAATAATTTTGATTATATGTAGTCTAACTAGGTTTTCTAATAAGTACTTGCCAGTGCTGATAAGGATTCAGTAAAACTGCATATATATTTTAAGATGATGAAATCTCTCAAATAGACTCATTCTTTTTTTCTATTGTGATAACATAAAATTTACTATTTTAAGCATTTAAAAATGTTGCTGTAAGAGTATTTCATTTGAATATTCAATTTATTGTTAGCTAGACCATTTAAGAATTAAATCTTTTCCCAGCTTTATTGAGATGTAATTGACATATATCATTGTATAAGCTTTAGGTATACAGTATACAGTGTAATGATTAGATATTCAAATATATTGCAGGATGATTACCACAATAAGGTTAGTTAACACAGCCATCACCTTACATAGTTCCTTTTTTTGGGTGGTGAAAACTTTTAAGATCTACTCTCAGCATTTTTCAAGTATGTGATACAGCGGGAGGCTTGGGTTTGATCCCTGGGTTGGGAAGATCCCCAGGAGGAGGTCATGGCAACCCACTCAGTGTTCTTACCTGGAGAATCCCTATGGACAGAGGAGCCTGGTGGGTTACAGTCCATGCAATTGCAAAGAGTCAGACACGACTGAGCAACTAAGCACACACACACACACACACACACACACACACACACACAACTAAGCACAGCACATTGTTAACTATAGTCATCATGCTATACATGCATCTCCAGAGCTTAATCATTATAACTGGAAGTTTGTATCTTTTGACCACCTTCATCCACCTACCCTCCCCCACCAACTTTTTTTTTTAATATAAATTTATTTATTTTAATTGGAGGCTAATTACTTTACAATATTGTATTGGTTTTGCCATACATCAACATGAATCTGCCACGGGTGTACACGTGTTCCCCATCCTGAACCCCCCTCCCACCTCCCTCCCCATACCATCCCTCTGGGTCATCCCAGTGCACCAGCCCCGAGCATCCTGTATCATGCATCCAACCTGGACTGGTGATCCATTTCACATATGATATTATACATGTTTCAATGCCATTCTCCCAAATCATCCCACCCTCACCCTCTCCCACAGAGTCCAAAAGACTGTTCTATACATCAGTGTCTCTTTTGCGGTCTCGCAATACAGGGTTGTTGTTACCATCTTTCTAAATTCCATATATATGTGTTAGTATACTGTATTGGTGTTTTTCTTTCTGGCTTACTTCAGTCTGTATAATAGGCTCCAGTTTCATCCACCTCATTAGAACTGATTCAAATGTATTATTTTTAATGGCTGAGTAATACTCCATTGTGCATATGTACCACAGCCTTCTTATTAATTCATCTGCTGATGGACATCTAGGTTGCTTCCATGCCCTGGCTATTATAAACAGTGTTGTGATGAACATTGTCTCCCCCACCAACTTTATGAGTTCAGTTGTTTGGTTTCTTTTTTTTTTGGATTTCACATATAAGTGAGATCATACACTATTTGTCTTTCTCTTTCTGACTTATTTCACTTAGCATAATTCCTTCAAGCTCCATCCATGTTGTTACAAATGGCAGGATTTTTTTCTTTTTTCTTTTTAATGGCTGAATAATATTCTATTGTGTGTATATACCATATTTTCTTTATTTATTCATCAGTCGATGGACATGTATGTTGTTTCCACATCTTGGCTGTTGTAAATGCTGTAATGGGTTTTTGGGAGGAAGACCACTGAAGTAAAGTGCCATTTTCATCACATTATATCATAGGCAACAAGCTATCAACATGATTTATGGCTATTAATGTTGACCTTGATCACCTGGCTAAGGTGAGGGCTCAGATGTCTCTTTGAGAGAGTATTTTCATTCCTTTGTATACATTCCCAACAGTGGGATTGCTAGATCATATGACGGTTCTCTTTTTGACTTTTTGAGGCTCCTCTGTACTGTTTTCCATGGTGGCTGTACCAATTTACATTCCTACCAGTAGTACACAAGGGTTCACTTTTGTTATCTTTTGACTTTTTGATCATATCTATTCTATGAGGTGATATCTTACTGTAGTTTTGAGGTGATGATCTTGCAGTAGTTTTGATACGTAGTTCCCTGATAATATTGAGTACCTTTTTGTATACCCGTTAGCCATTTGTATGTCTTTTTTGTAAAAATGTCTATTCAACTTCTTTGCCCACTTATTAATTGGATTTTTTTATATTGAGTTCCTTATATATTTTGGAGATTAACCCTCTATGAGATATATAATTTGCAAATATTTTTTCCCATTCCATAGGTTGCCTTTTTATTTTGTTGATTGTTTCTTTGCTGCGCAGAAGCTTTTTAGTTTGATGGAGTTCCCATTTGTTTATTTTTGCTTTTGTTGCTTGTGCCTTAGGTGTCAGCTCCAAAACATTGCCAAGACCAGTGTTAAGGAGCTTTTTTTTAGGTTTTCTTTTAGGAGTTTTACGATTTCAAATTTTAAGTTGTAGTCTTTATTTCAAATTAATTTTTGTGAGTGGTGTAAGTTAAGGGTCCAATTTCATTTTTTTGCCTATGAATATCTAGTTTTCCCAATACCAGTTATTGAAGAGATTGTCTTTTCCCCATTGAATATTCTTGACTCCTTCCCAAATATTAGTTTATGGTACATGCATGGGTTTATTTCTGGGCTCTTGGTTCTGTTCTGTTGATCAATGAGTCTGGTTTTTTATGCCAATCCCATACTGTTTTGATTACTGTAGCTTCGCAGCATAGTTAGAAATCAGGAAGTGCGATGCCTCTAGCTTTGTTCTTCTTTCTCAAGATCGTTTTGGTTATTTGAGGTCTTTTATGGTTCCATACAAACTTTAGAATTTTTTATGTTTCTATGAAAAATGCCACTGGAATTTTGATAAAGGTTGCATTGACTCTATAAAATGGCTTTGGGTAGCATGGACATTGTAGCAGTCTCTGAGCTTGGGATATCTTTACATTTATTTGTGTTTTCTTCAATTTCTTTCATCACTGTCATAGTTTTCAGTGTATAGATCCTTCACCTCCTTGGTTAAATTTATTCCTAAGTATTTCATTATTTTTATGTTATTGTGAATGAGATTGTTTTCTTAATTTCTCAGTTTGTTGTTAGTGAAAATGCAACAGATTTTTGTTGATTGCTTGTGTATCCTGAATCTTTGCTGAATTCATTAGTTCTAACATTTTCTTTTTGGAATCTTTAGAGTTTTGTATACATAAGATCATGTCATCTGGAAACAGGGATACTTTTACTTCTTTCTTTTCTGTTTGGTTACCTTTTCTTTTTTTTAACCTGATTGCTTTGACTAAGATTTCTAGAAATATATTGAATAGGAGTGGTGAGAATGGACACTCTTATCTTGTTGCCTGTTTTAACCTTTTTTTTTTTAACTTTAAACTTTTTATTTTGTTTTGGGGTATAGCCGATTGACGATGTTGTGGTAGTTTCAGATGAATAGCAAAGGGACTCAGCCATATATATATATTTATCCGTTCTCCCCCAAACCCCTTCCCATCCTTGCACATAACGTTGAGCAGAGTTTCCTGTGCTATATACAATAGGTCCTTGTTGGTTATCCATGTTAAATATAGCAGTGTGCACCTGACCTTCCAGTGTACATTTAAGTGACATGAACTACAGTACAATTGTACAGCCATCATGACTCTCCATTTCCAGAACTTGTTCATCATTCCATTTAGGAACTGTTTCCCCAGTAGACAGTAAGTCACCATTCTCCATCTGTACCTATCCCAGCCTCTGGTAATCTCTATTCTACTTTCCTTTTGGATTGTTCTTTGCTAGTGTATAGAAACAGCAGATTTTTATGTCTTCATTTTGCACTCTGCAACTTTGCTGCCTTAATTTATTAGCTCTGATAGTTTTTTGTGTAATCTTTATAGAACTTTAAACATATAATATCATGTCATCTGTGAACAGAGAAGATTTTACTTCTTCCTTTCCGGTTTGGATGCCTTTTATTTCTTTTCCTTACCTCATTGCACTTATTATAACTTTCAAGTTGGATAGAAGTGGTAAAATCAGGTATTTTTTGTCTTGTTCCCTTGTCTTAGAGGAAAAGTTTTGTCTTTCATCATTGAGTATGATGTTAGCTATAAATTTTTCATATATGGCCTTTATTATATTGAGTTCCTTATATTAGTTTTTGGGTATTTTTTATTATGAAAGAGTGTTGAATTTTTCAAATGCTTTTTATGCATCAATTGAGAAGATCATGTATTTTTTTATCCCCGTCATTCTATTAATCCAAATATACTCTTGCCTTTTTCCTCCTTTTTTTGCCAGTAGCCTTATAAACGTCTAACTTAGTCCGTGTTCTAAATCAGGTTAACTGAAACTAAATGATGATGCAGGTGGTAGATTTGTTCTAGTCACTGAGTAGCCAGATGTAGTTTTACTCTTACTAGCTAACTTGAGGTTTCTGATCATCTGCAACAATGAATTTTTGTACTCTCCATTTGAACTCTTAAGTTTTTTGTATATAAATTGACACCTAGAGTGGGAAATAAAGAAAAAGTAAAGTACCTGTGTATTTAAGTTGCTTCTCTTTTAAATTAAACCATACTGCTGTGTTACAGGATTCCTATACCCAAAAGAAGTTGCTTCAAGATCTAACAGTAGAAATTGGTCTTGGTAAAAATTGTGTTCCATATGAATACAGGATTCCAATATGGTGGAGTATAAATGTAATTTTTATGGTCTCACCTAGAGAAGCACCAGCCTGGTGGTTGGTGGAAGAGGAAAAGATCAGAGTTTAGAACCAGTGGAGGCATAACTTGACTTCACTGTTTTTAGCCAAATAGATATTTCTGTTGCATGAGCTTTAAGGCAGAGAAAAGAAAAGTAACAGTAATTACTAAGTCAAGAAAAGTAGGAAAAAACATTAAAAAAGTTATTTGAGGAGAACAAAGAAAGCATTATTTATTCTTTAGACTATTGGAGTGAAGCCAAGAATGGACATTATAAAGTCAGGTGCTCTTTAAGCATTTAAAATTGTAGCTTTTACTAAAATAGTGACCAGAATGGCACCACCTGTAATGAGAGGAGGGCAGAGTCTCAGGCCACAATAGGAAAAGATGCAGTCAAAGAATTTTTAAACATTACCTCTCAAGTTTCCAACAACTTTTCTTGTCTTTCTGTGTTGGAAGAGCAAATCAAAAACTTTTTCTACTGATGTAAAAGTTAGTTTTAGAGCAGTAGAATATATTCATTCTTTATTATCTATTTTTGTAACAGGTCCCTTCCTGTTCTTAAAATAACTCTTAAAAGTTTTTGAATTTCTTGTTTTGTTCTCATGTTTTAACTTTGTTTGGTATTTCAGTAAGTTTTTGATAGATAGTCTTAAATTTTTATCTAAATGTGTAACTATTAAAATAGAACATACATCCAAATTCTCCATTTCATTTTCCTCTTAGGCATGAATCATATAAAACCCAATACAGAGCAATGTTTGTAATGAATTGTTCTGTCAACAAGGAAGAGATTCTGAGATACAAACCCCCAGAGAACAGGAAGAAAAGGCGAGGCCATAAGAAGATGAGGTCTAACCAAGAAGGTGCTGCGGAGGAGGCAGAGACAGATGTGGAAGAAATCTATCACCCAGTCATGTGCACCGAATGTTCCACTGAAGTGGCAGTCTATGACAAGGATGAAGTCTTTCATTTTTTCAACGTTTTAGCAAGCCATTCCTAAATAGCCATGCTGGCATTTAATTGCCCAATACTGTACACAAGGCAAATACACATTTATGTTCTTCTTGCCTACTCATCTCAATGACAGTCTGAGTGGTTATTTGAGGAAGCAGTGTTTTATCTTTATCTTTTTGAAAGAAAATGGTTATCTGCTCTCATTCCCCCACTTCCTTTAAAGAAAAAGAAAATTTCCCCAGTTCTGATGGGATTCATTATTCATTCCTTTTTTGGATAGATATTTGGAAGCTGGGGCCTTTTATTTATTAAAGCTCTGTAGAATTAAAATGTTCTAGAGTTACAGGTAACTTTTGTTTCAGAGTATTACTTTTATTTTCTGTTTTGGATATACCCTTGGTGTACTTAAACTATATTGTTTCTGCTTAGAAGAATGTTTATTTCTCTTCTCCCCCATAGGATAGAGTGAACAGTATTTAGTAACTGTTAAAATTAGGTAGAGTTAGTATGGGGGTGCCTTGGGTAATTAACATAGGTCTTCCCTTAGAAGGATGGTAGTTACAAGTATTCTAAACTAAATGAATTAACATAGTAAAATAGAAAGTTGTGGTAAGGAAGAGCAAACTAACCCTCTAGCTTTAGACTTAAAAATTCTGTTGCTCTCTCTTGTGCTGCCATTTATTTCAGAATTGCTGTTGTAAGCAACCAAGGTATGTTTGTTTTTGCTCTTAATAATAGAAAAATCATTAGTGGCAGCTTGAAGGAAATTGCAGTGTAGGCATCTGTACATATTTAGCTTTTTAAAAAAAATATGACTGGACTCATTCCAAAAACAACATTAGGAAACTCAGGGTCCTCTTGTTATTTTAATAGACATGTGATAGAGTGAAAAAAAATCAGGAAATAGGTTTTAATTCAGGCTCTACCATGCTAATCTTTGGCAAGTCTGTTCCTGTGAGCTCCAGTTTTCTCATCTATAAAATGAAAAGATTAGAAAAGAGCAGTGATTTTCCACAGAGGTCAGGGCTCAACAGAGCTTGAGTGGGACTTCTGCTTTCTTCCTCAGAGAACGATATACCTCCAGGAGGGAAAACATATCCTTTCCACCTCCCTGCCTTTTGCACTTTCTAAAAGGCTACACATAAGGTGAACTGGAAACAGTGATAGTGTGGTATTTGTAGGAATTGGATGGAGGCAGAAGAATGATAAAGAATTTGCTTCTAGGAAATTTCCAGTGTCTTAATATCATAGTTGATCATTTTTGTGATATGCTGATATCTATCCAGTTGAATTGTGCTGGAGAAGACTCTTGAGAGTCCCTTGGATTGCACGGAGATCAAAGCAGTCAACCCTAAAGTACATCAACCGTGAATATTCATTGGAAGGACTGAGGTTGAAGCTGAAACTCCAATACTTTGGCCACCTGATGCAAAGAGCTGACTCATTTGAAAAGACCCTCATGCTGGGAAAGACTGAGGGCAGGAGGAGAAGGGGTGACAGGGGATCAAATGGTTGGATGGCATCATTGACTCAGTGGACATGAGTTTGAGCAAACTCCGGGAGATAGTGAAAGATAGGGAAGCCTGGCATATTGCAGTCTGTGAGGTTGCAAGGAGAGGTTGCAAGGAGTCGGACAGGACTGAGCAACAAAAATCCAGTTGAAAGAAATATGTATACTTTTAAATGTTTCAATATATATGCTTTTAAATGTTTCAGTCGACAATATATATGCTTTTAAATGAGCGACTGATCTGATCTGATATACTTTTATGTTTCAACATATTGCCAGATAATACATTACAAAATACTACTACTAGTCTACTTACTTTAACCTTGTATTTGTCTTACTGTAGCTTTATAAGATCTTTTTCTGTCTTACTATCATTGTGTCAGGAGTCTGGGCGTGGCTTAGCAGTATCTTCTACTGAGGGTCCAAAAAAGTTGTAATGCAGTTGTTGGCCAGGTTGTATTCTCATGTGAAGACTTGCCCAGGGAAGATTCCACTAACTGCTGCACTTGCAAGCTACTGCACATTGTGAGGTTGTGGGACTGAGGTTGCTGTTTTCTAGCTGGATGTAAGCCAGGTGCTGCTCTCTAGAAGCCTCCTGCCAGGATGTATCTATGCTTCTGTTTTGTGTTTTCATGTGTATCATTCATGAACCCTTTGTCCCCTGCATTGGAAGCGTTGCAGTTTCTTAACCACTGGATCACCGAGGAAGTTCCTGTGATTTCTTCTTTTCTAAGCCCCTTATCCTCCTTACCCCTAAATGTTTCGTCCTCACAATTCCCTAGCCCTCCCTTGCAGGAGTCACTGCCACCCACCTCTGAACTGTTATGTAATTTGGAAATGAAGGAGGCAGGCAGTTAGGGAATGGAGGGAGAAAAGGGAGACCCTACCCCATGTCATCAAATATTAAGATGCATGCATATCCAATGTTGAATATCTTTTCTCAAAAAATTTTCTGAATGGATTATCCTGGTTTTGGAAATTAATTGACTGTGTTGACTCATTAATGATTTGATACGCATTTTAAGCAGTCATGGATATGTCAGAATTCTTGAGAAATGTAAAACTCTAATGTGCTAATTATTTTCAAATGTGAGGAAATTCATATGTTTTAAAATGAAAAATTAAGTTTATATATGAATTTAATGGAACATTTTAAAATTTTGTAGTTTAATTTTCTTAAATTGGTGTCTGCCCTTTTCATGCCTAGATCTCAGGCATTTTCTTGTATGTTTTCGTTTCTGGAAAAGTTTGCAGGCCCTGGGCTTCCTGCCTACAGTGTGAAATGGACAAATTGGATTTGATCAAGTCTTCCTATAGGAAGGGATCAGTAAGGGAACAAAAAGTTGGCAGTAGTTTATCAACATCCCATCAGTTCAGTTCAGCTCAGTCGCTCAGTCATGTCCGACTCTTTGAGACCCCATGAATCGCAGCACGACAGGCCTCCCTGTCCATCACCAATTCCCGGAGTTCACTCAAACTCACGTTCATCGAGTCGGTGATGCCATCCAGCCATCTCATCATCTGTCATCCCCTTCTCCTCCTGCCCCCAATCCCCCCCAGCATCAGGGTCTTTTCCAATGAGTCAACACTTTGCATGAGGTGGCCGAAGTATTGGAGTTTTAGCTTCAGCATCAGTCCTTCCAATGAACACCCAGGACTGATCTCCTTCAGAATGGACTGGTTGGATCTCTTCGCAGTCCAAGGGAGTCTCAAGAGTCTTCTCCAACACCACAGTTCAAAAGCATCAATTCTTCGGCTCTCTGCTTTCTTCACAGTCCAACTCTCACATCCATACATGACCACAGGAAAAGCAATAGCCTTGACTAGACGAACCTTTGTTGGCAAAGTAATATCTCTGCTTTTGAATATGCTATCTAGATTGGTCATAACTTTCCTTCCAAGGAGTAAGCATCTTGTAATTTCAGGTAATTAAGCAATTTCAGTAATTCTTAATAGCATGACAGATTTTATTATCTTTTAATAGGTATTAGCTAATGGGACCTAGGGAAGCACAGGAAAATTTCTTTTGCATTAAAGCAGTTCTAGGCAGAGTAGTATTTATTTAGAGTGATATATTGCCAGGGCTGCCACAACAAAATACCACAAACTAGGTGGCTTAAACAACAAATGTATTTTCTGACAGCTCAGGAGGTGGAAAGCCCAAGATCAAGGTCAGCAGGTTTGGTTTTTTGTTTTTGTCTTGAGTCTTCTTTGCCTGACTAGCAGAGGGCCACCTTGCTGTGTTTTCACATGACTTTTCTCTGTGTGTATGCAGGTCTATCCTCATCTCTTCTTAATAAGGAAAGCAGTTACAATGGATTAGGGCCTACCTATGTGACCTCACTTTATTGTAATTACCTCACTACAGATCCTGTCTCCAAGCACAGTCATGTTATGATGTACCAGGGGTTCGGATTTCAACATACGCTTGTTGAGAAGATAAAATTAAGCCCATAACAATTGTCATCTTTTATTTTATGTATAGCAAACTTGATGATAAAGCACACTTCAATTAAGGTAAATCTGTTTTCCTACTGTCTTCCAATGGGAATATACTGCCCTCCCACCCCTCAGTGAAACATATCGATAGCAAGAGTAAGACCTTAAGCTCAAAAGCAGAAACAATTTTGAATTACTCTGTACTATCCAGATCCTACCCCCGCAATTTTGATTTTATTCTTGCTGCTTTACCAAGTCTTTTATTTATATTGTCTTCAGTCCTTCTTCAAATGATGAGCATACCTTCCAGATACAGAGTTGCTCCATTTCATGTGGAAGATTCTATAACTTGGCTTCCCTTTCCCCTTTTGTCCGAGATCTCAATGAACTGTTTTAAAAAAAACACCTAATTTTATGGAAGTAGAGTTGATTTACAATACTGTACTCTGCTCTGTAGCAGTGTGATTCAGATATATAGATAGGTATTCTTATCTATATGGTTTATTATAGAATATTGGATATAGTTCCCTGTGTTGTACAGTAGGACCTTGTTTATTCTATATATAATAGTTGCGTTTGCTAACCCCAACCCATCCTTCCCCCTTCCCCCTCTCCTTAACAACCACAAGTCAGTTCTCTATGTCTGCGAGTCTGTTTCCGTTTTGGTAGGTAAGTTTTCAATGAACTCTTCTACCACCTCACTTATCCCCGTCTTTTTTTTATTTCTCTTTCACCTTCCTTTTTATTTTTGGTGTTACTGTGTGCAAAGGCCTAGACATACAGAGTAAGAAGAAATACATGTTCTTTTCGTGAAGTTTACTGTCCAGTGTGGGAAGATGACCTTTAAAAAAAATGCACTGACTTTAGATGGTAACTGAGAGTTGTGATTTGATGTGAAAGCAAGGGGGTAGCTACTATAAGAGAATGTGTGTTTTAAATTTAAATAGAGCTTGGAGAAGGCCTAATGAAGTGGTATTTGAGGTGAAACCTCCCCATTGAGAAGAAGAGTTACTTTCCTGCAGATGGATATTTGGGTTGTTTTTCTTCCTATTTATTTTGCTGTTAAAAACATTGATGCTTTGAACATTCTTACACACATTTCTTGATGGATATTTCCAAGAATTTTAAGGTTAAATCTAGGAGTGTTAATTGTATGTTATTCTGTATGTGAATGTTTAGTTTTCAGGATGGTGCCGAATCATTTTCCACAATATTTATACCAATTTACATCCATGAAGGAAACAAAAGAAATTCCATTTAATAGGCTCCCCTGGTGGCTCAGTGGTGAATCCGCCTGCCAGTGCAGGAGACATGGGTTCAATCCCTGATCTGGAAAGATCCCACGTGGCGAGGAGCAGCTAAGCCCATGTGCCGCAGTTGAGCCTGTCTGTGCTCTGGAGCCTGGGAGCATCAACTACTGAGCCCGTGTGCCCAGAGCCCGTGCTCTGCAATGAGAGAAGCCACCACAGCCTTTTTGTCCGGCATCGTAGTGAGGCGGCAGTTGTTGCAGCTGCTCTCCGGGCTTCGCTGTGCCGCCCAAGGGTGACAAGAAGAAGAAAGATGCCAGAAAGTCGACCAAGAAAGACAAAGATCCAGTGAACAAATCTGGGGCCAAAAAGAAGTGGTCCAAAGGCAAAGTTCAGGACAAGCTCAATACTAGTCTTGTTTGACAAGCAACATGACAGACTCTGTAAAGAAGTTCCCAACTCTAAACTTATAACTCCAGCTGTTGTCTCTGAGAGTCTGAAGATTCGTGGTTCCCTGGCCAGGGCAGCCCTTCAGGAACTCCTTAGTAAAGGACTTATTAAACTGGTTTCAAAACACAGAGCTCAAGTGATTTACATCAGACACACCAAGGGTGGAAATGTCCCAGCTGCTGGTGAAGATGCATGAACAGGTCCCACCAACTGTAGATTTTGAAAAATAAAACTTTATTAAATAAAAAAAAAAAAACAAGAGAAGCTACTGCAATGAGAAGCCTGCAACTAAAGAGTAGCCCCACTGCTCACCAAAATGAGAGAAAAGCCTGTGCAGCAATGAAGATCCAATACAACTAAAAAAAAAAAAAAAAAAGACTCAGAGCCAGGGTTCATTAAAAAAAAAATGGAGAAATTCTATTTGAGAATCTCCCAAACTTCCCATAAGAATCTTCATTCTTGTCAGTACTTCACAAATTTAATTTTTACCAATCTAAATATGTATTTTTACCAATTTTTCATTGCAATTTTAATTTTATTTTCCTGATTATTATCTGTTTTTTTATTTTACTTTTTAAAATAAATTTAAAAATACATTGTGGGTAGCAGATTTTTGTGAGTGATATATTGCAAATATTTTTTCATTTTGTGGCTCTCATTTCACCTTCCTCATAGTTTCTTTTAATAAAGTTTTTTTAAGATGGTCGAATTTGTCATTTTATGGTTAACACTTTTTGTGTCTTGTTTAATAGCTCTCTCCTAACCCTGAGGTCACAGACAATTCTCTATTTTCTTTGAAATGTTTCTAAAATATGTACTCATATCTAATTATTTTATCTATCACTGATTCCTTTTTTCCTTGTGGATACTTAGCACTCTTTATTGAAAAGTCCATTCTTTCTCCAGTGACCTAAATGGCATCTCTGTCTTATCAAATTTCCAAGTGTGCATGGATCTGCTTCTGGGCTCTCCATTCTGTTTTATTGGTGGTTTTGTATCAGCGCAGTGTACCATGTTCATTTCTGTGGCTTTATGGTAAGTCATGCTATTACATTTTAGAAGCAACCAGTAAAAGTTCTGTAAACCTATTTGAGATCTTAATTGGAAATTCATTTAATCTTTAGGTCATTTTTAAAGAAATTGACATCTTTACAATATTGAATCTTGCTATCAATGAACATGATATTGCTCCACTTACATTTCAATGAAGTTTATAATTTTTTACATGCCACTCATGAATATCTTTTAAAAAGATTTATTTTGTAGGTTATAAGGAGCTCATGATCTGAGCCACAGTCAGCTCCAGGTACTCTTGGAAAAGACCCTGATGCTGGTAAAGATTGAAGGTAAAAGGAGAAGGGCAGCAGAGGTTGAGATGGTCAGATAGCATCACTGACTCAATAGACATGAATCTGACCAAACTCTGGGAGGACAGGGGAGTCTGATGTGCTGCAGTCCGTGGGGAAGCAAAGAGTCGGACACTGTTTAGTGACTGAACAATTCCTAGGTAACTAATGATTTTTATTATTTATTTAAGTGGTCTATTTTTGGCTGTGCTGGGTCTTCGTTGTGCTGGCTTTTCTCTACTTGTGGTGAACAGGGGCTGCTCTGTTGCAGTGTGGGGGCTTCTCACTGTAGTGGCTTCTCTTGTGGGGCCTGGGCTCTGGGATACATGGGTTCAGTAGTTGCAGTTTCTGGGCTCTAGAGCACAGGCTCAATAGTTGTGGCGCACAGGCTTAGTTGCTCCAAGGCATGTGGGATTCTCCTGGACCAGGGATCAAACCCATGTCTCCTGCATTGGCAGGTGATTCTTCACCACTGAGCCACCAGGGAAGCCCCTAAATTGTCTCTTTAAAAAAATTGCTTTCTAACTTTGTTATATAGATAGGCGACTGCTTTTTAACTTTTTCTCTCTCTCTCTCTTTTTTTTTTTTTTGCCATACCATGTGGCTTGCAGGATCTTAGTTCCCTACCAAGGATTGAACCCTGGGCCATGGCAGTTAAAGTGCCAAGTCCAAACCATGAGACTGCCAGGGAATTCCCGACTTTTTTTTTTTTCTTAACTTTAATTTTTATACAATTGTAGATTCATAGGAAGGTGTAAAAATAGTACGGAGAGTTCCATGTACTCTACCCAGTTTCCCAATGGTTCTGTCTTATGTGGATATAGTACAGTATCAAAGCCAAGAAATGGACATTGGTGCAACATATATGTATAGTTCTGTGTCATTTTGTCAAGTGTGTGGATTCCTGTAACCATCAATGCTATCAAGAAACATCTATTCCATTACCACAAAGCTCTCCCTCATGCTGCCCATTTATGGCTCTATCTACCTGGCATTCAAGTATTATTTTTAGACCCTGGTAGTTAATAATCTATTCTCCATATCTGTAATTTTATCATTTTGAGGAATTTATCTAAATGGACTCATACAATACATAGTCTTCTGAGAATTTTTTTTTTCACTCGGTATAAATGCCCTGAGATCCATCCAAATCACTGCATGTGTCAGTAGGTCATTCCTTTTTTATTTCATTTTCTGGATGTATTCAGTTTGTTTAGTCATTCAGCTATTGAAGGAGCAATTGCTTTTTAAATATAAAAGCAAATGCCCACTTTAATCATAATTCTGAATTGCTTTTTTTGTGTTAATATCTATGGTTTTATAAAGCATAGTAAACTAAGCTAGGTATTATTATTTTGCATTTTGGCCACGGCACATGGCACATGGCCATGTTCTCTGACCAGGGATCAAACTCGCCCCCTGTGGTGGAAATGTGGAGTCTTAACCACTGGACTGCCAGGGAAGTCCCAGTATTATTAATTTTTATTGGTTAATAAGATTTGCTATGCTATGCTAAGTCACCAGTCGTGTCTGACTCTCTGCGACCCCATAGACGGCAGCCCACCAGGCTCCCCTGTCCCTGGGATTCTCCAGGCAAGAACACCGGAGTGGGTTGCCATTTCCTTCTCCAATAAGATTTGAGACATATATAAATGATATCTCTATGATATACATTATAGTTATAACTAGACAATTAAAATTCACACACTTATATGAAATATTTGTAACTCTATTTATTTCTTTATTTTGACCACCCTGTGGGGCTTTTGTGATCTTAGTTTCCCAACCACGGATAGAACCCGGGCCCTTGGCAGTGAGAGCAGAGTCCTAGCCACTGGGCCACCAAGGAATTCCTCTATTTAGTCATAATAAATTTAGATCTACCTGAAAAAGATACTACCTACCATAGGGCTAAGTACCTGAAAAGCACTTCCAGGGTCATTGATTTAATATAAAGTGATTATTTAAACAGACACATGCACACATAGCTTTCCTCCATGTCTTTTTTTTTTTTTTTTTTAGTATTTATTTATTTGGCTGTGCCAGCTCTTAGTTGTAGCATTCTGGATCTTTTTCAGTTGTGGCGTGTGGGATCTAGTTCCCTGACCAGGGATTGAACCCTGGCCCCCTCCAATGAGAGCATGGAGTCTTAGCCACTAGACCATTAGGGAAGTCACTTGTTGACTTGTTTTAGAATTTTATTTAATTCATCTGTAGACATACAGACCTTCTGGTCCCACTCCAGACCATCTAAGTCAGGAACTTGGAGGGGGCGGGTGGTACCCAGCCATCTTTTTACAAAAGCCTTCCAGGTGATTCTGATGTACTCTGAAGTTTGAGAACCACTATGATAGATTTTTTTTTTTTTTTTTTTTTAAGTCAAGGTAAAAAACAAGCCAGAGAACATTTGAACATATACCCTATTAGGTTTTATACTTGCTACTGTCTTTCTTCTGCTTTTGGTCTCTACTTTTGGTCAGGTGGGGTGTGTCGCTGTTACTTCTAGGGCCAAAATAACCTCAGCCCAAACACTCGTGGTGTCAAATCTTGGCTTTTGACTTAGCAGCAGCAGCCATGGCCTGGTTGTTTTTTCCTCTTGATCCTGTTTCTCAGACAGAGCTGAGGGCTAGCTGTATCACAGGCTTTGAGAGTGGTTTTGAAAGTTGAAAATCTGCAGTGTTGATCTAGCTAGAATGGGACTGTGAAGATCCTTGGTGAGTCCTTACAGATGGTTCATCTGCTCAGGCCAGGGTTGGCGGTGGGGATGGTGCAGTGTGTGTTTGTGGTGGGTGAGGGTCGGGGGATTGTAATGATCACAGATCCAAGGACTGAAAAGGACATTTTAAAGGCCTGAGCTGTGTGGCTTGGACTCTAGGATCAGGTTTTTTCACAGTCTTATCTGTCAATCCTCTTTTTTTAAGTCCTGCTTTTGGGGATTATGTCTAGAAAATGTTCTCCCTTTCTCCCCATTTATGCTACTTTTATCTGCTTTTCTTTGTTTTTCAAATACCTCATTGGTCCACTTGCAATTTATTCTGGCTTTAAATTGTTATTTAATGTGTCCATTTGGAGGACACTAACATTTCATTTTATCATGTTTCCCATGTACTGCATCTCTTTGTTATTAAAATCTCTTGGTCTTTGTAAATTAGTAAAAAAGTTTACTACCAGGTATTTTTGTTTGTTTTTTGCCATTGAAATTGGATCTTTTGTCCATTATATATTCTCACAGATAGCAGCTGGAGGAAAGCCACTGATGTAAGCAACTGTTGTATTTTATAACTCGCTACCGTGATGAACCTCAAGTTGTCACGGTTTTTCAGTCACGGTTTTTGGGTTGTCCTCCTGTTACCTGTAGGCAGCCCTTCTGCACTGGTGTCCAGGATACTGTGAATGTGTTCTTTCTGTTGTCTTTTTTGCTTATTTTCCTCTAGAACTCTTCATTCTCCAAGTTTCAGTCCTTCAACCATTCAGTGCATAGTCTCTTCCTCGGATGAGTGTTCATCCACTTTTTAAAGTTTGCCTCAATGTTAATGGTTCCCAGTGTATTCTGAGCCTTGACTCTAATTCTAAATGTCTGGAAATACCCTGGACTGTCCTAGGACCTTGAGAAATGTGCTTTTCTAAAGCTGAATAGGGACTTCCCTGGAGGTCCAACGGTTAAGGCTCTGAGCTTCCACTGCAGGGGGCACAGGTTCCATCCTTAGTCAGGAGACTAAGATCCCACATACTGCACAGGACAAAAAAAGAAAAAAAATCAAAACGAAAAAAGCTCAGCAAAATAGTCTAGGATTCCTTTATTCCGGTTGTGATATCCACTTCCTGTGTAGTTTTAAGATTTAAAATTTTTCTTTGTTTTCCACTTCCACTTAGTTAACAAATCTTTTTTTTTTTTTTTTAATCTTCCTTTCAAATGTCCCACATTTATCTATCATTTCCTTCTAGTCACGCTGAGTCCAGGTCATTTCTATCCCTTTTGAACCATTACTACCACTTGCCAACCGGTTTTCTTGTTCCCCGTCTCTTCGTTTGTTGGTTCATCAACATTAACTGAGCTCCTGTCTGCCTGGGATTGTGTCAGGTGCTAGGACTTTACGAACAAGGACCTACTCTCAACGCGTTGAGATGAACAGGGAAAACAGGTAACCAAGCAATCACGGTATTGTGTGGTGTGTGCCATGGCACAGATGTGACACCAGGTGCCACCAGAGTATGGAAAAGGAAGGACTTGGGACAGCTCTGGAGAGGAGGTAAGGCTTGAGCTGGGTCTCACAGAATTGGTATGAATTGGCCAGGAATTTAGCCGTCTGGGGTTGCTAACTCTGTTAGATCAAACACTTATTTGGGAAAGTTGTTTTCTCGAAATGCTTGCCATATATCCTATTTTTTTGGTATGAGACTTTAAGGTTCTGTAAGGGCTATTTTCACAGTTCAGTCATTTTAATTCAGCATGGAATCAAATTTCAAGCTAACAAATGGCTAGATTTACTAAGAAACTAAACTCCAGGTTTGTGCACGTGTGCTCATCTTCAGTCATATCTGATTCTTGTGACGCCATGGACTGTACCCTGCCAGGCTCCTCTGTCCATGGGATTCTCCAGGCAGGAACACTGAAGTGGGTTGCCATGCCCTCCTCCAGGAGATCTTCCTGACCCAGGGTTCAAACCTGCATCTCCGGCATTGCAGGCAGTTTCTTTACTCACTGAGTCACCTGGAAAGCCCAAACTTCAAGTATAAATCTGTTAATCTTTCCCCCAGAGGATGAGATGGTTAGATAACATCACTGACTCAATGGCCATGAGTTTAAGCAAACTCTGGGAGTTGGTGAAGGACAGGGAAGCCTGATGTGCTGCAGTCCATGGAGTCGCAAAGAGTTGGGCACGACTTAGTGACTGAACAACCCCTTACCATAGTTGTATAGTCATATCCCCAATAGTGTCTAGATTGTTATGATCAGATTCTGGAAATCAACAAGTCTCTGATAGATTATGATGCCCTCTTAGCCCATCCACAGACCAGTAATCTGACAAACAGGTTTATTAACCCATTACAATAAGGGAGGCTATACACTAGAGGACCAGATAAAGTATAGAGTTAATACAGGATTTGAGGGAAGCGTGGAGATAAAATGTGAATGAAACAGTATTTTGACAGGCTGATAGCAAAACAGGGCTCCCATGGTCAGTGTCAGGTTTAAACTGTTAGAGTGAGCTCAGGAGTGATGTTTCCTTGGAAACTAAAAGTTTAGTTGTGGAATACTACATCCACAACTCCTTTCCTGAGGCTTTACACCGGGGTTGTAAATAAAGGCTGCTTCTCTGTGTCAGAGTGACTTGGATGTTCAGTCAGTAATGGAATATTTCATTTTTATGGGTTTAATTTCAAATAGGAAAGTTTCTTCTGATTAATAATTTTAGAGAACAAAAGCTTCCAGTGAGTAAGAAAGCAGGAGTCATACAAAGATGGGGGTTATTTGATACTCTACAACTGTAATGTATCATGGGGAGAGATGCTTCTGTTATTCTGCAGCTGCCTTTTACTGTGTCTGTTAGCCTAGCCTGGGTAATGGCAAGACAGGTTTCAAATGTTCTCGGTCCTACCAAATTTTGACTTTTTCAGTCCTCATATTATAATAAAGCAGGATCTGTAGACAAAAGGCAGAAAGGGGTCTGATGAAGAGGGGCACTCCTCTGTGAAGCCAGTGGTTGGTGGGCCTCCTTGCTCCTGGCATCAGCTGCGTACCTCTATAATAGAATGGTATATAATCATCTTTATGAATCTGGGCTGTGAGCATCTTGAGTGTCGGGCGTTTCAAAGATTCCCTTTGTCCCCCCAGTTCTGGCCCACGATGCTGAGTGAATTCACACGTGAGTCATCAGGGTTGCTCACCCCTAAGTTTTTACTGCTCTGCCACTCTGCCACATCCAAGGTGGAGGTAGCAAGCACTACCTGTCACCTGAGCAGTGTGTCCCTAGAGTTCCTAGGACTGGAAAAGTGCTCTTGGCTCTTGGTGTGGTTGGTTAGTGAAGAATGGCAGGGAAGTCATTTGCATATATGTTAAAATCAGCTGACTTCCACAGAGCCACAAGTCTTGTTCTGAGCCTCTTGCAGACTCTCTGGCCCCACCTTTACAAACAAGGCATGTAAAAAACACCTTCTTTAGGTGTGGTACCAAAGTTCCCTCCAGGCACAGGCTGTTGAGTTGATGCTTTTCTGGAAGATCCTTATATATAAAAAAAAGGCCAACAGGTACGCAACAGTCATGGATTCTTCAAATCACAGAGTTTAAAGGGAGCAGTCTCATATTAAAATGAACTCTTAGCTTCCTAAACTAACTTCATTGGTATGTAATCCATCTGTGTTGTCATAGGAGTAGCTAATATGAGTCTCCTTAAAGGCTTTCAAGTTAAATCACTTTCTCTTGGGTTTTCAATTGCCTGGTTCTAGACCTGGGATTCCTGTGCACACATGGAAATGGCAGCTTGTACAAGGTCTAGGTACCCGGGCCACAGTGATTTCCTCTCTCTCTTTATTGTGGTAAGCTGCTTTCTAAAGTAACTTCTGCTTCTGGTTGAGGATTATTTTGTTGAATCAAATATAGCAGTCCCTGCTTATTAACTGTCTGTATCCACAATGTAATCATGATATACCAGTTGCCAAGGTAGTTTTCCACTATATAAAAATATGATAAATAATTCATAGGGAGAATCACTGACAAAATAAAACTTGTGCCTTCAGTAACTTTTATCTGGGGATCTCAAGAGAGCTCTTCACAGATGGTCCAGCCTAGTATAGAAGTGCCTCTTGCCAGTGTGCCTTGAATAAAAGAATGAAATTAATCTTTAGGTAACGCATAAAGCTTTTGCTCTTTATCACAGCAGATGTTAGAATTTTTTAATTTTAAGAATAAAATAGTGTTCAAATGCAACAAAAACCATGTTCCCTGCCTCCAGCCATGCTGCTACTACCCAAAGACATCTCTTTCTAATGTAACTGTTTTTTTCCTGCTATTCACTTCTATCTACATAATATGCTTATACCATGGATTCTTGACTAATCAACCTTAGATCATGTTGTTTACTTTCTCTCTGGCCAGCAAGGACCTAGAACTCTCATACCCTGCCACCTCTCAGTATGAACGTGGTGCAGGCTTTCTTTTTAATGTCAGTATTAAATGATTACATTAGTATGGCTGAAGTAAGCAGTGTAAGATGGTTATAGTTCTTCTACATTGTATTTTTCCTGAAGTTATATTTTGCCTTTACTTCCTCTTTCCTGCAGGGTTGGGAGAAAGGGGAAGTCACTTGGCTTTTCAGGGTGGTGATGAGACCTGGTGCCAAACAGCTTCTTAAGCAGCCTTTTAACCATTTCTCTTGTCCCCAGCCTCTCATCTCACTCCCTCTGCCCTCCACCCCAAATTCTCAACTTTGGCTTTTCCTATGTACAGGATATGGGACCTCCCTGGTGGCTAAACAGTAAGGAATCTGGCTGCAACGTGTGAGACCTGGGTTTGATCCCTGGACTGGGAAGATCCCCTGGAGAAGGGTACGGTTACCCATTCTAGTATTCCTGCCTGGAAAATTCCATGGACAGAGGAGCCTGGTGAGCTGTAATCCATGGGGTCACAAAGAGTCGGACACGACTGAGCAAAACACCTTCTTACACTTTCTTTCATTTTTATATATAGCATATATCATCATATTGAAACTACTGCAAGATTTTAAACAGATAATATAGGTGTGTATGTGCATTCTTAGTCACTCAGCCGTGTCTGACTTTGTGACCCATGCATTGTAACCCACCAGGCTCCTCTGTCCATGGATTTTCCAGGCAAGAATACTGGAGTGGGTTGCCATTTCCCCCTGGGGGAGTCTTCCTGACCCAAGGATCAAGCCGTGTCTCCTGCATTGTTAGGCGGATTCTTTGTTACTGAGCTTCCTGGGGATATAGGAGTGATTACTATATCTTATACTGCTATATCCTAGTTCAGAATGTCATCTACTACCTGAACTGCATTTCACAATTATATCCTATTTAATCCTAGCATCTTGCTGAGTATTAAGAAATATTCTATAGCCACCAACACATCTATCACAACAGAGATGCTTTGGTCAAGTGAGTTTGGGATACATTGGGTTATGCAAAGTTAGATTTTTACTGCAGGACTTCTAAGAACAGCTACCATGCATTATAACTCCCCAAGAAGACTGTCCTCCCCCACCTTTCTTTTGAGAATACCAGTGTTCCTTGGAGCATATTGAGCAACCCTGAACTGGGTCATTCAATAACCGCCTAAGGGGTTTTCCCTGTCCCCAGTCTCTTTTATCCTAAAACTGTGATTTATATTTTTGCCACACTTTTCTAACTCACAAAGCCCATCTTGGCATTTCAGTTCTCAGAAAGCTTTCCTATTTTCATGAAAAAATACAGTCCATCCTCAAGATCCTCCATGTTTTGGCCGTAACAGATCCTCCTACCCACTGTTCCACCATTTCCTCATGCTCCTGCACATTTCAGCCAACTTGATCATGAGTTTTACCTCAGGCCTACAGAGTAACTGGAAAGTCCAGTTCCTGCTCTTCTTTCACGCTGAATGTTCTACCCTTACTTCTCATCATGTCCCACGAATGCCTCCCTGATCCACTTCCTTCCCCAGGCACTACTCATGTTGGAACATAAGTCATTCCCTCCCCCTGTGCTCTGCCGTTTTGTCAGTGATTCTGTTAGACTTAGTACGTTCAGCCTTGCAGCTGTTGTCTCACTGGTGGAATCTAAGACCCCTCAGGGCAAGACAATATCTTTTTTATTTCATAATTCTAGCATGTGTACTGATTTAGGTAAATATTCAATCATAGCTTATTAAAAATTAGAAACAGAAGCACTCTTTGGAGATCCAACCTGAAACAATAAGAGGTAACATTATTGAGGAGTTGATTCTTCAATTTCTAGGTTATCTGGCATGTTATTAATTTACTCTCATCTAGATGGCTTTTCAGTGGTTTCATCTCTTCCAGATCAGGGTAAAAGGAAACTGACAGTGAAATTACTCTAAACTTGTCTGCTATTTAGTAATTTAAAGAATAAGTATACTGCGGGCAGGAATCCCTCAGAAGAAATGGAGTGGCCATCATGGTCAACAAGAGAGTCCAAAATGCAGTACTTGGATGCAATCTCAAAAACGACAGAATGATCTCTGTTCGTTTCCAAGGCAAACCATTCAATATCACAGTAATCCAAGTCTATGCCCCAACCAGTAATGCTGAAGAAGCTGAAGTTGAACGGTTCTATGAAGACCTACAAGACCTTTTAGAACTAACACCCAAAAAAGATGTCCTTTTCATTATAGGGGACTGGAATGCAAAAGTAGGAAGTCAAGAAACACCTGGAGTAACAGGCAAATTTGGACTTGGAATACGGAATGAAGCAGGGCAAAGACTAATAGAGTTTTGCCAAGAAAATGCACTGGTCATAACAAACACCCTCTTCCAATAACACAAGAGAAGACTCTATACATGGACATCACCAGATGGTCAACACCGAAATCAGATTGATTATATTCTCTGCAGCCAAAGATGGAGAAGCTCTATACAGTCAGCAAAAACAAGACCAGGGCCTTTTTGTGAAGATGGCGCCGAAGGCGAAGAAGGAAGCCCCTGCTCCTCCTAAAGCTGAAGCCAAAGCAAAGGCTTTGAAGGCCAAGAAAGCAGTGTTGAAAGGTGTCCACAGCCACAAAAAAAAGAAGATCCGGACGTCGCCCACCTTCTGGCGGCCCAAAACACTGCGACTCAGGAGGCAGCCCAAATATCCTTGGAAGAGCGCCCCTAGGAGAAACAAACTTGACCACTATGCCATCATCAAATTCCCCCTCACCACTGAGTCAGCCATGAAGAAGACAACAACACACTGGTATTCATTGTGGATGTCAAGGCCAACAAGCACCAAATTAAACAGGCTGTGAAGAAGCTCTATGACATTGACGTGGCTAAGGTCAATACGCTGATCAGGCCTGATGGAGAGAAGAAGGCATATGTTTGACTGGCTCCTGACTATGATGCTTTGGATGTTGCCAACAAAATTGGCATCATCTAAACTGAGTCCAGCTGGCTAATTCCAAATATAAAAGTTTTCACTATAATAAAAAAAAACAAAAAACAAAAAAACAAGACCAGGAGCTAACTGTGGCTCAGACCATGAACTCCTTATTGCCAAATTCAGACTTAAATTGAAGAAAGTAGGGAAAACCACTAGACCATTCAGGTATGACCTAAATCAAATCCCTTATGATTATACAGTGGAAGTGAGAAATAGATTTAAGGGCCTAGATCTGATAGATAGAGTGCCTGATGAACTATGGAATGAGGTTCATGACATTGTACAGGAGACAGGGATCAAGACCATTCCCATAGAAAAGAAATGCAAAAAAGCAAAATGGCTGTCTGGGGAGGCCTTACAAATAGCTGTGAAAAGAAGAGAAGCAAAAAGCAAAGGAGAAAAGGAAAGATATAAACATCTGAATGCAGAGTTCCAAAGAATAGCAAGAAGAGATAAGAAAGCCTTCTTCAGTGATCAGTGCGAAGAAATAGAGGAAAACAACAGAATGGGAAAGACTAGGGATCTCTTCAAGAAAATCAGAGATACCAAAGGAACATTTCATGCAAAGATGAGCTTGATAAAGGACAGAAATGGTATGGACCTAACAGAAGCAGAAGATATTAAGAAAAGATGGCAAGAATACACAGAAGAACTACAAAAAAGATCTTCACGACCCAGATAATCACAATGGTGTGATCACTGACCTAGAGCCAGATATCCTGGAATGTGAAGTCAAGTGGGCCTTAGAAAACATCACTATGAACAAAGCTAGTGGAGGTGATGGAATTCCAGTTGAGCTATTCCAAATCCTGAAAGATGATGCTGTGAAAGTGCTGCACTCAATATGCCAGCAAATTTGGAAAACTCAGCAGTGGCCACAGGACTGGAAAAGGTCAGTTTTCATTCCAATCCCAAAGAAAGGCAATGCCAAAGAATGCTCAAACTACCGCACAATTGCACTCATCTCACACGCTAGTAAAGTAATGCTCAAAATTCTCCAAGCCAGGCTTCAGCAATATGTGAATCATGAACTTCCAGATGTTCAAGCTGGTTTTAGAAAAGGCAGAGGAACCAGAGATCAAATTGCCAACATCCGCTGGATCATAGAAAAAGCAAGAGAGTTCCAGAAAAACATCTATTTCTGCTTTATTGACTATGCCAAAGCCTTTGACTGTGTGGATCACAATAAACTGTAGAAAATTCTGAAAGAGATGGGAATACCAGACCACCTGATCTGCCTCTTAAGAAATTTGTATGCAGGTCAGGAAGCAACAGTTAGAACTGGACATGGAACAACATACTGGTTCCAAATAGAAAAAGAAGTTCATCAAGGCTGTATATTGTCACCCTGTTTATTTAACTTATATGCAGAGTACATCATGAGAAACGCTGGACTGGAAGAAACACAAGCTGGAATCAAGATTGCCGGGAGAAATATCAATAACCTCAGATATGCAGATGACACCACCCTTAAGGCAGAAAGTGAAGAGGAACTCAAAAGCCTCTTGATGAAAGTGAAAGTGGAGAGTGAAAAGGTTGGCTTAAAGCTCAACATTCAGAAAACAAAGATCATGGCATCCAGTCCCACCACTTCATGGGAAATAGATGGGGAAACAGTGGAAACAGTGTCAGACTTTATTTTTCTGGGCTCCAAAATCACTGCAGATGGTGACTGCAGCCATGAAATTAAAAGACGCTTACTCCTTGGAAGGAAAGTTATGACCAACCTAGATAGCATATTCAAAAGCAGAGACATTACTTTGCCAACAAAGGTTCATCTAGTCAAGGCTATGGTTTTTCCTGTGGTCATGTATGGATGTGAGAGTTGGACTGTGAAGAAGGCTGAGTGCCGAAGAATTGATGCTTTTGAACTGTGGTGTTGGAGAAGACTCTTGAGAGTCCCTTGGACTGCAAGGAGATCCAACCAGTCCATTCTGAAGGAGATCAGCCCTGGGATTTCTTTGGAAGGAATGATGCTAAAGCTGAAACTCCAGTACTTTGGCCACCTCATGCAAAGAGTTGACTCATTGGAAAAGACTCTGATGCTGGGAGGGATTGGGGGCAGGAGGAGAATGGGACGACAGAGGATGAGATGGCTGGATGGCATCACTGACTCGATGGACGTGAGTCTGAGTGAACTCCGGGAGTTGGTGATGGACAGGGAGGCCTGGCGTGCTGCGATTCATGGGGTCGCAAAGAGTCGGACACGACTGAGTGACTGATCTGATTTAATTGCAAAAAAGGTTGAACTTGGGGTTTTAGATTCCATTAATTTTATTCATATATTCCTACCTCTCACTGGCGCAGATAATCAAGATCTAATTGTGTGTTGCTAGATACATCTTTTGTTTATTAAGCCACTGAAATCCTGGCTCCAAACTATTTCCCTTTGATACTGTAGCTGGGAGAGCATTGTAACCCTAAGGTCTAAATAATTTGAGTGTCATAAATGAAAACACCCACAAAATTGAACTCTGATTGCTACTCAGATCAACATGTTTAAACTTGAAGTAGAAATTCATCAGGAAGAGATTTTATGCTAATTCAAAATAAAAACCCGTGGTTAGTTCATCCTGTAGGATGCTTGTTATAGTCAGGACAGACTGCTCAATACCCAGCATTGAGTTTCTTAAAAAGTTTCCTTCTATGACACAGCCTTTCATGGTTTTCTGCCTGTGTCTCTGGCCTCTCATTACTAGTCTTTCATTGATTTTTCCTCCTCTTCCTGACCTACATGTTGGATTGGAGGTCCCCTGGCTGTGATCCCAGCCTTTTTTTCTGGGCTCCAGACAATTACGTTCAACAGACCAAGCAGTTTCTCTCTCTCTCCTTTTTAAACTTTTTATTTTGTATTGAGGTTTAGCTGATTAACAAGGTTGTGATAGTTTCAGGTGAACAGCAAAGGGACTCAGCCGTCCATATACATTTATCCATTTCCCCCCAAACTCCCCTCCTATCTGGGCTCTGGTTTCTCTATCTTGATGTTTCATTGGCATCTTAAACCCATTGTGGCTACTCAGCTCCCCTTCTCTTTCCTCCCAGCTCTGCACACTTTATCCGGATAACTTCTATTCATCTTTCATGCTTCACCTCTATTTTTTCAGCAAATACTGACTGAATGCCTACCAGGTGCTTAAATGTGCCATCCTCAGGGAAGCCTTGTCGGGTGTCACAGATCAGTTTAAGGAGCTCCTGTTATCAGGTAAACCATGTTCTTCCCACTGGAGCACTTACCACTATGGAAGTTATATAATTAAAAAAATATCTATCCTGCCAAAGTTAATATCCACAAGAGCATAGATAATGTCTAATTATCACTGTCCTCAGTGCCTAGAATAGTGCTTGTTTCATAGCAGATGCTTAAGACGTGCAGAGTGAATGGACGTGGAGTTTTTAATGCAGTTGCTTATAATTTTTTGAAGAAAGACAGCAATTGAAATGGAGTTTACAAAGCAGTGTTGACAAGGAAGTGGTTAGACTGTATGACTTTTGAAGTCCTATTCTATCCAGAGACTCTATGATTCTCAACCTCACATCCAAGTTACTGTAGATCACTCTGTACATTCTGTGGTTATGCAAAACAAGCGCATGGTCAGAGTTGGGTGTGGTTAACTTGGGAATATTTCCTAATTCAAACAGATGAATTTAAAGCTCAACTTAGAGCAGAGATTCTTAGTCTAAGTACTCTTGACATTTTGGGGCCAGATAATTCTTTGTCTGTATATGTGGGTGTCCTGTGCATTGTAGGATATTTTGCAGCATGTCTGGCCTCTACCCACTAGATACCAGGAGCAACACTTTTAACAACCAAAAATGTCTCCAGATATTGCCAAATATTCCCTGGAGGGCAAAATCACCCCTGAATGGGAACCACTGACTGACAGGAGGAGGATATATTGGCTTTCTTGGGAGAGAAGCTTTCCAGAGGACAGCATTTATGGAGGCTCTAAGTTGGGGATGGGCAAATCATGCCCAGGAAAATGGCAAGATGCTCTTGGTTGGAATGGGAAGAGCCTTTCATCTGGGCAGTTACATCCAGGGAAGTCTTCAGACCAGACCTAGTGTTCCTCAGACTTGGGGAGGGGTGGGTGTAGGGATCATCGAGCTCAGTGCCCGCACAACACATTGATGAAGTTCACTGCATGAGCTGTTAGCTGGACTGACCTGAGAAGGAGGCGAAAAAGCTGGCAGAGAAGGCAAAAAATGCCTTGTAGTTGGTTGATTTGATGTATATTTTAAGTACTTAGAATGATACCCGTACATCAGATTTTTGCATTTGCTAGTCACCAAATTTTTGTATCTTCTGATTTATATCTTTATTTCAAGCTGGAACAAGGAGAAGAAAGTGACCATTTCTGGCTTAATTAGTCATGACTATTAGATATTTAGAGGCTTCCCAGGTAACGAATCTGCCTGTCAATGCAGGAGATGCAAGAGACGCAGGTTCGATCCCTGGGTTGGGAAGATCCCCTGGGAAAGAAATGGAAACCCACTCCAGTGTTCTTGCTGGGAAATCCTATGGACAGAGGAACCTTGTGGGCTACAGTCCATGGGGTTGCAAAGTGTCGGACACGACTGAGCTACTGAGCATGCACAACTGAGCACATTACGTATTTAAGTGTGAGTGAGTGAGTGAAGTCGCTCAGTCGTGTCCGACGACCCCATGGACTGTCGCCTACCAGGATTCTCCATCCGTGGGATTCTCCAGGCAACAATACTGGGGTGGGTTACCATTTCCTTCTCCAGGGGATCTTCCCCACCCAGGGATCAAACCTGGGTCTCCCGCATTGGGGGCAGATGCTTTAACCTCTGAGCCACCAGGGAAGCCCTTATTTAAGTATAACACACTTTAAATATCTTTAAAATCAGGAGATGATATCACTGAAACTTTTATATTAAAAAAAAGTCAAAGCATGACTTTCTGCCTGCAATATCCAATATAAGTATGCCATGCCATTATCTTTTAAAATAATTTTATTCTTAATAGCACTGAGTTTGGGAAATTGTGTGCTTATTTCTCTCTCTTTTTGTGTTTGTGCGTGCGTGTGTGTGTGTTTTTCTGATGCTGTTGTTGCTAAAATATTTTCAGAGCTCTTCATTCTTCTGTTTATTCCTTCTCAAACATTTGTTGAGAATCTGTTTTGTCCCAAACACTGCTGGGCACCTAAAGATGAAGACGCCTAGGGCTGTCCTCCAGGAGCTCACTGATCGGTGGACAGTGAGCTCAGGTAGCAGGTGCTCTGGTGGGCAGTACAGTGCTGGCTCCCTGTGGGGCGAGAGGGCTGCTGGGGGTCTGAAGGAGCCGGCGAGGGCGCCTGCCGGAGGAAGCTGTGGAGCTGCTCGCTGAATGGTGAGCTGGAGTTTGCCAGGGGGGCAGGAGTGAGCGCTCAGATGCCTCCTGGCAGAGCAGATAAAAATGCTTTTATGTAGGGAGGGAGTGAGAAGAGAGTGCTGCAGAGAGCAGGGATGGCTCAGGGGGCTGGGGGTGGGGAGGAGCCTTGCCTACCATGCTGAGGTGAAGAAGGTTGTGGAAAGGTTCTTGGAAAGTGGATTCTGGCAGCAGTGAGGAAGGACTGGCTTCCGGGACAAAACAGGAAGATGAGGTGTGAGGCTAATGTACTTCTCTGCACAAACTGGGCAGTGAGGTGGGAGGTGCTCAAGGGAATATGTCCCTCCTCCCTGAGTTCCTAGAGGTACTAGAGGCACTTTTTCTTTTTTAAATTGAAGTGTTCTTGATTTACAATGTTGTGTTAGTTTCAGGTGTACAATATAGTAATTCAGTTCATAAATATATACACGTAATTATATATATATGTGATTCTTTCCCATTGTAAGTTATTACAAGGTATTGATATAGTTCCCTGTACTATAGAGTAGGACCTCGTTATCGATCTATCTTATATATAGTAGTGTGTATCCTGTACACTCAGTACACATCTCAGCAGTGTGGTAACTGTCCAGTACATGAACTGTATGTGTGCATGTTGAAATGTAGCCCACAGTTCCGCATGTTCTACAGGAACATAACCGTTGAGCATTTCTCATCAAGATAGAAAATGACAACCTGGTTTCGCCATCACTGCCCCATCAAATAACCTGTTAGTCATGGTGCACCTTGGGCCCATCAGGTGAGAATTAACCTGAGGTAGGGGCTGAGAAGGAAAGGAGGAAGGTGGCCAGGACAATGGAGTCATTCAGTGGTTAGGCAAATGATTACAGATCTTGGTTAGTAATTTCCAGTGAAGGTAGAGGCTGAAGGAGTGGTCTAGGATAATTGCTATATTTCCAGTTTGGTCACTAGCTTTTGAAATTGCCTTCTGGGTCTCTTTATGAGGCCAAGAAGATCAGTTTCATTACTTTTTTACTCCGTAGAGCATGAAAGAGACTCACTGGGTCATCTATTTTTACTTTTTCCCTAGAGCATGAACCAGTTTGATAACCCACATGAGTGACTGGATTGTCCTCTGATTGAAATTAACTTTGAGATATTTACAAAAAGGATCTGTTCAATACTTTCAAGGATAAGGTTTACCCTTGGTAAGGATCTGCGTGAGCACACACTCAAGTTCTGTCCTATAAAATCTTTTCTTCCCTTACCTAGAATGGGGAAAACATTTCATAATTGGAAACATTTAGTGAGAACTCAGTCTCTAACAGCACTGGTGTGCTTGGTTATTCTGAAGAGACCAAGCCTTTTATGTCCTCCGTGCCTCCGACCCAGGCAGTGTTCTGCCTGGAATGTCTCCATGTGTCACCCTTCTCCCCATTTCTAACTGGGGAGTCAGACACACCCTTCGAGGCCAAGGTGGAATGTCACCTCTTCTGCCTTCCTGACACCCTCACACCCCACGCAGGAGAGTCACAGCCTCTTACACACTGTTTTCCCCAGTAGACCATGCACTCTTTTAATGGAGGCCCCACCTGCCCACCTTCGAGTCACCATCATTCACACACCTGGATTTAGCAGAAGTTTAATCCATTTGGTTGAATTATAGAGGATTCAGAAATGTGGTCATGAATATTACATCTGCCTGGGAAGGTTGGAAGCCAGAGCCCACGAGGAGGAGGCTGTGTGAAGGGGCCCAGCCAGGGGGCTGAGCCTCTTGGCACCTGGCAGTAGCAACAGGTGGGCACCAGGGAGAAGTGAAATGAAAGCCAGGTGAGGGTGGTGTTCAGGGCCAGGATTATTGCTTCTGGAAGGCCTGGAGGGGCAAGGTAGACAGGGAGCAAGACTGGGAATTAGGCTGGGATGGTGGGGAAAGGAAAGGGGCTAGGGAGGACTCTAAGTGATCAGAGTGAAGATGTTACCCAAAATGTGAGAAAAAAATCAAGTGAAGAGTCCTGCGGCTGGCACACACTGCAGCTGTTACTACATTTTAAAAGAACAGGGAATCATTAAATTTGAGAAGGACAGAATGCTGTCCTGCTCAAAAGGCGAGAGCGGCCCCAAAATACGGAGTGCTTAGTTTTATGGGCTGGGTAATTTCTTAGGCTAACAAGTAGGAGGATTATTCCAACTATTTTGGGGAACAGGCTGGATCTGCAGGATTTGGGCAACTGCCCACTTTTTGGCCTTTTATAGTTGGCCTCAGAACTGTCATGGTACCTGTAGGTGTGTATTTACCAAATGCTAATGTTCACAATGAGCATGTAATGAGGCTCAAGATCTACTGGAAGCTGAATCTTCCACTACCCTGGGCTTAGTGGTTTCTAACCAGTATATGCTGTATCCTCAAGAGCTATGTCATTCTTTAAGTGTTGTGCCCTGCCCCCTTCCCCCCTGTTTCAGTGGAATTAGTAAATTGTAAACTTAATTTAAGCATTGCTACATGGCATTTCTTCTTTATGATATAAGCAAAAATAAAGGCTACACTTGGTCAGGCTCTGTCTTAAATTAATGTTTTAAATTATATAAAATCTTTAGGAACACATCCCTTGCATAAAAATACAACAGCCCTAACTCAGTATGCTAAATTTTATTATTTTTTAAAATAAATTTCTTATGAATCTCTGAAGCCTTTCTTATTTTTGAATACTGGGAGAAAGATTTTTTTTTTCTTATCTTACTCTGCTTATCTGAAGACTCTGAGAGAACTCTGACAGGTCTTCAGAGTGTGTTGACATTGGTTGAATTTCAGTATTAGTAGTTGGCTAGCAGATTTATTTTAGGAGAATACCAGAGATACCGATTCCTAGAACTTGTTAGGGCAGTGTCAGATTATCAACCCAGCTTTTATTATACATGTAATTTATAAAATTGTAATGAGATAACATGTAATGTGACATAATGATACAGGGCAACTGCTTCTGAATCCCTGGCCTGTGTGATATATGTTCCAGATGGGATTGAAATTCATCAGTAGGAAGCTGGATGTTCTAGCATTAATGACAGAAAATACTAATTAGTTTTAATGAGCAGATGTGCAATTTAAGCAAAGAGTTGGAGACCTCATCCATCTTAAGCTTTGGACAAGTTTTTCCAGGACCTTAAGTTGATTTATTTATATCTGGAATGAACAGCACAGTTCAAAACTTATTTGACAATTTTCAGAGTCATATAAGGGGGATTTACAAAATGATTATTTTGTAGAATTCTGCCTCACAGGTGAACTGCTGGTCAGTTTAAATATCTCCCTAAGTAGCCAAATATCTTGCCTGTGAATATTACTTTTTTAAAGTTTTATTTTCTGGCCATGCCATGTGGCATATGGGCTCTTAGTTTTCTGACCAGGGATCAAACCTGCACCTCCTGCATTGGAAGCATGCAGTCTTAACCACTGGACCACCAGGGAAGTCCCTGCCTGTGAATTTTAGACTTGAAAATTTCAGGCCCTAAAATTGATGATCACCTGCCAAAATAATTCACTTTTAGACTCTTCTACAAACAAAAATGACAAGAAAACCTTGGAATGTGGCCAAGATATCATTAAGTAACCTCACATCTAGCACGAAGAGATTTGACAGATCCCCCTGGATTGGAGTTTGAAAGAAATAAAATTATGTTTGTTTACATATGTGTGTATATACACACACACACACACACACACACACACACACACACTTGGGCTTCCCAGGTGGTAAAGAACCTGCCTGCCAATGCAGGAGATGTAAGAGACAGGGTTTCATCCCTGGATCAGGAAGATCCCCTGGAGCATGACATGGCAACCCACTCCAATATTCTTGCCTGGAGAATCCCATAGACAGAGGAACCTGGTGGGCTACAGTCCATAAGTCACAAAGAGTCAGACACAACTGAAGTGACTTAGCATGCATGCATATATATACAGCAGGGTTTTAAAACTGTATTTCTATATTTATATAGGGAGTTATTATAAAGACTACATAGAATGACACCACTGACAAGGATGGATATTTATTTGCAATATAAGGAAACTAAGTGGGAAATCATTATTCTATTTGTACTTGGAAAGTAGATTGGATTAGAGAAAGTAGGAGCTTAGAAAGCATCACTATGAACAAAGCTAGTGGAGGTGATGGAATTCCAGTTGAGTTATTTAAAATCCTAAAAGATGATGCTGTGAAAGTGCTGCACTCAATATGCCAGCAAATTTGGAAAACTCAGCAGTGGCCACAGGACTGGAAAGGGCAGTTTTCATCCCAATCCCAAAGAAGGGCAATGCCAAAGAATGTTCAAACTACCTCACAATTGCACTCATCTCACACGCTAGCAAAGTAATGCTCAAAATTCTCCAAGCCAGGTTTCAACAGTATGTGAACTGTGAACTTTCAGATATCCAAGCTGGGTTTAGAAAAGGCAGAAGAACCAGAGATCAGATTGCCAACATCCACTGGATCATCGAAAAAGCAAGAAAATTCCAGAAAAACATCTACTTCTGCTTATTGATTATGCCAAAGCCTTTGACTGTGTAGATCACACAAACTGTGGAAAATTCTTAAAGAGATGGGAATACTAGACCACCTGACCTGCCTCCTGAGAAATCTGTATGCAGGTCAAGAAGCAACAGTTAGAACTGGACATGGAAAAATGGACTGGTTGCAAATTGGGAGAGGAGTACATCAAGGCTGTATATTGTCACCCTGCTTATTTACTTTGTATGCAGAGTACATCATGCAAAATGCTGGGCTGGATGAAGCACAAGCTGAAATCAAGATTGCCGGGAGAAATATCAATAACCTCAGATATGCAGATGATACCAGAAAGTGAAGAAGAACTAAAGAGCCTCTTGATGAAAGTGAAAGAGGAGAGCAAAAAAGCTGGCTTAAAACTCAACATTCAGAAAACTAAGATCATGGCATCTGGTCTCATCACTTCATGGCAAATAGATGGGGAAACAGTGGAAACAGTGAGAAACTCTATTTTTTTGGGCTCAAAATCACTGCAGATGGTGACTGCAGCCATGAAATTAAAAGACACTTGCTCCTTGGAAGAAAAGCTGTGACCAACCTAGACAGCATATTAAAAAGCAGAGACATTACTTTGCCAGCAAAGGTCCATCTAGTCAAAGCTATGGTTTTTCCAGTAGTCATGTATAGATGTGAGAGTTGGACCATAAAGAAAGTCTAGTGCTGAACTGATGCTTTTGAAATGTGGTGTTGAAGAAGACTCTTGAGAATCCCTTGGACTGCAAGGCGATCAAGCCAGTCAATCCTAAAGGAAATCAGTCCTGAATATTCATTGGAAGGGCCGATGCCAAAGCTGAACCTCCAATACTTTGGCCACCTGATGCGAAGAACTGACTCATTGGAAAAGATTCTGATGCTGGGGAAGATTGAAGGCAGGAGGAGAAGGGGAAGACAGAGAATGAGATGGTTTGGTGGTATCACCGACTTGATGGACATGAGTTTGAGCAAGTTCTGGGGTTGGTGATGGACAGGGAAGCCTGGCGTGCTGCAGTCTATGGGTTTGCAAAGAGTGGGACAAGACTAAGCAACTGAACTGAACTGAGGAACTGTTAATGTGAGACTTAAGTAGGGCCTCTGGTTTACGTTCATTTGCTCAAGAGACTTGCAGGTTTGCAACACTGGGCAGCTGAAAGAGTACTTTTGGCTCTTGTTTTTGGATCTACCTTCAGAACCACTCCCTTCCAGCTCGACACTGCTCCCTGCCTTTCTCGTGTTCCAGCAACCTATGTACCTCCATCTCCTCAGCTTTCTCCACATCCCCAGTCTCCTTGCTTCCTCAGCCTCAAACTTCTCAAGGTGCAGTCTCCTTTGAGGTCATTTCCTTCCACCGTCTGGGTCTCTTTCCCTCAGGCCCCTTCTACCTGCTCTGACACACAATTGGTTGGTTGGTCTGGGTATTTGGATGAACTCTTTGACCTCTGGGTGGAGGAAGGTAAGATTGTATCATCCTTCTAGTCCCACAAACCTGTGGACAGCACTGGGACAGGAAGGAAGGGAGCAGGGCACAACCATTAAAAGAATGACACAACCATTAAGAACAGAATACAACATAAACTGGTTAGAACTGGTTAAGACTGAGATGGTGGAAGATTCAACTTCCAGTAAACCTTGAGCTTCATTATACACTCATTGTAATATATTAGCATAAGCTAAATACATACACACAGGTGCCAAGACGGTTCCTAGGCCAGCCACAAAAGACCAAAAAGTGCACAGTGGCCCAAATCCTGGAAATCCTACTCCTTCCCCAAAATGTTGGAGTAATCTTCCCACTCATTAGAGTATGAAATTAACCAGCCCGTAAAAACTAACCATCTCCACACCTTCGGCCTTCTGAGACTGCCCAGACTCTGCCTGTGGAGTGTGTTTCTGTCTAACAGATTAACTTGTTGTCCCTTTACATTGGCTCCCTTTTAAATTCTTTCCTGTGACAAGCCAAGGACCCTCACTTGATGGCCCATCCCAGGACTCATCCAACATCCTCTTGCACCCCATTTTCCTGCAACAGCATCAAGAGGTGTGCCTTTTGAAAGAGAGCAGGTTTTCGTTTCCTTGAGGACTTGAGGTCATAGTGGGGATGGATGGGGCTGACGGTGCAGGCCTTTGTGTTTGTGGAATAAGCCCCTTGCTTCCTGCTGTTCATTTCCTAGGAAACCACAGAGAGCGCTGGCTCTGGACTTCCTGTTGGCTAATGCCAGGGTTCCTGATCTACTAGGGCCACTGCATCCTCTCCTTGGCATTACTAGTGCCAAAAAAGATGGGAGTGTTAGAAATCAGTCTTTGATACCTAGTGCATAGTAAGAATTCCATAAGGATTTGCCAAATGTATGCATGAATGAAAAAATGTCATGGTTAAATCAGCTTTCTTGTAGCTTCTTTCTGTTGAATCAAATTACTTGCCATATTTAAACCAATTGGTAAAGCGTATTTGCCTTTACATATAACATTGCTGAAAGTGAAAGTTGCTCAGTTGTATTTGACTCTTTGCAACCCCATGGACTGTACAGTCCATGGAATTCTCCCCGCCCAGACTACTGGAGTGGGTAGCCATTCCCCTCTCCAGGGGATCTTTCCAACCCAAGGATTGAACCCAGGTCTACTGCATTGCAGGCAGATTCTTTACCACTGAGCCACCAGGGCCTGAGGGAAACCCCGAAGTGGATTCTACCCCATTTGGAAGCAAATGAATTTGCTGAACTCTGTTCTTATTCCATAAAAACAATCCATGTGAACAAACTGTGTATGGAGCAGGTGTTGGTAGTCATTCTATTGTGAATGTTAACTTTCTGCTTTGTGCTGCTCTGTATTTGCCGTAGTGAAAATGCACAAGAATTGTACCAAGCCCTTGCTGTATTTTGAGACATTGTGCAACATGTTTGGAGGGTTTTCCTTAGTTTATACTCATTGACTAGCCTTGCTCGACCCCTTTCCTCTCTGCACCAAGCCACCAGACCAGCATTTTCTCTACCCTCAGAACCAGCTCTCACCTTTGCTGACCCCAGAGCCTCTGCTTCTCATCCTCTCATTTTCTTTCTCCTTCATGCACAGATGATAACCTCATTGCTCCTGGCACAGCTCAGCCACCAGAGGCTCTGCTCAGCCCCTAAGGAGGGGCTTGGGTCCAGAACATGGAGGTTACTGTGGCTACTGGTCCAGAAATACTGTGAAAACCTAGCAAGCAGGATGAATCCCACATTTCCTTGCCATGTGTGGCTCTAGGTGACCTGCCCTGCCACTCTCTACAGCCCCTGGGGAAGAAAGCACCCACTGCAGTTTTAAACAAAATTGTAACATTCTTTCCATGGGGCACAGGGAAATGTTTCTCACTAGATGATAAACTTTGAGGGCAGAGGTCACTGCATTGGTCTTTCTGTAACCCAGCATTGGCACAGCTGCCATATTATGGACGGTCAGTGAATGGATTGGTGAACTACTGAGTCATTTTAACTGAAAAGATGGTTTAAGTGAAAACTTTCAGGATGCAAACAAGTTCTTGATAATTCTCTTCTCTTGCCATTCTCTTCTCATAGACTGCAAGTATTTTCAGAATGAAAAGTTTTCAAGCCGAAGTAGGCAATGGTAGTTGATAAGGAAAGTTTGGATGACAATGACCAGCTCATCATCATAATACTGAGACTGTGTACAGATCCTACCAAAGGAGGCAAATCTAAGATACTTGGGACTGAAACGGGGACTTTGCTGGTGGTTCAGGGGTGAGTCCTCCAAGCTTCCACTGCAGAGGGCAGGAAATCACTCCTTGATCGGGGAACTAAGATCCCGCATGCTGTGCAGCTCCACCTCCTACCACCCCCCCTCAAGAAAAAAAAAAAAAATGATGCTTGGTAGAATGATTCCATATTACTCTTAGGGAGAGAAGTTGGGGGTTTGGGGAGGGGAGAAGACAAGGATATTAAAACTAGTACATAGTTTCTGGCCTGGAGATCAAAGTACCTCAACACCACTTCAGTCCTGCTGTGTCCACACTGATGTTTCTGGAAGCCAGATCTGGAGGTTAGCCTGGCCCATGTTGCTGTTAGCACTACCTCCCTAGGGTACCAAGTTCCCACCTTCCCATTCTGCTCTGACATTTCTTTCTTCCAGACACATTCCTGCACTGAGCCCTCCTTGCCAACCCTCTCTTGGGCCAGGTTCTCCTTTCCCATATAAACAAAGTCTACTGTTGACCTCATCGTGAGCACTCCACCTCTCTTCTGCCCTCTGTGGAAGAGCCTATCTCCCCTCTACTGGAGGCAGAGCGGGTTGGCCTTCTTACTGCTTCCTAAGAGAGACCACATGCCACTGGGCTTTGCCCCCTCCATTTCCACTTCTCTCTGAGCTTTCTCTGTACTCCCTGAAGTCTTTGATGTTTGGTCTCCAGTTTTTTCCTCTCTGTCCTTAGTCCTGCCACCATCCTGGACCTCATGTGTCCACTTCAACTTTCGTGTGCCCAGTCCTGCCAACACTGTTGGTGATGACAGTCCCTTCCTTCCCCTCCGCCCTACTCTGGCTGCCTGTCCCATGGTTATAGCTCGTGCCTCTCCTTGCCTTGTCTGGCTCATCTCTATGATCTCAAGCTTTGGCAGGATATTCGGCAGGATGTCTCCTCCAGGACAGAAGCTCTCCCACCGTGTACTCCTACAGTTCCCAACCTTGCACAGCTCTTGACAATCGAATTTTTACTATTCTGCATTTACTTGCATCTCTGATCCAATTCTCACAGCCCTTCCCACCAACCTTCTTGCTTCCTTGTCTCTCGCTTGTACTCCGTCAGCCAGACTCCACCCTGGAGCAAGACTCCTAATTCATCCTCTCTGGTTCCATCCATGGGTCCTGTGGCTTGATGGTGAAACTGATGTGCTTTTTCTGTCCGATGATCCCTCCGCAGGTTTAGGAAATTTCTCCCATTCCCCCTTTCCCTTTTCCAACTGTTTACCTCAACGTCTTGCTCACTCTTTACAGAAGCCTTACTTTAAGGCTCTAAGAAGTCCTTTCTGCCTGATTGAGACTGAGGCTGTCAAGTAGAGAGTTCCTTAACTTACTCTTCCATGTTCATGTCCATCTGGCTCCCTTTTTCCTCTCTTAGGAAAAGAGCTACCAATTCCTGATTATTAAGGCTGTAGATTTGTGCCCCCCTCCCTGCCCCCGCCATTCCACCATTTTCACTTGTATCTTTACTCTAAGCTCATAAACTTCCTCACACTTTCCCATCTGAAAATCAAACTAAACAAAAAACCCTCATCATCCTCTCTCTCCTTCCTGCAAAGATAAGTCTGATCCTATCTCTTCTTTTGTTACCTCTCATTCCCTCTCTAATCTGGTTTCTGCCCTTATCATTCCACAATCAATGAGTCATCAGTTAAGCCCCATATGGGCAAAACAAATTGGTAAGTCCCTTCCTCTTTTTCTTGTCCTCCCTGAGCTATTTGATCTGCTGGTTGTCCCTTCCTCCTTTGGCTTTGCCTATTTGGCTAGTCCTCTTTGCTGTCAAATCTGTTAGCTCCTTCTGAGTTCCCTTTATTGGGTCCCTTTGGACTTTCATCTTCTAAATGTAGAGTTGCTTCAGTCTGCTCTTCCCACTCTGATTGCTTTCCCTGGCTGCCCCGTCTGCAGTCATGGCTTCAATTACCAGCACGTACTGAAAATCCACATGCCTCTAGCTTCTGTTCAGGCTTCTCTACTGAGTTCCGGACCCATGTGCCCAACTGCCCCCTGTATACCTCCATTTGAGTGTCTCTCAGGTACCTCAGATTCAGCCTCTTCCTAACAGCATTCATGTCTTTTCAGCCAGACTTTTCCTCTTGGACTCTTTGTGAATATTGTCATTATCCAGGATCCCAGCCTCTTTTCACCACTTCTAGTCAGTCATCAACTGTACAGAGATGGGGTGGAGGTGGGGGTTATGTTCACTGGAATCCTGGGGAAGCTGAGGGATGGAAATTGGCTTGCTGGGGCTGCTCTCCTGAAGAGATGCAGTGGACTGGGGAGCTACATACAGTAGGGAGGACCACATGGTAGGAATGGCACTTAGAGACCTGGCATTGGGAAGGGTAGCTATAATGCTTCCAACTTTGTGTAAACTTAACCAAGCATCACCAACGGCTGAGATACTTGGGGTTCTTAAAGAGAAAGGAACAGAGTTTGCCTGCCCAAACAGATCTGAAGAGATAGCTTAGGATGAGAGAGAGAGAAGCCCAACACAGGAAGATTCAGAAGTGGGAGAGACAAGAGTACTCAGATCTCTCAAGGATAAGGAGGCCCCAAGTGAGTGTGGTTTATAGTATACTTTTATAGTTTCTACCTCTTACGGTCTCCAACTGGATCTTCTTTTCCTCCAGTCTACTGCTAATACTCATGTCTTATCCCAAAAGCAAATCTTACTAAGCTACTGGTTATTTTAACTTTTGGACAGTAAGTTAAAAATTCTTTAGCTCCTCAAACAAGGTGTTTTAGGTTATAGTACCTGGTTACTATCTACCTCTTGCTGCTATCTACACTATTTTCCTTTTCTTTTCAGCCTTTCTTTTTTCTCTTTTCAGGGAAGTTCTTCCAGCTCTTTAAAAGCACCAGGCATTCATATAGGGGATCCATAGTCCAGTGTTTGTAATATCCACTCCACCCCATTCATCCTCCCATTTCTACTTGTCCTTTAATACTCAGCTCAAGCACCATTTCCCCAAAGGCTTTTACAATCCCAATGTGATTTTTCCTGGGCTATCATAGCATCCTACACAAAACATAAAAATACCCTTTACTACATCTCACTGTAATCAATTAACCTGCTTCTCTTCCCTGGTAGTTACTGGGTACTTTATGAAGGCAGATCTCAGTCTATCTGGCTTTCTATACCCACTATTTAGCTCTTGAACAGTACTTGATATTTCTAAATAAATAGTTGTCAACCATCAAAGCTTTAAAGTGTAGCAGAAAACTACTTAACCTATTAATATAAACCTTGTAACATTTAAATAGCAGGCCATTTAATAGTATCATGTCACATGTTAATCGTGCATCTTCATTCCTGAAGGTGTGTGTGACGTCGGGGCCCATTTGTTAGTGGGAAAATCTGAACATTTAAGAGCGCATCTCCAGAAATATCTGCCCCACCGACGGATCTCAAGCAATCTGTCATCTGCATAACCAACCAGATCACCGTCCTTCTCCCGGCCTTGACCTACAGGGCACCTACAGCTACTAAGAGAGGTGGGCAGACACTTCTTCACAGATGCCTTTCATGACCTCCTTGAGTGGGGGATGTTCGCCTCCACACTCTCTCGGAGCATCTTATTTTCTCCCTCTGCACCGATCATGGCACCCCACTCCAGTACTCTTGCCTGGAAAATCCCATGGATGGAGGAGCCTAGTAGGTTGCAGTCCATGGGGTCGCTAAGAGTCGGACACGACTGAGCGACTTCACTTTCACTTTTCACTTTCATGCATTGGAGAAGGAAATGGCAACCCACTCCAGTGTTCTTGCCTGGAGAATCCCAGGGACGGGGGAGCCTGGTGGGCTGCCATCTATGGGGTCGCACAGAGTCGGACACGACTGAAGTGACTTTAGCAGTAGCAGCAGCAGCAGCACCGATCACAGCTTTAATTGCATTGGTGTGATGAATGCCTGTCTCCCTCTCTAGATCGTAAACTGCACGAGTTAAGCACCCTAATAAGTTTCTATTCAACTTGTAATGCCCGAGCCCATTAGGACGCCTAAGGAGTCACTGCTATACCACAGATAGTTTTGCAACCGGCGTTTCTGGGCCCTAGTAGGGGCGCCCGCCCCCGCGCTCAAGCCGGCGGGCAGTACGGTCCCGCCCACCAACGGCCTCAGGGCGAGGCCCGGCGGGGCGCTCTCGCGGGGACAGTTCCCGGGCTCGCGTGGGCGCGGCGCCGGGAGTGGGAAGCGCGGAGGGCCGGGAGCCGCGCGAGGTTGGGCCTGGCCAATGAGCGCGGCCGGGCGGGGCTCGCTGGCGGCGGCCCGGGAGCGCGCGGGGCTGGGCGTGCCCACGGGTGACGCTCCGGGCCTGGCCGGCCAATGGGCGCGGGGTGGCGGGCGGGCGGGCCTGACGGCCGGGGGGCTCTAGGACGCTAGCGGGAGGCCGGCCGGACAGACTGACGTTTGGCTGCAACGCGGGAGGCGCGTGGCGGGGATGGCGCTGGCGCGGGCCTGGAAGCAGATGTCCTGGTTCTACTACCAGTACCTGCTGGTCACGGCGCTCTACATGCTGGAGCCCTGGGAGCGGACTGTGTTCAGTATCCTGCCCGGGCCGCGGTGCCGGTGGGGGCGCGGAGGGCCGGGGCGGCATCCTTTCGGGCTCCGGGCCTGGCAGGCGGAAGGGCGGAGGGCCGGCCCCGCGGGAGCTGCGCGCAGACTAGCCTCTGCGCGACGGACACGCGGGCCGAGGTGTGGGGGCTGCGCGGGTGGCGTTCCTGCGGTTGGGAGCGGGCCGAGGGGGCGAGAACTCTTGAGATCAGCGGTCGCGGGTGAGTCTCCAGACCCGAGATAGAGGCGTCTTTATTACTGGAGGAGATCCCCTAGGGAGACGTCTACCGGGTGTGCCCTCGCCTGCTCTTCGGTCGCGCCAGCCGTCGGTTCGGTCTGCTGTTCCTGTGGGAGGCGGGGACCGGGTAGTGAAACAGACCGCTCCCGGCTTGGGCGCTTTTGACCTTTAACTGTCCCTGATTTAGCTGGCTTCGATCCTAATGAGAATGCTAACTAGTTTATCAGCCTTCAAGTGAAATTGTGAATTTGTGTTATGGCATCCCAATTCAGTTTTTGAAAGCAGCTCTGTTAATTGTACCTTTTTTGATCTTCAAGATGGTTAGTTTTAAAAGTGTGTTTTACTCATTAATTTTCTGTTTGCACAGTCCGGAACAGGAGAGCCCGAAAAGGAATTTATGGTTATTTGCAGATAGTGTTTGAAACTGTGTTTTCGTAGATAGCTAATAACTACTTGTTAATGACTACTGGGCGTTTACTACCAGCCAAACAACTGGGCTAAACACTTTTCCTGTATCTTAACTCATCTTAACTTTAATAACCACAATGAATAACTCATGATTGTGAAGAAAGGGTTCCTGAATCTGTATGGACGTTCCTTGATATAATTCTTGCAGAATAAATATTAATAATGATAGAACTTTTTAAAAAAGAACTTGAGGACCAATATGAGACAAATACTTTACAAAGCATGCATGCCCCATGGAGGGCCGCTCCTCTTCAATGAGCTTTAGTTGAAGTAGCTTCAGAACAACTTTGCGAATACATTGTTGCATTGTGGTAGAGTGAGATAATTTCATTCCAAGCCTTAAAAGTGTTTATTTGTATTGAACTAGCATAAGATTGTACTCAAAGCTGTCTTCTGTTTCAGCACTTTTGAGGCATCTTAGCTGCTCTATAAGGACATTTAGTTTTATTACTGTTGGCATTTCTTTTCAAACCTGGAATTTAAGAACCAGAATGCATATTTTGGATGTAAAATCTGAATGTAAAGCATGCTCTAGTTTCCTGAATCATTTACTTGTAGCTGTAGTTTAGTTAGGATTTTTTTTTTTTTTTTTTGCAGTTTAATTTCACTCTAAGTTCTGTAGGTTGGAGTGCATGAGGTCATCCTTGTAAAGTGTATAGTAAAATAGAGACCATCTCTTGACTTAGTTAAAATGACTAAAAAGTGAGTTTAAACAGTGTTGTGGTAAATTTAAATTCTTTAAGAAATCAGAAGTTGAATGTAATGCCCCACTATCAGAGTCTACACTCTTGATTTTACTCTTGAAGGCTTTTTTGGCCTATAGATAAATGCTACAGTGTCAGTGGTGTTAAGGCTTTTTTGTACTATGTTGCAATAGTAACAATGTCCTGTAAATAGCTCCATGATGGCTTTGGGGGCTTGATGTGGAGAAATAAATTATGAAATTGTCTGTAGTACCTCTGTGGAAATTTGCCTTTGAAGCATTTGACTTCTCATTGGTTTATGTAACCACATGATTTCAACTAAAACACAAAAAATAATAAGATCTGCAAAAACCAGAAGGAGATCTGCTGGGAACTTTTTATTTCCGCCTCTTGAGGGGAAGCTTTAACATGTTTCAGAAATCCCCTTTCCTTCCTGGAAGTCATCAGTGGCAAAGGAAAAGACCAGGTTTTGTAACCAAGACGGGTTTTGTAACCAGTGAGACACTCCCTGTAGTGTGGCTCACCCAATAACATTTTAACCATGCTGTTGAGGGGAGATGGAAAATTAACAGATACTTTGTTAACATAATTTAGAAGCATACATAAAATTTATTTTAGCCTTGTTTTTTAATTAAAGAAAAACTAAATAAACTTGTATTTTGTTATCACTTATTTTTGCCACCTTTCTATGGCTTCTTATGTTTCCATGGCATTTTATACTTTAGTTTATTTTAAACAAAATGTGGGCAGTTTTTTGGTGTATGTTTGAAATTAGATTTCCCCCCCGAGAGACCATGATTTTTTCAAAGAAAGAGTTCTTTTTGTTGTTGTTCAGGAACATGTTACTGCACACAAATAATGCTTGACAAATATTTGCTTATATGTTGCAGAAGTGCTGATTTTAAGCCACTTTTAGAGTAGCTTTGGAACTGGATTGTTTCTGATGAACAACATTCAGTTATATTCAAACTTAAAGAAGTAGAAAAAGCTGTCAGTTGAAAGAATTTCTTTTATTTTGGAGATGTTTACAAAATTTGCATTGTTGTCCCCTCATTTGTAAAATATGTACATTTGTTAAATTCTTTGTTCCACAAGTATTATATACTTTCTAATGGCAGATACTATGTGCCACCTGGGAAGCCCATTCTAGAGAGTAGAGATTTACCTACAAATAAAATATAAAAGTATTCTAATGCCACTAGATAAATAAATAAAAATATAGATTATTAGGTTCTTATAGATGTTATGGAGGTAAAAAAAACAGCAGAGATGAGGATAGGAACTAAGGAAGAAGTCTTGTTCTTTGATTTTAGCTAGAGTGGTCAGGAAGGAGACATTTAGAAAGATTTAAGCAGGGAGAAAATCCCAGGGGATTGAGCTTTCCAGGTAGCAGGAATGGTAACCATGCCCTGAAGCACCAGCATGTCTGGTGTGTTTCAAGGATAGCTGTGCGATTGGGGTGGAGAAAGTAGGGTGAGTGGCAGGAGAGGTCGGATCCAATTCGGTAGGGCCTCCTAGGCATGGAGTGTGAGTTCTGGACGTGAAGGGAAGTGCTCATACCTTTTGAGTAGAGTCACGCAGATCCAGTAACAGTTTTCTCACTGACATTTTTTCTCCCTGACATTTAAATATTGGATAAAGTCGGAAATAGGAATATACATTTTTTCCTTTCCTCTTGAGACTTAAAGCTCTTTTCATTCTGAGTGGAAACCATGCACACACATACACACACCCTAGGAATGGGATTTTTGAAACTTATTTTAATTAAAATTTTTTTCAATGTACTGAGTTCTTCTGAGTTTCCAAGAATATGAACTTCAGTTTTTCCTTCGGGGAAATTAAATCCAAGTTCAGGCAAAACTAGAATTTACACATATTCTCAGATTCCCCCTTCCCCCTCACCCCATTCAGCTGACAGAGCTGGGCATTGAGTGCTTTGGGACCCAGGGCAGGAAGAGCGATTAGAGAAATTGCAGAGGGAGGTATCTGAGGGTTTGGCTGCATTTTCCCCACATGGGAAGAAGGTGTGGACTGGGGTGTAGAGATGTGTTAGGATGGTGAGTGAGTATGCCAGGCTGACTGGCTGGAACACAGATTCTTTAAGGCAGAATAGGTGGAAAGTACAATTGAAAAAGCAGGTTGAGGCTGTTTATTAATTGGATGCTTCTGTGTGTATACTTTGTGCCAGATGCTGGCTCTAGGTGCTTTTTCTGATGTGTCAGTGAGCAAACAAGACAGAGATCCTTGTCTTTGGGAACTTTTATAATAAGTGAACTATGTGGGAATTCTGTGGTCCAGTGGTTAGGACTCTGCACTTGTGACATATATAGTGTGTTAGGTGGTAAGCATATGGAAAACAAAAATAGGTAAAGGGGATAAGAAATGTGTGGATAGGATGGAGTTACTATTTTTAAACAAGGTCTCAGGAGAGGCTTCATTGTGAAAGCGTACTTGAGAGTGGAAACATGAAGGAGTTGAGGGAGTTAGCAGGGTAGACATCTGACAGAAGACAGTAGCTGGCAGAAGGAATAGCAGTTGCAAAGTCCCTGAGTCCATAGCTGCCTGGCGTGGATGAAGGCCATCACTGAGGCAGGTATGGTTGGAGCAGAGTGAGCGCTGGGGAGAGTAGAAGTCGGTGAGATCAGACTCATTGGAAGTCCTGGAGGTCTTTGTAAGGACTTTCGTTTTTAATTTTGGTAAAAAGGGGTGCTCTTGGAAGATCTGGTAGAAGAGTACTCCAATCTGACTTTAAGAAAAATTATTTATTTGGCTGCTCCAGGTCTTAGTTGCAGCATGCAGGATCTTCAATCTTTGATCTTCACTGCAGCATACGTTGTAAAAAAAATTTTTATACAACTTTAAAGGTTGCTTTCCATTGACAGTTATTACAATATATTGGCTATGTTCCCCACATGGTACAGTACAGCCTTGAGCCTGTCTTACACCCAATAGTTTGTACCTCTCACTCCCCCACCACTGTTTCCCCTCCTCCCTCCCCAGCATTTTGTTATTTATTGATTGATTTGATTGCACCGTGTCTGTGTTGTTTAGTTAGCATGTGGAATCTAGTTTCCTGACCAGGGAGCTAGCCTGGACCCTCTGACTGGAAGCATAGAATTTTAGCCACTGGACCACCAGGGAAGCCCCAGCATTACATTTTCTAAGCTGTATGTTCTTTTCAGTGGTGGCTCAGATGGTGAAGAATCTGCCTGTAACGCAGGTGACCTAGGTTCGATCCCTGGGTTGGAAAGATCCCTTGGTGAAGGGAATGGCTACTAACTTCAGTATTCTTCCCTGGAGATTTCCATGGACAGAGGAGCCTGGCAGGAACTATGGGGTTGCAAAGAGTCAGATACGACTGAACTACTCCCGCTTTCGCATGTTCTTTTCAGTAGCGACTAGAGTATTCTTAGAGTTTTGCTGTATCCTCAAATGTCTAAAGCTGGTGCTGTATCCTCAAATGTCTAAAGCTGGACCTGAGAAAGATTTTTCTTTACATCTGAATATACTTGAATAAGTAGTGTGTTTGAGAGTTTAGAAAGTACACCTTCTTGAATTATAAATGAAAAATAGTTTATACATCCTCATGGGTCAAAACTCAAAAGGTGCAGAAATGTAGATGGTGAAAGTCTTCCTTCCACCCCTGCCCCAGCCACCTCGAGGCAACCATTGTCATCAGCTGCCTGTGCGTCTTCATTCTTTGAACACCTGGAAAGTAATAGGTGTTGTTTTGGTGCGTGTAGTTTGGTGAAATCAAAGCTTTTATAAGCCAATAGAGAATTGTTTGAAGAATATATTTTGCTATGCCCTTTTGGAGGTACTAATAATGATTGATATGGTTCCCTACAATGAAGTGTCTCTGTTTTTTGTATATTTTCTATATAAAGTATATTTTGTAAATAAACACAGCACACAAAACAAAATTGACAAAGAAAACCCCTATGTATAGGCCAGTGGGTACCATTGTCTGTCTCTTTGGGAGAGCTTTCTCTGAGCTAGTCAGTAAATTATTAAAACCCTAATTCACCAAGTGTCTTCTACTAGAACTTGTTTTTTCTTAATGAGCTCCTTTTTTGAAGAAAATGTTTGTAAATATAGAACCATCTGACAATTTAAATAGGTTTCCAGTAAAAATCAACCTGTGATTAGGCAAAATTCTTAATATCAGAAAGTTACTTTTAGAAAAAAATTATTAGTAAACAAGCTTAATGCCTTTTAGAAAGATTTTATTAAGGTACTTTCAAGTCAAATAGGATTTCCAAATAACCTCGAAATAACCTGAACATTCTGTACTACCTTCCAACTTAGGTAGGGAAAGAATTTCTTCTCAACAATCTTCAGTCTTTCTTTTGTATTTTATGCCATTTCCTTTTTGCCTTTTGGAGGAATGAAGGCAGTTTTCCATTGTCAGGGAGGGGACTCAATGAGGAAAGCTGAGGTAGGAAAAACTGTAACTGATAAATTAATACTTCCAATTCTCCAGCCCAGTGGTATTCAGACATTTTGTTTGTGTATCCCCTAAAAGAACACAAAGCACATACTACGTATCCTCTCACTCATTTAAGTTGACATTGGAAATCTTTCATAGTAAATTTAGACAATAACAGGAGGGGTTTTTTTGCTATTAAAAAAATACTGTGTATTTTTGCTAGAAGCTTTAAACTATGATTTTTTTCCATATACAATTCGTAGAAAATGTTCGTCACATGATCTGATTTAGCAAAGCTGGTCCTCACTCTGAAGCCAGGTAGGTGAACTCAGTCTTAAATTTCTGTCAGAAAAGCCTTAACATCTGACTTCCCTGGTGGTCCAGTGGTTAGGACTCCACACGCCCCATACAGGGGCATGGGTTCAGTCCCTAGTCTGGGAACTAAGATCCTGCATGCCCTATGGTGCAGCAAAAAAAACAAAAACAAAACTCAGTGTCATTTTCTTGTCCAAATGATTTTTATGTAAACACCTTTACTCCTGTCTCACCTTGTTATTGTTGCTGTTTTATTTGTTTTATATTTAAAAATTTTTGTTGTTGCTTTTTAATTTATCTGATAACTAGTGGTTCGTTCTCATCTACGCTAACTCTAGGTTTGTGCAAGTGCTGACAGGTACATAGGTAACTGATATATAGAGCTTATTTGGTGAAGTTTTAGCTTCATTATGTTTTCTGGGCAGCCACACCACCACACATGAATACAGTATGGGACATTCCTTATCCCTTTGGCCAAGCTTTATTAAAACCAGTGTCACTGCTCACATCTGGATTTCCTATTTTCTTCATGTCAGATTTCTGGATCTCTTTCATGCCTGAGGGTCATGCTTCTTGAAGCCGACTCCATGGGTGTACTTGTGAATGTTGGCAGTGGATTCTCTGGCCACTGCCTCATTGATGGCAGAATGGCCCTTCTCTGTATCCTGTTTGCAGGAGGCATTTTGTGGGGTCCAGATTGGAAAGGTGTCTCATTTCCAAATTCATGTTATTACACAGATGGATGAGGCTTGGAGCTGTGCCAGAAATTTGTAACTTGAATGAAATAAAGTACAGAGTAAGTTAGTTACCATTCCTTTGCTTGCTGTCCCGGATGTTATTTTATAGTCTGGGGAAATGTGTGATTGTAAGATTCTGGAAGTAAAGTGGGAGAAGTGAAATTGTAAGTGGGGAGGGAGTGATGAGAAGGAGAACTAGCAGATCACAGTTCTCAGATCAGCTGGAGGAGAGAAAACAGTGGAAGCTGATTTATAAACTGATTCCCCTAACTGATCCAAGCCCTTTGAAAAGTTGCTCCAGGGCTCCAGTGGGCTTTAGTTTGAAAATCGCTGCTCTCGCCTGTTTCATACTGCCTGGATATTTGGCTGGCTACATGAGAATGTTAGACTATCCCTTATCTGTACTCCTTAGGATAGTATTTTCCCTTAGTGGGGGGAAAAAAAAAACTCTTCTTTTGAGAAAGGTGGAATATAAAAGCAAAACAACAGTAACAAAAAGACAAAAACAAAAGACCAGAACTGTGCTACACAAAGAGTAAGTCTCCTATACTAGGATGTCAGGAAAATCATGGGGAGCTGATGGTTGAGGGGACAAAGCACATGTAATCTACAGTGTTTCGGTGTGTGATACAAGTGATTTTTCAGTAGAGGTGAATGTGGATCCTCTCTCTACTGCTTCATATTCTCAAGGACTTTGTGACCTCTCCCCAACCCCAGCTCAGAGTTTGAGTGTTGTTAACATTGGTGATGCTTAGGGGTAAGGATAAGATAAATTCTTTAGATTAAAAAAAAAAAAAGCCCAATGCTTAAAGCTACATGTTCCAGAAGATCTACTTAATGGAGGATGTATACTTTTCATGAATTGCAGTGCTTAAAAAAATAGCAGTTATGGAATGAGGAGTATTTATGATCAAAAGTTATGAAAAGAACTATTACTAATACAGGAATTTTGGCATCACATGATGTTGTTTACTTGCAAAGTTGTATCTGACTCTTTTCGACCCTGTGGACTGTAGTCCACCAGGCTCCTCTGTCTATGGGATTTCCCAGGGAAGAATACTAGAGTGGGTTGCCATGCCCTCCTCCAGGGGATCTTCCCAACCCAGGGACCTAATCCGTATCTCCTGCATTGGCACACGGATACTTTACTGCTGAGCCACCGGTGAACCCCATTATGTGTTGTATGTGTTCCTGAAAAAATTCTCAAATAAGATAGTTTATGGGAAAATACCACTGGCGCAGACTCCTCAAAACTGATGCAACTTCTAATGAGAACAATGGTTAGCATTTGGGGGGATAACTTGGATAGCCAGGGCAAGCAGACTGGAGGCTGCCCCAAGGGACATTAAAAATTGATGGACAGAGTTGACTGGAAATGCTGGGGTGTGACAGAGATGGTGTGGGCTGCCTTGGAGGAGGCGGTGCAGGCCTGTCATTAGCGGAGAGTTTTTCCAGCTGGGAGGTGTGCCTTTTTGGAAAGGGAGAACCGGTGCAGACACTAATTTTTAATTTTCTTAAAATAGAGCTATAAGGACTTGCAGCCACTGAGCTGAGGGATGTTTCTTGTTGAAGATTAGTATTCTTTTCTCACTAATCTGGCTCCCCTAATTTATGAAAAAATCCCATATGAAACAAATCCTAGTTATGTATGAGCTGATTGACGTTTCAGAAATGTGTTATAGCAGATTATATTTTAGAGCAAACAGGTAATTCACCCCCCCCCCCCCACCCCTTGACTCCGGGACTTCAGATCTTCATTAGATTAACAGAAGCTCTAATTAAAAAGGGATATAGCCATACGTAGCTTCAGTGTCTCTGGGCTCAGATCTGCAAACCATTTCTAGGATTTCAGTTCAGAGTTGAACAGTGTCATTGCTGGTTTTAGCAGCAGACTTTTTTGCTTGTTTAGTTTTTAAAGAGTTCATCATTGAGTTGTTCTAAAATCAGTTTCCATACTTACGTATGACAGACACTACAGAAAGCTCAGAGAATGGGTTTTGCCTGCTAACGTTAACCTCTGATGCTGATGTCATGTTCTTCGTTGTTGTTTAGTCGATAAGTTGTGTCTGACTCTGCTGCAATTCCATGGTCTGTAGCCCGCCTGGCTCCTCTGTCCATGGATTTTTCCAGGCAAGGATACTGGACTGGGGTGGGTTGCCATTTCCTTCTCCAGGGGATCTTCCCAATCAATGCTTTGAACCCATGTCTCCTGCATTGGCAGGCGGATTCTTTACCAGTGAGCTACCAGGGAAGCCCATGACGTCCTTTACTATGGCCCAAGAATATCAAATTGGCTGACATATACTGGACTGTATCTTCTACTTGCTTTCATATATGACAACCAGAGTATCAAAAGTAACATATTTGGGGGAAAAAAACTTTTTTTTTTTTTTTTAAACATTTGGTGGTGTTCTGAGGCTGCAGGATTTTAGTTCCCTGACCAGGAAGTGAAAACCTGCCCTCAGCAGTGAAAGCATGGAGTCCTAACCACTGGACTGCCAGGCAATTCCCAAAATAAGCTTTCTTAGCATTTCTTTTCAAGGTCAGGGAACAAAAACTGCAGTAAGAAAATGGCAACCCACTCCAGTATTCTTGTCTGGAAAATCCTGTGGACAGAGGAGCCTGCTGGGCTACAGTCCATGGGATTGCAGAGAGTCGGACAAGACTGAGCACATTTCTTTTTGCGGTCAAGGGACAAAACCTGCAGTAATAAGGGAGATTCCTTTCCATAGCATTGTTTAACAGCAGACACCTGCTTTCCCTTAGAACTTTGATTGCTTTTCACCAAACAGCCTGTGGTTATACTTTATCAGATGCTTTGTTTTCTTTCAGATGGTTCCTTAAAATAAATTAGATTTATCAAAACTTTTGAATATATCTAAGGATAAAAGTTGGAGAATGGCACTTTTCCACTGCAATGGCACCCGACTCCAGTACTCTTGCCTGGAAAATCCCATGGACGGAGCAGCCTGGAAGGCTGCAGTCCATGGGGTCACTGAGGGTCGGACACGACTTCACTTTCACTTTCACTTGTCACTTTCATGCATTGGAGAAGGAAATGGCAACCCACTCCAGTGTTCTTGCCTGGAGAATCCCAGGGACAGGGGAGCCTGGTGGGCTGCCGTCTCGGGGGTCGCACAGAGTCGGACACGACTGAAGCAACTTAGCAGCAGCAGCAGCAGCAGCAAGGATAAAAGTAGCATTCAGAGAGTTCATTTTACAAAAGGAATTTGATTAATAGAAGATTGGGTTGACTAGTAGAAGGTTGAAAAACGACATTTTAGCTCTGTTTTTTGATGTGACCAGGGCCATCAGAGACTAAAAACATTGAAACTATTCAGTGAAGAGGAATAAATCATACCCACTCGAACAAAAACCTTTACTCTTTTCCCAGTGAGGAACTAATTTTGGTTTCTCCAGAGTCTTGCAAACAGGTTGCTAAGGTAGGTGGTGATAGTGTGAGATTACTGGTTAGGGCAGGAATGTTAGTTTCTGCAAGCTTATGATGTACTGTATTTTAAAGCATTTCCTGTTTTGTTTTGTTTTTAGGTTGCTGGGAAAAGGCCTAGGGTGGCCAATTCCTTGTATGAGCAAAACGTCTTTATTTATTTTTCCTATCTAGCTGGGAACTTACCAGCTCGTGATTAATTGAGGATTCCTGTTAAAGAAAACAGAAAACAATACACAGATATATGGCTTCACATCCATTTGCTGTTTAATCCATTGAACCCATAAAATATTTAAGTTATGTCCAGGTTTATAAATAACCTCTAATTTTTCACTCAGCCCTTGAACATTTATTGGCAGTTCCTGCACAGTCTTGGCACATTATGTGCTCAGTTCTTTTTTTGTTTGTTTGTTTTTAATTTTTATTGGAGTACGGTGACTTTTGTTGTATCTGCTGTGTAGCAGAGTGAATCAGCTATATGCTTACTTATATCCTCTCTTTTCTTGATTTCCTTTCCATTTAGGTCACCGCAGAGCATTGAGTAGAGTTCCTCTTGGCTCTACTGTAGGTTCTCATTAGATATCTATTTTATACATCATCTGCTCAGTTCTTGATGATTGACGAAGTCCCGGCGTTGTCTAACAATGCACTACAGCTAGAAGCAAAGAGCAGCCGAGGCACTCCCTCTGAAGCACTCCAAAATCAGTGGTAGAGGCAGTTACATACACACAAAACAGAAAAGACTTTTTTTAGTTCTTGAGATTTTTGGTTTGTTAGTCTAGATTTCACTAGCTTAGTTCTGTATTGCTTGAATCATGGAGCCTGCTTTAAAGCATGAACCTGGTTAGTCTTGTACAGCTAACTGATGCTTGTGGAAACAGCAGTAAGGGCTTGGTAAGTGGAGAGTTGGTTGTGGTCTAGTCGCTCGGTCCTGTCCAAGTCTCTTTCAACCCCTTGGACTGTGGCCCACCAGGCTCCTCTGTCCATGGGATTTTCCAGGCAAGGATACTGGAATGGGTTGCCATTTCCTCCTCCAGGGAATCTTCCCAACCCAGGAATTGAACCCAAGTCTCCTGCTTTAGAAGGCAGATTCTTTGCCACTGAGCCACCTGGGAAGCCCAAATGGAAAGATTACTCTATCACCTTTGTATATTATGTAACATTAAATATAGATTATGTCACCTTCTAATATAAGTGTATTATGTAGCACTGATATTTACATTTTCTGTGTGTGTATCTGTGTGTGTGTGTGTGTCAGCATCTCAGAGGATTACATTAGGTGATTGAGAAATGGTGCCTAAATGCCTTCTCTAAGCAAGTGGAATCTGAACATGTTGATGCAGGAAGGGATTTCATTTTACGGAGAAGAAACAGGTTCAGAGAGTTGTGATGCCCTAGTCGTGTCTGACTCTTTGCGACCCCATGGACTGTAGCATCCGTCCATGGCTCCTCCATCCATGGGATTTTCAAGGCAAGAGTACTGGAGTGGGTTGCCATTTCCTTCTCCAGGGAATCTTCCAACCCAGGTATCGAACCTGGGTCTCCTGCATTGTAGGCAGACGCTCTTACCATCTGAGCCACCAGGGAAGTCCATACTATAAATTAACAACAAGTTAATAGCAGAGTGACCTTGGGCAATTTCCAAACAGAGGTCTGAGTCATAGTGTTACGTGCCCAAGCCTTAAAACAGTAATTTCAATAAAGATTATGTTACCTTTTGTTGAAGAATAGATTTATATCAACCCTGAAAGGTAAGTTATCTATATCCTCATATTATAGATAAAGAGACTAGTAATCAGATAATTTTTGGCACAATCAGGGATTGACAAAATGTCAGCTCAGACCTAGGTCTCTTCTAGTGCTGTGGTGATTCCAGTATCCATTTCTTGAACTTTACATTGTATCAAGGACACTTTAAAATTTGAGAGGCGTGTTAAAAGAATGCAGTGGATTGAGAAATCCACTCAAGGACTCAGATAACAAATAATAGCTGTTGTATTCTAGATAGTATACTTTTAGCTTTGTTTGGGAGAACATTTCTAAGGAGGTGAAGGTCACAGGTTCCCCAACCTTGCAAATGTCACAATAAAACCAAGGCCTAAGAATGTCAGTAGACTGCCATCATAAATGGAGCCAAGCATTCTCAGGGAATATCCAACTCAGTATTTAGAGCTATTTCAACTACACGGCTGAAATTGCTTAAATTGCATTTGTAGAAAGCTATTATAAAAGGCATTTCTTCTTTTTTTGCATGTTTTGCAAGGTGATTATTAAGGCCAGTAGAAATTCCTCATGGTCCCATTGTTTTATTTGTTCACTTATTATGAGTTTCATTGTATAGTTAAGTCAGTTGTGAGTTTTAAATAGTCCCTTATTTAGTGGAGTGTGGACTTCCCTGGTGGCTCAGACAGTAAAGCGTCTGTCTACGATGCAGGAGATCTGGGTTCCATCCCTGGGTTGGGAAGATCCCTTGGAGAAGGAAATGGCAATCCACTCCAGTACTATTGCCTGGAAAATCCCATGGACAGAGGAGCCTGGTAGGCTATAGTCTATGGGGTCACAAAGAGTCGGACACAACTGAGTGACTTAACGTTCAAATTAGGAATTTAGGTTTAATAGATACTACTATATATAAACTAGTTAAGCAGAGATCTACTGTATAGCACAGGGAGCTATATTCAGTACCTTATAATAACCTACAATGGAAAAGAATCTACAAAAGAATCTATCTGTATATCTGAATCACTTAGCTGTATACCTGAAATGTTGTAAGTCAACTGTACTTCAATTAGAAAAATATTCTTTTCTGGTTGAGCTTTAGGATAATTTTTGGAAATAATTTTGAAATTTAATTGTATAGCAAACTTACTTTTAGAGAGTTATTATTACGATTCTGAAGATATTTAGGAGAACTGGGGTCAGAATATAGAAACTTTCGAGGGAAACAGAATAAAAGTTTAATAAGTGGTTCTGGGTAAAAATTTAGGGTTATTATTATTATTTCGAGCAGCTAATAAATTGGCATTTGCATCTTGGTTCAAGTGACTTTTGGTGATTTTGTTTATTTTGGTCAGAATTGAGAGTTATTTATTCTAAGAGCTAAGACTTTCTATTTATTTCCTAAGAACAAATTAGATCCAATGATGCCTAACCCAAACTTTGTCAAGGAAGAAGATCCTTCAAATAAAATAGCTTTTAGTCTAGTATGATATACAGTTACATTTTCCTTTGCAATTTTTACTTATTAAAAAAATTATTGACTATTCTACCATGCAAAACACCCCTTAAAGGATAATATAATGAAAGTGTGCTACCAACTAGTTGAAGGAAAACATTACTAATACATATGAAGCCCCTTTACACCCCTTCTTGCGGGTCTCTCTTCTTCCTCTTCCCATTTCACCCCATTAAGTATCCAGTAGCTGAATTTTGCTTATATAATTGCCATTTATTCTTTTTTTTAATTTGTTTTTTAATTGAAGGATAATTGCTTTACAGAATTTTGTTGTTTTCTGCCAAACATCAGCATGAATCAGCCACAGGTATAGATATGTCCTCTTATTCCATATGTATTCATTACAACAGAATGCTATAGAATGTCATGAGCTCTAGTGTCTAATATCTTAATCAGGCCAAAAAAAAAATCTTTTCAAGTTTCAGTAAGTTCTTGTTTTATTTAGAAAAACATCCTGATTTTATATGCAAAGAAAATTTTAAAGATTTGAGAATTTAGTGTTCACAAAATTGACCTTAAGTCTCAGATTCCTATCTTATGTGGAATAGTCTCTGTTAAGCTAAATTTATGCATGTTCCATAACTGATACATTTTCCATAATAAATTGAAGGATTACAGTGCCATAAAGAGTAGGTAATATAATCATTCAAATGGCTGTTTTTAGTAATTACTTCTTACTTGAATTTGAGCCAATGACCTGAATTTTATTACTATGTCATTTCATTTGTTTGGTGTAGACACTCATAAATCTTACATAAAAGGTATAAAAAAACCAAAAAACATTTTGAAAATATCAATTAGAAAAAGATTTTGTGTTTCTTCGCTGTAGTCACTGTAGAGTTTGTCAGTCACAGTACATATGTGGAATATGTAGAAAGCACTACAGTGAATCCAGGGTCAAATAATGTTTCTTGAGCAATTCCTTTATTCATCACACATTTTTTAAGCATGTGTTATGTTAGATATTGGAGATACAAAAATGATTAGACATTGTTCCTGTGTTCAAGGAGTTGACAATCTGGATGAGATAAATCTACAGATATAAGCACTGTGACATTTAATAAAGAGTTTGACAAACATCAGGGAGTAATTACTTCTGTCAGGACATTGGGGTAAGAATGGAAAAAGCGAGTGTTAGGGAAAGCCTCATCTAAGAAGGGATGAGTCGCTGAGAGAATGATTAGGTTTTATTTGGAGGAATAGGACTTCTCGTTCATAGGAAGGTGTTATGGTAATGGTGAAGAACACATTTTGGAGGTTTGAGTGATTTGGTTTGGAATTGGCTCCATTGCTTACTCTGATTTTGGGCTGTTACTTAAACTCACTGAAGGGCTTAACACAGTTCCAGGTGCACACTAGATATTCACAGAATGAAAGCTGCTACTGCTATTATCTTTGTTGTTCAGTTGTTAAGTCGTGTACAACTCTTTGCGATCCCCATGGATTGCAGCATGCCAGACTTCCCTGTCCTTCACTATGTCCTGGAGTTTGCTCAGATTTGTATCCATTGAGTTGATGATGCCATCCAACCATCTCATCCTCTGTTACCCCCTTCTCTTCCTGCCTTCAATCTTTCCTAGCATCAAGGTCTTTTCCAACGAGTCAGCTCTTTGTATCATGTGGTCAAAGTATTGGAGCTTCAGCAAGAGCCTTTCCAATGAATATTCAGGATTGATTTCTTTTAGGATTGGTGAGGTCTTAAACTTTGAACTGGTTGATCAGATTTGGGGGTGGGCATTGTTACAAAGAGAAGATCTTAATTGGTTCAGATCAGTCAGGGCTTGTCCCTGGAGATGGGATTGCATAAGGCCCACTCAAGGAACATGACAGCTGTACTAGCAGGAGAAGTGGAGTGGATATTTGGGAGAAAAGCACATTAACCATCTTACATATCAGTGGCAGACAGGGGAAAAGAACCAGTGAAACAGGAAAATGATGTGAGAGAAGGAAGGAGAACCCCCAGAGAAGTACCTCAACCCAGAGTAGAAGGGGTTTTGAAGAGGAAAGACGAAAATGGTGTCAATTCAAATAGCCATTGGGTTTGGTAGGGGGTCATCAGTGACCTGAGAGTGTCTATAGCCTGGAGGGATAGAAGGCATATGGTTGTGTGGATGATAAACAGTAATGTGGAAACAGCACACACATACACTTTTTTAAAAAAAGAAATTAAGTGGTAAATACAGGCTGGTTGTTTAAGAAAGAACTGAATTAAGGGGGGCTAAAAAGTAAGTTAAAAAAATTGTCATGGGTGGACATTACCTACACCTGACATCTGCGTCTCCACCAAGGTGGCCAGTTCCACCTCCTCCGGGGCAACCTCCTTCCTGCAAACCCCCTTCTTCCTCTTGTGAAGTTCTTCACAGGGACAGCAGCACTAACCCAGGCACCCCCAGTGGGGTCACTGGTGTCATTCCAGATGTGACACTGGCCTCCACCACCATCTTTAGTGACTCGTTTCCAAAGGCCTGTCCATTTTCTTCATGAATCCCGCTTTAGGATATTCCTGTGTCCGGGTTGTCTGGGTCAACCATTCTGGGTATGGTGAGGCACACTGAAGGACTAAGAATGTCCACTGTGGCCCTCTCTCTGTCTTCCTCCTAACTCTATCACCACACTGCTCCTCCCACCCCACCAGAAAAATGTAAATCCCCAAATAATGGTTGTTAATCATCAAGAACTTGCCTTCCCCATCCCAGGACCCACAGTTTGACCAACCTTCACTTAAAAGCTAAGACTGAATGTAGGCTGACCCCTCCCATGAAGACTGTGAGATCCCACTATAAAATCATGTTTGTTTGTTTTTTTTCAGGCTGCGCTGTGTGGCATGTGGGATCTTAGTTTCCCAACCAGGGATCGAACCTTTGCCCCCTGCATTGGGAGCGTGGAGTCTTAACCACTGAACCATCAAGGAAAGTCCCCAAATCATTGTGATTTTAGTTGCATTTCAAAAAGCAATCACTGTGGGAGACTTTTCACCCATGTTTGCTGAATGAACTTAGGGTTTGAGTCAGGTTTGAGCTCCGACTCTAAAGAAAGCTTCCTGTGTGGCCTTGGACAAGTCCCCTCAGTGTTTTCTCAGTCTCTGAAGAGTGGTAGTCAATAAACATTTCACAGGAAAGCTGAAAGCTGTAAAGGTCAAGTGAGATAATACATAAAAGATTTGTCAACTAAACTGTTATACAAATATTAGTTGGTAGTAAGCACATTGTTTATTTAAACCCTATTTTCTCACAGAGGAATGTAAGGTATGCTAGAACTACCAGTTTGTAGAGCTGAATGTATGGAAGACAAGAGGTAGGGGGAGGGGAGGTTGAGGATATGAATGAAGGAGTGACTGAAACACAGTCCTAGTTCAGAAGCAGTTACTCCCTTAGAAATCCTTAGGTTTTACATAATTTTTGTTAACAGTGTTTCACGTGGCCCAAAGGGAGGACTCTGTTGATTTGTGTCTATACAGTTTAAATTCCTTTTGGAATGCAGAGAAAGGACCACAGTGCAGAATGTTTGTGGTTTAGGTTATCAAGATGACTTTTGTTTGACATTGCAAAGTTTAGTGAGAATAATATGTGTTTAATATAGCTGGTGTTATCAATTTATGTCACTTTATATACTTATCAGTTATATATGTTATCAGTTTATATACTTATGATTGATCTTATCTTTGGCCCTAAAATCAATATCTTACCACATTCTAGTCTAAATAATTCTAAAGTTTTTGGATCAGACATTCTTATTATTCACGTCGGAAGACCTTTTGCAGTCATTAAATACTGTACAATTTTATTCCTATACATTTCTATTTCTTAGGTTAACAGTCACTTTCTCTGCTTCATTTTAAGCAGCCTGATGTTTTGAAATAAAACAGGGAGAATAATAGTATGCCCCATGCAAGGTGATGGTGAAGATAAAATGAGCTTAAAAAATTTAGAATGGGGACTTCTCTGGTGGTCCCATGGCTAAGACTCATCACTCCCAATGCAGGGGCCCCAGGTTCAATCCCTGGTCAGGGAACTAGATTCCACATGCTGCCACTAAGACTTCTCATGCTGCACCTGCGTTTACATGTCACAAACACATGATCCCACATTCTGCAACTAAAACCCGAGGCAGCCAAATAAATAAATAAAATTGTTAAAAACAATAGTTTTTAACAATAGTTCAGGTGAGCAGCTATAATTATAGTTATTTGTTCTCTATAAATACTTGATAGGGATGAGAAAGAATTAAGTGAATGGATACTTCCACACAAAACAGTTGCTGCAAAAATTGGGGAATTTAGTTTTAGATAAACTGAGAAAAATCAAATGAAGTTTCCTTAACTGTGACTCAGATTCCATGCTGGTTTCCATCGTGGGGATGGCACTGTACACGGGATATGTCTTCATGCCTCAGCACATCATGGCGATACTGCACTACTTCGAAATTGTACAGTGACCAACATGTGGCCAAGTCAAGAAGCTCCTTAGGGAAGACCCATCGCCTGAATTTGGAAAGAGACTTCATCAGATGTCATAAGAAACTCTCCTAGATGTCAACATAACCAACCCTATGAATATAAAGACTAAAATTCATGAGTAGAACAGGAAAGCGATCCTGACTCATGTGTTGTGTTCTTTATTTTTAATTTTAAAAGAGGCTCTTGTATAGTAGTTTTTGTCTATTTTAACATTGTAGTCATTTGTACTTTGATATCAGTATTTTCTTAACCTTTGTGACTGTTTCAATATTACCCAGTGAAAGCTTTTCTTAATGTAACTTTGAGTACATTTTAATTGCCTTCTATTTCTAAAACCTAAAGTCATTAGTTGGGCTTTACTGTTCTTGCTATTGTTTGGCATACATATCTGCCTGGAAATATTTATACTCTTAACCAAAGTTTTGTAAGAAAAAAATTCAAGATTTGGGGCAAGGGGGCTGGGGAGGGAGGATATTTTATTGAGAACTATTTACAAAAGACTTATCTGTAAGTTTGAACTCAGGAGTACAGTTTTAGTTATCTGGACTCTTATCAGCTTTTGCTTTAAAACTATAAAGTGTTTCTTAATGAAAAAGGAAGATCTCGCTAAAGTTAAAATAAGGAAACTTTCACCTTTTAAATATTTAATTCATGTGTGAACTCATTTCCGGAAAACTTTGATGATGGTTCTTGTGACAAATGGTGGTTTAGTAGCACTATTATGTAAGGCTTATATACCATAGAGTTTTTAACAGAAGGTAATGAGCTTCTTCTGAGGGCCATTAGTAGCACTGTACTTCCTTAAATTTAGATTCATGATTGTAATGGGTGCTGCAAATGCATTTGCACATTGCAATATGATGAGATGAATTGTTAAAACGTATAACAAAAAGAAATGTACACTTGGTTAAAATCTGCTCACTCTTTGTATTGTTTTTTTTTTTTAAAAAGATTTTTATTCCGTAAATGTAAAATGACTACCTAATTTTTTGATGTAAACTCATTAAATTCGAAGAGAGAAAAATCAGCTGATGTAGCAGTATTTTTTTTTCCCTTGATGGTTAAATATTGATCTAATATTTATATTTCTGAACTGATTACTGTGGGCCAATAAGCAGTAAGTATATTTTAACATGTCTCTCAACATAAAAGTATTGCTAGTTTAAAAAACTAGACATTTTTTTAAAGCATGCCTCCCAGAATGTTTTGCTATTTTTTTTTTTTTTAGAAAAATATTTTTGGCATCAGATTGTACAGATTAGACTTTTGAAGTGTTTTCTAGCCCAGAGGTACTAAGTAATATTTGAAAGCCTGGTATTTTTAAAGAATCAATTGGTATCATCTCCATTAGATAGGGAGAGTGAGGGTAATGTATAATTTGATTTTGAAGTGGTTAAAAGTAGATTATCTCAAGTGAAATAATGAATATGAGGATGTAAGTCTGAATTTATTCAATTACTGCTCAAATTTGGCTTTCCCCATTGACATCCTCTCTCCCCTCTTAATCATTGACAAATAGCTTCTAATATCGGGATCTTTGCTGAGTTGAAAACAAGACAAGTCAAGAATCATTAGTTGACAGGGATATCCAGATAATCTGTCTTCACCCTCTATTCAGAAATCTTTAATTCATCCTCACTCTGCTGAAATCCATTAAATTGCTGTTGTATAGCCAATGGTTGTTATGAAACACTGACCTGAGAGACAGATGAAAGATAAGTTTAGCCTTACAGAGAATTAAAAAAGAATTTTTTTTTTTTAATCTTACAGAGAATTTTGAGAAGAGTCAGAAAGAGAAATAGAAGCAGGTCCACTGAGAGGTGATCAGGGAAGCATATTCTCACCCACTGATGCAAGGGTCTGGTCCATTTGTTAGTAAATAACAAATGGGGAGATCATTTCTCTTTATCTGTTTGCAGAAGGTATTTATTAGATAATTCTATATAGGTTGCTTATGTTTTTGTGTCTTCTGAACAGAGATACTGACTGTCTTTTTTTCTGGAATATTTTTCAAGGATGTTTGTATGATAGAGAAGATAAAGAAGAGATAATACCTCCGTCTAGAACAAAGGGCAGGTGTGCTTAGAGCTTTGGAAGGTGAAGGTAAAGACTGTCTCCTTATGAAGCAATGGACATCATAAACAATCTGAGTTCCCTGTGCTCAGGATTCCTCTCCTGTAATGTGACCCTCTGCATGTACAGGTGTCACCTCGTCCTCTTTGCTTTGTCCTGTGGGGACTGGAGCTTGGGAACCAAACAAGAAAGTGATACTTGGGCTATTTCTATGTGTGAAACTAAGTCTTTTGTTTTGTTTTGTTCAGCCTTCTGCCAGCACCCACAAAGCTATGCCAAACTAACTTGTTAGCTTGCAGACTCTTCACAGTTCTTGACACTGTTTTGGTAGTGAGAATGCGATGAAGAAGAGATGTGGTGTCTGCTAGAAGAGGAAAGACCATGGCCCCACAGGCCAGATTCAGAGATGAGACACACCCTGGTATCCAGTAGTAAATGCTCTTGCTCAAGTGTTGGGGGAGTTAGGGGAACCAGGGTCCCCAGCTATCCTACTTGTTAACTAATCCTTTGAAGCTGAGAAGCGAGAGACATGATTGTGCCAATCTGCTTACCTGGTGCCTTGGTGGTTGGTCATGTTCCTCTGGGGAGTTGGAAGAAGGAACCTCGTGATAAAGGGACAGCTCTAAAGACATTGTGTCTGTCATGCTAAGTCAAAGAACCTCCAAATGGAAATCAATGGTGACAACATTGTTGAATTGTTGAATAACACGAGGGCATATTATTCACATTTGGGTGGTCTGAAACATTCCATGTTTATTCAGGTGAACTGAATGCAAAGCCTTGCTTATAGGCTCAGAGCTGCTCTCTCCCTTTGTGCCCCTTCTCCCCAATCCTGGCTTCAGGTTCATTAAAGGTGAGACCCAGTGTACCCTGCCTGGGTATGCTGGGGAGTTTCACAGAGGGGAGAGAGTCAAACTTGATGGCTCTGTAGGATATACTTACCCAAGTCATCCTACCCATTCCTGTGGGAGAAGGGGCACCAGTATTTAACTAGTGGAGTTAGGACATTTTTTGTAATGCAGAAGGAAAATCTCTGTGACCTTGTTAGGCCCGATTCAGTATACTCTTGTGGCTTCCTATGGTGAGTATGCAATTGATGTCGATGTCTGTGCTATGAATGCTTGTAAGTGCCAGAGATGATACCCATATTTGGCAAGAGAGGTATGTAGAGAAATACTAGTACCTTTGCATTTCCACAACTCTGATGACCCCTTTGAGCTACAGGTCTCTATGACTAATGATTTAGCCATTTAGAATCTGGCATAAAGAGACATCTTCCATCTAAGGTGCTCCTTCCATATTTGGACTCCTGGGTCCTCTTGCCCCCTGATAATGGCTGTCTGTTTGAAAAACAGCCAGGAACTTACTGTTCCCATAACTGACTCACAAGTAAAGCACAGGGTAGCCCCTGCTCCTGCATCTTCCATGCAAAACATTGGTCAACACCTCTGGATTTCGTTCATTCCCATAGCCATTCGCAGTCTCTAGGGGCTGAACAAATGCCACCTTCCTGGTGGCATGGACTGACAAGGCAGTTGGGGCTGTTGGCCCTCAGGCAATCCTAGATTCAGTTATTTAAACTGAATGGTGAGCCCTAGCTGAGGTATACTAGCTTGCCAGAAGGCCCCATTGGAGAACTGTCAACCTATGCCCTTTGAATGATGAAGGTCTCACTTGAGGCCAACAGTTGTAACAACATTTTCTTTCCAGGGATACCTTACGTGATTTCTGGACTTTATTTCTTTTCTGGAAGCAAGAAGTTAACTTGTGTCCTGAAAAACACCCTTCAGGGCAATCATAAGAGACCTGCCTGCAAGTGTTTAGAAACACTAACAGATCATGTGACCCTCAGATGACTGCAGAGATCTCTCTAACAGGGTTCTCCAGAAAGGTAACTGATTTATTATTCATGCATATGTTATGGGCAGTGATCTCTGTACCAGGAGTCATCTGATTAGAAAAGGTGGTACAAAATTTCATGATTTTAGTTGAAGCGATCCATGACAGTGCCTTGGCTCTGGAGGGATTTCAGGCTGGTCTCAGCTCATTAAGCAAGGTTGTTATGGATGAGAGAATTGCACTAGACTTCTTTCTTAAAGGCCAAGGTGGATTTTGTGCGATCTTAAGTACATTTGGCTATGCCTGGATTAATAATGCCTTGGGCCGAGTGGAAAGGTCTTTATAGAAACATGGATTTCTAAATTAGACCTTGATAGTTTTGGGGATTTGTTAAGCTGGTAGGTTCTCAGACCCTGGGTGCCATGATTGAGATTGATATAGGATGGCTGCTTCCTGTCAGAATCCTATTTAACAGTTCAGTTCAGTCGCTCAGTCATGTCCAACTCTTTGAGGCCCCATGGACTGCTGCCGGGGTCCAGCCCCGGCTGATCCAGGGTATTCGAAGCGGGGACGGCATTGGCGAGGGTCAGGATACAATAGCTTTAATTAGATATTAACTAGAGATGTAAAGAGTAATAGAATGAGGATAGCTCAGTGAGGAAATTCAGTGGAGAAAAGAGGCTGAATAAAATTCCAAAGCAGGAAATTTACGTCACCTACGAAGGCAGCAGGCGTCCTCCCGTTCTCCCGAAGGAGAGGAGACACTAAGGCCTCCCCGGTCAGATCTTAGAAGCCCAGGCAAAATAAGTAGGCTTGACGAGCTTCCCCGCCTCAGAGGAAAAATTCAGCTAGAAGGTGAAAGAAAGAATGACATGGGGAGACCAAGTTTCGGTGAACAAGGCCCGCACTTTATTTTCCAAAGTAGTTTTTATACCTTAAGTTATGCATAGAGGATAATGAGGGAAGGGGTAGAGTCATGCAGCAAGCCAGGCTTTCTTCCTGCAAACTTACCATATGCAAAAGTTCAGGTGAATTACATCATCTTCTGGCCAGGAGGCCTGTTAACATTTTAAGAAACTTATTTTTCTCTAAAGGTGATTATTCCAAAGTCAGGCACCAGCCTCCAAAACAGCATTGGACAAAGCTGCATTCCTATAGGGCAAAGGTGAGGTGGGCTCAATCAAGAAAAGAATTAACTCAAGGGTCCAAGGTTACAAACATTGAGGCTACTACTTACATTTCTATACACCCATTATATCAATCAATACACTGCCAAGGACACAGTAGGTAAGGAGTATGCAGACTTAGCAGCAAACATTGGCCCAACAAGTGAAAAACCCTTCACCAATACAATTTCTAATCAATCTTTTAACTACTCAAAGGAATCTGTGTTTAGACAGTTTAGAACATCTCCTGCCTCTCACAGTTGGGAGGCTCTGAACAATCACATGTGGCCAGAAAAACCTATTCAGGCAGGCTAGAGGATTTCCAAAGGAGTTTGTAGGTTAAACACTGTCACACCCAGGAATTATTAACTAGAGCTGTAAGCTAACTCTTTTTTCAGAGAGAGGTAGTGGGGGACAGCCCCCCGTAAAGTCAGAGGTGTAGGTGAAAGCACAAAGCAGAAAGTAGGCAGACTCTGGTTTTGGGGGTAGATGCTTGAGAATTTCCAGGGGGACTCCTGAGGCTCGATCCCGCCTTTGCATATGCCGAGCCTCCTTCCTCATGACCTTTGTCATGGGCGGAGTTCCTCATGCTGGCTCCCGGCAGTGATAGAATTCCAGTTGAGCTATTCCAGATCCTGAAAGATGATGCTGTGGAAAGTGCTGGACTCAATATGCAATATGCCGGCTCCCGGCAGACTGCAGCACGCCAGGCTTCCCTGTCCATCACCAACTCCCAGAGCTTCTCAAACTCATGTCCATCGAGTTGGTGATGCCATCCAGCCATCTCATTCTCTGTCATCCCCTTCTCTCCCACCTTCAATCTTTCCCAGCATCAGGGTCTTTTCAAATGAGTCAGTTCTTCGCATCAGGTGCCCAAAGTACTGGAGTTTCAGCTTCAGCATCAGTCCTTCCAATGAACACCCAGGACTGATTTCCTTTAGGATAGACTGGTTGGATCTCTTTGCAGTCCAAGGGACTCTCAGGAGTCTTCTCCAACACCACAGTTCAAAACCATCAATTCTTCGGCGCTCAGCTTTCTTTATAGTCCAACTCTCACATCCATACATGACTACTGGGAAAACCATATCTTTGACTAGACGGACCTGTGTTGGCAAAGTAATGTCTCTGCTTTTTAATATGCTATCTAGGTTGGTCATAGCTTTTCTTCCAAGGAACAAGTGTCTTTTAATTTCATGGCTGCAGTCACCATCTGCAGTGATTTTGGAGCCCAAGAAAAGAGTCTCTGACTGTTTCCATTGTTTCCCCATCTATTTGCCATGAAGTGATGGGACTGGATGCTATGATCTTAGTTTTCTAAATATTGAGTTTTAAGCCAACTTTTCCACTCTCCTCTTTCACTTTCATCAAGTAGCTCTTTGGTTCTTCTTTGCTTTCTGCCATAAGGGTGGTGTCATCTGCATATCTGAGGTTATTGATATTTCTCCCAGCAATCTTGATTCCAGCTTGTGCTTCATCCAGCCCAGCATTTCGCATGATGTACTCTACAATGAAGTTAAATAAGCAGGGTGACAATATACAGCCTTGATGTACTCCTTTCCCGATTTGGAACCAGTCTGTTCCATGTCCGGTTCTAACTTTTGCTTCTTGACCTGCATACAGATTTCTCAGGAGGCAGGTCAGGTGGTCTGGTATTTCCCATCTCTTTAAGAATTTTCCATAGTTTGTTGTGATTCACACAGTCAAAGCCTTTGGCATAGTTAATAAAGCAGAAGTAGAAATTAAATGCTGTGCTAGAGAAGTTGATTTGGTTCTCGCCTCTGTTGATTAGATTAGAGTGACTATTGGAGCAACATAATTATGTATAGAACATAATTATACATATATGGATGTGTGGAATGGATATTGTTGGGATATAGTCCTCTGTGGGCCTCTCACATTTCTGCATGTCTTGCGAACAGTAGTTGTGACTGGTTTTGTTCTAGACCATCTTTCCAAGGATATTTATTAAAGAAAAGGCCTTGGAAGATGTAGTGTCTCCTTTTAGGGTAAATGGTAGGCTTGCTTGGAGTCTTGGATGGTAACAGTGTTCACCACTGGAGCAGAGAGTGGAGACATGCTTGCAGAGAGTGGAGACATGCTTGCTGTCCAGTATAAAAAGATATGGGTTCTCGAAGCTCGGGGGTTCTCGTCAGTAATGAAACCTGTTGTCTGTATACTTGATGTATATATGATGTCACCTAGGCTCTCTTTGTGTCTCTCTTAGAATTAGAGCTTGTTTTCTTTCAGTAGGAAAATGCTATCCTTCAGTTACTGGTATTGCTGAGGACAATAAAGACCAAGCAGAATGAAATCTCAGTTTCTTTAAACTTCTTTACTGTGTTGACCTTGAGTAATGAAATAGTGCCATGGTTTAATTAAAGCATGGTATTTTTTCTTGGTATTTGCTTTCTTTATTTGTCAGCTTTCAGTCTTTGGAATATATACAAAGTCTCAATCTTGTTTTTATTTTATTTTATTTTGTTGTTACATGGAAACTCTAGTTTCTATAATTCTTAAATATTCATTTGCCAAGGTTTTTTAAAAGCGTATGTCAAATGTACTTATACAAACATTTGTACAGTACAAAGTTGAACTCTTGCCTAAGCCTGGTTGGTTAAGCTATTGATGAGAATTGTCTGCTTCACACTCTCCTCAATGAAAGAAGGCTAGTTTAGTAGTCTAGGTGAGAAAAAGAGGGTAACTTGGACCAAGGTGGTGGCACTGAGGTAGAAACAGGATATGGTGACTAATTAGGTACAGAGGGGGAGGGGGAGGAGAGAGTCCAGGTTTCTGTCTTGAATAACTTGGTAAGTGGTAACATTCACTAACATTTGGGGGAGATGATCAGATATAAGGGTGATCATGCAGGAGTTAGTGAGTTGTAGATGATAAAGGACTTTGTAAACCATTTTCAGGAGTATGGACTTAATCCCTAGAGCAGTGAGAGTCATTGGAGAGTTTTAAATGAAGGAGATATCAGATTTGCTTTTTTTTTTTGGGCCATGCAGCATGGCTTGTGGGATCTTGGTTCCCTAACCAGGGATTGAACCTGGAACCTCCCCAGTGAAAGCATAGAGTCAAACCACTGGACCATCAGGAAATTCTCCAGATTTGCATTTTATTTTATTATTATTATTTTTTTTTAATTTTTTTTTTCACTTTACAATATTGTATTGGTTTTGCCATACATCAACATGAATCCGCTACGGGTGTACACGTGTTCCCAATCCTGAACTCCCCTCCCACCTCCCTCCCCATACCATCCTTCTGGGTCATCCCAGTGCACCAGCCCCGGATTTGCATTTTAGAAAGGTTATTCTGGTTACAACATTAAACAGGGATTGGAGGGTGTATTGCTGATCTTGCTCATAGTGCCAGTTGTCTTGCTGTTCACATTGTCTGCCCTATTTGCTGAACCCAGGGTAGGCAAGGTGCGAGCTAAGAGGCTGGAAGAAGACTCAAAGAGCCGTAGGAACTGCAGACATGTTTATTATCTCCTGGCTGGCATGGCAGCCATAACACAGCCTTTCTCCTGGCTGATGCAGCAGCTGGAGCAGCAGCCACAACATAACCATAGTATAGCCATAACAGAACCATAACATAACCTCATATAACATAATCATGATGTTGCGCCAGTCTAGCCTAAATGCAGCAGCAGCAGCCAGGGCTTTCAGGGTGAAGCTCATTCAGGCATACCACACACAACCCATGACTAAGCAAGTATCTCATGACGCACATGTGCAGTGCTATAAATGATCTCAGCAGCTGCATAGTCATTACTTACAAAACGGGGTGGGACAGCCTGAACATGCCATCTTGGCTAATTTGCTCTCTCTCCACAGAGGATATAAAAACTCTGGTAGAAAAACTATTTTAGGTGTCTGTTAGAGTAATTCAGGCAACGCATGATGGCCAAACTAAGTTTGTTGCGATGGACATGAGAAGCTGATAAAATTGAGAGATGTCAAGGTTAGAGGAGATTTAGAAGTCATGGTTGCTGATCAGATTTTTGGCTGACTCAGTTGAGTGGTTAGTGAATTTTTAATGAATTTTGATTCATTAAAAGTTAATACATAGAGATAAATGGATTTAGCATAAGAGAAAATGATTTCAGTTTTTGATGTGTTGAGTTTGATGTTAGTGAAATATTTGAGTGGAGATGTTTAGTAGTCTTATGAATATTGAGATATAATCAGGAAATGGATATGGGCTGAAGATTGAAGTTGAAGGAAAGGATGAAAGTTCCTAGGAAGAGCATAGAAGGCAGAAGTTGTTAATCTAGTGTTTGAGCTTCTAAAGCTCCTGAAATTATATGCAAAATTATCTGTACATTTTCTAGGGGAGCTCTCCCATGACTTTAATCAGATTTTCAAAGTCATCATTTGCTTGAGAGGGTTAAGAACCACCGTTAAAATCTATATGTGAAGTGTTTTTTTTTTTTCATTAAACATGAATTAGTAATTTAAAAAACCCTATGATAGTATAAGATAGATTGGACCATTGCAAAACGGGGAAAAACTGGCAATAGCCATGAAAATATGTTAACTTTCCTGATCTACAAAAACAGTTTAGAAATCAATAAGGAGTTCCATAATCCCTTATCAAAGACACTTGGGACTATCTTTCAAAATTCTAATTTTTGGGGGGTTTTAGAAAGGTAAATGGTATATATCATTTAATATTCCTGGTCAGACCCAGGGCAATATGTAGTTTATCAAATATATTTTTAGCTCTGCATTGAATTATATGAATATTCACAGTAAACGAGGTCATAAAACTATAAATGCCTTTCAATCAGTCCAGAGAAGGTTTTGCTTACAAATGAGTTCAGGTCAAGCCAGATTACGCTACCAAATGGTAGCACCCAGACTGACCTATGAAGGAACAGATCATATGATATCACTTCCACCTAAAACTCATCCATGGCTTTGTTTTCTTTTTTTAAAAAGAGCTAGTTTTCGTTCTTAGAGTTTTCTTTTTGATTTCACCATTAACCCACTATTTTTTTTTAATATTTATTTTTACTTCTGTATTTGCCGCATCAGGGCTTTGTTGTGGCCTGTGGGATCTTTAGTTCTGCCATGTGCGATTTAGTTCCCTGACCAGGGATTGAACCTGGGCCCCTGCGTTGGGAGTGCAGAGTCCCAGCCACTCTACCACTAGCAAATTCCCCCACTCATGGCTTTCTAATGCATTTGGGTTCAAGTCCCAAATCCTTAACATTTCCACAAGGCCTGGATGATCCCCCCTCTGTGCTTCACAAGCTTCTTATTGTTCCCAACCAACTACCCCTCCCTCTCCTGTGCTTCTTTCCCCCACAGGTGTTTACCCAGGCTTTTTCATCTGCCTGGTGAGGGCTTCCCCACCCTTCTTCTAGATTTTGTCTTTTCTACCCAGCAGCTCAGGCATCCTTCCAAGGAAACCTCTTTGACCCTCTAGATCTGGTGAGGGGCCTTGTGACACGTGTCACTTAGCACAGTTCCATTGGTTTCTTTTATGAGTTGTTGCTTTTCTACTACTCTATGAAGACTTGGAGTGTAGATCTTGCATCTGTCTTGTTCATTTCTATTTCAATATCTGTAAATACACCTGGGATGAAAAAAAGTTATGTTGTGAAGAGATGGAAATTATTTCCCCTAGTTCCTCTTCCACGAAATTGACCCACACTTCCCCTCCTCTTTAAAATTTTAATAGCAGATTCTATAATGGATATTTAAAGCCTATGCTCTTGAAAAAGTAAGACCCATTAAAAATGGAAGTAGCTTTATTTTTTCCCCTAAGTATAACAAATATGAGCTTATTGTAAAAAATTTAAAAAAAAATTGGATGCCACTCATCATCTTGTTAAAGTCATCTTATTACTATCATAAGAATTTATTGTTGAGAATCTGATATGTACAAGTGCTTTATGCATAGAATCCTTAAATCAGCCCTGTGTGGTAGGCATCATCTCTGTCTTACAGATAAGGAAAGCAAAATTCATAATGACTTGCAAAGTCAGATGCTAATCAAAAGTGATGGGCCTCTATGTACGTGTGTGTCTGTAGATTTATGCCTTGGGCTACTAGGCTGACCCTCTGTGTGCATCCCTCTTTTAAGTGATTCTTAACCAGGAGGGTCATCCATGGTATATCTAATTCAGGAGATCTGCAGTAGAGCCTGGAAATCCCTGCTAGTCCGATATGCTGTTCTGTAATTATAGTTCTACAATACCAGACAGTCTCCTTTTCTTAATTTAGAGACAAGCACAAGCAGGTCTGAATTAATTGCTGATTAATTCATGTGGGTGCCAAGTTATTTGTGCCCATTTATTGACTCCTGCCAGCAAATAAGCAGTAAACATAGGTGCCCTCTTGTATAGATCTACTTGCTAATGCTCTGGGTACGTCCTTCTATGGTTAACACCTGAGTTTGTCTCCAGCCCACTTTTTGGTCCTGGGGCATCTTGCTTCTGGGATTCTCAGGCTTTGAAGAGCAAGGAAAGAGAGATCAGAACTAAGCTAAGCAATTCTGGGCGAGAGAAGGAAGAGGAAAGGGAAGGAGGAAAGAGAAGGGGAGAAAGAGAGAGAACTTGATAAATAAAGGAATATTTTAGTATTTTGTGATTATAGAGTAATAGGACTCATTTTTCTTATGTGGCTGATAATTTATCTCTGAAGACAGTTTTATTACAGGAGTCCCAAACATATATTCTAAACATTTTAAAATGTCATATAAAATGAAACAGGACTATAATGCCATTAGAGGAGAAAGTTTGGAATTGTGCCAAGATGGAAGATTTTTTTTTTTTTCTTCATTCTGTGGAATCAAGGTCGTCTTTGGTTTTGAGGCCTTTGCTTTTGGTCACCACTCAAGTCAAAGCTTGACAGAATGAACAGCCCTGAGGCAAACTATCGAATGCTAATGTTCAGTCAGAGTGAAGGTTGGTGTATGTACTTCCAAGGAAAGGCCATTCAAATATTATCTAGCTGCAGGGTAAAATTGCTGGTGCAAGGCAATGGTAACCCAGGAACACAAGTGTCCCATCCTTTTCAGAGGCACTAGAAAGACCAAGCTGATGGTTAGTGCCTACACGTGTGAAAGGAGAACTTGTACTGAATGGAATACTTTGTAAGTTCTTGAAGTAGTCATTGAGTGACCCTAACTCTTCAAATATCTTCTTACACATACCTGTCAAAATGTCCTAAAATTGATAAAACCCAGTGTTATTAAGTATGTGGAGAAATGGGAGTTTTCACTCCTTGTTATTGGAGTGAGAATTCGTACAAGCATTTGGAAGGTAATTTAGCAGCAGCAGCATTTGATCTTGTAGTTATACATCTATAAATTTATCCTTCAGAAAGACTTGCTCGTGTTTATAACAATGAATTACAAGAATATACATTCAGTATTTTTAAAACTTTTTTTTTTTAATGAAACAGAACGTGTTAAAAGAAAGCTCGTTAAAAAAAAGGAGGGGACTTGCCTGGTGGTCCAATAGTTAAGGTTCCATGTTTCCACTGCAGGAGGCATGGGTCTGATCCCTGGTGGGGGAAGTTAGACCACCCCCGACCCCGTGTATGGTTTAATGAATAATTATGAAGCAAACACTTATATAACCCATACTCATGTCAAAAAAGATAATAATGACAGTTCCCCAGAAGCCCAGGTGTCGTACCCAATTACAATCCTAATCTTTCCTATAGAGATAGCTTCTTTCCTGACTCTTATATCTGTTAGAACTGATTTGTCTAATATGGTAGCCACCAGCCACACATGGCTGATAAGCACTTGAAACGTAGGTGGAATTCAGATGTGCTGTAAGTATAAAATTCACACTGGATTATGAAGATTTAGTATAAAAAAGTACAAAGTACTTCATTAGTAATTTTTAATATTGATTACAATAGAAATGACAATATTTTAAATGTATTGCGTTAAATAAAAATATGTTAATTTCACCCCTTTTTTCCCCTTTGTTTAAAGTGACTCCTAGAAAATTTAACATTGCATTTATGGCTTGATTTCATGGCTCATGTTATATTTTCATTTGACAGTACAGCTCTGTAAGTAATTACTCTCTTGACTTTTAGATAATGACTTTTTCCCTTTTCTTTAAAATTTTACCACCTGTGTATGCATCTGTAATGTAAGATAGTTTCAGTTCAGTTCAGTTCGGTCGCTCAGTTGTGTCCGACTCTTTGTGACCCCATGAATCGCAGCACACCAAGCCTCCCTGTCCATCACCAACTCCCGGAGTCTACTCAAACTCATGTCCATCGAGTCGGTGATGCCATCTCATCCAGCCATCTCATCCTCTGTCGTCCTCTTCTCCTCCTGCCCCCAATCCCTCCCAGCATCAGTGTTTTTTCCAATGAGTCAACTCCGCATGAGGTGGCCAAGGTATTGGAGTTTCAGCTTCAGCATCAGTCCTTCCAATGAATATTCAGAACTGATCTCCTTTAGGATGGACTGGGTTGGATCTCCTTGCAGTCCAAGGGACTCTCAAGAGTCTTCTCCAACACCATAGTTCAAGAGCATCAATTCTTCGGTGCTCAGCTTTCTTCGCAGTCCAACTCTCACATCCATACATGATGACTGGAAAAACCATAGCCTTGACTAGACGGACCTTTGTTGGCAAAGTAATGTCTCTGCTTTTGAATATGCTATCTAGGTTGGTCATAATTTTCCTTCCAAGGAGTAAGCGTCTTTTAATTTCATGGCTGCAGTCACCATCTGCAGTGATTCTGGAGCCCCCCAAAATAGTCTGACACTGTTTCCACTGTTTCCCCATCTATTTGCCATGAAGTGATAGGACCAGATGCCATGATCTTAGTTTTCTGAATGTTGAGCTTTAAGCCAACTTTTTCACTCTCCACTTTCACTTTCATCAAGAGGCTTTTTAGTTCCTTTTCACTTTCTGCCATAAGGGTGGTGTCATATACATATCTGAGGTTATTGATATTTCTCCTGGCAGTTTTGCCAAATTTTGAAATTTATATAAATGGAAAATGCTTTATGCATTCTTTCATATCTTGCTTCTTTTGCTTATGTTTGCATAATTATTCCTGCTTCTACATATAACTGTGATTAATTTATTTTCATTATATTATTCCAGTTTATGAATATATGCTACAATTTGTTTATCCATGCTGCTGTGCTAATTTATACCCCTACTAGCAGTGTTTGTGAATTATAGCATTGTTTTTAATATTAAAAAATTAGAAATGTTCATCAGTAGGGATTGATAGATAAATTATAGTACATCTATGCAGCAAAAGGCCACACAATTATTGAAAAGAATGAGCTAACTCTCTGAAATGACTTGGCAAAATGTCCAGAATACATTGTAAGTTAAAAAAAAAAAATATATCACAAAGTTGCAAAATAGATCTACAGAATCATCCCATCTGGGCACAAGTACAAAAGTCTAGAAGTGCAAAAGAAGTTTTTGCAGCAAAACAATAGGTGGGAGAGCCTTGGATTGTGGGAGAAGAGGGATGAAGAGACGTGGTTGGAGGAGTGTCATCAGAGGCTTTGACCTGGTGATGGGGTGCCATGTTAGGTCAGTGGAGAGGAGCACTGAGGATGGAAGGACTCTGGGAGAAGATCTCCTCTCAGGCTGTGCATTCATTGTCAATTTGGGGCATTGCTACTCAGCAGGGAGTGTACTCAGCAGGCAGCAGCAGAGAGAGACTTTGGATTTGAGTCCTTAGATAGGAAATTATCCTCTTTAATGCCATTGTTTCTATTGGAAGATCAGATTTAACCTAAGGCAAAACTTTTATGTAATAACCTGCTGTAGGTATAAGGGTTTTTTTTAATTAGTTAATTTTTGGCTATGCTGGGTCTTTGTTGCTGTGGATGAGTTTTCTCTAGTTGCGGTGAGCGGGGGCTACTCTCTAGTTGCGATTCTTGGCCTTCTCATCGCGATGGCTTCTGTTGCTGCAGAGCAGTCTCTAGGCGCGTGGGCTTCAGTAGTTGCAGCGCATAGACTCAGCTGTGGCTCTTGGGTTTAGTTGCCCCTTGGCATGTGGAATCTTCTCAGATGAGGGATCAAACCTATGTCTCTTGCGTTGGCAGGTGGATTCTTAACTACTGGACCACTAGGGAAGTCCAGAGATAAATATTACATGCATGTTTATTTATCATAATCTACCTTCAAAGAATATCAGACTGTTTCATGAACAGTATCAGATCAGATCAGATCAGATCAGTCGCTCAGTCGTGTCCGACTCTTTGTGACCCCATGAATCACAACACGCCAGGCCTCCCTGTCCATCACCAACTCCCGGAGTTCACTCAGACTCACATCCATCGAGTCAGTGATGCTATCCAGCCATCTCATTCTCTGTCGTCCCCTTCTCCTCCTGCCCCCAATCCCTCCCAGCATCAGAGTCTTTTCCAATGAGTCAACTCTTCGCATGAGGTGGCCAAAGTACTGGAGTTTCAGCTTTAGCATCATTCCTTCCAAAGAAATCCCAGGGCTCATCTCCTTCAGAATGGACTGGTTGGATCTCCTTGCAGTCCAAGGGACTCTCAGGAGTCTTCTCCACCACCACACTTCAAAAGCATCAATTCTTCAGCGCTCAGCCTTCTTCACAGTCCAACTCTCACATCCATACATGACCACAGGAAAAACCATAGCCTTGACTAGACAAACCTTTGTTGGCAAAGTAATGTCTCTGCTTTTGAATATGCTATCTAGGTTGGTCATAACTTTCCTTCCAAGGAGTAAGCGTCTTTTAATTTCATGGCTGCAGTCACCATCTGCAGTGATTTTGGAGCCCAGAAAAATAAAGTGTGACACTGTTTCCACTGTTTCCCCATCTATTTCCCATGAAGTAATGGGACCGGATAATATGATCTTAGTTTTCTTAATGTTGAGCCTTAAGCCAACTTTTTCACTCTCCTCTTTCACTTTCATCAAGAGGCTTTTTAGTTCCTCTTCACTTTCTGCCTTAAGGGTGGTGTCATCTGCGTATCTGAGGTTATTGATATTTCTCCCGGCAATCTTGATTCCAGCTTGTGTTTCTTCCAGTCCAGCGTTTCTCATGATGTACTCTGCATATAAGTTAAATAAACAGGGTGACAATATACAGCCTTGACGTACTCCTTTTCCTATTTGGAACCAGTCTGTTGTTCCATGTCCAGTTCTAACTGTTGCTTCCTGACCTGCATACAAATTTCTCAAGAGGCAGATCAGGTGGTCTGGTATTCCCATCTCTTTCAGAATTTTCCACAGTTGATTGTGATCCACACAGTCAAAGGCTTTGGCATAGTCAGTAAAGCAGAAATAGATGAACAGTATAAGGTCATCCCAACAACACAATTCCATTGACCTCCTCTACCGTTTTTGTTCTCATTGCTTATATTTTACTACTATATGTGCGCTAAGCTTCTCAACTTCTTAATTTTTGCTTTAAAAATTGATGGCCTTTTACAGAAATTTGAAAAGAAAGTATATAAAATAAAGGAACTAAAACATTTAAAGCATTTACTCACATAATTTATCCTTTCTTTTGCTCATTTTTTCCTAGAGTTCTGTCAGTTTTATTTCCTTTTAGCTCTACATCTTTTTCAAAGTAAAGATTGTGGAAATGTATTCTCTTGAAGCTTTCATCTTTCTAAGAATATCTTTATTTCATCTTCATTTTTGAAAGATATTTTCACCAAATTCAGTGTTCTAGGTTGACATTTATTTTTCTTTTATTACTTTAGAGAAATTTCTCCATTGTCTTCTGACAAATTATTTCTGGGGAGAAATCAGCCTGTATATATATCCTTTCCTGCTTGTTTATGGTATATTTCCCCCTTTTCTGCTCCTCTGGCTGCTCTTTTTAAGACGTACTTTTTATTTTTGACTTTTGGAAGTTTGATTTTGGTATGACTAGATCAGTTCTTTGTGGTTTCTCTGCTTGGAATTCATTGAGAGTCTTTAAATATTTGAATTGTTGTCTTTTATCAATTTGGGGAAGTTCTTGGTCAGCCTATCTTCAAATATTTCTTCTACTTCACTTTCTCCCTCCTCTGTTCTAGGACTCTGATTCCGTTAATGTTAGACCATTTCATATTTCCCCACAGATCAGTTCTGTTATTTAGTTTTTTCCTCTCTTTCTTTTTCCCCCTCTGCATTTCAGTTTGGATACGTATATGGATCTAAACTTGGCTCTGTGATACTCTCCTCTACTTTGATATGTGGTTACACCCACCTAATGAATTACTTACTTCAGATAGCATATTTTTCATTTCTAGCATTTCCATTAGACTCTTAAAAAAAGTTTCCATATTTCTGTTGAAATCATCTTTTCAAACTTGTTTTCCTCTTTTTCACCAGGTGCTTCAGCATTTTTACCATGCTCACTTTAAAATTCTAGTTTGATCATTTCAACATGTGGGTCAGGCTGGGGTCTTTTTCTGACTATTTTCTTTTATGATAATGGGTCCACATTTTCTTGTTTTTTGGTATATCTTGTGATTTTTTAAATTGCACTCTGGATGTTTAATGTGAAAGAATAGTAGAAAATATTGAACTAAATCTTTTAGTTTTTAAATAATAAATACTATTCACCTTCAGAAAGGTAAATACCAGGCTACTAGAGTGGTTGAGTCAATCTGATCTCTCATTGAGCTGGGTATGCACTTTTTTTTTGCAACCAATGGATTAGTTCACCACTGGCCTCAGACACTTTGAGAGTGGGATCTGGACTTTCTCTCTAGCAAGGCCTGTATGTATCTGAGTCCTGGTGAGATTCCAGGGATTTTCTGGGGCTTCACAGCTTACCTATCAGCTTGTGGAGCTATTAGATACCTCTTGGTGCTTTACAGACAAGCTGCCCACCTTTTGGGTTGCTGGGAATCCTTCCACTCCTGCCATCTCTCATACTAATTTTTTGAAAAGACTCTTCCCTGAAGCATAGGTCCTTTAGTTAGGAGCCTGGAAAGAAAAAGCTCACTTTATTATTATTTACCAGTTATGTTTTAGCAAGCAGAAGACACTATATCTCCAGGACACTTTTCCTGTTTTCAGTAAATCCTCAGCTTAATGTAAAAATGTAAGTAAATCTAGAAAGCTTTTATGTTTTCCCTAAATCTTCTAAAATTTATTACAGTTAGCAGTGCAGCCAGGGTTTTATTTTTAATTCAACACGGTAGTGGAGGATCCCAGTATTTAAAAATACAAGATTCTTGTCAAAAATTATACTTGAAACTGAAAAGATTACTAGAGCAAACATGAATTGTCACTGAGTAATGAGAACCATGTGTAGGCGAGTGAGGCTCTGAGATGTAGTAGTCGATGATAAATCTAGCATTTCCAGTGGATCATTTTAGGAGAGAGTAGTGTCCAACAATAGTGGGAGAAATCAGTGGGAAATAGCAAAGTAATAATGTGTAACCCTTGAAAGTTTTCATGCTCATGTATTTCTGAAGCTTCCTGCTTTTACCTCTATGTAAATCTATAGAAAAATTCATTTTTAATTTAAGCTAAATTTGATTTAGTGTCAAGGTTTGTTCAACTAGCTGAGAATCCAGAGACAACTTTGGATTTACATTTTTTTTTTCCTGTTTCTGAGCCTGGAGAATTTATCAGATTCATTCTCATTGTCCATTGTTTTTAAGAACAGTCTCTACCTTCTGACATTTCTAAACAAGATTCATTTGAAAAATATCTGTCATTTCTCATGAATTCAATAAAACCTTATATTTTTTTAGCTATGTAAAAGTTTAGAAAATGGATTCATTTTTTTTTCCTTGCTTGATTCAACCATGTTAAAAACTGTCATCAAAGAAGATGATAATTTTTGCCTTTGTGTCTTATTGTCTTTAAGACTTCCCTGGTGGTTCAGATGGTAAAGTGTCTGCCTACAATGCGGGAGACCCAGGTTCAATCCCTGGGTTGGGAAGATCCCCTGGAGAAGGATATGGCAACCCACTCCAGTACTCTTTCCTGGAAAATCCCATACAGAGGAGCATTGTAGGCTACAGTCCATGGGATCGCAAAGAGTTGGACATGACTGAGCAACTTCACTTTCTTATTGTCTTTTAAAGTTTTTTAAATTTGCCGAAAAGGACCCAGGTAGATTCACTGATTGAATATTTGTTGTGATCAGTATGAAAACTCTGATTTATAAATATTTCTATTTGGTACAATTCTAGGTATAGCAATTTCAATATACATTAAAGTGGAAACCACTTATTATGCCAGTAAAAAGGCAAGTAACTATAAGAAATATAGTTATAAGAAAACAGAAATACAGGAGCACATAAAATTATTTTAATAATTAAATCACAGCCACTTTTACTTTAGTACCAACTATGACAAGATTTTTTCCCAACTTTTAAGTTGGAATTTTTTGTCATTCAGAAATATTGGATGAATAGGAGAAGTAATACCATGTACCTTTTACCTCAGTTTACTGACTGTTATTATTTTCTAACGGTTCTAAAAAGCTACATCTTTTATTTGGGCAGTTGAGAATTATATTTTGTTTCTGTTAATTTTTTTTGGTAGTTTTCCTCTTGGTGATTTTATCTCTATAATTATAGAGATAAAAAGACCTTGTAACAAAATTGTCTCCTTACTTTGGTCAGTGTCAACCTCAAGGTATCTGCTGTTTGTGAGCCATTCATTTAGAGCATGGGTTCTCTTGGATTATAGCAGGAAGGGAAGAAGAGGGGAAATAAGAGGATATTCTCTCTATAAAGTGTCTACCTTCCTTCTTCCTCCTCTTTTTGATGAGTACTTGCTGGTCTGAAGAATTAACCATGTGCATCAAGGCAGGATGAATTCAATTTTCTTTTCTTCTCATCAAGTGAAGAAAGGTCAGTCTTTCTAGCTTTTTCTGGTATACTGTATTATCCATCAGAAAGTTCACTATGATTTTGGATTCTGTTATATTTCCCACAAACCTGTCTTCAGGGTTAATAGTTTATAGCACTCTCGTTCAGATAAAAGGATTGGTCCTGAGGATTTATGATATCTAACCTAATTTTCCATCACCATACCTTGACCTTGGCCTTATAAGTTGTAGCCTATACAAAGCAATCGATTGCTACCCGATAGAGGCAAATGACCCTCTTTAACTCTAAGGCAATAGCTAATAAGATCTTGATAATTGTGATTTATCCACTGTCAGCAGTGATTGCTTGTGCCTCTCTGAAGCTGCCCTGAATTGATGGATGCAACTTGTGTGACAGGAAGCCAGTTCCAGAGGCTTCCTTCTTTTATCCTTAGCATCACCAGGGCTCCTAGAATGGGACTGATGAAGTCATTTTTCTTTCATTGTGGTTTTCTCTAATGAAATATGGTAAAAATTCATCTCTTGAGCATGCCACTTTTTCCTTGTCAGATCTACAGTCTTTCCTTAACTGAACCAATTTGTTATCTACAAAAACAGTGGCCTTGCACTTCCCTTTTGATTCAAGGAGCTTGAGCTGGCCAAGAGGAGTTTTCTTCTATAAATTTAGTAGCAGATCAGTTCTGTCCTTAGCCAAAACACTTGATTTCTTTTCCTTTTTAAAGAATTTGAGAGAGAAAGAAATATCTGTTATTGGTGACCCTCTTGAATACTTCAAGTGATTGTCCTTCAAACATCCTTGAAGAAAATCCTAGGCAAACTGTGTTAGGAGAAACCAATACTAATTTTTCTGTTTATCCCAGGATTGAAGGATACCTCAATCATTAGCAGAAATGAGGATGTGATACTCTGGATATCCCTCATTTAAAAACATTATCATGTACGAGTTTGAGGAACCCTCAGAGTCAAGCTGTTTGTACTCTAGCTTGTCTGAAGTAAAAGCCTACTGGAATGTCCTCCGAAGTATTGAATTGTGGGTAATACTGGATTTACTATTAAAATGAGAAATCCAGAGCAAGAAGAGATCTTATATCTTGATGTCCAGCTCTGCCATGATTAACATTTTATGTATTTTTTCCACTGGCTTTTGCTTGGTGGTACTTGATTTCAGTTCAGTTTACATCTGAACTCCTCTTTATTTTTATGTTTATCCAGATTTATTAAATGAAAGTATGGTAAGCATTTCTTGGGTGTAGGAAAATGAAGACTCCTTTAAGCTTTTTCAGGCCTTTTCCTCACTGCACCGCACCTTCCACATTATTAAAATTGTCTGTTATACAGACCGCTAGTTCCCCTCAATATCCTTTTTCCTCTTTCTAATGTACAGATAGAATTTCTAATTTTTAGCTGAGTGTGTGGTTGTCTTGAGAATAAAGGCTGTACTTTCCTGCATCCTTTGCAGCTAGCTGTGGCCCTATGATTCTATTCTGGTCAGTTAGGATGTGAGGGAAAGGGATGTGTGTGGCTTCCAGAAAGAAGGGCGTACCCTTTCTTTTTCCCTTCTTTTACTGTGCCGAGTGGAACCTGGTCATCTTAGAGCTTGCGGACAATGGCAAGCCTCAAAGAATGGTGGTGCAACAAGATAGAAACAGCCTTGGTCTCTGGACAACCTCATGGAATAAAGCCGTTCTGCCAGCCCCCATTTAAATCTGGGCTGTTGCATGAGGAGAAATAAACTTATTTAACTCACTGCAGTTTTGGGTCTCCACTTCGTGCATCTGAACCTGTATTCTCTTTACAAACCTGTGGTCTGTCTTCCCAGTGGACTGAGGCTCCTTGAGGATGGGCACTGTATTCTAGTCACCATTTGTGTCTGACTGGTTCAGAGCTAGTTGGTTGGCTCTGGAGGTGGAACTGGAAACAGATTAGTTTTTTTCTCCAAATGAAAATGCCTTTTTGATTAAGACAGAAGTACATAGGGTACAGGTGAAACACAAGCAATCTTTTCTGTTGCCTCTTGCCTTGCTAGACTCACTGGGGAAGAAAGGAAGGGGAGGGTCCCTAGGCAGAAAGGCAGGATATGAAATAACCAGGATAAGAGCTGACTCATTGGAAAAGACTCTGATGCTGGGAGGGATTGGGGGCAGGAGGAGAAGGGGACGACAGAGGATGAGATGGCTGGATGGCATCACTGACTCGATGGACGTGAGTCTGGGTGAACTCCAAGAGTTGGGGATGGACAGGGAGGCCTGGCGTGCTGCGATTCATGGGGTTGCAAAGAGTTGGACACGACTGAGCGACTGAACTGAACTGAACTGAACTGTCTAGTATCCGTGGTCCACTGGGATGTCACTGTCCTCCTCCTCTGCTGTTGGTATGGATGGAACCTTGCTCTATAAACCCTTGCCCTTTGGCCTAGGGACTCTCCTCTTTCTTCCCCACTAAGTTCAGGAAGGCAAGAGGCAACATAAAACCCAGGTGCGTGTCCTGTTGCCTTGGGCTGTTCCTCTGGGCTCTCCCCGAATGGGGCCAGCTGTGGGTTCAGATTCCGGAAAGAATTTGTGCAGGTGGCCTAGGTGGCCTGATTATATCAAGGTAGACAAGTAGGGGTTGGGTTACATAATCACATGAATGGTCAAATGCTCAGAAACTGGGACTACCCAGGCAAAAATGACTCATTGATCCCATAAGATATAGGGACCCAAGCCAATTCTATACTTACATTGAAACACCTTGGGACTTCCCTGGTGGCCCAGTGGTTAAGACTCTGTGCTTCCAGTGCAGAGGGCATGGGTTCAGTTCTTGGTCAGGGAACTCAGATTCCACATGCCTTGCACTGTGGCAAAACAATTAAACAAGAAAAACAAAACAAACAAAAAACCCCAACTTGTACCATCATTGTCCGGTCGAGTCATAAGCCATACCAACTGTTTGGACAAAGAACTTAATATGTAGACTATTAACTAGATATAAAGTTAATTAAGTAATCAAAAAGGCAAGAAAAGACACCAAGGCTTCATAGAGATAGTAATTACAGGAAGCAATGACCACTCACAGGGTTTTGGGAGCAAAGACTGGGATTACTGAAATATAGACACTTGAAGGAGGGACCTGTGGAGTGGAGCTCAGACCTCTGAGGAGGGGGCACAGCTCTGCTGGGACTAGCATCTCTGAGCTCAGAGAAAAAACCTTGTGGATTTGGGAACTGGATCACTAGGAAGGAGACAGAGCTGGAATGAGGCTAGTACTGTATGTGTTGGAAAAACTGCAAACTGCATTTAAATGTGGAAAGTCATATTGGCTAGACACACAAAAAAGGCAACCGAAGAGATGTCTCTACTGCTAAGATCACCTCCACAACAGCCACCATCACTGTTTATTGGACAGCTACAGTGCTCTATATACACAGCAGGTCCTTTATGTATATAGCCCTTCTCAGAACATTACACATGACACTCACCATTTTGTGGATGAAAGGAAGCTGATGCTTAGAAAATTTAACACTCTCGCTCAAAGTCATGGAGCTAATCTGTCTGAATTCAGGCCCATGCACTTTGTACTTCACTCCCTCCTGGGTGGGGAGTCCTCTCTTTTGACATTGCATGTTAATTAAGGCTCACAGATGGCCCTATGAAGGAGCGACCGGAAGAGTGCCTGACTTTTTAAATTGACCTTTGGTCACATTGGCCGACTTAATGTTTTTATAATGTTGAAGTTGCATTTTTATGATCCAGTCAGTGGAATGAGGTTAATGAACCAGTACTTTCCTCGTGTGGGCTGAATGTGACGGCTGAGATGAAATGAGGAGGGCCGATTTATTTAACTGGAAGAGGGCTGCATGAGCTCATGCCAGGGAGACCAAAATCCACCTTCAGACATTTTCAATTCAGTGTGGCCAAGCATCTGTAAAATGAGAAGCCTACAAAACATTTTTGCATCCATTCTTTTACTTTGTATTGTTAAAGTTAAAAAAACATTTACAATGGGTTTGCCACTAGCTATTAAAGACATTAAGTGTATGGGTAAGCAGTAATCAAAAGCATTGAAACAATTTACCCATTAAGAAAAATTGTTTAACTGTTCTGCAGCACGCGGGACCTTCGATTTTTTGCTGAGACATGCAGGATCTTTTTTAGTTGTGGCATGTGGGATCTAGTTCCCAGACCAAGGGTCAAATCCACCTACAAATGCAGGAGACACTAGTTCTATCTCTGGGTCAGGAAAATACCCTGGAGAAGGAAATGGCAATCCACTTCAGTATTCTTTTTTTTCTTTTTCACTTCAGTGTTCTTGCCTGGAGAATCCCATGAACAGAGGAGCTGGGTGGTCTACAGTCCGTGGGGTCACAAAGATTCAGATACAACTTAGCGACTAAACAATATTTAAAATGTCCTCTATCTCTTATAGAGTACGCACATTTATGCACAGACACACAGTTAAAATGCCCTGTACTTAAAATGTGGCTTACCTATTCAGTGAGGAAACTAAGAGGCATTAATATGGAGCTTGGTTTCATCTCTTTTATTTTTTGAAATCAAGATTTGGAGGAACCTAATTCTCCACAAACATAGCTTCTCTACTTGTATATTCTCTTTGCCTTTTAAAAAAATATAGTTGATTTATACTGTTGTTTTAATTTCTGAGGTATAGCAAAATAAGTCAATTATACATATAAAAATATACCTATATATTCTTTTTCATAATCTTTTCCGTTATGGTTTATCATAGTATACTGAATATAGTTTCCTGTGCTATACAATATGACCTTGTCATTCATTTTTTCTTTTATATATCTAGCCTGATTTAATCTTGATCTCTGTATACTTCACTAGGCTGGGGATGGGGGGTGTGGTACTCTCAGTTCAGTTCAGTCGCTCAGTCGTGTCCAACTCTGCGGCCCTGTGAACTGCAGCATGCTAGGCCTCCCTGTCCATCACCAACTCCCGGAGTCCACCCAAACCCATGTCCATTGAGTTGGTGATGCCATCCAACCATCTCATCCTCTGTTGTCCCCTTCTCCTCCTGCCCTCAATCTTTCTCAGCATCAGGGTCTTTTCAAATGAGTCAGCTCTTCGCATCAGGTGCCCATAGTATTGGAGTTTCAGCTTCAACATCAGTTCTTCCAATGAACACCCAGGACTGATCTCCTTTAGGATGGACTGGATGGATCTCCTTGCAGTCCAAGGGACTCTCAAGAGTCTTCTCCAACACCACAGTTCAAAAGCATCAATTCTTTGGCGCTCAGCTTTCTTTGTAGTCCAACTCTCACATCCATACATGACCACTGGAAAAACTATAGCCTTGACTAGACGGACCTTGGTTGACAAAGTAATGTCTCTGCTTTTTAATATGCTATCTAGGTTGGTCATAACTTTCCTTCCAAGGTACTCTCAAGTCTCCCAGTTATACTCCTTCATTCAGTGGCTGAATGAAGTCACAAAGGCCTTAGAGACTGTGGTTTTCATAGGTCAGTATTGGTGGTGACCCCTTCACAGTCTCCTGCTCAGGGTGGGAAGTCATATATTGTTCCAACCTCCTCATCAGGGTGAGCACCCAGACCAACGTGGATCAGGCTGCAGATTAATCAATGGCCTGTTGTTGTTGTTCAGTCACTAAGTTGTGTCTGACTCTTTGTGACCCTGTGGAATAAGATGGCTCAATACCAAGGATCTGCCCAGACTGCTCTTACTGGCCTGATGGCAGTGACACTGCAATAAGCCATTTCTTTGGCTTTAAGACAAAGGACCAAGATGTAGAGAGAGTCGGTTGGTTGTGGGTGCAGGAGCGGAGAATACATCGAGAGGGCAGTCTGCCATGGGGCCTCAAAGCCACAAGTAAGCTAAAGTCAGAAGGCAGAGAAAAGGCACGTGTTGTGCCTGAACATGGGAACAGGTGTTCCTTGAATGAGGTTTCCAGGCCAGAGGATTTGGGAAACATCATGTCCATATCCTCTCTTGGAAAGTCACAGGGTGCATTAGCATTTTAAAGATTCTGAAGATCCCACAGGACTAAACTTGTCTAAACACTCTTAACTTGTTGCAGCCCCATGTTCCAGGAAACAAACTCACTCAGAAAGACAATGCAGATAGTGGAGTGCAGTTTATTACACCAGCAGGTCCAAGGGAGAATCTCCTCTTAGCCAAGGACCCTGACCCGGTTTGTGAAAACCTTATATACCCTAAGCATAGGTGCCCAAACCCACTTCCCCAAATTCCCTGAAACTAGTCTGAACAAAGGAAAAAGAAAGATCCAATTAAAGTTGACCCGTGATTCATATGCCTTAAGCCTAGGTAGTTAACAGTGGACAATTATCAATAGGCTTGTGGTCATATCCCAATAAACATAATAGAATGTATGATTCTATTTGGTTACACAGGTAATTAGGGTATTCTTTTAGGCGATGGAGGAGCCCTGGGCTCTTCCTTCCAGGGGCCTGGTTTTCCAGTTGGTTTGTCGTTTCCATAGATACTGGGCATATAGCTCAAAGTCCACAGTCTGGCCCAAGATGGAGTACTGCTTTCAAGACAGAGCCTGTTCTGTTTCCTCCTTCAAACTCAGTGTTTCCTAGATGTGTTTGACAACAGAACCCCGACCTGTTCACGTCTTACTGTGTTCCAGGGAACAAGGTTGGGAGTGGGACCTGGCATGCAGGTGGAAGCCAAAGGAGAAATGGCGGCAGGAGCAGAGAGGTAGTTCAGACTTCCTGGTCATTAGGCCTGTTCAACACTCTGAACTGTACTCCAGTCGCCATTCACCGAGGTCTGCCCTTGGGCTGCTGTGCTTTATTAGAGGTCTTTATTTCCACCACTATTCTTATCCCAAACCTCCATGAATTAAGATGGATTTAGTGAGTCTTTTACTTGTAACTAAGAGACTGTGAAGAAAGCTGAGCACCAAAGAATTGATGCTTTTGAACTGTGGTGCTGGAGAAGACTCTTGAGAGTCCCTTGGACTGCAAGGAGATCCAACCAGTCCATTCTAAAGGAGATCAGTCCTGGGTGTTCTTTGGAAGGAATGATGCTAAAGCTTAAACTCCAGTACTTTGCGACCTCATGTGAAGAGTTGACTCACTGGAAAAGACTCTGATGCTGGGAGGGATTGGGGGCAGGAGGAAAAGGGGACGACAGAGGATGAGATGGCTGGATGGCATCACCGACTTGATGGACATGAGTTTGAGTGAACTCCAGGAGATGGTAATGGACAGGCAGGCCTGGCGTGCTGCAACTCATGGGGTCTCAAAGAGTCGGACACAACTGAGTGACTGAACTGAACTGAAGAGGCTGACTGGAGAAGGCAGTGGCACCCCACTCCAGTACTCTTGCCTGGAAAATCCCATGGACGGAGGAGCCTGGTAGGCTGCAGTCCATGGGGTCGCACAGAATCGGGCACGACTGAAGTGACTTAGCAGCAGCAGCAAGAGGCTGACTAATGTAACTAGATGTTAGCTGTCTCCCCAGATACTACAACTGGTGACAAATGTTCCCATTAATTCTTCCTTGTGAGATGTTGGACCACCTGTGTGGGACATGCTAAGACACTGTGGATCTGGTGTGGACAGTATTTGCCCTCCTGTGCTCCAGGTGAGGGGGAAAAGGAGGGACAACATCATCGGGGTGGACTGTGAGACTTCTCTGGAGAGAGGGTTATCAGTGTGTGCTCCTTGGGGATGGGGGAGAGAGCTCCCCTGGGTAGTAAGCCAAATCTTGCGGCCTTCAGAGTTCCAGCTGGAAGGACTGGTACCTGTTTCTCACAAGAGCAGGGAAGAACTTTTGTATTCTATTACAAGTCAATCACTAAAGGGGTGTTACCTTTCACATTAAATTATACACAATGGCCCATCTCTGGCAACCCTGCCTCCCAGGCAATGAGCTTTAAGCTAAAATGTCTTTGTTTAACTCACCGGAGGGCCTGATCAGGCCCACCTGTGCACAACTGGAGGCAGGAAGAAATAACACAGGTTGGAAATAGGAAATGTTTAACTTTACGTCTGGCCCTTTTAGTATAAAATAAGCCTGGAAAAAAAAAAAAAAAGAAGCCTGAATTCTAACTCAAGGCCACACTGGTTCTTTGGGGGCACAAGTTCACCATCTTCTTGGTCTGATGGCTTTCAGAATAAAGTGGCTGTTTCATGCCCTAACAACTCTGTTCTGTGGCAAGTATTTGCCAGCTTGGACCGGGTAGTAGTACCATCTGTACTGGCGACTACATCAGGTCCTCAGTGAGGAGAAAGTGTCTCCTGTGAGGAGCAAGTGTTGGTCATCGTGCGTCTGCTGTGCCAAGGTCTGCTTTCAGATTACAAGTCCAGCAGTGGAAGAAGACTTCACCATCCCCACCTCTTTCCCCTCCCAGCTCTCTTGGCCCCCAGGGGATCCAGAGGCTGCAGAGGGCATGGCAGAGGAGGCACTGAAGGGAGTGGCCCATGCACCCCATTCTCAGCAGTTTGCCCAGCAAAGTTAGGTCCCAATGGAGGAAGAGAGAAGATTTAATGAAAGAGTTTGGAGATTGGCTTTTTGACCAGACTAGAATTTTTGTCTAAAATGACCAAAGCACTTTAATGTTCTGAGTGACTGGAGAATCTCTGGGCCTCAGGCTGCCGTGGAGAATGTCTGTTGTTGGTCAGTCACTCAGTTGTGTCTGACTCTTTGCGATTCCATGGACTGCAGCGTGCCAGGCTTCCCTGTCCTCTATCTCCTGGAGTTTGTTTAAACTCATGTCCATTGAGTCGGTGATGCTATCCAACCATCTCATCTGTCACCCGCTTCTCTTCCTGCCCTCAATCTTTCCCAGAGGAAGTCTACCTGTGAGCTTTGCAGAGGTCATGCCTTTGGCTAATTCAATCCTGCACTCTGCAGACCAGGAGTAGGACAAAGCTAAACATCAGTACAAAGGGTTTATAAGTATTTACACTGCTTCCTAAGTAACTATGCATGAGCCAATTCTAACAAAAGATTTTGGACACTTACATTGCACACCCAGTTAACACAATCAATTCATATGTGTTCAATCACTGAACATTGTTAAGCACCTTAGCTGAATACTGGGGCTATGAGGATGAATAAAAATTGCTTCCTATTCTCAGAAGCATGCAGTCTAGTGTGAAAAGCCTTAGTCCTGCCTAAGGCTTTCCTCCTGGCCATTGCAGAAGAATCACAGTGCTGTTGGTTTAATTTTTATTTATTTATTTATGGATACTCTGGGTCTTCATTGCTGCACATAGGCTTTCTCTGGTTGCAGTGCTGTTGGTTTAAATGCATTGTCATTCCTAAAGTCTGATTTGGTAGCTTGGAACCTAGGAATCTGCATTTTAACAAGCTCCTTGTTCTAAAGCCACCGATCAAGAAATAATACCAAGGTAGAGTTTATTGCATTAGGACATGCATTATTGAAAGCCACAGGGTTTGTCCCAGAGTCAGGACAGTATTACCTACTTGGATAGAACAAAGTTTCTGCCTTTTCTTTATTACAACAAACGAATTCAGCTGGATAGATTCTCATCAAACTGGAGGAGCATGTTTGGGCTTGTCTGACCTAAAAGATGGGGTAAAAGAAATGAACTTTGGGAATTCCTAAGGAGGAGGCCCTTAGCAGAGAGGCAGCCATTTTTAGAGCGGTGTCAGGCACTGAATTCTGACAATGCTGCTTCTCCTAAGGGTGTGTTGGCCTTAGGGTGGAAGCAGCAGGAATTTATTGATTTAATGGTGGTTAATGATTGATGGTAATAACCTTGGGGAGGCCAGGTACCTGACAACAGACTTTTCTTCAAAAAAAGTATGCAGGAGAAAATGCCTGTGAACACGGAATTTTAATCCCCATTCAGCTATTTGTCATGGAAATTTGGCCAATGTTTCTTGTCTTCTCTCTTTTCCTGATTATATAATTAGGACAGTGCTGACTGTTTTTTGTAAGGTTTTTCCTAAGGAGTAATGAATCAAACACCATGTTAGCACTTGGAAACTTTATAAAGATGAGGTTTTTTGGTATGTTAAAAATGCAGAATAAGCAGATAAGTGAGATTTTACTGCAAGGTCGTGGATTTGGTTTAATTTGACTTATAGTATATGGCTCATTTCCTTTATAATCTGTTTTGATGACTCAGTTTACAAGAGTGATGCAATTTTGAAATTACATGTGATTAGATTTAGAAAAAAAATCTAATGTGGGAACTAGGGCAATTAGAAAGCATAGGATAGGCAAAGTTTTTAGAAAGCCCAATAGGACTTTGAGAGATAAAGCACGCATGGAGAAGTATGCTAAGCAATCGACTATAGACTTATAAATAGAGGAGTCCATTCTCTTTTGGTTATTAATTTGCTAAGGGGCCTTGAGCCATGAATATAGATGAAATCTATGAAAAATTGACACATTCAAATTGGGGCAATATATCACCACACCTAAGAGATGGTGCAATATGAAAGCCTTAAATATTTAGCATAATGCTATGCCATATAATTACATGTATGGCATTATCTTTAATAGGAGCTGATTAATGAGGCTGACATAAAGCAAGGATGAATATTAGCTATTCAGACACTGATGTTCAGAGAGCCACCTGGATAATCATTTTCCCTCTAAGTCCTATTCCTTAAGGATTATAGAAATGTCAATTGTTTTTGCAGAGTTTTCATTTCAAGAAGCAGTTATTCATAATCTCCAGAGAACCCTTCCCTAACAGACTACAATAAAACTTAGACTTGATGGTGGTGACATTTTAGACCTAAAATACTGCCTTCACAGTTTAAGTAATTATTCTGCTATGTCTGTGCAAGGGACTTTCAAATTGTTCACTTCATTCCTGGCTTATCTCTCATCTCTACCACTTGACTAGTTTCTTGTCCCTTACAGTTGAAGGCAGGAGGCTGAATTTCTAATTTCCCCCTTAAAACTTTCCTGCTCGTTAGTTAGTACTACTTCCATGGTTATTCATCTAAATTAGTTTTTAAGCAAATTCTTCTCAATGGTCATCTCTGACTGTCCATTTCTTTTTTCATTTCGGCACTGAATAGCTGCTCGCCACTGGTCCATCCTGGGATTTGTATGTTCTCATCTGGGATTTGATTTCTCATCTCTTTCTGTTTTTGTACTTTCTCCCTCAAAGGTGATTCTCTTTTTCTCTCTCTGTCTATATATTTTTTAATAGAATTTTTATGAGCAGTTTTAGGTTTACAGCAAAATTGAATGGAAGGTATAGAGTTTCCTCATATTCCCCCTGTTCCTACACACATGCAGCCTACTCTGTTATCAATATCTCCCAGCTGAGTGGTACGTTTGGTACAACTGATGAACCTACATTGACACATCATAATTACTGAGTCTGTCGCTTATGTTAACTCCTGGTTTTGTACACTGTTTGGGTTTGGATACATGTCTAAGGGCATATATCCATTGTATAGTATCATACAGAGCACTTTCACCTCCCTAAAAATTCACTGGGCTCCACCAATTCATCCCTCCCACCCCTTGTCAGTTTTTAAAATCAATAATTGTTGAGTGTCTGCCACCTCTAGGAATGGACTAGTTCCTTGAAAAAACAAACTAAAAATAAAGTTCCATGTTATTAAGAATCTTCTGTCTGAGGGAAACCAGTTACATAAACAAATAACCTAATGTAGTAAGCTAAACTGCTTTAAAATGGTAGTGTGTCAGTGTCAATGGGGCCATAGGAGAAATGGAGCTCAGAAGTTGACCTGGGCAGCATTCTCACACACCTATCTTCTCCAGTAGGATTGTTTGTAGGCAGTGTGGAGGGGGGTTGGTCCGGGGATTGGTCCAGAGGTTGCAGAGTGTGGCATCCGAGCTCAGAGGATGGCATGTGTAAATGTCCAGAAGCTCTGGAGGATAAGGGATGCACAGAGTGACCACAGGAGCATAGCATATTTGAGGAACTGACCAGTGGTGGGCTGCTGAAGGAGATGAACCTTGGAAGGAAGGTGGGAACAAAGATCGTCAAAGACCTCAAATGTCATGCAAAAGAAGTTTATTAGATTTTGTCTTGGAGGCACTAAGGAACCAGTGAATAATTTTGAACAGTGTACTGATAATTTTTTAAAAATTGAAGTACAGTTGATTTACAGTGTTGTGTTAGTTTCAGGTGTACAGCAAAGTGATTCGTTACATATATATATACACACACACACACATATTTTTTTCTTTTTTAGATTCTTTTCCCATATAGGTTATTATAAAATATTGAATATATAGTTCCCTGTATGTTAGAAAAATCTACAAATCTGCTCTGATGGAAGGGTGGAAAATAGATGGCAGCAAGACTGGAGACAAGAAAGTCCAATGGGGATGCTTTAATTTGGGAGACAATAATGTTTAGTTTGGGAGACAAGGACAGCAGGAATAGTGCAGTGGGGAGGAGATGGAGAAGAGAGCTGATCAAGTACACAGGATTTGGTGTTAGGGAAAGAAAGAGGGAAGTTTCTGGCTTGGTCAACTTGACATTACTAAGTTGACATATTGAGATAAAGAAGATAGAAAAAGCAGCTGGATTTTTTTGGGGGAGGGGGAAGGGTGGCAGGCATTGAAAAGGGGAAAGATGTGTTTGGCTTTGAATAATGTGAGTGTGAGGAGCTGCTGGAACATTTAGGTGTGAATGTTGAGTAAAAAGGGAGCTGCACAGTTTTGGAGCTAAGAAGAGAGTTCCAAGCTGGAGATACTGATCAGGGAGTTCTGCTTGTCCATAGGTGTGGTACGTAAATGTGAGTAGAGCAGATGAGTATGAGTAGGGTTGAGTTGGAAGAGTCAGAAGACAAGAGGGATAAGGAAGGAGCTCCAGGCTATAGATACCAGGTGAGTTCAACTCTAAGTATTTCAGCTTCTCTCAAGAGCAAGAAGATCTTCATAGACAATGATGATATTGTGAGTTTTTGTTTTGTTTTAATTTTTATTGGAGTAAAGTTGACTTACAATGTTGTGTTAGTTTCAGGTGTACCGCAAAGTGTGTTAGTTACACATACACATATATCAGGGCTTCTTAGCTGGTGCTAGTGGTAAAGAACCTGCCTGCCAATGCAGGAGACATTAAGAGGCTTGGGTTTGATTCCTGAGTTGGGAAGATCCCCTGGTGGAGGGCAACCCACTCCAGTATTCTTGCCTGGAGAACCCCATGGACAGAGGAAGCTGGTGGGCTACAGTCCATGGGGTCGCACAGAATTCAACACTACTGAAGCTAGTTAGCACATATACATACATATATCAACTCTTTTTTTAGATTCTTTCCCCATATAGTTACATACAGATTATTGAGTAGAGCTTCCTATATTATACAGTAGGTCCTTCTTAGTTATATATTTTATAAATAGCAATGTGCATGACATTGTTTTTACACTTAAATTTATTATTTCAATAACATTCAAAATCTAGTCTATACTCAAATTCCTAAAACTGTTCTTTTAAGAAGTTTTTAAAAATCTAGGCTCCACTCAAGTTTCATGCTTTGCACTTGACCGTTACCTTTCTGTTGCCTCAGTCTAGAAAGTCTCCCTTCTCCCTCCACCTCCTTCTGATCTCCATGACATTGAGGGCTTTGAGGGTCCAGGCCAGTTGTTCTATAGGACACTACACGTTCTGGACCATGGTGAGATTTAGGTCAGTTATGTCCACTAGCTCATCAGTAATGTTTTTACCTCCCACTGCATCATGTCAGAGAGGTTCTAATGTCAGGAACAGGCCCTTTGTATGATTAGATTTTTGACTATTGTTTTATCAGAAACCGCCTAAATTATTGGATCTGACAAATATGCATATTTGAATCATATATATATACACACACACACACACTAATCCCAAAGAAAGGCAATGCCAAAGAATATTCAAATACCACACAATTGCACTCATTCACGTGCTAGCAAAGTAATGCTCAAAATTCTCCAAGCCAGGCTTCAACAGTATGTGAAGTGTGAACTTCCAGATGTTCAAGAAGGATTTAGAAAAGGCAGAGGAACCAGAGATCAAATTGCCAACATCCGCTGGATCATTGAAAAAGCGAGAAAACTCCAGAAAAACATCTACTTCTGTTTTATTGACTACGCCAAAACCTTTGACTGTATGGATCACAACAAACTGTGGAAAATTCTTCAAGAGATGAGAATACCAGACTACCTTACCTGCCTCCTGAGAAATCTGTATGCAGGTCAATAAGCAACAGTTAAAACTGGACATGGAAAAACAGACTGGTTCCAAATCGGGAAAGAAGTACATCAAGGCTGTATATTGTCACCCTGCTTATTTAACTTACATGCAGAGTACATCATGTGAAATACTAGGCTGGATGAAGCACAGCTGTAATCAAGATTTCCAGGAGAAATATCAATAACCTCAGTTATGCAGATGACACCACCCTTATGGCAGAAAGCGAAGAAGAACTGAAGAGGCTCTTGATGAAAGTGAAAGAGGAGAGTGAAAAAGTTGGCTCAAGACTCAACATTCAGAAAACTAAGATCATGGAATCTGGTCCCATCACTTCATGGCAAATAGATAGGGAAACAATGGAAACAGTGAGAGACTTTGTTTTCTTGGGCTCCAAAATCACTGCAGATGGTGACTGCAGCCATGAAATTAAAAGATGCTTGCTCCTTGGAAGAAAAGTTCTGACCAACCTAGACAGCATATTAAAAAGCAGAGACATTACTTTGCCAACAAGGTCCATCTAGTCAAGGCTATGGTTTTTCCAGTAATCATGTATGAATGTGAGAGTTGAACTGTAAAGAAAGCTGAGAGCTGAAGAATTGATGCTTTTGAACTGTGGTATTGGAGAAGACTCTTGAGAGTCCCTTGGACTGCACAGAGATCCAGCCAGTCCATCCTAAAGGAAATCAGTCCTGAATATTCATTGGTGGGACTGATGCTGAAGCCGAAACTCCAATACTTTGGGCACATGATGCAAAGAACTGACTCATTTGAAAAGACCCTGATGCTGGGAAAGATTGAAGGTGGGAGGAGAAGGGTATGACAGAGAATGAGATGGTTGGATGGCATCATTGTTGCATTGGAGATGAGTTTGAGTAGGCTCCAGGAGGTGGTGATGGACAGGGAAGCCTAGTGTGCTGCAGTCCACACATACACACACATCCTGGTCTTTTCTACAAAGAGATACATATTCTGCATCTCTCATCTTTAAAATACAGCCTAGCCTAAGTCAACTTTGCAAGCTTCCCTGGTGGCTCAGATGGTTAAAAAAAAATCTGCCTCCAATGAAGGAAACCTGTTTTGAAGAACTGACCTGGTTTGAAGAACTTCTTCAGTTGGGAAGATCCCCTGGAGAAGAGAATAGCAACTTACTCCAGTATTTGTGCCTGGAGAATTCCATGGACAGAGGAGCCTGACAGGCTATAGTCCATGGGGGTCACAAAACGCTGGACACTACTGAATGACTGATACTTTACTAAATCAACTTTGCAGCTGTTAATTTCAATTTTTTTTTTTCTTCATTCTATTTTCCCATAGAAACCTGTGTTGCAAATAGCTTATTCTGAATGAGGCCTGGTGGAGTTCAGTGAAACTCAAAGCCTTACTTGGGTCAATCTGGTTCACTGATATAGTTATGTTTATGTCTCACCAACCATTGTCCCCTAGAATTGCGATAGATAAGGCCATATTTGAGGGATGGACACAGAGAGAGTTGCCTGCTAAGAAGACTGAAAGGAGTAGCCAGAGACTGGAGAGGTGAATTAGAGATAAGAGAATGTTTAGATTGGTTAGGACCCTTTTGGGGTGACAGGTGACAGAAGCCTAGTGCAAACTGGTGGGAGGAAAATTGGAAATGTATTTTAAAGATATAAGGGAGTCAGGCATGTAGGTATGAGCATGTAATTGGAATGTGTTACCAAACATTGTGGGAGATCCAAGGCATTTTTTGTTTTCCCTCTCTATTGAAAAATTATTGGGGAAATCACTGATAGGTACTGCTTGGTGAGGCCCATCTCTGGGCTGATTGACCATGGTGGGGAAGGTGGGGAGGTGGAGGCATGTAAGTACAAAAACATGGGAGCTGGGTCCCAGGAGAGTGGTTTGAACATTTCCTAGGGAAGGAAAAATTGTTTATCAGACTCTCTGAGGGCTTTATTGCTGTGACATCAAGATATTTGAGGAAGTTTTAGTCTATTGGGGATAGGTCACTGTGAGATACAGCAGGAAGTCAAATGAGAGAGAAAAGTGTATCCCCTGAACTTGGCATTTGAAATGTCAGTGGTAACTTCAACAGGATTGGCCTTTCTTATGGCTCAGCAGTAAAGAATCCTCCTACAATGCAGGAGACACAGAAGATGTGGATTCAATCCCCAGGTCAGGAAGATCCCCTGGAGTTGGAAATGGCAACTCACTCCAGTATTCTTGTCTGGGAAATCCCATGGACAGAGGAGCCTGGTGGGCTACAGTCCATGGGGTAGTAAAAGAGTCGGACACAACTGAGCGCTTAAGCATACACACTACAGGATTAGTTTTGGTGGAGTGAGGGCAGTGGATAGAGGAGGAAATAGGAGATAGGGAGTGGAGAGGTGTGTATGCTACAAGCTTGCTTGGAAAGGAAGGAGAGGTGTCCACGAACAGCTAAGGTCTGAGACCAAAGAGACTTCCATCTCTTTGGAAAGACAGAAAGCAGGGCTTTCTTTCCTGGGCTCAGTGAGCCTAAGAATCTATCAGCCCGTCAGGAATGACATGCAGAACTTACCTGCTTCTCAAAGAAAGAGTCTTTTGAGCCACAAACCTTTAGAATCGTGGTGGTGAAACAAATGTGGCAATAGAAAGGGAAAGGTGAAAGAAACAGAGATGATAAATAACTGGCGCATGCCTTTGAGGAGGAGGGGAAGGTGGAAACTGGAGCTCAAAGCAGTTATTAGCCTTTGTGGGAAGAGGTTTGTTTTTTTTTTCCCTGCAGAGACTGAAGGGAAGTTGTGAAATCCAGGGCAGATGCAGACACCTTTGTAGGTAGCATGGCAGGGAACTGTGTGCATTGCATTTCTCTCTCTTTTCTTGGTGCACTTGGTTTGGTATCAGGATAAAAACTCTTTCTATGGATAACTGCTTGAGAGATGGTCATAATCTGTTCTCTTTCTTGGGCTTGCCATTGGGCTTTCTGCCTCCATGATTGCTCCTGACCGATGTGCTCTGCTGCTTGTACCTGACATGTTAGAACCTGACCTGTGCTGGAGCTGTTCCCTGCCCTTCCCCTAAGACCTTCTACAGGTCACTCAGTACTCTCTGTGGGTGAAACTGACAAGTGTGAGCAATTAATCACGCCTTTTCCGTTTCCTGAAGGTAAGCTTTATTCAGGGCTTTTCCCCAGTTTGGGGCTTCTTGTGTTGGAGTCTCCTGGCAGAGTGAGTTAATAGGCATGCTTCAAGAGAGTAGGTGTTTATGTGGCTGAACAGTTATTGAAGTTTATTATAATAATTTACAGTGAGCGACCTCTGTTTCTTAAATGATCTCAAGCCAGAAGGCAGGAAAAGCATGACCTCTGAGCCTGGAGTTCAGGATCTAGAATCTGAAGTTCTCTTCTCATGGGATGATTTCAGTTCAGTCTTTTAGATTTTCCAAGCCTTAACTTTACCATCTGCCAATGTAAATAATATTTTCCACTTATGTAATGGGGGACTGTGTCTTCGTTTTCAGAGAGGTACCATGAAAGTAGCCTGTTGAACATGTTACTGTTAGAACTGGAAACCCTTATAGGCCACTCCTGTGGTCTGAATGTTCTTCAAGTTGCAATTGTGGAAGAACCGGTTTCTGAAAGAAAAGCTTTGTGACATTCTTTGGAAAATTGTACTCATGGAAAATACTTATACACCAGACAGAGTGTGTTGATTTTTAATTTAAGGGCATTTTTGATTATAGGAGCATGTATTTTCCTACTTTGGATTTTCAAAAACCCTCACTACTGGTTAGCTTTCTGTACTACTGAGATTCTCTTTAAAAATAATAATACTTTGAGTCAGACAAAGACAAATACTATATGTATGTATGTGTGTGTGTGTGCTTAATCGTGTCCAACGTTTTGCAACCCCATGGACTGTAGCCCACTAGGCTTCTCTGTTCATGGAATTTTCTAGGCAAGAATACTGGAGTGGGTTGCCATTTCCTCCCCCAGGGGATCTTTCTGACCCAGGGACCAAACGCCAGTCTCTTGCATCTCTTGCATTGACAGATGGATCCTTTACCACTGCGCCACCTGGGAAGCCCCAAATACTGTGTGGTATCACTTATATATGGGGTCTAAACAATTTGACAAACTAGTGAATATAGCGGAGAAGGCAATGGCACCCCACTCCAGTACTCTTGCCTGGCAAATCCCATGGATGGAGGAGCCTGGTAGGCTCCAGTCCATGGGGTCGCTAGGAGTCGGACACGACTGAGCATCTGGCTTCACTTTCACTTTTCACTTCATGCATTGGAGAAGGAAATGGCAACCCACTCCAGTGTTCTTGCCTGGAGAATCCCAGGGACGGGGGGAGCCTGGTGGGCTGCCGTCTATGGGGTCACACAGAGCCGGACATAACGGAAGTGACTTAGCAGCAGCAGCAGCAGTGAATATAGCAAAAAAAAAAAAAAACCACCAGAAACTAGAGAATATAACAAAAAAGAAACAAACTCCCAGATATAGGGAACAATCTAGTGGATACCAGTGGGGAGAGGGAAGGAGGGAGGGACAATATAGGGATGGGGATTCAGAAATACAAACTATAATGTATAAAACAAGCCATAAGGATATATTGTACAACATGGGGAATATAGCCAATATTTTATAGCTATAACCTTTAAAAATTGTGAATCATTATTGTATACCTGTAACTTTTATAATAGGGTATAGCAACTATATTTCAGTTGAAAATTGAATAATACTAAATCAGTGATCATTAGACTACCTGGGACTTAGGTGTATTTCCTTTAAAAAAAAAAAATGTGTTGCATTCAATTTATTTTTAAATTTTTTTCACTTTGAAAAATGGTGGCTGGGGTGGGGGGTGGGGAGGGAGAATCTGGGAGTTTGGGACTGACCTGCATGCACTGCTATGTTTAAGATGGATCATGAGTGAGGACCTAATATATAGCAAAACAACAACAAATCCAAAAAAAAAAACAAGCAAACCTTGGAACCAAAAAAAAAAAATTGTGGTAAAATATATATAATCATCTTAGCTCTTTTTAAGTGTACAGGCCAGTGGCGTTTAGTACATTCAAATTCTTGTGCAACCATCAGCACCCTCCATCTCTAAAATTAGCTGTACTTCTAAACTATCAGTTTACTGGCTTTGGTAATTCCTTCTGCCAGGGATCTGTAGTCAGGAGGCAGACTGAGTGACTCCTTGCTCCTAGGAAGCCTCTCCGCCTGCTCCCCCACCGCCCCCCCCACCCCACCCACCATTGGAGACAAACCTTATCAGGGTCCACAGTAGTGCATTACAGTCCAGCCTCCAGATCCTTACAGGTGTGGTTTGGCTTACAGACAAAGTGGTTTTATTTGGAGGGCAGAGGAGAGTTCCCAGATTTCTGTAACAATTGGAACTGCAGAGCTAGGGGATGTTTGGTGCTGAGTGACATGGTGGCAGCCGTGTTGATGGCCGGAGTTGGCTGCTGCAGCTGCCTGCGTGATGCCGCTCAGAAGTGGTAAGAGGGAGTAGGGAGGGGGCTGGGAGGGGACGGGGTGGCACAGGACCTGTCCACAGGGAGTGAGAGGGGCACTGACCTGGCATACTGACTGGAGGCAAGAGAGCACATCCAGACAGTTGAAGTCAGCTTCATATTCAGTTGTAAACTTCCCCTTTGTTCCCGTGCAAGCTGAGATGTCCTCAGCAGGACGGGAGAGCAGGGTGGAGAGTAGTTTAGAAATTTCAAGCATAGAACTCCGATGGGCTTCAGCTCTTTCCTGATGATTCAGTCTTCTTCTGGGATCACATGAATGGAAAATACCATCTCCACAATGGGTTGCTCAATATTCGTTCCCTAAAGATGGCCTTGTTCCAAAAGCGATCTCATTCCTACTCACCTTTGTTTTATCGAAGTGTGCTACGACGTGTTATAAAGCTCACCATTTACAGCCGGTACTGAAGGTCAACACAACGAAGAGAGGACGCTGATGTCCTCCTAACTGAGTTAAATATCTCTGGAGGATTGGGTTGTTTCGCCCTTTAAAAAAAAAAAAATTTTTTTTGTTGCATTGGGTCTTCTTTGGCGCATTTGGGCTTTCTCTAGTTGCGGCGAGCAGGCGCCGCTCTTTGTTGCGGAGACAGGCTTCTCATTGCTGTGGTTTCTGCTGTGGAGCACAGGCTCTAAGGTGTGCAGCTTCCGTAGTTGCAGCCTGCTGGCTCTAGATCACCGACTCAGGACTTCTGGCGCGTGGGCTTAGTTGCTTCTCGGCATGTGAAATCTGAGATTCGAAGATTCGAAGGGATCGAACCCATGTCCCTTCATTGGCAGGCGGATTTTTATCTGTGGCACCACCGTGGAAGTTTTGTTTTTCCCTTTGATGTGAGGATAAAAGTTTACTCTTTGTATTTGTGGAGAAAAGTTCCTGTGGCATTGCCTAGGAGCTCTGCCAGGGAGGGAGATGGATGTCCTTCTCATTGAGTTAAAAGGTCCAGGCAAGTGAGTTCAAGGTCGTGGATTCAATATCCCCTGGACTAATTCCTTAAGCAATGCCTCAGAGAGGGCCAGGACAGCTTGCTTCTGTTCCAGTGAACAGCCAGTCACTCACTGCTTCTGTGGTGTCATGATGGATGTGTGTACCAAGTCCCCCTATTGCTCAGCTCCCCTTCTGTGTCATGGGAAGCCTGGTTGTGGGATGGAGAATGTGACTTCCTTGTTTGTCTATGTTGAATTATGAGAAACCAGTAAGGAAACATTATGTTAGATCCATACTGCTAAAGGGAAATTTAAACTGAAAGAAAGAGACTTGGTCAGGGGTTGATTGGCATGTCAGACTGTACATCTGTCCACCTCCTTCTTCCTTCCTCTCTTGTGTCTCTTTGTCTCTCCATCTCTCTTTCCAGCTCTTTACCTGGCTGTAACTCTCTGCCCTGTGCTTTTCTGTGTATGTCTCAGTATGCTTATCTCTATCTTGTTTCTCTGAGCAGATGTTGAACTCCATTTGTGTGCCAAGTGCTATGCTAGATTCTGACAGTCTAAAGGCAAAGAAGACCCTGTGAATAATATAGTAACAGTAGCAACTGGCATTGTTGTTACTTAACATGGACCAGACTCTGTATTAAGAACTTTATATCCATTATTGCATTTAATCCTCACAATAGCAGTATGTGATGGTTACAACATTACCCATTTCACAGGTAAGGAATCTGAGGTTCAAATAGGTTTGTAACTTGCCCGAGGTCATGTCGCTTGTAGGGGTTTAAGTCTGTCTGCCTCATGAGTTCTCATTATTTACTGCTACTCTCACTGGCCCTTTGGTGGTTAACTGGAGTTCCTGGGGACTCCAGGCTTCCCGTGGGACTGTTTTATGATATCGAATCAATTCCAGGTTACTGATCTGTTCGAGATCTAGGAAGTGTTGTGCCACTCTGAAAGGGGCTGTGGGAGAGGAGAAGGAGTGAGGGGGAGAGAGAGTAACACATGCACACACAGAGAGAGAGACGAAGATAGTGATAGACTGAAAGATGGAAAGAGGAGCTAGGTAGAAAGACATATTAAGATACACAAAGAATGAGAGAGGGAGAGAGAGAAGAGAAGAAGAAAGAAAGAGATGCAGATGTACAGACTGACAGACATACCAAGCCATTGATAAATCTCTTGCCTTCTTTCTCTTTCTCTCATTTTTCTTTTATTAGCGGGACTTCAGGATAATGTTACCTTACTTGTTTCTTACAAATCAAGATGAATGATAAGCAGTGGTGTCCAGTAACATGTTGTGTGCTGTGGGGAATATAAAAGATTGGTGACAATGTGGTAGCTCTGAAACCCAAATAAAAGCCTTTTTTTGTTCCTAGTGATCAGAACACAACAGAACTGTTATTTGCTGTATCTTACGGTATTTAACGTAAATGATTAGACATAGACATTGGAGGTGGACTAAAGAAATTTACATCCCAGCTCCTCCACTTCCTAGTTGTGTGATTTTGAGTAAGTTACTGAACTTCTCTGAGCTTCAGTTTTCTGATCTGTAAAATTGGCATAACTGTGGTACTTCTTTTATGGAGTTCTTGGGAGTTTTTCAAGAGATGGTGTCCAACAGTGTTGGGCATAAATGATTTCAGCCCTTTTTATTTTATGAACAATGTTGGTAAAGTTAGTTTAATTTAAAACACTGAATAAACTCATCTGCTGTTAGGATATAGCAACTGCATTGTGCTACTTTTAGGACTCAGTGACCTAGTTTCCAGGAGTGCTCCTCTCAGTCCAGGAGCTGTGGTAACTTGGAATCTCCTACCTAATTTCCTTATCAAGCAGCTGGTACTCATCTACCCCCACCTACACACACTGGTCACTTCTACCTGCTGGTACATATGATGACATGATTTTCTCTGCCCAGTACACACTTCCCTTCACTTCCCCAACATTTCCAGTGGTAAAAAGCCCAGGAACTGCTTTGAGTAACTTTGCCCACCGTAGAGATAGAGTGTATGGTACCCTTTGTGCAGACCCACACCACTGTGGAGCGTCCCTGTTGTGGCCATGATCACGGTCTGTTTAATTAAAAGCAGGGTGTCACTCATCTGTAGATTATGAGTTCTTTGCAGACTGGTATTATCTTATGTGCTTTTGTGTTCTCAGCAGGTGGGCAGAGCCCCTGACGAGTCTAGGAGAACAGGCTGAGAGAGCCTTTGGCCATTTGTCATGTTTCAGAATTTTCTTTCCTTCGATAAATAGTTACCAGGAGAGCCCAACCAACATGTTAGGTATTTCATGAAATACCTAGCCCATGAAAGACTAGACAGGATGTGATTGAGATTAGTTTTATATTCTGAGACTTTGCTGTAAAGTCCTTCCATTTGATGTCTCAGGGTTCAGAACGTCTTTCAACTTAATTTATAATAAGAATCTGCCTATCATTTGGGAGGGCTTCTGGGGGAGGGAAGACTGCCATGATATTTGGACACAACTGTCTCTAAAGCACTGGGATAGTGGATGCCACACAGCACAGAGCAGATACAGAGCAGGTGGTTGGGAAATGCTTTCTGAACAGCAGGAATTTACATTGCTTATAAGTATTTCTTAAAACAGATGCCAATGTCCATCATCTCGATAGGACATGAGCAAAGCAATGATGTAAGCTGAGGAACTAGTTTTTCATGGCCTGGAGTTGAACTTCAGATTTCACTGTTTCATCATTCCATGACTTTATGTTTCTGAATCACAGGCTGATTCAGATCTTGGGTAGGAACTTAAATTCTGGACTGACTGTGAACTCTGGGCAGGTGGCAGATGTGGGCCTCCAGTAATTAACTGGCCTTTGACTTCAGCCCAAGAGCCTGGGGCTCTGGTGCAGGCTCTGGAGTTGCAGAGTGGTATGAGGTCTCCCTTTCCCCTGAACAAGTGGGGAAATGTTATGAGCCGTTCCTACCCTTGACCATGGAAAAGTCCATACCAGTCTGAGATCTACTGAGAGTGAGTTCTCATCTCTAATCTAAGGCCAGTTTTTAGTCTTAATTTGGCTATTGTAGAATGGAGTCCATATGCCTTTCTTGGAAGCGCTTCTGTGTTTTGCAGGGAGGGGAGTGAATGGGGAATTGCCAGGCTGTTCTTCTGAGTTCGAGGAGGGCTTTCAGGTACCCTCAAGGTTTGAAAGACTTCAGGTTGAGCCCTTGCCAGGCAGTTTTGTGTAGTTCTGGGTGGTGGCTCCATAAGCTCCTTTGTCTTCACACTTGTCATTAGCCCTTTATTAGCTTAAGGCTAATTTTTAAGGTTGGATGCACCACAGGGCTGACCAACTTGGCTTAGTCAAAGCATTACTCCCCTGATGAGTCTGCACTTGCCACTTGCCAGCTTCCCTGGGCCACGTAAAGGCACAGGTTGCCACTTGAGTCTGCTTCTCCTGGAAGAACTGAAATTCCTGACACTGTGTGTGACAAAGCAGGAGCTGGAGAAGAGGATTAAAGCTGAAGTTGCAGGAAGCACAGTGGTGACTGTTGTGAGAACAGCTCTGAGGCTCAGATCCCAGCCAAGCTGCTTCTCCACTATTTGGCTATGGGCAGGGACTTCCCAGGTGCTGTAGTGGTTAATGCAAGAGATGAAGGTTCAGTCCCTGGGGTGGGAAGATCCCCTGGAGGAGGGCATGGGAACCCACTCCAGTACTCTTGCCTGGAGAAGCCCATGAACAGAGGAGCCTGGTGGCTACAGTTCATGGGGTCACAAAGAGCTGTACACAACTGAATGTGCACACATACACACACACAGGCATGGGCTACAGTCCATGGGGCCACAAAGAGTTGGACATGACTGAGTGCACTCACACACACAAGCCTCGTAGGCTCTCTAACTCTTAGAAACCTCAACTGTGATCATAACACACACCTTGAGAGGGTAATGGGGGAATACTGGGGTACCACCATACCATGGAGACTGGGATGGTAGGGGCACCCTGGACAAGAGTCCTTATCCATTTCTTTCTTGCTCTTTGGGTATCAACAGATATGTTTGTGGTGGTCGGTGACATCCTGCATGCAGAATGGAAGAAGACACATGGAAGAGTCATAAAGAAAAGTCATAAAGACTTTAAGGAACTCATAATTTATTTACATATTAAATTTTTCTCATTAAAGTATAGTTGATTTATAATGTACTGATATTTTGCTGTATAGCAAAGTGACTCAGTTATACACATATATACATCCTTTTTAAAATATTCTTTTCCATTATGGTCTGTACAAGGAGATGGAGATGGATATAGTCTCCTGTGTTGCACAGTAGGACCTTGTTTTTAATCCATTCTAAATGTAATAGTTTGCATCTGCTAAGCCCAGACTCCCAGTCCATCCGTCCTCCTCCCTTTCCCCCTTGGCAACCACAAATCTGTCCTCTATATCTGGGAGTCTGTTTCGGTTTTGTAGAGAGGTTCATTTGTGCCACACTTTAGGTTCCACTTACAAGTGATGCCATATGGTATTTGTCTTTATCTTTCTGACTTACTTCACTTGGTATGATATTATTTAGTTGTATCCATGTTGCTGCAAATGCATTATTTTGTTCTTTTTGATGGCTGAGTAGTATTCCATTGTATATATGTACCACATCTTCTTTTTAAAATGTTTATTTATTTATTAGGTTGTATGGGTCTTAGTCGGAGAAGGCAATGGCAACCCACTCCAGTACTCTTGCCTGGCAAATCCCATGGATGGAGGAGCCTGGTAGGCTGCAGTCCATGGGTTGCTAGGAATCGGACACGACTGAGCGACTTCACTTTCACTTTTCACTTTCCTGCAGTGGAGAAGGAAATGGCAACCCACTCCAGTGTTCTTGCCTGGAGAATCCCAGGGACGGGGGAGCCTGGTGGGCTGCCATCTATGGGGTCGCCCAGAGTTGGACACGACTGAAGCGACTTAGCAGCAGCAGCAGCAGCATGGGTCTTAGTTGTGGCACGTGGGGTCTTTGTTTTTAATAGTACATGACATCTTTAGTGGCATGAGAACTCTTCGTTGCAGCATGTGGGATCTAGTTCCTTGACCAGGAACAAAACCTGGGCAAAACCTGGACAAAACCCTGCCTTGGGAGCTTGGATTCTCAGTCACTGGACCACCAGGGAAGTCCCATGTGCCTTCTTAATCCGTTCATCTGTTGATGGACATTTAGGTTGCTTTCATGTCTTGACTATTGTGAATAGTGCTGTTATGAACATAGGGGTGCATGTATATTTGTTTTGGCCATGCCACACGGCTTGTGGGATCTTAGTTCCCTGACATGGATTAAACCCAGGCCTTTGGCAGTGAGTGCACATAGTCCTAACCACTGGACCATCAGGGAATTCCTACATGTATCTTTTTGAATTGTAATTTTGTCCAAGTGTATGCCCAGGAGTAGGACTGCTGGGTCATATGGTAATTCTACCTTCAGCTTTCTGAGGAACCTCCATACTGTTTTCTATAGTGGCCGTGCGAACTTAAATTCCCACCAGCAGTGTACGAGAGAGAGGAACTCATACTTTAAAACAGACATCTTGAGTGCATTTGAAGCAAAGCTTGCATAGAAATCACATAAAACAGTCATAAATATTTGAGAAAATAGGTTCCTGAAAAAAAATTAGTATTTAGGTGAATAGGAAATTGCAGTTGTTGGGAGATAAATCTTCATCTGTTTGCCAGTGTGCCATTAGGATCCATTTGGAAGTCCAGGGGCTCTTTGGTTAATCAAAGATAGAGGAGTTGTAAAATAAGGGAGAAGTTGTCTCATGCTAGTGTTTCCCTAAATGCTAGCAGGACATTTCATCTACAAGATCTTTTGGAACAAAAGGTGTTTGTTGTCCATAAAGGGCTGGAAACAAAATAGGGTTAAGAATTGATGTTTTACCATGCAAGAGTTCTTCCCTGACCCCAATGACCAATGCAGGTTAATCTATTAAGATTTATGAGACATCGGGTAGCAAGGAAACCTGGTATAACCCAGCATTTTTCAAGCTAATTTGAGTAAGAGATCTTTCCCAGATAACTCCTACTGAATAGGAGAAATGGAGTGGGCAAAGTTTGAGAAATACAGCTTTGATTGTTGGGTGGGGTGTGAGGTTGGTTGTGTAAGGTTGAGTTGTGAGTGGATTTTACTGGAGAATTCTCGAGAGAGAACTAATACAGATGGAAGTTGCAAGGACTGCTGAGTAGGTTTTTTTTTTTTTTTTTTAATCTCTATTTTAAAAAATTGGGACTTCCCTGGCAGTTGAGTGGTAAGACTCATGCTTCCCCTGCAGGGGGTATAGGTTCTATCTCTGGTAGGGGAATTGAGATGCTGCACACCACAGTGTGGGCAACAGTAACAAATTTCCCATTTCCTCAACATTTTCTTATATCAACTATTTCAAACATTCAGGAAAACTGAGAAATTAGCTACATGATCAGGCCACTCAAGATGGCTGTTCTCTTGCTCTCTGTTCATACCCTGTTCGACCAGTCCCTGCTTCATCTACACCCTACTTAAGTGTGTGTGTGTGATAAGTCATTTCAGTCGTGTTTGACTCTCTGCGACCCTATGGACTGTAGCCCGCCAGGCTCCTCTGTCCATGGGATTCTCCAGACAAGAATACTGGAGTGGGTTGCCATTTCCTCCTCCAGGGGATCTTCCCGACCCAGGGATAAAACCCTCCCTGTCTCTTATGTCTTCTGCATTGGTGGGCGGGTTCCTTCCCAATCCTCTTGATCTTAGGGCTTATTGAGTAACTACCTATGTGATTGCCCCCTGCCCCAGTCACTGGTTTCCCTGGTGACTGATGAGCTAACCTGATGTTAGTTATGTCAGTTCCCCCTGTAAATGGTAGCCTTCTTATTCCTCGAGTAGAGGAGATTTCTGCTGTGTCCTGCCTTCTGCCCATGGTAGAGTGTTTCTCCAGGATTTTTTGCTTCTGATTTGCAAGATTAAGCTATCCAACAAGTCATTGGTGTCTCTGTCACTGTCTCTAGGCATTTTCTTTAGTCTCCCGGCTGGATAGTTACAAGGCTTACAGGCCTGCCGGGTGCAGCCCAACATTAGTACAATGAAGTCTAAAGTTATGTACACATTATGATGGACTTCTCAGGTGGCTCAGTGGATAAAGAATCCACATGCAATGCAGGTGATGTAAGAGACCTGGGTTTGATCCCTGAGTTGGGAAGATCCCCTGGAGAAGGAAATGGCAACCCACCCCAGTTTTCTTGCCTGGGAAATTCCATGGACAGAGGCGCTTTGTGGGCTACAGTCCATGGCGTCACAAAAGTTCGGACAGGGCTGAAGTGACTGAGCATGCATACATGCATACACATATGACACATCACTTCTCAATATTTAACATACATTGCTTAAGAATACAGATATTTGTTTTCAGACCCACAATGTCATTATACCTATTAAGAAAGCCATCTAAAATCAACTTAATGAAGAAGAAAAAATAAAACCAACTTAATGTTTAAATCCCTCCCCATCTACAGCTTTAAAAAAAAAATCACTTTTTTTTAATGGTTATTACTTATTTTAAATTAGAATAGTTCGTCTCCCTTTTTTTTTTCTCCCATGACATTGACCTTCTGAAGAACCTAGGCTAGTAATTTATGAATGTAATTATGAATAGATTTCTGTTTCCTCATGATGTTCAGTTTTTCCTCTGTCCTGGTAATCCTCTGCCCTGGCTGCACATTGGAACCACCTGTCTTGATTAATTGGCAGTACAAGGAAGGGGGATTCATTGGCCACTCTGTTCTCATTGGAATTACTTAAATCAAATTTAAAGCCTAGAAAAGAGAACACCGATGTCTGTGTTCCACTCTAAACCAATTAAATTAGAATCGCTGGAGTTGAAGCTCAGGTGATCCTGGTTTCAAAATTCTCTAGGTGATTCTGGTAAGTAATCAGCACTAAGAACTGCTGCTCTATCCTGTGGATCCTTTATATTGAAGTTAGACTCAGGCTATACATTTTTTGTCTGGAATACTTTGCATATTGCAATCACCTTGGAAGCTTTAAAAAATACTGATACATGGGGGTCCACCCCAGATATCCTGATATAGTTGGTCTGGCGGCATGGCCTAGGCTTTGGGAGTTTTGAAATCTGCTCAGGTGATTTTAATGCAGCCAGGAAGACCCACTGCTTTAGATTATTTTCTTGTTTAATTTGCATCCTATCAGGAGGCACACAATGTCACACTATTCCATTATTTGTGATGCCAGTTTCAATCACTGGCTTAAGGTGGTCACATCAGACCTCTGCATCACCTCTTCATCGCAAATGTACTAGTGCTCCTGTTCCCAGAGGTAAGTGGTCTCTGAGATGATACCTTGGTGCTGCTAACAAGTTTTAATCCAATGGTTTTAGCTTCCACTGGTGATTGTTACCTCTATCAAGTATTACGTGGAGGGTGAGTATAAATGGTGATCTAATCTTGTCTTTCCTTCTGTAACAGAGTATGGCTGAGTGCAGCCCTAAGTCTGCAGCCCTTGCTGCGGTGCCACTACGCCGCATCCAACTCTGGTTACCATTGGACCTGTGGGGGCCCTGCTCAGTGATTGGTCGACGCTGCAATGGGCCCCACCCACAAGCAACCAACTGTCAAAGAGAGACCTTTTAGTGGTCCTGCTCAATCATTGGTCAGCACAGCAGTGAGCCCCGCCCACAAGCAACCAGCTGTCAAGGAGGGACTGTTAGTTGAGAGGATTCAGCCAACCGAATCAGGCAGTGGAGTGGTGGTCGTCAGGCAGAGAGTGAGGTAAGAGGTGGGTCGGTCTCTCCAGCTTACCTGGCAGGTGTGCTGTGTGGGCCACAGGGAATAGGCTGGGGGCTGTGTCCTGCAGGGCTCCAGAGCCCTTGCTAGGGCCACCCACTGGCCTTGGCCCAGGCCTTGAGGCAGTGGTGAACCTCAGTCTATGGGCCCTGGCCCCCACCATTTGGGGAGCCTGAGGAACCTGAGGGTTGGTTGTGTCCTGGGCGCTTTGCTCCCTCAGTGATGACAGTTGTGCAGGGTCTGGGGACCTGGCCCTGAAGGAGCTGCCAACTGAGATCTGCCTCCTCAGCCAGGACCCGGACCTCAAAAAGACAAAGCTGTGCTTCGGAACCTTGGCCTTCTTGTCAGACAGGCAATAACATTAGTTTGGTAGAGATTTACAGGAACATCATTCCTGACCCTGACCTGACCTCCAGAATAAAGGCTCTGATACCAAGAAGTTTGCAACAGCTAACCACACCCCTCTGTCACCTTTCCTAGAAAAGGGCTTTGCTGAAAAATTTTGGGCCCCACCCATCTCCTTGCAGGGCCCTACAAGATACCTTTCTCTGTTCCAAACTCTGAAGTTTTGGTATGTTTGCCTCACTGTGTGACGAACACAGGGACTTGAGTTTTGGTATCACGTCCACATTTATTTGACTTTCTTTTGTAAAGAAGATCTGTCCTCTTTATCCTCTCACCACCCCCTGGACACATGTATTTTTATTTACTAACCAGCTACAATCATTATCCTTTTTGAAATTCAAATTATACTAAATTTGGCCTGTGGGAGCCCCTTCAAGCTGGCTTTTTTTAAAATAAAAAAAATTTAATTCAATTACATAGAGAAATCTACAAAAGATTGAGTCTACAGTTCAAAAATTTCCCAGAGCAAACACCTGTGTAACCAGTTCCCAGATCAAGAAACAGAACAATGAAATTACCTCAGGAGCCTCCATCACACCCTCTTCCTATCTTTCCCCACAAGAGTAACCACTAAGAGTCTTACTTTTAAACTTGTTGATCAGTTTGCCTGTTTGGGAACTTTGTATAAATAGGATCATAGAACATGTAGTGTTTTTATGTGTCTGGATTCTTTGTTCATCATCATGTTTATGAGATTCATCTGTGATGTGTGTAGTTGTAGTTCTTTTTCATCCTTCTTGCAATTTATTTATCCATTCTAATGTTGGTGGGCATTTAGGCTGATTCCGGGTTCTGTTAAAACAGTACCACTATTGACATTCTGATACTTGTCTTTGGGTGAACATATTGTTGAGTTTTGTTTGCTTTTTCTTGTTTTTGGAGGCGGGGAACATATGCCTAACAGTGGAATTGCTTGTTCATAGAGTATGCTCAACTGTATTCAACACTGCTGGACAGTATTTTCTTTGGTTATAACCCCATTGGTCTTGGTATACTTTTACTTTCTGGCAGAAGATGTCCTGGGCTCATTTTGTATGTTCTCTGACCAAGCTCTGGAATCTGCCATCTCTCTGAGGAGCCCTCATGCTTTTGAATAAGGAATAGTATTTAAAAACCAAGGTCTGCATGCTAGTGGTGCTTACTGATACCAGGAAGTCATTGCTTTTAGTTCCCTTTAGTGGGCAAAGGTAGAAAATTCACTAAAGAAAATAATCATGCATTTGAGTTGATAATTCCAATTCAACATTGCAGGATTTTTTTCCCCATTAACTCTGTTTTTATTTTATATGTGTGTCTCTTCTATGCTAAAAATCTTGGTTTCTAATAACATCAATAAGTTTTGTTTATTTGCTTTGTTCTACACTTAAAACAGTTGCAAAACTGCAATACTAACATTACTAAATTGTCAATATAACTGACAATAATATTATGAATTGAAGTGATATATGTGTGAAGCTTTAGATTTCTTTGAAGTAATTTCTTGTCTCTTGTGAGCAATTTATATGATACTAAATTGAATTGCCTAAACTTAAAGAGGATGAAGGAGAAGGCAATGGCACCCCACTCCAGTACTCTTGCCTGGAAAATCCCATGGACAGAGGAGCCTGGTAAGCTGCAGTCCATGGGGTCGCTAAGAATCGGACACGACTGAGCGACTTCACTTTCACTTTTTACTTTCATGCATTGGAGAAGGAAATGGCAATTCACTCCAGTGTTCTTGCTTGGAGAATCCCAGGGATGGGGGAGCCTGGTGGGCTGCCGTCCATGGGGTTGCACAGAGTCGGACACGACTGAAGCAACTTAGCAGCAGCAACAGCAAAGAGGATGAAGAATTTATCCAGTGGCTTAAGAAGATGGGTGTTGGGCTCAGAATAATATTGACTGTGGGGCTTGGCCCTTCTAGACAATTACTGCTGTGGAGCTCCCACTCTTTGCCCCTCCCCCTCCTTTTTCTAAATTGCTTTTTGAAGGATTTCAGGGTTTCCACTGGGGAGGGCTTCACCTGTGGGGATGCATTCCTTTCTCTCACTTAGAGGTTCTGTGGCCACCAGCCTCCCCGACCCAGGTTGTGATGGTTCATTTTGTGTCAGCTGGGCTGTGCTCTGGTGCTCAGTTGTTTGGTCATGTACCAGTCTAGATGCTGCTATGAAGGCATTTAAAACATTTATTTGGCTGTGCCAGGTGGGTCTTTGTTCTGCCATGTGGAATCTTTTATTTGCAGCATGAGAAGTCTTAGTTGCAGCATGTGGGATCTAGTTTGCTAACCAGGGATCGAACCTGGGCTCTGTGCATTGGAAGCATGGAGTCTTAGCCACTGGACCATTAGGGAAGTCCCTATGAAGGCATTTTTGAAAGCTCTGATTAATATTTAAATTGGCAGATTTTGAGTAAAGTAGATGACTCTTCATCATGTGGTGGGTGTCATCCGATCAACTGAAAGCCTTAAGAGAAAAGACTCAGGTCCCTTGAAGAGGACTTCCATCTTATTTGAATTTGCCAGTCCCTATAATCATGTGAGGACTTCTCTGGTGGCTCACTGGTAAAGAATCTGCCTGCCAATTCAGGAGATGAGGGTTCGATCCCTGGGTTGGGATGATTCCTCGGAGAAGGAAATGGCAACCCACTTTGGTATTCTTGCCTGGGAAATCCCATGGACAGAGGAGCCTGGAAGGCTACACTCCCTGTGGTTGCAAAGAGTTGACTATGATTTAGTGACTAAAGAAAAACAACCACATAATCATGTGAACTAATTTCTAAAATCCCCTCCCCACCCCTGCCCCGAGCCATCTTGTCTTTTTCTTCCCTACCCCCATCCTCTACACACACAGAGACAGACACACCCTCACCCACACACCCACGCTATGGATTTTGTTTCTATGGAGAACACTTATAGAATGCTGGTTATCTCAAGCCTCAGACAAAATGGTCCAGAGTCTCTGCTGTGTGGCCCAGGAATAGCGGAGCAGGGTAAAAAGCAGATTGTTATTATCCAGGCAGAAGAGGTGTGTAGCAGGTTGATAAGGGGCCCTGCGGAGGGAGTGGGTGCAGGAAATAGGTAAGAACCTCCCTCCTCTCCCACTTAGAGCTTGACCACTGTGGCTGCCTGCACCTGGAAGATGTGACCTTTGTTTGACTTGGAGCCAGAGCCTCCTCCTGGTCCAGGAGCACCCTAACACTCTGTTTCGGTGAGAGAGGAAGAGGCCCTCCATGACCCTCGAGTGCCTCTGGGGTCAATTGACCTAGGTAGGGTTCCTGTCAGTGGCTGTGTGCACAGCAGGCTTTGAGCAGGGCTTCTCCTTAGCGGGAGGAGCTGTTTCTCAAAGAGTAAAGGCCCAGCTGCTTGTTGTTAAGAGGCACTGCAGGATTTCCTCTTTTAGCTTATCCCTCCCCAGGAGGAGGAGACTTTTGGTGAAATAGAGGAAACCGCAGAATATTCAGGAACATAATAACGCGTTGAAGTTATGCCATGAGACAGTCCATGTAAACAACAGAAGAGCTGATTTTCCAAGGTCGCTCTATTCTGAGGGGAAAGGGCTACTCTAGTGAAGCCTAGTTAAGATCCCACCACATTCTCCCCCCAGGAGAATGGGACAGACAAGTAGGAGAAGACCAAGGGTCTAGAGGGGGAAGAGAAGAGAGGTGGAGAGAGAAGAGACCCCACGATAATGGGATATGTCCTTTTAGATCACAGTTTTCAAGCATTTTACTCTACATTTGTGACACTTTTGATATAGTTCATTTCAGACCTCCTGAGGATGGTTGCTTTTCACATATCAGATAACTAAGGGGACCTCTAGATAAAGCATCTCTGTGTGCCTCAGATGCACCTATCAATATTTTAATGAAGGTGGAGAAGTCAGACCAATGTCCTCACTCATATTTGCTTGGTGGAAGATACACCAATTGGGAATCTTCTTACTGTGAATGACCGCAGGTCCCAAACAAACTAGCTTAAAATAAACAAAGCAAAAGAATCATTGGCTTTTGTCACTGGGAAGGCCACAGGTAAAGCTGCTTCAGGTGAGACCTGAGTCAGGACTCAGGTTCTGCTCTGTGCTGGCCCCTCCTAAGTCTCTGTGTAACTGTCCCTGGAATCTTCAACTTCCCATCTTTCTGACTCAATCTTGGGGAGGATAAGAGAAAGCTTCTCTTTCCCATGAGCCTAGCAAATAATTTCCTCTACTGAGGAAATTACTGTGGCCTGGAGAATGTGCCAGGCTAATTGCCTTGAGGTGGGACACACACGCACTGTAGGGCTGGGCAGTGGAGTGAACTTCTGGGCAGCTGGGGACCCAGAGTGGGTGGGCTCTCTGGGGGAAAACTGGGAATTGAGACCAAAGCTGAGGAAATGGACGCTGGGAGGACCAAACAGACAAACCAGCAAACGTGTGCACTGACTGACTTAGACGGCTATGGGGAAGGTAAGGTTTTTCTCAGAAATGAAACATTGAACATGCTCAAGGGCCAGATCCTAAGACTTTGTACCTTGTTGTCCAGTAGAGAGAATTTGGACCTGAAAAAATGCAAAAGCAGGTGTTATTGCTTGTGCTCTTGTTATTGTTATGCTCTTGTGGAGCATCTGTTTATTCAACTCCTATGAATGCTCAAACTACCGCACAATTGCACTCATCTCACATGCTAGTAAAGTAATGCTCAAAATTCTCCAAGCCAGGCTTCAGCAATACGTGAACCGTGAACTTCGATATGTTCAAGCTGGTTTTAGAAAAGGCAGAGGAACTAGAGATCAAATTGCCAACATCCGCTGGATCATTAAAAAAGGAAGAGAGTTCCAGGAATACATCTATTTCTGCTTTATTGACTATGCCAAAGCCTTTGACTGTGTGGATCACAATCAACTGTGGAAAATTCTGAAAGAGATGGGAATACCAGACCACCTGACCTGCCTCTTGAGAAACCTATATGCAGGTCAGGAAGCAACAGTTAGAACTGGACATGGAACAACAGACTGGTTCCAAATAGGAAAAGGAGTACGTCAAGGCTGTATATTGTCACCCTGTTTATTTAACTTCTATGCAGAGTACATCATGAGAAATGCTGGGCTGGAGGAAGCACAACCTGGAATCAAGATTGCCAGGAGAAATATCAATAACCTCAGATATGCAGATGACACTACCCTTAAGGCAGAAAGTGAAGAGTAACTAAAGAGCCTCTTGATGAAAGTGGAAGAGGAGACTGAATGTTGGCTTAAAGCTCAACATTCAGAAAACTAAGATCATGGCATCTGGTCCCATCACTTCATGGGAAATAGATGGGGAAACAGTGGAAACACTGTCAGACTTTATTTTTTTGGGCTCCAAAATCACTGCAGATGGCAACTGCAGCCGTGAAATTAAAAGATGCTTACTCCTTGGAAGGAAAGTTATGACCAACCTAGACAGCATATTAAAAAGCAGAGACATTCCTTTGCCAACAAAGATCTGTCTAGTCAAGGCTATGGTTTTTCCTGTGGTCATGTATGGATGTGAGAGTTGGACTGTGAAGAAAGCTGAGTGCCGAAGAATTGATGCTTTTGAACTGTGGTGTTGGAGAAGACTCTTGAGAGTTCCTTGGACTGCAAGGAGATCCAACCAGTCCATCCTAAAGGAGATCAGTCCTGGGTGTTCATTGGAAGGACTGATGCTGAAGCTGAAACTCGAATACTTTGGCCACCTCGTTTGACTCATTGGAAAAGACCCTGATGCTGGGAGGGATTGGGGGCAGGAGGAGAAGGGGACAACAGAGGATGAGATGGCTGGATGGCATCACCGACTCAAAGGACATGAGTTTGAGTGAACTCTGGGAATTGGTGATGGACAGGGAGGCCTGGCGTGCTGTGATTCATGGGGTTGCAGAGTCGGACATGACTGAGCGACTGAACTGAACTGAACTGATGTATTGATTGCTCGATAGTACCAGGTACTGGACGGGACAGTGGAGACAGAGGAGTGAACTGTACCACCACAAGACCCAACACAGTGTTAACTCCAACATAGGCTAATCATCAGCAGCTGATGGGATTATTTTTAATTAAGTTTTAAAAAGTGAGTTATATATGTAATAAAGTACACAAACCTTAAGTGTACAGCTCCAATCCGTTGAATCACAACTTCTGTGATGTTTTTCCATGTTTTAGCTATAAAACAGCAGGATAAGATTCTCCCCAGCTGGGATTCAGTAACCCCATCTACTTGAAAACATAAAATCAGCTATCCAGACTTAGCAAAGAGCTTCAGGAACAGATTCCTTGCCACCAGAATTATTCCTATTCTGCCCTGACTGTTGGTCATCCATCCTTGCCAAATGATTCAAAATAATTCTGCTGGATGTACTTGTCTCAGGGTAGGTTGTAATAGGACTTACCTCCTGGAGGGCAAATTCGTATCTTCTGTGCCAGAGGTAGCTTCCGTGATCACAGTGGTCATTACCAGAGCACCTGAATTACCTTACCAAATCCTCAGCCTTCCCAGGAGGATGCTTCAGGTAGCTGCATGCAGCAATCCCAGTTGGCATGCCAGATGAAAAGATTTTTTGCTATTTTGGGTCTTCCTAAGCTGTCAACAGAGAAAAAATTTAAAGGCCTTCAAATCTCAGAAATCAATAAAGTGGTTAATGTTTCTTTCCTTGTGTCTGTGATCCCACTACGTTGACAGGATTTTCTTTTTCTTGGAAGCAGTTATTAAAGCAGGAGGTGAGATGGGCCTCGATGTGAGGTTGCCCTCGAGAAAAGTCAGTGCTGGTTTTCAGTGGAATATTATTATCTGCTGATAGGAGGGAAAATGCTCCGGAAAAGAAGTTTACATTGTTTTAACTCTCAAAAAGTTGCTTGTAGGAATAACAAGACCTTTGTTTAACTCTAATCTTAGTCTGCCTTTAGAAGTAAGTTTAGAGGATAAAGAATCATTGTCAACTCAGTCTAAAGTATCAACTAAGATTCCACAAGCCCCATGACCTGGTCAAAAAAATCCAAAAAGAAACAAGCAAACACCCCCATGGCCTCCTGCGGCGCCGCCGCCCCCCCCCCCCCCCGCCTCGCCCCGCCAAAAAAAAAAAAAGCCCTTCAATGATGTGGATAAGGAAAGGAAAATTGATTTTTAAATAATAAAAAAATACCAACCCTCTTATTAAAGTTATACACAAAATTCACTCCACAATTTCTACTTTTTAAGATAATTAGATTTTGTTGAAAAATGAGTTGGTATCATGATTTCCCTAGTTTTTTCCTAAAAAATATTTATTTATTTGGTTGTGCCAGGTCTTAGTTGCAGCAAGTAGGATCTTAGTTCTAGACCGAGTAGAGATCAAACCCATGCCCCCTGCATTGGAAGCACAGAGTCTTAACCACTGGACCACCAGGGAGGTCCTATGATTTTCCTACTTTTGTTCATACAGCTTATGCCTGGAGAATGGGGCTTTGGAAACTGATCTTTTTCAATATAGATTTTTCTCTCTGAATTAGCCAGTAGAGTCCTGATTGGTTTCCCTCCAGTAGATTTTCTGAAGCAGCTGGATTTCTCAGGTGGAGGTACTGTCACGCGAGTGTATGTTCCTCGGTTCTTTGTCTTGTCACAACAAAGATTTGGAGCGACGGACATTAAAGCCCTCAGCGTGTCACAGCTCTTGGGTCTTGGACAAACCGTGCTACAGCTCTTAAGCAAATCAGTGTTACAGCTCTATTTTATTTAGAAGATAGCAGGAAAGTGAGAGAGAGAGAGAGAGAGAAAGAAAAGAGCGCACGCATGCGGGAGAGAGAGTCCGTGAGGAAGCGCTTTGGCTCCTTCTTTTATATGTTTTTTCCTCCACCTGGGCCTGCCCTATGCAAATTGGGCTTAGCCAGAAGTGCTGTTTTTTCTGTTTGTTCTGCCTGAAGTCTTCACTCTGGTCCTCGGACCTTCCTTTGACCTTCCTTGTCTTTTAGCCACCGCCATTTTGGACTCCTTTTCCCTATTCTACCTACCTAACAGTACCATGGACTGCTTCAGCCTGAAGCAGCTGTTTTCCCCAAGCACCCATTTCTTGGTTCTCTGTATTGCTTTCTTTCTTTTTTTGTATTGCTGTCTTGATAGTGCTCATCACACTCTGAATTTTGTTTGTCTGTCAGGCCCCTAGAATGAATGCCAGTGCCAGTCTCTCAGTCGTTTCCAACTCTCTGTAACCCCATGGACTGTAACCTGCCAGGCTCCCCTGTCCATGGAATTCTCCAGGCAAGAATACTGGAGTGGGTAGCCATTTCCTTCTCCAGAGGGTCTTCCCAACCCAGGGACCAAACCCTGGTCTTCTGCGTTGCAGGCAAATTCTTTACCATCTGAGCTATAGGGAAGTCCCTTAGAATGAATGAGCATGTGTTTAAAGCCCTTTGATAGTTTCAGTTGCCTTTAGTATTAAATCGTGTCTCCTCCTCATGCAGCATATCTGAATTCTGTCTTTCTAATCTCTCATGTAGTGCTTGTTCCAGCCCCTTGGAACTACATTTCCATTGACATTGATCTGTGTCCTTTCCCCTGGTTCTCTTTTACAGATCCTTCCTCATATCCAGAATATTTCTTTCCCCAGTTGATTCCTCTTCTCCCATGACCCACTGGCTTGAATAAGAACATACTGTGCCCCTTTTGAACTTCCTTTATCACCAGGTTATCTTGTTATATTATAATTGCCAATTTATTTGTCCAGATTCCTCCACTAGATGTGAAGTTGGGGGCAGAGGTCTGTCCACTCTCTGATGTCTCTTTAGAGCCTGGCATACATATTTGTTGAACCACTGAATGAATGAATGAAAGAAATACCCACAAATAGCTTAAAAGTGGTTTCACTTTTGCTAACTGGATATAACATGATAAATTATGTTTTCTTTATCACAATTATGTATCAGAAAGCGGGATAAGGAAAAGGCCAGAAATCTTGGGCCAACTAGATCTGCAGTAACTTATGGATGATATGGGAGCCTGGGTTGGTGATCAGGACACTTGCATTTCTTTAAAAAAATATTTTTTTTGGCTGCGTTGGGTCTCCGTTGCTTTGTGCAGGCTTTTTCTAGCAGGGACTATTCTTTATTGTGGTGTGAGGGCTTCTCACAGAGATGGCTTCTCTTGTTGCAGAGCACACGCTCCAGACATGTAGTCTTCAGCAGTTGCAGCAGGCAGGCTCAGTAGCTGTGGCACACAGGCTTAGTTGGCTCTGTGGCATATGGATTCTTCCCTGACCAGGGATCAAACCCGTGTCCCCTGGATAGGGGGATAAGAATTGGCAGGCAGATTCTTATCCACTGCTCCACCAGGGAAGTCCAAGACACTTGCATTTTTGTCCTCGTTCTGCCACATTTCAGGATTTCTAAAGCATTGAAGAGCAGATTCCAAAATACTCTGAGGGTTAGGAAAAACAATGCAACCAATTCCTTTTGGGTTTAAAGGTTTTGTGATTCTACACATCTTGATTTATTAATACCATCAATTAGACCTAATTAATCTGAGCTGAGATAAGGTGTAGCAGGCTGATCTTTAATGGGAAGATTTATGGGCTTCTTATTCTAGTGCATCTGAGGAAGGGAAGGGAATGTTCATCCAGGAACCAGCTGCATGGTGAGGATGTCTTGGCTCCTGTTACCAGAAGACCATACAGCCAAGGCTCAGAAGGCCGGATTGGAACAATAGCCAAGAAAATATTTGAGGGGACCCAGGGGCCTTTCAATGAGAGTGTCATCGGGACGTGCTTCCCAGATGGGCTGTTATAAATGATTCATTTGGAAACTAATTGACAGGATGAGTGGGAAGTTTAGTTGGCTAAAAGATTCTTACTCTAGTGAGAGAATTTTAAGGGTCTTAAATCATTTGTTTTTAAGAGTCTCAACCTCCCTCTCCCACAGCTCTTACATCCCTGAAGGCCACAAAAGGCATTAGAGACTCCCCCACCCCCACTGCCAGTGCTTACTGTGCTTCAGACATGTATGGAGCTTTGAACTGGGAGGAATCGTGAGTTCTCACATGGGATGGCCCTGGAGGCCCTCACACTTTCAGCATTGGGTCTACTTTGGGCTGTGTCTGTTGTTGGGAGCCCCCAGTAGAGTACAGCCACCTTTGTTTTAAAGACTAGATTTGAATAATGTACAGCTTCTCCTTGGTGTCTATAATGAGAGAAGCTTGTTCAGAAAAACTGCCAGAAAAGTCTTTCTGGACTGTTGGTCAGATTGACATAGGAGGGCTTCTTAGTAGTCCAGTTGCTCTAAGAAATTGAATAGACAGATCCAAGAACTTCTGGGTAGCATCTAAAATTAAATCAGTGGAAAGATTTAAGTGGGAAGACTTCTTTAGTTTGGCCTTCTTTCTGGTCGAGATATGGATTAATAGAGTCTTGATTAATATAAAAAAATTAGAAATGTTGGAGATTATGGATTTTAGTTCAAAGATTTTTTCCCCCTATACTGGGACTGAATTACCTCAGATAAATAAAAATAATAATAATAGCCAAATTCCCGGAGGTCACCTGAACAGGGTTAATTGCTTGTGGGGTTAATTTTTAGCTTCTAGAGCCTTTGAATTGCTAGAGGCAGTAGTTTTAAATGTGGGGGCCATCAGCTTTCCTTAGAGAACTACCTTTTAGTCGAAGGTTACTTTTTTGGACTAGATTAAGGAAATTTTGGTTGAGGGGCGAGGGAAAGAGAAATGTGAGGGGGTGGTTAGTACCTTTTCACTGGGAGAGCCTCTGGAGTTGGGTTTGCTAGTTCCCCCACGAGATGGGATCAACAAGATGTGAGGTTGATCTACAAAAAAGAGGAAAACTGCAGTTATCTAGGAAATGGCAACCCACTCCAGTACTCTTGCCTGGGAAAATTCCATGGACGGAGGAGCCTGGTAGGCTACAGTCCATGGGGTCTCAAAGAGTCGGACACAACTGAGCGACTTCACTCACTCACAGGTTATATGCAGGTCACTCCCCAGCCATTTTAAAACCCCAATATAAGTAAAGTTTTCCAGGCATCTATTATAAGGACAAACTGTGGTCCTGGCAAACTGAAGCCTGTTCCCATATGGTAGAATTTGAAGGGAGACCTTGTTCTGTGGTGATAGGAAGTTTTCTTGTACAAGTGGGATCATCCACTGGATTCAAATCTGGGCTCCTAGCAGGTCAGAGCCCTCATTCTGGGCCTAATATTGTTGGCCAATGTAACAATTGAGAAATTAAATACTTCTTGGCACATCAGCAAACAAACAGTCTTAGTGATTACAGCCACCACAGATGGTGAGCTGGTGAGCCCTGAGGGAACTCAGCAAGGAAAGAATACCTGCTATCTAGCAGCCGTCAGACTCCAGCCACTCCCTGAGGTGAGCCCTGAGGAAGGTCAGGATGTGAAATCAAAGTGGATCGGTAGTGTCTGACTCTTTGCGGTCCCATGGACTATACAGTCCATGGAATTCTCCAGGCCAGAATCCTGGAGTGGGTAACCTTTCTCTTCTCCAGGGGATCTTCCCAACCAAGGGATGGAATCCAGGTCTCCCGCATTGTAGGTGGATTCTTTACCAACTGAGCTATCAGGGAAAGCCCTGAGGAAGCTCAGGATGTGAAAATACAGGATATTGGGCCCAGATAGCTGAGGTGCATATCAAAGGAGTGATTTCAGTAAGCCCAGATTCTTGCCTCTTCCCATTCATAGAAAAGCAGTAAATTCCTTAGCTTGGGATTCCTGGTTTTCTTTAATTAATAATTGTTTGATGTTCAGACTACCTGTCCTTTGTTGCAAAACTTCTATGTAACCTGGCTCCTCCCCTCACCTCCTTGGAGAAGTTCTCTCAGGGTTACTTGAGATGCTATCTCCTGGGATGCTGCTGCTAAGTCACTTCAGTTGTGTCCGACTCTGTGCGACCCCACCAGGCTCCCCCGTCCCTGGGATTCTCCAGGCTAGAACACTGGAGTGGGTTGCCATTTCCTTCTCCAGTGCATGAAATCTCCTGGACATGAAGTCCTAAAAAATTCCTACAGAATAAAATATAACTCACAGTTTTTAGGTTGTGAATATTTTTTAAGTTCACACAATGACCTAGAATTCTTGGGTCCTTCAGCTCACACACTATCGTCCACTGCTCACGTGTCAACAGTTATTAAATTTCAGGATTCTCAAAGTTGGGATGCTCTAAGTGGTTGGGGCCCAGGAATCTGTAACTTAAAGCAAATCTTTCAGTAGCCTTTAAAGTAAGAATTTGAGAGGACAGGAAGGAAACCCCACTTTCAGGCTCCATAGCCTCATAGCTTCTTTCTGAGCTTTCAGGTCTGAGAGACAAGAGGAGCCTTTTGAAGCAAATCTCTTATGATACTTTTATCTGTGTGAAATCTCCATTTAAAACCCTTTTAGTCATGGATGTGAAGCAAAGCTGGAAAGGGTGAAGCTTTTCAGAACCTGAAAAACAAGTTGTGTTAAAGCGAGTGAAGCCCTGCCCTCTCCCTAACTTGACCCTCAATCTGTGAGTACTCAATTTCTTTTTCCTGCCACCTCCCATTTCCAGCCATTTGGCTTGGCAGTATCATTTGTTGTGGTGGTGCAGTTGGGTCAAGTGAGACTAAGAAGGTGGAGTTTCTGAGGCTCTGTGTTTGCACACTCTGAGATTTTGGGTGCCTTTGGCTGAGGACTGAGTTGGCCCTGGGGGACAAACTATTTGGAGCCACCTGCTGCTCTCTGCTGCCCCCTTGGTGGAATATTCTCACAAGTCTCTCCAGGCCATCTGAGGACAGGATTAGTTGTATGGTAGTTTGTTACACCCCAATTGCACTCATTTCACATGTTAGCAGGAGAAGGCAATGGCAACCCACTCCAGTACTCTCGCCTGGAATATCCCATGGGTGGAGGAGCCTGGTAGGCTGCAGTCCATGGGGTCATGAAGAGTCGGACATGACTGAGTGACTTGACTTTCATGCATTGGAGAAGGAAATGGCAACCACTCCAGTGTTCTTGCCTGGAGAATCCCAGGGACGGGGGAGCTTGGTGGACTGCCGTCTATGGGGTCGCACAGAGTCGGACACGACTGAAGTGACTTAGCAGCAGCAGCACACGTTAGCAAAGTAATTCTCAGAATTCTCCAAGCTAGGCTTCAACAGTATGTGAACCTAGAACTTCCAGATGTTCAAGCTGGATTTAGAAAAGGCAGAGGAAGCAGAAATCAAATTGCCAACATCAGTTGGATCATACAAAAAGCAAGATAATTCCAGAAAAACATCTGCTTCACTGACTATGCTAAAGCCTTTGACTGTGTGGATCACAACAGTGAAAAATTCTTCAAGAGATGGGAATACCAGAATACCTTACCTGCCTCCTGAGAAACCTGTATGCAGGTCAAGAATTAACAGTTAGAACTAGACATGGAACAACAGACTGGTTCCAAATTGGGAAAGAAGTACATCAAGGGTGTATATTGTCACCCTGCTTATATAACTTACATGCAGAGTACATCATGAAATGCCAGACTGGATGAAGCACAAGCTGCAATCAAGATTTCAGGGAGAAATAAGTAGATGACACCACCCTTATGGCAGAAAGTGAAGAGGAACTAAAGAGCCTTTTGATGAAGGTGAAAGAGGAGAGTGAAAAAGCTGGCTTAAAATCCAACATTCAAAAAATGAAGATCATGGCATCTGGTCCCATCACTTCATGGCAAAGTGAAGCCATGAATTGATACTTTTGAACTGTGGTATTGGAGAAGACTCTTGAGAGTCCCTTGGACTGCAAGGAGATCCAACTAGTCCATCCTAAAGGAAATCAGTCCTGAATATTCGTTGGAAGGACTGATGCTGAAGCTGAAACTCCAATACTCCTGAAACTGGGCTCTTGTCTAACACTCGGAAATGAATTGTCCGAGGAGACACATGTGCTGACAAGGCATAGATTTTATTGGAAAAGGTCACCCGGGTGGAGAGCAGCAGGGTAAGGGAACCCAGGAGAACTGCTCTGCGTGTGGTTCGCAGTCTTGGGTTTTATTGTGATGGGATTAGTTTCTGGATGGTCTATGGCCAATCATTCTAATTCAGAGTCTTTCCTGGTGGTGCACACATCGCTCAGCCAAGATGGATGCTAGCGAGAGGGATTCTGGGAAGTGGATGGACACGCGGTGTCTCCTTTCCCCCTTTCCTGAACTGTTCCGGTTGGTGGTGGCTTATTAGTTCCGTATTCCTTATCAGGATCTCCTGTCATAAAACAACTCGTGCAAATGGTTACTATGGTGCCTGGCCAGGGTGGGCGGTTTCGATCAGTGTGCTTCCCCTAACACTTTGGCCACCTGATATGAAAAACTGACTTATTAGAAAAGACCCTGATGCTGGGAAAGATTGAAGGCAGGAGAAGAAGGGGATGACAGAGGATGAGATGGTTGGGTGGCATCACTGACTTGATGGACATGAGTTTGAGTAAGCTCCGGGAGTTGGTGATGGACAGGGAAGCCTGGCGTGCTGCAGTCCATGGGATTGCAAAGAGTCGGACATGGCTGAGCAACTGAACTGACTGATTTTTAATTCAGATAATGATAATCTAGCCATTAGAGATACATGACTTTATAACATGGTAGTTTTTATGTTAGTCAAATGTGAAATTTTCATTTATTTAAGCCTCAGTAATATTTCATTGTATACCACATCTTTCAAGTGCAGATGTTCTATGGGAAACAGTAGACACAGTCTCAGGCCCAGTAGGGTCACAGAAGGTGGTGTAGGAAAATAGTCTGTCCTGGTCACTGAGATGCCAGGAGTTGAAGTGCAGCTACTTTTGGCAAATCACAGATGTCTGCACAAAAGCAAAACCTGCTGTGCTTCCAGTGTGTCTATACTTTTCACCTACCACAGTAAAAACAAAAATATAAACAACAAACTTTGCACCCTGAGATAAATCAGAGTCACCCTGACTGGTCTGATTTCCCAACTAATAAAATGTTGAATATTTCCAACAATCCTAGACTCCTCCCAAAATAGTTTTAGCTCCAATTTTTGCTGTGTTGTTGGCTGGAGATTGTCAGGAGCATTGTGAATATAGCTGTCTTATGAGCAAGTTGTTGCTTTCTTATCTTGAAGGGATAATGTAAACTTCGTAACCTTGGTAATACTGTGAATTTTTTGCTTTAAGTCCTTCTTATGTTTTTTATTTGATGAACCAGTCCTTCTAAAGTCTGATTCCCTTGCTCTCTTTGACGGTGCATTTTTCTTTCCTTTTCTAAATTCTTCTTTCTCTGGGTATTCCTTTGACACCTGTCATGTCTGGGTCAGCTAAAATGCAAAAGCTCAAAGATGTTCTGTATTGATTTATGTTATTAGGTTACAATCAAAAATATTGATTTTGAAGTACTTTTAGACTTAGGAGGTGGCAAAAATAATATGATGAGTTCCCATATACTCTATATTCAGCTTCACCTAATGATAACATTTTACATAAACTACAATTCATTATCAAACCAGGAAACTGATATTGGTATTAACTCTATTACAGACTTTATTTAGATTTTACCAGTTTTTATATGCACTCTTTTTTTTTTCAGGTATATAATTCTACAAAATATTATCACATGTGTAGATTTGTGTAAACACTGACATATTTAGGAGACAAAATTATTTCATTGCCATAAAAGAAACTGTGACTTCACCCATTTATAATTAGTCATACTCTCCTTAAAACTTAACGCCTGACAAGTAATGATTTGTTCTTTATAACTTTGTCATTTTGAGACATACATTTTATATGTATGGAATCATACATATAAACTTTTTTAATAAGATTTTTTCTTTTTAAAATTTATTTTTGATCACACTGGGTCTTCATTGCTGCTCACAGGCTTTCTCTAGTTGCAACAGATGGGGGCTACAGGCTTTCTCTAGTTGCGACAGATGTGGGCTACTCTTCCTTTCCGTGCATGGGCTCCTCATCGCGGTGGCTTCTCTTGCTCTGGAGCACAGACTCTAGATGTACGGGCTTCAGTAGCTGCATCATCGGGCTTTGTAGTTGCAGCTTTTGGGCTCTAGGGCACATGGGCACAGTGGCTGTGGCACATAGGCTTACTCTGCAGCATGTGGAGTCTTCCTGGGCCAGAGATTGAACCTGTGTCTCTTGCATTGGCAGGTAGGTTACTATCCACTGTACCACCAGGGAAGTCCCATATAAGCTTTTGAGATTTTTTTTTCAGTTAGAATAATGCATTTGTGATCCTCAAGTTGTTATACATATCAATATGTCTTTTTCTTACTGAAAGGTATTTCATTGTGTTATATACTGTACTGCAGCTTCTTTATCCATTTGCCTGTTGAAACATATTCGTGTTGTTTCCAGTTTTTGGCTATTACATAGAGCTGCTATGGACATTTGTGTAGTTTTTTTGTGTATAAAAATAAGTTTTATTTCTCTTGGTTTGTGTGAGAGTCTTATAAACTGTATTTGCAATTGTATAAATTGTAAAAATTTATAAATTGTATAAAATTACTGATGTTAAGTAGTGCTTCTTGAATTGTCCTGGGTGAATATGAAAAGAGGTAACTTAATATATTAAGTGATACACTTAAGCCAAGCAAAGTCAAATGACGTGGCATTTGGTGCTATTAATTGTTGACAGTATTTCAAACAGAGTCAAGTTCTAAGGGAACTGAGTTCTCACAAAACACATGTAGACAAACCTGCCAAACTCAAGAGCATTTGTCTGAAAGCCTCAGTACATTGCTGTGTTGTGAAGAGTGACTTTGTTCCAGCAGAAAAACGTCATCCATTTCATTATATTAAAACAATTGTTCATTTGGATTTTTATTGGTTTCATAGTTTGTTTTTATTTCATTTATAATTAAAAAACATTTTTATGGCTCTGGACCAGCATATAATCAGCTCAGCTAAAACCAGTATAGCATATACAATTTAGTAGTGGTGTTGGTACTGAATAAAGTCAAAGTGAGGAGGGAAGGGGACAGGGCACAACCTTTAAAAGAATGATGTAGCCATTGAGGATATGACAAAAACTGTTTAGAAGAATTAAGTCCAAGGTAGTGGATGATTTGACTTCCTGTACACCTTGAGCTTCGTTATACATTCGTTGTAATACAAGGTCAGTTCAGTTGCTTAGTCATGTCTGACTCTTTGTGACCCCATGGACTGCAGCACGCCAGGCTTCCCTGTCCATCACCAACTCCTGGAGCTTACTCAAACTCATGTCCATTGAGTCAGTGATGCCATCCAACCATCTCTGCCTCTGTCATCCCCTTCTCCTGCCTTCGATTTTTCCCAGCATCAGGGTCTTTTTTAGTGAGTCAGTTCTTTGCATCAGGTGGCCAAAGTATTGGAGCGTCAGCGTCAGTCCTTCCAATGAATATTCAGGACTGATTTCCTTTAGGATGGACTGACTAGTTGGATCTCCTTGCAGTCCAAGGGACTCTCAAGAGTCTTCTCCAACACCACAGTTCAAAAGCATCAATTCTTCAGCGCTCAGCTTTCTTTATAGTCCAACTCTCACATCCATACATGACTACTGGAAAAACCATAGCTTTGTAATACAAAAGCATATACTAAATACATACCCACAGGTACCTGGAAGTTCTGGGGCAGACCGTAAAAGTCCAAAATGTGGGTGGTGTCCCAGTTCCTAGAAATCCCACACCTTTCCTCAAGCAGTTGAAGTAATCCTTCTACTCATTTGTTGTTTAGTCACTAAGTTTGTATCTGACTCTTTGTGACCCCACGGACTGTAGCTTGCCAGGCTCCCCTCTCCATGGGATTTCCCAGGCAAGACAACTGGAGTGGGTTGCCATTTCCTTCTTTGGGGGATCTTCCCAACCCAGGGATTGAACCCCGTCTCCTGCATTGACAATTTGTTTTTGTTTTAATTTAATTTTATTTTTTAAATTTACAATATTGTATTGGTTTTGCCATATATCAAAATGAATCTGCCACGGTATACATGTGTTCCCCATCCTGAACCCTCCTTCCACCTCCCTCCCCATGCATTGACAATTTGTACGGTTGTGAGAGTTAGACCATAAAGAAGGCAGTGCTGAAGAATTGATGCTTTTGAATTGTGGTGCTGGAGAAGACTCTTGAGAATCTCTTGGACTGCAAAGAGATCAAACCAGTCAACCCTAAGGGAAATCAACCCTGAATATTCATTGGAGGGAGTGATGCTGAAGCTGAAGTTTCAACACTTTGGCCATCTGATGAGAAGAACTAACTCATTTGAAAAGCCCCTGATGCTGGGAAAGACCCTGGAAAGACTCATTGGTAAAGATCCTGATGCTGGGAAAGGCAAAAGGTGAAGGGGGCAGAGGATGAGATGGTTAGATAGCATCACTGAATTTGAGCAAACTCTGGAAGATAGTGAAGGATAGGGGAGCCTGGCATGCTACAGTCCATGGGGTCACAAAGAATCAGACATGACTTAGCGACTAAACAACAACAACTGCATTGGCAGGTGGGTTCTTAACACTGAGCCACCAGGGAAGCCCTCTCAGTCATTAGCTTATGAAATTACCCAGCCCATAAAATCTAACTGTCCCATATTTCCAGGCAGCTCTCACCTTCTGAGATGGGCCACATTCTGCCTATGGAACATACAGCTTGCTCTTGAATCCTTTCTTGCCTGAATACAGGGACCCTCACTCTTTGGCCTGTCCCAGGAACTCATCCAAGACCTGGATCAGTGACCTCTCCCATTTTCCTGCAACCTCTTTACAAAGGATATTGATAAATATACTTCTTACCTATCACTTTGCCTCTTGCTGAATTCCTTCTGTGCTGAGGCATAAAGAACCTGAGCTTCAATATGTTTGGAGGCAAGTTGTGTGGTTTCTGTTGGAAGAGTGTAGTTTCGAGTTTCATCCAAGGTGTGTGGTTTTGAAAAGGGATACATAAGACATCGGTATTAAAAAAATATGGATGGGTATTTATGCCATGTTTTACATTTGTATATATTAATATAGTTTGTATATAGGATCAGAGATTAAGAAAAAAAGGTGGCTTAAGCAAATGTAGAAAGTCCACTCTCTCATAAACATCTGAGCTAGTCAGTTGTTCAGTACTGTAGCATCGTCATCTGGAGACCCGTTTTCCTACTAGTTTGCTCCCCTTGCCTTCTCCTAGATTGGTGCTTCTCAAAATTTAATGTAAATATGAATCACTTGGGGATATATATATATATATACATTTTTTTTTTTTCACTGCACCGCTTGGCTTGAAGTTTCTTAGTTCCCTAACCAGAGATTGAACCTGGGCCCTTGGCAGTCAGAGCACAGAGTCCTAATCATTGAACCATCAGGGAATTCCCTGGAGATCTTATTTAACTATAGAATCAACCTCAGTAGGTCTGGTTCGGGCTGATTCTGCACTTCCACAAACTCCCAGGTGATGCTGACGTTGCTGGTCACACAGAGCACATGTGAGCAGTTAGGTCCAGGAGTATTGCCTTCATTCACATGGCTGAAGCTGGTTTGTCACCATTTCTCTGGATTTCCAGCCTGTGGGAAGGAGTAGAGAGGAAGTAAAGGGGCAAGTAGCTTCCTTATGAGAACATGATCCGGAAGGTGTAGACATTCTTTCCAGGTACTTCTCACTGGCCAGAATGTGGTCATTTGATCCCTCAGTTGCAAGGGAGGCTGGGGAATGTAGGCTCGAGGTAAAATTTGAAGAATTCTATTAACTAAGAGCAAGATGGCGAGAACAAATATAAGGGAATTATAAACTGTGTCTGCCATGATATTTAAAGAGAATTTAAGTCAAGACAGGATCTGTGAAAATATTTCTCCTTTTATGCTATTTATATGTGAGAAATACTAGTCTGAAGTATAAAGTATATACTTCCTTAGCACTCATGCAAGCATTTTTCATAATCTGTCCCTTGTCTCCCTTTTCAGTGATCATACCCTTTGTGCCAGTTCTTTTGACTGATTTGCTTTTGCCTGAAGAAACCCACTCTTACACCCCTGTGTCTTTGCACATGGTATTCCCTTTGTCCTTCCACATCATCCATCTGTATCCTAATTTAAGCTCGTTGGCAAAGCTGTATTGCTGAACAAGAGAAGCTTAGGCAGGGGTTTTGAGAATTTTTTTTTAAAAGAATTTTTTGTTACTTTTATGTACAGAAAGCTCAATGGTGCATACTCAGCCCAGTTTGGTGGCCAGCTCTTTGGCCTTCGCCTCTTCCAGCTTGGTGATGAGAGCCACTGACTTTGGCTCCAAGACATTGCCTCCCCACTGACGGTGGATCTCATTGTATCTGTCGTTGTAATTGGTCTTGATGGCTTCCACCAGCTTAGCCAGGGCACTCTTGTCCTCCGAGTTGACTTGTGTGAAGGCCACAGTGGTGCAGGTCTTCCTGTGGATCAGGCGCCCCAGCCGGGCCTTCCCCTTGATGATGCAGTAGGGAACCCCCATCTTTCAGCACAGGAGGACCATGTCATGAGCAATTACCACCAGCTGAGCATTCTTGTTCTCCACCAAGGTGGTGACAGTGTTGACCCCTGCTCGAAGGACAGGTGGCCTCTTGGTGGGCAGTTTGCTGGCAGTTTTCTTCTCCTCTTGGGCCAGCAACCTCTGCTTTGTCTCTTGCTTCGTCTCTGGACTGTACTTGTGGGTCAGCTTAAGTAGTTGAGTAGCTGTTTGTCGGTCCAAGGCCTGGGTGAGTTGGTTAACTGCAGGAGGCACTTTCAGCCGCTTATAGAGAATAGCCCTTTGCTGCTGCAGCTGGATGTAGCGGGGCCATTTGACGAAGCAGGTGAGGACCCTTTTGAGTTGGATAACCTGTCCAATGCCAAAATTCTTGGGCCTTTTCTCAAAAAAGGGGTTGACCCCCTTCTTGGCCTCCTGCTTCTTCACCACAGCGGGAGCCAGGGCCACCTTCTTCCCCTTGGCCTTCTTTCCCTTCAGCATCTTGAAGGGCTGGCATAGAGACAGAGAATTTTTTTTTTTTTTTAAACAGAGACACCCCCTTCAAGAGAGAATGGATAGATAAGCAGAGATGATTATTTGTTTGAAACCTCTCAAACCTTCTGTTCTACTGATGAGAGCTATGAGCTCACCTTCACACTTGAAAGGCACAGCTCCAGGTTCTAGACCCTGTCTATCCTCCAACCCCCCTGCAACATGAGGGGAAGGCCCACAGAGTTAAAGTGTGTTTTCGCTATATAGAGATTCTAATGGCTTGGATTCTATTGGAAGATGTTATTGACTCATTGGGAAGCCTTCAGATACTCAATGTAATTAACTCCCTTACAGAATGCTAGTTTTTTAAAACTTAGGCTGGAATATGTATCAGGCTAAGATTTTCTTTCATTTGAGAATATTTTACAGTTGCCTACTGGTCATCAAAATTGAGTGTGTGCATGTATTCTAGAAGAGATATAAAATTCCTTTAGTTTTTTTTTTTTTGGTTTATATTTCTAGTTAGAATAGAATTCTCAAGAAAATTTTCCAGATGCAACTATACTTCATGATATTTCTTTGAGGAAACAACAAATCAACAAAAACTTCCCATAAAATTTAAAGAACTCACTGCATTAAAAATATTTTTATTTGGCTGTACTGGGTCTTGGTTGCAGCCTGTGGGAGCTTTAGTTGCTAGCTGAAGTATGTGGGGTCTTAGTTCCCTCACCAGGATAGAACCTGTGCCCCCTGCAGTGGAAGCACAGAGTCCTAACCACCGGATTGCCAGGGAAGTCTCTTATTTCTATTTTTACATATTTTATCCTTGTTATATCAGGAGCTCATCATTGTTCTTTTTTTTTTTAATGATAATATACTTGCTGTTTTATATACTTTTTTCCAATGGCCTCACTGATTCATTTACCAAGTAGATCTACTGGTTGAATTAAAAATGTAATATCATACGTGAATGAAAATGTAATATCGTAAAATACTCTGGGCTTCCCTGGTGGTTCAGATGGTAAAGAATCTGCCTGCAATGGGGAGACCCAGGTTCTGTTCCTGGGTTGGGAAGATCTCCTGGAGAAGGAAATAGCAACCCATTCCAGTATTCTTGCCTGGAAAAATCCCATGGACAGAGGAGCCTGGTGGGCTACAGTCCATGGGGTTGCAGAGTCGGACATGACTGAAGCAACTTAGCATGACATATCAAGAGCATAGCCCCTGGCATCTAGGAGCTACTGATTTAAAGGCAGACGAAAACAGTGGCAACAAAAAAGTGATGTTCAAACTGGGCTACAGGAAACGCTTTTATGCTAGGCCAGTGTTTGTCCTCTTGACTCCATGTCTTCAGGTTGCCCCGTTGGCGTCTTTCAGCGGAGTTGTACATCACAGTGTGGACTCCCTGGTGGTAGTACTGGACCAGCAGTGTCTCCCGGTCCTCCATGTGGAGAATGATGGGTAGGAAAGGTGCTGAGGTGTTGTCCTATACGTTCTCTCTGGGGTAGTGCAAAAGAGAGAAAGTGGGTTTGAAACCTCAGGTAAGATTTTGGCCTCTCTTGGCCTCAGTTTTTCATCTGTAAAATGGGGATGATAATACTTGCCTTATAAGATGATGTCATGATTATATGGAAAAGAAAAAAAAAAAAGGAAGGGTGCAAACACTTACAGCAGAGCCAGGCATGAAGGAGTTGGAGTTTGTCTCTTGCTCCTCTTTGTAAACCTCTCTAGCACACTCAGAACAGTGTGTTTCTCTCTGGAAAAAGGCTATATTAGTTGTTAAGCTGCTCCAGTGACCCAGTCGATAGACTAAGAATTATGGTCCCCGGAGTCAATCGACCTATTGTTATTAAATTGCCTTGGCCCTGTCAGTTTCTGGAGTTGTCATTTTGCACTGTAATTGATTTACAGTTTTCTTCCTACCCTTCTCTTGCAGATGTAGGCACTAGATGGCGCCATTTTACCAAGTATCAATGGCTTTCACACATGGCATAACTTGTTCTTCCACTTGTCCAGTGCTAAAAAAAAAAAAAAAAGACAGTTCTTACAGTCTGCTTCAGCATAGCCACATATTCCAGGACATCAAAGAAATCCCTTTACAATTCTGTATTTCCTTCATTTATAATAGGGAATGTGTGATGCTTAGAAATCACCCAGAAGTTCACATATTTGATTTGGTTTAGGGGACAGAGAAAATTTGGAGTAGATTAAAAGGGAAACGATAAATTTGATTGGAATGGGAAAATGAAATGTTTGAGGAAGAGTCACATAAACATGGATTACTTTGTTTAAAGAATGGATAAGTAATCTCATGGTAGACTCTAACAATGAAGTGCTTCTGGGGAAAAGGCTAAGCAACTGTTACTCTCCAAGAAGAGAACAAGGAGAAATGGGCTTCATGACCACAGGAGAGAGAGAAGTTAATCACAAGAAAGGATTTTTGAAACCAAGAATATGTCACGTCAAGAATGAAGAAAATTGTCAAAGCTTTCTTTATTAATGTGAAAAATAAATTAGTCATGGTCTCAACATGATTATCTTGAGGATTATTTGCAGTCCTGCTAGAAGATAGAGGAATGTTTTATCCTTTATTGTGGTGATTATTTGAAACCTGACATGTGTAGGCTAGGGTGATGCCCATTGCAGTCTATTGGCACAGGCTAGGATTGGATATGACTTAACAGGAGAGCAGTGATTTCAAAAGTGTCCCATTTTTATATGTATGTTCCACACACACACACACACACATGCTACATTTTTTTCTTGGTTTCTAAAATACCTCAGGGCTGGATGAGAGGGAAGGCAATGATCATAGGAAAAAAGAATCAGATGTCTTCCTTGACACTCATTTTAAAAATTATTTTTTATCTTTTAAAAACTTTTAATCTTGTAACAATTAACAATGTTGTGTTAACATTGTTGTGATTGTGCCCATTACCAATGTTGTGATAGTTTCAGGTGGACAGCAAAGGGACTCAGCCATAGATACACATGTATCCATTCTCCTCCCTAATTCCCCTCCCATCCTGGCTGCCATGTAATACTGAGCAGAGTTCCCTGTGCTATAGGTATTGACACTTATTTTTTTGAAACTCTCATTTGTTACTTATCATATGATTGTTCAGACTGTGGGTTTTTTGGTTGTTTGTTAGTCCTTATTTACACTTGTAATAGCTGACTGATCAATATGAGTACATATTCATGATTGCACACCAAGTCCACATGAGGGCACCAATTTTTATTTTATCAACTTTCTGCAGAGATTTGTCCAACAGTCCATCCAGAGAGTCACCCTGGGTGGATCTCCTTTTTTCCTCTCCTGCCCCACAACATTGGTATTCTTCCCTCCAGGGTTCCAGTTTCACCCTGGAGAAATAGCACTTGACTTTTCAGGTCCTTCAGATTTCTTAGGGCAAATGAAATATAAGATAATAAAACTCTCCATTGCTGATAGTGACTGGCCCTCATTGCTTAGCTTAGCTATATTATGCTAGCAATACTTTATCTTTTCAAAGATTATTTAGCAGGAAGGGCTGAGGTGGAGATATAGAGAAGGTGTTAGTGATGGAACATTGGGATGAGGTGAAAAAAAAAAAATCCAGTCCAGCAGTTTTTTCCCTTGCTGATTATAGATGTAATACATGTTCATTGTAGAAACTTTGGAAAAAACACAGACTAATGTAAAAAAGAAAGCAAAATCATTCTATATTCTACTACTTATAGATGACAAAAATTAGTATTTTGAAATATCTCCTTCCATGTAACTACAGGAATTTGGAAAAACTGAGCCAACTATTTGTAGAAAGCTGGTGTAGAAGATCATTGAAGGGTTGAAAGGTGAATTTTTCAAAAAAAATTTATAGGAGTATAGTTGATTTATAATGTTGTGTAAGTTTTAGGTGTACAGCAAAGTGATTTTTTTATGCATATACATATATTCATTCTTTTTTAGGTTCTTTTCTCATATAGGTTATCACAGAATATTGATAGAGTTCCCTGTGCTATACAGTCCTTGTTAGTTATCTATCTTATATATAGTAGTATGTGTATATTAATCCAAGCTCCTGATTTATGCCTCCCCCACGGTTTCTCCTTTGGTAACCATTAAGTTTGTTTTCAATATCTGTAAGTATCTCTGTTTTATGAATAAACTCATTTGTATCATTTTTTAAAATTGGATTCCACATATGGGTGATAGCATATGATACTTGCCTTTCTCTGGCTTGATAATCTCTAGGTCCATTTGTGTTGCTGCAAATGGCATTGGAAAGTCTTTTTCATGCCTGAGTAATACTCCATTGTGTATGTATTTATGTGTGTGTTCCACATCTTTCTTTTAAATTTTATTTAATTAAAAATTTTTTGACCATGCTATGTGGCTTATGGAATCTTTGTTCCCTGACCAGAGGCTGAGCATATAATAATGCTAATACTGGTATATTAACCTGGAATTGGGTTTTGAGAGTGATGGCCTGGGAGCGTATAGATTATAGAGTTAGATAAGGCAAGAGTTTGCTACAATGAATATACTTGCCTGTGGTTCAGTATTTAATGTTCTGGCAAGGGCTCTTGAAGCCACTCTCTGTACAGTGCTGGATGGCCCCCGGAAGCTTGGAAAGAGTGATGACCACCACATTGCAGGAGATAGAAAGGCCAGAACTACCTCGGCATAGTATCAAGCAAGGGATCAAAGTCTCAGAGCAGTGAGCATATGTGCCAGTTATCAGCTTATTATCTCTTAGCTCCAAATCCACTTTTTTTTTTTTACCTTGTGATTTTGGAGCTGGACTAGGTAATCATTTTTTCTTTGTCATCTGGTACAATATTAGGCTTTCACAATGGAGGGTGCTAGAGGGATACTGCACAGCATAGGCGAGGAAGGAGCTTCTCTTTCTGGTTTCGGCATGCTTTTTTTCTTTTTCTTTTTTCCCTGCTGGTGTGGCTACTTAACAGTGGGCAGAGGCCCATTGGTACTCACTCCCCTACAAGTTGCTGCAGGAATCCAGCAGGCTGTTTGCTGTGAACTAGCTCCAGGTCACTCAGTAAACTTTACAGGTAAGGATAGGAGGGTGACTGGTAATCAGAATGTTTTGGTCCACCGGGTTCTCCCACAGAAGCCAAGTGATCATGGTGTAATCATGAAAGAAAGCGATGGGCATTCTTCTAGAATATTGCTACATTCATATAGCAGAAAGCAACAACAATACAAACTCCACATCTGCTGGTCAGCAACCTGATTTGAGTTGCCACAATGGAGAGTCATGGCCAGTCACCCATTTTCCAGACTGAGCCAGTTCACAGACTCAGAGTTCCTTGATTGAAGGGCAGCTGGGTCACCTTGGGAAGGACTTTGTATTGTTGCCACAAGTATATTCTGTAAATCTCCTCTCAAGGCTTCTCACCAGTCCTAATGGGACTGGTGCCTATCTGCTAGAATAAATGTGCATTGAGTAAAAGACCTCTGGGTTTTACTAGATACTGGCTCTGTACTAATCCTAATTTCCTGGGAAGTAAAATGCTAGAGATGGTGACTGCAGCCATGAAATTAAAAGACACTTACTCCTTGGAAGGAAAATTATGATCAACCTAGATAGCATATTCAAAAGCAGAGACATTACTTTGCCAACAAAGGTTCATCTAGTCAAGGCTATAGTTTTTCCTGTGGTCATGTATGGATGTGAGAGTTGGACTGTGAAGAAGGCTGAGCGCCGAAGAATTGATGCTTTTGAGAAAAAGTGGTGTTGGAGAAGACTCTTGAGAGTCCCTTGGACTGCAAGGAGATCCAACCAGTCCATTCTGAAGGAGATCAGCCCTGGGGTTTCTTTGGAAGGAATGTTGCTAAAGCTGAAACTCCAGTACTTTGGCCACCTCATGCGAAGAGTTGACTCATTGGAAAAGACTCTGATGCTGGGAGGGATTGGGGGCAGGAGGAGAAGGGGACGACAGAGGATGAGATGGCTGAATGGCATCACTGACTCGATGGACATGAGTCTGAGTGAACTCCGGGAGTTGGTGATGGACAGGGAGGCCTGGCGTGCTGCGGTTCATGGGTCGCAAAGAGTCGGACACGACTGAGCGACTGATCTGATCTGATTTCTGAAAATGCTAGCAAGGTCTGGTAGTCAAAAGTGGGGGCTTATGGTGGTCAGATGACAAATGGAAACTAACTCACAATGGCTCCCGTTGATTCATGGACCTTTCCTGTGGTTGTTTTCCCATCTCCTGAATGTAATATTGAAATATACACTAATGGCAACTGCCGGAATACCTATACTGGCTATGTTACCCAGCAGGCAAGCGACCTAAACCAGCAGTAGCTAGCCAAAGGGAGAGGGATCTAGAATTAACGATGGAGAATCATAAATGGATGGTATTGGTTATAGCTTCAGGACCAACTGTAGCGGTGGAGACTATGATTTGTCATACTAACTTCCTTCTGTAAAAAGAATCATACAGCTAATAAGAATAATGATAAATTATAGAGCTCATATATTCTTACACTATTCTAGGTGCTTCACATTTATAAAGTCAATCTTCAAAAAAGTCTATGAAGTTGGTAATTATAGTTTTACAGATAAAGAAACTTGAGACCTAAGTTGTAACTTAATGATTGAGAATTGAGAGGGATGTGGATGATAGAATACTTTTAGCATGGAATAATCCAAAAAGAACTCATAATAGACTTTTGATCCTTTGCTTCAAGGTGGATTGGATGAATAGCAGATTTGGTGATGGGTGGGTGGATGCAAAGAGAACAAGTGTTCCAGGTAGAGGGAATGGAATAAACAGATGTGCAGAGGGAGCAAATACAGATGTATTCTGGCTGAGTAATACATACAGGAGTTTGGTTAGAGAGCAAGACTGGTGATGGGAAGGAAAGGGAGATAAAATTTTAAAAGTAGAACTGGGTCATCCTGGGTAGAGTTCTGAAGTCAAGTTAAATTTTTTGAATTTTATTTTTGGCAATTACAGGGAATGACAGGATTTTTAAGGACATATGTGACATGATCATAGTGCTCTCTAGAAGAGTGGTTTCCAAATATCAGGTGGTAAAACTAATCATGTTCTGGCTGCCTAAGAATTATTTGGTTCCTGAAGGACATTTGCTCTTGTTAAAAACATTCGTAAGATGTTGATTTACCCCCGAATGTCTTTGATATTTGCAGGACCATTTGGTTCTGTCCAAAACATTTATAGGACATTTGGTCTATGCTGAAGGCCCTTGATATTTGGTCCTGTCCAAACTGTTTGTAATGGACCAACTATATTCATGGATGCTTGGGACAGACCAAGCCTCTGTGTGGATCACAACAAACTGGAAAGTTCTGAAAGAGATGGGAGTACCAGAACACCTGACCTGCCTCTTGAGAAACCTATATGCAGGTCAGGAAGCAACAGTTAGAACTGGACATAGTACAACAGACTGGTTCCACATAGGAAAAGAAGTATGTCAAGGCTGTATATTGTCACCCTGCTTATTTAGCTTATATGCAGAGTACATCATGAGAAACGCTGGGCTGGATGAAGTGCAAGCTGGTATCAAGATTTCTGGGAGAAAGATCAATAACCTCAGATATGCAGATGATACCACCCTTATGGTAGAAAGCAAAGAACTAAAGAGCCTCTTGATGAAAGTGAAAGAGGAGAGTGAAAAAGTTGGCTTAAAGCTCAACATTCAGAAAACGAAGATCATGGCATCCGGTCCCATCACGTCATGGGAAATAGATGGGGAAACAGTGTCAGACTTTATTTTTTGGGCTCAAAATCACTGCAGGTGGTGACTGCAGCCATGAAATTAAAAGACGCTTACTCCTTGGAAGAAAAGTTATGACCAACCTAGACAGCATATTAAAAAACAGAGACATTATTTTGCCAACAAAGGACTGTCTAGTCAAGTCTATGGTTTTTCTAGTAGTCATGTATTGATATGAGAGTTGGACTATAAAGAAAGCTGAGTGCCAAAGAATTGATGCTTTTGGATTGTGGTATTGGAGAAGGCTCTTGAGAGTCCCTTGGACTGCAAGGAGATCCAACCAGTTCATCCTAAAGGAAATCAGTCCTGAATATTCATTGGAAGGACTGATGCTAAAGTTGAAACTCCAATACTTTGGCCATCTGATGTGAAGAACTGACTCATTTGAAAAGACCCTGATGGCTGGGAAAGATTGAAGGCAGGAGGAGAAGGGGAAGACAGAGGATGAGATGGTTGAATGGCATCACTGACTCAATGGACTTGAGTTTGAGTAAACTCCGGGAGTTAGTGATGGGCAGGGCCGCCTGGTGTGCTGCAGTCCGTGGGGTCCCAAAGAGTCGGACACGACTGAGCAACTGAACTGAACTGAAGCTTCAAACTTCTTTTGGCATAGACAACTTGTCTTATGAACCAAATATCTCATGGGCTTTTTGGTTTGGACAAAATGTCTGCTAACCATTTGGAGACATTTAAATAATACAGACCTCTGGGACATGCCTGAGGAATCACCAAGCATGTGTCTCCATTGACTGTCTTTTCCCTTCTCCCTGTGGCCATGTTCTGCTTCCACTTTTAAGTGAAGGCCCCCATTTTTCTTGCTCCTTCACATTTATTTGTGATATCAGTTAACTGTGACTTCTGGTAATGTACCTAGTTTGTCTGAGGTTATTCAACTCAGGCCTCAAATGTTTGGCAACCTTAGCTTTTTTCTTTTTCTGAGATGTTGCTAATAAGAGTCATGAAGAGTCAAAAAACTGAGTCTTTCTGATAATTTTTTTAAAAAGAGAACTTTTAGGTTTCTCTTTTTCCTTTTCTTTTCTAAGCTAAATAGTATCTGTCCTTTTAATGGTTTAACTTATGTCATGGTGTCAGACCTTTAGTATTCCATCAGGTTCTAGTTTGCATGTGATCCTCTGGGATGGTGGCACTCAGAATGGCTTATAGTGCTTTAGATATTCTTTTTTAGAAATTAAAAAAATTAAAACTTTTTATTTTGTAATGGGGTATAACCAATCAACAATATTGTGGTAGTTTCAGGTGAGCAGCAAAGGGGACTCAGGCACACATATACATGTATCCCTTCTCTCCCAAGCTCTCCTCCCTTCCAGGCTTCTGCTCCAGATATTCTGATCCACACAGACTAGAGTAGGACCATTATCCTTCCTCCCCTAAACTAAACTGGACTCTAGGTTTCACAACTCAGATGCATTCATAGCACAGCAGCTCCATCATTCTGCTGCTTCTTTTAAAACCATCTCTGCTAAAGTCACTAAGACTTTCCCATTCTAGCTCTTTCTTATCTCTCTTTCAACAATTGTATGTGCAGTTGGTTCCTAAAGAGTTACTAGTGAACTGGGCTCACTACTTTAGCCAATATATTATCCCATCTAGTTTTTTGGTGATGGGCAATTTAGTGTAGTATTGCCACAGTTGTGATTCCATCTTTTGCTCTCATTTTTTTTGCTTAAAAAAATGAGCACAAAATGCTTTCTTCAAAAACACACTAGATTTGGTTATATTCCTTTACTTTCCCCATAAAAGTAAAAAGCAAACTGTTTTGTTTGTTTTGTTATCATTCACAAAGAATAAGAACTTTCAAAATGGAATTTGGCTTTGTTCTTTAGCTGACAGGAATGTGTCCTGGTCATTAGCTTTTTAAAATTTTGGATAGGTAGACACAGAAAAGAAACTTGGAACTCAGGTTGGTAAAAATGTGATAATGTATTCTTCAAAAGAAATTAAGATATAATGCATATACCATAAAAGTCATCCTTCAAAGTATGTAATTCAGGGGTTTTTTAGTATAAGGTTGGCCAAAAAGTTTGTTTGGGTTTTCCCCCAAACAAACTTTTTGGCCAACCTAATATATTCACAAGGTTGTGAAAACTGTCACCACTAATTCCAGAACATTTCCATTACCTCCAAAGAAATTTTGTACCAGTTAATAATCACTATATAAGCCTCTTTGTCTCCAGCCCCACTGGATTCTGACTTCCTGTATTATCTATAGATCCCTGGGACACACCTGTGAGCCTTGCACTCTGAGAGCTGACTGGCACAGGTTTTCATTGGCAGCCTAAATTGTGCAGAGGAGAATCTTGCATTTACAGTGTCCCAACTCTTCGTCTATTCAACTATACTGGATTCTTAGGAAGAGAGGAACTCGTTTTTGACAGAAAATGAGAACTTTGTTCAACATCATCTCTTCCACCTGGGCTTCAGCTTTTTCAATATTTATGCTTCTCTTTACAGCCAGATGCCCATTCTCTTTAAAGAAAAGAATCAAAATAGAAGTTGAGCAGTACTACTTTCTCTATGATCTGCTAACATCGCACCATAATCTCTATTTGACAGATTTACATCTTCCATGTTCCTGCCCCAAACAAAATCACACAAAAATCTTACTTTTCTTTACTGTCTTTTGCATCATTTGTGCATTCTGGGGGTTTCCCTAGTGGCTCAGCTTGTAAATAATCCACCTGCGATGTGGGAGACCTGGGTTCGATCCCTGGGTTGGGAAGATCCTCTGGAGAAGGGAACTAAGGGAAGGGAACCCACTCCAGTATTCTGGCCTGGAGAATTCCATGGACTGTATAGTCCTTAGGGTCACAAAGAATCAGACACGACTGAGTGACTTTGACTTTCCCTTTCTGTGCATGCTGGGCTTCAGCCTTCCTGACACAATTCCCATTTGATCTGTGCCAAATTTTGCATGTAATTTTGACCATGGGTCCCTTGACCCCGTCTGTGGAATGTATATTCTAAATCTGAACTTTCTAGGACACTATATATGTGGGCACATTGATCCTTGCTCTCTTTTTTTCTTTCCAGGAATAATTTCTGGAAGTTAGGTCTGATTTTTATTGTTGAAAGTCCCATCCTTCCTACAAAATCTCCCCTTGTAGGACCACAGACTGTGGACCCACAGCTATGTTTTCTTCCTGCCATAGGGCAAGAGGGCTTGCCTCTGACTATATCAGCTCTCCTTTCCATAATGGTCATCACTCCAGGATGACAAAATCCCTTGCTCCCCAAGGTTCCTGTTACTTCATCCTCAGCAATATTCTCCACGTTGGTCCAGAAGAGTAGTAGTAGTCTCATTATATCCTCCACCTCTGAGAGATCATACTGTCAGGTTGGATTTGTCAGATGTACCTTCATAAATGGACTTGGACATTATCTTTCGAAGACATTTGTAGTATGTGATCATTTGTTCTTTTATGAACATTCAGGAAGTGTAACTTCTATAAATCGACCTGAGAGCAGGGATGAAAGGAAGGGAGGAAGCTTGTATCCTGAGCCGATGGACAGCAGGGCCACATAGACATATACCTTGTTTCTCCAGAAGATGATGCTATTATAATCACTACTTTTTGGGAGTTGTTAGGTAATTTATTTACTTTTCCATACAGATAGATGATTAGGTTGGAATTCTAGCATTACCATAACTGTATGACTTTGGGAAAATTACCTATCCTTTCTAAGTTTAGTTTTCTTTGTAGAATGAGAATAAGAATGCCTAGCTCATAGTATTTGTCATAGATTAAAGATGGCTGCAATATTTTTGAACACTCCTCCCACTGAGAGGTAAAATCTATGTCTCTGCTCCTTAAATCTGGGCTCTATGGTTGCTTGACCGATAGGATATAGCAGAAGTGACAGTGTGCCAGTTTCTAGTATAAGACTGGCAACCTCTACTTCCCCTTTATAGGAAAAATTTCTCTAAGTGTCCTGAGCTACCATGTAAGAAGTCCATATACCCTGAGACCACCATGCTAGGGCCTCAGTGTAAGACAGTCCTAGCTGAACTCAACCTTCTAGCCATCTCCACCAAGGCTATAAACATGCAGATGAAGCCATCAAGGACCTTCCAACTAGCCCATCAGCTGAATACCACCCAGTGACTCATTGGTGGCAGTTGATTTAATGTGGAACAAAGGAATTGTCCAACTGAGTCTTGATTGAATTCTTGACTCACAGATTCATGAAATATAATGATGAATATATACATCATTAACTTTAACTTATTGTCTTAAGTTATTCAGTGTATGGTGTGATAGAAAATTAGAATTTGGTACCTGGAAGTGGGGTGCTTCTCTACTAAAACCATAAAATGTATGGCTTTGGAACTAGGCAGTAAGCAGAAGCTAGAAGGCCTTGAGGAGCCTATTGATAAAATCTGGAAGACCATTGAAGATAAAAGCTGGTGAATCCTAGAAGGAGGGAGAAAGTTGGTTTTGGAGGTTGGAAAAAATGTGATCCTTGTATAATGGAGGAAAGTTAGACAATATTGTTGTCTGCAGTAATGTGGGAAAATAGAACAAGCTGACAAACTGGTGGTTTGGCTCAGATTTACTGGCAGCATACTGAAGGGGCCAATTGGTTTCTTTGGGCCACTGATAATAAGGTATGGATGTGCTGTGCTTAATCGCTCAGTCATGTTTGGCTCTCTGCAACCCCATGGACTGTAGCCTGCGAGGCTCCTCTGTCCATGGGGATTCTCCAGGCAAGAAAACTGGAGTGAGTTGCCATGCCCTCCTCCAGGGGATCTTCCCAACCCAGGGATCAAACCCAGGTCTCTCGCATTTCAGGTGGATTCTTTACTGACTGAGCCACCAAAGTTTTGGATGGAGAGACTTAAGTGTGAAAAAAGAAAAAAAAAAAGAACTTTTGCAGTATTCAAACAATTTTTAAAGGAACTATAAGGACTTGGGATTTAATGGGTTTGAAAATAAAACTTTCTCATTCCTTCTTCTCTATTGGTAAAGACCTTTGAAGTAAGATCATATAAATAATATGGCTGTAAGACCCTTTGTTAATCTTCTAGAAAGATTTAAAAACATGTCTAGAACTAGAAAAAAGGCTTCTAATTATTCAGCCCAAGGCAGAATAATTATGAATCACTCTGATTCAGCCCAAGGCAGAGAATTAAAGAGATTAAATATATTTAAAGATATTAAAGAGATTTGTTGATGTGGCTTTTATTTAATGAAGTACATTCCAGTGAAATTCATAGAAATCCCACAAAGTTTTTAAGAGAATTGAATTGATGGACACTCCATCAACTTTGACTGAAAGGAACAAAGATAATTCAAAATAAAAAGAGCTCTTAAATTTCAGTGGACAAGAAGCTATTACAAAGGCTACTGTACTACAACCACAGGCTAGTTCTTATGAAAAAGGCAACTTGGTTCAGAGCATGGAATCAAGCAATGTGGAACACAAGTCCTAGGGAACATGACTGGACCCTAACCCGGGCACCGATGATGTTTGCATGCTAAGTTGCTTCAGTTGTGTCTGACTTTTTGCCACCCTATGGAGCATAGCCTGCCAGACTCCTCTGTCCATGGGATTCTCCAAGAAAGAATACTGGAGTGGGTTGCTATGTTCTCCTCCAGGGGATCTTTCCAGCCCAGGGATAGAACCTGTGTCTCTTATCTCCCCTGTGTTGGCAGGTGGATTCTTTACTATTAGTGACACTGGAAAGTCCATATTTAACATAATCATATATTATTTAGAATTATGGCCTTTATTGGGCTTCCCAGGTGGTGCCAGTGGTAAAGAACCCATCTGCCAATGCAGGCAACATTGGAGATGTGAGTTTGATCCCTGGGTCAGGAAGATTCTCTGGTAACTCATTCCAGTATTTTTGCCTGGAGAATCCCATGGACAGAGGAACCTGGTGGGCTACAGTCCATGGGGTTGCAAAGAGTCAGACATGACTAAAGTCAGACATGCACATGGCTTTTACAGATTTATGTTTGCGATAGCTTGATAGATGCAAGATGCTTTTAGTCTTTAAAGCATATCCTAAAGGCTTCCCTGGTGGTTCAGTGGATAAGGAATCTGCTTGCAATGCTGGAGACACAGGAGACATGGGTTTGATCCCTGGGTCAGGAAGATCCCTTAAGAGAAAGAAATGGCAAGCCACTCCAGTATTCTTGCCTGAAAAATCCCGTGGACAGAGGAGCCTGGTGGGCTACAGTCCAAAGGGTTGCAAAGAGTCAGGCATGACTGAGTGACTAACCACGCGCATTGTTTTTTGAATAGACTCTCAATTCCATTCATACCTGTGTAACTGGGGGCCTTCATCTCAATTGCAAGTCCCACAATTTTCATTGGTGTGACTCTTAGAAGTGAGTATACTTGCTGTTGGCTTGAAATCTCATCTAAAATGTCTTTTTAGTGTGCAGCAACTATGACTGATGGAGAATCTAAATGCTGTAATTCTCAAGATCTAGATTACATATGGAATCTGATGTTTTATATGTCAGTAATCTTTCATCAAACTTTATTAAAAAATTTTTTTTTAATTTATTGGAGTATAGGTGATTTACAATGCTGTGTTAGTTTCAAGTGTACAGTACATTGATTCAGTTATACATACACATATATTAATTCTTTCTGAGATTCTTTTCTCTTATAGGTTATCACAGAATATTGAGTAGAGTTCCCTGTGCTATACAGTAGGTCCTTGTTGATTATTTATCTTATATATAGTAGTGTGTGTATGTTAATTCCGAACTCCTGATTTATCCCTCCCCCACTATGTTTCCCCTTTGGTAACCATAAGTTTGTTTTTAAAGTCTGTAAGTCTGTTTCTGTTGTATAAAGAAGTTCATTTGTGTCATTTAAAAATATTGATTCCTCTTTCATGGAACTTTAGAGCAAGTCAGGGCAGGAATACGAGTAGGGAAGACTGAAAAGCTTGAAGAAAAATAAAAGTTAATTGAATCACACATTTAGAAAATTGTAGGAAAATGCTTGTTGAGCTTTTCTGATCTTTGGAAAGAAAAATAAATAATGAAAACTGACAATAAAGACATGAAGAGCTAATTTTCAATTTCAATTTGTCTTTCTGAATGATACCTCTTTGGTCCTTTATGAAGGATAAATTACATTTGAAATGAAATCTTTTAAATGAGTCATCTTTTGGGTAGTTATTTTACACACCTTTAAAATGCATTTTGCTTCTTTGTAGGGGGTGGGCTAGAAAGATGAATTCTGAAGTTGAGAGGAAAATAATTTCAGGAGGTAATGGATGAACTTGGTCTGGAAGATTAATCAGGGTAGTTGCAAGAGAGTGCCAAATGCATAACGGGAGTAGAACTAAATATCTGATTGTAATTAAAACTTTAGGTTTCTAATGGCTGCATGAAAGATATTTTAATAAACGTGAAATGCACTTTCTAAATGGCACGCTAACTTTTAATGACTTGGGTGTTTTGTTTGATTAGTAACCTGGACTGTTAAATTAAAGCCAACTGCAAGTGCATGATAAAATATTGATGGTTTCAGGCAAATGAATTGGGGGAGTTATGCTTGACAGATTTTTTGTATCATTAAGGATTTTAACTGGTGGAAAATATATATTGCTGGTGCTTAAAGATAGTTAAAGAGGATCTTCCTGTTTATATGACCTCGTTTTAATTTTACAGTAATAATAAGGAGGAAATCTGAATTATTCACAGATGGTTGGTCAAGAGAGGTCACTTAATTAAAATAGTGTTATTTTAATTACACCTGTTTCACATTCCTGGAATAGGAAATTAAATATTTTGAAGCATTTGATTATTTCTGTTTCACAGAGTACCTGGACTTTTGCTGACTCTTGTGAAGGCCTGAGATTGTTCTGTGTAAGGCTTTTACTTCTTGTTAGTAGAAAGTTTTGCTTTTAGAATCAGGACTTTAAAAAGAATGTCTATATGCATCAGAGTCACTTTGCTGTAGAGCAGAGATTACACAACAATATAAATAAACTATGCTTCAGTAAAAAAGCTTTTTTTAAAAAAATCCGAATTAAAAAAAACTTTTTTCAGTAATAGGTTTAGAAATAATTCAAGAAGATTTACACACACACAAACACATATATTCACACCTATATTCTTTTAAATGCAGGACAATTCTTAGGAGGATATATTAGAAGATATTAATATAAAGCATGGTTACTTCTAGGGAGTCAGACTGGGGATTCAAAAGGTTGGAAGATTTTATTTCTTCTTCTTTTTGGAAAATAGAGTCTGTTTTGCAATGAAATTGCCTTAGTTTTATAAAAAAAAATTTCTCTTTGAAATCCAGATTTAGCTTTTAACAATTCAACTGTTCTTTTTCATGCCTCTTTCCCCATAACAGATAATTTTCTTGATTTTATCAGATGATGTGGTTGATTTTAAGGTGCTTTCTTTCCTCCTTCTATTCCTCTAACCATTCATCCATCCTCAAATATTTAGCATTCAATGTCTCTGACTGCTTTTTACAGCCTAAGTCAAGTAACTCTTTGAAACAGACCTGCATTCTCAGTGTGGCTCTCTAGGATTTGTCTCTGATAGGACTTGAGCTGTGGGAAGACAGGAAAAAGGTGAAACTTTGAGAAGATGGAGGAATTTTGCAAAGGATATTAGGACAGCGATTCGGGGTGGCCTAGGTTCTGCATGCCTAGATATTCCCTGTTGTAGAAGGAAAACACGTGTGTCTCCTCAATTATTGAGAGATGTGTAAAGTGCCAGAAGGACATCTGGAGGGGAAACAGTGGAATGGCCTTTTCTTTTTTTAGAGTTGCAGTGTAACACCACTTAAAAGCTACAATTTATGATTACCATTATTTCATAACAGAAAAGACATTTTACCACACATACAAAATAGAAAAACAACCTCCTCCCTACTAATTCTCCTAAAACAAGTGGAGAAGGACCTTTTCAGAAAGAAAGGTGCCAGCCCTTCCCAGGGTGCTGACCTCTGGGTGCTTCCATAGGCTGTTTGAGGTTGAAAGGACAGGGAGATTGTTGGACACACACACACACACACACACACACACACACACACACACACGTCCTATACTTGCTCCTCAAATGACTGAACCTCTAGGGATTGCTGCTGCTGCTGCTAAGTCACTTCAGTCATGTCCGACTCTGTGCGACCCCATAGATGGCAGCCCACCAGGCTCCGCTGTCCCTGGGATTCTCAAGGCAAGAACACTGGAGTGGGTTGCCATTGCCTTCTCCCAAGGGATTGAAGAATATGAAATTAACTCAAGTTTTCCATTTACTTTTTGCTCTGAGTTTCTAGTTTTTACACCTTTCTGGGCCTCAAAATAAGATACATATTCTGTTGTTCAGATAATAAACACATGTTCAACTACTGTATTAAAGTGTGGTAAATTTTTTTTTACCACTCCGAACGATTTGTAGTTGGATTTATTTTTGAGTTAGCTAATTTTCATATTAATAAATGGTAAATGGTAGTAGTAACAATAATAACAAACTACGATTCATTGAGTTCTCATTGTGCTGAGCGTATGTACATACATTATCTCATCTAATTTCTTTTGCAACCCTATGAAGTGGGCTAAATTTTACAGAAGAAGAAACTGAGGCTTCAGAGAAGTTAAGCAGCTTAATTTTTTTTTACATATCTATCTACCTATCTATTCTTTTTCAGATTCTTTTCCTTTATAGGTTATTACAAAATATCAAGTAGAATTCCCTGTGCCATTTAGTAGGTCCTTGTTTTTATTTTATACATATGCGTGTATGTGCTAATCTCAAACTCCTAATCTATCCCTCCCTCCACTCCCTTTCCCTTTTGACAGCCATAAATTTGCTTTCTAGGTCTGTTGCCCATTTCTTTAAATCAGACTCTTTGTCCTGACTTTGGTCAAGGCCGTTTCCCTCTCTGTTCCACCCAACCGTACCAACCTTGTTCCTCTCTACTTCCAACACACACCTTCTTTTGTGGTCAGACGTTTCTACTCTGTCTCTCTGTCCTTTTTCATTTGAGTTCTCTCTCTTGCTCCTCTCTTTATTTTCTTTCCCCTCTTCTTTCATCAACTAATAATTTCTGAGTGTCCATCATGTGCTAGTCTCTGGAGCTAGAACTGTGAAAAAACTAAGACACCTTCCTGCCCCCAGGGAGCTTACAATCTTGATTAAAATTTCCCATGTGTGTTATGCTCATTTTTTCCTCTTAGTTTTGTTTTAGTTTGTTTCATCCACCTGAAAGCTGTTCCTTTCCCTTCCAGCCACCTAAACTGTGTTCATATTTGAAGGCTTCACTCACATTTTCTTTTTCAGGCACGTGCTCCAAAGGCTTCAATGCACTTCTTTTTTTTTTTTTTCAATGCACTTTAGTCCCGAACGCCTTTAGTGCACAATCATCACTGCATAATTGAGCTTTCATTTTTCTTTCTCATGCTATGCTGATGCTATTATATTTTTGAGAGCCAGAAATATGTCTTATCTGTATACTGATATCCATATATATAGATACTAATATGTATATAATATTTTGACCTCTGTTTCTCTCTCTGTGTATATAAAAACCCTTGGCACCCTCATCTTTGAAAATTCTCAAATTCATGAAAGTAGAGTTGTTTTAAACCAGACTCCTGGCCTTTTCCAGATTTGTATTTCTATTCAGAGCCAAGTGTAATCCTTGTGTATTCTTAAACCACAATCACATAATCTTTTCAGTGCTCACTAAAGGTGTTTGTTTCCAGTACCTAGGGCCATTTTCCACATGGTAACAAAATTGTGTGACGTCTTTTTCATTGCCACATGCCCAAAGTCAGGAGAGAATGGTAGAGGAGGCAGAACTCAGATGGGTAACTACTTGAGTTTCAGAGTAAGACAGATCTGAAGTCCGACTCTTCACCAGCTAGCCTGTGATCTTTCCGACTCACCCTTACTCTTGGATCTCAGTCACATGAACTAGCTCACATCACACTACTGAGCTATGTGATCACTCAGTCACATGTACTAGCTCTATGGTCTTACTCAATCTCACTGACTACGAGCTGGAGAAAATTTCTTAACTTCTGGGAATCTTAGTTTTCTCATCTATAAAATGGGGATAATCATGGTTCAATGAAATGATGTATAGCAAGCAATTTGTACAGTTCCTGGAAAATTAAGAAAAGCATGATAATGTTTTTAAGGTTACTGACAAAGCTAGCTAGGCTCTCTTATTAATGACTAGCTCCCAAATACTAGTGTCATGGGATTTAATGTTTGAATTTGAGCCTCGGCAAAACATAAATTGCTATCAGCCATGAGTCTCTTAGACTGCTGTGAATGCTCATCCCACAAGTGTCAGAAACTTAGTGAGCATTTGTGATCCCCCAGCTCCTGCCCTGGCTGGGTCTCCAGAGAGGCTGAGCATATGATTTATTGGTTGACAGTGGAGGATGGCTAGGTAGGGAGAGTTAGGACAGCCAGACTGTGCATAGCCTCTCTAGCCACCTGCGTAGACATTTAGTTCATTCCAGAATGGAGCACAACTTGATCTGCTCTGTGAGGAAGCAGCACATGGCCTTCTTTAAAGATTTTATGAATGGGAGTAAGAAATGGAGGCAAGCCAAAGATAGCAGCTGGGCTATTCTCTCAGATCATGCGAGATTAAAAAAAAAAACTTTTATGGAATAGGTTATGGGTTTAGCTGGCACACTGCAATAATAAATGCTCTCCAGTGACAGCCGCCCCTGCCCTCAGCCCTACCTCACCCGCCAGCCCTTACTGTCCTTTGCAAGCCCTGGGAGATAGCACTGTCCCAGGCCTGGGCCAGTAGTGCCTATTGGTGCCAGCAGAGCAAAAGGATGCCCCTTCCCCAACCCTGCAAGAGGCTTCTAGTCCAGACAGGGGAGGGTACAAGATAGCTGCAGAGAGAGTGAAGGTGTGCGCAGGCAGCAGGGGAATGAACAAAGCCTCAGTAGTGGCCAGGATCACAGGAAACCAGACTGCTGAGAGGCCAGTTATAGGATTCCTGTGGAGGCCAAAATACCACCAATCTGTAGAAGGCGGCTGCCTGTGGTCTCACAGAAGCACAGCTCTGAGGATCATGTTAGCCACTCATCCATGGAAAGCCCTGGAGGGAGGGCTGGGTACCACTAAAGCGGGTTGAGGAAGAGAAAGGAAAAAGATCAGGAATCAGGGAAGCTGCTTTGCAATACCTTTTATTTATTTTAAAACCATCAGCACAGGGTTTGTTCCCAGTTATTATCCTTTGCTTTCGGATCCTCCCCTCTCCCTCAACATCCACCTCCAATACCTTGAGAATAGATCTGTGTTTTAAAGCCCAAACACTGATTTCGGGTTCCCTCTTTATTTCCTTATGGATATATCCCGTGGGATACATATGAGTCTGTCACTTTTCTTCCTGGCTGAGGGTTGGCCCTGTCCATATGCTGAGCAGTGGGCTGGCTGGGGAGGCCCACAGAGAAGAGGATGGGCTTGAGTGTCTGCGGCACTCTGAGTGCCCCCCACAAGTAGGCTGCCTTCTCACAGCATTGCACATCATCGCCTTTGAAGAGGAAAAGAAATCCCACCTTTCCTTTGAGGCCCCTTTTGTAATATTGCTTTCCTCTGGCTGGTTGGATTAGTTAAAGTTTCATCAGCTTCTCTCTCTCAAAAAAAATTTCCAGGCTGTCGTATCATGAAAAGAAAGGATATCTCTTGAAGATGTTTGCCGCCCTCAAGAAATAAGAAAGAAAAGAATCTGATCTGCTCTGATTTTGGAAACTTAATTTCCCTTGCAAGCTTAAGCTGGTCAGACGAAGTGTTTTGAAACAAACATGTATATATCATATATATATATATATATATATATTGTGTGTGTGTGTGTGGTTCTTCAGTGGTTTTATTAAAAGAAAAATAAACCCCCTTCCCACCTTCCCACACGCCCACCAGTCCAATGTTCTGTGTGCTTTGGGGCATGAGAGTGGGCAGGTTTACAGACCTTGGCAGAAAATACACGTTTTGAAAACCAACTCAAAACGATATCAGCCAGGATGAGATTATTAGACCAAAACAGTAGGGGGCAGCCTGACACAATAGAAAAAAGGTTGCTAGTCCAGTAAAACAGTGGCATGGCTCTTTGAGACAACAAAGGCAAAAATTGTGCTATGAGCTGTAAATCTTGAATGCTAAATTCCTGTGCAAGAGACAGTCGTGGTTGTATCATAATTAAACATGCTACTAAAACATAAATCCCTTACTGATAACTTCCTCTTAGTGGCCTCATTTCCCATGGAGGGAACCAGAGGCTGGTCACCCATTAGCATTAATTGGGAGGATTTCTGGTGTATTCAGCACGGAATGTGTATTGGAAACAACAAAAGAGAGTAAATCGCCATCATTGCCACCAAGTACCAAGTGTTTCCTAACCATTTTTGTGAATATGGGGCTGTGTTGGTGCTAAAGAATGACATTTAATGGTTGACTCCAGCGTTTTCCGACCTAGTGAAGTGGTGGTGAATAAGGAAGTCCATTCATTTATAGATATTGTATCGGTTCATAGCGCCTCTATAACAAAGTAGCAAAGCAAGTGGCTTCAAACAATGGAAATTTATTCTCTCAGTCCAGAAGGCTAGATGTCCAGAATCAAAATGTTGGCTGTGTCATGTTCCATCTACAGTTTTTTGGGGGAGAATACTTCCTTGCCTCTTCCTAGCTTCTGGGGGTGACCGTTGAACCTTGGTGTTCCTTGGCTTGTGGCAGTATAACTCCAGTCTCTGACTCCATCTTCTCATGGCTTTTTTGCTCTGTCTGTCTTTACATGACTGTCATCTTATAAGGATACCAGATAAAGTAGATTAGGGGCCCACATATGACCCCCGTAATGACCAATTACGTCTGCAAGGACCCTATTTCCAAATAAGGACTCATTATGAGATATTTGGGATTGAATTGTGTCTACCTTTTATGGAGGGACACAGTTGAACCTGTAACAAGTAAATAGATATTTTTTGAGACTCTGCCATATTATCTATTAGCATATCATGGCATCTCCCAAACATGATCAATCAATTTAGTCTCCTCCAGAAATTCTAGTCTTTGCTTAGAGTAATTCTTACCAAGGAATATAAATGGTATGAACAGTTGTTCAGTGTCTGCTAAGTGCCAGGCACTTTACAGAAATTATCTTCCATTCAACTGCTTCTCACCACGGCCACTGCTATGTGCTAGTCCAAATCACCATTATTACTAGGATGGATGGACCATTTCTATGTCCTACAAACCTGCTCTTCTGGGTCTCAAACTTGCCCTCTATATTGGTTGTCCATTGCTGCATGACAAGTTACCCCAAATCTAGAGGCTTAATATGACAAGTAGTATCTCACTGTTTCTGAGGTCAGGAATCCAGGCATGGTTTAGCTATGTCCTCTGACTAAAAGTCTCTCTTAAGGCTGTGATCAAGGCACCGAAGGAGCTGCAGTCATTTAAAAACTGCATGGTGGGGAGACTTCCCTGGTGGTCCAGAGGCTAGAACTCTTGCTCCCAGTGCAGAGGGCCCACGTTCAACCTCTGGTGAGGGAACTAGATCCCACATGCCACCACTACAAGATCCTGGGAGCTGCAGCTAAGACCTGGTGGTGGTGGTTTAGTCGCTCAGTCGTGTCTGACTCTTGTGACCCTAGGACTGTAACCCGCCAGGCTCATCTGTCCATGGGATTCTCCAGGCAAGAATACTGGAGTGGGTTGCCATTTCCTTCTGTAGACGATCTTCCTGACCCAGGAATCGAACCTGGGTCTCCTGCACTGCAGGCAGATGATTTACCGACTGCGCTATGAGGGAAGCCCAGGTGCAGCCAAAAAAACAAATAAACACCCCCTGCCGCCCCACACCGCAAAACAAACAGAAAAACCCAAGACTGCACTGGGGGAAGATCCACAGCCAAGTTCACTCACATGGCTGTTAGAAGGATTCATGTCCTCACTGGCTATTTGCTAGAAATGTCAGTCTTTGTCACATGGGCCCCTATAGGGCTAATCCCAACCTGGCAGCACACTTCGCCTCAGAGAGCGCTCTGAAGGGGAGAGCAAGTGAGAGACAGTAAGAAGAAATGCACAGTCTTTTGTAACCTAATCTTGGAAATGACATGATTTTTGCAGTATGGTGCAAGAATCAAGTCAGAAGCAAGTCATTAGATCCAGGCCACACTTGAGAGGAGAGAATTATCCTAGGGCCTTGTGAGGAAAAGCTAAAAACTTCCCCTTGAGTGTTTCTCCTTTACTCCTACAACACTACCAAACCCACAGCCTGTCTGACACCAGATGGGTGGACTTGCCATATATCAAGCAATTTTGTGACACTACCTGGTTGTCCTACAATTTAACTCAATTTTGATGCTATCTACCTGGAGCTAGAATTAGATGCCACAGGTTAAGAGCTCAGTTCCACAGGACACCCCCACTCCCCTGCCAAATGCCAACCCCAAATCCAGGTTATCACCTGTGCTTCTGCCTGACTGGCCATAAATTGAAGGTTCCCACCACCCTATTTCAATTAATTTGCTAGAGAGGTTCACAGAACTCAAGGAAATATTTATTTACTAGATTACTGATTGATTATAAAAGAGTATAACTCAGGGGGGGCTTCTCTGGGGCTCAGTGGTAAAGAATCTGCCTGCCAATGCAGGAGACGTGGGTTCGATCCCTGGGTCAGGAAAATCCCCTGGAGGAGGAAATGGCAACCCACTCCAGTATTCTTGCCTGGGAAATCCCATGGACAGAGGAACCTGGAGGGCTATAGACCAGGGGGGGTCGCAAAAGAGTTGGATACAACTTGGTGACTAAACAACAACATAACTCAGGAACAGCCAGATGGAAGAAAAACACAGGGTCAAGTGTGGGGAATGGGTGCAGAGTTTCCATGCTGTCTCTTAGTGAGTCCTCTCCTTGCATCACCATGTGTCTACCCAGAAGTTTGCTGAACCCTGTACCTTTGGGAACAATGATTGATTAAGTCATTGATTGTTGGTGTTGGAGTTCAATCTCTAGCCTCTTCCTGGAGGTTGGGGTGTGGTGGGGGAGGGGAGGCCTGAAAGTTCCAACCCTCTAATTAAGGTTGGTTCCCTTGGCAACTAGTTTCCATCCTTAGGTTACTTAGGGGTTTCCCCAAATTCCTGTTGTTAACATAAACTGATATATTGTTGAAAGGACCTTGTTGTAAGTAAAAAAAAAAAAAAGATACTGTTATCTTTCTTATCACAAAAACCTTGGAAATTCCTGTGCCAGGAGTTGGACAGAGACTAAATGAACATTTTTTGTTGTAAATCACAACATCACAAGCATTCACAGGAGGAGGCAGGAATTGTACATTATTTACAACAGAGCTACCCAAGTGATCCAGTTAAAATGTAAACCAGTCATAACACAATACTGCTCAACCCTCCATGGCCGCCCATCCATCACTCTTAGAGTCCAAAGTCCCTACCCAGGCCTAAGTGGCTCGGTCCTAGCTGTCTCTCTGATCTCACTTCCTGTAACTTACGTTTTCCCACCACTTTAGCCTCTGGTCCTTTGACAAAGCATGCCATTCCCACCTTAGGTCTTTGCCCTTGTTTATCTGTTCAGTATACTCTTTCCCCAGACATTACCTATTGAAAGACATCTTATTTACTCCCAATTTTGGGGTAATTATCAATAAATCTAATGCAGCATTTTTGTGTAGTTTCCTGTAAATGTAAGTTTTCAACTCATTTGGGAAAATACCTAGGAGCATGATTGATGGATCATACAGTAAGACTGTGTTTACTTTGTAAGAAACTGCCAAGATGTCTTCCAAATAGCTATTCCATTTTATATTCCCACGAGCAGTGAATGAGAGTTCTTGTTGCTCCACATGCTTGTTAGCATTTGGTGTTGTCAGTATTTTGGATTTTTGCCATTCTAATGGGTCTGTTATTATGGTTATATTGTGTAATTTATTACATAATATGTTATATGTTATATATATGTTATACTATAAAATGTATATAGGCATAATGTGTTATATAGTATATATTACATAATATAATATGCTATATTACGATAGTGTGATAACTCACCTAGAGCCAGACATCCTGGAATGTGAAGTCAAGTGGGCATTAGGAAGCATCACTAGGGAAGAAACTAGAGGAGGGGATGGAATTGCAGCTGAGCTGTTTCAAATCCTAAAAGATGATGCTGTGAAAGTGCTGCACTCAATTGCCAGCAAATGTGGAAAATTTGGACTATAGTCCTCCAGGTTCCAACTCTTTTGCGACCCCCTGGACTATAGCCCTCCAGGTTCCTCTGTCCATGGGATTTCCCAGGCAAGAATACTGGAGTGGGTTGCCATTTCCTCCTCCAGGGGATTTTCCTGACCCTGTGGCTCAGCAGTGGCCACAGGACTGGAAAAGGTCAGCTTTCATTCCAATCCCAAAGAAAAGCAATGCCAAAGAATATTCAAACTACTGCACAATAGCACTCGTCTCACACACTAGCAGAGTAATGGTCAAAATTCTCCAAGCCAGGCTTCAATAGTATGTGAACCAAGAACTTCCAGATGTTCAAGCTAGATTTAGAAAAGGCAGAGGAACCAGAGATCAAATTGCCAATGTCCATTGGATCATAGAAAAAGCAAGAAAATTCCAGAAAAACATCTACTTTATTGACTATGCCAAAGCCTTTGACTGTGTGCATCACAACAAGCTGTAGAAAATTCTTGAAGAGATGGGAATAGCAGACCACCTGACCCGCCTCCTGAGAAATCCATATGCAGATCAAGAAGCAACAGTTAGAACTGGACATGGAACAAGAGACTGGTTCAGATTGAGAAAGGAGTACATCAAGGCTGTATATTGTCACCCTGCCTATTTGTAGAGTCACTGCTTATATGTAGAGTACATCATGTGAAATGCCAGGCTGGATGATGCACAAGCTGGAATCAAGTTTGGAGGGAGAAATATCAATAACCTCAGTCATGCAGATGACACCACTGTTATGGCAGAAAGCAAGGAGAAACTAAAGAGCCTCTTGTTGAAAGTGAAAGAGGAGAGTGGAAAAAGCTGGCTTAAAACTCAATATTCAAAAACACAAAGATAATGGTATCTGGTCACATCACTTCATGGGAAATAGATGGGGAAACAATGGAAACAGTGACAGACTTTCTTTTCTTGGGCTCCAAACTCACTGCAGATGGTGACTGCAGCCATGAAATTAAAAGATGCTTGCTCCTTGGAAGAGAAGCTGTGACCAACCTAGACAGCATATTAAAAAGCAGAGACATTACTTTGCTCACAGAGGTTCATCTAGTCAAAGCTATGGTTTTTCCGGTAGTCATGTATGGATGTGAGAGTTATAAAGAAAACTGAGCGCCGATGAATTAATTCTTTTGAACTGTGGTGCTGGAGAAGACTCTTGAGAGTCCCTTGGACTGCAAGGGGATCCAACCAGTCAATTCTAAAGGAAATCAGTCCTGAATATTCATTGGAAGGACTGATGCTGAAGCTGAAATTCCAATACTTTGGCCACCTGATACGAAAAACTGACTCACTAGAAAAGACCCTGATGCTGGAAAAGATTGAAGGCAGGTGGAGAAGGGGACGACAGAGGATGAGATGGTTGGATGGCATCACCAACTCAATGGACATGAATTTGAGCAAGCTCTGGAAATTGGTGATGGACAGGGAAGCCTGGTGTGCTGCAGTCCATGGGGTCGCAGAGTTGGACACAACTGAGTGACTGAACTGAACTGAATAGGCATGTTGTGGTATTTTGTTTTAATTTGCAATTCCCCCCAAAAATATAATGTTAAGCATTTTTCATATGTTTATTTGCCATTTGTATATCTTCTTTGGTGTGGTGTCTGCTCACATCTTTCACTCATGTTTAAATTGGGTTGTTTGTTTTCTTATTGCTCAGTTTTAAGGGTTCTTCATATATTTTGAATATAAGTCCTTCATCAGTTTATCTTGCAAATATTTCTCCCAGTCTGTGACATCGGTTTTTTTTTAAAAAATTATTTAATTTTTGGCTGTGCCGGATCTTCATTGCTGCATGGACTTTTCTCTAGTTGTGGTACAGGGGCTTCTCATTGCAGTAGCTTCTCTTGTAGAGCAGGGGCTCTAGGACATGTAGGCTTCAGTAGTTATGGCACCTTTGTGGCTCTAGAGTGCAAGCTCAGTAATTGTGGTACACGGGCTTAGCTGCTCTGTGGCATGTGGGATCCTACTTCAGGGATTGAACCCGTGTCTCCTGCATTGGCAGAATTCTTTATCACTGAGCCACCAGGGAAACCCCATCTTTTCATTCTTCTAAAGCAAATTCCATTTAAAAAGTACAACTGAGATGCAAAATAGCATAGAAAAATTTTGTTATAATTTGCTAATTTACTTCAAAAAGACATCTGGAGATGTAAAAATTAAGTTAAATATAGATAATATTTGACAAATGACTATTATTGAAATTAATAAAATTAAATACAGTTGAAAAGATCTGTCCTATAACTTTGTGATAGGTATAGCATTATATGATGAATATAGGAACTGGATATAATTTCTTGATCACAAAGGAAAGGACCAATGGAATGGATAGTTGGTGTTTAATTAAAATTTGGAGATATATAAAATAACATTTTCTGGAGAAAACATTTGCAATAAATAGAGTGACAAAGGCTTATTATCTTGAATGCATACAAAGCTCTTAGAAGTCAGTAATGAAAAATTAAGAACACATTCAAGGACAAAGACAATTGATCAAAGATCTACAAATGGCAAATAAGCCTTTTAAAATGTTCAACCTTGCTGATAACTTAAAAGCAACCAAATTTAATACACGTAACACCATTTTCACATATCAAACTGGAACGATGATGGAATGAGGATATCCTGTACTGCTGTGGTACAGATGAAGCAGTTTCTTCATACATTGGTGAAGTGCTAAGTGATAAAAACCTTTTTGGAAAGCAGATAGAAAGTATATATTGAATTGGCCAAAGATTTCCTTCAGGGTTTCATATAACATCATACGGAAAACCCTGAACAAACGTCTTGGCCAACCCAATGTTAAAAGCCTTACGTTAAAAAAAACCCAAAAAACCTTTGACCCAGTATTCTTACTTCTGGGGATCTGTTCTAAAGAACTAATCTAAAATATAAGCGAAAGTTTATCCACAATAATGCCAGTTACATCTTTGTTCACTAACAGTGAAGTCATTTGCTATAATAGCCTGTGTGGATCATTCTTTGGGCCTAGTGATTACCTAACAAATTCTGAAAGATATATTCACAAATATAATTCTAAAAAACACTGTTCCATTAATTCACCTAGAGCCTGTGCTCTGCAACAATAGAGGCCATCGCCATGAGAAGTCCATGCACTGCAAGTAAAGAGTAGCCCCTGCTCTTAGCAACTAGAGTGAAGCCCATATAGCAACAAAGACAGCACAGCCAAAAATTAAGTAAAGAAATAATTATTAGAAAAAAAAGTACGAAGCATAACTGGAGTTGGTTTTAAGGAGATTGACCGAAGGCTCCTGGATGATGAAACAACAGTGTGACTTGGACAGGATAGTTTACTTAACTCCCTAACAAGCCAGGACCCAGGTTTCCTACAGTTCAGTCCCTTCTGATGCTGGGGTCCACTTAACTTCCCCTCATTCGTGCCCATGCCTGACATGCCTTGGGCATTGCTGCTCCACAGAGTCTGGGCCCAATGCACCTTTAGGCCCAGCAGTGGTGATACTCAGCCCAGCTTCCCATGTAGTAGTACAAGGTTGCACGATGCACTTAGTTTAATGCTCTGCTGTAAGCATATTGAAATTCTTTGTTGTTCAGTCATGTCCACCTCTTTGCGACCCCATAGATTGCAGCATGCCAGGCTTTCCTGTCCTTCACCATCTTCCGGAGCTTGCTCAAACTCATGTCCACTGAGTCAGTGATGCCATCCAACCATCTCATTCTCTGTTGTCCCCTTCTTCTCCTGCCTTCAATCTTTCCCAGCCATCAGGGTCTTTTCCAATAAGTCATCACTTTGCATCAGGTGGCCAAAGTATTGGAGCTTCCACATCAGTCCTTCCAATGAATATTCAGGATTGATTTCCTTTAGGATTGACTTGTTTGATCTCCTTGCAGTCCAAGGGACTCTCAAGAGTCTTCTAACACCACAGTTCAAAAGTATCAATTCTTTGGCGCTCAGCCTTCTTTATGGTCAAATTGTCACATCCATACATGACTACTGGAAACACTATAGCTTTGATTAGATGGACCTGTGTGGGCATTGGAATTCTTAATAATTGTTAAACAAAGGGCCTCACATTTCTTTCTTTCTGGCCATACTGTGTGCATGTGGAATCTTAGTTTCCTGACCAGGGTCAAACTCGTGGCCCCTGCATTGGGAGTTCAGAGTCTTAACCACTGGACCTCCAGGCCACATTTTCATTTGATGTGAGCCCCACAGATTCTGAAGCCTGTCCTAGGGATATTTTGAGCTGGGCCTGCTGGCGTTGTATGAATTCCATGGGGAATATATCAGGGGCTACCACAGGGGACAGGCTGGAGGCCATGTAGTTAGGGTTTAGGGGTCTCCCATTTTGGCTTTGCACAGAGCCATTCTGACTTTTGCCTTTGTACATTTTTGTACACAGGGTTCTGCTGCTAAAAAAAGACCTAGTTATTTTCATTCTACTGCCATCTGATAGAAGAAGCCTCTAAAATTTAGACAAGTTTAGTGGATTACCCCAGGTAACCCAGATTATTAAATGACAGAGCTATACCTCAAATGTGACCTCTTAATTCCCAGTAATACTTGGGCATTTAATATGAGATTCCTGTCCATATCATTTAAATAACTTCACTAGAATGTAGTTTTATCGAAGCCAAAGAATATTGCTTGGCTTATATTTCCGGGAAAACCTAAATTCATTCATGGAGGTACTACCTATAATGCCATCTGGACATTTCATAAAGCTGTACAGTTGTTTGCAAGAAGACTGGGCAAGAGAGGGTGAAAAGTGCAATCCAAGAGAATATCAGTGCTAGAAAAACAAGTGCGCATTCCTGAGTAGCAGCCACGGAAGAACAAACATGAGTGCCCAGTACATTTTATGAAAAAGTGTTCAACTTCATTGTAGCCAAAGGCATGAAAATGACAACAATCTGTTATAGAATACATAGATAAATTTAAAAATACTGAGGGTAGTTGGCTAGGAGGGGCAAAATAAACACTCATACTCTGTTGGTGGGAGTGTGAATTGATTCCCCCCTTTGGAGAGGATTTTGGAATACTTTTCTAGATTTTAAATAGACCCACTTTTTAAAAAATTTTATATTTATTTATTTTAATTAGAGGCTAATTACTTTACAATATTGTATTGGTTTTGCCATACATCAACATGAATCTGCCACGGGTGTACATGTGTTCCCAATCCAGAACCCCCCTCCCACCTCCCTCCCCGTACCATCCCTCTGGGTCATCCCAGTGCACCAGCCCCAAGCATCCTGTATCCTGCATCGAACCTGGACTGGCGATTCATTTCTTGTATGATATTATACATGTTTCAATGCCATTCTCCCAAATCATCCCCTGCACCCAGAGTCCAAAAGACTGTTCTATACATCTGTGTCTCTTTTGCTGTCTCGCATACAGGGTTGTCGTTACCATCTTTCTAAATTCCATATATGTGTTAGTATACTGTATTGGTGTTTTTCTTTCTGACTTACTTCACTCTGTATAATAGGCTCCAGTTTCATCCACCTCATTAGAACTGATTCAAATGTATTCTTTTTAATGGCTGAGTAATACTCCATTGTGTATATGTACCACAGCTTTCTTATCCATTCATCTGCTGATGGACATCTAGGTTGCTTCCATATCCTGGCTATTATAAACAGTTCTGCGATGAACATTGGGGTACACGTGTCTCTTTCAATTCTGGTTTCCTCGGTGTGTATGCCCAGCAGTGGAATTGCTGGATCATAAGGCAGTTCTATTTTCCAGTTTTTTAAGGAATCTCCACACTGTTATCCGTAGTGGCTGTACTAGTTTGCATTCCCACCAACAGTGTAAGAGGGTTCCCTTTTCTCCACACCCTCTCCAGCATTTATTGCTTGTAGACTTTTGGATCGCAGCCATTCTGACTGGTGTGAAATGGTACCTCATTGTGGTTTTGATTTGCATTTCTCTGATAATGAGTGATGTTGAGCATCTTTTCATGTGTTTGTTAGCCATCTGTATATCTTCTGTGGAGAAATGTCTATTTAGTTCTTTGGCCCATTTTTTGATTGGGAATAGACCCACTTTTAATCTAGAAATCTAGGAATTTATCCTACATCAAAACTCAAATAATAGCACAAATTTATATGTAGAAAGATAGTCACTGTCATTTTAATAGCTTGGGACAGTGAGAGCAGAGGCAACCTGTCACCTGGCTTCATGTTTACATGTAGAGGGAACTTTCCCAGCCTAGTATTCCTGGCCTTTTGCCCCATGTCCTCACTTATGTCAACCCTGTGAAGGAGTGAAGGTTTTTATTTGTGTGTTTGGTACAAAATGCTGAGCATTTCTGTTTGTCCCCTTCCTCCCTCTCCCCTTGCTTGAATCCAGCCACCTTCAGCGAGGTTGTAGTCTCATCTCTTTTTAAAAAAAATTAATTAATATATTTTAATTGGAAGCTAATTACTTTATAATATTGCAGTGTTGTTTTTTTTTTTTTGCCATACATTGACATGAATCAGCCATGGGTGTACATGTGTTCTCCATCCTGAACCCCCCTCCCATCTCCCTCCCCATCCCATCCCTCAGGGTCATCCCAGTGCTCTGGCCCTGAGCACCATGTCTCGTACATCAAACGTGGACTGGCGATCTATTTCACATATGATAATATACATGTTTCAATGCTATTCTCTCAAATCATCCCACCCTCGCCTTCTCCCACAGAGTCCAAAAGTCTGTTCTTTACATCTGTGTCTCTTTTGCTGTCTCACATACAGGGTCATTGTTAACCATCTTTCTAAATTCCATATATATGCGTTAATATACTATTGGTATTTTTCTTTCTGACTTACTTCACTCTGTATAATAGGCTCCAGTTTCATCCACCTCATTAGAACTGATTCAAATGCATTCGTTTTAATAGCTGAGTAATATTCCATTGTATGTATGTACCACAGCTTTCTTATCCATTTGTCTGCCAATGGAAATCTTGGTTGCTTCCATGTCCTGGCTATTGTAAACAGTGCTGCAATGAACATTGGGGTACATATGTCTCTTTCAATTCTGGTTTCCTCTGTGTGTATGTCCAGCAGTGGGATTGCTGGGTCATATGGCAGTTCTATTTCCAGTTTTTTAAAGAATCTCCACACTGTTCTCCATAGTGGCTGTACTAGTTTGCATTCCCACCAACAGTGTAAGAGGGTTCCCTTTTCTCTGCACCCTCTCCAGCATTTATCGCTTGTAGACTTTTTGATAGCAGCCATTCTGACCGGCGTGAGATGGTACCTCATTGTGGTTTTAATTTGCATTTCCCTGTTAATGAGTGATGTTGAGCATCTTTTCATGTGTTTGTTGGACATCTGTATGTCTTCTTTGGAGAAATGTCTGTTTAGTTCTTTGGCCCATTTTTGGATTGGGTCATTTATTTTTCTGGAATTGAGCTGCATGAGCTCTCATCTCCTTTTGATCTGTGGGGCAACTGGCAGTTTTGGGTTTAAGTTAGATTATGGTGGCCGTGGGTATCTTATTAGTAAATGCATTAGATTCTCACAGCTAAGACATGTTCTTTAGAATTTGCTTACTCAGTAATGAAAATGATATTTCTATATCTGAAACCTGTGTCTTTATCTTTCAGTTATTCTGAAATACAGTAGGTAAATGCAGAGCAGAGTATTATTGATAGACTCCTTCAAAGCTCAGTAGCAGAAAAAAATTCTAAACAATCATAATGTCCATTAAATAAATTGTGGTACTCCCACTCAATAGAACACCATGCTGCCATTACAAAGAATGAGGTCATCTTATATACAGACAGAGAAAAATGTCCACAACATAATGCCAAGGAGAAAAAAGGGCAACTTTTGTAAAAGCTTACATAGTAACAGCTCATGTTTGTTTAAAAAAGTTTGCGTATGCCCTAGCAGAATGTTTGAGAAAATGCACACTGATCTGTTAACAGTGGCAGTTGTTTAGTTGCTAAGCCGTGTCCGACTGTTTGCAACGCCATGGACTGTAGCACACCAGGCTTCCTGTCCTTCACTGTCTCCCAGAGTTTGCTCAAACTCATGTCCATTGAGTTGATGATGCCATCCAACCATCTCATCCTCTGTCATCACTTTATCTTCCTGCCCTCAATCTTTCCCAGCATCAGGGTCTTTTCCATTGAGTTGGCTGTTTGCATCAGGTGGCCGAAGTATGGGAGCTTCAGCTTTAGCATCAGTCCTTCCAGTGAATATTCATGGTTGATTTCCTTTAGAACTGACTGGTTTGATTTCCTTGCTATCCAAGGGACTCTCAAGAGTGTTCTCCAGCACCGCAGTTTGAAAGCATCAGTTCTTCGGTGCTCATCCTTCTTTATGGTCCAACTCTCACATCCATACACAACTACTGGAAAAACTATGGACCTTTGTTGGCTAAATGATACCTCTGCTTTTCAGCATGCTGTCTAGGTTTGTCTGTTGTAGCTTTTCTTCCAAGGAGCAAGTATCTTTTAATTTCAGTGATTACATTCAAAGACAGGTGTGGTGGGAAGCTTTCACTTCTACAATATATTCTGTTTTGCTTGAGGTTCTTGCTTTGTTATGTTTTACAAAGAATAAGAGTTACCTTTGTAAAATTAATAAAATCTGTTTATTTTTCTAAAATAAAAATTTGTGATAGTTCTATTACTGCTGATATTAGATAATTTGATTATCAGGGATTGTACTTAATTAAAAAATTTTTCCTCCTTCTCTTTTACAAAGTAAATGAGGGCTTTGAACATGTTCAGAATGTATGCCCTTAGGCTAGAAAATGATGCTTGGCCGTATTTACCCTGGATATTATTTTTGAGTTTGTATATAATTTGTCAATTTAATTCTCTCAACTCACAGGAATCTTTTCTGTTTGACTTTCTGTCTTCTGATAGTAGATGCAATATAAGTACTAAATCATTTTATATAAGGAACTTGAGCATCTGCAGATGCTGGCTTCCACCAAGGTCCTGGAGCCAAGACTAGGACTGAGGGTACCAAGTGATGACTGTATACTGATTGTATAAAATTTGGAAAACATAGAAAAACACAAAGAAGCAGAGAGGTAAATGGCTTATGATGCCATCATTCAGAGACTAATATTCTTAACATTTTGTGTTGTTTATTTCCAGTTTCTTCTATATATATTTGGCTGATAGTGTGTTAGGCATTCAGATTTGTAACCTGCTATTCATTTACTTAGTGTTATATCATCAACTTTCCCATCTTGTAAAAAGCTGCATAAGCATCATTTTGAAAAGCTGGTATATCTTCTTACACAGAAGCATTTCATTTAGAGTGATTTGAAATGCAGTCTGACCATAGGTGGTCCTAGGAAAATCCCATGGATGGAGGAGCCTGGAAGGCTGCAGCCCATGGGGTCGCTGAGGGTCGGACATGACTGAGCGACTTCACTTTCACTTTTCACTTTCATGCATTGGAGAAAGAAATGGCAACCCACTCCAGTGTTCTTGCCTGGAGAATCCCAGGGACGGGGCATCCTGGTGGGCTGCGTCTATGGGGTCGCACAGAGTTGGACACGACTGAAGTGACTCAGCAGCAGCAGGGTTAATCCGGGTGCTAAATTGGTATCTCCTTGGTTCATCAGGATTTTCTGTAAAAGTTTCAGGATGGCTGTCATGGTTCCAAACCACAGTAGGTTAATGTCCCTACATACTTGAAACCAATGCGAGAAACAAGGGGGCAAATAGAAAAGGGATTTTTAAAAATATGTGCCTTTTTGGGGTGGGGAAGGGGGGGAGAAGAGGAAAACTTTGCCAAGTTTTAAGAGCTTTAACAATATTTATGCCTTTGATTTAGTAATTCTATTTTGGAAATCCCTCTAAGGATACTTTCTGTTACATCTGCTTCTTCAGAACTGGGTCTCATGCCGGTTCTTGGACTAATTATGATTTCCCTCTGGCATTTGGCCACTGCCACCTAAGCAAACTACTGAGGAGCTAACAAGATGAATTTGGCTATTGAGTTGGTAACTAAAAGAGTTACTTCCTCCTTTTGTATTGGAAATAGCCTTGCATATATTAATAAATATATGAGCTTGAGTCTTTGCATGTTGGTTCATTTTCTGTGAAGAGATTCACAGAAGTAGAATGACTAGATCAAAGGGTACAAATATTTTTATGACACTAGATTGTTATTACAGAAATTTAAATATTTTTCTTTTTACTAAATTCTAGACTTAAATTTGAAACAAGATAGTGAGATACTAGATTCCAACGTCCTCCACCCCTCCCTGCCAAAAACCCAAAACTAATGTACCAATGGTACATTCTCAAAATTTTCTTTCAGTAATCACTGAGTGAACTGAAATTGGACAACATCATAATTGCTGTTTCTGTCACTGAGGAGAACAAATTCTGAGGTGGACGTCATCTCTCACGGAGCGGTATGGAGCTAACTGGGCTGATCTGTCTTCTAGTTCTCATTCTGTCTCCTTTAGAGCATCTTATCTTTCGTCACTTCTACATAAATATAGAAGATCAAGTGAAACTCAGTTAATTTTGTATTGTGTTATTAAACAGAAGATAGAAAAGTGTAAGAAGTTAAAACTTAGTCAAAAGAAGGCATTTAAAATATCTCTGGTTTTGCTATATTTTTACTCTCTGCCTTAGATGATTTAAGTCAACTGCCATCAGACTTTTTCCCCCATAAAAGAATTAGTCACACTGGATTCTTCTAGGAGAAAGAGAAATATGGTTAAATACCCAGGAGAACTGTTGTGTATGTTAAATAAAATTTGGATTCTAAAGAAAAGTGGAAGGATTTGTTGGCATGACTCTCTAAAGGATTACAGCTTTGCAAGTGGGTGTGTAATTAAGTCCACTTCATTTCTCCATGTGTGCCTGTTTTCACTTACCTTGAAAAATTACAGTACCAATGGCACTTCAACAAGACCTCTTCCTGCATTTATGCAATTGTTAGGACCTACTGATGAATTTGAAGTTCCCACTCCCTCGAGAACTGGTTGAGATTTCTCTCACATATTTCTTAAGTTTTATCTTAATCTTGTATAAAAGATAATCTTTAGAAATTCTTCCCTCAGTAGACTGCTCTATTTTCCCATAAAATACACTTGCAAATAGGTCTGCAGATTTTTCAACACAATGCCTGCAGCAACAACCATGATAAATCCTTTCATGGCCTCAGCTTTCTGTAACCTTCTCCATCCCTCACAATGACACACACTTTTTCTCATTCATCTTTTATTACAATTCAATATTGTACTTGAATATCATTAGCTTGTATGCAGCGTTCCCCTCACTCTTTTTTTTCTTTAAAGGACAAACTGCTGTTGTTGTGCACATTTCATCTGGAAATTGACTTTGGTGTTATAGGTTCTAATATATTTACACAACAGGTACAGAAAGGTATTGGAAAAAAGAAGAAATATTTTTAACATCGTAAACCTCTAGCAAAAATATGTGTGTAATAGAATCTGGTACTGTGGTATTACACACATTACAACTGTCACTGTGACTTAGAGCCTTGGTTTAGCTGAAAGAAAATCTATAACCCCAGAAATGCAACAATGTCTGAGTCACAGTTCAGGGTAATAAATGTTTTTCACAGAATACTATAATCCATATTTCCAAAGCTGATGCAACAAAGGAATTTCTACTAGAAATCTTTCAATTTCATGGGTGGAGGCTCCAATGCAGAGAGAAACAGGAAGAGAAAAAAAAAAGCATTTAGGAAAAAAATGATGCACTTGAGTGACATGATGGACTGTCAGATATTCAGAAATCTGGCTAGCAAATTTGGTTGCCGTGTACCTCCTCTGATAAAAGGCCACAGAGAGCAAACTTTATTTGAATAACTTTAAGAGTGGACTATTTCTCTTTAAAGGAGAAACAGATAATTGTTTTATGACCGGAACAACTGGGAAGAGGAATCCCAGATGTGGCTCAAGAGGGCTTTCCTCAAACTGGGGAAGTGAGGGAATAATTCGATTTTACAATTTTATGGCCTTTGATTGGCCTGGGCAGGGGTTGATAGTCTGAAGAACATCTCAAGTGTCTGTGATTGCCAGCCGTGTTCTCTTGACTTCGTTGGGGGTGGGAGCAGATAGGCCGGGTCTAGGTTGGCAAACAGGGCAGCAAACAGTGGGTCTCATGGAAGCATTGAAAAGAAGATGGCTGGGTTAGTTTGGCAGGCCTTGTTTTTGGCCAACTACAACAGTCATTTCTGAAAATTCAGTAGGAACTAGAATACTTATTTTGTGAATGTGAGGGAGCATGGGGAGAGTGTCTGCTTGAACCTTGAATTTGATATTAGAAAACAAGCCTGGTACTACACTCCGTGTCACACAATTTCTGTTCCCTCTAGATCTGTTAAACTCCTACTCATGCCTCAAGATCCATTCAACTGTCCCTTTAGAAATTCTTTGCTCCCACCGTTCAGCTCCCAAAGCAGCTAATTTGTATTCTTTTCATACCACTTATGACATTCCCAAGTTAGTTGCTCACATGGGCAGCAGATCAATTGGTTGAAGATCAATTCCCCAAAGTCATTTAGCCATATTAAATTCACCGCAAGTCAATTGAGGAAACCAATTTGCTTAACGCGAATTTTATCTGTAAGTCTGTGATTTATTCATCATAAGCTCCTTGAAGGCAGAAACCTTACTGATTCATACTTGGTGCTCCTGCATATTACTTGAAATATTGAAGGGCTTAGTAGATGCTTAGCGCTTATTGAATTTAATTGAATATAACTGTAATATAAAATAGCTTCATGTTTTTCTTGCTTTTTATATGTTCACATTTTCTATCTGGCTTATAATGAGCAGACCACACCTGGACAGACTATATGGATCCTGAGAAGTGTTTTTCTCCCATGTCTGTCCTGTAGACATAGAGTCTGCATAGATTTATGTGGGAATTTCAGCTCTTTATTGGGTTTAGCGCCTCTTGGCCCTTCCAGTCGGAGAAGGCAATGGCACCCCATTCCAGTACTCTTGCCTGGAAAATCCCATGGATGGAGGAGCCTGGTGGGCTGCCGTCTATGGGGTCGCACAGAGTCGGACATGACTGAAGCGACTTAGCAGCAGCAGCAGCCCTTCCAGTAGCTTGTGTTCTGCCTGCTTTACTATAGCTTCTTAAAAAAATTCATGTTTGATTATAATTTTTTTCTTGTCCCTTTCATTTAGTTTCATTGTTGCTTCATTGCATAGTTGACTCATCACTGTTAGTTATGAGAAATGCATTGGACGGCTTTTTCTGTTCTGTCTGAGAACTCACATCTCAGATATCAACAGTACACAAAGTCCAGGGGAATTAAGGCAAGTAACTGGGATGTCTTTGGAAGAAGGTAGTGATGTAGTAACAGTGTTATATGCCCATCAACAGCACTCCATCCCTTCCCTGCCAAAGACCCCCAGTTTTCTAAGGTATTGGGTGGCCATATGCCTCAGAGATAGTGGGGCTCTTTCTAGCTCCAGGGAGAGAATGAATGAATCCAAGCCAATCCTAGTGTGCTAGTGAGTGGCTCAGGAGTGGGCATCAAGTCCAACACTGGCCAGTGAGATATAAGAGGACGCCTCTTGCAAAACTTCAGAAGATTTTCTCCCTCCAAGAAGGGTCGCAACTGCGAAGTTTCTTTTCTGCTCTGAATGTTGCTCTGTGAGGATTTGGTCCTTGGTGACTATTTCTTCTGACCACAAGGAAGGAAGCCAGAAGAAGCACCCAAAGGTAGAACCCAGACAGCCCCTGACATTGAGCCACAAGTGCCCCCATGCTGCAGCTGCCTCACCTCAGACTTTACCTGGGTTTTCTGCTGAAAACATCCTAACTAAAAAAGTGTTGTCATGGTTTACAAAATAGTTGAGTCCCCTGAAATGAATGCGGGAGACCCAGATTCGATCCCTGTGTTGGGAAGATCTCCTGGAGAAGGAAATGGCAACCCACTCCAGTATTCTTACCTGGAGAATCCCATGGATGGAGGAGCCTGGTAGGCTATAGTCCACGGGGTCTCAAAGAGTCAGAAACGACTGAGCGACTTCACTTTCTGAAATGAATATTTGGTAGATGTCCTCTGAGTCCTTTAATCCCAGCCCACCATGAGGCCTATGTGACTTTAGAGTCAGCCAGTTCTGTGATTCAACTCTGGTGTGCTTTCATTTACTAGCCATGTGATTCTGAGCAAGTTATTGAACTTCCCTGACCCTCATATTCATTCTGTGTACACATTGCTGGAAATTTGAGGCTCTTACTAGCCCTCACTCCATCCCTGACCCTCATGACACCCAAGCTGAAGATTTTGGAGAATTTTACTTCAAATGTTGTTTTCCCATCATCCTGGCTTCTGGGGTTTATTTGAAATCAGTTGCTGGGCTGAGTCTGGAGAATCAGCCACTGCTGCTCAGGGCAAAGGGAACATTGAAGGGAGAGTGAAGACAGGTATAATGTAGATGCTGCTCTCTGTTGCTTTGAGCTTGGAATTGATCTAAGGAAGGCAAGAGAACCTTGGCTGCAATCCTCCCACATAACAGGAAGTAGAGAAAAGTCAGTGTATCTGTCAGAGTCAGATGGCACAGATGGGGAAGTTAAGGGAAGATTGATAACGAGATGATTAAAAAAGGTGTGCGCAGGTTTAGGGAATCAGTTGCTACTCCTGTGCTTGAGCTGGAAATAGCTACCAGAAACTCTTGAGACCCACATCTATCAGAGTGAACTCTCTGCCAACCATGGCTGCCAAGGAGGGCTACCCAACAGGGTCTACTGCCTTAAGTAGAGGAGTGCAACTATTGATGCCTCAGGGAGAATAAATTCACATGTTTTATGTTTTCCCATGCTCTAGTTTCCTCCAGCTTCCTCCATCTTACTGATGGAGCCCAACTAGAAGCCAGAAGGCAAGGGTGCCCATTGATGTAAACTTTACAAGTCAGCCTCCTCAGGCACAGATTAGGGTGTGAAGGGTGGAGAACAAGTTTGGAGGGGCAAATGATGAATAATATCAATCTAATGAATAAATCAGTGTAACTTGATTTTGATGAACAGTGCAATGCTATCAGGTTCAGTAATTTTCCCAAGGGTCCATAGCTAGGAAGTAGTAGAGCTGGGATCTGTATCTTGGCATTTGCTCTGTGGTCTTTGCTTAGGGTCCTATGTGATGCAGGCTTTCAATGAGTCCCGGGTTTTGAGATTTTGCCCCTGTTCTCTCCATGTATATTAAAAAATGAGAGTCGGATTCTCTGCACCAAGATCAGAGCAGATCAGTCACTCAGTCATGTCCGACTCTTTGCAACCCCATGAATCGCAGCATGCCAGGCCTCCCTGTCCATCACCAACCCCCAGAGTTCACTCAGACTCACGTCCATCGAGTCAGTGATGCCATCCAGCCATCTCATCCTCTGTCATCCCCTTCTCCTCCTGCCCCCAATCCCTCCCAGCATCAGAGTCTTTTCCAACGAGTCAACTCTTTGCATGAGGTGGCCGAGGTACTGGAGTTTCAGCTTTAGCATCATTCCTTCCAAAGAAATCCCAGGGCTGATCTCCTTCAGAAGGGACTGGTTGGATCTCCTTGCAGTCCAAGGGACTCTCAAGAGCCTTCTCCAACACCACAGTTCAAAAGCATCAATTCTTCGGCACTCAGCCTTCTTCACAGTCCAACTCTCACATCCATACATGACCACAGGAGAAACCATAGCCTTGACTAGATGAACCTTTGTTGGCAAAGTAATGTCTCTGCTTTTGAATATGCTATCTAGGTTGATTATAACTTTCCTTCCCAGGAGTAAGCGTCTTTTAATTTCATGGCTGCAGTCACCATCCGCAGTGATTTTGGAGCCCCCCAAAATAAAGTCTGACAGTGTTTCCACTGTTTCCCCATCTATTTCCCATGAAGTGGTGGGACCGGATGCCATGATCTTCGTTTTCTGAATGTTGAGCTTTAAGCCAACTTTTTCATTCTCCACTTTCACCTTCATCAAGAGGCTTTTGAGTTCCTCTTCACTTTCTGCCATAAGGGTGGTGTCATCTGCATATCTGAGGTTATTGATATTTCTCCCGGCAATCTTGATTCCAGCTTGTGTTTCTTCCAGTCCAGCGTTTCTCATGATGTACTCTGCATAGAAGTTAAATAAACAGGGTGACAATATACAGCCTTGACGTACTCCTTTTCCTATTTGGAACCAGTCTGTTGTTCCATGTCCAGTGCTAACTGTTGCTTCCTGACCTGCATATAGGTTTCTCAAGAGGCAGGTCAGGTGGTATGGTATTCCCATCTCTTTCAGAATTTTCCATAGTTGATTGTGATCCACACAGTCAAAGGCTTTGGCATAGTCAATAAAGCAGAAATAGATGTTTTTCTGGAACTCTCTTGCTTTTTCCATGATCCAGCGGATGTTGGCAATTTGATCTCTGGTTCCTCTGCCTTTTCTAAAACCAGCTTGAACATCAGGAAGTTCACGGTTCACATATTGCTGAAGCCTGGCTTGGAGAATTTTGAGCATTACTTTACCAGCGTGTGAGATGAGTGCAATTGTGTGGTAGTTTGAGCATTCTTTGGCATTGCCTTTCTTTGGGATTGGGATGAAAACTGCCCTTTTCCAGTCCATGGCCACTGCTGAGTTTTCCAAATTTGCTGGCATATTGAGTGCAGCACTTTCACAGCATCATCTTTCAGGATTTGGAATAGCTCAACTGGAATTCCATCACCTCCACTAGCTTTGTTCATAGTGATACTTTCTAAGGCCCACTTGACTTCACATTCCAGGATGTCTGGCTCTAGGTCAGTGATCACACCATTGTGATTATCTGGGTCGTGAAGATCTTTTTTGTACAGTTCTTCTGTGTATTCTTGCCATCTCTTCTTAATATCTACTGCTTCTGTTAGGTCCCTACCATTTCTGTCCTTTATCGAGCTCATCTTTGCATGAAATGTTCCTTTGGTATCTCTGATTTTCTTGAAGAGAGATCCCTAGTCTTTCCCATTCTGTTGTTTTTCTCTATTTCTTTGCATTGATCACTGAAGAAGGCTTTCTTATCTCTTCTTGCTATTCTTTGGAACTCTGCATTCAGATGCTTATATCTTTCCTTTTCTCCTTTGCTTTTTGCTTCTCTTCTTTTCACAGCTATTTGTAAGGCCTCCCCAGACAGCCATTTTGCTTTTTTGCATTTCTTTTCTATGGGAATGGTCTTGATCCCTGTCTCCTGTACAATGTCACGAACCTCATTCCATAGTTTATCAGGCACTCTATCTATCAGATCTAGGCCTTTAAATCTATTTCTCACTGCCACTGTATAATCATAAGGGATTTGATTTAGGTCATACCTCAATGGTCTAGTGGTTTTCCCTACTTTCTTCAATTTAAGTCTGAATTTGGCAATAAGGAGTTCATGGTCTGAGCCACAGTCAGCTCCTGGTCTTGTTTTTGCTGACTGTATAGAGCTTCTCCATCTTTGGCTGCAGAGAATATAATCAATCTGATTTCGGTGTTGACCATCTGGTGATGTCCATGTATAGAGTCTTCTCTTGTGTTGTTGGAAGAGGGTGTTTGTTATGACCAGTGCATTTTCTTGGCAAAACTCTATTAGTCTTTGCCCTGCTTCATTCCGTATTCCAAGGCCAAATTTGCCTGTTACTCCAGGTGTTTGTTGACTTCCTACTTTTGCATTCCAGTCCCCTATAATGAAAAAGACATCTTTTTTGGGTGTTCTAAAAGGTCTTGTAGGTCTTCATAGAAACCACCCTTATTGATGCTGTTTCCCCTATTTTATTATTTTATACATGGTAGTCTGTACTTCTTAATCCTCTACCCTTATCCTATTCCCTCTCCTTCCCTTTCCCACTGGTAACCACTAGTTTGTTTCCTTTATCTGTGAAGTCTGTTGCTTTTCTGCTAGTTTGTTTTACTTTTTAGATTCTAAATATGTGATAATATACATTATTTGTCTTTCTCTGTCTGACCTATTTCACTTAGCATAATATCTTCTAGGTCTATCCATGTTGTTGCAAATGTCAAAATTTTGTTCTTTTTTCTGGCTGAGTAGTATTCCATTGTGATATGTGAGTGTGTGTGTGTACACTCTGTCCATTCATTTGTTGATGGACACTTGGGTTGTTTCCATGTCTTGGGTAATGTGAGTAATGCTGCTATGAACATTGGGGTGTGCATGTCTTTTTTATCTTTGGATTAAACATGCAGAAAGGGAACTGCTGGATCATATGGAAGTTATATTTTAATTTTTTGAGGAGCTTCTGTGCTGTTTACCACAGTGACTGCACCATTTTACCCACCAAGTGTGCATGAGGGTTCCCTATTCTCCACATCCTTGTCAACATTTGTTATTTGTGGTCTTTTTGATGATAACCATTCTGACAGGTGTGTGGTGTTATCTCATTGTGGATTTGATTTGCATTTCTTGGCAGACTAGCAATATCGAGCATCTTTTCATGTGCCTGTTGGTCATCTTTGTGTCTTCTTTGGGAAAATATCTATTCAGATCTTCTGCCCATTTTTAAATTGTGTGGTTTGCTTTTTGATATTGAGTTGTTTGAGCTGTTTATATATTTTAGATATTAACCCCTTATTGGTCACAATGTTTCAAATATTTTCTCCTGTTTGGCAGGTTGTCTTTTTGGTGTGTTGACAGTTTGCTTCACTGTGCAAAGTTTTTCAGTTTTATGTAGTCCCATTTGTTTATGTTTGCTTTTGTTTCAGTTGTCTGAGGAGACAGATCCCCTCAAAATATTGCTATGACCAGTGTCTAAGAATGTATTTCCTGTTTTCTTCTAGAAGTTTTATGGTCAGGTCTTACATTTAAGGCTGTAAACCATTTTGAGTTTATTTTTGTGTGTAAGAAACTAGCCTGGTTTGATTCTTTTGCATGCAGCTATCCAGCTTTCCCAATACTGTTGATTAAGAGGCTGTCTTTTCCCCATTGTATATTCCTGCCTCCTTTGTAGTAGAGTACTGACCATGTAAACTTAGGCTTATTTCTGGACTCGCTATTCTGTTTTACTGATCTATGTCTGGTTTTGTGCCGGTGTCATATTGTTTTGATTATTGCAGTTTTATAGCATAGTTTGAAATCAAGGATTGTGATAACTCCAGCTTTGTTCTTCTTTTCCCAGATTGCTTTGGCTATTCAGGGTCTTTTGTGTTTTCATGCAAATTTTAGAATTATTTGTCCTAGTTTTGTGAGAAATGGCTTTCATATTTTGATAGGGATTTCATTGAATCTGTAGATTGTCTTGAGTGGTATGGTCATTTTAGTAATTTTAATAATTTCAATCCATGAGCATGGTATATTTTTTTAATTGTCAATCTTCAGTTTCTTTCATCAGTGTCTTATGGTTTTCAGAATACAACTCTTTTACTTTGATTAGATTGATTTCTAGGTATTTTATTATTTTTGATGCAATTATAAATGGGATGTTTTCTTAATTTCTCTTTCTGATAGTTTGTTATTGTTATTGTTCAGTTGTTAAGTTGTGTCTGACTCTTTGCTATCCCATGGACTACAGCACGCCAGACTCCTCTGTCTTCCACTATCTCCTGGAGTTCATGATCAAATTTATGTCCATTGAGTTGGTGATGCTATCTAACCATCTCACCCTCTACTGCCCCCTTCTCCTTTTGCTTAAATGTTTCCCAGCATCAGTGTCTTTTCCAATGAGTCGGCTTTTTGAATCAGGTGGCCAAAATGTTGGAGCTTCAGCTTCAGCATCAGACCTTCCAATGAATATTCAGGGTTGATTTCCATTAGGATTGACTAGTTTGATCTTGTAGTCCAAGGGACTCTCAGGAGTCTTTTCCAGCACCACAATTTGAAAGCATCAATTCTTTGGTGCTCAGCTTTCTCCATGGTCCAACTCTCACATCTGTAGAAGACTACAGAGAAAACCATAGCTTTGACTGTATGTCAAAGCTTTGTCAGCAAAGTGATGTCTCCGCTTTTTAATATACTGTCTAGGTTTGTCATAGCTTTCCTTCCAAGAAGCAAGCATTTTTAAATTTCATGGATGCAGTTACCATCCTCAGTAATTTTGGAGCCCAAGAAAAGAAATCTGTCACTGCTTCCACTTTTCCCACTTCTATTTGCAATGAAGTAATGGGACTAGATGCCATGATCTTAGTTTCTTGAATATTTAAGTTTCAAGCCAGCTTTTCACTCTCCTCTTTCATCCTTATCAAGTGGCTTTTTGGTTCCTCTTTTTCTGCCATTAAAATGATGTCATCTGCCTATCTGAGATTATTGATATATCTCCCAACAATCTTGATTCCAGCTTGTGATTCATCCAGCCCAGCATTTTGCATGATATATCTGCATGTAAGTTAAGTAAGCAGGATGACAATATACAGCTTTGATGTTTTCCTTTCCCAATTTTTGAACCAGGTGGTTGTTCCATGTAAGGTTCTAACTGTTGCTTCTTGACCTGTATACAGGTTTCTCAGGAGACAGGTAAGGTAGTCTGGTATTCTTATCTCTTTAGAATTTTCCATAGTTTGTTGTGATCCACACAGTCAAAGGTTTTAGTGTAGTCAATCAAGTAGATATTTTTCTGGAATTCCCTTGCTTTTTCCATGATCCAACGAATATTGGCAATTGATTTCTGGTTCCTCTGCCTTTTCTAAACCCAGCTTGTACATCTGGAAGTTCTCGGTTATGTACTGCTGGAGCCTAACTTGAAGGATTTTGAACATAACCTTGCTTGCATGTGAAATGAACTCAGTTGTACTCACTGTAATTTAAACATTCTTTGGCATTGACCTTCTTTGGGATTGCAGTGAAAACGTACCTTTTCCAGTCTGTGGCCACTGCTGAGTTATCCAAATTTCCTGACATGTTGAGTTCAGTACTTATTAGTGTATAGACATGCAACAAACTTCTGTATATTAACTTTGTAACTTGAATTTTACTGAATAATTTTTTATAAATGGAAAATTCTTATTATTTACAGTTAGAGTAATTGTCTATTCTAAAAACCCATAAGTATTAGCTAAACAACTATTAAAACTAGTAATAGAGTTTACAAAGGTGACCACTCACAAAATCTTTTCCATGTGCTTAGTTGTATGCTAACAAGAAACGTAAAGGATCTTTATGATGTTAAAATGAGGATCCTAACCATTTTGTGATACTATTTAACTTCTGACAGTTTGTAAGCCTTACCTGTCCCTCCTCCCTTTGTGCCAGACACCTGGGAAAGTTGGTAAGAAAGTGCAGCCTCCTCTGGCCTGGGTGGCAGACAGTCTCTTTTCTCATATGGGAACACACATCCTAAGCTACCCTTCCCTCCCCAAACACAGTGAAACTCAGTAAAAATCAAGTCTTTTTTCCTTTTTTTGTTCTCTCAGGTGATTTTGCACCTGCTTGAGAGTCCTGCCATGCGCCTGAATAAATCTCAAGTCTATGAGTAATATATATGTTCATACCCTCCTGAGGTGTGCTGTCATAGTCTTGACACTGGAGTTGAGCTTGTATACAGCAGACATAAAATGACTGAGACGAAGAGTCATAGCTATAATTTACTAATTCTTAAAATCCCATGGACGGAGGAGCCCGGTAGGCTGCAGTCCACAGGGTCGCGAAGAGTGGGACACGACTGAATGACTTCACTTTCCCTTTTCCCTTTCATGCATTGGAGAAGGAAATGGCAACCCACTCCAGTGTTCTTGCCTGGAGAATCCCAGGGATGGGGGAGCCTGGTGGGCTGCCGTCTATGGGGTCGCACAGAGTCAGACACGACTGAAGCGACTTAGCAGCAGCATTATGTTTTTACATACTGTTTTCAGGGCATTGAGTCATTTAACCTTTATAATAACCCTATGAGGTAGATAATATCATTACTTTCATCTTAGAGATGAGGAAATAGAGGTCAGAAGTTAGTTATTCTGCACTAGATCACACAACTGTTCAAAGGAAGGATTAGGATTTAAATCCAAAAGTCTGGTTTCAGAGCCCAACTCATCCACTGTTGTTATTTAATCGCCAAGTTGCATCTGACTCTTTGTGATCTCATGGACTGCAGCATACCAGGCTTCCCTGTCCCTCACCATCCCCCAAAGTTTGCCCAAGTTCATGTCCATTGAATCAGTGATGCCATCCAACCATATCATCCTCTTCTCTGCCTGCCTTCAATCTTTCCCAGCATTAGGGTCTTTTCCAATGAGTTGGCTGTTCATATCAGGTGGCCAAAGTACTGGAGTGTTAGCCTCAACATCAGTCCTTCCAGTAAATTCAGTTACTGTATGGAAGATATATTTTACTCTATTAGCCATCTAATGTTTGGCTTAATATTTTAAATGAAAACCACACCAGTAAGTCTATCCCATAGTGCTTACAACATGCATTTTTTTTCTCTTGATGCATGGTTTGGCATTTTCGCTTTTGACTGCTCATTTGTGATATTTATTTACTTTTGGCTTTGCTGGATCTTTATTGCTGTGTGTGGGCTTCCTCTCGTTGCTATTAGCAGGGTCTACTCTCTAGTTGTGGTGCGTGGGCTTCTCATTTGTGGTGGCTTCTTCTGTTGCAGAGCATGGGCTCTAGGGAACTCAGGCTTCAGTAGTTGCGGTGCAGGGTTTTAGTTGCCCTGTGGCATGTGGAATCTTCCTGGGTCAGGTGTCAAACTCATGTCCCCTGTATTGGCAGATAATTCTTAACCATGGACCACCAGGGAAGTCCTGATTTGTGATACATTTTTAAAATCTGGCATGCCAAACCAGACTTTGAAGGTTAAATGGAGGCACAGAATGTTTAAGTAAACTTCCCTAAGAGTCACACATCCATGAAGAGGCAAAGCCAGTATCTACCTCTGTTGTCTTTCTGATTTAATAATTGACATTCATATACTGATGACAGAAAGTGAAGAGGAACTAAAAGCCTCTTGATGAAAGTGAAAGAGGAGAGTGAAAAAGTTGGCTTAAAGCTCAACATTCAGAAAACGAAGATCACGGCATCCGGTCCCATCACTTCATGGGAAATAGATGGGGAAACAGTGGAAACAGTGTCAGACTTTATTTTTTTGGACTCCAAAATCACTGCAGATGGTGACTGCAGCCATGAAATTAAAAGACACTTACTCCTTGGAAGGAAAGTTATGACCAACCTAGATAGCATATTCAAAAGCAGAGACATTACTTTGCCAACAAAGATCCGTCTAGTCAAGGCTGTGGTTTTTCCAGTGGTCATGTATGGATGTGAGAGTTGGACTGTGAAGAAGGCTGAGCGCTGAAGAATTGATGCTTTTGAACTGTGGTGTTGGAGAAGACTCTTGAGAGTCCCTTGGACTGCAAGGAGATCCAACCATTCCATTCTGAAGGAGATCAGCCCTGGGATTTCCTTGGAAGGAATGATGCTAAAGCTGAAACTCCAGTACTTTGGCCATCTCATGTGAAGAGTTGACTCATTGGAAAAGACTCTGATGCTGGGAGGGATTGGGGGCAGGAGGAGAAGGGGACGACGGAGGATGAGATGGCTGGATGGCATCACTGACCTGATGGACGTGAGTCTGAGTGAACTCTGGGAGTTGGTGATGGACAGGGAGGCCTGGCGTTCTGCGAATCATGGGGTCGCAAAGAGTCGGACACAACTGAGCAACTAAACTGAACGACTGAACTGAATCTGATTTATAACTAAAATGTGTATTATATACATTATTTCCTTTAATAATTTCAGCAATTTTGGAAAGGTAAATTAGTAGAGGTATAAATCCCACATTGTCCAGATGAGGAAACCAAGACCTAGAGAGGTTATATAAGTAATCCAAGATGACACATATGTTAAATCTGTGTAGCAAGACCAAACTGTGGCCCTTGATATGATATTTTTCTTTCAGGGAAGCCCTGAATTAGCCGCAGGTATACATATATCCCCTCCCTTTTGAATCTCCCTCCCATCTCCCTCCCGATCCCACCCCTCTAGGTTAATACAGAGCCCCTGTTTCAGTTTCCCGAGCCATACAGCAAATTCCCACTGGCTATCCATTTTACATATGGTAATGTAAGTTTCCATGTTACTCTTTCCATACATCTCACCCTCTCCTCCCCTCTCCCCATGTCCATAAATCTATTCTCTATGTCTGTTTCTCCATTTCTGCCCTGTAAATAAATTCTTCTGTACCATTTTTCTAAATTCCATATATGTGCATTGCTGCTGCTGCTGCTAAGTTGCTTCGGTTGTGTCTGACCCTGTGCGACCCCATAGACAGCAGCCCACCAGGTCCTGCCATCCCTGGGATTCTCCAGGCAAGAACACTGTAGTGGGTTGCCATTTCCTTCTCCAATCCTTCACTAATATCAGTGTAAAGCAGATAGCTTTTTCTAATTTTAGCCCATCATATACATTTAGCCAAATTTTAGTCAAAAGACTTGCAAATCTTCCAAACAACTACAAGGAGTTTCCAAATTGGCATGAAGGTACTAGAGTTTGATTCAACAAAGCAGTAAAGGGAAGTTAAAATTAACTGTAAGAATTCTTCTCTCGGACAAAACTGAAGAGAATTCTGAACATCAGTATTGATTTGACATATTTGATAGCAACTCTCTGTGGTGATTTCAAAGAACAAGATAGAATGTCCTTCAGCAGTAATTTTTAAAAAGAAACGACAGATACAAGGAAACCAAAATCGTATGTGCTTTAGAATACAATATTTATCTTTCTCTCTCTAACTCATTTCACTCTGTATAATAGGCTCTAGGTTCATCCACCTCATCAGAGCTGACTCAAGTGTGTTCCTTTTTATGGCTCAGTAATATTATATTGTGTATATGTACCACAACTTCTTTATCCATTTATCTGTTGATGGACATCTAGGTTGCTTCCATGTTCTAGCTATTGTAAATATTGCTGCAATGAACAGTGGGATACATGTCTTTTTCAATTTTGATTTCCTCAGGGTATATGCCTAGGGGTGGGATTGCTAGGTCATATGGTGGTTTTTAAAGGAATCTCCATACTGTCTTCCATACTGGCTGTATCAATTTACATTCCCACCAACAGTGCAAGAGCGTTCCCTTTTTTCCACACCCTCTCCAACATTTATTGTTTGTAGACTTTTTGATGATGGCCATTCTGACTGGTGTGAGGTGATATCTCATTGTGGTTTTGATTTGCATTTCTCTAATAATGAGTGGCTCAGATCATGAGTCCCTTATTGCCAAATTCAGACTTAAATTGAAGAAAGTAGGGAAAACCACTAGACCATTCAGGTATGACCTAAATCAAATCCCTTATGATTATACAGTGGAAGTGAGAAATAGATTTAAGGGCCTAGATCTGATAGATAGAGTGCCTGATGAACTATGGAATGAGGTTCGTGACATTGTACAGGAGACAGGGATCAAGACCATCCCCATGGAAAAGAAATGCAAAAAAGCAAAATGGCTGTCTGGGGAGGCCTTACAAATAGCTGTGAAAAGAAGAGAAGCCAAAAGCAAAGGAGAAAAGGAAAGATATAAGCATCTGAATGCAGAGTTCCAAAGAATAGCAAGAAGAGATAAGAAAGCCTTCCTCAGTGATCAATGCAGAGAAACAGAGGAAAACAACAGAATGGGAAAGACTAGAGATCTCTTCAAGAAAATTAGAGATACCAAGGGAACATTTCATGCAAAGATGGGCTCGATAAAGGACAGAAATGGTATGGACTTAACAGAAGCAGAAGATATTAAGAAGAGGTGGCAAGAATACACAGAAGAACTTATAAAAAAAATCTTCATGACCCAGATAATCACAATGGTGTGATCACTCACCTAGAGCCAGACATCCTGGAATGTGAAGTCAAGTGGGCCTTAGAAAGCATCACTACGAACAAAGCTAGTGGAGGTGATGGAATTCCAGTTGAGCTATTTCAAATCCTGAAAGATGATGCTGTGAAAATGCTGCACTCAATATGCCAGCAAATATGGAAAACTCAGCAGTGGCCATGGACTGGAAAAGGTCAGTTTTCATTCCAACCCCAAAGAAAGGCAATGCCAAAGAATGCTCAAACTACCGCACAATTGCACTCATCTCACACGCTAGTAAAGTAATGCTTAAAATTCTCTAAGCCAGGCTTCAGCAATATGTGAACCGTGAACTTCCAGATGTTCAAGCTGGTTTTAGAAAAGGCAGAGGAACAGGAAATCAAAGTGCCAACATCCGCTGGATCATGGAAAAAGCAAGAGAGTTCCAGAAAAACATCTATTTCTGCTTTATTGACTATGCCAAAGCTTTTGACTGTGTGGATCACAATCAACTATGGAAAATTCTGAAAGAGATGGGAATACCAGACCACCTGACCTGCCTCTTGAGAAATTTGTATGCAGGTCAGGAAGCAACAGTTAGAACTGGACATGGAACAACAGACTGGTTCCAAATAGGAAAAGGAGTACGTCAAGGCTGTATATTGTCACCCTGCTCGTTTAACTTCTATGCAGAGTACATCATGAGAAACGCTGGACTGGAAGAAACACAAGCTGGAATCAAGACTGCCGGGAGAAATATCAATAACCTCAGATATGCAGATGACACCACCCTTATGGCAAAAAGTGAAGAGGAACTCAAAAGTCTCTTGATGAAGGTGAAAGAGGAGAGTGAAAAAGTTGGCTTAAAGCTCAACATTCAGAAAACGAAGATCATGGCACCCGGTCCCATCACTTCATGGGAAATAGATGGGGAAACAGTGGAAACAGTGTCCGACTTTATTTTTTTGGGCTCCAAAATCACTGCAGATGGTGACTGCAGCCATGAAATTAAAAGACGCTTACACCTTGGAAGGAAAGTTATGACCAACCTAGATAGCATATTCAAAAGCAGAGACATTACTTTGCCAACAAAGGTTTGTCTAGTCAAGACTAGGGTTTTTCCTGTGGTCATGTATGGATGTGAGAGTTGGGCTGTGAAGAAAGCTGAGTGCTGAAGAATTGATGCTTTTGAACTGTGGTGTTGGAGATGATTCTTGAGAGTCCCTTGGACTGCAAGGAGATCCAACCAGTCCATTCTGAAGGAGATCAGTCCTGGGTTTCTTTGGAAGGAATGATGGTAAAGCTGAAACTCCAATACTTTGGCCACCTCATGCGAAGAGTTGACTCACTGGAAAAGACCCTGATGCTGGGAGGGATTGGGGACAGGAGGAGAAGGGGACAGAGGATGAGATGGCTGGCTGCCATCACCGACTCGATGGACATGAGTTTGAGTGAACTCTGGGAGTTGGTGGTGGACAGGGAGGCCTGGCATGCTGTGATTCATGGGGTTGCAAAGAGTCGGACACAACTGAGCGACTGAACTGAACTGAACTGAATAATGAGTGATGTTGAGCATCTTCTCATGTGTTTGTTAGCCATCTGTATGTCTTTGGAGAAATGTCTGTTTAGGCCTTTTTCCCACTTTTTGATTGGGTTGTTTGTTTTTCTGTTATTGAGTTGTATGAGCTGCTTATATATTTTGGAAATTAATCCTTTGTCAGTTGTTTCATTTGCTATTATTTTCTGCCATTCTGAGGGTTACCTTTTCACCTTGTTTATAGTTTCCTTTGCTATACAAAAGCTTTTAAGTTTAATCAGGTCCCACTTGTTTACTTTTGTTTTTATTTCCATTACTCTATGAGGTGGGTCATAGAGGATCTTGCTTTGATTTATGTCACTGAGTGTTCTGCCTATGTTTTCTTCTAAGAGTTTTATAGTTTCTGGTCTTATATTTAGGTCTTTAATCCATTTTGAGTTTATCTTTGTGTATGGTGTTAGGAAGTGTTCTAATTTCATTCTTTTACATGTAGCTGTCCAGTTTTCCCAGCACCATTTAATGAAGAGGCTGTCTTTGCCCCATTGTATATTCTTGCCTCCTTTGTCAAAAATAAGGTATGCATAGATGCATGGGTTTCTTTCTGGGCTTTATATCTTGTTCCATTGGTCTATATTTCTGTTTTTGTGCCAGTACCATACTGTCTTGATGACTATAGCTTTGTAGTATAATCTGAAGCCAGGAAGGCTGATTCCTCCAGCTCCATTCTATCTCAAAACAGCTTTGGCTATTTGGGGTCTTTTCTGTTTCCAATGAATTGTGAAATTTTTTGTTCTAATTCTGTGAAAAATGCCATTGGTAATTTGATAGAGATAGCACTGAATCTGTAGATTGCATTTGGTAGTATGGCCATTTTCACAATATTGATTCTTCCTACCCAGGAACATGGAATATCTCCTCATCTGTTTATGTTATCTTTGATTTCTTTCATTAGTGTCTTATAATTTTCTGTCTACAGTTCTTTTGTCTACTTAGGTAAGTTTATTCCTAGATATTTAATTCTTTTTGTTGCAATGGTGAATGGGATTGATTCCTTAATTTCTCTTTCTGAGTTTTCATTGTTACTGTATAGAAATGCAAATGATTTCTGTGTATTGATTTTATATCCTACAACTATGCTAAATTCACTGATTCAATTCAGTTCAGTTGCTCAGTCGTGTCCAACTCTTTGCGACCCCACAAATCACAGCATGCCAGGCCTCCCTGTCCATCACCAACTCCCAGAGTCTACTCAAACTCATGTTTATCAAGTCGGTGATGCCATCCAGGCATCTCATCCTCTGTCATCCCCTGTCCTCCTGCCCTCAATCCCTCCCTGCATCAGGGTCTTTTCCAATGAGTCAACTCTTTGCATGAGGTGGTCAAAGTATTGGAGTTTCAGCTTTAGCATCTGTCCTTTCAATGAACACTTCCTTGCAGTCCAAGGGACTCTCAAGAGTCTTCTCCAACACCACAATTCAAAAGCATCATTTCTTCAGCGCTCAGCTTTCTTCACAGTCCAACTCTCACATCCATACATGACCACTGGAAAAATCATAGCCTTGACTAGACGAACCTTTGTTGGCAAAGTAATGTCTCTGCTTTTGAATATGCTATCTAGGTTGGTCATAACTTTTCTTCCAAGGAGTAAGCATCTTTTAATTTCATGGCTGCAATCACCATCTGCAGTGATTTTGGAGCCCAAAAAAATAAAGTCGGACACTGTTTCCACTGTTTCCCCATCTATTTCCCATGATGTGATGGGACCAGATGCCATGATCTTAGTTTTTTGAATGTTGAGGCTTAAGCCAACTTTTTCACTCTCCTCTTTCACTTTCATCAAGAGGCTTTTTAGTTCCTCTTCATTTTCTGCCATAAGGGTGGTGTCATCTGCATATCTGAGGTTATTGATATTTCTCCCGGCAATCTTGTTTCCAGCTTGTGCTTCTTCTAGCCCAGCATTTCTCATGATTAGCTCTAGTAATTTTCTGATACTATCTTTAGGGTTTTCTATGTACAGTATCATGTCATCTGCAAAGATTGAGAGCTTAACTTCTTTTCTGATCTGGATTCCTTTTATTTCTTATTCTTCTCTGATTGATGTAGCTAGGACTTCCAGAACCATGTTGAATAATAGTGGTGAAAGTGGACACCCTTGTCTTGTTCCTGATCTTAGGGGGAATGCTTTCAGTTTTTCGCCATTGAGAATAATGTTTTCTGTAGGCTTATCATATATGGCTTTTACTATGTTGAGGCAGGTTCCTTCTATGCCTATTTTTTGAAGAGTTGTAATCATAAATGGGTGGTGAATTTTGTCAAAGGCTTTTTCTGCATCTATTGAGGTGATCTTATGGTTTTTTTCTTTCAATTTGTTGATATAGTATATCACATTGATTGATTTGTGTATGTTGAAGAACCCTTGCATCCCTGGAATAAACCCAACTTGATCATGGTATATAAGCTTTTTAATATGTTGCTGAATTCTGTTTGCTAAAATTTTGTTGAGGATTTTTGCATCTATGTTCATCAGTGATATTGGGCTATAGTTTTCTTTTTTTGTGTTTTCTTTGTCTGGTTTTGGTAGCAAGGTGATGGTGGCCTCGTAGAATGAGTTTGGAAGTGTTCCTTCCTCTGCAATTTTTTGAAAGAGTTTTAGAAGGATAGGCATTAGCTCTTTTCTAAATGTTTGACAGAATTCTGTGAAGCCATCTGGTCTTGGGCTTTTGTTTTTGGGTGATTTTTGATCATAGCTTCAATTTCAGTGCTTGTAATTGGGTTGTTCATAATTTCTATTTCTTTCTGGTTCATTCTTGGAAGATTGAATGTTTCTAAGAATCCGTCCATTTCTTCCAAGTTATCCATTTTATTGCCATATGGTTGTTCAGAGTAGTCTCTTATAATCCTTTGTATTTCTGCCCTGTCTGTTGTAACCTCTGCTGTTTCATTTCTAACTTTGTTGATTTGATTCTTCTCTTTTTTCTTGATGAGACTGGATAAAGGTTTGTCAACTTTATCTTCTCAAAGAACCAGCTTTTAGTTTTATTCATCTTTATTATTGTTTTTCACCTCTTTTTCATTCATTTCTGCTCAGATCTTTATGATTTCTTTTATTTATTTATTTTTTTTTTTTTAATTTTATTTTATTTTTAAACTTTACATAATTGTATTAGTTTTGCCAAATATCAAAATGAATCCGCCACTTTCCTTCTACCAATTTTTTTTTTTTGTTCTTCTTTTTCCAGTTGTTTTAGTTGTAAAGTTAAGTTGTCTATTTGATGTTTTTCTTGTTTCTTTTTTTTTTTTTAAGATTTTAAATAATTTATTTATTATTTTTATTTGTCTGTGCCAGGTCTTAGCTGGGGCATGTGGGATCTAGTTCCCTGCACAGGGATTGAACCCAGGCCTCCTGCATTGGGAGCTTGGAGTCTTAGCCACTGGACCACCAGGGAAGTCCCTCTTGTTTCTTGAGGAAGGATTGTATGGCTATAAATTTCCCTCTTAGAACTGCTTTTGCTGCATCCCATAGGTTTTGAGTTGTCGCGTTTTCATTGTCATTTGTTTCTAGAAATTTTTTTTTTGTTTCCCTTTTGATTTCTTCAGTAACCTGCTGGTTATTTAGAAACATGTTGTTTAATCTCTATATGTTTGTGTTTCTTACATTTTTTTCCTTGTAATTGATATTTAGTCTTATAGTGTTGTGGTCAGAGAGGATGGCTGTTACAATTTCAATTTTCTTAAATTTACTGAGGTTTTATTTGTGACCCATGATGTAGTCTATCCTGGAGAATGTTCCATGTGCACTTGAGAAGGAGGTGTATTCTGCCTTTGGATGGAATGTCCTGAAGATATCAATGAGATCCATCTCATCTAATGTATCATTTAAGACTTGTGTTTCTATTTAATTTTCTGTTTTGATGATTTGTCCATTGGTGTGAGTAGGGCGTTCAAATCTCCTACTATTATTGTGTTACTGTCAATTTCTTCTTTTATGTCTGTTAGTGTTTGTCTTATGTATTGAGGTGCTCCTATGTTGGGTGCATTGATATTTACAATTGTTATGTCTTCCTTTTGGATTGATCCCTTGATTATGTAGTGTCCTTCCTTATCTCTTGTAATCTTCTTAATTTTAAGGTCTCTTTTCTCTGATATAAGGATTGCTCCTCCAGCTTTCTTTTGCTTCCCATTTGCATGGAATATATTTTTTCCATCCTCTCACTTTCAGTTTATATGTGTTTTTAGGTCTGAAGTGGATTTCTTATAGACAGCATAAATATGGGTCTTGTTTTTGTATTCATTCAGCCAGTCTGTATCTTTTGGTTGGAGCATTTAATCCATTTACATTTAAAGCAATTATTGATATAGACGTTCCTGTTGCCATTTTCTTAATTGTTTGGGGTTGATTTTGTAGAATCTTCTCTTGTATTTCTCAACTGTATGTCTGTTTAACATTTGTTGTAAAGCTGGTTTGGTGGTACTGAATTTTCTTAACTTTTGCTTGTCTGAAAAGCTTTTTATTTATCTAACAATTTTGAATGAGATCCTTGCTGGGTACAGTATTCTTGATTGTAGATTTTTCCCTTTCAGTACTTTAAATATATCCTGACATTTCCTTCTGGCCTGTAGAATTTCAATTGAAACATCAGCTGTTGAGTGTACAGGGTTTCCCTTGTATGTTACTTGTTTCTTCTCCCTTGCTGTTTTTAATATTCTTTGTGTTTAGTCTTTGTTAGTTTCATTCAGAAAACTAAGATCATGGCATCTGGTCTCATCACTTCATGGGAAATAGAGAAGGAAACAGTGGAAACAGTGTCAGACTTTATTTTTGGGGGCTCCAAAATCACTGCAGATGGTGATTGCAGCCATGAGATTAAAAGACGCTTATTCCTTGGAAAGAAAGTTATGACCAACCTAGATAGCATATTCAAAAGCAGAGACATTACTAGTCAAGGCTATGGTTTTTCCAGTGGTCATGTATGGGTGTGAGAGTTGGACTGTGAAGAAAGCTGAGTGCTGAAGAATTGATGCTTTTGAACTGTGGTGTTGGAGAAGACTCTTGAGAGTCCCTTGGATTGCAAGGAGATCAAACCAGTCTATCCTAAAGGAAATCAATCCTGAATATTCATTGGAAGGACTGAAGCTGAAGCTGAAACTCCAGTACTTTGGCCACCTCATGCGAAGAGTTGACTCATTGGAAAAGACCCTGATGCTGGGAGGGATTGGGGGCAGGAGGAGAAGGGGATGACAGAGGATGAGATGGCTGGATGGCATCACTGACTCGATGGACATGAATTTGAGTAGACTCTGGGAGTTGGTGATGGAAGGGAGGCCTGGCGTGCTGTAATTCATGGGGTCGCAAAAAGTCAGACTCGACGGAGTGACTGAACTGAACTGAGTTTATCCTGTATGGGACTCTTTGTGTTTGAGTTCTTCTTTTCCCAGGCTTCAAGCTTGAGTCCTTTCTTGCTTTTGGTTTCTGCCCTCCTAAGGTTGGTCCAGTGGTTTGTGGTGAGATTTGTGCTGAGTTTTTATTTGTTTGTTTGTTTTTCCTCTGATGGGCAAGGCTGAGTGAGGTGGTAATCCTGTCTGCTAATGATGGGGTTTGTATTTTTGTTTTGTTTGTTGTTTAGATGAGGCTTCTGCACAGGGTGCTACTGGTGATTGGGTGAAGCCAGGGCTTGTATTTAAGTGGTTTCCTTTGTGGGAGTTCTCACTATTTGATACTCCCTAGGGTTAGTTCTCTGGTAGTCTAGGGTCTAGACTACCCTAGTCTAGGGTCTTGGAGTCAGTGCTCCCACTCCAAAGGCTAAGGGCTTGATCTCTGGTCAGGAACAAAGATTCCACAAGTGGTTTGTTATGGCATTTAGTGAGATTAAGCAAATATCCAAAAATGAGAAGCCAAAGATGACCCCCAGACAAATGGAAGTTACAAAATCAGGCAAATAATAATTAAAATAATGGAATATACACATATACGTATATACCCATGAGCAAAGTCAAAAGAGTCCAACACAAATACAGTAGATTGACCCAATGAAAAAAGGAAATAAAAAATTACATTTACCAGTTAAGAAACTAAAGCACAGACTGGAAAACAAAACTAGAGCAAGGTGCCAAGTGGGGAATAAAGCAATGAAAACAAAACTAACAAATATGTTGGGAGGAAAGGAAATAAAGAAAGAATAGATATGCAAAGTTAAATAGAGGTAGGTGAAGAAGATTTATATACATTAAAGATTAACTGCAAGGGAAAAGAACAGTAGGAAAGGCAAACAAAGGAATAAATGTAGAAAAAATACAATAGGTTAAAAAAATTAAAAATTAAAATTATAAGTAAGAGAAAAGAAAAACAAAATGGAAGAAGAAAGAAACAAGGAAGAAAAAGGAAAACTCCAAGAACTGCAAAAGCCCAACATAGAGGCAGAGGTTTAACAACAATAAAAAGTGTGACTGAATATATACATAGACACCCATAAGCAAAATCAAAATAGGCCAACAAAAATAAAGTACAATAGATTGACCCAGCAAACAAAGGAAACCAAAAATTATATCTACCAAAATAAAACTAACTAAAAGCACAAACTGGAAAACAAAAGCAAGGTGCCAATTGGGGAATAAAGCAATGAAAATAAAACTAACAAAATGTTGAGAGGAAAGGAAAGAAAGAAAAAAAAGAAAGAATAGATATGCAAAGTTAAATAGAGGTAGATGAAGAAAATTTATATACATTAAAGGTTAACTGCAAGGGGAAAAGAACAGTAGGAAAAGCAAACAAAAGAATAAATGTAGAAAAAATGTTAATAGGTTTTAACAGTTAAAATTAAAAAAGAGAAAATAAAATTAAAAAAAAAAAGGGAAATTGCACAGAACTGCAAAAGCCCAACATAGAGGCAAAGGTTTATGACAATGATAAAAAAATGTGACTGAGAAAAAAAAAAGTTCAAAAGCCTAATTGGATATCTTAGTGCCAATAAAATCAGCAACTACAACAGAGGGGGGGAAAAAGGAAAAAAATTCCAAAGAATCTACAGAACTAGTCAAAACATAAGAATAATAATAAATGTTTTTCTTGAGTCACTGCTGTCAGGGTGAGTCTTTTCCCTTCCTGGGAGTCATAGTCCACCTCACCTCCCTAGGATGCCCTCCAACACTGTGCTGATCTCTGGACCTGCTGTGGGGCAGCTCAGATTCTAATCTGGTTGTACTCCTCTGTGTTCTTGCCCCCAATATCTACAGCTATCACAACTAGTGCGTTTTCTTTTTTGGGAGCTCTCAATGACCTTCTATGTATTCCATAGACACAGAGTCTGCCTAGTTGATCTTGTAGATTTAATCTGCAGCTTGTACAGCTGGTGGGAAGGTTTTGGGTCTTCTTCCTTAGTCACACTGCCCCTGGGTTTCAATTGTGGTTTTATTCCCACCTCTGCACATGGGTTGTCCACTGGGGCTTGCTCCTGAGGCTGCCCTGGAGGACTTGGGTTTGCCCCTGTGAGGGCCAGGTGTGGAGGTGGTGCAGGTGCTTGGGTCACAGGGGTTCTCGCAGCACCAGGTACTCAGGGGAGTTGGCGTCTAGGGCAGCAGGAAATAGTGCTCTATAAGGGTATGGCAACCAGTATTGGTCAATGCACTCCAGTATTCTTGCCTGGAGAACCTCCCTTCCTGACAGAGGAGCTTGGCAGGCCACAGTCTACAGGATCACAAAGAGCTGGACACGATCCAAGTGACCCTGCATGCATAGGTACAAGAAATTTTTTGCTTGTGGTAGCTCTACCTCAGTGAGAGTTGAGCGTGAAGGTGGTGCAGCTGCTTGGCTTGTGGGGACCCCGGCAGCGCCAATTGTGCAGGGACAGGACTGCCTCCGCTGCAGGAGTTATGGCTCTATCAGAGTCTTTTTTCAAGCCTCTTGTAGCTGGTGATCAGAAGGCCTCTTTGGCCAGTCTTTCTCCATAGCTCTGTCCATTCAGGCACTTAGAGGCTTCCTTGCCTGGGGTCCTTCTCTGATCGGCGCATCAGGCACTTAAAGGGGCACCCTGGGTGGGGTCCTACTCTGTAGTTCAGTGCCACGTGTTTGATGGGCCAGCCTCTCTATTGTTCAGCTGCCAATGCTGGCGTGTGGGGGAAGAGAGGCTATGATGATGGCTCCACCGACTCAGCAGTATCAACTTGGTTCCATGGCTGCCCAGCTTCCCTCCACAGGCATTTCCCACCACAATCTCCTCTCTCACATCCCCTGGATCCATCTCTCTGCAGTCAACAGCAACCCTCACACTGGGATTGCTCCACAATATCTAAACTCCAGCTTGCAGCCACTGTGCCTTCCAGGAGATCTGCATCCCTGTCCAGGGTATGTATGGCTGTGACAAGGACTGTCTGATTCTCATTCCAGTTAGGCTGCCACAGATCACCTGTTTCACTCTCAGGCTTAAATGTTTCTCCTCTGACTCAGACACTTGCTCCGATGTGGGGATCAGACCCATGCTTCAGTTCTCCCACCTGTCGAGGGAAGGTCCTGTCCTACTAACACTCCTGTTTTTCCTCCTAGTTCCTTCATCCTACTGAGTTTTGCATGGGTCTATATATTCTTTTCCACTGGTCAGGTCCTCCTGGCTGCTCTCAGCTGGTATTCTGCATGCACTTCTGGGTCTGAAGGTGTATTCCTGATGTGTCTGTGGAGAGAGATGTACCCCACATCCACCTACTCCTCTGCCATCTTGTTCTCTACCTATTGATCTTTATTAATCCTGGTGTGGCAGAACTAGGAGATATCTTGCTAGGGATGACAAATGCCAAAGGAGATGTCAGAGTCTCCTAGAGATGGCTGTAACATTATTTCCCACTCTGTACACTCTTCTGCAAGGTTACCTTGCCATTCTTCCATCAGGAGATGCAATCTGTTTCTCCATTCCGTTGGACCTGGACAGGTCCTGTTTCTTTGATCAGCAGAGCATGGCAGAAGTGATGCTGTGCCATTTCTAGGTATAGCCATTAACCAACGCAGCAGCTTCTGCTTCCTGTCTCTTGGAAGTCAAACAGCATATAATAAAAGGACCTACCTTGAGACCACAGTGATGTGAGAGCCCTCAAACATGTGAAGAGGTGTTGGAGGTTGAGACACCAACACCTGTGGTGTGGAGAGTTGCCAAGGAGCACTGAGGTTTCAGACATGTATAGAAGAAGCCACCTTGGAAGTGGGTCCTCCAGTCCCAACTGCCTGGATATGGCAGAGATGAACTGCCCCAGGCAAGACCTTCTTGAATTTCTGATTCATAAAACTATGAGCCAAAGAAAAGGATTGCTTGAAGCCACTATGTATTCGGGTGGCTTGTTATGCAGCCAGGGATGACTAAAACAGAAGTAACTTTAGGCTGTTCCTGGTACTATACCCTGAGTAGTCAACAGTGAAGAAGTGAAGTGAAGTTGCTCAGTCGTGTCCGACTCTTTGCGATGCCATGGACTGTAGCCTACCAGGCTCCTCCGTCCATGGGATTTTCCAGGCGAGAAAACTGGAGTGGGGTGCCATTTCCTTCTCCAGGGGATCTTCCTGACCCAGGGATCAAACCCGGGTCTCTCGCATTGTAGGCAGACACTTTACTGTCTGAGCCACCAGGGAAGTCAACAGTAGTGGGCACAACTTTCCTGTCTGCATGGGGTTACTTTTCATTTAGCAGAATGGACCATAAAGGGAGTAACTACTGGTCACTGATGACCATTTTCAGCTCTCAGGTGCTTAGGTCTTTAAAGGTGGTCTGTTTTACCATTAGGACAAGATAATAAACAGAACTTATACATATCTGAGCTAAAATTTCATGATTCATTTTGAGCAAGAGGAAAATAATTCAAGTATGTGATTATATTTGCCCATCCTTTTGCAGTTTCCAAAGTGCTTTTTCATGTCTATTTCCACTTTCAATCTTCCCATTGAATTTGAGATAGATAGAAGAGGTTCTATTTTTTCCACTTTTTAAATAAGGGAATAGAGGCTCAAAAAGGTTATTTGACTTGCCTATAGCCATGTGAATAGTTTCAGAGGTAAGGCTAGAATCCAGATGTCTTCACTCACAGCCTGTTTCTAGTCTAGCAGCCAATCATCCTCTGAGTTGGGCAAAACAGAGAATGGATTGTGGGGGAGTGATGCCTCTAGCTGATGTTTTAACCATTATGGTAGGTGTATGTTCAATGAAACTCACTTGTTTCCAAGACAACAGGATTCAAAGGAAAACCTCAATTGCTCGGGAGGAGGCAGATTCACTGTCATTTCCATCCCTTTGAAGAATTGCACATTTTGATGGGCAAAGTGCCAGAAGTAATTAAACTGAATAACTCCACAGAGCTCTGATGGAGCAAGAAAGCAGAAGAAAGGCAACATATATATATGTGGGTGTTGCTTCTGCTGTGAGAGTCTTTCAACAGAAATCATGACAATCCAGGAAAATCCAGGGATCAACACTCTGTAGAAAAGAACAACAATCTAGAAAGAGAAAGAAGGAAGCATTTTGAGATGGAGAGATGGGGAGAAGGGAGGAGGAAAGAGGAAGAGATAGGCGAGGCGGAGGCGCAGTCCTGGCTCCTCAGTCCTTTCCCTGTCCCCAGGGGAAAGAAGGAGTGGATGAAGCAGTCAGATTTTACCATGAATTCCCTAAGTTGGGTCTAGTGACTCGAAGCATTCATTTTGTCTTTATTTGCTTTTCTTGTGAGATGTCTGCTTGGCTCTAATTTCCCATTTTTGCTGTGGAGATCAAGAGATTTGGAACAGAGCAGATATGGAATACATTTTTCTGTACTGGCTGCATGCCATATTTTATTATAATTTTTTGTTAGCTTATTATGGGATGGAAACTTTGATCTCTCAGGCATGTGAGAGGAAGGAGGCTCTTTTTTTTTTATTGAGGTATAGCTGATGTGCAATATTATATGTTACAGGTGTACAACATAGTAATTCAGAATTTTTAAAGGTTGTATTCCATTTATATTATTATAAAATATTGGCTATGTTCCTTGTGTTGCATAATATATCCTTGTAGCTTATTTTGTACATAGTAGTTTGTACTTCGTAATCCCCTACCCTGGTCAAGGAGGAGTTTCTTTTGGTTTCTTCAATTTTGATCTTTAATTCATTCAACATTTACTGAGCTGCTATTTTGTAGAAGGCCTTGTCCTAAGTACTGGGGATTCAGAAATGATAGGGCACTCCATTTAATGGTTCATACTTAATGTGCCCACTTGCCTGTTCTTCCCAGCTAAATAGTTAAAGTGCCATAGCTCTGTTGTAAGCTACAGTGATTGCCCAATGCGTGGTTTTTATGCAACGTTCATTTATTCGTGTAACCAACAGATAGTTATTACCTCTTAATAAGAGTCAGATACTCTGCTATGTTTTGAAGTTACAAAAAGCAACATGTATAACAATGAATTAATAATTTGAATTTATTAAGAACTCTGCAAATCAGTAAGGACAAATAAGCCAAGAAAAAATGAGTAAGTGATATAAACATGGGATTCACAGAAGAGAAAAATATAAAAGGCTAAAGAATATTTGAAAAGGTGTTCACCTTCACTAAGCTAGGGAGGAAAAGCAAATTAAAATCAGCACAAGATACTATTTTATTTTTACCTACTAGTATGACAAAAATGAAGTTTATTAATATTCAGTGTTGTTGAGTTGTGGGAAAAGAGCTGCTTCCTGTGCTTCTGGTGGGAATGGTAAATGATCCCTGGCTTTGGAGGCCAATTTAGTATCTATTAAAATTGTTTCTATCAAGAACAATTGGAAACAACCTAACTGTCCCTAGAGTGGATAGATAGGACATGGTCTATTAGATGGTGAAATATTACTCAGAGAAAAAAGTTAGAGCTATCCACATCAACATGGATTGATCTCAAAAATGTATCATAGAGTGAAAAGAGCGAGCTATAGAATTGTATGTATTTTATGAACATTTATGTGAAAAGACCCACAAAAATTAACACTATCTATTTTCAATGGCATAGCTAAACAGCCTAGTAAAGACACATATTAGATTATAGTAGAGGTTATTTCTTGGGTTTTGGTTATCTCTTGGGTTTGGGGGAAAGGATTGAAGAAATCTAGGGGACTTCATTTATATTTGTAATATTATATATTTTAGGCAAATATTTCGTATAAAATTATAATTTATTTCTAACAATTAACTAGAGAGAAACAATGTAAAGAAAGCAATTCTTGTCTTTGACTGTGGACAAAGCTGGGATTAGAACCCAGGTCTCTAATTTTTAGTGCAGTGATTTGTCTCTTGGATGTTAGATACATTTAATTTGACTTGCTCTCTGCAAAGTGAGATCTTTTCCAGTTGGCATGAAAGTTAAGGCACTTTATTTCTATCTTTGTAGGGAATAGATTTTTCTTTACTTTTTTTTTTTGTCTGAGCCACATGACATGTGGGATCTTAGTTCCCTGACTAGGGAATGAACCTGTGCCCCCTGCATTGGGAGCATAGAATCTTAACCACTAGACTACCAGGAAAGTCCTAGATTTTTCATTTAAATGAATTTTTAAAATTTGAATAGATGTCTAGAATATTTATAATTTATATGTTAAGTATTATTGTTGTTGTTTCATCGCTAAGTCATGTCTGACTCTTTGTGACCTCATGGACTATAGGCTCCTCTGTCCATGGGATTTCCCAGGCCAGAGTACTGGAGTAGGTTGCCATTTCCTTCTCCAGGGGATCTTCCCAACTCAGGGATCAAACTCATGTCTTCTCTTTTGTAGGCAGATTCTTTACCCCTGAGCTACCTGGAAAGCCCATGTGTTAAGTAGAGAGACTCATTAACCTACACTCAGTTCAGGAATAGAAGACATGCATTTTTCAAAATGGAAATGGTAACAACTTTTGGATTCTCCCATCAGAGACAAAACCTAAAGGGCTTGATAGTTTCATCAGCACCATTTCCACAATCACTAGCAGCCAAACAAATGGCCCTATTTGGAAAATTGGAATCTTTTCCTTTTTGAGTGCTAAATGGCTACTCGATGATTTATTTGGGCTGCTTCTAGAGGGCAAGAAGTCACACAAAGCTCTGAGAGATGTTTCCAGAGGTAAATAGAATGTCTAAGTGTATTTAGCAAATGATAATGCAAACCATACAAGATATATTGCATAAGGAAGCAAAATGTGCATTTGCTGTCTGAGAAGTAATTGAACATTTATAGTTTGGGAATAACTGGTTCAGAGCTGGTAGAAGTGAGAGTCTTGTTTCAGTTGATGAAAGAATCCATGTTCTTTGGAACTCAGTGGGGACTTAAAAAGAATTTACCCATCTAAGTAGTACATTTTTGAGGTTTTTAAGTCTTTATCTGAGAAGCAATTTAAGTAAGAACTGGTTAAGACTGTATCCAAAATGCAGAGAGAGAGCAAGCAAGAAAGAGTCCCTCCACCCCTCCATAGACACTTGTGTGAAAGGATGGAGAGAGGAGGGCGGGAGAAGAGCGAAGGAGGGGACAGGTGGAGTTTAAGGTCACAGTCTTGTCTTCCTTGCTCTTTAAGGTATGGGGGGCCACGAGCTTTTGTTTACATGGCATAAAAGCCTTACATGCTGCCTTTTCAAAATGGCAGATCCTTATTCCAAATGAAGGTTAGAACATTGCTGGGTAGTGTAAGAGATCAGAACTAGAAAGGGATGATTAACAAGTCCCCAGAAGCTTCTGACAGCCATTTGAGGCCCCTGAGAAGCCGTTGCTCCCTGAGGTCCCAATTCTCTCTGCAGACAATGCTAGAGCCTTCAACTCCTTCCCTCACTGCAGCTTGTAGGGTTGCCAGATAGATTCAGGATGCAAAATTTGGAACATAGTCACATGGAAAATGATTTATTGCTTATCTGAAATTCAAATTTGACTGAATGTATTTTTATTTTCTAAATCTGGCAACTTTATGTTCATGAAATATGTTTGCCCTTTTTCCTTCCCTGATTCTTTTTTAATTTTGATCAACAAAGTTCTCCATCCCCCAGAGACCCCTGACTGCTTCAGACAGGCCTGTGTCCGGTAATAATTTTCCTTCTTCAGGACCCATAGTCTAATTCTAAGGAGGGAAAGAGTGTACAGCTCCCATTTCCACCTTCCCTGAGACTTTTTCTCCCTGTGCTTGAAGATTACCCCATCATTTCAGAGAATTACTACTGCCTACCAGCCAAGAAATTCTTTCCTTCAACATCTTCACACAGTGGAGAGATTAGAATGTATCTCATCATGCAGAATATTCAAGATTAAGAAATAATTATAATCTTATCTCTAAACACTACTCTCATAGTTCAAGTCTGTAAAGAATCTGCCCACAATGCAGGAGACCCAGGTTCAATCCCTGGGTCAGGAAGATCCCCTGGAGAAGGAAAGGGCAACCCACTCCAGTATTCTTGTCTAGAGAATTCCATGGACAGAGGAGTCTGGCAGGCTGCAGTCCATGGGTTTGCAAGAGTTGGACAGGACTTAGTGACTAAACCACGAACTATAATCTTATCTCTAAACACTATAACGCCTAGAGGGGCATGCCAGAAGAGTCTGTCATTGCAAAGACCGTAACCTTACTTGTAGCCAATCACACACACACTTGAAATTCAGAAGATCAGCAAGCATTTCTTTACTTTTCCTTTTGGGTTATTCTCTCGTCCACTCATAGTTAGCCTTGGAGAAAATCTAGAGAGTTCTCTTCCACTTGCTTTGCCCTCTTTGTAGATGAACCAGGAAGGCCTGCTACCTTTTCTGCCCTAGGAGGGTGATAGAGGGCTAGCACCTCATCTATGGATGAGAATCTAAGCAGGGGTTGGCAAATTACAAATTGTAGGGCAAATTCTCCTGACTGGCTGTTTTTCTACAGCTCGTGAGTTAAGAATGTGTTTTACATTTTGCCTGAGTGCTAAGTCACTTCAGTTGTGTCCAACTGTATGCAACCCTATTGACTGTGGCCCACCAGTCTCCTCTGTCTGTGGGATTCTCCAGGTAAGAATACTGGAGTGTGTTGCCAGCCCTTGCATTTCATTATGTTTCCTGCATTGTAGATGGGTTCTTTACCCCTAGTGCCACCTGGGAAGCCCAACTTGAGTAAAATAACCAAATGAAGAATAACACTAAGTGACATGGAAATTACACAGAATTCAAATTTCAGTATTCATAGTTTTACTGGAACACTGCCTTGCTCATTCTTTTATATATTGTCTATGGCCACTTTCATGATCTAAGGGCAGAGCTGACTATTTCAACAGAGGCCATATGGCCCACAAAGCTTAAAATATTCACAATCAGGGCCTTTTTGTATAAAGTTTACTGATTGCTGATTTAAGCAATAAACTTTTCCTACTGATAGTAGCTGCCCCTGAGAGTATAACTTTCAAGTGCATCCACTGCCTAGGTTATGAGACCCCCTTCTTACATGGAATGGATCATTTAGAATACTTTTGGTTGCCAGGGACAGAATATGCTACCCAAAGTGCCCTTTTGGTTGTGTGGAAGCTAGTTGCAGTGTGGCTGCTCTAATGGTACATTTGTGTTGACTTGAAAACTTTCTTTTGGATTAGAAATGTATTAGCATTATCAAAACATTTTCAATTGATCTAGGCTTCTCTCCATCTCCTGATCTGCCTTCCAGTGGGTGAGCTTTATATCCTTTATTTCTTTTCCAGAGCTTCTCCTATTGGTAACTGAATGCCTATAGTAGTTTCAGAATTGAGAGTCTCACTTTACACTGGTTCCTAACTTTTGTCACTTCATGGCAAACAGAAAATGTTATTTGTATAGCACATTGAGATAAACTAGAGGGATTTGTGAGGGTCTATATAGGGCTTGGTGAAAAGATGTATTATATATCTTTATAATTATGATATGGAAAGGAAAATAAAAAATATTATGGAAGATGTCAAATAAAAGACTTGTATAAAAGTTTTCATTCCAGTGAAATGAAAAGGTCAGTTTTCATTCCAATGCCAAAGAATGTTCAAACTACCATACAGTTGCACTCATTTCACATGCTAGCAGGATTATGCTCAAAATCCTTCAAGCTAGGCTTTAGCAGTATGTGAACTGAGAACTTCCAGATGTACACCTGGGTTTCGAAGAGGCAGAGGAACCAGAGATCAAATTACCAACATTCATTGGGTCATGGTGAAAGCAAGGGAGTTCCAGAAAAACATCTACTTCTGCTTCATTGACTGTGCTAAAGCCTTTGATTATGTGGATCACAACAAACTGTGGAGAAATCTTAAAGAGATGGGAGTAACAGACCACCTTACTTGTCTCCTGAGAAACCCATACACAAGTCAAAACGTAACAGTTAGAACCTTACATGGAACAACTGACTGATTCAAAATTGGTAAGGGAGTATGTCAAGGATGTATATTATCATCCTGCTTATTAACTTAAATGCAGAGTACAACATGCAAAATGCTGGGCTGGATGAATCATAAGCTGGAATCAAAATTGCTGGATGAAATATCTACAACCTCAAATAGGCAGATGACATAATTCTAATGGCAGAAAGTGAAGAGGAACCAAAGAGCCTCTTGAGGAGGGTAAAAGAGGATAGTGAAAAAGCTGACTTAAAACTCAACTTAAAAAAAAAAACTAAGATCATGGCATCCAGTCCCATTACTTCATGGCAAATAGAGGGGAAAAAGTGGAACCATGACAGATTTTATTTTCTTGGACTCCAAAATCACTTCAGTCACATAATTAAAAGACATTTACTCCTTGAAAGGAAATCTGTGACAAACCTAGACAGTGTATTAAAAAGCAGAGATGTCACTTCACTGACAAAGGTTCATATATTCAAAGCTATGGTTTTCCCAGTAGGCATGTATAGATATAAGAGTTGGTTCATAAAGAAGGTGGAGTGCCAAGAAATGGATGCTTTAAACTGTGGTGCTGGAAAAGACTCTTGAGAGTCACTTGGACTGCAAAGAGATCCACCCCAGTCAACCCAAAGGAAATCAACCCTGATTATTCACTGGAAGGACTGATGCTGAAGCTCCAACACTTTGGCCATCTGATGCGAAGAGCTGACTTATTGGAAAAGACCCTGTTGCTGGGAAAGATTGAAGGCAGGAGGAGAAGAGGGTGACAGAGGATGAGATGGTTGGATGGCATCACCGACTCAATGAACATGAATTTGAACAAACTCTGGGAGATAGTGGAGGTCAAAAAGCCTGGCGTGCTACAGTCCATGGGATTGCAGAGTCAGACACAACTTAGCAACAGAACAACAACATGACTTATGTATGTATGTATGTTAATGATTGCACCAAGGATTACAATATACCTCCTTAACTTGTCACAGTCTGCCTTCAATTACTATTATTCTACTTTACATAAATGTAAGAATCATAGAATAGTCAGCTTTCATTTATCTCCCTCCCATCATTTATGTTTTTATTGTATTACATTTTTACTTCTATACCTGTTATAAACATCACAGTACATTGTTACTTTTATTTTTATATAAATGTCTTTTTTTTTAAAGCCACTTTATTGAGATATAAATTCACATACTATAACATTCACCCATATTAAGTACAGAGTTCATTGGTTTTTGGTGCATTACATTATTACTTAAAAAAAATTGTGGTAAAACATATATAACAAAATTTGCCATTTTAAGTTTTTAAATATACATTTCAGTGGCATTAATTACTTTAAAAATGTTACGCAACCACTGTCTATTTCCAAAACTATTTTGTTGTCCTGAACAGAAACTTTGTGGCTATTAAGCAGTAACTCCCTATACCCTGCTTCCCACAGCCCCTGGTAACTTCTAGTCTCTCTGTTTCTATGTATTTGCCTATTATAAGTATCTTATATAAGAGGAATTACACAATATCTGTCCTTTTGTGTCTGGCTTATCTGGCGTAGCATGTTTTGAAGATTCATCCTTGTTGTTGTATATATGAGAATTTAATTTCCTTTTAAAGCTAAGTAATACTCCACTGTGTGTGTGTGTGTGTGTGTGTGTGTGTGTGTATATATAATATTCCATTATATAACACATTTTATTTATCCATCCATCCATTGATGGATTAATTATTTTTTAAGGAAATTAAGAAACAAGAAAAATTTGCTCCTTGTATACCTTTTTTAAAAAAAATTTGTGGAACTTTATGTTTGTTTATAAAGAACTGAATTTTTATCTAATATGTTTCCTTTCATCCTGAAGAATGTCATTTTAATATTTCTAAATGCAACATGTATCTTCTGGAGACTAATTCTCTCAGACTGAATTTTTTCCTTCATTTTGGAGAAATGTTTTTGCAGTATATAGAATTCTAGGTTCACAGTTTTTTCTTTGAGGCTTTAAAGATATCATTCCATTGTCTTCTAGATTCCATTGTTTCATGATAAGTCATAGTAATCTTTATTGTTTTTCTCTTATTTGTGATACATCTTCTTTTTTCTAGCTGCTTATATTTTTTTCTTTGGTTTTTCAACAGTTTTCTGTGATATGAATAGGTATTGTTTTGTTTTTATTCTGATTGGAGTCTGTAGAATTTATTGGATCTCTGGGTTGATATGTTGGTTTTTTTTAAAAATCAGATTTGGAGAATTATATATTCATTATATTATATCATTGTATTACTCAAATATATTTCATTATATCACCCCATTTTCTTTCCTCTCTTTTCATGACTCTAATAGCAAGTATATCGGACTACTTGATATTGTCATTGAGGCTCCATTGATATTTTTCAGCTTTCCTTTTCTGTGTTTCAATTTGTAGTTTCTACTGCCTCATTTTCAAGTTCATTAATCTTTCCCTTTGTAGTGACCATCATGCTAAAAATTCACCCAGTGAATTATTCATTTTGAATACTGTGTTTTCCAGTTCTCGACTTTACATTGTTTTATCCAATAGTTTCTATTTATCTACTGAAATCATCCACAGGTTCACTTGTCATGTCAGTCTTTACCTTTAGATTCTTGAACTTATTTGTAGTGGGTGTTTTAAAGTCCTGGTTGGCTATTTTTGATATCTATGTTATCCCTGGGTCTATTTCTGTTGCCTCTGCCCCATGCACTCATGGTGAGGACACATCTATGACACAGCCACCTTTCAAAATTCTGAACAGGAATCAAAGCACAAATAAACTTTCCTGAGATCTTCATAATTTAAGTTAGATTTCATAACTCTCTGATCCCCTCTGATGCTCATGTCTAACTTTCTAGTCCTCTTTAACCCCTTTTCCAAACTTTCCTCCTTTATTTTGACTCAACTCAAAGTTTTTTTTTTCCAGTCTGGAATGAAAGACCTCAGTTTCAAATTTGTGGTACCCAGGGATCTGTGGATGTACACTTAGAGGACAATAAGGATTCTTTTTTTCTTTAAAAGGAATATGTGTTTTACATGAACTGAAGAACTTACACATTTTTTACTTTATATTCTATAATAAGACAGGGGTTATCAAACTACAGATCATGATCTAAATCTGACCTATGGCTTGTTTTTGCATGGACCACCAGCTAAGAATGGATTTTACATTTTTAAATATTGTATAAAGAATAAGAAAAAGAATATGTAGCTGAGGTTTTGTGTGGCTCTTAAATCTAAAGTATTTACATTCTGGCTTTTTATAGAAAAGTTTGTCAAGCTCTGTGTAAAAGACTGGGGGGGATAAGGAAGCCTCTCTCAAGTGGACCTGTGATTCCAAGTTTTTATTTTACCTTTTCTTGGGCTGCAAGAAGGTGAGGTGGTACCACAGCCTGTCTTTATCTTTGCAGAGCCTTCAGTTATACCCTGATGCAAAGGGTGATTGTTTGGGCCTGTGGTAACACATCCCTTACTCTGCTGACATGAGCATGGAGACATGGACATCCTCACACGGGCCAGATGCAGCTGAAGGCCCAGTGTAAGTCCTCATGAGAACATCCTTCCAGCTGATAAAAGTAGGTCAGAGCAGAGACATCTCTGAGCAGAACACAGCTGTCTTCAGGCAGAGCTCTTCTCTCTATTCTGCTGTTTGCGTGCTTTGAGGACTTACGTTAGTGAGGAAAGAGAATGTGAATATCATTTCTGTTGGGTGGTACTGTGAATCCTCTCCAGGCCTTTGCGAGGCCCCTGTGGGATGGTAGCATGCTTTATGTTAGGTGCTGGTTGTGAACAGCACCACTTATCATCTCTGTGACTTTTAGACTGTCTGCCAGCCTTCTTAGAGCAATAAGTAAGTGACTATGGGTCTCCAGAGATTGGAAGTCTTCTCTTTTTGTGTAATGGCCTGGTGAAAAGGGGCTAAAATATAGCTTTCCTCCATAATTTCTTTATCATCCTCCTGTTCCATATTTAAGTGCTATTATCAGGAAGTCATTCTTCACAGAAATAATTTGAAAGAAAGTTGCTTACAAAGGCATCAAGCAAAGGGGACAACTTTTGTAGGATCAAAATGGGAAAGTGATTGAATTCCAGGTTATTTCTCCATTCTGTCGGTAGAAACTGGGGCATATAGATTGGCAAAGCAAATAGGAAACTGCGGGTAAACATGCTGGAATGTACAGTGGGTAATGGATATTGAGGGATGATCTTGTCATGCATGCTAAACAGATACTTTTATGAGTTTAAATTTAATTAGCATTTGGAAATTAACAAGGCTAGAAAGAAGGGCAATGGGTTTTTAAGTGTTGGCGATGGATAGGTACTGTTTGGAGTGTATAGATAAATGAAGATTTAATTTGTAATACATAATGAGCCAGGTGCCTATAAAATAAGTTGTTTTTCAAGTGGTTATCACAGAATAAAACAATAGAAACATCTGAGGCTAGAGCATGACTATTATTACAGTTTTTGGTTAAAATCAGTTTTGTAGATGGGCATTCATTTGTATTGTTCAAATTGGGTGATGTAAATATTTCACTGTCTCTATTTCTTCTTGAAGGAATGGGGCATGAAGATAACTTCTGGTCTTACGTCTTTTGTACATTTACCTTAAGTAGTGTGTGTGTTGGGCTTCCCTGGTAGCTCGGCTGGTAAAGAATCCGCCTGCAATGCAGGTGACCTGGGTTCGATCCCTGGGTTGGGAAGATCCCCTGGAGGAGGGCATGGCAACCCACTCCGGGATTCTTGCCTGGAGAATCCCATGGGCTCCCTCGTGGGCTATAGTCGCAGAGTCAGACACAACTGAGCACAGCACAGTGTGTGTGTTGGGTCAGGATATGCTCCTGGAGGAGAGGGAAATGGAGTTCTGTACCGTCTCTTTTAGAATCTTTTAATGTTTAGAGCATTTGTTTTTTGATTATCTTTTTGGCAGAGGGCCTGAGAAATGAGGAGCATATAGATTCTCCATCATTGCAGGAGACGAAAAGGCAGTGCTATTTCTTGAAGATTTAGTTAAGAGTTAAGTAGCTCACGAGTTATGTGGGATACCCATGCAGACAGAGGCTCATACAAAGTGGGTGCATGGCTGTGACACGACCCTATAGAATGGAACTCACTTCAAGGTTCAAGTACCAGCCTTGCAACTAACTGTTTTTCTGCCTCTCTCTCACTTTCTTTCAAAGTCATGTCCTGTGAGCTGGGGAGGAGTCATTTTGGGCAGAAGTGGAGGACCAGGCTGCAGTGTTTTTAATTTATGCTAGAAATGAATTTGTGTTTCTGTTTTTCATTTTCTCTTCTTTCTTTCCAAGGAAATGCATTTTAGTGTGTGTATCTTGGAGCGTGTGGGCAGTCCACGCATTCTAAGGAAACCCAGGAACTCACCCAGGTCTTCAGGCTTGGGGAAAGGGACATAGAAGGTCATTTTGTGTGGCCATTCTCAGACCTGACTCTGCAACAAGGCCCTCTCTCTAGGGCCTGAAAAATTCAATTCCTAGGCCCCACTTCTGGAAATTTTGACTTAGTCATTCTGAGGACCTAGAGTTTATGGTTAAAGAAAGCACCTTGGTGGGTTTCACTGGGCAACTGGGTTTGGGAACTTTGGAACCAGTTCCTCTCCAGCCTGTGAGTGGGAGCACACTTCAATCCTCCCAGTATGTGGAGACTATAAATGTCAGATGACACATACAGTCGTAAATTTTGGCATCAGAACACTTTGCCATTTTGTGGGCCTTGTTGTCTCTCTGATCTTTTTAAAGCACAAACTCTCACCTCCCTCTGCTTCCTGCCCCTGGGAGCCTTCCACATGACCCAGGTATTGAGGGTGGGAGTCGCCGGGAGACCAAGTTTCTGGAACCGTGTTCCTGTAACATGCAGCTTATGAGAGGGAATATGAATAACATAGACCAAGCTTTGCACAGGGGCACCTTGTGAGCTTCCTGCACAGAGCCCTGTTATGCCCTAGGGAATCCGGAACTTTCTTGCCAGCAGGAGGTGATGAGGTCAGTGCGCTGAAGGTTCCACCCTGGAAAAGGCGAAGCAGGAAGGTGACTGGAAAATGCTGGTTTACAATAAAATGTGTTGGGCCATCACAGAACCCCAGAGAGAAATAAATTTAGTAACTTCGTTTTTATCATTGTTCCTAAATTTCCATAGTGGAGAATTAGGGACTAGTTTCCAAGGTGGGGATCCTTTGCAGCTTTTGTGTATTTTGGATTGGGGTCTCTGGGGGCTCAGGGCGCACTTGAGAGCAGGGCAGGGAGGAGACATCACTGCCACTCAGGAGCACCCAGAATAAGAGCTGGAAGATTTACGACGTGTCTATGTGTGGTTAAAACCAGGGCGGGGAAGTAGTCCAACTCTTCACTGACAACCCTTTGTTTTGAGATAAATTTAAACAGGGCTGTTAAGAGAGTTTCACGTTTGTGCAAGTGCCTTTCATGAACAATAGTTTCCAACCATTTAATAATGACCTTGGCACTTTGAGCAGAACAGCACAATTCTCAGTCTGTCCCCAGCTTTGCAAAGAACACTTCCTGTTCTCCTTAATCGCTTCTCCCATCTGGGAAGCACCAGGCTCTCTGGAAGACACCTGTTTTCTCGCCTGTTGTTTTCAAAGCTTGGATCCCTGGCTGGTCCTGAATAGTTGTGAGTGAGGTGATGGGGGCCGGAAGGTCAGGCTGCCTATCCCGTGAAGCAGAAAATCATGAAGTGTAGGTGAAAGATCCCCATGATCTCAGGGCCTGCTTGTGAATTCCCAAGTGAGGCTACACATGGTTCATAGAATTTTTTCTTAGTAAAGGTGACTTCTGTTCATTTTGAAGAGGAATTCATGGAGAAGGAGAAAATAAAAATTTTGAAGAAGAAAATCAGAATTAGAAGAAAAAAGAAACATATACAGAGTTGCAGGAAAAAAAAAATCTTGTTTAGTTTTTACGTCCTTAGGAGACCAGCGCCTATATTATAGAAGATTATCCTATACATCCATGAGTAGATGGCTTGGTGCTTGGTGAAGACAATGATTCTTTTTTTTTTTGACAGTGAGTCTTTTTTTTTAGCGTATAGTTCACTGGCTTTTTTTTTTCTTAATTTATTTTTAATTGGAGGATAATTGCTTTACAATGTCATGTTGGTTTTTGCCGTACTTAACAATTACACAAGGCATAATTACACAAGGGCATAACCGTGTTTTTAGTAAAGTAAAAAAACAGTCTTAATTACATAGACATGTTTTTAGTAAAGGTTCCCATGTTCGTGGGCTCTGAGAACCCAACATTATAAAGGCTGAGGTCGAGGATAGGGTGATGCAGTGTAAATTTTTTGACTTTTTCTCAGTCCTTGTGTAACAACAGGGGTTACTGAAGAAATGGCCTCAGACAACTTTCAGCAGGGGCTTACTGGCTTTAGCAATCTTTCCTGGCAGCATAATGTACTTCCCAGCATTTCCCACTGGGCAAAGGCAATTCCCATTGGGACAACTTCCCACAAGAGTCTGAGTGGCCTGTACCTCCCATTCCTCTATGAAGCCATCATGGACTTGGACACTGCAAATATCACTGCGATGTGGGCTTGCAGGGTAGTAGAGAGATTTTGCAAGAAGTATCAATACAGTGTAAAACTCAACCCCTGCCCTCAAGTATTGTACTGTCCACATGAGAATTCACCCATGGAAAAGGCTTAAGAATGTTTATTCCAGTATGTTAGAATTGATAAACTTCGGAACAAACAAGAGCAGAGTCCAGGAGTGATTAGAGTGTCACAGGGTTAATCAACAGAGATATTTTTAAAAAGAGAGCTTAAAATTCAAAACCAGGTAATAGAATAATGATAATACTAATAATGAGCAGACAACAACGTAATAAAATGCTGTGATATTTTTCCAACACTCAAAGCTCATTTAGAAGTTGACCCCGTTTGTTAGAGTACTTGTGAGACACTCATTATGCTCATGTTGTGGGCAAGGAAGTGGAGGCTCAAAAGAACTGAGCCTTTGTTTCTAGCATGTTCCATGCAGAACAATACAGAACTCTGATTGCAGGATGAAGCCTTGACCTGTCATGTCACAGGAGTCCAGGAGTTCACATCTCCCTCTGGCTTTCTTCAAGCTTTTTCTGAAGATAAGCTATTACATTAATTATGTCACTGTGTTAGTGTCTTTTTTGGAGGGAGAAGTGGTAAAAGTAATTTTTGTTGTTCAGTCACTAAGTTGTGTGTGACTCTTTTGTGACCCCATGGACTATAACCTGCCAGGTTCCTCTGTCCATGGGGTTTTTCCAGACAAGAATACTGGAGTGAGTTGCCATTTCCTTCTCCAGGGGATCTTCCCCACCCAGGGATCAAATCTGTGTCTCCTACATTAGCAGGCAGATTCTTTACCATTGAGCCACCATGGAAGCCTGTAATTTTCAGAGAGTTATAAAACAATAAGTTTAAAGTCATTTCATTTTTGCATATATACATGAAAAAATGATATATGCCAATCTGTTAGTAGTGGTTGTTTCTGATATGTATAATTATAGGTTATATTTATATTTTTTATCCTCTTGTAAATTATAGAAATGAGTATGTGTTGTTTTGTATTAAAAAAAAATCCCTAAAATAGTTATTCAAAAGAAAAGATTCCAGGGTTTAAAAAAAATTTCTAGTTTACTTTTAGGATGTTCTACCTGTTTTATTTTCATGAAATAAAATAAATTTTACTAAATACTAGAAAAGTCAATTTATAATAATCAGTTTAATTTGTAACTTTTGTATATATGCATATTGTATATATTATTGTGCTTTCTTTAATCAAGTCCTTTCTGTTAAATATCCACTTTTTCAACTAATCATTATTGTAAGAAAAGCTAGAACAAACACAATTGGCTAAAATGAATTAAAATCAAGTAGAAACATCCTACCCCCTGCCTCCCCAATATTGAAAAAATAGTAATTCTTTTCTGAAAAATTTTATTCATTTCCAACCCAGTTTTTTTTTTTTTAACAAGATTATGATCTTAACAAAGGAATGGGAAGAAAATAACCTATGTCAAGTACTGCAGCCATTCACAAAGGAGTCTTTATTGTACTTTTTGTTTTCGTATTTTAGTAGGTTTTAAAATCAGGAATGAATTATAGTTACAGAAGGAGAGACACAGTTCATTTTAGACTGATATTCTTATTTACTGTCAGGATGATCAAGCACAATGGTACATGATTTTATAGAATCTTTAAATAGCATAGATAAAGAAACACTTATATATATAGGGGGTATGCATGCATGTTCAGTCACTTCAGTCATGTCTGAGTCTTTGCGACTCTATGAACTGTAGCCTGCCAGGCTCCTCTGTCCATGGGATTTCCTAGGCAAGAATACTGGAGTGGGTTGCCATTTCCTTCTCCAGGGGATCTTCCCGACCCAGGGATCGAATCCACGTCTCTTATGTCTCCTGCGTTGGCAGGTGGGTTCTTTACCACTAGCATGTAGGGGGTAGGGTGAGGTAATAACTTATTGTTTATCTACCTGAACATCCCTGGAAAGGGTTGCAGTGTTTCTTGCTGAGCGCTCCTGTAGAACAATGGAACAGTTGCATTCTCATCATAAGGATTATGAGAACCAAATGCCCAAGGATAGTGACATTTTTTATTCAGAAAATATTGTATTTCCAGCACCTTGCTAAGGAAGTGGAGGTGAGGAGGGCTTCAGAGATGAATAAAAAACCACCTCATATTGCCACCTCTCACAAGATATAGCATCTCCTAGATGTCCTCTAGGTTCCTGCAGAGCTTTAGAAATTCCTCTGTATAGCACTTAATTGCAATGATTTGTTCAGGGTTTCATCCCATCTGGTGGATGGTGAAGTTCCCTAAGGGAGTCCCTAGAAAATGTTTCTTTTTTATTAAGAATGAATGGATAAATGAATGAATGAGCTATGTCATGAAGAGTGGAATGACTCTGTTGTATAATGAGTGGAGAACAAGGAAGGGAAAGGTCAAGGGAAATGGTTTCACGGAGATGAAATGATGGTTCTATGACTCTATGAGATGTTTGCTACATCTGTCCTGTACTTAGAGTCTGTCCCTGAGATAACCACCCTGCTTGTCCCGTGCTCTCAGCAGGAAGGCTGCATCTAAGATTTGGTGGAAATCTTCAGTGCAAGTCCTACACAGAGGTTGGAGTCATTTTTAAAGAAAGGATATCCTGAAAAGTTGAAAATGTAATGAATAGGTAACTGGGAAAGTTGAACTGGTGACAGATAAGCTGCTAGATCTCTATCTCCTGATCTAATATTAAAATATAAGTCTTCATTAACCCTATTCCTCCAAGACTTGACTCCTTCCCCCTTTTCTTCCAGAAAACAAACTGGCATTTCTTGTTTCCTTCACAAAACAAATGCAAAAATTGTTTAAGGAACCAAAATGGATCATTTATATCATAGACTCTGGTTACAGAGTTGGCAGGTGTGCCTTGATCCCTGTCCCCTCCTTTTTCTACGATAGTGGAAATCTAGATTTTTGGCTTGAAACATGGACTATCACCACCCCCTCCCCAAGACTATACCTCTTAGCTTTACTTACAGGTATGGAACTCATACTAGCTGAGTTCTGGCTGGTGGATGTTAGAAGAAGTGGTGAGTACAGTTTAAGGGACTGCATGCTTATCTTCCTGTTGGCAGCCTTTTTGGGCCGTGAAGGCACCTTGAGAATGGGAGCCACCTGCAGTGGAAAAGCAAGATAAGAGAAACCTGAATGTGAAGAAACCCTGAACGTGAAGGAGGTTTCTGAACGTGAAAAAGCCCTATTCCAGCCCCTGACTAACCAACCTCTATAGCTTTTGAAAGAGAGAGAAACTAAGTTAAGCTATAGTTGTTTTGGATTATTCTGTTATAGCGGAACCTAATTCTGACTAATGCAGAACTGTGAGCTGAGGGGATTATTTTGCTGATTTACTTCAACTCTGTCTCTGAGGACTTAGCACATATGTTCCCTAAGCCCAGCACTTTTCCTGGGAGCTCAACTGATAATGTAGTGAGAACTGGAGGCCAGAGGTCTGACCAGAAGTGTATAGCTCAGATTATAGTGAGGTCTTGGTCAGGGAGGAACATAGCACTGGGGAAAGAGTGTGGGCTTGGGGTCAGAAAGACTTGAGTTAAAACCCTGAATCTATCATTTACTCTCTGTGTGATTTGACCTTCAGTTTCTGTGGTTGTCAGGATTAATCAGATGTACTGAGAATAAATAAGTAACTGATACTTAATAGGCTCTAAAAATGTAACTATTATTATTAAAATACATTAAGTATTAATAGGACTTTACATATACAAGGCTCGTAAAACTCTTGCTTTTATAACTAATGGCAAGGCATTGATTCATGCTATCTAAATGAACTCTCATAGGTAGAGAAATATAAGAGCTGTAAACAAAATCTCCTAGTGGAAAAATTTTAGATATATGACATTTTTGCTCAACACTAGGTATAAAGGGATGACTTCTCCTGTGTATGAGAACAAAAACAAATATCATTGAATAAGACTTTGAATAACTGCTTTGGATCTGGATTCCTAGTCTCAGAAAACAGAATCACAGAGGCTAATTTTAGTAGAAAGGAACTTGTTACAGCAGTGGCTCCTGGGGTTTCTGGGAAGACTAGAGAACTGAGGTTGGAAGATAACCAGCCAGGAGGAGCAGTCTGGAGAAGCTCCAGCCACAGCAGGTGAGGGGCCTTGTGAAGACCCACTGGAGCCCCTGTCCACTGCTTGGCACCTGTGAACTGGGGAGGGGACAGTGGAACCTCAGCCATAACCACCACAGAAGAACAGAGCCTCAGCAGACACAAGGCCTGTCTTCTTGGATCACCACCACCCATATAGCCCCCTTAGGCCCTTAGAGTCTACAGGATGCTTGGGAGAGCCTAGATCACACATAACATGCTAGGTGCTCAGGAGGGAGATGTTAACTTTGAGGCTTTTTAGACCATAGGCCTGGATGGTGTCATAGCCTGTGCTGCCCCAGAAAGCAGGGCCTAGATGAGGGCTTGGATGTGGGAAGTTTATTTTGGAAAGGGATCATGGGGAATAGAAATGGGGGATTTAGAAGAGATTTAGTTCAGAGATGATGACATAAGTTGACTGATTTATTTATTTTTCAAGTAAAATAGTTAAGCAAAGTAATACATGTTCCCAAACTGGCCACCCAAAAATAACCAGGGTTAACATCGGTGAACGTCATTCCAGGCCTCTGTTTGTGCTGGTAAAACAATGGGTGGATAGGCGTACTTTTGCTTGAATGCATCACATTTATTTTTCCCATTGAACTTAACATTGTTTGATTCTTTTTTTGGGGGGGCCTATAATTGCTTTACGACATTGAGTTGGCTTCTGCTGTACAATGAAGTGAGTCAGCTGTGTGTATACATAACATCCCCTCCCTCTGGGACTTCCACCCCATAAGTCACCCCAGAGCATCGAGCTGAGCTCCCTGTGCTATACTTCAGGTTCCCACTAGTTATCTATCTTACACATGCTAGTATATTTCAGTTCAGTTCACTTCAGTTGCTCAGTCGTGTCTGACTCTTTGCGACCCCATGAATCGCAGCACGCCAGGCCTCCCTGTTCATCACCAACTACCAGAGTTCATTCAGATCCATGTCCACTGAGTCAGTGATGCTATCCAACCATCTCATCCTCTGTCGTCCCCTTCTCCTCCTGCCCCCAATCCCTCCCAGCATCAGAGTCTTTTCCAATGAGTCAACTCTTTGCATGAGTATTCATGCCATAAATTTAAATCAACAAGTCCAACTCTTCTCATCATCAATAAAAATACAGATTCACAAGCTGTATACAATTCAGTATTGAAATAAATTCACAGGAATGGTGAGGATTCACTGTAAAAGTCTTATGTGCCACAGGTTGGAGATAAAACTGATGCAGTTAGGGGGCAATTGAAGTAGTGTTATGAGAGACTATAGGACCTGAGAAAGAACCAGTGACTGTGAGATGAGAAGCGAAAGCGTGCGGCATGTGATATCTAACTGATAGGACTTGATGGCCAATGGCTTATAGAAAGGGAGGACAGTTTAAGATGGTAGCCTTGGTGATTGGAGATTGGTAATGTCCTCCACTGAGATCAAGAATCCTGGAGAAGGGATAGGTTCGGGTTGGGGATGGACGGGTGGTGGTTCATTTTGCATATGCCGAGCTGGGGGTGGGGGGCTGAGGCAATGTATATGGTATGTGGGTCTGGAGTCAGGAGAGAGGGTGTGGCTAGGGTTATGGATTTAATAACCTTAAGCGTTTAGGGGAAGATAAGAGAAAAGGAACTTGCAGAGGAGACAGAGAAGCCCCATATACTCCTGTCAGATCAGACAGGTTTGTCGTTTTCTCCTGTGTTTCTTGCAATAGGTCTTAGACATGCAACCTCCTTCCTTTCCTGGGTGCTGGCATGGCCAATTCTGACTCCCCAGAGGTTCTGTCCCCAGAGGGAGGTGATGTCCCCAGCTTCTTCTAATTCCTCTTCAGATTCCTGAAGACAACCAACTAGCTCCTCTTAGTTATCTGTCCATTTATTTTTGAAATACATTTTACTCCTAATCACTACTGCTTAATATAATAGGAACAATACAATTTACAAACCCATAAGATTTAGAGAATCTTAAAAAATTCATATGGTTTTGATTCCCAATCTGTGTTCCTAACTCCCTTGCTGAGATAGTAACTGGAATTCCCTTTGGTCCCTGCTTTCTGCTTTCATCCCTAAAAAATGAGAGTATTAACCCTTCTCTCTCCTTCTGAGTCACTCTTCTCTGGGGAAGGACTCCATCATGACCTGCTTTCTGGCAAAGGCTCAGGATGCAAGCTGGACAGAAAGATATGTGTGTTTCTTATTCCCACCTGGGCAATTTTAGGTTCAAGAACCTCCAGGCCATTTATATCGTCTTGGCTTCTGTAGGAATAGGACTCTCTGAGTGGTCTTGCCCAAGACAAAAATCAAAGGGCCTTCAGGAAAAGAGGTAATTGTTAGCTGTTCAAGTGCTATGTGGGGGTTGATGAAGGTGAGGACTGGCAAGAGGCCATTAAAACTGGCAGCCATGCAGTGACTGAGGATTTCTATAGTGATGGGGTTTGACATCTGATCCAGCAGGTACATTTAGGTAAGTTCATACTTGTTAGAATAGACTAAATCTTTGAAAAGCAGTCTGTGCCCAAGATCCTATTGATGATAAGCCTCTAGTAATAAAATATCTCAGGAATTCCATGTCATTCCAGTGGTTAGGACTCAACGCTTTCACTGCTAAGGGCCTGGGTTTGATCCCTGGTCAGGGAACAGAGATCCTGAAAGCCATGTCATGTGGGGTAGCCAAAAACAAAACAAACGAGCAAAAAAACACCCTCAATGTCCACTAGCAAAAAGCATTGTGTATGTGTGTGTTGCTGTGTGTAAGAATAGGAACAGATCCGAACTAGATCACCATTCTGTAATCACCAGGGGCAAAAGGGAATCTGTGAGATCTCAGAGGAAATATTTAGAGAATGTCTGAAGCACAAACATGTGTGTATTGAAATGGTGATATAACTTGTGCTGGCATATTTAGAAGCAAAGGGGTTTTCTTCTTTAGCAAGTGATTGCTATATGTGTGATGATGCCCCTCTTTACCATTTTAAGTTTCAGTTTTTATAAGGTTACCATCATTGTGCAAATTGCCTGCTGAACAAATCATAATGTATACCAAATTTCACCTAAATCTACCTTCCAAATCTCTGACAAGTGGTCATTGGTGTATTATGTACCTCACTGAATGAACACTGCAGGCTTTTTTTTTTTTTTTCAAGAAAAATTTTGATTTGTTCAAATGTTCAAAAGAAAGTGGTAAAGCCCTTTAAATAAATAGTTTAAAAGCAGTTGGATATATACTGGAGAAACTTTAAGCAGTGCAGTGGAAAATCATCTTAATATGAAAGGCAAGGAGATGTGCTGGGAGGTGAGGAGGAGCGAGACACAGAGGGAGAATTATAATTCCTAGGGGCACTCATACTGTGTGCCTATCCTGGCATCTAGGGAGGCTCTCTCTTTGCATCTTTCCAATGATGGCATTCTCTCCACTATTCCAGGTGAAATCATTCTAAACACTACCCTGCCTTCCTGCCTCCTGTCCTTCATTTACACTCTTCCCTGTGGAGGAATAAGAAATCAAGAGGAAGAAAATGGTCAGGTCTGGAAGCTTAGGAGAAGGCCAGTAAAACCCCAAAGAATTAAACATGGTGTCTTAAAGCAGATGTTAGATTAGGAAATACTTAGGGTAAAGAAGCATTAAGAGACAATTATTACCTTCTCTCCATAAGTTGTAAATGACTATTTATGGGATTTCGCACTACTCTGAAGCCCTAATCTGCAGAGCAAGCTGAGCCTGACAGAAGAGGCAGAGTATGTATAGATCTGAGTCTTTGGTACCCAAAATGTAAGTTTGTAAATAGTCCTCAAAAGAGAAAGTTGTAAGATTAGTAATTGACTTTGATTTCCCTTTGCTATCCTCCCTCCTTTCCTTCCTTCCATCTTTCCCTTCTTTTGTGTGTGTGTGTGTGTGTGTGTGTGTGTGTGTGTGTTAGTCATTCAGTCGTGTCGGAATGTTTGTGAACCCATGGTCTGTCAGGCTCCTCTGTCTATGGAATCCTCCAGGCAAGAATACTGGAGAAGGTGGCCATTCCCTTCTCCAGAGAATCTTCCTGACCCAGGGATTGAATCTGGGTCCTCCAATGTTGTGGGCAGATTCTCTACCACCTGAGCCACCAGGGAAGCCCTTTCCCTCCTCTCATTAGGTATTCATTGCACATTTACTGGATGTCAGGCCACCTTCTTGGCACTGAGAGCATAGAGATGGTCGTTTGAGGCCCCACAATTACCCCCACAGCCTGCTATTAATTGTAACAGCATAGAGAGAAGCACAGATTGTTATAGTGACTCAGAGGAGGGTCATCTAATTCAGAAATGAATGATGCAAGGCATGACTCAAGGTGGGATCTGGGTTACGAGTAGTTGTAGGAGTGATGAAGAATAGGTAATGTGATATTTAGGGGCTAGAAATGGATAAGGGGGATAAAGGATAAGAAAGAGTTTGGGATGGTTCCCAGGTTCCTCTGGATAGATGAACACAATGGGAGAAATAGTTTGAAGAGAAAAAATATTTAATTTAGTGTCAGGGATATTGAGTTCAGGACATAGTGACATTTCAGTGCCTATTAAATATTTTATATTATAGTTTGAATACAGTCTAGTACAGGTGAATGTCTGATCTAAATCATGTTTCTGGGAGCTTCCCTGGTGGTCTGGGGGTTAAGAATCTGCCTTGCAATTTAATGCACACTGGTTCAGTCCCTGATCTGGGAAGATCCCACATGCCAAGGGGCAACTAAGCCTCTGCGCCACAACTGCTGAGCCCACATACCTAGAGTCTGTGCTCCATAATTAGGGAAGCCACCACAGTGCGAAGCCAATGCATCTCAACTAGGGAGTAGCTAACATGCAGCAAGGAAATAAATAAGTAATAAACAAAAGTCTTTGGACATGTACTATAAAATTTATTATCATGAAAAAATATTTGGAGACAGAATAAGCCTCTCTGTCCCCTTTACCCTTTTTATCCCTTCCAATCCTCTCCCAGATGGAGAGAGAATCTTAAAGCATGACAAAGCATCAAACTGTGCTATGAGAGGTGGTCATTATTAGAGATAGGTTAGTGGGAACCCTATGGAAGGCTCTGAAAACCCAGACCTGCTCCTATGAAAGGTTGTAGGGAGGTGCCCACTTTGGAGAGAGGCAGCAACAGTCCAGGCCATGTAGAGGTGATGCTAGCAGAGTGGAGCTGGGACCCTGACAGAGGACAGAGGAGTAGAGGACTGGAGATCAGGCAAAAAATACATCCTCTGTGTTCAGAGAAAAACATCCAAGATAGACTTGCCTACCAACTGGAAGGCAAGCTGAAGAGAAAAGAGATGTATTATCTTCTAGACTCTGTGATCAACTAGTAGATGGCCTTATTTCTGGCATTGCGATAGTCTTTTTATCTAACCAGATGTTTTAGAGCTTAAGGAAAGATAATTCTAATAATACTAAGAGAATCATTTATTAGTGCATTTCCAAGCACTATGCTAATTGTTTTATATGCATTATCACCTTTGATCCTCACAAAACTTTATGGCAAAGGTGGTGTTACTCCCATTTTACAAATGAGGAACCTGAGGCTTAGAGAGTAGTTTGGAGGAGGGAAAATGACCAGTGAGTGATGGAACTAGGAATTTAAATGCATAGTTCACATCTTTAGCCACAATGCTCTACTGGAGGTCCTCATGATAGAGGTGGCCCAGGGAGAGCAGGTGAAGGAACTAGAGCAGAAGTTTGAACAAAGGGGCTTGGAAATGGTGGTCTTCAAAAGGTGAGTGGGAAAATAGAGTCCCCAGAGGAAATTGAGGTATGGCCACAGAAGGAAAAGAAAAGTCAGAAAGGAGAATTGTCATGGCACCCAAAAGAATGGATTTTTTATTAAGGAGGGAAAAGTTGGTATCCAATACTGCAGAGAGGTCAAGCAAGGCAAACACAGAAATGTCTCCATTGAAGTTGAGAATCTGATGGTCATTGGCAGTGGTGATCTTAGCCAAAGCCAGGTTGGGGCAGGTAAGGAGAGATTGCAAAGAGAGCAGATAGAACCAGAAAGAGCTGATGATTCCTTGTGGAGTTTGGCTATGAAGTGGAGGAAGGAAAGGACAGGGAAATGTGAAGTGAGAGTATTTATTGTTTTTTAGAATGAAGATGAAGAGACTTGTGATTTTATTATTTACAGGCTGATTGAGTAAATCCAAATCGGGAAAGGCTGTATATTGTCACCCTGCTTATTTAACTTATATGCAGAGTACATCATGCGAAATGCTAGATGAAGCACAAGCTGGAATTGAGATTGCTGGGAGAAATATCAATAACCTCAGATATGCAGATGACACTACCTTATGGCAGAAAGCAAAGAACTAGAGAGCCTCTTGAGGAAAGTGAAAGAGGAGAGTGAAAAAGTTGGCTTAAAGCTCAACATTCAGAAAACTAAGATCATGGCATCTGGTCCCATCACTTCATGGCAAATAGATGAGGAAACAGTGGAAACAGTGAGAAATTTTATTTTCTTGGGCTCCAAAGTCACTGCAGATGGTGACTGCAGCCATGAAATTAAAAGACAGTTGCTCCTTAGAAGAAAAGCTGCGACCAACATAGACAGCATATTAAAAAGCAGAGACATTATTTGCCAATAAAGGTCTGTCTAGTCAAAGCTATGGTTTTTCCAGTAGTCATGTATGGATGTGAGAGTTGGACTATAAAGAAAGCTGAGCACCAAAGAATTGATGTTTCTGAACTGTGGTGTTGGATAAGACACTTGAGAGTTTTTGGACTGCAAGGAGATCCAACTAGTCCATCCTAAAGGAGATCAGTCCTGAATATTCATTGGAAGGACTGATGCTGAAGCTGAAACTCCAATACTTTGGCCATCTGATGTGAAGAACCGACTCATTGGAAAAGACCCTGATGCTGGGAAAGATATAAGGTGGGAGGAGAACGGGACAACAGAGGATGAGATGGTTGGATGATATCACTGATGCAATGGACATGAGTTTACGTAGGCTCTGGGAGTTGGTGATGGGCAGGGAAGCCTGGTGTGCTGCAGTCCATGGGGTCGCAAAGAGTTGGACGCAACTGAGTGACCGAGCTGAACTGAGTAAAGAAGAGGTTGATGTCATAGGATAGAGATAGAATGATGGGGGTAGAAGGAGAGAGAGAGAGGCAGAGGGCGGGGGGGAGAGAGAGAGAGAGAGCTCGCTCAAGAACACAGATTGTAAGTCCCAGAGCACAGAAGGATTAGCTTCAAATAAAGACAGGATTCCTCCATTGCTGAAACAGAAGGATGAAGGCAAGTTCTCAGATGGTCGAGGAGGAATGTGAGGCTTCATTCCTTCTGGTGTCTTCTAGTTGCTCTGTAGAAAAGGAGGTAAGGCCATCTGTTGAAAGTGAGGGTATAGGAGGTGGGGTTGGAGTAGGCTGAAGAAAAGGTGAAAGTTTGTTAGATAAAGACGGAGATCATGGATTTTAGTAGCAGCTCAGATGTGGGATTCATCTCTTGTCATTAGAGAAGGGTTGTTTCAAATTTTTACTGTCATAAACAGAACAGAGAAGGAATGCTTCACTAAGAATGAACTTGAACTTTTTTAAGGTAAAAGAAACCCCTTCAATAATTCTCAAGAAAGAGATCCATGGAGAGTTGCTTCCAAGTTAGTAATACATCAAAAATTTCTAACTGGTGTCAGTATTTTCTAATCAAATTTTATATCAACTAAATTCTTTCACAATGATTAATTTCCCTTTTAGCCAAAGTACTTTTGACTAAGCTACTTTCTACCAAATAGACTTTTGGTTAAGCCATTCACAGTTGGGTTTTATAGGACAGATGCAAAGCCTGGACAAGTAAACAAGAGAGCTTCTGGCTGAGCATACATCTCTCTATCAGATTTCATTTTTCAAGCCATAACATTTTTTTTGATGTGAGACAGAGACTTTTGAACCCTGAATATTCATTGGAAGGAGTGATACTGAAACTGAAGCTCCAATATTTTGGTCTCCTGATGTGAACAGCCAAATCATTGGAAAGACCCTGATGGTGGGAAAGATTGAAGACAGGAGGAGAAGGGGATAACAGAGGATGAGATGGTTGGATGGCATCACCAACTCAATGGACATGAGTTTGAGCAGGCTCTGGGAGATGGTCAAGGACAGGGAGGCCTGGTGTGCTGCAGTCCGTGGGGTTGCAAAGAGTAGGACATGACTGAGTGACTGAACAAGAAGACTTTTGATAGTTGGAAAGCTCAAGGTAGCTCTTTAGGTAACCATTTCTTATTTAGAAGCAGAAGTGCCCATTTACCCATTCAAATAGCTCAGAGTCACCAGCATCACACAATTATTGATTGTTCTGATTTCTAGAAATCTCTCAGAGCTACCAAACTCAGTATGAGAAATACTATTGTAAATAACTTACCAACATCATAAAAAAAAATGAGAGGGAACAAAAGCATAATCACAAGTGATACTAAAGCACAAAATTTTATTTATTTATTCTCTTTTTAAAAAATTTTATTTTAATTGGAGGCTAATTACTTTACAATATTGTGGTGGTTTTTGCCATACATTCACATGAATCAGCCATGGGTGTACATGTGTTCCCCATCCTGACTCTCCCTCCCACCTCCCTCCCCATCCCAACCCTCAGGATCATCCCAGTGCACCGGCCCTGAGCACCCTGTCTCATGCATTGAACCTGGGCTGGTGATCTATTTGGCATATGATAATATACATGTTTCAATGCTATTCTTTCAAATCATCTCACCCTTGCCTTCTCCCACAGAGTCCAAAAGTCTGTTCTTTACATCTGTATCTCTTTTGCTGTCTCACATACAAGGTCATTGTTAACCATCTTTCTAAATTCCATATATATGCGTTAATATACTGTATTGGTATTTTTCTTTCTGACTTACTTCGCTCTGTGTCATAGGCTCCAGTTTCATCCACCTCATTAGAACTGATTTGAATGCATTCGTTTTAATAGCTGAGTCATATTCCATTGTGTTTATGTACCACAGCTTTCTTATCCATTCGTCTGCTGATGGACATTTAGGTTGCTTCCATGTCCTGGCTATTATAAACAGTGCTGCGATGAACGTTGGGATGCATATGTTTCTTTCAATTCCAGTTTCCTCAGTGTGTATGCCCAGCAGAGGGATTGCTGGGTCATAAGGCAGTTCTATTTCCAGTTTTTAAAGGAATCTCCACACTGTTCTCCATAGTGGCTGTACTAGTTTGCATTCCCACCAACAGTGTAAGAGGGTTCCTTTTTCTCTATACCCTCTCCAGCATTTATTGTAAAACACATAATTTTAATAAACATCATGAACTTCCAAAGTAGCAGTTGTTCAAGTAAGAGTCCACATTAAAACAAAATTTTTTTTAATTTTAAAAAGGAAGATGGATAATAGTCAAGTAACAATCGTATAAAATTTTCTGTTCTTTAAAAATTTGTTATATGAGCCTGGTTAGTTTAGAATTGATTTCCTTTCACTCCTCCCACTCCAAAATAGCAGAAAAATTATAAGAAACAGAAACAAGATACAAATTCATAACCCATGCATAAAGGGGCAAAAAAAAGAGTTAAGCCCTAGTTCACATTGCAATCCAGGATGGTGGATAAAGTCCAGAATTAAGTACAAGATCTTGAGGAAGTCTCTCTCCCACCAAGAAGCAACACTTGGCTCTTGTTGTCAACTTCTACTCCAGTTCAGACCAAGTGTCCCTCCCCGTAGTCATCTAGTTTTGATCTGAACTAAACCCAATAACAGAAGCAGAAGATATTAAAAGAGAGGTGGCAAGAATACACAGAAGAACTGTACAAAAAAGATCTTCACGACCCAGATAATCATGATGGTGTGTTCACTCACCTAGAGCCAGACATCCTGAAATGTGAAGTCAAGTAGGCCTTAGCAAGCATCATTATGAGCAAAGCTAGTGGAGGTGATTGAATTCCAGTTGAGCTATTTCAAATCCTAAAAGATGATGCTGTGAAAGTGCTGCCTTTAATATGCCAGCAAATTTGGAAAACTCAGCAGTGGCCATGGACTGGAAAAGGTCAGTTTTCATTCCAATCCCAAAGAAAGGCAATGCCAAAGAATGCTCAACCTACTGCACAATTGCACTCATCTCATACTCTAGGAAAGTAATGCTCAAAATTCTCCAAGCCAGGTTTTAGCAATACATGAACCATGAACTTCCAGATGTTCAAGCTGTTTTAGAAAAGGCAGAGGAACCAGAGATCAAATTGCCAACATCCATTGACTCATTGAAAAAGCAAGAGAGTTCCAGAAAAACATCTATTTCTGCTTTATTGATTACACCAAAGCCTTTGACTGTGTAGATCATAACAAACTGTGGAAATTCTGAAAGAGATGGGAATACCAGACCACCTGACCTCCCTCCTGAGAAATCTGTATGCAGGTCAAGAAGCAACAGTTAGAACTGGACATGGAACAACAGATCCAAATCCAAATCAGAACAACAAATCAGGAAAGGAGTACATCAAGGCTGTATATTGTCACCCTGCTTATTTAACTTCTATGCAGAGTACATCATGAGAAATACTGGGCTGGAAGAAGCACAAGCTGGAATCAAGATTCCGGGAGAAATATCAATAACCTCAGTTATGCAGATGATACCACTCTTACGGCAGAACGCAAATAAGAACTAAAGAGCCTCTGATGAAAGTGAAAGAGGAGATTGCAAAAGTTGGCTTAAAATTCAACATTCAGGAAACTAAGAATATGGCATCTGGTCCCACTACTTCGTGGCAAATAGATGGGGAAACAGTGGAAATAGTGTCAGACTTTATTTTTTTGGGCTCCAAAGTCACCGCAGATGGTGACTGCAGCCATGAAATTAAAAGAGGCTTACTCCTTGGAAGGAAAGTTAATGACCAACCTAGTTCAGTTCAGTTCAGTCGCTCAGTCGTGTCTGATTCTTTGCGACCCCATGAACTGCAGCACGTCAGGCCTCCCTGTCCATCACCAACTCCTGGAGTCCACCCAAACCCATGTCCATTGAGTTGGTGATGCCATCTAACCATCATATCCTCTGTTGTCCCCTTCTCCTCCTGCCCTCAATCTTTCCCAGCATCAGGGTCTTTTCAAATGAGTCAGTTCTTCACATCAGGTGGCCAAAATATTGGAGTTTCAGCTTTAACATCAGTCCTTCCAATGAACACCCAGGACTGATCTCCTTTAGGTGGACCAACCTAGACAGCATATTAAAAAACAGAGACATTATTTTGCCAACAAAGGTCCATCTAGTCAAGGCTATGGTTTTTCCAGTAGTCATGTATGGATGTGAGAGTTGAATTATAAAGAAAGCTGAGCACTGAAGAATTGATGCTTTTGAACTGTGGTGTTGGAGAAGACTCTTGAGAGTCCCTTGGACTGCAAGGAGATCTGACCAGTCCATCCTAAAGGAAATCAGTCCTGAATATTCAATGGAAGGACTGATGCTGAAGCTGAAGCTCCAATACTTTGGCCACCTGATGCGAAGAGCTGACTCATTTGAAAAGAACCCAGATGCTGGGAAAGATTGAAGGCAGGAGGAGAAAGGGACGACAGAGGATGAGATGGTTGGATGGCATCACTGACTCAATGGACATGAGTTTGGGTAAACTCCGGGAGTTTGTGATGGACCGGGAAGCCTGGCGTGCTGCAGTACATGGTGTCTCAAAGAGTCAGACATGACTGAGCAACTGAACTGAACTGAAACTTCCCAAAATTAAAAAGAAAACAAAACCTTTCTCTACTTGTCCTCTGCCTCTTGAGGTTTTTGAGTTATCTATGGATCTGTTTTTCTCAAATTCAAAGTCATTTGTCCTTTGTTGGAGAGATCCAGAAGCCACCCTATTTACCCAGTCACAACACTGCCCATGCAGGAAGATGTCTAGAATTACCCAAACATGCAGCATGCTGTGATGGGCCTGTGGGAACCAAGGCTGGGGTGTAGGGACTCCAGAATGATGGGAACCAAGAAAGAAAACCAAGAACGGCTTTCTGTTCTTCCACAACCCTGAAGTCTTGCTGGTTCACACATTCATATTCTTCCAAGGGCTTCCCTGATGACTCAGCAGGTAAAGAATCTATCTGCAATGCAGGAGACATGGGTTCAATCCTTAGGTCAGTAAGATCCTCTGGAGGCAGAAATGGCAACCCACTCCAGTATTCTTGCCTGAGAAATCCCATGGACAGAGGAGCCTGGTGGGCTACAGTACAAAGGGTCACACAGAGTCCGACATGACTGAATAACTAAGCATGTGCATATCCTTCAAAAAGCTTCCTTTATCACTTGAAAGCAGGACATACACTTTCCACCGCTGCTTAAGATTTATGTAAAGATTTTATGATGGAAATTTCTTCTCTATGCTTGTACGCATTCTTTTATTTAAAGGACATATTCTAAACATTTAGAAATTGTTTTGTTTCAAAATCAAAGAATGTGTGACAATTATAACTTTTATGCCCATGTTTAATACCTGAAGGAAGAGTCCAGATAAATTTCTTTAACAACAGTTTTTATTTAAACTTATTACTCTGACCTGATCAGCTCCTACTTGCTTCTTGGCAACTTCTGTCTCTAAGTCCTATCCAGAAATTCCTATTTGAAGGTCACACCTTTTTGAGGGGGTAAATTTTCAATGATGTTTCATTTGCTATAGTTCATGACCACAGACTTTCCCTCTAATATTTGCTATTCTTTGAGTAACTGTGCCAATGAAGTATCACTATAGTATACAGAATACCATGAGATTATATGTATTGGACTCTACTGATCACAGGGCTCTCTAGTGATAAAGCTAACTAGTCAGTGGGCCTCAGCTCAACCTTGTACTTCATGAATTCAAGGAAGCATTTGAAATATGTTTCTCCCCAGCAAAGGTATGAAGTCAGAGTGAGATTGATTTTACATTGTCTACCTTAATTTTTTCTCCATTGAGTGTAAATTGGCCATCAATCTCAAGTGACAATTTTCTTATAAAAAATTCTGCAAAGTAATTTGAGAGTCTTCATAGTGGTTCCTCATTATTTAATCAATATTTGACAGAGTTATAGGACAAACTCAATATTCAACAAGTACCAAAAATTATTATATGCCAGGAACTAAACTAGTCTTTGAGACAGAGACAAACAAGATAAGATTCTTGCCCATGAGGAGCTAATAGTTCATTGGGGAAGACAAATATGTTTTAAGTCTGAAGAGTCCCTCAAGGGTTCACAATGGGGATGATATTGTAGTAGATTAGGCATGGAAGCATGACTAGGACTTTGTTGGGCAATATGGAAAATTGTGTTTGAATATTGGTAAGACCTGTTCATTTAATAATCAACTTGTAATAATCAGCTTGTAATATTCCAAGCTAATTGGTTAAAATACGAAGTGTTAAATGGGTAGAGCCAGATTAGAGTACACATGGACACATTAGGTTGTCTTAATAAATCCTCATTCTCTGGTTAGTGATATGCCCCTTTTCCTAACACGTGGGTCTTGGCGGCAGCCATATTTTGCCCTGCAGCTCTGGACACTGTTGATTGAACCAGAGTAGGCATGTGATCAAGCTGGGGAAGTCAGAGTGTTTCCCTGGCTCTGGCCATACAGATTGGTTTAGGAATGAACATCAGACCCAAGCTCACAGAGTCCCACCACAGAGAATTAGGTTTGAGGAGAGAAATAATTGAACTCAAAGTGGATCACTGACATAAACCTCCAGAAGAAAACATCAGAAAGAATAAGACCTTGAATTAGATGAATATGTCTTTGCTAGGACTCAGTAAGTAGAACAATAAGAAAAAATTCATAACTTGGACTTTATGTAAAAAAGTAATTTTTGAAATATGCTGTTAAGAAAGTCAAAAGACAAGCCACAGACTAGGAAAAAATGTTTTAGCAAAACACATATCTGATAAAGGACTCATATCTAGAACATATAAAAACTCTTACAACTCAGACCAGCAACCCTCTAAAAATTGACAAAAGAGTTATTAAACGCTTCACCAAAGGAGAGATATAGATGGCAAATAAACAATGAGAAGATGCTAAACATTATTATTTTTCAGGAAAATACCAATTAAAACCACAATGAAATACATGGCATATCTATTAAAATGAAAGACTGACCATGCCAAGGGTTTGCAAGGATGTGAAGCAGCAGGAATGCTCACATATTGTTGTGTGAAATGCAGAATGGTACAGCTACTTTGGAAAGTAGTTTGAGACTTTCCTTTAAAGTGTAACATACACTTAAAATATGACCCAGCAATCCCATTCCTGAGTATCTCCCAAAGAGAAATGAAAACATAAACATATGTCCACAGAAAGACTTGTATGTGAGTGTTCACAGCAGCCTTATTCATAACAGCTCCCAATTGGAAACAACCCAAATGTCATTAACAACGGATAAATTGTGGTATACTTATGTAATATAATACTGCTGAGTAACAAAAGGAACTAACCACCAATACTCATAATAAAAAAGTATCTCAAAAACATTATGCTGAGTGAAAAAAAAGTCATATACTACGTGACTGTATTTATAGAAAATTCTAGAGAAGTCAAAATATTAGAAAAACAGATCAGTGCTTTCTAGGGCTGAAAATGGGGGAAGGAACTAATGAAAATAGCACAAAAAAACATTATTGGAGTGATGGATATATTCTATATTTTAATTGTGGTAGTGGTTGCATAATTCTATGCATTTGTCAAAACTCATGAATTCTGTGGGCTTCCCAGGTGGCTCAGTGGTAAAAGAATCCAGCTGCCAATGCAGGAGATGCAGGTTTGATCTCTGGGTCCGAAAGATCCCCTGGAGGAGGAAATGGCTACCAACTCCAGTATTCTTGCTGAGAAAATCCCCTGGACAGGGAGCCTGGTGGGCTACAGTCCACGGGGTCTCATAGAGTCAGACAAAGCTGAGCACGCACACACTCGCATGAATTCTGTATTTAACAAAGGATAAATTTTTTGTATGTAACTGATGCATCATTAAAACTGATTTTAAAAAAATGAGTAAATGTGGAACTAGCAGTCCAGGAGCATAAACCTCGGGGAGGAGGTAGAATCTTGTCTTCTGCCACGTGGATAGCAAAGTAGAAAAATCTGATCTGAAGAGGATGGAAGATGGAGTGGATATACAGAAAAGTCAAAGCAGGATTTGGAGAGAGATTTCTAAAGCTGTTTGAATGCCTAGCTCCAGCTGCATTCCTGGCCTGGAATTCATTCCTGCTCTGTGTTCTCTTAGCCCCTTGTCATGGAGCCCTTCTTTTTGGCCAAAGTCATCTCAGTGGATTTCTGTTGCCACCAAAAGAACTCTTAATTCATGAGGAAATAGGCCCTGAAAATATTTCCATTGATGTAATGTTCAGGGGTGGAGAATTTCTAGGCACTTCCCACAAGAAACATGTGTTTGAGAAACTATTCTTACTAGGATTTTCTGAGAATCTGAAGATCTGGGCTTGTCTCATGGTGTGCTGTGCAGTGTTGGGGAAGTCCCTCTTCTCTCACTGAACCTCTTTCTTACATGCAAAGGGAAGAATTAAACAAGATTCAAGGCTTGCAAACTTTTTTTTTTATCAAAAGTAGATAAACATCCCAATTTATACAGGAATGAGTGGAACCACGCTGGCTGATGTGGAGGGAGGCCTCAGCCTACCTACTTGGGGTTCAGGAGTGCAGCAGAAATGCAATTTTTGTGCATGGATTGTAGTGTTTGTAGTTTTGTGCATGGATTCCTTCCTTGTGCAAGGAGGTCTCTGTGTTGATTGGAGTATGAATATAGGAACTAAGCACACCTGTAAGGTGATGACAGAAAGAGCTTGGCCTGAAAGTAAGTGTTTGGAGCTGAAGTATAAGTGGGGAGGCTGAGATACTTGCCAGAGCAAGGCTACCTGTTTTCCTTCATTTTGGGGCTCCATTTTTTTCTCCAGAGCACTTATTGTGCAACTCCCAATAGAGCAGAATCATATGCTCCACAGGGCAGGAGCCAAAGCTGTCTTGTATAACAGTTCCTTCATGCTTCATTACCCTAGTTCACCCCAAAGTTCCATGAAGGCATCCATCAGCAGCCTATTTAAGGATTCAGGAATGCCTAGACACTCTCTGCCCCTTCCTCTCAGGAGCACCAAGAAACTGTTGTTGATTTCTCTTCCTCCTCTTCCTACCAGTGCTCTAGGTCTAAGGGATATGTGAGGAGGGAGAAATAATAACACTGCATAGAAAGTCACCAGGGTCTTTTCCCTGTGGTTTTGTCCCTCATGAACCTCATGTGAAAATGGAGCCACTGAGTGGGTTGAAAATTTATTCAAACCTAACCGGTAGAGATGGCCAACTGCCCACTATGTTATGTTACTGGTAAGGGATGTCCAGCCCAGGACTACATTTCCCAGCAGCCCTTGCTTCTTGATATGGTCCTGTTACTACTCCTTATGAATGAAATGGGAGTGACAGTGGTTTGTGTTACTTATGGAGCATGTTTGTTTGTCACTTGCCTGTTTGCCCTCAGATCTACTTTCTCATCCTTTCCCTGATCTGCTCATTCTGCAGAGGACTGGTTCCTGCAAACTGCAATTCCCCAGACTTCCTGCCCTGGCTCTGACTAGATTCAGCCAGCCTGGGCACTGGCAGGAGACTGGAGGGAGGGAGCCAGGGAGAACACAGGATATTTCAATCCTGATCTCTTTGCTTCAGGTGACATCACTGTCATCTCAGCTCTTAACTTAACAGCCCCTCTTTCATGTCTCAGTTGCCCAGCAGCCTTCTCTGCAGCTCAGATAGGTAAGTGGTGAGTGAACTGGATCCTTTTGTCTTAGGAGCAGAAGTGACTTCCTGCTGATGCTAACATCTGAATTTTCTTATGTCCCCTGTCTGGCTTTTAAGTTCTTGTAGTTTCCCATTTTAATGGTCTCTATTGGATTGCCTGGCCTGGGCCCTATTTTTCTGATTACCTGGCCTGAACTTTGTTCTCCTGAAAATCCCCTGACTAGTACACAGGCCGAGACAATGGCACCCCACTCCAGTACTCTTGCCTGGAAAATCCCATGGATGGAGGAGCCTGGTAGGCTGCAGTCCATGGGGTCGCTAAGAGTCGGACATGACTGAGCGACTTCACTTTGACTTTTCACTTTCATGCATTGGAGAAGGAAATGGCAACCCACTCCACTGTTCTTGCCGGGAGAATCCCAGGGACGGGGGAGCCTGGTGGGCTGCCGTCTATGGGGTCGCACAGAGTCGGACACAACTGAAGTGACTTAGCAGCAGTACACAGGCCAAGGTGATAAAGAAGGAGGGATGCTTCTCTCTCCTCCCTTCCCCATCTCTTGGATATGGCCCTAGGGGATAATGGAACCCTAAGATGGAAGGAGACTGGGTTCCTGTGGAAGAGAGCCACCTGCAGGCCAGAAATCCTCTAATCAAACTGTTATTTGAGTGAAAAGTTAAGTTCTTTGTTAACAAGCCATTGAAATGTTGAGGTTTATTTATTATAGGAGGTAGCCTTATCTTTGTATGTGAATGAACAGTGGGAATAGAGATCTCAGATGTCTTTCTTCTTGGCCTCTTACTTGTTTCTTTAGGTGGCCTCTGGAATGTTGTTTAGGCAAAAGTTTGAAATTATTCAGAGTGGGCAGTGTCTAGATCCCTTCCAAGCTCTATATTACTGGGTCCACGTTCACTTTAAGAAGGTGCTAAATAAGGTGATGGAGAAATGATAAAAATTGGAATGACTAAACTGTAATACTTTAGATTTTAAAGCAATTTTACTTCTGAAGTCATTAATTCACTCATGAACTCATGAACTAACTCATCAGTTTCTCAAGGCATTTACCAAATGCCTGTTGTTTGTACGCAAGGCACTGAGTTACCAGTTCTTTTAGTAAGGTAGGCTCAGAGAATGGGCTTTATAGTAACTGGCCTCTGGGTGAGAGAGAATTCAAGTGAAAAAAATGTAAATAGACATCACAGACCTCCCAGGTACTGACCCTCTGGAACTTTTGTTGCTACCTTGGTCAACTTCATCATTCTGGGGCTTAGTAAATTTCAAGAAGACTGATAGATGTTTTTCTAGGTAGTGTTGTGTGTAGTTTAGAGCAGCTAGCATCATGTAACAGTTTCAGCTTTTTGGTTGGATGTCTGGGGATTCAACTGTGCCTTTTTTTTTTTTGCAGACAAGAAAATATGGCTGGTGTGATGGACAAACTCAGCTGCATTTCTCTTCTGATCTCTTTCCTGGCCTGTTTATATAAATGTATTGTCACGGATCATGTGACCCTGTGCTAGAGAGAGAGGCTTATCTAGAGCCTGGCTCTGGAGACTTTCTAGGTGACTCGTGTGCTGGGGATTTGTTTGGCACGGGCTGTTTGATGCCCTGGGTCAGCTGGTTGTGCCTTAGGCAGGATCGTAGGGGACATCAGATCTGGCAGGACCTTGAGAAGGGTCTAGGGAAAATGTCCAGAGGTGGGGGGAAGCTGCTGAGAGCCTGGAAGCACTCTCTGAAACTCACTGAAGGGGAATGTGGGTCATGCGGTGTTGTAAAGTTTGGGGAGAGCTCAGTCAAATGTCATTTGTCCAAAAACTTCAGAGTTGAGTTTTTCTGGATATTTTCTTTGTGATGGCTAAGGGTTTATCTTTTAAATTACCAAACATTGTGTTTAACTATGTGAAGTCAGAATTTCTCGAAAAGCTTTGGCATACCCAGCATCCCCTGGAGACTCCTTCCTTACTCTTGGTTCCAACTGGATAGCCTTGAAGGGCTCCATGGAACACACAGAAATCAGTAGAAGAGATTGTTTCTAAGCATCAAAGGTTCTAAGTTATGACTGTAATCCCAAATTATAAATACCTCTGGGAGGGTTACCCTGTAAGCACTTACCAGACCTTTCTATTATGAAAACAGGGGGAAAAAAGGGCTCCTTTCCAGAACACCCAGGGGGAATCCTTGGAGCAGGAGCCTTGGGGGTGACAGTGAGGATCCAAAGGAAAGTGAAGAAATTCCTTTGGTTACTTCAAGATGTAGGGTCCTTCCAAACCCTTTCCTTGCCAGAAGGGGTTGATGAAATTCACCAGATATACCACACCTTTCTTATCTCTGCTTGGAAAAGGACCTGTTTTTTTTTTTCCTTCATAACTTTCTTTACATGGACATGTTCCATCAATTCACCCATTTAAAGTATATGACTCAGTAGCTTTTATTGTATTCAGAGTTGAACAATCATTACAATTTTAGAATATTTTTGGTAGCCTCAAAAGAAATCGTGTTCCCCTGAGCTACCACCCCCGAATCCCACCATCCCTCACCCTTCCCCTCTATCAGCAACAACTTACCTACTTTCTGTCTCTGTAGATTTACCTATTCCGGACACTTTGTATAAATGGAATCAATACAATATGTGATCCTTTGTGACTGTATTCTTTCAGTTAATGTTTTGCATAATATTTTCAAGTTTCATCCACAATGTAGCATGTAAGACCTTCAGTCCTTTTAATGGCCAACTAATACACCAATGTATAGAGATACCACACTTTATTAATTCATTTACCAGTGAACATTTGGGTTATTTCTACTTCTTGGCTATTATGAATAATACTACTATAAGCATCCATGTATACATTTTCATGTAGATATCCATATTTTCATTTCTCTTGGATATGTAGTCTACCTAGCAGTGGAATTGCTGGATCATATGCTAACTCTATGTTTAACTGTTGATTCAGGGCTACTTATATAGTCCTACTTGTTGGAGATATTCCTTCGTGCTTCAATACTCTGATTCCATTTTACTTTTATTTTTTTTTAAATTTTTATTACTTTTAATAAATGTAGCAATTACTGAAATTTATTAACATATTGACTGTATTCAAACATGTGCTACTGTTATTAATACTGCATATTCTTAAGTTAAATATAGCTCTTGTATTAATATTCCAGACAATAGTAAAGTGCTGTTTCCTTACTTGCTAACTTAATAATGTGAAAACAAATCCTCTACTCTTCTATTTTATAGATGGGGAAAAACATCTTTTTCTTACATTCTGGGAATCATGGATTAAGTCAATGAGAGAATTAACACGTTGTAGTCTCAGATTTCAGACTTTTCTCTAGAATTTTACTGCGTGTTAGGCACCATCCTGCAATAATGTCTGAACATAATTAACTTAATACTACCTTCTAACAGTTAGCATTGCCAAGATGTTGATTTTTATTGGTTTGGCTTATATTAGTTTAGGTAATAATTTGCTTTCTTGTTTTTATATTGAATGACCACTATTGAGTTCAAAGTTCCCTTCCTAATTTGAGATCCATTTTACTTTTAGAAACTTTGATTAAAAAGATGTGTATGTGCAGAGAACTACATTTAGTAATAAGCCATAATGGAAAAGAATATGAAAATGAATATGTATGTATTTGTATAACTGAAATGCTTTGCTATGCAACAGAAACTAACACAATATTGTAAATCAACTATCTGTTGTTCAGTTACTAAGTTGTGTCCGACTCTTTGCAACCCGATGGACTGTAGTACACCAGTCTTCTCTGTCCTTCACTGTCTCCCGGAGTTGGCTCAAATTCATGTCCATTGAGTTGGTGGTGCTATCCAACCATCTCAGTTCAGTTCAGTCCCTCAGTCGTGTCCAACTCTTTCTGACCCCATGGACTGCAGCACACCAGGCCTCCCTGTCCATCACCAACTCCCGGAGCCTGCTCAAACTCATATACATTGAATCGGTGATGCCATCCAACCATCTCATCCTCTCTCACCCACTTCTCCTCCTGCCTTCAATCTTTCCCAGCATCAGGGTCTTTTCTAGTGTATCAGTTCTTCACATAGGGGCCAAAGTATTGGAGCTTCCACTTCAGCATCAGTGTCCTTCCGTTGAATATTCAGGACTGATTCCCTTTAGGATTGACTGGTTTGATCTCCTTGCAGTCCAAGACTCTCCAGAGTCTTCTCCAACACCACAGTTCAAAAGCATCAATTCTCTGGCACTCAGCTTTCTTTATAGTCCAACTCTCACATTCATACATGACTACTGGAAAAGCCATAGCTTTGACTAGACAGACCTTTATTGGTAAAGTGATGTCTCTCGTTTTTAATATGCTGTCTAGGTTTATCATAGCTTTTCTTCTAAGGAGCAAGCGTCTTTTAATTTCATGTCTGCAGTCATCATCTGCAGTGATTTTGGAGCCCCCCCAAATAAAGCCTGTCACTGTTTCCATTGTTTCCCCATTTATTTGCTATGAAGTGATTGGACTGGATGCCAAGATCTTAGTTTTTTGAAAGTTGAGTTTTAAGCCAACTTTTTTGCTCTCCTCTTGCACCTTCATCAAAAGGCTCTTTAGTTCTTCTTTGCTTTCTGAGGTTATTGATATTTCTCCTGGCAATCTTGATTCCAGCTTGTGCTTCATCCAGCCTGGCATTTTGCATGATGTACTCCGCATATAAGTTAAATAAGCAGGGTGACAATATACAGCCTTGACATACTTCTTTCCCAATGCAACTATCTCATCCTGTATCATATAAACTATACTTCAATAAAACAAATAAGGTGTGTATGTACTGATTTTTATTGATGAACTTTTCCTTCAACTCTGTCAGTGCTCAAGTATTCGTTTTTGCCTGTGTAGGTAAAGTCTATCCTGCTTTTGCCCGTTCTTATCAAGCAGTTCTACTTGTGCTTCCTGGCTTCCATTTTGTTCACTGCACGTGAAACTTCTCTCTTTGGGACTGTGGTTTGTCTTCATCACATAAATTACAGAAATAACAAGAGTGAAAACTCAATTCCTCTTGTACTAAAGACAGGGCTGGAAGTGAGGTGAGCAAGGGGGCAGGGAGAGGCCTGTGGGAAGGAGTCAAATTCTTGGAACGCAGGGATGCTCAGGGCTCTGTGTCATCAGCCCCTTGGGACTTGGGCCACGGGCCACCCCCCTGTGCTCCCTGGATCACAGCGCCCTACGTGCTACCCGACACTTGCAAGAAACACCTGCGCACAACAGTTGCCAAGGGCTGAGGATCTGTTTGAGCGTCCATATCCTGTTTGGGAAAAGTTTCAAATGAAATCAATGCCTTTTCCTTGCATCATAACAATTTTTTTGTAAGGTGGAGAAAGAAAGGGAGAAGAAGAGCTGTGAGGAGTTTTGCTCAGAGAAGCAGTCCTCGGGGCCGCCGTCCCCTTGCCTGCAGCCCTCAGCCCTGCCTGCTGCCCCCGGGGGCCTGCGGAACAGCAGTGAGAGCCCTGGGAGCTCAGGAGGTGCTGGGCAGCCTGCCGTGTGGGCCCCTTGGAAGACTTTGTCTAAACTCCATCTGAGTGCATTGGGTCTTAGGTGCTTAGCATGTTTAGGGCCCTGCCTCTGACCTGCTGATCCAGGGGCGGGCCCTCCTCACGAACAGATGTGAACAACGGGCTTTGCCTCTGCCTGCAAGTTGCCACTTTTTCCTGGAGAAAGGCACAATTGTAAGCCTGTCTTTTCTAGGCAAGATGCTGCCAGCTGAATGGGCAGGAGGCCTGGACCAGAGCATGGAAAGGGATTTTAAGTAGTGCTCTTCAGACTCCTAGCAATGAAAGATTGTTTATTTTTATTTCCTATCATTTATGAATTGATGTTTTTTGGTAAAATACAATAAAAATAGAATACTAGGTAAAAAGGAAAAGCAAAGATAATAATACAAGCTTTTTTCTTTATTTATAAATTAGATTTGATTTAGTTCTAATAAGGTGGATGAAACTGGAGCCTATTATACAGAGTGAAGTAAGTCGGAAAAAAATACACCAATACAGTATATTAGCACATATATATGGAATTTAGAAAGATGGTAACAATGACCCTACATGCAAGACAGCAAAAGAGACACAGATGTAAAGACCAGACTTTTGGACTCTGTGGGAGAGGGCGAGGGTGGGATAATTTGAGAGAATAGAATTGAAACATGTATATTACCATATGTGAAATAGATCGCCAGTCCAGGTTTGATGCATGAGACAGGGTGCTCAGGGCCGGAGCACTGGGATGACCCTGAGGGATGGGATGGGGAGGGAGGTGGGAGGGGGGTTCAGGATGGGGAACACATGTACACCCGTGGCTGATTCATGTCAATGTATGGCAAAAACCACTAGAATATTTTAAAGTAATTAGCCTCCAGTTAAATTTTAAAAATAAAGTGAAGTCGCTCAGTCGTGTCCAACTCTTTGGGACCCCATGGACTGTAGTCCACCAGGCTCCTCTAGGCAAGAATACTGGAGTGGGTTGCTATTTCCTTCTCCAGGGAATCTTCCCGACCCAAGGATTCGAACCAGGTCTCCCACATTGCAGGCAGACGCTTTAACCTCTGAGCCACCAAGGAAGCCAATTAGATTCAATAGACATCAAATTGCTCTGGAAAATTGCTGCAAAAGTTCTTCAGTTTTTCTCAGTTGCTGTTCTTTTCTTGTTGTAGACCAGTAACAGGTAGGAGGGCTGACAGTAGTCTGCAGACCACACTCTGGCCCCCACAGCCCCCCTTTCCCCTGCCTCCTCCTGCAGGTGTACCCATCTCCTGCCTGGGCCTGGATGACAGGCACACGGCCGGGCTGAGTATGGCTCTGGAGGAGGGAGCAGAAGCCCCAGCCTGAGCTCGATCAGTGTTCTCCCTCAGTTTCAGGGTTTCTCAGAAGCAGTTTTAGTAATAAGAAACTGAATCCACTCAAGTTGGTTTTAGGTACAGAACTCATGGAATCCACCAAAAAGCTGCAGTGGCAGGCCCAGGAAAGGCAGAAGTCAGGGCAGGTCCAAGGACCTCGGCAGCCCAAGTTCATGGACCTTCACTTAGAGGCCCACCATTAACACAGACCCCTCACCCTCACTCTTGTCTGTGTGCCTCATGGCGTACATTATGAAAACAGATTCCGTGGATTAGGTATGGAAAAACGTCCACCTTCATCCAATTAGTGGGGTGTCAAGAGATGGGTTCTCATAGCCTGGTTTCCACTCAATAGGGCTTGTAGAAACCAATTCTTGGAGTTAATGGTAGAACAGGGACCCAGGGAGGCTCTTGGTGTGAGCTGCTGCTTGTGGAAGGTCCTAAATGATGTGGCAGTTCTCAAGCAGGAGAAAGGTTTTAATCATTAAATTGCAGGGAGAAATTCCTGGCCTTGCCTTGTGCAGTCAATTCATTCCTCTGGGTCTCTAAGTGCGTTGCTTCCTTGCTCCTGGTCTAACTACTCACTTAGCAAACAGGAGTCTCCATGGAAGGCACTGACCTGTGATTTATGTGTCATAAAAGGCCTGGGGTGTTTGATGCCTGTACTTATCTGCTTGAGAAGAAACATTAAATGAGAGCTAATGGACCCTCGGCCTCTAATGCGGCTGCTGCTTGCTTAATGTGTGGCTCCATTTCAATGTAGCTCCCCGGCCAGGCCAAGCTGATTTTCATCCTGCAGCGTTCAACGAAGCTCATCCACAGCCACAGCCATGAGAAGGAGAACCCAAAGGCCCAGGAGCTGCAGTTTTCTCCTTGCCGCACCCTCACCATTGAACGTCTCTTGCCAGCAAGATGTTTTATATACAAACCTTCAGTGTTAAAATCCTAATGTGAAGTGACCATTTAAGCTGAAGACAACATTTCAAATGATGGTTTAACAATCGATTGTGGGATGGGAGATCTCCTTGACTCTATACTGAACAATTTCTTGTAGAGGCAGGGTTCATCTGAATCCAGAATTCCTTTACTATAGTGGGCTGGTGGTGAGTACCCAGGGTTGGTTAGCCCTGGGTCTCTACTGGCAGGAGACCCTAGGTGGCACTGCAATGCAACGTTAGTGCACTGCCGGGCTGGTTAGCATGAAAACCAGGAAAGATTTAGTGTTCAGAAAAGTAAAACATGGTAAGGAAAGGAGTACAGAAATCACCACTTAGAGGTGCTCTGTGGTGACCTAAATGGGAGGGGAATCTAAAAAAAGAGTGGATATATGTATATGTATGTCTGATTCACTTTGCTGTAGAGTAGAAACTAATGCAACATTGTGAAACTACTATACTCCAATAAAAGTTAAAAAAAAAAAAAGAAATCACCACTTAGAGCTTGCTGTAGAAGCCTTGGGACCACAGACCATCATCTCTAGGGACTAACTGGCTAAATGTCATGGGTGATATAGAAAGGAATATGTACCTAGTGATGGTTTGCAAAGTCTTGGCACAAGTATGAATCACAACTATCTTGTGTGCCTGGAAGATATGAAGGTGGAAAAAATGAAAAAACCCAAGAAAACAGGGTAAGAGTAGAGTGTATTTTAAAATTATCATCATTGTTTTATTCTGAGAGAGAATTTGGTCTGAAGTACATGGTGTCCTCTGGATTTATATTCCTACCTGACCACTGAATTGAATTGTTAATGTAATTTAAATTATAGCATGATAGTTGGAGAGTCTTGGTAAGTAACACTGATTAGGGTACTTATTTATGAGTGATAAAATGAATCAAGAAAGAAAAATAAAATGAAACGTCATAAAATGTGTTTTCTAATGGACCAAGCTATGGGCTTCCCTGACAGCTCAGTTGGTAAAGAATCTACCTGCAAGGCGGGAGACCTGGGTTTGATCCCTTGGTTGGGAAGATCCCCTCGGGAAGGGAAAGGCTACCCACTCCAGTATTCTGGCCTAGAGAATTCCATGGACTGTATAATCCATGGGGTCGCAAAGAATCGGACAGGACTGAGTGACTGTCACTTTCATGGACCACGTGCTCCAACACCTTGATGTAAGGCATACATTATGCTTTCCCCATGGTGTGCTGGGTTGCTCAGTCATGACTGACTCTCTGTGGTTCCATGGACTGTAGCCCGCCAGGCTCCTCTGTCCATGGGATTTCCCAGGCAAGGATATTGGAGTGGGCTGGCATTTCCTTCTCCAGGGATCTTCCCAACTCAGGGATCAAACCCACGTCTCTTTTGCATCTCCTGCATTGGCAGGTGTATTTTTTACCACTGGCTGCCACCTGGGAAGCCCCAAGGCATAATTCAGCCCACCAGAGTTTGATGGTTTGAGAAGTATGCATAAGCTTATCATCTGAACCTTTTTCATCCCTTGTTGTGAGGATTTGCTCAATGTATTTCTGTTTCCAATGGTGCTCTCAATCCGTGTTAAGTGTAGTTCTTGGACCAACACAGCACCCGAATCATCTGAGAACTTGTTACACATGCAAATTCTTGAGCCCCACCCCAGACTCCCTGAGTCAGAAACTTGGAAAGGGCCCAGTAACCTGTGTTTTAACTAGTCTTCTCTGTAATTGTTGTGCCTGCTTAAATTTGAACACAACTGCTCTAAAGAGTCCCTCGGATAGGTGTGGGGAAAAGTTAGAATAGACTGTCTAATCAACATTTGCGCTCTCCCCGCCTTTTAGCAGTGTGATAAATTCTGGGGTGACAAAGAGGATAATGTATTTCTTCTTTCAAGCTGTTTACAGTTTAGAGGGAAAGCATGCAGGCATACAACTATAAATGTAACAACTGCAAAAGTTTAATAATTCTGCCTAGGAAGGAGAGAGGGGAAATACTTAGAGCAGTAGACAACACTTGAGCACAGTCCTGAAAGAGGAGATTTAGTGAGGCAGAGAAGGGCTTGTAGCTTTTAACATTGCCTTTAATATTGCTGCCTTAAAAAATGGAGGAACCAACCATGTTGAGAGATACTCTTTAAGTCTTCCCTTCCCTACCATGGGTTTTGCAAGTCATTTGTTAAGAGGAAAAATATGGCTAGTTTTGGGAAAGCAGTGACTTAAGAATATTACATCCAGCCGAGGTGTTGATTACATGTAAAGACTATAGGTAGGGATTTCCCTGATGGTCCAGTGGTTAAAATCTTCCTGCCAATGCCAGGGATGCACGTTCAATCCCTGATCTGGGAAGATCGCACATGCTGCAGGGCAACTACCTGCATGAGCCACAACTACCGAGCCTGTGCTGCGGAGCCCACTAGCTGGGACCACCGAAGCCCATGTGCTCCGCAACAAGAGAAGTCACCGCAGTGAGAAGCCCACGCGCTGCAACTGGAGACTAGCCCCTGCTTGTGGCAACTAGAGAAAGCCCTCGTGCAGCAATGAAGATGCAGAGCAGCCAAAAAAGAAAGAAAACTACAGGTAAAGATCATTACACATCAACAAACTCAAGAAATATACAATGCATGAAAAGTTCTTGGAAAAAAACTGAATCAAGGTTCACCACATGAAGGGTAAATCAAAAGAAAGGACTCAGGAGTGGAGCAGTCATAGTAAAAGAGCAGGGTGATCCTTGCCAGGAAATGGGAGTGGAGGTGTAGAAGTGTGAATTTCTTCATCTTTCTTAGCAGGAAGTTGATTTTTCAAAATGACTTTAGCCACTTTATGCTTTTTTATAATCTTTTTTTCTTAACCTAGTGGGCTGTTTTTAAGAAACATTACTATTTATACCAAAGAAGCATCTAAAGTTTTCTTCACTTTTAAATCTTTTTAAAATCTAAAAGTCAAGTAAAACTAAGTTTCAAAGCTTTATAACTACTTTTTATTTTTCTAAAATTAAAGCTAGTTAATATTTTAATTTGCTTGTTTTTCCATCCAGCTGTACATCCATTTTTCTATCCAGTCTTGGTTAATCCTTTTTTACTCTCATAGTTTTTAAGTATCACCTGTTTGCTTATGATGTTCAAATATTTATCTTCAGTCCTGTTGACTCTTCTAATTTTCAGAACTATATGTCCAGTAGCCCACTGGACAGTTCCCTTTGGATGTCCAGTGGGCACTGCGGACTCCACATGTTCAAAGTGAAACTAATTTCCTTCATCTTCCAAATGCAAATTTCCCATCCCTCGTGTATTTCTGTATTTCCTATCAGTTCAAGGTATTACCATTAATTTGGTCATCCAAGCCAGAAACTTGGAGTTACCCTAGATTCTTTACCTCTCCTCCATCCTTTCAAACTATCCAAGAGATAACATCATTTGCTATATATATTCAGTTTTCTCTTTCCCCTTCATTCTAGCTACCATTGACCCAGGACATATCCTCACATGGGACTTTGATGGTGTCTTTTTAACTGGTTTCTGTGCCTTGTTGGCTTTTCTTCATTTACCTCCATTGTTTATATTCCTACGAGAATGATCTTTCTAAATGAAAGCTGACCTTGTTCCTCTCCAGCTAAGGTCCTTTGGTAGTTTTCTATTTCCCTTGGGATAAATCTCAGGTTACTGAACATATAATCACACTCAGTTTCCAGACTAATACTTTTATCCCCAACCAACTGTGATATAGATAACTTCTAGTTCTTCCGCCTGGAGTTTTTTTGGTGTTTTTTATACCCTGGATGATGCCTGCTTATTCACCGAAACACAGCTCTGAAAACATTTCAGGAAGCTTTCCTAGACCTGAGACAGAGGAAGTGCATCTCCTCTGTGCTTCGTTCACATACCACTACTGTAGTGCTTTGCAGTCAAGGGATGTTTACATGTTGGGCTCTTTGTTATTATTTCTGGTTCCTCCGTGTTAGGAACTGTGTGTGTGTGTGTGTGAGAGAGAGAGAGAGTGCACGCGCACACTAAACCATAGTGCCTGTTGCACACTATGACACATAGTAGGTACACAAAGTCTACTGAAGTAAATGAAACAATCCTGGTGCATCTTTCTATGTTGACTACAGGGATACATCCCCTCTCTCCCTGTGGCACAATTGAATAAACACTACCAAATTCAATACTGTTCCATTTTTCTGAACTCAGGGCAAACGGCCTTCCTTCTGTGGATACATTCTACCTTCAGATATGTTTATACTATTGATTGTTATAGCTTTCTTGTAGAGAAATCACATTCCAGTCATGTCCTCTAGGTTCATCCTAGACTCTTTAATTGGGTTCTTCATTCCTTCATTAATTAGTTCGCTTGTCTGTTTATGGAAAGCTGTGTGTTTCAAGGATATCTACGAGGTTTTCAGTGAAACGGTGCCCTTCATATTACTTTCATGCAGTAGGGCCGTCATTGTGCAGCACAGAGTGTGAGGCCACTGAGGCTTCACTGGATGAAGGGTGTGTGTATAAGGCGGGCGCTGATGCCAGGGGAGGGCAGGAATCCTATATGGCAGGTCCGACCTCAGGTGAGTCCTTCGGATTCTTGAGAACTGTCTAGTATAAGATTAAGAGCTCTGTTTAGGGAGGCAGCCTGTTTTCCAATCTCAAGGTGACAGCTTAGTGGACACATTCTCTACTGTAAATCTCTTTAACTGTTAAATGGGAGTAATAGTAGGACTAGGGTTGTTTTGATAATTAAAAGATAATGTTGAAAAGTGCAGTGGAAGATGAGAGGCATGACAGATGCTAGTCGGCCTCACTGTCCTTGTCATCATCACTATCATCGTTGTCGTATTTTAATGTCTGCTCTGAGTCCACACTCAGCCTGACTGGCCTTTGGGTCCTCCTCACCTCTCGTCTTCCCCTTGCCATGTTTTGGTCAATGGTAACATGAGCCTGGAAAAGACCTTGTGGACATCCCATCTGCCAATTTCCTTTTTCTGCTTCCTCTGTTAGGAAAGGCTTTCAGTTTTTAGGGACTTTTTTTTTTACAGGGATTATTTAGCATTTTTATTCTCCGAGGGTGCTGGCATAGCTTCAGTCTGTAATTCTAAGGAAAAGGCATTTAGCTGTGCCTTTCTTTGTTTGTCGGGAACATTTCTGTAGATAAGCACCCTGCACAGTAAATAAACTGCATTGTTATTACATTGCTTAGCAATTTACCTGTAACAGACGGCTGTGCCTGCTATAATGACATGATAGCTAATCCATACTCCTGCATGATTTTATCTTCTACTGGGAAAGCTGGCAAGTTTAAAGGGGACGCCCTCAAGGATCAGCTTGGGGAAACCAGTTCTGGTTTTTTTGTGAATGAGATTTTTGCAGGGGTACTCCAAAAATCCTGTGTCCGAATTTTGAACAGGTGCTTAATTTCAGGATCAATTACCATAAGCTTCCCACAAGAAGCTTCTGCCTAAAGCTTCTGTTTGACTTAATTAAGGAAGTCTTTCGAGTCTGTGATTAATATAGAGGATAACTTTTTTTCTTACTGAATTAGAAGTTTTGGATATGTAAATAGCGTACCAACCAATTTGTTTTAAAAGTAAATAACAATTGCCTTTGGTAATTGGTAAATAATGCTGCTTTCTTTATTATTATTATTGAGGTATAGTTGATTTACAATGTTGTATTATTATTGGTGTATAGCAAAGGGATTCAGTCATATATATATGCATAAATATGTATATATATATTCTTTTTCATATTATTTTCCATTATGACTTGTTACAGAATATTGAATATATAGTTTGCTGTGCTATAAAGTAGGGCCTTATTATTGTTTTCTATTTTATATATAATATTAGTGAAGTGAAGTCGCTCAGTCATGTCTGACTCTTTGTGACCCCATGGACTGTAGCCTACCAGGCTCCTCTATCCATGGGATTTTCCAGGCAATCGTACTGGAGTGGATTGCCATTTCCTTCTCCTGGGGATCTTCCCAACCCAGGGATTGAAGCCGGGTCTCCTGCATTGTAGACAGACGCTTTACCGTCTGACCCACCAGGGAAGTCCTATCATATATAATATTAACTGTATTCTTTTTTTTTTTTGGCTACACTGTGTGACTTGTGGGATCTTAGTTCCTTGACCAGAGATTGAACCTGGGTCCCAGCAGTGGAAGTTCCAAGTCCTAATCATTGGACTGCCAGGGAATTCCCAACTATCTGCTTTTTGATAGAGCCCTCCAAGTGATGATACTAGATCCAAAGGCAAGAAGTATTTTATAACACTGTCAGTTTGACACTGCTTACTGCAACACCAAAGCAATCCATATTGTCTCATAATTTTCAATGTAAACAATAGAGCTGCCCTTTCGCTTGTACCTTGTTTCTTGAAGCTTGCTGTTTTTTTTTTTTTTTTTTTTGCTATGAGTAGACTGAAAGCTTCTGGAAGGGGAGGGTTGGGTTTGGACTTCTCTGAAGGCCGTGCCCCCTCCTGCAAAACGCATAAACTTGGAGTGCAACCCAGGTTCAACTCCAATGACAACCCAGGACCCTGGGCAAGTTATTTCCCTTCCTGTAATCTTTTTCTTGCTGTTATCCCAAAGGTTGTTCAAGATATTATTTGAGCATTTTTTAGTAACTAATTTTCTCAGTGGCCTCAGATACCTACTGGCAGTGCTATCAGAAGAAACAAAAATTATTTCAAATTTAGGAAACTTTTCATAGTGGTACCAATCACTTTTCTCTCATTCATCCCTCTCCAACCTTTCTCCTGGGAAAGAAGATGTGTCTCACTCCTCCTAGTGATGAGTTAGGAAGAGTGATTGCTGCCTAGTGGGCTATTTATATCTCTCTAATCTATTTCTCTCCATCTCCAGCACCACCAGTTGCTAACATTTATTGAAGGCTTACAGTGGGTCTGGTGCTCTGCAGGCATGATCTCATTTAATCCCCACTAAAACCATTATTATTGCCATTTTACAGGTGGGGAATTTGATGCTTAAAGGGGTGAGGCAAATTATCCAAGGTCATACAGCTAATTAGCGTGAGACTCAGATCCAATCTCCCAGTTAGACTCGTGTGAACCTTGGGAAGACTGATACCTGTCTTCCCAGTGTCTTGTTTTTCTCAGGTCAAACTCTTCTCCACATGGAAACAACATTAGCATCTGCAAAAGAAAACCCAAGACCACCTTCTGTCTCCCTCCCCTCCCCTCCAAGGGCTTCTGCCCACCTTCTGTGTCTCTGCCAGCATCATCCTGCCCTTGCTCTCTGCCCTTTGTGACCTTCTTCCGGTTCTGGGTTGTGCTGTCTCTTCTCTGTTCTTGGAGTCTTTGTAGATGTGGTTCCCTCTGATGGGAACAACCCCATTCTCTCTTTACCTGAGGCCTCAGTCATGTTTCCTTCTCAGGTTTCTCCTGTGAAAGAGTGTTTCACACCTCCTACTAATGTAGGATGTTGCTTGCTTGTTGACTATTTATATCTTACTAGACCCTACTGGTTCTGCAGCTCGATCATCTGTTGTTCTTGACCTTATCTTGGGTAGGTTCCCCTGGTCTCTGCTTTCAGTGCACCGGTGTCTTTTCTCAATGGCACATATCAGGATTTTTAGTTTTAAAAATATTAGGTGTGACCTTATTTGATTACTGTCTACCTATTCTGCCCTGCCTGGATATTTTATGAGGATAAGCCTTGTGTCTCTTTTAGTTCATTTTGTTTCCTCAAGGTCTAGCAGAATACCTAGCACGTGGTATTTTTTTTTACCATGTTGAAGAAAAACTGAGCTTTAGAAACTGGGAAATACTAATGAGCAATCGTGGAGTTTCTTAGACCTCTCCTGTTCCTGGAGGGGCTAGCAGCACATATAAATTGCATGGCCCCTGGATCTCTTCATAAGTGTGTGTGTGTGTGTGTGTGTGTGTAAGGTTTATGTGTGCATCTCTAAATGTGTGTGTCTCATATACACATGCACACAGACACACACATGCCTTCCTCTCTCCATTACAGATGGCTGAACCAGGAAGGTGAAGAATATTTTTCATGGCGTTATTTTTATGATAATCTATTTCGCTGGTTAATTTGGTTTAGGACACTGATTTATCACCAGTTTATAGATCTCTCTCTCTCTCTCTCTCTTTATTGTCCTATTTGAATTATAAGGATGGCATGTGTGAAATGGAACTTCTTGGCCTATTGTTCTGCTTCTCACGCAACCAGTGTAGTTCAGACAATAAAAAGATCTATAAAATTAATATATACACAGAGTAGAGAGGGGAAAGAGAGGGACAGAGACAGGGAAAATGGGTAATGCTTTGGAATTGGATACCACATTTATCTCTCTCTGGTGAAGTTCAGAATCAGAATTTACATGCGGAGGAGGCATAAATGAGGTATGAAGGTGTTGTCCTCTGGTGTGGAAAGAGGTCTAGTGATTCCAGCTTACCTATGTGACATAGAAAATGTTTTTTCCTCTTATTTTTTGGTCAGTTTTAAGGGGTTATAACTGCTGGGCTAAGTTTAGAAATATGTTCTCCAAAAGTGTGCCTTTAAAGAAAATAAATACTAGGCCACTTGGATTATATAATTACTGAGTTGATTAGGTATGTTTCAATTGTATCACCAACAGGCATCTAAAATGGATATCTGCTTGTGAATTTTCTCCAGCACATGGCACATACCTGACACACAGTAGGTATTCAGTAAATGTTTTGTAGAATAAAATTATAACTGAATGGGTGCTGAGGGGGCATGGCTGGTTAACTGGTACTCTGACATACAATCCTGATTTCACTGATCCTTCACCAGAGGAAAGGTTGTTCCCATCACTCCTTCTGAGAGCTCTATCACGTGATGTCCTTTTCTGGGCCACTCTTCCTTTTCTTTTGACTCTTGGTGTCTCTGTTTTGTTTCTCATCTTGCAATAGCCATTCACCTGTTCCTTTCAAAACTGAGATGGGAAAAATTCTGGTGGAGTAGTTGATGCTGCTAAGTGTCTTCTGAGTGGAAAATAAACTAGTCTTCCTACCTTGTGAGGAAGTATTTTGAATGACCAGGTGCCAGTTCCCAGATGCGATTTCACTTGAGGTTCTTGGATTGACTATTTATTGCTAGGCTTGAAATGATGGTTATTATTGTTACAAATATTATGATACCAAGGAAGCTGGCATGCAAGCACAGACAGCTGCATTGTTTACAAACATAATTAATGAGGTGATTTTTAATATCAACAGCTCAGCACCAGCCTTCCTGAAGACTGTTTATGGCCTGGGCCACAGAGCCATTTGTAACTTCTACAACACTTCTACAACGCAGCTGCCTCCAGGAGTCGTTTCCTTTGGCTGGGCCCTGGTTTATTTTATGAATGACAAAAATAAACCTCTACTTGTTACTGGTGAAGAATGGTTTATGTCTAGCAAGCCCAGATCCACCAGAAGATAAACATAGGAATACTTTTCTAAGAATTGAAGGTGTACTTCTTAGCAGCTAACTTCTGTATTTATACAATCGTCATCCAACTAAGGTGGCTGTCCTCGGGGACTGGGAGGGAATCGCACATTTTTTTTCTAAACATGGAAATGTTTTGTGTGATACAATGTTCCATAAACACCTGCAATATATCAATACTCAGAAAAATGGCTTATACTTCAAACAGACTTTTGACAGCCTAACAATTGAGGCCTTTTACATGACTCAGATTTTAGTCCATTTAATTATATTTGAGTGAAGGATTTGAATAAAAGATTTTTCTCTTGTCTAAACCTGGCATGGCACAGCCTTTCCAAATGGACTTGAAAGCTAACTATTCTTCCTTAGTAAGTTGGACTCATCCTTTTGTCTTTGTTTTTTCCCCTGTACTCCAGAGCTTGAATTTTGAGATTCTGTCAGTGATTGTTAGCTGGTGTACAGCTAGTTGGAAAGATAAGTTTATTCTTATGATATGCCTACCATTGAGTAGCTCCCTAAGCAAGTAGATGAATGACTCTTTCACCCCTGTAATAAAATGCAACTGATCACCCTTCTGGACTTCCCCGGTGGCTCAGTGGTAAAGAATTTACCTGCAATGCAGGAGACGCAGGTTCAATCCTTGGGTTGGGAAGATCCCCTGGAGGAGGAAATGGCAACCCACTCCAGTATTCTTGCCTGGAGAATTTCATGGACAGAGGAATCTGGTGGGCTACTGTCAGATGGGGTAGCAAAAGAGTCAGACAACTTAGTGGCTAAACATCAACAACAACAGCCACCCTTCCAGGATCAGTATTACTAAAAATCAAGAAATGACATCAGCAGGATTTCGTGACCTCCTTCTTACATTTCAGAGGATAGATGATTTAATAACATGCTTAAATTTCTTGCCTTTTGTCTTCTCCTCCAAAAACTCCAAGGGAGTTACTGTTATTCTGTTCCTTCCTGATCGTGGAATTGCCTGGTTATGTTTGTTTAGTAAAAGGCAGTAAGATAGGAAGAGATAAAAAGACTAAAAGTAATAAAAATGACTGTGATCATGAAAGTCAACCATCTTGTTTCCTACAATTTTCAGGCAAATGCCTCTGAAACATAGCTTTATGATCCCAACTCCAAGTGTTCTTTTCTGTTATTATACTTTAATCGATTGCTGGCCCTCAAATGGAAGATGAGAACTTTGTGAGTGGCCTAGGTTTTTTGACTTGTGTTGAATAACAATGTTCACTTACTACAACTCTGCATTTACTGAGTATCTGGGGATTTATACCTCCTACCCTCAGAGATCTTAACTATCTCTCAAAGGAGACAGATACAAACGATTGAGATATGTCTGTAAAGGTACACGTATGTTCTTCTAAAGAGAATTGTTCGTTTGGTCTGTTTGACTGCTGGAATTTTTGATCTGTTGATTATGGTAATGTGCGGAGAGGAGAAATGTAGGTGCCGGAGAGAGCCAAACTGATTCATATAGGAAAAGACATGAAGCTGCCAGTGGGACAGAAAATAATAAATCTATAAGGTAGTAGGAAGGAGTAAAGGGTGGGGGTAAAGTTTGAAGGAATGGTAAGAGGAAAAGGTTGGAGACCAGTTACCACAATGACTGGGATTTTGGAGGGACAGAAAGGTCCAGTGAGAATGTTTATTTATTAAACAATTAAGATATAACTTACATAAAGTACACAGATGTTAAATGAATAGGTCAATGCATTTTTACATATGGATATTCTTTGTAACCACTGCCTGCATCAGTATATAGGAATTTCCATTCCAGAGAACTTCCTCACAGCCCCTCTCAGTCAGCAGCCCCTGAATAATCATTATTGTGCCTTCTATCATGTTTTTGAAATTCAAATATTTGAAATCATATAGTGTGAATTCTTTGTTTTTAACTTCTTCCACTCAACATTATGTCTGTGGGAGTATAATTCTACATGTTTTTTCATGCATCAGGCATTTATTCTTTTTCATTCTTGTGCAGTATTCCATTGCACGACTGTATCACAGTTCATTTGCCCATTCTATTGTCTATGGGCATGTGAATTGCTTCCAGTTTGGGGACTAGTTTGAGTAATGCTGCTCTAACCATTATTGTGCCTGTCGTTTTCTGTTGGGATATACCTAGGAATGCAACTGCTCAATCACAGGATATATGTGAATGTTTAGCTCTAGCTGGTATTACCGCAGAGTTCTCCAAAGTGACTATATGGTTGGCATTGCCTGAGGAGTATCAAGTGCTCTAGATGCTCCATATCTTTGGCAGCACTTAATGAGAACTTTAAGGAAGTCTTCTGGGCATCATGTGGTAAAATTTCCCCCTTTGCTGCCCTTTCCTGAAGCTTCAGGAAGGACCACACATTTGGAGTCGATTTATGTGGGATTCTTCACATTCACTGTCAAAGGCCACAATCTCACATACTCCTGGGTTTGAATCCTGGCTTCTCCGAGATTCTTACGGTGTATTCTTAGGCAATGGGTGTGTGTTGCCTTCTGAGTTTTTTATTCTTCACCTGCTGAATGGGAACTATAGAATCACTGCATAGGGTTTTTGTGAATTGGAGTAGTGTGCATGAAGCTCTTTGGAAAGGGCTAGGCATACAATTCGGAGAAGGCAATGGCACCCCACTCCAGCACTCTTGCCTGGAAAATCCCATGGACGGAGGAGCCTGGTAGGCTGCAGTCCATGGGGTCCCTATAGTTGGACACTTCACTTTCACTTTTCACTTTCATGCATTGGAGAAGGAAATGGCAACCCACTCCAGTGTTCTTGCCTGGAGAATCCCAGGGACGGGGGAGCCTAGTGGGCTGCCATCTCAGGGGTCGCACAGAGTCAGACACGACTGAAGCAACTTAGCAGCAGCAGCAGCAGCAGGCATACAATAAGTACTCAAAAATGGTAGCCTGTGTTGCTATTAAGAGAAGTGAGAAAATTCCAAGAGGAAGTGTTTAACACAGGAGAGATGCAGTTGGGAGAGCTGGGCCAGTTCTCCATTTTCATCTGGAGTTTGTCCTTTCATAGTCAGCCCTTAAAATTTTGGAATTTTGATTAAAAGAAGGAATAATTCCCTTTCACTGAAGTCCTGCAATTTTTTCTGCATCCAGGTAAGCAGTTGTGACTTTTCAGGTAATGTATTTTTAGGCTTAGCTTGTATGAAGACATGGGTGTGCTAAAGCCATCCTAGTCATATGACATCATCAACCACCATCACTGAGCAACTTTAGAAGCAAGATTTACAATAATTAGAAATCTCTCATCAAAGGAGATTGGTAATATGCAAGGTAGGAGAAGAACAAGGAGAAAAACTTAAAATATAAAAAAGAAAAAAAAGAAACCTATTTAATTTTATGGTTGATGCAACTTGTTACATGTGTGTCCTGCCAGAATAAATTGGATCATCTGATTTTCAAATTGCTGGGTCTATTGTTTCAGAAATAGAGGATGTAAATAATTCCAGTGCAGTCTCCTGGATCTGGACCTCTCTCATCCAGAACTGTTATCAGTATTAGCATAATTTATGGTGCTATCTAATAATGAAATCAGTGAACACTGATTGTACAGCTTCTTAAAGCTATAATTATTGCTCATTAGGAATGGATTTCATATTGTTTGCTCCTGGCACATAACAAGTTATTGAAAGGGAAAAGTTGTCAGTGGGAGTGAGAAACCAGGGAAGGCACATTTTTTTTTGTTTCCTGAATATTCTCCCTGATGAATCTGTCTGAGATTTCATTTTTCATCATAATAGAGAACAACTGGCTGTCCTACATGCCATTTCTGATTTCTTTTTTTCTTATTTTTTCTTTAAATGGAGTAAATTTAGCTTCACATCATTTTTTTTTTTTTTCCAGACCAGGAGGTATTAAGCACTCAGTTAAGTGTTTATAGACTGAATGAGTATGTGAGGAAGGAAAGGAAGGAGGACCAAAGCCACAATGGCAGGCAGTTACACTTGAGCTTTGTCCAGCTGTTAACCAAACATTAACTCACCCAAGAGCTGGCAGTGTTTCAGAGGTGTTGATCTGAAATAAGTCTTGGCATATTCATCTCAGAACACCTTAAAGTGCATTTTAAAAAATTACAGAAGCAATATTGATTTTTTTCACTATAAAATATTCAAACAATACTCAATATTCAGTAAAATTTGAGTGTCCCTTTCCTCACTCTGGTTGATCCTTTTCCTGAGATAATGGCCATTAACACTAGATGTCTCCTTTAAAACCTGGTGTTCCTGATGATGTAGCCAGGATAACATTGTCTAGGATAAGATAAAAAAAACGTTTGCTTTTGTTGGCTACCAAACCACTTTCAGAGGGACCACAGTGCTGGGGAAGGTTTGATCTTCACTCTGAAGATGCAGGTTTAGATAGTAATTTTTATTCAATACAATGAAGAGAGTTATATATTTCAGGCTGGGCAGCAGTAACAATTTATGTTTTGCAAAACAGGCTGCTGTCAATATGTTCTTGCTTCTGGGAATGGAGAAAGAGGCTTATCCCAGAAGATTTGAGTTCATTATGAATACTACCTTTGGTTTGTGATATCATCAACTTCAGTGGAATGTAGCTTGGTTTTGAGATTGGCCTATTTTATTTGACCTTCATAAATTGAATATGACCTCCATATTTGTCCATTAATCCAGCCTGGTTATTTATTCAAGACTAGGCCAGATTTTATAGCCTGGCTTTTTTGTATGTAGTTCTAGCTTCCATAGTTTTTTTTTTTTTGGCATGAAACCTGAAAGAGCTGGCGAAATCAAATGAGTATTTCTTTAACAGATTCTTTCCCTTCCTTGTTGATAACTGCTCTCTTTTCCTTAACTGTCCTCTTATCTAGGGCTTTCTAGTCCCTGAGAGTACAGGGAAAATGTCAGATATGCAGAAATAAAGAAAACCTTATTCTTTCACTGGAAAATTTCAAACTTTAGTAAAACTGTAGAAATGTTTAAATTGCCTTCCAATTTCTGAAAGAAATTGGTTTCCTTTAACGCTTAACGAGATAAACTGCAATTCGATTCAAGTCATTTTTCTGCCTCTCCTGTTGACAATCTGAGCTCCATTTTTTTTTTTTTTGGTTTCCTCTTGCTTTCTGATTGACTTCAAGATTGCATCTAATCTTTTTATTCTATCTTGCACGAATGCAGCCTGCGATGTGTTGTGACAAGGAGCCAGACCTCCTATTAGCATATATTTATACCTTGCCGCACGCAAAGTGGTGCTCAGGGATTATTAAACCAAGTTGGAGCTCTGCAGGCACATAAAAGGCATCAGATTCATTTCTCCCCCTAGAAAACCCTCTGTCTTGACTGTCTACCCATGTGGAGACCTAATTGTTTGGAGAGAGGGATAACTGAAAGGAGCAATAAGAGCCGTTGTGGATGACGTTAATATGAGGGACGAATGATCAGATAATCAAGGGCATGGGGAGGCATGAGAGATGATCATTGTCCTCAAAGGATCTGGCAACACCTTGGAGGAAATTTAAGGGCCATTCTGGGAGTAAGCTGAAACATGGTCAAGTTACCCTCTTGAGGAAAGAACTGGAGGATGGAGGGATCTAGGCAGAGACCTGGAAATAGCTAGGTTAGAGGTATTCATGATTTGTAGGATTCAGAATATGAATTCAGAAGGCCAGATGCCAGGAAACGAAGACAGAGAGTAGGATTTCAAGACACGGTCTCTTCAGAGGTGACGAAGAGAGAGATAAGAGTCAGTATCTGTTTGGGTTCTATTTGGTTTTCCATAAAAAGTCAACAGAACAAACTCTGAACAATATCTTGATACATGCCTACATATTCTTTGATGTTCCAGTTTTCTTTTAGTGGGATGATGCTTGGGCCCTCCGGGGTCCCAGCATTTCTGAAGTACTAACCTCTGTCTGCTAGCAAAACTGGCAATGATCTGACATTAGACATTCACACATGGGTTTGACCTAATTTCTACTTGTGCTTACCATCCCACAGCACTTCTATTTTAAGCCTGTTTTCTCTAATTGCAGAAAGACAGGCTTTGTCTCTGAAAGAAATTTTCAGTGTTAGTAATAAGTGAAAGATACCATTTAGGGGAAGGGAAGCCATTTTAGTGGTTTGTATGCTAGGCGATTGGTCCATAAGAGAAAGTATTTTTCTCTCTCAGCTCCCCAGTTGTTCTTGTACCCCAGGATGATGAGTGCTAGTGACTGGTCTTGGGAATTGCTGAGTTTCGAAAGAATTTTCATAATGGTGTACATCTCACAGTCTTATATACATTTGCCTTTTCTAACTGTCTATGAACGCTATGGGGACAGACACAGTGTCTTTTCACCTGTTTTTACATTGATGGTATTCAGTACACAGTTTTTGATCTGCACACCACAGGCATCACAGTTAACCTCGACTTTGCACCTTTAAATATTTCAGCCTTTGAGATACCAAGTTAGATTCAGGGTGCTGTTTGAGTTTATGCTTGGAATGTACTGGGGTGGCCTTAGCCTCATTTTATCTGTTTCTCTAGCTTCTTGGGGCTGACCCTCTTCATTCTGGGGCTCAGGGCCTAGGGCAGCTGTCTCCTAGCCCCTGCCAGCTCCGCACTAGGCAGACTCTTTGCCATTTGCCTTTCTCGGACATCTGTGACTTGAGCTGGCACGTGTCCCTTATTTGGCCATTTCCTTTCTCCTCCATAATAAAATTCAGGACATGGGCTAGGTCAGCTATAGTCAGAGAAGGGCAAAGAAGTTGCTTTGGGACTTTCCTAAGTCAGTCTGAAGAACTTTTGAAAAAGAAGTCACACAGTGTTCAGAAATAATTACTTTACTTCCCTCTGTATACATCTCCCTGGGAAACCTCAGGGCTGGAGAGGTGGTTGGGATTAAGCAGGATTTAGGGAAACTCACAACTTAATTTGATGATTTAAAATGCATATTTATCAGAGACATATTTCCAGGAAGGAGAGAAATGATTAGGTAGATGACTTGATATGCCTGATTTCCTTTAAGTCTGTATTTGTGGAAATTAAAACTCAAAGTGTGTATGAATAGTGACTTTTAAAATAAGACAAGTTTTATGAGTCACATGTGGACATTAAACTCATTAGCCATTTGTGGAATGGTGTAGGAAGAGATCAAAAAATGAGAAGGCACTTAAATTTTGGCTCATTGAGAGGAAATAAATATTAGATACTGTTAGGAAAACTGAGTGTAAGTATGAATCTTAATAAGTTAGGGCAATTACCACAACAATAATTATGGGATTATGACATTTAAACCAGTGGTATAAAATGGAAACTATTTAAAGGAGACCAAGGAAAAAGGAAAAAAGAAAAATAAGTAAAAAGAAAGCATTTGATAGCACCAAATAAGACACCAAGCGTGTAAAACAATCACAATATATATAAGTGAGCAATCAAATTAATTGTGCCTTAATTAAATTAATTGCACATTATACTAATGTGACCAATTAAAAGTCAGATTTTTAAAAAACCAAAGATTTAGATGTGTGATATGTAAAAAAACCTAAGTCTCAAGTACAAAATGATACAGAAAATGGAAAATAAAGGAATAGAAAAAGATAGATCAGGTGTTTATGAAGCAAAGAAATTACAGGTAGCACTTGTAATATAAGAGAAAATGTAATTTAAAATGAAAAACTTAATAAGTGAAAATAAAGGACATTGTATATATGTAAAAATGATATAACAATCATGAACATTTTTGATGCTAACAATAAGATCTCAGTATATAAATTGCCAACATCCACGGGATCATCGAAAAAACAAGAGAGTTCCAGAAAAACATCTACTTTTGCTTTATTGACTACACCAAAGCCTTTGACTGTGTGGATCACAACAAACTGTGGAAAATTCTTCAAGAGATGGGAATACCAGAGCACCTGACCTGTCTCCTGAGAAATCTGTATGTAGATCAAGAAGCAACAGTTAGAACAGGACATGGAACAACAGACTGGTTCCAAATCAAGAAAGGAGTACATCAAGGCTATATATTGTCACCCTGCTTATTTAACTTATATGCAGACTACATCATGAGAAAAATGCTGGGCTAGATGAAGCACAAGCTGGAATAAAGATTGCTGGGAGAAATATCAATAACTTCAGATATGCAGATGACACCACCCTTATGGCAGAAAGCAAAGAACTAAAGAGCCTCTTGATGAAAGTGAAAGAGGAGAGTGGAAAAATTGGCTTAAAACTCAACATTCAGAAAACTAAGATCATGGCATCCAGTCCCATCACTTCATGGCAAATAGATGGGGAAGCAATGGAAACAGTGACAGACTTTATTTTGGGGGGCTCCAAAATCACTGCAGATGGTGACTGCAGCCATGAAATTAAAAGACGCTTACTCCTTGAAAGGAAAGTTATGACCAACCTAGATAGCATATTCAAAAGCAGAGACATTACTTTGCCAACAAAGATCTGTCTAGTCGAAGCTATGGTTTTTTCCTGTGGTCATGTATAGATGTGAGAGTTGGACTATGAAGATAGCTGAGTGCTGAAGAATCGATGCTTTTGAACTGTGGTATTGGAGAAGACTCTTGAGAGTCCCTTGGATTGCAAGGAGATCCAACCAGTCAATCCTAAAGGAAATCAGTCCTGAATGTTCACTGGAAGGACTGATGCTGAAGCTGAAGTTCCAGTACTTTGTCCACCTGATGGGAAGAGCTGGCTGATTGGAAAAGACGCTGATGTTGGGAAAGATTGAAGGCAGGAGGAGAAGGGGATAACCTGAATGGTGGAAATTAAAAATTAAACTTAAATTTTGCTCAAAAGTTTTGTGTGTAAAAACTAAATTCAAGAAAAAAATTTCTTTCTATATTAAGCTTGTGTCTATGTATCTTTTCATTCAGTATTTGGTGGATTTTTTTTTTTTTTTTTGCCTGATGTAGTGGTGGGAGGCTCTATAACGAAATTATAGCAATTGAAAAAATCTCTTCTTTAGATACAATTTATATTTTTAGAGAGAAAAATTGGGGGAAATAGAAAATAGAGAACATAAGGCATATCCTTAGCTGAAGGTGATTTCTTTTAACTTTGGTATGATGATTGGACATCAAGAGGAATGGTAATTCATAGATATATGTGGCTCTTCCCAAAGAACCATATGTCATCTGTATTTGCCTCTAGGCTTGTGTTGTTAGAGTGAACATGTGTTACTTATAAACTGAAACTTTTTTACCTAGGAAATCTGGGCTAATTATAATTGTTGGCATAATAGTTGTAGCGGGTTGGGTTTTTTGGAAAGCCAACTCTGAGATGGAGATTCGCATGTGAGAGGTTTCTTAGAGAGTGCTCTTGGAATAATGCTTAGAGAAGGGAAGAGAAGGAAGCAAGACCAGGCAGAGGCAGAAGCTGGGTGGTAATGAAGCCTCAGAAGAGGAGATGCGATAAAGCAAAGTTCTGAAGCTGGGATAACACTTTCGGGTTGAGTTAAACTTTATATCTCACTACTACCAGTCATCAAATAAGTCTGTGCTGAATGAGTGCCTCAGCCTGGTGGCTATTTTCAGTCCGGCAGCTCCGATGGGGACAGCAAGAAGTAATAAACCCTTCAGTTCTGAAGGAGGATATGAATGCCACGTCACAGTATCTTTCACCATAGTGGTGTAATTTTGTTTGAAGCTATTTTTTTTGGTTGGTTTGTTTAGGAAAGCAAAGGGTGGGAAGAAAATTCTGGTCTCGTTTGCTGTGGAGGGTGAAATCAGTCCTAACCTAACACTTGCTCTTATTGTGGACATGCTTTAGGGCTCTATAAACATGAATTGGTATCATTACAGTATTTCTCTTTCTCTGTCTGACTTATTTTACTTATTTTACAATGCCCTCCAAGTCCATTCATGTTGCTGCAGATGGAAAAATTTCATTCTTTTTTATGGCTGAGTAGTATTCCACTATATATATTATATATATAATATATATACACACACATACACACACACACACACTTGACTTCCCTGGTGGCTTAGACGGTAAAGCGTCTGTCTACAATGTGGGAGACCTGGGTTTGATCCCTGGATTAGGAAGATCCCCTGGAGAAGGCAATGGCACCCCACTCCAGTACTATTGCCTGGAAAATCCCATGGACAGAGGAGCCTGGTAGGCTACAGTCCATGGAGTCGCTAAGAGTCGGACACAACTGAGCGACTTCACTTTCACTTGATATCTTGGCAACTGTACATAATGCTGTTATGAACATTGGGGGTGCATCTATCTTTTTGAATTAATGTTTTTGTTTTTTTGATATATATCCAGGAGTGGAATTGTGGGTCACAAGGCAGTTCTGCTCTTAGTTTTTTGAGAAATCTCCTTACTGTTTTTCCATAGGGGCTGCACCAATTTACATTCCCACCAGCGGTGTAGAGGGCTTCCTTTTCTTTACATTCTTGCCAACCTTTGTCATTTGTGGGTTTTTTCTTTTTTTGATGATAGCTATTCTGGCAGGTGTGAGGTGTTGTCTCTTTGTGGTTTTGATTGGCATCTCCCTGATGATTAGAGATGCTGAGCATCTTTTTATGTGTCTGTTGGCCATGTGCATGTCTTCTTTAGGAAAGCATCTATTCAGTTCTTCTGCCCATTTAAAATCAGATTGCTACTTTTTGATGTGGAGTTGTATGAGCTGTTTATATGTTGGCTGTGGATGTGAGAGTCGGACTATAAAGAAAGCTGAGCACTGAAAAATTGATGTTTTTGAACTGTGGTATTGGAGAAGACTCTTGAGAGTCCCTTGGTCTGCAAGGATATCCAACTAGTCAATCCTAAAGGAAATCCGTCCTGAATATTCATTGGAAGGACTGATGTTGAAGCTGAAACGCCAATACTTCGGCCACCTGATGCAAAGAACTGACTCATTTGGAAAAATCCTGATGCTGGTAAAGATTGAAGGCAGGAAGAGAAGGGGATGACAGAGGATAAGATGGTTGAAGGACATCACCAACTCGATGGACATGAGTTTGAGCAAGCTCAGGGAGTTGGTGATGAACAGGGAAGCCTGGCGTGCTACAGTCCATGGGGTCACAAAGAGTAGGACATGACTGAGCGACTGAACTGAACTGGCTAACTGTTTATTGGTCATATCCTTTGGAAATGTTTTCTCCCATTCAGTAAATTGTTTTTTCATTTTGTGATTTTGATGATTTCATTTTCTATGTGAAAACTTTTAAGTTTAATTAGGTCTCATTTGTTTATTTTTGTAATACCACTCAACTGTAAACAAGGAATGAAATTTTGCCACCTGCAACAACATGGATGGATATGGAGGGTATTATAAAAAGGGAAATAAATTAGACAGAGAAAGACAAATACTATATGATATCATTTATAGGTGGAATGTAAAAAATACAACGAACTAGTGCGTATAACAAAAAAGAAGCAGACTCACACATAAAGGGAACAAGCTAATGGTTACCAGTGAAGAGAGGGAAGGAGAAAGGGCAATACAGGGGAAGGGCAGTAAGAGGTATAAACTATTAGGTGTAAAATAAGCTACAAGCATATACTGTACAACATGGGGAATATGGCCAATATTTCATGATAACTATAAATGGAGTAAGTCTCTAAAAATTGTTCATCACTATATTGTATACCTGTAACATATAATTTTGTATATCAACTATATTTCAATAAAAATTTAAAAAGCCCATGAATTGAGAGAACTAAGTTTTTTATAGCTATGGAACAGGGATTTCTGCATTTTATCCAAGGATTCTTACCTGAATATGATACTCAGAGTGGGAGTATCCTTCCTAGTTTTTATTCTTTTCCTGTATGTAAGAGTTGAAAAACATAAAATATTTCATAAATGTTTTAGGTATTGTGTTTTTCTTTAATACCTTATATATTCATTTTGAAAATAATTTAAACATTCCAGTGAATACTCTTGGAGTTGTTTTTCACCTGAGGCTAATCACAGATGATTTGAAGGTGAGACAGATAGATTGTACCTCTGTCTTATCACCCTACTTTCTCTTCCCATCTTAAGCCTAGAGAACTCAGGAAATAGGAAGGGAGAGGAAGGTCACTACTTAACACCAGCAGTCCAGTGTTAGCAGGAGAAGGACAGGACAGTAATGATATTCCTCCAAGTAGATGGTAGATATTATCCACATCCTTGATCCTTGATGGACTGCTTTCTAGGTGAAATTTTTATTTACTCCCTCATGTATAGCTAAGATGTGTAGTGGACTATGGACACAGACACAGTTAGAGCCTGACACAGTTAGACACAGACACAGACACAGTTAGAGCCTGCACACCCAGCAGGGCAGTTCAGCTCCCTCAAGGGGAGGGACTTAGTACCCGGGTTCAAGAGCTACACTGTCTGGACTTGAAGACCAGCTTCACTTTCTGTGCTGTGTGGTCTTGAGCATAGGGCTTAACCTCTCTGGTCCTTAGTTTTTCTGTCAGTAAAGTAGAGTTGATAATAATACCTTTGGGATTGTTGTTGAGAATTGAATTAATACTGTAAAATCACTTTGTTGTTGTCCAGTTGCTAAGTCATGTCTGACTCGTTGTAACCCCTTAAACTGCACATGCCAGGCTCCCCTGCCCTTTGCTATCTCCTGGAATTTGCTCAAACTTATGTCCATTGAGTAAGTGATGCATCCAACCATCTCGTCCTCTGTCTCCCCATCTCGTCCTCTGTCTCCCCCTTCTCCTCTTGCCCTCAATCTTTCCCAGCATCAAGGTCTTTTCCAATGAATCAGCTTTTCACCTCAGATGGCCAAAGTATTGGAGCTTCTGCTTCAGCATCAGTCCTTCCAATGAATATTCAGGATTGACCTAGAATTGGAGATAGAGGGGGTGGAAGTGATGATGGTGGAGGTCGTGGTTATAACAGAGGTGGTGAAGGTTTTGATTGAGCTGGTGGAAGTAATGGAGATGGGAATGAAAGGAATGAAGGTGGAAGTGGTGGTGGAAGAGTTGGGGAAGGTGATGGCGTTTTGGAGGCAGTGGAGACAGTGGAGATGGTGGCCAGAAGGTGAAGGAGGTGGTCGGGGAAGTGGAAGAGGCAGTAGAGATTAGGGTGAGGACGCTGGTGTAGGTGGAAGTGGAAATGTACCATGTATTGGAGGTGATGGAGGCAATGGAAAGAGTAGTGCAGGAGGTGGTCGTGTGCTGATGGAGATACATGTGGCAGCAGCCAAGATGATAGAGCTGGTGGAGTGGTGGGTTACATAAATATCTGATCTTAATACCAGGCAGAGTGAGGTACGTGCACTGGTGCTTGGAGGAACAAGCAGCCATGTGTATTATTTTAAAAACAGGGAATTTCAGGTTTTTTTTTTTTTTTTAACTATTTGCGTGTATTTTTGCCTTTAAGTCTCAGGTATTTATTTTCTTAATGACTCAGAACCCTTGAACAACATTAATGCCCACTCATTCTCACTCCAACTGGATGCTTTTTAATGTGCCAGACTGGATCAAGCTTAGGCAGTCAAAAATGAAAACACTTAGTTCCTGTTTTCATTGGGGAAATAGACCTATAAACAGGTAATTATAATGTAGTGAAGTTAAATGCAATGGTAGAGATGTGAGCAGCCAGAGGGGAGTGATAGATAACCAAGATGTGTACTTTTGGGGCCAGGGGAAGCTTCCTGGAACAGAGGACACCTTAAAGATGTGAGGATGGGGGGTGAGTTGGGTGAGAGGGAAGATGAGCATTTTTGGCAAAGGCAGGGAAGAAACAGTGCATGGTAAATATATGAAACTATAAGCAGATCTCTGACTTTCCTTCCCATTTACTGAGTATGTTCAGTTCCTTGCATTATGCTGGTATTTAGAACCAGGTTTGAAAGCATCCATGGATGCAAGAAGAAAATTGTAAATGGAATTAGGGTCACCTGGTGCCTAGTGGTGACATGTTCCAAGGTAGAGACAATAAGGGCAAATCTCAGAGCCGGCGTCATCAAATTTTTCAAACCATCCCCGCCCCAGTCTCTTAGTGGGAAGACAGAGCCTGAATATTTTTTCCTATCAGAGGAAACAGGACAAACAATATTTAAGCTGGGATGGGTGGGCAGGTGTCCAGTATCTATGTAAAAGATGAGTTACTTGCTCAGAGAAGACCTGATATTCAAGAAGTCAGCCAAAAATATGAGTCACCTCATTAGCCTCTTTAAAAGGTAGAACATGCCAAGGCAGAGAAAGTAAATAGACTCTTTTACTAACTTGGATTAAGATGTACCCTTAGATATAAGATTTCTCTAGAAATGAAAAAAAATTCTCTCCACACACATACTTGGCTCAATTAAAATATATTTTAAAGAGTAAGCAGATAACAACAGACTTGTCAAATGAATGACTCAATAGAGATGCATGAAATATATTTGAGTAGTTTCAAAGGTTGTTTTTAAAATAGAGAACCTATTAAAATCTATGAAATAGACTTCAGAAAATTGATTTCTAGGAGTGAATCCTGCAAATGACTGTTTAGAGACCATGAAGAGGGCAATTTCTGGTGGATCCCCTGGGCCAACATTGTCCTGCAAAGGATGTGAAGAGAGGAAGGTGTTAGTGCATCTCTGGCCCATGGTGTCTCCACAGTGAACAAAAGAATAAGCCTTTTGGAGGAGGGGATGAATAGTGGCTTGATATTGTTTATGAAGAATTTCCAAATCAGAGAAGGCGGCCCTCTATCTGAAAGACTTGATGTCTTTGCCCACCTACCCTGGCAAACAGGATGTGGACTGCACCAGATAAAATATTAGAACTTGACCTCTGAGCCACATATTTAAATTCATTTCTGGCTTAATTCTTTCCAAAAGCAATTGAGTTTGACTATTGTGATTCAGCCATCTGCAGTCCATGTTTAGAACTGTGCATGGTATCATTGTTTCTGAGACTTTTCCAGTTAATATTATTAAGGGGTGGATATATGATTTCCTGGGTGGTTTGATTCACTCTTCTGGCCCATTTTGATAAGAAAGTGTCTACCTGCTGTACCTGGGGGCTTTAATTGGCTTTTTGAATTTTTGCTTGTGAGGAAATAATATAGAAGAACAGATCCACTCTACTGGTTACCTTTTAGTTATAGAATTCTGTTTAATTTGCAAAAACCATTTATAAATTCTAACTATTAACTCAGCCTTTTTTGCCTGCCTTACAAAAGCTGCTCTTAGGAAATAAAGCATTTGAGACCCGGTGGGAAAGATTCCAAGCTCATAGTGACAAATCTCCTGAGTTATCCTGATTCCCACCTGAGATTTTGGGATTTTCCATAAAGAAGGGGGAGGAAGGGTTTGGCCCCATTTGGAATACAGATAATAGAGAGTAAATAGACTTGTCTGTTTTTCAGATAATTGTGGGTTATGAAATAAAGCTAAGTAGGTAGAAAATCCTACGCAGATTACAAAAGACGTTTTACATCTCTGCATTAGCACACATAATTTTGGGCCCTGAAGCAATGTCTGATAGACCAGTTGAACGTGCTAGGGCAATTGTTTAATGAATCCAGAAGCAATGGTTGGAATTAGATTGTGGATTATAGATTCCTAGAACTGGAAAGGACTTTTAGAGATTTTCTATGTAAAGCCTTTTGCTTACAGTGAGGAAAGGGAGGCTCAGAGAAGCTAGGCTATTTTGAACGATTATCATGGGGCTAGAACCTGGGTTTCCTGATTGCTTAGCACTATGTTTTAATGCAGGGTCAACCAGGCCTCAGAAAATGGTCTGCTGCTTTCACTGTGGATGTACCCCAGAACATGTGTCACGGGTAGCACATGCCTCCTCACAGTTAACCTGCTACTCAAAGATCATGAGGCATCTTGTTCTCACTTGTTTTGGCCACATCTCTGTGAGGTAGGCAGTATTCTTTGGACTCAGAGCTCAGCTCTGCCATTAGCTGGGGGAGGCTCAGAGGGTCCTTTGAGAGCCAGTTCCCAGGCTGGTGTTTTCTACATGAAACATGCTCTTTCCCTAGGATTCTCTCCTAAGCTGAAGGGGAAAGTATTCAGCCCTAGGATTCTCTGCTTTGCTGAAAGATTGATAACACTTACAGAAATCTTGGTCAAACTAAGCACTCTCAGTTTTAAAAAAATAGAAAATAAAGTATTTTATTTTATCTTCATTTATTTCTTCTCTGATTCTTTATGTATCTCCAACCTTCTGACCTACAAAATTTTCCTTCTGCCTGAAGATTTTTTAACTTTTCCTGTAGGGCAAAATGGCTTGCAATGGATCCTATCAAGTTTGTCTTGAGTGTGAAATTGCTGTTTCTCCTTCACTTCTGATGGATAATTTGAATGGATATAGAATTAAACATTGATGGTTTTGCTCTTTCAACACCCTCCTTACTTACATGATTTCTAGTGAGACATCAGCTCTTATGTGTAGAATAAAAATGACAGTTCACAGAGTCTGTGCCACATGTAGTCCTGAGTGCAAGGGAAGCAGTTAATAAAGGTTTGCTCTTTCTCTTGCCTTTTATAATAAAATTTCTGAATATGTTGTTTTCTGAATAGTTTAAGGAAAATGATTTCAATTTTTTTTATGTTTATGAAGATAATACATTTTCGTTGTAGAAAATAAAACAGTTTTGAAAATTATGAAGTTATGAATGTCTACAATCCAGGAATAATTATTCTGCATCTTTTTAGACTAGTTATTCTGCTGCTGCTGCTGCTGCTGCTGCTAAGTCGCTTCAGTCATGTCCGACTCTTTGCGACCCCATAGACGGCAGCCCATGAGGCTCCCCCGTCCCTGGGATTCTCCAGGCAAGAACACTGGAGTGGGTTGCCATTTCCTTCTCCAATGCATCAAATTGAAAAGTGAAAATGAAGTTGCTCAATTGTGCCCGACTCTTAGTGACCCATGGACTGCAGTCTACCAGGCTCCTCCATCCCTGGGATTTTCCAGGCAAGAGTACTGGAGTGGGGTGCCATTGCCTTTTCCGATAATTATTCTACTTTTTTTAATTCTTTATACTTTTACAACATTCTTCCAGTCATCTCTCTATGCATCTATGTGCATATGGACATATGTCTATGTTTGCATATATGATTTTATGTAAAATGAAATCATAATATAAATGCTCTTTTGCAATTTACTCAACAAAGGGTCAGTTCACAGAAAATGCTAATGGGTGTTTCGTGCCAGATCTGGGAGCATCTTTAGTCCCAAATTTAGGACACGATGGATGACACAGTCTTATCTCATCGATGGAAAGTTTGTGAGACTTATTTGGCACTCTTCTCCCCGACGTGTCCTTTTCCTCTACTCAATAGAGAGAGTACATCACTGAGCCTATACAATGTACTTTCTGGAGTTTGCAAAAGGTTTGCCAAACAGGGCAATCTGTTTTATTTACCCTAACAAAAGCCAGGGTAAATAAGTGTGTCTACTGCTACTGTCACCTGTGTCGTTCCTTGAAGCCCCTCCTTTTGACCCTCCTCCCATTTTCCATAGAGGAGACCCACAGGAGGGCACACAGTGCTGTGTACTTGAACCTGTTGGGTCTTGCTGATCTGTAACCATGGGCAACCATTGTTTTTTCTTTTTAGTTAACTTTTATTGGAGTATAGTTGCTTTACAGTGTTGTGTTAGTTTCTACTGTACAACAAAGTGAACCAGCTATGTGTGCTAAATTGCTTCAGTCGGGTCCAACTCTTTGCAATCCTATGGACTCGGAGTCCACCAGGCTCCTCTGTCCATGGGATTCTCCAGGCAAGAATGCTGGAGTGGGTTGCCATACCCTCTTCCAGGGGATCGTCCCGATTCAGGGATCGAACCTGCATCTCTTACATCTCCTGCATTGGCATTCGCGTGCGCACACACACACACACACATATACAGAAAAGCTACTGTCCTCTCTCTCTCTCTCTCTATATATATATACACACACACACACACATATATATACACATATATCCCTTCTTTTTGGATTTCCTTCCCATTTAGATCACCACAGAGCATGAGTGGAGTTCACTGAGATACATAGCAAGTTCTCATATACGTAGCATGTTCTTCACATAGAAAGTGAAGTCTCTCAGTCATGTCCAACTCTTTGCGACCCCCTGGACTGTAGCCTACCAGGCTCCTCTGTCCATGGGATTTTCAGGCAAGAATACTGGAGTGGGTTGCCATTTCCTTCTCCAGGGGAACTTGCCAATCCAGGGATTGAACCCGGGTCTCCTGCATTGCAGGCAGACACTTTACTGTCTGAGCCACCAGGGAAGTAAAAAATATCCAAATAGGAGTGAAGGAGAAGCTGTTAAAATTCAACTCTGGTGGGATTTGAACCCACAACTTTTGAATAACTACACCCAGGCTGGCTAGAAGTCCAATGTGCTATCCAGTGCACCTCAGAGCTGGTTTGTTCTCATGAGTTATCTATTTTATGGGCTTCCCTGGTGGCTCAGAGGTTAAAGCGTCTGCCTGCAATGCAGGAGACCTGGGTTCGATCCCTGGGCTGGGAAGATCCCCTGAGAAGGAAATGGCAACTCACTCCAGTGTTCTTGCCTGGAGAATCCCATGGACGGAGGAATCTATTTTATACATAGTATCAATAGTGTATGTATCATTCCCAATCTCCCAATTCTTCCCACCCCTCCCTTTCCTCCTTTGGTGTCCATACATTTGTTCTCCACATTTGTGTCTCTATTTCTGTTTTGCAAATAAGATCATCTATACTATTCTACTAGATTCCACATATATGCATTAATATATGATATTTATTTTTCTGTCTGATGTACTTCACTCTGTATGACAATCTCTATATCCATTCATGTTACTGCAAATGACCTGATTTTGTTCCTTTTAACCATTGTTTTTGTTTAGACTGATCTCCTTGGTGGGCCAGTGGCTTGCCCTTGTCAGACAGACAAATTGACATTACTCATGCTCTGCCCTTCACCTGCCTCCCACCTTAATCCATATTCCCAGTCTCTTTGGGCCTGCAATAGTAGTGATCTGAGTGATGATTTCACACCAAGCATTAGGAAGGCATGAGGACTGATTCTGCCAAGAGTTATAACCCGATACCGCTCTCTGCCCATTCATGTCAGTATCCACTGGTAGAAAATAGAGATCAGGGAAAATCTTTGAGGATTGGGAGATTTGGCTTCTACTTTAATCACCTTGTGTAGGGATTTCACACTTTTGGAAAGGTTCTCACTCATGAAGGAAGGATGCTATTTATGTGGTCCCAGCTCCCCAGCATAAGATAGAGGTGACCTTTCTTATCCTCTGAGATCCTGTGATTAGAGCTAGTAATTTAATAATAGTCTTTCCAGGGTGTTTTCTGTTTTGTCATAATTGGGCCCCCTCACTCTCAGAGTCTGAGTTCAGAGTTTCTTCTCAGTCTCCCCTTCCCTCACCACAGGAATCTGCACTGGTTAATTTGTGCCAGATGTACTGAGGTAGTTTCATGAGGCAGCTTTCATCTAGGAAGAGGTGGGCTGAGCACACCTACTCATTTCCCACCATCTCCAGAAGGAGCAGCTTTTAACTATGACTCAGTGACGCAGGGCTTCTAACCACAATCTGAAGATGAAAGGCCCATCACCAATTTTATCTGCTTATCAAAAACCAGACAGTGGTGGTGACATGCAATCAAGGCTCACTGGCCTGCCCTGAGAGGGCTCTGCCAGGCCCTCCTGGGGAGATGAAGACATTCTGCAGCCACAGGGGAGGTTCTGGAAATTCTGACCTTCTCATGCCAGTTTTCTGTCATAACTGAAGATTATCCAGATATACTCTTAATAGGAATGTTGGTAAATTTAAAGGAAATATAATATTCTTAAGTAAGAGTTTTACTTTTCTGAGCTCTTCTTCTGAGGGTAAACCTCTCATTTATGTAGCCGCTGTTCTCCGAGAATGTTGTATACATGCATGTGTGCGGTTTCTCATTCACTAATTACTTTATGCTTCATCCCCACACATTGAGAATGACTACATAAGGAGCTCTGGGGGAGCTAGAAGGGAAAGAGAAGGCATAGACTCCTGCCTTGGAAATTCTGCAAAAAAGTAAATGAGCTTTCATACTTTTGTATTCCTTTTGCACTCAAAAGTGGACACCTTACAACTCATATTTCTAAATTTGAAAGGGACCTAGAGGAGTGGGACGGGGGGTGCAGTGGAGGGAGGCTCAAGAGGGAGAGGATATATGTATACCTGTGGCTGATTCGTGTTGCTGTACAGCAGAAACTAACATAATACTGTAAAGCAATTATACTCCAATTAAAGAAATAAAAAATATTTGGTAGGAAATCTGTGATGAACATGTCTTACCTGTGAATGAAAGGTTGGTGCTATTTTGTAATTAAATGTACTCATCTGTGAGGAAGCTGAATTTGGGACTGGTTTGAATTTTGATTTTGCTTCTTCTACTTCCAGTTTAACAGATGGGCTAAAGAGAGGCTGCCCAGGGATCAGGAGAAGTGTGTGCATGCTCAGTTGTGTCCAACTCACTGTGACCTCACAGACTGTAGCCCGCCAGTCTCCTCTGTCCATGGGATTTTCCCAGCAAGAATACTGAGTGGGTGGCCATTCCCTTCTCCAGGGGATCTTCCTGACCCAAGGATCAAACCCATGTCTCCTGCATTGGCAGGCAGGTTCTTTATCACTGAGCCACCTGGGAATCCAGGCTTGCTTTTTCCTGAAGATGTAGACAAAAGTGACCTTGTGCCCTTGACCTTTTCCATTTGCCTCTCTGTCAACTCTTCACCTGTTGACGGCATCGGTGGTTCCCTTGCCCTCTGTCTCCTGGTAGGTTTGATAGTAGGAACATCTACTGTATACTGGAGGTTAGGAGGGGAGCAGGGTCAGAATATTTATTCTCTCAGATCCCTTCTTGCTAGGTTGCTGTGAGTTGCCTGTGTCCATCTATCTATGATCACAAGTCTTGCCAGGAAGTTCATACTTTCTATGAGAGGCTAAGATAGATGGTCTCTCTTCTTGCCCTTTCAGCGTCTTTGAACAAAAGAAGCACTAATAAGAAGCATTGCCTGTGTCTTTTAGAAACCTGAAGTCAGTGAGGTGAAACCCAATATCAAGAATTTGAAGCAAAGTAACTTGTGGAGAAGAAATGTAAAGAAAACATTAGTGGTTTGGCTAAAGCCTAATTAGAGCAAAGTGCATTAAGTAGATTTTCTGGTTTTCAAAAACTTGAATTGTAATACATTTTTTGATATGCTGTTTTAATTTTTAGTAGTAAATAAATATGTATTAAGAGGATCTTATGACAACTGTGATGTATTGTGTGCCTTAAAAAGAACATGGGAGACTGTAGCAGTAGACACCATTTACTGTTTACCTGGGACTCCCCTGATGGCTCAGATGGTAAAGAATCCACCTGCAATGCAGGAGACCTGGGCTAGATGCCTGGATGGAAAAGATATCCTTAGAAGGGAATGGGTACCCATTCCAGTATTCTTGCCTGGAGTATTCCAAGGACAGAGGAGCGTGGCAGGCTACAGTTCATGGGGTCACCAAGAGTCGGACACGACTGAGCAACTAACACTTTCACTTCACACTTTTTTCTTTGGCTACACCCAAGGTTGTAGAGGGGCTTACATGCAGCCCCTTTTTGTAAATAACCTCTTTTTACTAGACCTTCCTCTGTTACCACTTTAAGTATGGCATCTTTTCCTGCTGGATTCTGACTATTGTACTTGGTGAATATTTTCTCATTTGATGACAAAGAACAGAAGCTCACACATACTAGCTCAAGTACAAAGTGAATTTACTGAAAAGACACAGGGCAGGTATGGAACATACACCCAGTTATCTGGAAAGTCCAGTCAGTATACTAAACCATTCCTTCAGTCGCTGGTGGCAACCTGTCTTCTCTTATCTCCACTCTTTTACATCTGCTTTCTTCTGCTGCTCTCTGTGTATTGGCATTCTCTGTCTGTCTTTCTCATGGATTTTCTGACTTAGTTTGATCATGGCACAAACTCTGGCTTCAACCCTATTTAAACTCTAAGTTCAAGGAATCCCCACTGTTTAACCATGTCTCTCAGTGTCCTATTTCCAATTCCCTGCCAGAGAAAATCTGAGTGGCCTAGTTTGAGTTAAGCCCATTTATGGCCCACTGAGTTGTGACAGAGGAGAAGGGAACACAAGAATGTCCTTCCTAGGGATGTGAACAAGTCATCCAAGAAAGGCATGTGGTTGGGGGGCAGTTGTTAGCATCTCTACATAGTACAACAAGTCAGTCTTGTGAAAAAAACATCTGATTAAAATGCTAGGTAAGAGGGACTTGTCCTTAAGTCATTTGGAAAGCCCATTTGTCTGCTTCATTCTTTAAACATTTCAGTGGAAAGACATTTAGTAATTCCAGAAACTTGGAAGACAGATCTGATGATTTCTCCTATATATAGCATGCTATGGATGTTGCTCATTTATTTCTTCTTTTCTACCTTTCATAGTAACCAATCTACTTTTCAAGGTGACATTCACAGGATCCTTTTTGGTGACTATGGTGAAAAGCAATTAATAAGATATAGAAACAACCCTGACCATTCTTTAGGATAAACATGCAATTATATTTGGGGATGTGCCTGTATTACAATCAGCTTTTCAGTCCTCACTCAACTATTAGCATATAACCAAAGATTATAGAACATCAGAGGAGGTGTCTAATGAGGAGGAAAATGGGGACAGAGAAGGGGAAGGAGGGTGGTGGGAAGAGAGAGGGAGCACAAACAGAAACAAAGCAATTTGGAAGAATCAGAGACTAAACTAGGAGATGAATATTTAAAAAGCAATATTAAGGAACATTAAGTGGATTAAAAAATAAATTCTTAGATTTTAAAAATATAATAGCAAATTTGAAAAACTCAATAGAAGATTTAAGGATAAAGTTGAGTGAGTATCCCTAAAATAAAGCAAACATAAAACAAGATAGAAAATAAGGATGCCATGTTAATAAATTTTACAGACCAGTTCAAGACATCTAAATAACAAAAGTTCCTGAAGAAGAAAATAGAGAAAACAGGGGGAGAGAAACTCATCAATCAAACAATTCAAGACAATTTTCTGGAGAAAGACATACATTTCCAGACTGAAAGGGTTCATTCGTTATACCCCCTTAAAATGGATAAAAATAGACTCACACCAAAGTTCCGCATAAGATTTCAGAATATTGAGGACAAAGAAGATCCTACAAGTTTTTAGCAAGGAGAAAAAGTACACCACATAAAGGGTCAATATCAGAATGGCTTAGGACTTCTCAAAAGCAGAATTAGAATCTAGTAAACAATAGAAAATATGCTTTCAAATTCTAAGGGGAATGATTGCCAGTCTTGAATTTGATACCCATTCAAAATATCAGTTGAATGTAAAGGAGGAATAAAGACATCTTCACTGGAAGCAAAAGGAATCATCAGCCAGTGAAGGGAGGCACCAGCAAGACAGAGAGAGTACCAGGCACAGACATATTGGAGCAGATCAGAAATCTCCAGAACACATCCAGGAAGGTGTGATTCACAGAATATCCCGTGTGTGAATGTCTTGAGAAAAGAGTTAGACAACTGACAAAGATAGGCTTTAATGCTTCCCTGGTGGCTCATCTGGTAAAGAATCTTTCCGCAATGTGGGAGACCTGGGTTCGATCCCTGGGTTGGGAAGATCCCCTGGAGAAGGGAAAGGCTACCCACTCCAGTATTCTGACCTGGAGATTTCCATGGACTCTACAGTCCATGGGGTTGCAAAGAGTCGGACATGACTGAGCAATTTTCACTTTCACATAGAAAACTAGGTAAAGACAGTAAGACAATTCCAGGGAGAATAAAAAGTTGTGCAGAAAAAGAAAAGTAATTATAATTATTACATGACTCATCTGTGAATAGCATTCATATAGTGATAATATTATAAATTACAAATACTGATCTATCTAAAATCATGGAATTTTAATTATGGGAAGATGAAAAAATGGGAAAGGTACTTGAGTACAGTGGGATGGATAAAAGGAAAAGAATAAAAACTTTAAAATTTATAGCAGAAGGTTAAGAAATAATGTGTAAACCTGGGAGAAAAAAAAAAACAATCAAGTAGCAGAGTACAAAGTGTTATTTAAAGACCCAGAGACCAATTTCATTTAATTGGTGAAAAGATGTGAAAGTAATGACTGCAGGAAAGGGGGAAATGGGGCTACGGGAGAGAAGAAGCTACCACATTTTTGTAGTAAAGCTTGTAGAATTATTCGACTATTAACTTTAAACATGCATACTTATATGATGCAAAAATTAAAAAAAAACAATAAAAAGAAACTTAATTAATAATTAAAAATATGCATAAATCCAGGCAGCCATTGCTAAGTAATTGGAATGGGCAAACAGCACAGTCGTGCTTATTTGGGCAACATGAAAACTGTGAGGGTAGGAAAATCATTTTTATGAGTATGATTAGAGCATTGCTTATTTAAAGAAGTCTTGTAGAGTTAATCGATTTCACAGCGAGGTGTTTGGGGTACAAGCTTGAGCATAGTTTGTTTTTTTCATTGTGGGCAGCAAGGTGACAGGACAGGTCACAGGGCAAGAGATTGTCATTCTAGCAAAGGAGCAGACTTCAGATCTAAGCAGGGGAGGGCTCAGTTCCAGAGGGATCTGCTATATTAGTGCTAGTGATCTGGGCACATTGAATCCAAAGGCTTGCTGGGCAGAAAATCTGTATTAGAGACCTTACTTCCACCTCTGGCTAATGTATTATTTATATGTTACCTTTCTTTTCCCCATGTAGACTGGTCATCTAGCATCAGGCTAGGCTTTGTCTGTTAGTCCCTTTAGTCCAATAAGGCCCAACTTGGCCTTATTCTCATGCTAGGAATTTATTGAGCATTTATAATTAACTTATTTGGAATTCTCCAAACACTGTACTTTGCATGGTTTACCTGGATTGCCTCCACTCCCTGTGGTTGTAGCTATGATTATCAACACCATTTTATAGATGAAGAAATTATTTTAATGATAGAAAGGGGCTCGTCCATGGTTGCAGTAGGAGAGCATGTCCATAGAATTCTCCAGGCAAGAATATTGGAGTGGGTTGCCATTCCCTTCTCCAAGGGATCTTCCTTGACCAAGGGATCAAACCCAAATCTCTTGCATTGCAGGCAGATTCTTTACCATCTGAGTCACCAGGGATGCCCATGAGAGCAGGCAGGAATTCAAACCAGTCATCTGGTTCCAGTCCTGGGCTCTAATTACAAGGCTCGCCATCTCCTGTAGTCTGTGTTTGAGCTTCAGGATCTACTTGGATTCCCAGGCCTGGCCTTCCCTGACTGAACTTGCCTTTGCTTCCAAATCTTATATCTGGTAGCCATAGAGGTGAAGGCTGAGGTATCTGGTGGTCTTCACAGAATTATTTATTATTATTAACCCAAGTGATTCTATCAGTCCACATCCTGGTCTAATGCCCCAGGGCAGTGGTTCTCAAAGTAAAGTCCCTGGACTGGCAATATCAGCATCACCTGGGAAATGGTTAAAAATGCAGAATTTCAGACTAGAATCCCTGGGAGTAGAATTCAGCAATCTGAGTTTTAACAAGCCCTGGAGGTGATTTTGATGACACTAAAATTTGAGAACGCTGCCCTAGGGTCATGGTCAGAGGGCGTCTGATAGGTTCAAATCTTTGCTTGGGCTATTGTTGAATGTGCTTAAATTAGAAATGTTCAGGAAAAGAAGGACAGGAAGGTGTGGTTCTTTCATGGGTTGCCATGCCACCCAACTAGTAAGTTGCTCCACCAAGGCTATCTCATTGGGAAAAGAAAATGGAAGGGGAAAACATGAGAAATCAGGTGGTTCAGCCCCTGACCGTGTACCATGGAGCTGTGAGGAAACTGATTTGGGTGGCTGTAATGAAAAAGCTCTAAAGAAACAAGAGTTGTATGTGAGGGGCAGATAGGAAAGAATATGTTATCAGTGTTCTTAAAAAATACAGAGGTGAGCACACTGATATTTTGGTTTAAGTATTCCAAATCTCTTTTGGTTACAATTTACCTCATCTCCCCTTGACATGCCGTTATGATAAAACAGTGGGAATCATCACACTTTTCAGAAGATATATGCCAGGAAGCAGCTTGAAACTAAAAGCCGTGACTTGTCTTATTCTTATAACAATAAGAAGCAGTTATTAAATATTTTTTCCTTTTACATAGTACAGTGATCTAAATATAAAAACCCATCTACCCACTCACTGATCTTCCCAGCATTTAGCCGTAGTTCGTTCCTATTGTTTGCTAGTTTGTGTTTTCTCTACCCATTTTAGGGCGTTTGGCACCTGCTCCCCACCTAGGAGAGCACACCTGCAGGTGTCCTGACCCTATGTGTCAAGTCAGGGCTTGTCCAAGCTTTGGAACAACAAGCTTGCCTACCCTACCCCAGTGCCTTTCTAAGCAGGGATTCTGTGATTGATGATGGGAGAGAGTAAATAAATTTCAGTAAGTACACACAAGAGTGGATCAGGACAGTAAGTGCTTACTATGTACAATCAATGGGCATTATTTTAAAGGAGATTAAAATTTCCTAGACTTAATCCTCCTGCTACAGTGGTATTGGTGGCAGAGGATGAGTTACTGTTTCCTCTAGGGAGGTAGTCAGAAGAGCATCTGTGCCTTTTGAGTAAAAGCATGTAGTAAAACAAGCAGTTTAGAAATCTATCCAGTTTGAAATAAAAAGAAATCTGTTCAGTTTGGAACTCAATTCTCTGATGAAATATATGTGTTTGTGGGATATGACGAAGGAGAAGGTGATGCTGGGCAGCAAATATCTACAGATTGCAAGCGATACAGCTTTATCTCTTCCTGTAACATTATTGGATATTGTCACGGCTTCTACATTTTACGACATATTGTGCATGATCCCCTTAAGTGGTGGAGGTTGGTGCTGAGACTTTGAACCTACTGATGACTCTGGAGTAAACTTTATTCTTTGCAGTAGTGAACTGCATTGATGCAATAGGTGTCTTGGCTGAAAGTTGAAACCTAACCTTCTTCTTCTTCTTTTTTTTTTTTCCTACTCACGCTCTGAATCCCCATGCTAGACCACCCTTCCGTGAAAATACCCTAATTGACCTGCTTGGGCTCTGACACTCCACACTGAGCTGCTCATAAACTGCTCATAAATGTAATGCCTTCCTCTCTCCTCCTGGATTCTGATTCTTTACACCGAATCAAAGAAAGAAAGTGAAGTCGCTCAGTCATGTCCAACTCTTTTTGACCCCGTGGACTGTAGCCCGCCAGGCTCCTCCATCTATGGGATTTTCTAGGCAAGAATACTGGAGTGGATTGCCGTTTCCTTCTCCATATCAACCCCCTAGAAAAAACATCCTTCTCAGGCTCTGACTCCTAACCTTCTTCTAAACTTCATTTATTACCAGAAGCTAGAAAGACCGTCACTTAAAACAGTAAACAACAAGTTCCTACTGGATAGCACGGGGAACTGTATTAATATCCTGTGATAAACCATAATGGAAAGGAATATTAAAAGAATGTATATATCTTTATCTATATCTATATCTTGATCACTTTACTGTAAAGCAGTAAGTAACACAACATTGTAAATCAACTATACTTCAATTAAATAAATAAATCTCAAAGCAGTGTCTGTCTCCTAAGAGATAAAAGCTTAAATTTAGCTTTGGAACTTCTGTTTGTAAAAATATCTTGAGTACTTATGCATTGTTTGGAGGGGGAAACTGTGAACTCAAGATTTTTCTGAGAGGAAATATCTAAATACTATAAATGTAAATTATGTGTATATTTGATCAAAGCAGAGATTTCTAGACGTCTTTATTTCTTTGTGGTAAAACTATTCTCTATGTCGATTTAAGTTGCCCTATGCCTTGTACCAGGAGTTGGCAAACTATGGGTTATGGTACAAATCTGGCCGGCTGCCTGTTTTGTAAATAAAGTTTTATTGGAACACAGTCACACTCTTTTGTTTGCATATTGCCTATAGCTGCCTTCCTGCTACAAGAGCGAGTAGCGTGACAGATAGTGTATGGCTCTCAAAGCCTAAATATTAACTATCTGGCCTTTCACTAGAAAAAGTTTGCTACCCTCTGCATTCTATTATTGCTTATTCTTAAGTGTGTGCTCTTAAACAGTTGCTCACACATTTTGGAGCCAGAGATTACAAAATGACAGGCAAGATATGCAGCCCTGAACTTCATGTCATACTTGTGAATAGACTTCAAAAATGACCTGAACTTGGTCTTGGCCTAAGTCATACCTGCTGTACTGTTGCTGTCCTGCACCTGATGGTCTTCCAAGCTGAATAACCCTGACTTTACTAGTATTGATTTATCATTTCCTGATGTATTTGTAATGAGAGCCATACGATCAGGCTTCATGTCATGCCATGTGGGTGGGTGCAAGTGATATTTCCTCACTATCAGTCATCCTGGGAAGAAGGCAACTCTGAGCTAGGAAGAGGAGACTCAAGAAGCACACCTTAGATTGAGAAGAGGAAACTTCTGCAATTTCACTTCATTGTGGAGGTTAGGTATGAGTTCTGGGGAGAACTGGAAGGCACAAGAGTACTTCTTTTGCGGAGATGATTTTGTCATCATTTTTTTCTTTCCAGGCTTTCTTGAGATAGCATCCTGTGGGACCTCTCAGAAATAGCTGAGTCTCTATGGGGGTTAGGAAGAAGAGGTTGATGTCTGGCAGTATCAACTGGTTGATGAACGCTCAAACCATTGACTCAACACTCCTTTTCCTTGTTAACAGCACTACCATTCGTTCAAGTATTGAGTGACCATCTTCAGGGGAGGCTGTTTCCCACCTACCCCACCCCCAGACCCCAGGGTTAGGGGTGAATAAGTCCATCATGATAATTCCATCCCTCTTGCTGATTTGAAAAATATGGACATGTGATATAATTCTGGCCAATGAGAGACAAAGGGAAGTTTTCTGGATCACTTGTGTGGAAAGGTTTCTTCGTTCTTAAAAGGGAGAAGCAGACGATAAAGAGGTTATTTTCCTGCTTTGGATGTGGCTGTGAGGGGATGTGATACCAAAGAGTTGACAGAGTCCGTTTTGCAACTATGAGAGGGTGTTACCCACATGCTAAGAGTGATAAAGCAGAATATGGAAAGGACATGAGCTGTTGGTGGCGCTGTAGAGCTAGTGATTCCCACAGATGTGTAACAGATGTGGGAGCTTCATGAGCTGTGAGAGAATAAAATCTGCTTATTGGTTAAGTCACTTTTCATTAGATTTTCTAGTACTTGTAACCAACTAATACTCTTAAGTATTTAATGAAATATGACCTTTTTGTAATGATAGGTTGGTGCAACTAAGAAATTGTAACTATGTTCTTAAGATATATTCATGTGAGCACTGACTACAATTGTGGTCACCAAGTAGTTAAGTTCAATTACAATGGAGAAATTGAGTGCCTCTGAATAATTGCATATATACCACAAATCTTTTTTGAGTTGGTAAGAAATCCAGAAAATTATAGCCTTAAATTTCTTAGTAATGATAAACAATGGAAAGACCATAAAAATTTGGGAAACTTGATCAACTTGGCAGTATGTTAGTTTGAAAACATTTTAAATTATAAAACATATTCTTACTGTAAATGTTCCAAACAATAGACAAGTATTTGAAGTCACCAGTGATCACAGTTCAGTTGGCAGTTTGAGGTTTATCAAGTAGAAGAACTAGGAGGCCGGCCAAGGAACCAGCAAGAACTGATGAGACACGAGGAACCAGGCAGAGCACAGTTCTAAAGCTGTGGGAACTTCAGTGTCCATGAAGGCCCCCAGTGACACAGTCCTCCTGGAATGCGTATCCTAGTGAATTTCCCTCCCACAATGACTAGGGCAGACTTGGGTAAACCAATAGGATACTGTGGAAATAATGTGTGACATCTGGGGCTAGATCATAAAGGACATTGTGACTTCTGTCTTGCTCTTTTTTGATCATATAACCTGGGGGAAGCCAGCTGACATATCGTGAGTACACTCAAGCAGCCCCATGAGGAGCTCCATGAGGCAAAGAACTAAGGTCTCCAGTCAACAGCTATTAAGTGGGTCATCTTGGAAGTGGATCCCAGCCCTAGTCAAGCCTTGAGACAACTGCCAACGTTTTGTCTGCAACCTTGGTGACACCCCCTGAGGCAGAAGCACCCAGTTGTTTCAGGGTTACTGTATATATGATCAGAAACCATAGGAAATGATAAATGCTTATTTTGGGCAGTTAAATTGTGGGATTACTTGTTGCATGAATCACTGATACAAAGGCCTATGTATCCTGGGTCTCACCCCACACACCACAGGAGGCCGTGATAGCTACTCTGGACCATTTGTAGGTGAGGATAGGATTCCTGCTCAGATGCTCACTTTAATCAACTTAGGGTATGATTGGCCTTCACCTTGTAGGTCCGCAGAGAGTACAGTTGGGGAGGGATGGGGAAATTTGAGATCGGTGTGTATGTATGTGTGTACACATGTAAGTTGTATGCACATAGGCATGTGAATCCGTGTTGTTCCCTTGTGCCCTCCCTGAGGGACAAAAGGGCTTTTTTCTGTGCCCTCTGCCCCCAGGGTGACTATAAACCTACTTGAGTTGTGAAACCTCTTCAGTTTTTCATGCCTTCTTCTGGTTGCTTCTCAGAGATATTCCTGTCTTTATGTATTCTACAAAGGCTTGTTCTGACTCTGAAACAGTGTTTGGAGAACTCTGAAATTGTGTTTGTTTTCGCGCTGAGCCTTCTGGGCTGTGTGTATTGAAAGCACATTCCTTGGCGGGTAGCAAGCGAGAGCTGAATGGGAAATGGGCTCCAAGCCTGTGGAGAAACAAATGTAGGGAACAACTAAATGATACTTACTTAGGATTCTCATTGTAAACTCTTCTGCCTCCCCTGGACCTGGCTATTGGTATAGAGATTCCATGGTGAAGTCGGTTATATAAAACTTATGGTCGCTGGGCTCTCTGGGCCATGAAATTTACTTTAGGTGTTAGGGTGTTTGCTTCCAATAACTCAGGAGCTAAGTCATTTCTGTTGTTGTTGGAAAACAACCTCAGCAGCAACCCTAAATTGTGCGATTCTTATTGTCTGAAGATTAACTTAAGATAAAAGGAATTTTTAATAACAATTTGAAGGTGCTAGCTTTCAGATAGCATGCACTGTTAAAGGGAGAAAAGACTTCCTGGGCAGGACAGGCACATCTCACACTGTGCCTGTGTCATCATTTCTCCTGCCTTTTCCTCTGTGTGAGAACCAAGCAGATGGGTTTCTGTTTGCAACCTGTGTCTCTCTGTTCTTTTAGTAGCTGATCATTTCTTCCTGTTTTTGCCACTTAGTCCTATCTCCTCTTTCTCTGTGCTTTCTCATTTTGCAATAAAATAATATTATTTGCCTTTCTGATCTTGAAGGTATATATAGTATCAGGATACCGACTTTCTCATTGAGCTGTTCCCTGTTTCTTTCACCCAGAGTTCAGTGAGCCATTCTCAGTTCTGATTTTTATAGGGAAAAACCCCAAGAACAACTCCAAATTCTAACAATTGGCCTTTAGCAAGGGCCAGTAACATGGCCATTGGACATAGAATACATGCAAAATTTCCAGCTCAATTTCTGGTACATAGTAGAAGCTCTTTTAAGAATATTTGATTTTAATATATGATTAGTAACTTCAGCTTGATTTACCTTGCTATGTTTGAGGCCCTGAAGATGTAAATGTATAGGTAATACCAGGCTGCCTATGACAGTGATAGGAAACATAGAATTGAAATTGTCTCCAAAGCAGTCTCGATGCTCTGAATGAGGTCCGTGCTCCCTGAGGTCATTAGAACCCCATTCTCAGCCAGTCTTGATGTCCATCAGATGTCTCCTCCTGGCACAAGTGAGTCTGACTCAGGCACTTGCTCTTAATCTTTGTGGTCATTGAAGGAAGGAATAAGAAGCTTCTTTTTTAACCAAGACTCCAACAGCGACCTTTGTGAACTTTGGGACCTAGGGAGAGATTTTGACATTTCTGCTAAGATTGTGTAACTGGCTGCATTACTCCAAGGCCCACCCTGGGCAGTGACTGTGAACATCTAGCAATGAAGCCTGATTATTGTGTGATAATCGCTCCTTTAGCTTGTGTTGCTGCTGCTGTTCATAAATGCTCTTCCTTGTCACTCCCAGACCTCTTGTCTCCTGCCCTGACATTTCTCTCCATGCACATTTGAAACATTTCTCATTATCCCTCTTAACTTTGCTTGTTACTCCTCTGAATGACTTGGGAGATCTCTTGTAGTCTCCAAAGCAAGCTATTCTGTTCATCCCACGTGGTTTCACCCTCCTCTGGAGCATTCCAGATGGTTTTGTACCATGCAGAGCATATGCCTCCCTCTTCCCTTGATTACTCTTTGCGTTCCTTAACTCTTCTGCATTGTCCTCCATTTGATTTACTTCTGGAGTATTTATTGCTAGGGTGACGTGCATAATGAATGTCCTTGGGCATTCATTAAGGTTAAGTTTGAACAGTTTTTATTTCCCCTCAGTGTCCTTGATGTGTGATGCTTTTGGTTATTTGTTCACATAAACCTCACAGTTTGCCAGAGTTCACTCCACAAAAATTCATACCTCTCTTTCAGGTTGTATGATTTTTTTTAATCACATGGAAGACCTCAGTTAAAATTGATATGTTTTCAGGGATCTTAAGGATTTCCTTCTGTGTAAACAAATCTCCAGTATCTATTGCTGTGTAACTAACCACCCAAATCTGAGTGCTTTTGAGCACTGTCTTTATTTCTAATGGGTCTTTGGGGTGGCTGGGCATAGTTGGACAGTTTTCACCAGAGCCTTCTCCTGCACTTCTGGTTAGATGTTGGGTATGGCCATGGCCTCTAGGAGACCTGAACGGGCTGGCTAACCATCAGGCTCACTGGTATGGTTGGCAGTTGTTGGTTGAGGGCTCAGTTGGAGTTGTACCAAGTGTAGCTGGAACAACTCCAGCTACACTTGGTCTCTACAAGTGACAACTAGGGCTTTTCAAAGCTTGGTGGCCAGGTTCTGAGAAGGTGCATCCTAAGAGCGAGCATTCCAAGATGAAAGATGAAAGGTTAGCATGATTTCTGTTGCACTGGACTGATTTGAGCAGGCTTCGCAAGTGAGCAAATACTGTGAACTGTGCTTCACTGGGGAGACTGGCTGCCACCGGAGTGAATAGTTCTGTTCTTCACATTGTTCCATGTTTCAGAGTCAGGCAGGCCCTTTCGATGTTGATTTTTTCCCAACCTTTTCTTGTGACATGAGCAGTAGCTACAGTAGCTTTCCCTAGTAGCGAATCCCAGACATGAATTTTCCAGTGCTATCTGTCCCACCCACTCTGCTGCCAAAGGGTCTGCCTTTCTCCTTGTTGCTCACACTGATGAGCCTCTGCTAAACTAAAGAGGTGACTGCAGGCAAGGAACTCTGGAGTGGACCTTCGGGGACCTGGTCTTTCGTCCTGGCTTTGGAGTAGTGTGACTGACCTTGACTAAGTCACTTCATCTCTCTAGACTTGGGTCTTTTCTGAAGTCCCCAACAAGCTCTGAAATTCTACCATTCTAAGTAGTCATCTTGAACATACATCTCCACTGGGTCAAATGCTCTCATTCACCCCCTGAACCCATTAAGCCAAGGTTTTAGGGCTGATAGAGGAACTGTCACTGTCCATCAGTTTTTGCACAGAGTAGGCCTTCAATTAAAAAGATTAGAGGGATGAAACTTAAATCAAGAAACCTAGAGAGTACCATTGTTTTCAAGATCTTGGTGGTAAACATTGCCAGATTATTTATTATTTTTATTTGAAAAAGCATAACCTTGTATATGTAAGGCTTTGCTGTTAGAACTTGGAACTTGTTTCACACAGTCTCTGCATGGGTCCATTTGCTGTTTAACAGGCAGTTAAGATTTTGTGCCTGTTGACAGATTGATATTTTGCAAATAAACGTCATGCCCTGATACTGACCATGATTACCTCAAGCTGTAGCACTGGAGGGATGCCAAGGGTCTGGCCATGTGATTTTGCTCTTTCTTTTTTTAAGGTGCTGGACTATTGAAACCTTGAGCAGTCTCCCTTTGGGATAGTAGAGGGGAAAGAGAATAAGGAAAATCCGTGGGAATAGAAGAAGGTCAGGTCGAATGTAAATGAAAATACACCTCCTTGCTGCTCCCCAGCAGAGTTCCCCAGTTCCTAGGCTTGCTCCAAGTGGAGGTTGACCTTGGGTTTCTTGCTCTTACAACCATTTGACATTTTAGAGGACAAAGGGCTCCATAAGGAAGAGGCTTAGGCCTGTTGATGGCTACAAATCACTGGCCCTAGAGAGCTGGCCCTGGAGGGCTGGGGCTTAGAGAGGTTCCTTGCAACCTTCTTTTTATTTTAGGGAAATCAAATTTCAAAGAGACTGATATGTAGGCCCCCAGGATTTTCTGATGGTCTGGGCAGCTTCCAAGCCTCAAACCAGCCTGTTGCTTTTTTTTTTAAGCAAGATATCCCCCTAAAGGAAAACATAGCTCAACTTCAAAACAGACTGAAAACTTATAGAAGGAAGCTATATGAAGTGGCCTAAATGCAAGATTTTTATTTTTCTAATGACAAACGTGAAAAGAGTAAAAAGAAGCATTCTGAGTTGGCATAATTAAAATAGGCTCACATTTCCAGCAATTCCTTTAAGAAAAAGACAGGGTGACTATTTTGAGGGGTGGGATGGGGTAGATTATTGTTGTGATCTCACCTGAGGGTTGTAGCTGAAAGACTTTCTCTGATCTGCCTGGCTGGCATGTTTACCCACCCCCTCTACCAGTCATAGTCTGTTAATTTTGTCTTTAACTTTAGCAAACATTTTTGTATCATTTATGCTTAAATAAAACCTATTCATGTTGTGAGCTGGAGAAACAGAGGTCAAACTGTTTCTCCTAACAGCAGACTCCCTTGCCAGCCTTTGATGAACCCTTTGAGCAGCTCTGGCCTCAGCTCTCAGGCTGGAAATGGTAGCTTTGACCGTGTTCATGGTTTTGAACTCTCAGTTCTAGCATTTCACCAAAAAGACTCTAAGCTAAGATGGAAGGGACTGGAAAGCTGGTGCCTGAGGCCAAACTATGACCCCAGAACACAAAGAGAGAGAGGGGAGACTAATCCTGCTGGGGCAGGATCATCTGTACATTACAGAGTGAAGATAAAAACCAGGAGAATAAAAATCAGAAGATAAAAACCAGGAGATAAAAACCTTCATCATTTCCTTACTGACTAAGAATGACTTGCAGTTCTGTGGTCTTTAGAAAGGTCCGGGCCTAGTGGACAGACAGTAGATCTGTGGGAGTTCAGCCTTGGTTGCTGAGTTAGTGGCGATGAAATAGTGTAATATGGAAGTTTTATTTGCCTGGCCTCAGATGTTAACTAGCTATCTGGATCATAGTGGGTCTCTCTTAGGAGCCCTGGAAACAGTTTTTCTCACCTCCAAAAGTATAAGAAAGCTCACCAGGAAATTTGGGGTATTAGTCTTATCAAGAAATCCTAGGAGTGATCTCCAGTTTGCCCAAGTGTAGAGGGATATTTCTGTCTTCTCCTACCAGCTTGAGTGAATGCCACCTAAAGGCCTTTCCCTTTGTTTATATTCCAGGGAAATCATTCCATCATAGAATAAATAGCAGGACATTTCCAATACACTTTTTAGTATTTTTTCAGATTGGTGGAGAGGTAGGGTGGGATGAAGAGTGAGAAAGACAAGGCTGACTAGAAAGATGTAGATCATTTTTTATGGTCAATAGTTATAAGGCATTTATCAAAGCTTTTATCATTGTTATAAAGAGAAAAGAGCTAGCTGACTAGCAGCTAGAGCTAGGCCTCAGGAATAAATTCCTGTCCAGAAACTTGTTTATTTTTTGTCCAGTCCCTTAGGCCCTACAAGGTGCAGTACTTAAATCCTTCCACCAAGGGGCTCTGCCCAGACCAGGGATGAAGCCAGCCCAGCCCAGAACTGGTAATATTTCCAAAGCCACGTATCCACTTACAGCTGAGGTCTTCCACTTCATTTCTGATGTTCTTGGGCCCTACCCCACCCAGGGGTCTACCCACTGAAACCTTGACCCTCAGCTCCATTGGGAATGCCAAGACCAGATGATAAAGATGATGTTAATAACTTCTATTTTTTGAATTGTCATCTCTGAGCTATAACATTATGTTAAGTGTGTTATATAATTTATTGTCCTTTAATCCTTTTAACAACTTTCTGAGGCAGTTATTATTAATTGAGTATTAGAGATGAGGCTTAGGAGAAGGCAGTGGCACCCCACTCCAGTACTCTTGCCTGGAAAATCCCATGGATGGAGAAGCCTGGTGGGCTGCAGTCCATGGGGTCGCTGAGGGTCGGACACGACTGAGCAACTTCACTTTCACTTTTCACTTTCATGCATTGGAGAAGGAAATGGCAACCCACTCTGGTGTTCTTGCCTGGAGAATCCCAGGGACGGGGGAGCCTGGTGGGTTGCCGTCTATGGAGTCGCACAGAGTTGGACACGACTGGAGCGACTTAGCAGCAGCAGCAGCAGCAGCAGAGATGAGTCTTAGAGAGGTTAAGTGACAAGGTTATACCGTAAGTAGAAGTGTTGGGATCTGAAACCAGACCTACCTGATCCCCAAATCCATGCTTGTAAATAGGATGATATATTGTTGGGTGTTGCTTTCTTAACTTTACTTCCCACTAGAGGCTGGCCCTTTGCCCTCAACTCAAGACCATTTATGGGAGAAGGCAATGGCATCCCACTCCAGTACTCTTGCCTGGAAAATCCCATGGGCAGAGGAGCCTGGTAGGCTGCAGTCCATGGGGTCGCTAAGAGTCGAACATGACTGAGTGACTTCACTTTCACTTTTCACTTTCATGCATTGGAGAAGGAAATGGCAACCCACTCCAGTGTTCTTGCCTGGAGAATCCCAGGGATGGGGGAGCCTGGTGGGCTGCCGTCTATGGGGTCGCACAGAGTCAGACACGACTGAAGCAACTTAGCAGCAGTAGCAGCAGCAGCAAGACCATTTGGTTAGAGCCCAACTTAACTCTTGCCAACTCCTTTCCTAAGGAGAGGGTACCATTATTGGTCAACACTCTTTCAACCTAGACTGACTTCCACAGAACCATAATTTGTCTACCAATTAGTTAGAAAAATGATTACATCAACTCAGAAACATCTGATGCCACATCTCACCCACTAGATTAAACCTCTTGGGTAATGTTGCTGGCCCAGATCAGACTCAGCTTCTTTAGACACTGTGTTTTGAAGAGTCGATCCTCTTGAGGAAACCAACACCAAGCCTGGTGGATTCTCAGCCCTGCTCATTCCCCATGTACTCTCTCCTGGACCCTTTGCTGCAGCATATCTTACTGTGAAGGCCACATGGGTTATGACAGACTCTGAGCTTTGATGATTCATAAACTCAGTTTTTAGAAAATCTGGTCTGTTCTAACCACCTCAGAAAAAAAAAAAAAGATCAACAATAATGTCAGCTTATTCATATACAGTTTTGTCCATTTCCTTGTCATTTCTCTTTGTTCCAGGACACCCCATCTCTGAATTAGAACTCAAAGGAAGTTGGAGCAGTCATCAGAAGGTTGCTTGACAAGCCCATCAATACAGCAAAGAAAACTGAATTGTCATAAATGACATTTTATTCAGACCCATTTCTAACTTCCTCTTCTTTTCAGTGAACAGAATTCTCCCCCTCTACCAGTGAATCTGAAGATCTGGGTTCAAGTGCAGACTCTGTTATTTATCATCACTGTGGTCATTGACAAGGCATTTAGCCCCTTCAGCCTCTTGTTTAATGGTCAGTGAATGGGAGTAATAGTATCTTCTATATGATTCATAATGCTTAAATTAAGGTTATGGAAAGGAATACTTTATATATATTTTTGTTATGTTGAGCTGTCAAGTTGATTTTTTAATCTGAAACCTTGTGAAACCAGTTCCTTGTAGGTCACCTATCTCATCATCCTTCCCAAACTGCGTCTTTTCTGGGAAGAGATGTGATTGCTTCACAAACTTTAATGTGCACATGAATCTCCTGGGCGGGCCTGGGTTTCTGCATTTCTGACAAGTGTTCAAGTGATGTAGATGCTGCTGACCAAACTTTAAAGAAGATTTTACATATTTCTGGCAGGTTTCTATGCAGGTGCTCCAGACACCATGCATTTAAAGTTCAGTGTGATTTCTAAAAAACCAAATCCTAAGGTCGCTTTGTGTTCTCATCCTAGGTTGAACATCCATGCTTTCTCTTTCCTTTCCTTTCCATGGATTTACTCTCTCTGAATTCTCAGAGTCCTGATTTATCCTTTAATGTTGGTGTCTCCTCAGGTTCCACCCTTTGCCTTCTGATAATTTTACTGTTTACTCATGCTCTCAAGAGTTGACTCCTGTGTGATCTTTCCTTGTCTTGCCAATACAGGCTTAATTTATCCATCTCCTACACTCACACAGCATCTGGTTTTAAGATTTACTTTAGCACATGATAGTTTTTTTTTTTCCTAATGAGATTATTGTGCAATGATTTTTCATGGTCTAAACTCACATTTTAAAAAATTGGAATATAATTGCTTTACAGTGTTGTATTAATTTCTACTGTGCAATAAAATGAATCAGCAATATATATGCATATATTTCCTCCATCTTGGATCTCCCTTCCTCCACCCCCCATACCCCATCCCTCTAAGTCATCACAGAGCACTGAGCTGAGCTCACTGTGCTTTATAACAGGTTCCCACTAGCTATCTATTTTAACACATGGTAGTGTAAATATGGGGCTTCTCTGGTGGCTCAGCCAGTAAAGAATCTGCCTGAAATGCGGGAGAAGCAGGTTTGATCCCCGGGTAGAGAAGATCCCCTGGAGAAGGGCATGGCAACCCACTCTAGTATTCTTGCCTGGAGAATCCCCATGGACAGAGGAGCCTGGTGGGCTGTAGTTCATGGGGTTGCAAAGAGTTGGACACAACTGAGCGACTAAGCACACACACACACACACACACACACAGTGTATATATGTCAATCCCAGTCTCCCAATTCTTCCCCTGCCCACCCCTGTGTCCGTTCTCTACACCTGTGTCTCTATTCCTGCCCTGGAAATATGTTCATCTGTACCATTTTTCTAGATTCCATTTATATGTGTTAATATACAGTATTTGCTTTTCTCTTTCTGACTTACTTCACTCTGTATGGTGCAGCTTTCTATCTTTGCCTCCTTGTGCCTAGCATGGGGCTCAGATTCCATAGATGTTTGACTAGTAAACAAAGGCACATCCAGGCTTTGGGAAAGGCATCAGAATCAGCCAACTGAGCAGGCCAGATGGCAAATGTTAGTATTTGGACACCCGGTGGGAACACAGAGCGCACTTAAATTCTGTTGTGTATGCATTTGTGTGTATAAATTACATTTCTGGATAGTCTCAAGATACCAATAGCATCAGGGGAAGACACCTGAGCCATGTTTCCGCTGTAAATTATTTCTGAGTTCCTTTTTCAAACTTAAACAATAGGCTGTCAAAACTGTCAAAATGCGGAAGCATGTTTCTTATGGGAAAAATTATTTATCATGCTCTTCTATTGTAACAAACAAAGCAAGCCCTTTCAGAGAAGGAAGGTTGCTAGTCTTGCCAGAACTGTGGTTTCCAAGAAAAGTTTTAGCACAATTGGCCTCAAAGAGCACTCAGGAAAGCAGGTAATTGAGGGCCAGCAGGTGAGATGTCCTCAGCCCAAATCTCACGTGGATTTGGATTCAGTTCACTCCAACAGTCTTGGTAGACATTTTCTTTGGGTCAGGCTGGTACTAGGTTAGGGATAGAAAGATAAAAAAGATATGACCCCTGCCCTCAGAGAGCTGCTAGTCCAGTTGAGACATTAGATATTTAGATAAATAAGGACAGCTTAACATGATGAGTGTTTAATAAATACATATAAAGTACCCTGGATCAGAGAAGACAAAATAATTAGAAAAATAGAAGAAAACATATTTGGGAGGGTTCTCCATTCCTAAATGCATATCATCTCTTGAACCAGCCATCAAACATCAAACTGCAGGTATTACCTCCCTCTATTGATATACACCAATTAGATTAAAGTTACTGTTTTTAGTGCCTATGATGTGCCCACAATGCACACAAGAAGGTTTTGCTGTCAGGTTATATACACAAATAAGATTTAATAGAATGGAAAATGGTAGAGTCATTAGAGATGCAAGCACCATATGATGGGAAATAGAGGGAGCAGCAGTAAGTCTTGACTGGGGGACATGGAAGCCCTTTCCAGGCACACTGTTATTTGGGGTGATTCAGTCCATGCCTGCCTGTAGGGGCTATGGGCTCTGCACCTGTGTTTGCAAGGGATTCTGGATTTCCTTGGTCAGACCAAGTCTTAGGGGAGATGGCACAAGGGCTGGGTTAATAAATTTTGAGGGGGAATCTGGAATTGAGAAGAGTTGAATGGTGGCTTTGTTGCTGAGAGGACATGAAGGAGGCTGCTGCAGCTACATGTGGATTTGAACAGCAGATCAGTAAAGCAAGGGGGTGGGGGCAGTGAGGATAGAGGGAATAAGGAAGAGAGAGAAGAGGAGGAGGAGAGAAGAAGGTGGTGGGGCAGGGAGAGGACAAGGGGGAAGGGAGGAGGAGAGAAAAGAGAAGAGGAGGAAGAGGAATAAAAGGGAAGAGAAGAGATGGAGAGGGGAGGGAAGGGGTAAGAGATGACTGAAACAGACACACAGGGATGAGCAGGGCTGAGATGGGAACCAGAGACTGAAAAGGTGTCAAAACCTGGCCATTTCTCACCACATGGTGGCTTTGTCCTTTCTTGTTTGCAAACTGGCCTTCTTTGCTAATTGGTTTATCTTGTGGGTGCAGGATAGCCATCCCCTACCTTCTTCATTTCATTTTTCTTGATCAAGACACCAGCCAGACTGAATTCGAATCCAACTTTTAGTCTTACTTCCAAATTCTAATTGCTCCAGAGTATACCAGGTGTCTCTTCCTGGTTCAATACCTGTGGCTGCAGAGTGGGAGCAGATTATGGGGCCTGGATGTGGCTATAGGAGGCCCACTCCTGGGTGGAGAGAGCAAAAAAGCAGTCTGCCTTAATGGAGAAGCTACCGTCAAAGGTTTGTGCTATAAAAAGAGCAGTACAGGTCAGGGAGAGAGCTGACTGTCCAGCTCTGCTAGCATTTCATTTGTGAAGCCCTTTCCATTATTCTTAAGAGATTTGGGTTCCTTATATAAATCCCACTTTGCTTAAGCTAACTCAAGTGGGTTTCTATTTCTTGGAATAGAAGAGTCTTAACTAAGATTTTAACAGGCAGAGAAGGGATGAAAGCGGGCACTTTAAGTTCAGGCAGCAGCATTAATAAAAGCATGAGAGTGAGAGAGTTCAGGGTTAATTAGGAAGAGTTCTACAAATGGGCATTGCAGCATAGGGTATCTGAAGGGATGGCATGGAAAAATGAGGCTGGAAAGATGGTCTGGAAGCTGGTATTAACCTTAGAAATTCCCTTCTTAGTTTTGAGTAGGCAGTTGGAGTCTGGCTGCATTTTTAAAAAAAATTTTTATTGGCGTATAATTGCTTTAAAATGTTCTAGTTTCTACTGTATAGCATGGTGAATCAGTTACATATACATATACCCCCCTTTTTTTGGATTTCTTTCCCATTTAGGTCACACAGAACATTGAGTAGAGTTCCCTGAGCTATGCAGTAGGTTCTCATTAGTTATCTATTTATACATAGTATCAATAGTATATATATGTCAATTTCAATCTCTCAATTCATCCTCAGTTCAGTTCAGTTCAGTCGCTCAGTCGTGTCTGACTCTTTGCGACCCTGCTGAGATTCATGAATTGCAGCACACCAGGCCTCACTGTCCATCACCAACTCCTGGAGTTTACTCAAATTCATGTCCATCAAGTTGGTGATGCCATCCAGCCATCTCATCCTCTGTCATCCATTTCTCCTGCCCCCAGTCCCTCCCAACATCAGAGTCTTTTCCAATGAGTCAACTCTTCAAATGAGGTGGCCAAAGTATTGGAATTTCAACTTTAGCATCAGTCCTTCCAATGAACACCTAGGACTGATCTCCTTTAGAATGGACTGGTTGGATCTCCTTGCAATCTAAGGGACTCTCAAGAGTCTTCTCCAACACCACAGTTCAAAAGCATCAATTTTTAAGTGCTCAGCTTTCTTCACAGTCCAACTCTCACATCCACACATGACCACTGGAAAAACCATAGCCTTGACTAGATGGACCTTTGTTGGCAAAGTAATGTCTCTGCTTTTCAATATGCTATCTAGGTTGGTCATAACTTTCCTTTCAAGGAGTAAGCGTCTTTTAATTTCATGGCTGCAGTCACCATCTGCAGTGATTTTGGAGCCTAGAAAAATAAAGTCTTACACTGTTTCCACTGTTTCCCCATCTATTTCCCATGAAGTGATGGGGCCAGATGCCATGATCCTACCCCCTCCCTTTCTCCCCTTGTGTCCATATATTTGTTCTCTATGTCTGTGTCTCTATTTCTGTTTTTCAAATAAGATCATCTACACCATTTTTCTAGATTTTACATATATTTGTTATCAGTTGTCTATGGTCATACCATCCTGAATGTGCCTGATCTCACCTAGCTGGCTTTTGAATTGCAGAGTGGTAGAGTCTGACCAGTGTGTCATGGCCGTCTTCATAGACAGTGACAAGCACCTTGTGTGTGCCGTAAGCTTGGTGGTGGTTGTCTTATAACGTCAGTGTTACATGATAATAAAATCCACTTTTAACTCAAGTGAAGTTGTACCGTAAAAACATCCCAAGGCCTCACTTGCTGACTCAGCCAAAATGTACTGGGTACCTTTAGTATGTACTATAGTGCTTCCCAGGTGGCTCAGTAGTAAAGTTTCCACTGGCCAATGCCAGAAATGCAGGGGATGTGGATTTGATTCCTGGGTCGAGAAGATCTCCTGGAGAAAGGAATGGCAATCTATTCCAGTATTCTTGCCGGGAAAATCCTAGGGACAGAGGAGCCTGGCGGGCTACAGTTCAAGGAGTTGCAAAGAGTTGGACACAACTGAGCGTGTATGTGTAACTCATAGTTACACATACTATGTAGAAACATATGGAAGTTTCTACTTCTTGATCCCCATGGCCAATGACTGGATGATATATGGATATACAACAGGTTGGCCCTTGTGTCTCAAGCTGGGGCAGTTTTGCTGTATGATTTATGCTCCAGAGCCTCGTGGATCAGGCCAGGCTGCATGTTAGCTGAGTCCATGTCCTGCTCAGCATTTTCTCTTGCCCTACCCTGATTACCTTGCTAGCATATGGAGTTCTCTTGAAGGGATTGCCCTCAACAGCTCACAGGCGCCCAAATTCCTTCCTCAAGGCTCTAATTTAAGGATATATTTTCTGAGATAGTGCCATTTATTTCGATAGACATTCAAAGTCACACAGGTTGCTGTGTTTCCACTTCCATAGAGCACAGTAGGCAAGAGCTTGGATTCTGTAATAAGATCCATCTACATTCAAATCTTGGCTCTGTCACCTAGTGGCTTCTGGTCTGGGCACGTGGTTAAATTTTAGTATCATGATTTTAAAAATCTAAATGGAATAATAGTAGTACTTAGGTTTGATGTGAGGATTAGATGAGAATAATACATGTGGAACGCTCAGCCCAGGTCTTGACTCACACAAAGAGCTCATTAGCTTCTCTTACCATTACTTGATTTACATCTTTGATAGAGATACTACAGGTATAGCACAGGTTATACACTGTACCAGGGTCCATATCTAAGGGGTAGATTTATGTATTTATTATAATGATATTTTGACAGATGCAAATAAATCAAATATCTTGGGGAAGGAGGACCTTTTCCTCATTCTCACAAAGGTGTGGTATGTGTTAGCAGCAGCCTGCCTGAGGTGGAGTTCAAATGGCTTCCTTTGTTGCCTCAGTTTGAAATTGTGGTTCCCAGCATAGTCTTGACTATGTGGTTACACTTGGAACAAGTGGCTATCACCTTTCTCTTTACCTATGGGAACTCAGTGACAACCAGTGGCTAAAGTTTCATCAACCCCATGGCTTCTCCTTAGTCTGGGATTGTCAGATGACCTGCCAGCTGAGCCATCTGGGAATCTGTGCTGTGCCAAGGTCTAAGGAGGGTAAGGTCTGAGCTGCAGAAGGGAGTATAGAGAGATCTATCAAGGAGGATGTGTGAGAGACAAGGGTGGGTCTGTATGTCTGGCACACTGTTGTTGATTCACAGTAGGCCTTCAGGAGGAAAATAACTGGCAAAGACACTTGCAGTTAGCATGAGGTGACTAAAAGTGCCCAGATGCCATAAAGGGGCTCTTTGGTCTGGAAAGTCCTACTTCCCCCTCCCACCCTTTCCCCAGGGTGCTAGCCAGGCAGATGTATTCTCCCCCCTGGCCATTGCTTATCAACTCCGCTGGTGGAGTGGTAGCTGTTTCGTCTTCTAGTTCACAGAAGTGACAGTTTAGTCCTACACGGCTAAGGCAGTGCCTTATTTTCAGCCAAACATTTTTGGTACATTTTCAGGAATAACTTCCTACCTAGTCACTGAATTTGGTACCTGAGGTAAGGAGCTGGCATAAGACGATGAACCGCCCCATGTGGTGGAAACTGTGGGCTGGGGAGAGATTGTTGAGAGGCACTCTGACCACATTTTTTGACACAAGCTGGTGCCAGCCAGCGTGAGAGGAAATTAGGCTGCAGAGAGACTGTTGACAGATCTGGCTGGTAAGTGGTTTTATGTGGGAAAGCATGTCTGTTCTTAAAAGTAACCTGGTCTGAAGAGTATCATAGAGAGTTTCTGATTCCGGAACATACAGAAAAGTCTTTCCTATTTGATGGAGCAAATAACCCCATACTCCGTCTAGTGTGTCTCTTCCAGTCAGCCAGCCTTCCCACAGAACCACCCCCTCAATCAATAAAATGAACAAAATTCCTGGAGAACCACAGCTCACAGACTTAAGGTATTGACTTGCAAATTTGTACCTGGCTAGGGTCGTAGCTTAGAGCATATAGATGAGGAAATTTGGCCTGACTTCTGAACTGTTGCTTCTGAAAGGGCAAGAATCATCATGAGTTAATCATATACAGACACCCAGTAAGAGAATTCACAGAATTCTAACTGTGTCAGATGCTGCTGCTGCTGCTACTGCTGCTAAGTCACTTCAGTTGTGCCCGACTCTGTGTAACCCCACTGATGGCAGCCCACCAGGCTCCCCCATCCCTGGGATTCTCCAGGCAAGAACACTGGAGTGGGTTGCCATTTCCTTCTCCAATGCATGCAAGTGAAAAGTGAAAGTGAAGACACTCAGTCGTATCTGACCCTCAGCGATCCCATGGACTGCAGCCTTCCAGGCTCCTCCATCCATGGGATTTTCCAGGCAAGAGTACTGGAGTGGGGTGCCATTGCCTTCTCCGGTATCAGATGCTAGGTTCTATAATCTTAGACAGCCACCCCATGCTTGGTGAAGCCCACTATTCAAGGCAAGGTGACTGGGTTTCCCAAATGGGATAGGACAGAATCCTCATCTTTGCTCCCTTATGGGGAGGAGCAGAAGCAGGGGTCTCCTTCCTCTTTGCTCCTTTGGGACACTGGGTTTCCCAAATGGGATAGGACAGAATCCTCATCTTTGCTCCCTTATGGGGAGCAGCAGAAGCAGGGGTCCTCTTCCTCTTTGCTCCTTTGGGACACTGCAGTTTGTCTGCTAGTGTCATCAGAGTTGGATGCAAGGCCTCTGGAATGTGCCCGCAGTCCCCTAGGCAGGAAGCCACTTGGTTTCAGGGCAGTCAGGGTACCTTACCTTCAGTCTGGATCATTTCCTTCACATAATCCAGATTCGTGCAGCTTCTCAAAAGAGGAAAGCTTGTTCTGGCCTTTCGATATGTGCTCCGTGACATATGACTCCTCCTAAGTGGCTGCCACACTGAGTGGAAATAGAGCCATGGTAGAGAGGAGGCTGGGAGAGCCTGGAGAGGCCCTTCTTTCTCCTGCTTACTTGCCAACTTGCGAAGGTAAGAGTCTGCAATGATTTCACAGTTGGGACTGGAGTTTGGAAAGCCTTCTTCCTCCTTTCTTGTATGTCTTTTGATAGCAAGGGATGGGCAAGTAGACTAATCCTCGGGGACAGAAGTCCAGGTTCTGCTGGGGAGAGGGGCGGGAGTCAGACCTACTTGGAAGAAGTTCACTGGCATAGAACTGTATGCTACTTTGACAAGAGACCAAACCCTGTGAAGTCTCATGGGCTACAAAGTCCAATTAAATCAGAGCTGGGCACAGTCAGAGGCTAACAGGCATGCATAATTGTGAGAACGAGGATTTTAGTGGGGAAAGGAAAAAAAAAAAAAAGCCAAGGAGAAGCCAAGGCCAATTATCAGAACTGCTAATTTTTACCAACCTAATCATTAATGACTACTATGTTTCTGAAAAGAATGTTGAGAGAATAATTGTATTTCAAGGACTTGAAAACTGCCTAACTCTGAAGTTGTACAATTTGTGCAAATTAATATGATAAAAAGAGACAATTAGGGTTTATAATTAACAGATAAATACAAATGATCTGATGAAGACAATCTGAGTTTCTGCTCTGTCTTATGAAGCAGAGTAATTGATTTTTATAAATGCTAATTTACAGTACATGCTCTGTTACCCATTAACACTGAGAAAAGAACGTGGAGTAAATGGAAGTCAAGGAGGAGTGGGAGCCAAGGAACTAACAGGCTGGATCTAGCCAAGAAGAAATAGAATAAAATGCCAAATGCTGGAATATGACTTCAAAAGGGCACAGATATCGTCCAAAAGTCTTCCTCCCCTTGACTGTCCATCTGTGTTGGAGCAAAAAAAACTTTCAACAGTCTATACAAATGTCATGAAGTTTTTCTCTACTGTTTCTACACCATCAGGACTGGCTAGCTGGGTTTTCCTGAGATTTGGAGGCTGTAGGTGGAATGTTCTGACTCAAAATATAGGCCATATTGTGTGAATAAGATACACTTCAGCAGGGGAAAGTTTCCAGGCCTGTGTCCCTTCTGTTTAGGAGTCGCTGGCCATATTACAGAGGCTGAGGACAGAAGACACCCGGGGTGATTCACATGTGAGCCACAAACCTAGTGTGACAAGGGCCCATGCTCGGGACTGCAGGCAGTTTGGGACTGAGCTGTGTCTCCGATGGACAACTACACAGCATGTACTGTATCAGCACCACAGGAGATTAGCTATTTGTGCTTGTGTGCTTAGAAGCTCAGTCACATCTGACACTCCTCTGTCCATGGGAATTCTCTAGGCAAGAATACTGGAGTGGGTAGCTCATCCCTTCTCCAGGGGATCTTCCCAACCCAGCAATTGAACCAGGGTCTCTTTCACTGCAGGTAGATTCTTTACCAGCTGAGCTACTAGGGAAGCCCTAGCTACTTAATGGTGACAAATGAATTCCCCTGGGTCACTCCAAGGAGGCTAAACACAAAAATATATCTTTCCTGATGGGGAAGGAATGAGGATGAAAAGAGCAAAGGGAGAAGGCGACATTGAGGAAAGAGAACGGAGAGAGCTTTGCTTACTGTGGATGGACAGATTGCTGTCCTCAGTAGACTCTATGCCTCCTAAGAACAGGGACTGTGTACTTTGCATTCCTGGTGCCTGGCAAAATACAAGGAGATCAAACCAGTCCATCCTAAAGGAAATCAGTCCTGAATATTCGTTGGAAGGACTGATGCTGAAGCTCCAATACTTTGGCCACCTAATGCAAAGAGCCAACTAACTGGAAAAGACCCTGATGCCAGGAAAGATTGAAGGCAGAAAGAGAAGGAAACGACAGAGAGTGATATGGTCGGATGGCGTCACTGACACAATGGACATGAGTTTGAGCAAGCTCCAGGAGACGGTGAAGGACAGGGAAGCCTGGTGTGCTGCAGTTCATGGGGTCACAGAGAGTTGGACATGACTGAATGATTGAACAACTTTGCATTCTTGGTGCCTGGCAAAATGTTCTTCTTATGATTAAAACTTGGAAAAGATTTGATAATGAAAAGTCAGGTCTGATCATTCATATTCTTTATAAAAGACATCTTGAAATTGTGATATTTTTATTTTGACAGTATGAGATCCTGGATTTTTTTTTTTTTAAGCTGAGTCTGATCAACACTCTGCTTTTGAGTTTTCAAGTGTAAACAGCTAGAGGAAAAAAGAAACTGGATGAAGAGAGCATCAGAGGATGTTTGGAGAGGAGTTTAGACTTGGTTAAGCCAGAATTGACTTTTCAGTTGCTGTTCCTTCTAGCCATGCTCCATTCACCTGTTCCCAGTGAGTTGGGAGTCTCTCCAAGACTTTCCAAATGTTACCTGCTGGTGAAAATGACATCTTCCTTGATGCTTCTGAAATTCCTAATCCTCAGTACCAATTGTACTTTCAATAACTCATTTTTTGGTTCTTCTCTTTGTTACCTTCTGATAAACCATGTTTTAGGTTCTGAATTTTAAATTCTCTACATGTATTAAACAAGAGGAAAGGCAAAACCTGGATTCTAAGAGCTAAAACAGAATATACTTTTATCCCACTAGTCTGCCTTCATATAAAGTAGGAAATAAATGTATGCCATAGACCAAGACTGTCCAATATAAATGTGAGCTACAGTTGCAATTTAAAATCTTCTGGAAGACACATGAAAAAGTAACAGGTGAAATTAATTTTAATGATGTATTTTATTTAATCCAATATATTCAAAATACCAGATTTCTCCAGTGGCTTAGTGGTAAAGAATCGCCTGCAAGGCAGGAGGCACAAGCAATGTGGGTTCTATTCCCGAATTAGGAAGATCCCCTGGAGGAGGAAATGGCAACACACTCCAGTATTCTTGCCTGGAGAATGCCATGAACAAAGGAGCCTGGTGGGCTACAGTCCATAAGGTCACAAGCAGTCAGATATGACTGAGTGACAAAGCACGCACAGCACATTTAAATATCATTTCAATATATGATCAATATAAAATTATTACCGAGATAGTACATATATCTACTCATATTAAATCTTCAAAATCTGATTATAATTTGAGCTTATAGCACTAGTCACATTTTAAGAACTCAAGTCACGTGTGCCTGATGACTCATGTATTATACAATGCAGAGAATGAGAGAGAGAGAGAGGAGGAGGAGGAGAAGGGAAGAAAGGAGAAGAAGGAAGAGAGAAAGTACCTTAAATATATCTTCCAAAGTTGTGTTGATTCTTATTCCAGTCATATAATGATGATGATGGAGATGAACTTGTATGATTATATGTATATGTATATAGATGAACTATAATAATTATATGTAATATAAATAAAGTGTAAGTGGTACACAGATGATAAAGCTGAACAAGCCTATCTCACCAATCCTAGTTTCATTGGATTTACTACAAGTCCCAAAGAAACTTGCCGAGTAATTTTTAAGGGAACCATATGTTCATCATGAGTCATCAACCAAAGACTATGTTCAGAGCTTATAGCCCTGTGGATGCACTGGAGGTCACAAGGGTATTTTTCTATTTTCTTCATTTTTTTGGTCAGTTGGCTTTGCTAGATATGGTACAACAGAGGCCAAAGTATGGCATCAGTCCATAGAAGTGCCAGATACATATAAGCCACTATCCATTTTCAAGAGATCTATGCTGCCTGGTGGTTGATCCGTGGCATTTGTCCTACAGCAGCCACTGAGTGGTGGCCTGAATGTCTTAGGGACAGGGCACTCCACCTGCCATACTTAGAGGAGTAATTTAGAGCCACAGTGGAAGACCAGCCTCTGTAAAAAAAAAAAGTGAGAATGCTTTTATGAACAGATACAAAACAACTTTCAAGGTATGTTATGTGAAAAGAGCAAGTGTGGAACACTGTATATGAAACATGGGCAATCGTGATAAAAGGAAAAAAAATATGGATTGCTTGTATATGAATAGACTGTCCCTGGAAGGATGGAAAACGGCAACATTGATTACCTTCAAAGAAGGGTAGGAGACAAGGGGAGGGGGAAGAAATTTTCCTTTCAATCTTGGTCCCTTTAGAATTTTGTACCACATGGTCTGTTATATTTAATATACATATAATTCCTTTCAAATTTGTGCCATGCAATTATATGTAAGTTAATAATACATAAATAAAAAAAGATAACACCATTTGAAACAAACCAGAACCATATTAAAAGTCATGTCCGTAAAGGTGAATATGTTCTGTTTTGGAGTTGAAAGTGGAGACCCAAGAGTGGAGAGGGACATTTTTAAGACTGAGGAGAAATATCCTTTAAATATATATTTTAAAAATCAGGCCAACAGTTATAATTCAGTGATCACTTCCTGGGTGCATGGTTTGTGCAGTCAGTGGGTGAACTGATGTGCCTGTACTGTCCCTATGTCCCAGAGCTCTACCGAATAGATGAGTCCACATGGTGAGTGCTACTTTTTATGACAAAGTTAAAACCAAAGGAGATATACAGGCAACGTTTCGGTTCCTGAGACGGAAGCGGCTCCAATCTTTAAGTTTAGAGAGGACACTATTAAGAATACCTTTCTTGGATAGAGATTAAAAAAGGAGCATCTTCCTGGGAAAATATGTGACTATGGAGAGAGGCAATGTTGTCAACACAGCAGTATCAGCACTATGTATCGAAACCTGGTGATATAAGTGCTTTTGTGAACTCAGTGGGTGTGGCTGTTACCTCACTGAGTGGTTGCTCCTTGTAAAGTGTATGACATCTCTCCAATTTCGACTCTTGGGAACAATATCATTTCTCTGGAAATGCAATAGAATATAGTCTTTCAGCAAAGATGTACTGTGGCTTCTGTGTGCTGGACACTGAGAGCAGCAGAGATATACAAGTAAGGCCAGCAAGGGCCCTGCCCGCAAGGTCCTGTACCTGGGATGATAAATGCGTAACTGATACAGTTCTAGAAAGAAGTGGAAGTGCAGAAGAGAGGGGAGAGGAGGAAATATCAAGAAGTTGTGAGGAGCTGGGTATCGAATTAGTAGAATTTTTTCTGATATGGGAGCAAGGATAAGTTATTTTAGGCAGAGTACTGTATTAAAAGACAGAGACATGAATTGCCACACCAGTTGGGGTGGGGTGGTGGCGGAGGTGGGGGATTCTAGCTCTGCTGGAGCATAGGGTGCTGGAAGGCAGACAAAGGTGAGGCTGGAGTGTAGACTAAGGGTCTCATGAGTGGTCATGGTGCTGCTGAAGAGTCTGAACTTTGTCTCTAGGCAATGGAGAGCTTGAGAAGATGTAAAAGGCAGGAGATGTGAGGAGGCCTGAGGTGGAGCAAAGGCTTCAGACAGAGGCTGTGCCAGCAGCTGAGGAACATGAGGAGGGAGAAGATCCAATAGATTATAGAGCAGGGGTTTCTGGGTCTGATGGCCAATGGACTGAATGAAAAGTTCCAGGGGACACATGAGCCATATTCTGGCAGACATGTAGAATAATCTGTAAATTAAGTTACACTTTCTTTGGCTAGCAGAGAATGAATTATACTTTTCCCCTCCTCCCCTTTTTTTTGCTAACAGAGAATAAATTAATACTACCTCCTGAAAATCCACATTGAAAAAAGCTCTTCTTAATTTTTAAAGTGTTTTTAGAATCATTTAGTTTGACACTGTATTGGAAATCACTTGATCCATAATTTATTTTGAAACTAATCTTCCTTGCTTAAAAATCCATCCGAATTCCAACTTAAGGCTCTCACATATATTAGTGGCTTCCTAAATATTACCACTAAAAGGTCCATACAGAGAGGTGATGAGTTGGAAGAGCCAGAGCTCAGGGCCAGGTGTTCCCAAGGCTGTTTGGTCTGGGTCAGTCCTGTGCCAACTATTGAAGAATGGTGCGTGTTTCTTCAAAGCATGCTTTGTTCTCTGAAGTGATTTCACCATGTGATGGAAATTACCATGTCAGGTTATTTTGGATAGGAAAGTTCAAAAGTTGGACATGCCAAACTGGAGCGAAAGCCTATAAGAAAACCTTCTTGATGAGAAATAGGAGAGATGTAATTTGGTTCCCAAAAATCTTTGTGATGGAGACTAATGCTGTGATCCCAAAACCTTATCAGCATTACCACTGGTTCAGTCACACCTTCCTGGTGTACGTGCTGGAGGGAGGGTTGGGGAAGATTCATACACCTTCTGAAAGCTCTTAATCATAGGGAGTTGTGCAGATCCAGTGGAAGCCTTTACATTTTGCAGTGGCCTATTTTATATTTAAAAGTTGTTAGATCATTTTAAGCAGCATGAACTACTTTTCACTTAATCGCTGCCCGTCTGGGGGTCTGTGCCAAGGTAACACTCACTACTAGCCCCACAGAGAATGACCCAAATGTGCTGTTAGTTTCCTCTAAGTGTGCCGTTAGTTTCCTCTAAATACAATCCATTGATTTTCTTTCCCCCACAGTAAGCAGGGTGATTTTGGTTATTCCAAAGCAATTAGATAGAGTATTTGGTTGGACTCTTCTTCAACCTTGAAGGATTCTATTTACTCTCCTCCATGATAGTCTTAAAGCTTTAGTCCCTTATATACCAAGAGTTGCTTTTCTGCGCCAATAAGCAAAGGCATTACAATATTAATAACCCTCGGCCATGGGTTTAGCTTCCTCACCTTCTTCCCATGCTTGGATGATTTCCTCTGCATTTGAAGTAATCAATAGTGGCCTGAAATTCATTCAGGCTTTCACACACTCCATAAAGTTTCCAAAATAAGCCAGTGGCAAGCATTTAATTAGCTCATTTTGTTTCTGCCAGGGCAGAGATACAGACTTGAGGAGTGCAAGAACTGTATTCAATATAGTTGTTACTGAAAACTTCATACCCTGGCAGTAAACGGGAATAGGATTCAGAAGACTAACAATTCTGCCTCTTGCCACCCTCTCTGTAGCTGTAGCATGTTTCTTTGCCAGTCTGTACCCACATTTTCCCTTGGGTAAAAAGATGGCAGTGTTACTGGTCTTTGAGGGTGATTTCTTTCAGAAGTAGAGTCATTATAGGAGGATAAAAGGTACATGAGATAGAGCCAGATGGGGAAAGAGGGAGACAGGCATTGAGACAAGTATTTCCCTCTGCCTGGGAAGGGCTCTGTTGGCAACGTAGGGAGAGGGCAATGGGGCATCAGCAGGGTGGTCCCTGGGACAATGTTAGGCCAAGGACATGGGAGCTGCAGAGGCTTCTACTTTTCCTGCAGTCTTTGTAGCAGGGGGAGATTTATTTCTCTCCAGGACCAGTCAACAGTATTTATTTTCACAACCTACAAAGCCTCAGAAGAAAGGAAGTATTTCTTAGGATGTTTACATTATGCTTTTTGCTAAGAGCTACTGTTGGGTTTGAAGTCACTGGTCGCTTCTATCAAGATGAGCTGAAAAAGAATCTCATGCACAAATAGGAAAAGGCTGCAGTGAGTTCCAGGTGGATAGGAAAGCTGATATTAGATGGTCTGAGATGGCCTCCAGCTACGGACAGGTAGAAAAGCCCAGAAGCGTATTCATAGGCTGAAGGTGAGAAGAGTTTTTGGTCCCTTACACTGGGTCGTGAGGAAGGTTCCAGATCTGTGATCCTGGGATAACACCACCATGTTTGCTTGTCTCCTTCTCAGAAATCTAATCTATTAATGTTTCCAATGGGGAAAATTGCCACACAGGCAACAGGACTCTGTTCCCTTCATATACTCCCACATCCTCATCTTATTGTTGGTTTATTTAGGCTTCATCTTGATCCAAAAGAGTGAAGGCAATTTACATATATGCATATATAATAAAACAAAGCTTAAAATGAGGGGTACCACTGAAGTGTGTATACATGCCGACCCTTCCAAAGTGTTCATGCCTTTTGATTTAGCAATAATGTCCTGAGAAATTTATCCCAAGGATAATACTTAAAATCTGCTCAAAGGTTTATCTTTGTTTTTCATATACTTGTAACTTTGGTTTTTAAGTTGAACTATCTTAAGAGTATAAACATGTATGCTGCTGCTGCTGCTAAGTCACGTCAGTCGTGTCTGACTCTGTACGACGCCATAGACGGCAGCCCACCAGGCTCCCCCATTCTCCAGGCAAGAACACTGGGGTGGGTTGCCATTTCCTTCTCCAATGCATGAAAGTGGAAAGTGAAAGGGAAGTTGCTCAGTCGTGTCAGACTCTTAGCGACCCCAAGGACTGCTGCCTACCAGGCTCCTCCGTCCATGGGAGTTTCCAGACAAGAGTACTGGAGTGGGTCACCAGTGCCTCTCTGATAAGCATGTATATGTACTGTTAAAAGAATAATAAAGCAAACACTTGGGCATCGACCACTCAGGTTAAGATAAAGAGCACTGACAGTGCTTTAGAAGCACCCTTTGGGTCCTTCTGCAGCTACATCCCTACCCCTGTTTCCTAACTAAATTGCTTTTAAAATTAATTAACTGAGCCTTGTTGGGTTTTAGTTGTAGTATGTGGGATCTAGTTCCCTGACCAGGGATCAAACCTGGGCCTCCTGCATTGGGAGTTTGGAGTCTTAGCCATTGGATCACCAGGGAAGGACCGCACCCCCCACCCCCCACTACCAAATCTTTTATACATTTGCAATAATAATAAAATTATCATTTTGTGATGATTATTCCATTGCTCCTCTCTATAGTTTTACCATTTATAAGTATATCCCTAAAAAATATATGGACTTCCCAGGTGACTCAGTTGTAAAGAATTTGTCTGCAATGCAGCAGACTCACCTTTCGTCCCTGAATTGGGAAGATCCCCTGGAGAAAGGAATGGCTATCCACTCTGGTATTCTTGCCTGAATAATTCCATGGACAGAGGAGCCTGGAGGGCTACAGTTCATGGGGTTATAAAGAGTCAGAAATGACTGAGCACACATGCAAAAATATATACTTTTGTTTTGCCTTTTTTGAATTCTGTTGTTGATTTCTTTTTTTTTTTAATTTATTTTTTCATTGAAGGATAATTGCTTTACACAATTTTGTTGTTTTCTGGGGGTAGAGGAGTGGGAGATACAAATTATCAGGTGTAAGGCAAGTTCAGGGATGCATTCCACAACACAGGAAATACAGCCAATATTTTGAAGTAACTGTAAATGGAAAGTAACCTTTAAAAATTATATAAAAATTTAAAGGAAAATATAAAATAATTTCTATTTTGCTTGACACTGACCAAACCCCATGCCCACCCCTTGTTCCACACATTAGCAAGGCCATTCTCATGGGGTCTCGCCTCTGGAGCAGAGCTCCCGGGTGCGTCTAGTGGTACCCTGGCCCTTCATACTTCTTTGTGGGAGACTGAGCCAGCAATGAACCATCCACACTTTGCTGATTGCCTGCTTAACAAAGCCAGTTCCGTGCCTATATATAACCTTGTGGTATGACTTCATCATCTTTCTGTACTAGATTATGTTAAACCATTTACTGAGGTGACTTCTCTCCAGTTTCCCTCTCACCTAAAGTGGGTGATGAGTCCTTTGGCTCCATGTCCTCATCAATGCATGCTTATTTGAAAATTTAAATTGAAAGACTTTTACATTTTTGTCAGTCTTATAGGTATAAAATTATAATTCATTGTATTTTAGTTTGTGTTTTCTTGATCGCTAATGAAATTGAATATTCTTTCATATGTTTGTGGGTCATTCAGAGTTCCTCTTTTGTGAAAGAACCTATTCAAATTCTTTTCTGAGTCTTTGCCTTTAAAATATTGATTCATATGAGTTATTTATATGTTCTGGTTATGATTCCTTTGTGGCTTGTATGAATTGCTCATATTTTCTTCAATTTTATGACATATTTTCTCCTTTATTATAGGATTTTTTATAAATAGAAGTTCTTAATGTTAATTCCATCAAATTTATTGAGCTTTAACTTTATGGTTTATGTGTTTGTCCTTATTTGCAAATGTTTTTTTCTATCCATGGGTAATTAAAATATTCTCCTACATTTTCATCTAAAAGTTTTCTATTTTACCATTTCCTTTTGGGACTTTAATTCTTCAGTTCATATTTGTGTATAGTAAGAATCCAGTTTTACATTTTTCCATGTGGTTAATTGTCTCAGCACCATTACTAGAAAGTCTTTTTTCTTATTTGGTTTACAGAACCACCTCTGTCAGACATCAAGCGTCCATATGTGTATTGGACTGTTTTTGGAATCATTACTTAATTAGATCAATCTGTCTGTTTCTGCACAAATACTGTACTGTCTCAAGTCTATAGTTTGTAAAACATCTTAATATCTGGTAGAATAGGTTATCTTACTATGTCTTTTGTTGGTAGGAGTTTATCTCTTCTAGGCCTTTTGTTTTTCCATATAAATTTTAGAATCGTCCTGTAAAGTTTCACAAAAAAATACACAGAATGCTGGGATTTTGATTGAGATGACCTCAATTTGGGAAAAATTGACATCTTTAAATTATTGAGGTTTTCAACCCATGAACATGGTATATCTCTACTTTTATTTAGGTTTTTAAAAATATTCGTTTGTTTATTTCTGGCTGCACTGGATCTTTGTTGCTGTGCGTGTGCTCTCTTTAGTTGTGGTGAGCAGGGCCTACTCTCTAGCTGTGGTAAGTGAGCTTCTCATTGCAGTGGCTTCTCTTGTTGCAGAGCACGGACTCTAGCGCATGGGCTTCAGTAGATATGAAACCTGGGCTCAGCTGTTCCCCAGCATGTGGAATCTTCCTGGATTATGGATTGAACCTGTGTCCCCTTCATTGGCAGGCAGATTCTTAACAATTAGACCACCAGGGAAGACCTTATTTAGGCTTTAAAAAATGAGTTTAAGTGTAGATTATAATTTTTCTCCATAAATTTTAAAAAAATGCTATTGAGAATGGTAACTATTAAAAACTTTGATCCTTATTTATTTTTTGTTGTATGTATAATGCAATTGACTTTTGTATATTGATTCTTATTAATTCTAGTGATTTACCCATAGAGTTTTATTTTCTATATACACAGTCATATCATCACCAGATAGTAATTGTTTTGCTTCCTCTCTATCCTGCATTTCTCTGTTGACTAGGTACAGTGCAGTGTTGAATAGTAAGATAATGGGAGCCCTTGTCTTGTTCCTCATCTTAAAGGAAATATTTTCAGTATTTCAGCATTAATGTGTTGTGTACTATAGGTTTATCTTTAAAATTCCTTTATTAATAGAAGGGAAAGAAGGTCCCTTCTAATCCAAGCTTGTTAAGATTTTTGGAAAATTATGAGTGGATATTATATTTTATTATATGTTTTTCCCTGCATAGATTCAGGTAATCATGTGATTTTTCTCATTAATTTGTTGGTATGATGAATTTTATTATTCACATGTTTTTTAATGATAAATTACTCTTGCATTCCTTAGATAAATCTAATCTGGTTATGATATTTTTTTTCTTAAGTATATTGCTTAAATCAGCTTGCTAATGTTTTTTAATATTTTTGCATCTATGTTCATGAGTAAGACTGGCTTATGATGTTTCTTTCCTTACTGTTCTGGACAGGTTTTGATATCAGGCACATATAATTTTTGTAAGTGAATAAGGATGATGGGACAAGGGAAAAATGTAAATAAGAAAAGATGAAAGTTAGAATTTAGATTGTGATATAAAATTTATGCCATAAGATCTCTTATGTGGTTAGGAACTGGCTCTGAACTTCCTAGTAATGAATTCAAATCAGTTTTTGATTCATAAAAGTCAATGAGACAAGATCAAAAAGCTGTTCAGGAGTCAGTATATATTTTCCAAGAGTCAGTATAGGACGGTGGTTTGGAAACTATTCCTTGGAGATACACTACTTGAGTTCTAATTTCTATAATTTACGATCTATGTAAATATGGGTGAGTTACTTAACCTCTGTTTTTCAGTGTTTTCACTTGTAAAACAAAGATTATTATGTATCTACTCACAGAAATGTTTCACAGATTAAACAAGTTAATACACACAAAGTGCTTTGACAAGTAATAGGTTCTTGGTAATGCTCAATAAACACTGACTTCTATTATAATTTCTGACAGTGAGACCAGAAAGAAATTTCTCCTTGAATGCCTCTTGAGAGGTTACTCTAATGAAAAGAACAATAACCCTAATAAAATTCTTTTAGGATGATGATGATTTAATTGTTTTGAGGAATGTGTATCTTTCAGGAAAACTTTTAAAAATCTATTTGTTTGGCTGCATCAGGTCTTACTTGTGGCACACAGGATCTTCATTGCATCATAAGAGATCCTTTGTGTACATAGACTCTCTACTTGTGGTGCCTGGACTCAGAAGTGTGGCTCTCAGGCTTAGTTGCTTCATCCCCAGCCAGGGCTCGAACCCATGTCCCCTGCATTGCAAGGTGGATTCTTAACTACTGGACCACCAGGAGAGTCTCTCAGGCAAACTTTTATAAGTAATACTTTTACAGTTGAGTTTTTGATAAGTTTTGAGAGCAGTGAATATGAAATGATGCTCTATGAGCAGTAACTGGAATACAGCCTCATAGTTAAGTATTTTTAAAACTAAAGCATAAATAGAAGAGCACTTTGCCTCCACATGGGCCAAGAAGGACTTGAGGGCATGGCTAAGTATCTCTCCTTCAGTAGTCTTAGGTGTGTATCAGTGCCTAATCAAAAGGGTGATGAAGTCCCAATGGCTGCATGAATTTTAGTTCGGGAAAAATTAAATCGGATATAGTAAATTATCACCTTGGCCAGAAATTGGTTATTAAAAGACGTCTATGTATAGTTACCTAAATTAGTTGACTTACTGTACTGAATAAATGAGTGTACTGTATTCCAGTCAAGTAACAACATTCACAACTAATGCTTACATAGAGTTTACTGTATGCTGTATGTACCTTACATAAGCACTTCACATAAGTGAATTTATTTAACCTTCAGAACAATCACATGAGGCAGATGCTGTTATTGCCGTGTTACAGATGAGTCATGCAACTGGTACTGCAACTGGTGGCAGAGCTGAGATTCAAACCCAGATAAACTGGCTCCTAAGTCCAAATGTTCAGAGAAGGCAGTGGCACCCCACTCCAGTACTCTTGCCTGGAAACTCCCATGGATGGAGGAGCCTGGCAGGCTGCAGTCCATGGGGTCGCTAAGAGTTGGACACGACTGAGCGACTTCATTTTCACTTTTCACTTTCATGCATTGGAGAAGGAAATGGCAACCCACTCCAGTGTTCTTTCCTGGAGAATCCCAGGGATGGGGGAGCCTGGTGGGCTGCCGTCTGTGGGGTCGCACAGAGTCTGACACGACTGAAGCGACTTAGTAGCAGTAGCAGCAGCAAGTCCAAATGTTATGGAGATGCCTACCCAAAACAATGACTTTACTTCTGAATTGTTGACCTATATGTAGCCCTTCTCTGTGGCAGGAATTATATAGCAGGCCACCATATTACAAATGATGAAAGAATAGGGTCTGTATGTGAGAGTGTTTTTTCTTCTCTATCCATGACAAGGTACAGATCTAGCCCAGTGGAGAGTGGTATGAATATACAAGATAAAAACAGTGGTGACACCCTTGATGCAATTTCCTCCTGATCAGTTATAGATCATAACTCTGACAGTGGGTTAAGGATCAGGTTCTCATGAAGCATCAAAAACAAGGGTCCATAGTGCATCTATTTTGTGATCTCCATCTATAATCAATTCCTATCCACTGAAATATAAAGAAAAAATCGAAAAGGAACATATGTAATCCTGTGTAACTCTGAAGACATTTCCATACACGTTAACAGAGTTTGTCAGTGATCAATAGTGGATTAGCTATGTCCAAAGGTCACCTCCTTCTGCATAAGGTATTGGCTTGCTGGGAATTTACCAGGAAGGAAATAAGCATACTGCTATCAGTAGCATCCTTTTCTGTGATCACAAGCTGCAGCTCTCTTTAGCTGGGTTCTTTCAGCATGCAAGTTCCCTGTGACATTAGTTTTTGATACTGCAGAAGCATAACATTTAGCTGCAACTATCTAATAGGAAGCTTACAGAGTTTGATTGGGTGGGAAGAAGACTTTCTTCAGTTTCTTGTCTGTCAGGGTTCGAGTAGACTTGCTGCGAAGTGGCACCCTTCTGTGGTAATTGCCCATAAAGCTTTCCAGGGTCTCAGCAATGATGTTCAAGAAAATGGTTGGTCCTGGGACATGTGGACCTAGAGGATACCACCACCTTTGGGTGACTGCTCTTGGGGACTAACTTTGCTAACACTCTGATTCTGTAATTTGGGAACAGTGAAGTTACCCTTTAAAAACTGTGATGGAGTTCAAAATGGTTTTATCTGGTAGTTATAGTAGTAGAAATAATAAAAATATATACAAATAGGGACCTGAAGGACACACTTCCAAACAATTCATTAATGGTTCTGGTATTGGGAGGTCTCCCCCGGTAATTTATTTGGTTATATTTATTTTCACAAATCAGTTGTTCAATACAAGGGAGCACTACTTAGACTCAGCAAGGAAGCAGCCTGTACATAAAGATACTTGGGTTCACAGAGCTGGGAAAACAAGCTTCTCAGCAGTTAACCAAGACCTGGACTTCTACAACCTCATTCATCTAATTCATAGCTCTGATAACAATGTCTCAGAATCTGTCCCCATTTCCGTATCTAATGGTCAAACAGATCTTACAATATAGACTGATAATAAAGTATTTTTTAATGTGATAAGAAGTTTATGGTAATATTTAGGTTTTGTAAACTCCCAGAAAGTTCTTCTGATTATCATGATTTAAGTTTTACAGTTTTGTTTGTTTCCTCTTGTTTTGGTTTTCCTGTCTTGCAATCCCTAATTCTCTTTAGTTTAAAAGGCACTTGGAGGGAAAGTCCTATGCAGCTAAGCCTCAGTGTGGGTGAAGCAGGTTTCAAGTGATTAGCAACTAATTGGAATGAGGGGAACAAAGAAATGTCTTCCTTCAGGCTTAGAGGTAAAATTCTGAAAGGTCATAAGATGGTAACACTCCACCAATAGAAATTGAAAGCCCATTAACTTATTATTCATCCTCAGATTTCCTAGCCAGCCCAGAAAAATATGAGTGTAGTCTGACTCCAGAATGGACATGTTGTTGTTCAGTCACTAAGTTGTGTCCGACTCTGTGGGACCCCGTGGACTGCAGTACACCAGGCTTCCTTGTCCTTCACCATCTCTCAGAATTTTCTCAAACTCATATCCATTGAGTTGGTGATGCCATCCAATCATCTCATTCTCTGTTTTCCCCTTCTCCTGCCCTCAATCTTCCCCAGCATCAGGGTCTTTTCCAATGAGTCAGTTCTTTGCATCAGGTGGCCAAAGTATTGGAAATTTAGCTTCAGCATCAGTCCTTCCAATGAATATTCAGGGTTGATTTCCTTTAGGATTGACTGGTTTGATCTCTTTGCTCTCCAAGAGACTCTCAAGAATCTTCTCCAGCACCACAGTTCAAAGGAATCAATTCTTTAGTGCTCAGCCTTCTTTATGGTCCAACTTTCACATTCATACATGAATACTGGAAAAACCATAGTATTGATTATGTGGACCTTTGTTGGCAAAGTGATGTCTCTGCTTTTTAAAATGCTGTCTAGGTTGGTCATAGCTTTTCTTCCAAGAAGCAAGCATCTTTTAATTTTGTGGCTGCCGTCACCGTCCACAGTGATTTTGAAGCCCAAGAAAAGAAAGTCTGGTACTGTTTCCACTTTTTTCCCATCTATTTATCATGAAATGATGGGACCAGATGCCATGATCTTAGTTTTTGAATGTTGTTTTAAACCAGCTTTTTCACTCCTCTTTCACCCTCATCAAGAGGCTCTTTAGTTCTTCACTTTCTGCCATAAGGGTGGTGTCATCTGCATATCTGAGATTAATGATATTTCTCCTGGAAATCTTGATTCTGGCTTTTGCTTTATCCAGCCTGGCATTTTGCATGATGTACTCTGCATATAAGTTAAATAAGCAGGGTGACAATATACAGCCTTGCCTTTTCCTATTTGGAACCAGTCTGTTGTTCCATGTCCAGTTCTAACTGTTGCTTCCTGACCTGCATATAGGTTTCTCAAGAGGCAGGTCAGGTGGTCTGGTATTCCCATCTCTTTCAGAATTTTCCGCAGTTTATTGTGATCCACAGAGTCAAAGGCTTTGGCATAGTCAATAAAGCAGAAATAGATGCTTTTCTGGAACTCTCTTCCTTTTTCCATGATCCAGCGAATGTTGGCAATTTGATCTCTGGTTCCTTTGCCTTTTCTAAATCCAGCTTGAACATCTGGAAGTTTTTGGATCACATACGCTGAGGCCTAGTTGGAAGGATTTGAGCATTACCTTACTAGCATGTGAAATGAGTGCAATCGTATGCTAGTCTGAACAGTCTTTGACATTGTCTTTCTTAGGAATTGAAATGAAAACTGATCTTTTCCAGTCCTGTGGCCACTCTGAGTTTTTCAAATTCCACATATTTAGTGCAGCACTTTCACAGCATCATCTTTGAGCATTTTAAATAGCTCAGTTGGAATTCTATCATCTCCACTAGCTTTCCTTATAGTAATGCTTCATAAGGCCCACTTGACTTCATACTCCAGGGCGTCTGGCTCTACATGAGTGACCACAGTGTCATGGTTATCCAGGTCATTAAGTCCTTTCTTGTATAGTTCTTCCGTGTATTATTGCCACCTCTTTTTAATCTCTTCTGCTTCTGTTAGGTCATTGCCATTTCTGTCCTTTATTGTGCCCATTGTTACCTGAAATGTTCCCTTGGTATCTCCAATTTTCTTGAAGTGATCTCTAGTCTTTCCTATCCTGTTGTTTTCCTCTATTTCTTTGCATTGTTCACCTAAGAAGGCTTTCTTATCTCTCCTTGCTATTCTCTGGAACTCTGCATTCAGTTGGGTGTATCTTTCCCCTTCCCCTTTGCCTTTTGCTTCTCTTCTTTTCTCAACTATGTGTAAGGCCTCCTCAGACAACCACTTTGCCTTGTTGGAGATCAAATCAGATCAGATCAGTCGCTCAGTCGTGTCCGACTCTTTGCAACCCCATGAATCGCCAGGCCTCCCTGTCCATCACCAACTCCCGGAGTTCACTCAGACTCACGTCCATCGAGTCAGTGATGCCATCCAGCCATCTCATCCTCTGTCATCCCCTTCTCCTCCTTCCCCCAATCCCTCCCAGCATCAGAGTCTTTTCCAATGAGTCAACTCTTCGCATGAGGTGGCCAAAGGACTGGAGTTTCAGCTTTAGCATCATTCCTTCTAAAGAAATCCCAGGGCTGATCTCCTTCAGAGTGGACTGGTTGGATCTCCTTGCAATCCAAGGGACTCTCAAGAGTCTTCTCCAACACCACAGTTCAAAAGTATCAATTCTTTGGTGCTCAGCCTTCTTCACAGTCCAACTCTCACATCCATACACGACCACAGGAAAAACCATAGCCTTGACTAGACGAACCTTTGTTGGCAAAGGAATGTCTCTGCTTTTGAATATGCTATCTAGGTTGGTCATAACTTTCCTTCCAAGGAGTAAGTGTCTTTTAATTTCATGGCTGCAGTCACCATCTGGTGTGATTTTGGAGCCTAGAAACATAAAGTCTGACACTGTTTCCACTGTTTCCCCATCTATTTCCCATGAAGTGATGGGACCGGATGCCATGATCTTCATTTTCTGAATGTTGAGCTTTAAGCCAACTTTTTCACTCTCCACTTTCACTTTCATCAAGAGGCTTTCTAGTTCCTCTTCACTTTCTGCCATAAGGGTGGTGTCATCTGCATATCTGAGGTTATTGATATTTCTCCCGGCAATCTTGATTCCACCTTGTGTTTCTTCCAGTCCAGCGTTTCTCATGATGTACTCTGCATATAAGTTAAATAAGCAGGGTGACAATATGCAGCCTTGACGCACTCCTTTTCCTATTTGGAACCAGTCTGTTGTTCCATGTCCAGTTCTAACTGTTGTTGGAGATACATAGACTTAAAACTTAGGGAAAGCTGTCTCTTTCTACTTGGTCCTAAATATTAACTCCAAGGATAGCAATGAGACAAGACCTAGCTCTAATATAGTAACTTTGGGGGCAGACAGATAATAAAATTTGTCTTTAATTTTTCCCATGAGCTACCTTTTAGTACCATTAGATTCTTTTCATAATGAATTTTGGTGAGTCTCTAAAGGAACACTCTCACCACATAGGAAATTAACCCATCCTTTCCTAAATGATTCTTGGCAGTCTCATTGGTTGTAAGGTCTGGTGTTCAGAGTCTTAGAGATAAGCTACTCTGCCATGGAAGACACTGAGTAACGTGAGATTTAAACAGCATCATAAAAAGACCATATGGAGAGCAAACAATGTGAACTTTGGAGGTTGGTAGGGTGAGTGTAGGAAAGGTGCTAAAACAAATCATAGCTGGCTTCCAAGGGCATTAATGGGAGCTGGGTAGAAGAGGTTCCAGTCGTAGGAGTGATGGAGCTTAGGAACAGTCCAGAGGTAAGGGAAAGGAGTCTCTCAGTCATTCTCAATAATTGTTATTGTATTCTTAGTGTATCATGTCTGGAGGCACTTGGTTTGAGTTGGTGTTATTCAGATGTCTTATTGTAAATTTACTATTTCCCCTTTGTAATCAACGGGCATTATGTGTGGAGCAATATTTTGTGGCTACATATATCTTGTTCCTCTTTTCTCCTCTCACAGCTATTCAACTTTTCATTACTAATTTGGAGAGATTAATATCTCAAAATTGAGATTTCTTATAAGCAGGTATTAGAACCCATTTAAAAAATCAACAAACTCAATTAAAATTTTTGCCACACTAGTATAACTTATTCATTAAGGGGCAAAAACTTACCAAGCCCAAAGGGAAGCAACTTAACTTAAGGCCTATCACCCAGTTAAACTCTTTTCTCAGGTAACCTGATTTTTCCCACATCTGGCAAATCAAGTTTTTCCAGTCCAAGGTGGAACATAAACCAATTCCTAGAATTAGGGAACACTTGGAATTTTCTGGGTCAGGGCACTGGTACTAGGGTGGGGCTCAGTGTGGGTTCATTTATACAAGGAGTCAAGAATTTCCCCAGAGAGTGTGGATGATGTCTGACAGCAGTGGGCTTGAGTGGCCTGAGGATTCCATTTTTCATTCTACAGGGAAAATTACTTCCTGAAACAGGTACAAAGACCCTCAGTGGAATTCTACAAGAGGATCTAACAAGGGATGTGGGGCAGAAAGGTACACTGTCACTAAAACCAAGATTCTCAGCTTTGACTTGTCCTTCAGGACCATTCACTCCATAACATCTTCTCCTTGAAGAAGCCAGATAGTGGATCTGAGAGCCTGTGTCAGCCACTGTCTTACATGCTGAGACATATTCCAAGGGATTACATTGGCCTGTGACCTGGATTAAAACAGGCTTTCCTGATTTCCTGTGTAGACCTGTGTTGCCTAATGCAACTGACTAGAAAAGGCAGGATTGGTAATTAAAAAAAAAAAAATTGAAATATAGTTGATTTACAATATTGTGTTAATTTCTACTGTACAGCAAAGTAAGTTATACATATATATATATATATATATTCTTTTCCATTATGGTTTATCACAGAATATTGAATATAGCTTCCTGTGCTATACAGTAGGACTTAATTTATTTATTCTGTATATAGTCATTTGCATATGCTAATCCCCAACTCTTAAAACTTCTCCCCCAGCCCCTTCCCCTTTAAAAAAGTGAAAGTGAAATTGCTCAGTCGTGTCCGACTCTTTGCGACCCCACGGACTTTGCAACTCCTCCGTCCATGGGATTTTCCAGGCAAGAGTACTGGAGTGGGTTGCCATTTCCTTGGCAACACTACGTCTCTATACCTGTGAGTCTGTTTCTGTTTCATTTGTATCATATTTTAGATTTCATATATAAGTGATATCATGGTATTTGTCCTCGTCTGACTTATTTTGCTTAGTATGGTAATCTCTAGGTCATCCATGTTGCTGCAAATAGTATTATTTCATTCTTTTTAATGACTGAGTAATATTCAGTCATATATATATATATATCTCACATCTCCTTTATCCATTCATCTGTTGATGGATGATGTTATTTCATTCTTTTTAATGACTGAGTAATATTCAGTCATATATATATATATATATCTCACATCTCCTTTATCCATTCATCTGTTGATGGATGATGTTATTTCATTCTTTTTAATGACTAATATTCAGTCATATATATATATATATATCTCACATCTCCTTTATCCATTCATCTGTTGATGGATGATGTTGTTTCCATGCCTTGGCTAATATAAATTATGCTACTCTGAACACAGAGGTGCATATATCTATAGTTTTGCCTGGGTATATGCCCAGGAGTGGAATTGCTGGATCATATGGCAACTCTACTTTTAGTTTACTGTTTTCCATAGTGGCTGCACCAACTTACATTCCCCCACAGTGTAAGAGGGTTCCTTGTCTCCATACACTCTCCAGCGTTCATTATTTGTAGACTTTTTAAGGACGGCCATTCTAATCATTGTGAGGTGGTACCTCGTTATAGTTTTAATTTGCATTTCTCTAGTAATTAGTGATGATGAGTATCTTTTCATGTGCCTGTTGGCCATCTATGTGTCTTCTTTGGAGAAATGTCTATTTAGATCTTCTGCCCTTTTTTCCATTGGGTTGCTGATTTTTTTTGTTATTGAATTGTATGAATTATTCATATAGTTTGGAAATTAAACCCTATTGATTGCATCACTTAAATATTTTCTCCCCATTCATAGGTTGTCTTTTCATTTTGTTTATGGTTTCCTTTGCTGTACAAAATCTTACAAGCTTGATTAGGTCCCATTTGTTTATTTTTGCTTTTGTTTCTATTGTTTTGGGAATAGAAAACCTAAGAAAACATTTACATGATTTACATCAGAGAATGTTGTGCCTGTGTTCTCTTTTAGGTGTTTATGATATCTTGTTTTATATTTGAGCCTTTAAGCCATTTTGAATTTTTTTGTGTGCATGATGTGAGGGTGTGTTCTAACTTCACTGATTTACATGTGATTGTCTAAATTTCCCAATACTACTTGTTAGAGAGACTGTCTTTCCTCAATTGTATATTCTTGCCTCCTTTGACGAAGATTAATTGTCCATACGTGTTGATGTATTTTCAAGCAGTTGAAATAGTCTGCAGTCTGGCCAGCATAACTGTCATGAAGAAGGCAGTGAACTCTCCAAGAATTTGACTTTTGCCCCTTTGACCTTACTGAGGAGGGACATAAAACAATCTGGAAAGAAATATATTAGAGGGTGGCTGGAGTGTGGAGCCCAAAAAAGAATCCTCCACTGTCTCTCTCCTACAAGAGTTGAGTGAAGTGGAGACCTAATTCATCCAGCACCTTCCCACAGTCAGTCTACCTTCCTTCCCATCTGAGTGCCTGCTGTAGCATACGGCATTCAAACTCTCCCTGACTGAGTTGCACCAGTTATAATTTTCCCTGCTTGTTTTATATGTTTTCTCTCACACATACTCTCTTTCTTAATTTGGGAATAATTCTGTAAGAAAGAGCTTTTCATTTCATTTCATATATGTATTTATATCTATATGGATTCATAAATTCCTCTTTCTGTTCCCTTGGGTTATAATTCATTACCATCATTATCTATTTTGATGCCCCAAATGACCCAGATTTGGCTAGTGAGACATCATAGACTTTTATCCCCACATACTTTAGTGTGACTTCCTAGGAACAAAGTTATTCCTTTACATAATCTCACCATGCATGTGTGCTCAGTCACTCAGTTGTATTGACTTTTTCTGACCCCCTGTAGCCCACCAGGCCCCTCTGTACATGGGATTATCCCGGCATGAATATTGGAGTGGATTCCCATTTCCTCTTCCTGACCCAGGGATGGAACGTGAGTCTCCTGCATTGGTAGGCAAATTCTTTACCACTGAGTCACTGGGAAGCCCTATAATCTCAGCATAGTAGTCAAAATCAGAATGTTTAATGTTCATACATTATTATTATTATCTAATTCACAGCCTATGTTAAAATGTGTATATTTTCCTAATAGCGTTATCTATAGCTCCTTTACCGCCCCTCTTCTCCCCTATTCCATCTTTATCCAGTCGTCTGTTGATGGGCATTTATGTTGCCTCCATGTCTTGGCTATTGTAAATAGTGCTTCAATGAACATTGGGATGCATGTATTTTTCAAATTATAATTTTCTCTGGATATATACTCAGGAGTGGGATTGCAGGATCATATAGTAACTCTATTTTTAGGGATCAAGACCATCCCCATGGAAAAGAAATGCAAAAAAGCAAAATGGCTGTCTGGGGAGGCCCTTACAAATAGCTGTGAAAAGAAGAGAAGCGAAAAGCAAAGGAGAAAAGGAAAGATATAAGCATCTGAATGCAGAGTTCCAAAGAATAGCAATAAAAGATAAAAAAGCCTTCCTCAGTGATCAATGCAAAGAAATAGAGGAAAACAACAGAATGAGAAAGACTAGAGATCTCTTCAAGAAAATTAGAGATACCAAGGGAACATTTCATGCAAAGATGGGCTCGATAAAGGACAGAAATGGTATGGACCTAACAGAAGCAGAAGATATTAAGAAGAGGTGGCAAGAATACACAGAAGAACTGTACAAAAAAGATCTTCACAACCCAGATAATCACGATAGTGTGATCACTCACCTAGAGCCAGACATCCTGGAATGTGAAGTCAAGTGGGCCTTAGAAAGCATCACTACGAACAAAGCTAGTGGAGGTGATGGAATTCCAGTTGAGCTATTTCAAATCCTGAAAGATGATGCTGTGAAAGTGCTGCACTCAATACGCCAGCAAATTTGGAAAACTCAGCAGTGGCACAGGACTGGAAAAGGGCAGTTTTCATTCCAATCCCCAAGAAAGGCAATGCCAAAGAATGCTCAAACTACTGCACAATTGCACTCATCTCATACTCTAGGAAAGTAATGCTCAAAATTCTCCAAGCCAGGCTTCAGCAATACATGAACTATGAACTTCCAGATGTTCAAGCTGGTTTTAGAAAAGGCAGAGGAACCAGAGATTAAACTGCCAACATCCGCTGGATCATGGAAAAAGCAAGAGAGTTGCAGAAAAACATCTATTTCTGCTTTATTGATTATGCCAAAGCCTTTGACTGTGTGGATCATAATAAACTGTGGAAAATTCTGAAAGAGATGGGAATACCAGACCACCTGACCTGCCTCTTGAGAAATCTATATGCAGGAAATAGGAAAAGGAGTACATCAAGGCTGTATATTGTCACCCTGCTTATTTAGCTTATATGCAGAGTACATCATGAAAACACTGGGCTGGAAGAAGCACAAGCTGGAATCAAGATTGCCGGGAGAAATATCATTAATCTCAGATATGCAGATGACACCACCCTTATGGCAGAAAGTGAAGAAGAACTAAAAAGCCTCTTGATGAAAGTGAAAGTGGAGAGTGAAAAAGTTGGCTTAAAGCTCAACATTCAGAAAACGAAGATCATGGCATCCGGTCCCATCACTTCATGGGAAATAGATGGGGAAACAGTGGAAACAGTGTCAGACTTTATTTTTCTGGGCTCCAAAATCACTGCAGATGGTGACTGCAGCCATGAAATTAAAAGACACTTACTCCTTGGAAGGAAAGTTATGACCAACCTAGATAGCATATTCAAAAGCAGAGACATTCCTTTGCCAACAAAGGTTCGTCTAGTCAAGGCTATGGTTTTTCCTGTGGTCATGTATGGATGTAAGAGTTGGACTGTGAAGAAGGCTGAGCACCGAAGAATTAATGCTTTTGAACTGTGCTATTGGAGAAGACTCTTGAGAGTCCCTTGGACTGCAAGGAGATCCAACCAGTCCATTCTGAAGGAGATCAGTTCTGGGATTTCTTTGGAAGGAATGATGCTAAAGCTGAAACTCCAGTCCTTTGGCCACCTCATGCGAAGAGTTGACTCATTGGAAAAGACTCTGATGCTGGGAGGGATTCTCCACCAGCAATGTAGGAGGGTTTCTTTCTGTGAGCTGTATTTTAAAAGCCATTCCTAAAATTAGAATAGTTTTAAGGGAAAATCAGGGGTGGTGGTAGGAAGCCAAAGGAAAGGGTGGGCCTTCAAAATGTATTTATTGTATGAGCTCTCCCTACCACATTTCTTGCTAATATTAAAGTCAATGAAAACTTAGGTTGTTTGCATTTCTTTAAAAAAAATTAATTTACTTTTTAATTGAAGCATAATTGCTTTACCAAATTTTGTTGTTTTCTGTCAAACCTCAGTATGAATCAGCCACAGGTATACATATATTCCCCTCCCTTTTGAACCTCCCCGCCATCTCCCTTCCCATCCCACCCCTCTAGGTTGATACAGAGCCACTGTTTGAGTTTCCTGAGCCATATAGCAAATTCCTGTTGGCTATCTATTTTCTATATGGTATTGTAAGTTTCCATGTTGCTCTTTCCATACATCTCACCCTCTCCTCCACCCTCCCCATGTCCATAAGTCTATTCTCTATGTCTGTTTCTCCACTGCTGCCCTGTGAATAAATTCTTCAGTACCATTTTTCTAGAGTCCATATATATGCATTAGAAAAACGATATTTATCTTTCTCTTTTTGACTCATTTCACTCTGTATAATAGGTTCTAGGTTCATCCTCATCAGAACTGACTCAAATGTGTTCCTTTTTATGGGTGAGTAATACTCCATTGTGTATATGTACTACAATTTCTTTATTTATTCATCTATTGATGGACATTTAGGTTGCTTCCATGTTCTAGCTATTGAAAATAGTGCTGCAATGAACAATGGGATACATGTGTCTTTTTCAGTTTTGGTTTCCTCAAGGTATATGCCTAGGAGTGGGATTGCTGGGTCATATGGTGGTTTTATTCCTAGTTTTAAAGGAATCTATACTATCTTCCTGGAGAAGGCAATGGCACCCCACTCCAGTACTTTTGCCTAGAAAATCCCATGGATGGAGGAGCCTGGTAGGCTGTAGTCCATGGGGTCGCTAGAGTTGGACATGACGGGGTGACTTCACTTTCACTTTTCACTTTCATGCATTGGAGAAGAAAATGGCAACCCACCCCAGTGTTCTTGCCTGGAGAATCCCAGGGACAGGGAAGCCTGGTGGGCTGCCGTCTATGGGGTCGCACAGAGTCAGACACGACTGAAGCGACTTAGCAGCAGCAGCAGCATACTATCTTACATAGTGGCTGTATCAATTTACATTCCCACCAACAGTGCAAGAGTGTTCCCTTTTCTTCACATCCTCTCCAGCATTTATTGTTTGAAGACTTTTTGATGATGGCCATTCTTACTGGTGTGAGGTGATATCTCATTGTAATTTTGACTTGCATTTCTCTAGTAATGAGCAACGTTGAGCATCTTTTCATGTGTTTGTTAGGCATCTGTATGTCTTCTTTGGAGAAATGTCCGTTTAGGTCTTTTCCCCACTTTTTGACTGGGTTGTTTGTTTTTCTGGTATTGAGTTGCATGAGCTGCTTGTATATTTTGGAAATTAATCCTTTGTCAGTTGTTTCATTTACTATTATTTTCTCCCATTCTTAGGGTTGTCTTTTCACCTTGCTTATAGTTTCCTTTGCTGTGGAAAACTTTTAAGTTTAATCAGGTCCCCCTTGTTTACTTTTGTTTTTATTTCCATTACTCTATGAGGTGGGTCATAGAGGATCTTGCTTTGATTTATGTCATCCAGTGTTTTACCTATGTTTTCTTCTAAGAGTTTTATGGTTTCTGATCTTACATTTAGGTCTTTAATCCATTTTGAGTTTATCTTTGTGTATGGCATTAGGAAGTGTTCTAATTTCATTCTTTTACATGTCCAGTTTTCCCAGCACCATTTATTGAAGAGGTTGTCTTTGTCCCATTGTATATTCTTGCCTCTTTTGTCAAAAAATAAGGTACCCATAGGTGCCTGGGTTTATTTCTTGGCTTTTTATCTTGTTCCATTGGTCTATGTTTCTGTTTTTGTGCCAGTACCATACTGTCTTGATGACTGTATCTTTGTAGTATAATCTGAAGTCAGGAAGGTTGATTCCTCCAGCTCCATTCTCCTTTCTCAAGACTGCTCTGGCTATTTGGGGCCTTTTGTGTTTCCATATGAATTGTGAAATTTTATGTTCTAGTTCTTTGAAAAATGCCATTGGTAATTTGACAGGGATTGCATTGAATCTGTAGATTGTGTTTGGTAGTATAGTCATTTTCATAATATTGATTCTTCCTATCCAAGAACATGGAATATCTCTCCATCTGTTTATGTCATCCTTGATTTCTTTCATTACTGTCTTATAATTTTTTGTGTACAGTTCTTTTGTCTCCTTAGGTAAGTTTATTCCTGGATATTTTTTTCTTTTTGTTGCATGTCTGCATTTCTTTTTCTTTTGACATAAAGTGTATGATGAAATACATAAATACTAAGTGTACCATTGATTAGTTGTAATAAATGCAGTTCTCCCATATAATCCAAATCCTTATCAGGATACAGAACATGACCATCAGGATACAGAACATGGCCATTACACTGAAAACAACCATTATACTCTTTCTGATATATCCTTACCCCTCACTCATCAGTGGCAACAACTATTCTTATTTTTTTCATGATAACTTAATTTGACTTGCTTTAAAGCTTTAAATAAATAAGTAAAAAATCAATGAAAATCTTTAAATGAAGGTAGAGTAGAAACTTAGGAAGCCATTAAGATAAAAAAGAGTATAAGGTAAGAGAAAAAAAGAGTACAGGGTAAAAATAAGCTCATAAGTGCAATAAAGGGAAACAGTTAGGGTTTTTTAAATAACAAGATAAAGTGGATGAGATTTAAAATAGAAGACAGGTTATAAACCAGTGAGGTAGAAGAAAAAAACATAAAAAATGAAGAAGATAAGATCTAAGAGAAAATACAAATATTCCATGAACTAGAAAGGCAAAATATTGAAAGAGATTAAAGATTAAAAATAGGAAATATGAAATAAAAAGGTAAACATTTAAAATATGAAAACAATAACAAGTAAAAATAGAATATACTTAAAATCAAAACAAAAATCTGAAAGTGAAGAAGAACTCAAGAGCCTCTCGATGAAAGTGAAAGAGGAGAGTGAAAAGTTGGTTTAAAGCTCAACATTCAGAAAACTAAGATCATGGCATCTGGTCCCATCACTTCATGGGAAATAGATGGGGAAACAGTGGAAACAGTGGCTGACTATTTTGGGGGGCTCCAAAATCACTGCAGATGGTGATTGCAGCCATGAAATTAAAAGATGCTTACTCCTTGGAAGGAAAGTTATGACCAACCTAGACAGCATATTAAAAAGCATATTAAAAACCTTTGCCAACAAAGGTCCATCTAGTCAAGGCTATGGTTTTTTCCAGTGGTCATGTATGGATGTGAGAGTTGGACTATAAAGAAAGTTGAGTGCAGAAGAATTGATGCTTTTGAACTGTGGTGTGGGAGAAGACTCTTGAGAGTCCTTTGGACTGCGAGGAGATCTGACCAGTCCATCTTAAAGGAAATCAGTCCTGAGTGTTCATTGGAAGGACTGATGCTAAAGCTGAAACTCCAGTATTTTGGTTACCTGATGGGAAGAGCTGACTCATTTGAAAAGACCCTGTTGTTGGGAAAGATTGAAGGCAGGAGGAGAAAGGGACAACAAAGGCTGAGATGGTTAGATGGCATCACCGACTCAATGGACATGAGTTTTGGTAAACTCTGGGAGTTGGTGATGGACAGGGAGGCCTGGTGTGCTGCGGTTCATGGGGTCACAAAGAGTCAGACACGACTGAGCAACTGAACTGGAACTAGAACTGGATGGTACTTTATAGGAGTCCAGTGTGGAGTGGGGGAAAGCTCAGTGGCTTGGCATTTGGAAGACATGAGTTTAATCCCAGGATTCAAGCTAATGTAACCTGAAGAAACCATTACTCTCCCTGGACCTTGTATTTTATTTATTTAAGCTGTAAAAGGGGAGCCTTACAATAATGTTTTCCTATCCATATTATGCCACAGACAAGCGAAATATCACATTTTCTACTGTAGATTCCCAGATCAACATCTCCTGTGTTAGACACGGGAAGAGAGATAAGCATGAAAGTTAAAGTGTACAGGGAACCAAGCTGCTGCCTAAGAGGATGATGGGGAAGAGGTGTACATGGTGCAGTGTTAGACTCAACAGGTCTCAAACCCGTGTTGGGAAAGAATGATTGAGCTCCTGAAACGCTTAGCTTCATTAGGGTTTTTTTTTTTTTTTTTAAATACCCTCAGTAAAACTAAGATTCAGTTGTGAAAGCCCTAGATTCCAGCCAACAAGGAAGAACTTAATGAGCTCTGGTAATTATCCAGATCATAAAGTTAGAACAGGAAGCAGTACCAATCCTATCTGACATGTTATCTAAAGTTGTAGTCACTGTACTTGTGTGAAGATGCTTCGAACTGATGCTGATCCAAGGCTGTCATGGTTACCATGGGTATGTGTTGCTCATGTTCTCTTTACCATGTCACTCTGGGTTTCATATTAACATACCAGGGTTGTCTCATCTGCACACTAGAAAAACCCAGGTTTTGAAAATGACAGTAAAAGGATTGCCAGCCACCCAGATACCTAGGAAGGTCAAGATCCTCCCTTTTCTCCTCCCTTTATCCTGAGTTTGCTTCTGGCTAGAATTCCCTGTTTAATCCTTTTGTTTGTATTTTTGGGTTGGGTTTAGTGTGGGTTTGTTTTTGTTCTCTTGCTTTATGAGAGGAAATGGTGGGAGGGGAGGGCAGGACTGGGGAGAAACACAAGCCATTCACTCCTTCCTGTGCTTATTTGGATCCAGAATTCCCTATTTATCTCTATGTCTCCATCACCTTTTACTAGTCTCTAGAGGTCACTTCCCAGAGAATTTCTTTTCTTTCGTGGCTTTCTAGGCATCACACTTGCCTCAGTTTCCCTGTAAGTCACCTCCAACCCCCATTCTACTCTTAATAAACCTAATTACCCCTCTGGAACTGGAAAGGGGCAAAATGTGAATGCAGAGCATCCAAGAATCTGCAAATTGTCTTAATTTAGTCAGCATATTCTTGGTGAGAATCACACTGGGCAAGAGCTAACGTTGACACTGGGAAATGTTGTGAATAATCTCTGTTTTTTAGGACTTGCATTTCACCAGTTTTAAGATTTGCGTGTTCTATTACTAATTGGAGAGACAATTATGATGCAGTAGGAAAGGGCAGAAGGCCTGGATTCAAGCCCAGCTCTGCTATGCATTAGCTGTGGGACCTCACTTAAGACAGTTGATCTCTCCCAGCTTTAGTTTCGTGATCTTTTGATTGAGTATGGTGATACCCACTTGCAGTGTGGATGTGAGAATTCTGTGAGTTAATAAAAGGGCAAATGCCAACTGTATTCTTTTTAAATTCTTACTTTATATTAGAGTATAGTTGATTTACAATGTTGTGTTAGTTTTAGGTGTACAGCAAAGTGATTTAAACATACATATACCTTTTCTTTTTCAAACTCTTTTCCCATTTAAGTTATTAGAGCATATAGAGTTCCCTGTGCCATATGGTAGGTCCTTGCTGGTTATCCATTTCACACATAGTAGTGTGTATATGTTAATCTCAAACTCCTAATTTATCCCTCCCCCTGCCTTTCTTCTTTGGTAACCATAAGTTTGCTTTCTATGTCTATGAGTCTGTGTCTGTTTTGTAAATAAGTTCATTTGTATCATTTTAAAATTTTATTATTTATTTATTTAAATTTATTTATTTTAATTGGAGACTAATTACTTTACAATATTGTATTGGTTCTGCCACTGTATCATTTTTTTTTAAAGATTCCACATATAAGTGATATCATATGATATTTATCTTTCTCTATCTGACTTAATTCACGTAGTATGGTAATCTGTGGGTCCATCTAGTTGCTGCAAATGGCCTTATTTCATTCTTTTTTTATGGCTGAGTAGTATTCCATTGTATATATGCACATCTTCTTAATCCATTCATTTGTCAATAGCTGTTTACCACCTGTATTATTAATGTTTAATTTTGAAAGTATGTACTCAATCTGAGATATAAATGTACAGAGCATTAGTTCTACAGGATATTCCTCAAAATGATTTGAAATCTTTGTATTAAAGTGTCAGTTTGGGGGAAAAGCAGCAGTGAGTCTAATGTGACTTTGAGGATGTCATGGACACACGTTAGGGGATCGCAAAGAGATCCCCAAAGAGAGACTCCCCCTCCCTGCCCATAACTTCCAGGCCATAGTCCTGTTGGCCATCCCAGTCACTGCACCCCCCACCATTTTTCCATTTGAACAGGATGCTGTATATTCATTTATATATCTGGGAGAGGATCAGAATTGAAAAGAATTGTAGGTGAGCACTTTTTGAAATCCACCTTAAAGGTAGGAGGGTATTTTAGAAAGTCAAGACCTGGTTAATAGAAATGGACAAGCAAACCATGTACTTCTTATCCCTGGGAAAGCTTCAAGTGCCTATTGGGAATTGATTTTAGGATTGTGACAATAATACTGATGTTCTTTGAAGATGGCAGCAACCTGATAAAGCTTTTAAAAAAGTAGATTTGTATGTGAAGTATTTCAGACCAAAATTTCCTTTGGACACCACTTTCTTGTTTGTCTTTAGTCCTGACTCACTGAGTGGTTATTATAGCGACACATGTGGGCATGTGAAAGTGTGGCCTCAGTGACAAGTGCTTGCTGACTTTGTGTTCAGGTGTGCAATTCTTTCTTCCTCTTCCCCACCCTCCTACTCCCACTCCATCTCCCCCAACTCTGCCCAACACTGCACTTAAAATGCCATTTTGCCGCTTCATTGATTGCTCTGTGAGAAGCAATTGGAGTGACCACATAAATGCTGCCCAGAGACATCTGTCATCTTCTGGCTCAAACAGAAAACCACAGCTACAAGACTGTCAAGCATCGGTCCATATTTACACAACTTCCCAGACACCTGAAAGCTTAACAGAACTCCACATTTATAAAATTCCCACGTGTTCAGACAAGTTTTTCCCCCTTACTTGTTCAAAGCTTTGCTTTCTGAAAAATGTTACTGAGAGGGATACCTGGAAATCTGTGAAAGTAATAATTTAGGAGGGCAAGCAGATAAGTTTGCATCCTCAGGCTACAAATCACAAATAGATTGAATATGTTTTCTCTCTTCTTGGGAAATCGAGAGATGCTAGACAAAAACCAGGTCTGATTTTCATTACTATATGCCTAAAATAGGATGGGCTCAAACTATTAATCCTTGGACTGCAGTCAAACATGTAAATTTCAGTTTAAATAAGTGCTTAATAGGAAAAGCAAAGGGGGTAACCCTTGAGGCTCCGCTAAAGGCCACTGGTGGCCTCAGCTCTTTGTTTGCTGCCTCCCTTTTTGCATCAGCTGACCTGTTTTCCTGGAGAATTGCCTTGACTTGGTGAACAAGGCTCAAGCACTGGCAAGGAGTCTCTTTGCAGTGGGAGCCGGGAAGGAAGCTGCCCAGCCATCCATGGAAATGCTAATGAGTTGAGGTGGCCCTGGGCTTTTTAATTCAGATCTGTAATACTTTGCTTTCCTGATGCTGTTGGAACATAATTTTACATGACTCCATACTAGGGAGACAGTGAAAAGCGGATCCCATCAAGCTGAATAGCTTCCACTGCTTCTCTAGGAATTAAACAATGTTTTTCATCAAGATGATGGAAACAGTTTGACTCTATTATGAGGACTGACTTCAGGACAAAGTAGGAGTGGCTGCTTTGCCCATTTTCAACTAAAACAGGCACTGTGGCATTGCAAGTTGCAGCCCTCTTAGGATACCATTTTCCTTACTCTGGTTCTGTATTGGAGGAAGTTATTCTCCTGGCTTGCACACATCTTACCCAGGAAACTGAGAGCAAAGGTGAGATGGGGGAAAAGCGTCTGTCTTCTAGAGTCCTATTCCACACTCTGATGTTTCCTGGTATCTGAGGAAACACAACTTATGTCAGGGGGACTCCAGGCAAAGGCTTCTCTAGGGTGAATGGAAGCTACTATTCATGGACCTTCCCAACCCTCCAGAGGAAAATACTCTTCTGGAAAATATTACTGGATTCTTGGTCCACTTTTTAATATTCACATGTCTATAGTTTAAGTGAGAAGTTCAAGAAAATGAGTATCTTATTATCAACATGACTTGATACAGAAGCAGAAAGTGTCCTTAAACAATGGGGTTGGAAAAGGCAAGTTCTTAGCAGAATGGTACCCTGGGTGCGTGCCTCCTGCAGATGGAGCCAGCAGGGCCCACTGAGTAGTAGTTTCTGTACCTGAGATCTGGCTTGTTGTTCTAACCATGTGAGGTTGTATGAGTGGCATTTAAAATCCTGTTTTATCATGTTATTAAGCCAGCCAGAGATGTAGGGGAAGGGCTCTGGGCCTGCGGGAACAGAGGGCCTGGCCCACTGTCTCTTTTGCTCCATGTCCCTGACATGCAGTCTGTGCAGTCTTCAGGGATGAGGTCCATGATCTTCTGCTATCCCAGGCTGCCTTCCACCTGTGGCTTTGGATTTGATAGAAAGGACAGAAGCACAAAGAATAAATTTTGACAGGTTGTATTCTTGCTGGTAAAGAGGGAGAGTGAAGAGTCAGGTGATATAGAAAATAACCATCCTATAGGCAATCACGTAGGACCAGCTAATGCTGTGGGTGCACGTAGGTGAACAAGATATAAAACACAGAGTTCTTGGCTCTCACAGAGTATCTAGTCTCATAGGGACATAATTTTTTTTTTTATGTTACTTAATGACGTCACCCTCTCCAGTTATTGGCCCTTGGGAAATTACTATTTGAATGTAGTCTCCGGAACTAAATGAGGAAATGGTCTACATCTTCTTTTTAGATAGGAGAATTTTGTAACTTAATACGTTTCTATTTCTGTTCTGTGAATAAGCTAGGATTCTAAGTTGCAAACCACAAAAATTATTTCCAACTAACTTAGGCAAAAAAGAGGAAATTTGTTGAAAGGATATTTAAATCAAAACATATACATTCAGGACCTGGCTATCCCATTGATTCACTCAGGGGTACCAGGCAAATCATTTATCCTTTACAGATTTCACTTACTTGCCATTGAAAGAATGTTGTACGATCAGAGTGGAACTCCCAAAATAGATGGGATATTCCAAGACCAAGTTTGGAAAACAGATAGGAACCAAAGGAGTTATGGAAAGTGAGGCCACAGAAGCTGATTGTCATGCTGCTGGGTCAAAGTGAGGAAGACACCCAACTCTCTTTGCGATTGGGTCACTCACTCAAGATCAAGTCCTGAGAGAACCTTCTGACTGGCTCAACTTCAGTTTGGGAGCTAGTTCCTTTGATGTCAACAGTAGGAGGGACACCCACTCTCATGATTAATGAAGCAGTCTCCAAAGAAGGCATACAGTTGGCCAAAAGGCACACGAAAAGATGCCCAGCATCGCTAATTATTAGAGAAATGCAAATCAAAACAACAATGAGGTATCACTTCATCTAGTCAGAATTGTCATCATTAGGAAGTCTACAAATATTAAAACACTGGAGAGGGTGTGGAGAAAAGGAATGCTCCTATATGTTGCTAGGAATGTAAATTGGTAGTCACTATGGAGAAGGCAATGGCACCCCACTCCAGTACTCTTGCCTGGAAAATCCCATGGACAGAGGAGCCTGGTAGGCTGCAGTCCATCGGGTCGCTAAGAATCAGACATGACTGAGTGACTTCACTTTCACTTTTCACTTTCATGAATTGGGGTAGGAAATGGCAACCCACTCCAGTGTTCTTGCCTGGAGAATCCCAGGGACAGGGGACCCTGGTGGGCTGCCGTCTATGGGGTCGCACAGAGTCGGACACGACTGAAGCTACTTAGCAAATGGAGAATATAGTTCCTTAAAAAACTAAAAATAAAGTTGCCATATGATCCAGCATTTCCATCCCTGGGCATATATCTGGAGAAATCTCTTAATTTGAAAAGACACATACACCCCAATGTTCATAGGAGGCTATTCACAGTATCCAAGACATGGAAGCAACCTAAATGTCCATTAACAGATGAATGGATAAAGAACACACAGAATATTACTCAGCCATTAAAAAGAACAAATAATGCCATTTGGATAGACCAAGCGATTATCATATTAAGTTAAGTAAGCCAGACAAAGACAAATATCATGATATTACTTACATGTTTAATCTAAAAAAATGGTACAAATGAACTTATTACAAAACAGAGAAGCACAGTCATAGAAAACAAACTTCTAGCTATCAAAGGGGAAAGCGGGCGAGGGATAAATTAGGAGGTTGGGATTAACATATACACACTACCATATATAGAATAGATAGCCAGCAAGCACCTACTGTATAGCACATGGAACTGTATTCAATATTTTGTAATAACCTATAAGGGAAAAGAATCTGAGAAAAGAATATATGTGTATATATAAAATTATCTCTCTATATAATTGAATCATGCTGTACACTTAAAACTAACACGATATTGTGAATCAACTATACTTCAATTTTTAAAAAAGATTAATGATGTAGTCTCCAAAGGGAAGGTTAGCAGACTGATGGAAAGGATGGTGCCTGCTGGATAGCCACAAAAACGGATGTCAGGAAAAACAGACCAAAAAGAAGCATTATCAACCCTCATAGGGAGCTTACTTGTATTCCTTGTCTTTTCTTGGTTCTGACTTTTGTGTCCTTCTTTTCCCTTTTATTATTCTTATGGTACAGCATTCCTTGAACGTCAAGCGAAGTGAGATTTGAAAAGGATAAATGACTTGCTCAATGTCCCTGAGCTAGTAAGTGATACAGTCAGGTCCTGAATTTGTAACTTTTGATTTAAGTTTCTACCCTCTTGTCTTTCCCATAAATTGATGCAATGCAAAGTGGAGAGTAGGGGCTTCCCTTGTGTCTCAGTGATAAAAAAAATCCGCCTGCCAATGCAGGAGACCTGAGTTCTATCCCTGGGTCGGGAAGAAGCCTGGAGAAGGAAATGGCAACCCACTCCAGTATTCTTGCCTGGGAAATCCCTTGGAAAGAGGAGACTGGTGAACTATAGTCCATGGGTTTGCAAAAACTCAGGCATGACTCAGTGACTAAACAACAACAAAGTGGAGAGTGATAAATATCAAGAAAGGTAAATAAAAATGGTATGGTTGCTTTGAAAGGAAATATTTCTCCCTGTTTCCAGAAGTTTATAGGTCCATGGGATTGACAACAAATACATTTTCCTAACTGAAGGACAATTGCATCTCTTCTCTTTTGAAAGTTCAACTTGTAAGCCAACCCATGAGCACAGAACTGTTGCCAGGAAGGTTGCCATGGTAAACTGGGGAATGGTTTCTTCATTTTCTTCCTGGCTGAGACCTTCTAGGAATCTCATGTCTGTTTGGACTATTTCCCTCTCCTCAAAAGACCTATCCCACCAGCCAATTGCACCAATCTTAATTTTCTTGCCTTTTAAAAAAGTATATATTTTGGAGATGGGGAGAACTGCATGTTTATTACAGAAAATTTGGATAATACACAGACCCCTCCCCCAACACACAACCAAAAAACCCCACTCAGAGCTCTACTGTTAATATTTTGGTAATTTTATTTTTTTATATGTATGTATAGGTATATACATTTGTTTGAAAATTGAAATTATATGATATAAATATGATATGAGCTTCCTGGGCTTCCCTGATAGCTCAGCTGATAAAGAATCCACCTGCAATGCAGGAGACCCTGGTTTGATTCCTGGGTCGGGAAGATCCACTGGAAAAGGGATAGGCCACCCACTCCAGTGTTCTTGGGCTTCCCTTGTGGCTCAGCTGGTAAAGAATCTGCCTGTAATGTGGGAGACCTGGGTTCAATCCCTGGGTTGGGAAGATCTGCTGGAGAAGGGGGAAAGGCTACCCACTGCAGTATTCTGGCCTGGAGAATTCCATGGACTGTATAGTCCATGAGGTTGTAAAGAGTCAGACACTACTGAGTGACTTTCACTTTCATGATATGAGCTATAAATTGAGATTACATCAATACGATATATATTGAGATTATATGATATAAATTATTGGATCACATGATATAATATGGATATCTTTTCATGACATGAAATTGTTGGCATTTGAATTCTTAATTTAATAAGCATTTAATAAGCATTTGTGCACCCATTTTGGGCTTTCTTTTGTGAATTAGAAAACTTCCCTCTCTCCTCAAGGAGCCATCTCCTCCTCCACTTTTCATCTATTTAGCAGGGAGGAAATGGAAGAAACCAGGAGTCAAAGAATCAAGAGAGCAACCCTGGGCACAAAGACTTAAAACTAATATCATATTTCTATATTAAAGATATTAAGGGATTCAAAATGCTTCCTTTCACAGTTTTTAAAAGTAGAGGCATATTGCTTAGTTTTTACATGAAATCACATCTAAAGCAACACAGTTCTGCAGAAATGCCACTGAAAAAAATATATATATATATTTTAAAGAATTCATTATTTTACAGGGTCTCTCTAAGAGTCTATGACAGAGCTAGACAGCATATTAAAAAGCAGAGATATCACTTTGCCAGCAAAGGTCCATACAGTCAAAGCTATGACTTTTCCAGTAGTCGAGTATGGATGTTAGAGTTGGACCAAAAAGAAGGCTGAGCGCTGAAGAGTTGATGCTTTAAAATTGTGGTGCTGGAGAAGACTCTTGAGAGTTCCTTGGACTGCAAGGAGATCAAACCAGTCAATCCTAAAGGACATCAACCCTGAATATTCATTGTAAGGACTGATGCTGAAGCTGAAGCATCAACACTTTGGCCACCTGATGTGAAGAACTGAGGTATTAGGAAAGAACTGGATGCTGGGAAAGATTGAAGGCCAAAGGAGAAGGGGGCAGCAGAGTATGAGATGGTTAGATAGCATTAGTGACTCAACGGACATGAATTTGAGCAAACTCTGGGAGACAGTGAAGGACAGGGAAGCCTGGCGTGCAGCAGTCCGTGGGGTCACAGAGCCAGACATGACTTAGGGATTGAACAAGAATAACAACTCTAAGAGTCTAAACAAGATCCAGTTCATAAACCATGCATCTAACTTAATCGTTGCCTTGTTCCAGTCCTCCAGCCTCTAGAGGGCGCTCTGGACCATCTCACGCATCAACCCCATACTTGTCTTCTTTGTCTTCCTTCCCTCTCTCTCCTTCCTTTTGTTGATACCTTAACCTCTTTTCGGAGGAGGCAATGGCACCCCACTCCAGTACTCTTGCCTGGAAAATCCCATGGACGGAGGAGCCTGGTAGGCTGCAGTCCATGGGGTTGCTAAGAGTCGGACACGACTGAGCGACTTCCCTTTCACTTTTAACTTTTCACTTTCACGCTTTGGAGAAGGAAATGGCAACCCACTCCAGTGTTCTTGCCTGGAGAATCCCAGGGACGGGGGAGCCTGGTGGGCTTCCGTCTGTGGGGTCGCACAGAGTCGGACACGACTGAAGTGACTTAGCAGTAGCAGTAGCAGTGTCCTACCTCTCAGTCCATTATAGTGACTGGTACCAGTACCTGGGAGAAGCTGGTGTAACTCTTGCTAAGTGGAGTTGACTCTGAGGAAGCAGGCACCAAGCAGAGTCCGGGCCAGCAAGGCATGTTTCACACACAGGCTCTGGCTCTAGCCAGCAGGAGGGGCGGAAGGATATGGTAGTGACGCACCCTGAGTTGTCTTTGATGCTTTTTCACACTAACCTCTCTCCAATGGTGGCCTCCAAAGAAGGAGTAACATGACATTTTCCTGTCAAACATGAAAACTTTGCCATCTTGGGTAACCGGTTCCAGGAATATGGATCCGCAGGAGACCTTGGGCTAAGGTTAGGACTTAAGCTCTTGTCCTCTCAGGCTAGTACTTTGATCTTAAGAAGCTGCTTTCCTTTGGCTCTTTTACCTCAGGAAGTCAGATGTATTAAAGAGTTTCAGAGAAACTTAGATTTCTGCTGTCACTTTGCCAGAAAATTGGCTTATTTTGGCTCTGTTAGGACTTTGTTTATAATTTCTTGCTTTGGTGGTTTCCTTGTTCTCCCTTCTGATTTTGGGGGGAAATCATGGTCTTGCCACGGTTTATCCAGTCAGCTGTGGCCTGACTTGCATGTTCTCTGAAGCGGAGGCTGGCCCACCCTGGGCGCTCGCTGGGCCAGGAGATCTATGCAGAGGGCGGCAGTGTGGATCCGGGGCCACATGAAGGGCGAGGCCACTGTCCTCTCTCTGCCAGGCTGCGTAAGCAAAGGTGCATAGTTCCTAGCAGCTGTTAGGAGAATGGGGGTTACTTTCTGGGTGTCAGTCATAGAACTCTCTGCAGACTGTTATAGTGTCTTTAGAGTCAGAAAGGAGTCAGAAGCAAATATGAGAAGCAAGACGACCAGAAAGTTTTACATCTTGAGTATGCATTTGTTCATCCCTGAAATTCTTCAAGAATCTTAAGCATTCTGGCTCCAGAGTTCAGCATATGTACATTTGAAGCTTGTTTCTGCCACTAGTTACCTTCATGTGCTTGGGCAAATGGCTTTACCTCTCAAAGCCCCAGATTCTTTAATGTGTAAAGTTGAGAAAATAACAGCAACCTCTTTGGAAGATTGTTATGAGGTTTAAGTGAAAATGAAAGAATGCATGTGAAGCACCAGTGCAGTGCCTGTTTCGTGGTTTCAATGTGGGCTGGTATTCTTTTCTTGTAAATACCATCTCAGACGGCTGTGATGGTGGTAATAGTAAATTGGCACAGATCCTGCCCTGAGGTAGCTTATGATGGGCAGTCATGACACAGGATGTGACAGGAGTCAGGAGGAAAGAATAGGGCAAAAGGGACACATAACAAATGGAATCAAAGGTTCAAGAAGGGGATCGATGGAGCCAGTTGTTCACACATGGTGGGGCTCAAAAATGAAAGCTGAATGCAACTGAGTAGCAGTGCTTTTGGACGGCGTGAACGCAGTGGGCCAAGGTGGCAAACAGGAGCAAAGGGATAAATTAAAAACAAGACAGGTAAGCAGGCGCACCATCAGGCTGACAGGAGGTAAACAGACTGGGATAAATAAATAAGCAACACAATGATGAAGACAGTCCTGCTGGCCAAGACATTGAAAGGCAGCGTGCACCAGCGCTAGAATCAGGCTTGAGATTTGAGATTTTTAAGAAAATTGTATGCAGGCTTTCACAGATTTTCCAATATTTTGATTTCCTATGACAACACTCAGAAATCCACTCTGGATTTAGTCTCAGAAAGGATGCCCTAGAGCTCTCTTCTCCCCTTGCCACCACCTGGGAGATTTCAGAGTAGAGTTCTCCGGATGAGACAAAGGGTTCAGAGGGTGTTCTGCACAGGGTGCCGAATTCCAGGGACCCTGATTGGCGCAGACGCCGGCTGTGCGAACTCTGTCTAGACATGGAAATTGTCCTCCTAATCTCCCAATCTTGCTTTCTCTTCATTCTCTGACAATGCACCGTCTCTGTAAACATTCTCGCCACAAGAACGGAGCTGGAAACACATGTGCAATCAGCAGCTACAAAGAGGGTTATGAAATCTGCTCAAAATAGCCTGCTTGCCCCATAGGCATGCAAAGCAGCCAAACAGCTAGGGTGAACGTGTCAGGCGGCAGATTTCACTCTGCATTTCAAGAGGCTTCCAGTGACCTCCCACAGTTAGGCTCAGAGGTGCTCACTGTTGCTCAGAAGCTCCCAGGGGAGACGTGGGGCTGTGGACAGAGTCCCGTGGGCAGCTGTGAGTCCCTGGGGCTAAACCCTCCTATCCAGATATCCTACTTACCCTGAAATTCCTCAGCCCTAGAGACATTTATTTGCGTTAAAACTTTGAGGTTACATAATCCCCAGTGGTTCAGTGGATCAAGAATTCGCCTTCGATGCAGGAGACACAGGAGATGAGGGTTCGATCCCTGGGTTGGGAAAATCCCCTGGAAAAGGAAATGGCAACCCACTCTAGTATTCTTGCCTGGAAAATTCCATGGACAGAGGAGCCTGGTGGACTGTCGTCCACAGGGTTGCAAAGAACCAGACACAACTGAGCACAATGGCACTGTTACCCAAGACAAGAAGATAAAAATCTGGCTCCCTCCCTTAGAATCCGCTTAACACATTGGCCATCTATCTAGTCCCCTTGTGCTGGTGGGATGGTATTTTTGTATACTGGGTGCATGGGAGGAAAGACCATTTGGCTGGGGGCTCAGAGCATCAGGGAAGAGGGGCTGCAGATATGGGTCCACGGTGTGCAGAGGCTGGATAAGAGGGGAGCCTTGTTGTGATCTGGGTGGTGCAGTTGTTGTCTGTCTGCTTTCACCTCCAGCACCGACTGCCTGTGTGACCTTTGGCCCTGTCACTTCAGACCTCTAGTTCTAGCCTTCTTTGCCAGAGTGGGAAAGTGCTCTTTCCCCTGGATTTCACTTCAGAAAAGGAAAGGAGTCAGATGGCTGTCCCTCACCAAGTGTCCTGGGAGTTGGATCCCAGGCTACTCAAAGAATGACCATGTGACTGAATGTAACTGCAGAGGCCTTGGGGATAGTTTTGTGAAGATTGCTATTTGTGGCTGAAGAGACAGGGTGTGTCATCCCTGTTCTGGTGGGAATGGCCACTGAACTAGAAGTCAGGCAACTGGGCTCTAAGCTAGTGCTGGCAGGTTGCTTTTGTTTCTGAACCTCTCATGATTTCCCTCAGTTGAGCAAGACTAAGGCCTGTAGCCCAAGAAAGGACACTGGGCAACCACAGGGGCCAGGCTGGGGTAACAGAATGTACGTACTGGGGGCAGCATGGAGCGCATGACCAAGACACAGGGAGACAGCTTTCTCTTCTGTGGGAGCCCCAAATAAATCCTCCTTCCCCTCTCCTGCCTCTCCACACCCATGGCTTGCCTTCCTGGACCAACTTGGCCTTGGTCCAGATTGGGTTTCTGTTTTGTCAGAATAACTCCAGGTGTCTCCTGGGAGGAGAACACCCCTGAGTGAAGTGAAGTCATTCAGTCGTGTCTGACTCTTTGCAACCCCATGGACTGTAGCCTACCAGGCTCCTCTGTCCATGGAATTTTGCAGGAAAGAATACTGGAGTGGGTTGGCATTTCCTTCTCCAGAGGATCTTCCTGACCCAGGGATCGAACTGGGGTCTCCTGCATTGCAGGCAGATGCTTTACCATCTGAGCCACCAGGAACACCCCTGGGAGTATCATAAATTCATCTTTGATTTTTGGGTGGAACTTGAGTGGCTTCGGTGGGTACATTATGGCTTGGCTTAGGCCATCCTCTCCCTGAAGTGCTGTACTTCATGCCCTTTGATGGGACACACACAACAGTCCATCTACTCTAAGTGTGGACTGGATCAGCCTGGCCCAGGAGAAGAAGCATTTGAGGCAGTTGACCGTATGCATCGGGTCAGTTGGGAACCCATTGGCCTGTGCCTTATAGTTGAGCCCATAATTGTTTCTGTGGAATCTCTTTGAACTTGATGACCTTCACTCTTTACTTTGTGGTTATTTTAGGGCAAAGGGAAAAATAAGGGCTGGTCCTTCAATATTTGAGGTGTATCTTAAAAATCAGAGCTCTCCTTTCTCGTGAGTCTTGCTCTGGGAGCCACAGTTGTTGTCTAGACTGGGGCTCTGGGCTCCTGCCTACCCTGTTCTGCATGCTGAAATCTTAGAATCCTTAGCATCCTGTATACTTTGGGGTCCTGGGATGGGGACACCCAAACTCCTGCCCCTCCATCACACTGATACTTCAGAAAACCCAATCAAGATGCAACCTGCCATTGTGGCTCCTTCTAGTGGGCTTTGGCAATAAGGAAAAGTGTCTGTTTATATATGGATATTGCTGAAATGAGTGTCTGAAACTCACATTTCCAGAAAACTTGAGGGTTTTGACCTCCTCAGATGCTTTCTTCATGTTGCACAACTGGGCAGCTTAGGCGTGAAGAGCTGTTTTCCCCAGCCTGGCTATGAAGACGGGGCAGATGCTTGGGCTGAAAATAGTAGTTGCTTCAGGTTTTAATTGCAGCACGAGAAGGGACTCACGTACACACACCGTGATGTGCAAATGTGGGCTCAGAGGCAGTTCCAGGAATCAGGGCTGAATTTGCAAGTGACTGTGAGGTGAAACACATCAGATGGAACTCTGATGTGGGCCTGTCACTTCCTTCCTGCAAGTGGTGGGTGAAAGGAGCTGCCTGAGTCTCAGTGATTAAGCATCTCTGCACTTGCAGCCTGGGAGCAGCTTTAGGAGGAAGAGGAAAAAGTGTGTATTGTTTTTTGTTTTCAGCACAACATTTAGTGTTCTCCATTTAACTTCAAATGCTAATCTTTAGAGTGTTTAAATGTCAGTTCAGTTCAGTTCAGTCGCTGGTCTGACTCTTTGCCACCCCATGGACTGCAGCATGCCAGGCTTCCCTGTCCATCACCAGCTCCTGGAGCTCGCTTAAACTCATGTCCCTCAAGTCAGTGATGCCATCCATCTATCTTATCCTCTGTCATCCCCTTCTCCTCCTGCCTTCAAGCTTTCCCAGCATCAGGGTCTTTTCCAACGAGCCAGTTCTTCACATCCGGTGGCCAAAGTATTGGAGCTTCAGCTTCAGCATCAGTCCTTCCAATGAATATTCAGGACTGATTTCCTTTAGGGTTGACTGGTTTGATCTCCTTGCAGTCCCAGAGACTCTTAAGAGTCTTCTCCAACATCACGGTTCAAGAGCATCAATTCTTTGGTGTTCAGCTTTCTTTATGGTCCAACTCTCACATCCGTACATGACTACTGGAAAAACCATAGCTTTGACTAGATGGACCTTTGTTGGCAAAGTAATGTCTCTGCCTTTTAATATGCTGTCTAGTTTGGTCATAGCTTTTCTTCCAAGGAGCAAGCATCTTTTAATTTCTGAAGTCACCATCTGCAGTGATTTTGGAGCCCAAGAAAATAAAGTCTCTCACTGTTTTCATTGTTTCCCCAGAAGTAGATGATTTTCTGGAACTCTCTTGCTTTCTCTATGACCCAACAGATGTTGGCAATTTGATCTCTGGTTCCTCTGCCTTTTCTAAGTCCAGCTTGAACATCTGGAAGTTCTCGGTTCATGTACTGTTGAAGCCTCGCTTGGCATTATAGGAAAAGAAAAAGCTGAAAGCAATCTCTTAATTGGACTGGTTATGTTGGCATAGAAAGGTATGGGGTCTTCTCTCTGCCCATGGTGCCCCTGGACCCTTGCTTCTAGTTTTCCTCTCATTTTCAGCTGCTGTTTCCCAGGGCCCTGTCCTCTGCTCAGCCTGGGTACTCACCAGTAGCTCTTAAAACCAAGGACAACATATCTTCAGCTACCCAAGCTATGTATAGAGTGTTCTAGACAGCGTCTATAGTCTCTCCTTTCTCTTCCTTCCTTCTTATTTTCTTTCCTTGAGAAAATATACTCTTAGAAAGGTCACTGTGCAATGCTCTTAGATTGTTGTTGATCTACTTTCCTTTGTTCCTATCATGTCTCTCAGCCAGGAGGTTTAGTGAACCAGTAGAAGGTACTCAGGCCTTGGAGAGAGATGGTCTTAGCTTTGAATCCCAGTCCTACTATTTGCAGCTGTAGGGCCTTGGATAATGTTCCTTGGATAATTCTCTGGTCTCTACAAACTGAGAATAATACCTATTAATACTTTGTAGGGCTTCTGTGAGCATTCAGTAGAACAGTCTGTTCGAAGCCCCAGGAAGCTGTTAGCACCCAGTGAATGGTGATCGCGTTCACTGAGTGATCATGCAGCGTTTTTGAGACTCCTGACAAAAAGCAGACGCTGTGGAGGTGCAGAGGAAGGACTCGCCCAAGCACAGCACACACTAGCAGCACATGGTGCCCCACCAATTTGACCTTGGATCACTAGCGAAGTGTCTTCGCAGCAAGGTACATGGAGGAGGGAGCTGGGATGTGGTGACATTTGTTTCTTAGGCCAGTTGAAATCTGCTCCCAGACAGAACTGGGATTGGTAGAGTCCAAGGTTGGAGTGGAAGTTGCTGAAACAATTTCTGTGCTTATGCCAAGTATTATAAATAAAATAAGCTTAACAAACTATTCCAAAGACCTGACAAGGTAATGGTCCACTCTGTTTGCAGGGAGGATCAGCCATTTTACATCTTCCCCCAAAGGTACAGAAAGAAGAGGATGGCATCTCATGGAAAAGAGAGACTGAGCAGGAGCCTGGAGCCCCAGACTTAAGCCCTAGCAGGTGACCTGGGGTAGGCCTTTTTCATTCTCTGCACTTTAGTTCCCTCCTCTGATCAGTAAGGATACTGATGAGAATGCTAGTTCTGCAGGTCACATCGCTCTCACAATATTATAATAAAAATCAACTGAAATTGTGCAATTTAAGGCCTTCTGCAAAGTGCAAGTGTGAGGCATGGTTGTCTCACTTTGCAGGAAGGTCTTATCTATTCTAATAGCCTTTGTTGGATTAGCAGGTTCCTGGTGTCGATTTGTACAGCACATGAATCAAATCATAAATCCAAGGCTTGGAGGTGGGCACAGGACTGAGGTTTTTCAAGGGGCAGAAGATGAAAGGCTGTGAGGACCAGCTGCTACATCAGGGATGGGCTCAGGTTTCCTTTGGGCCTTGAGAACTGAAATCCTCCCCGCTTTGGTCCTCTTTTCCCTGAAACTTTGTCCTCTTCTCCCTCTGAATCCCATGTGAGCACAGGCTCTCTTCCTTTTTGCTACCTTTCCAGCCCTTCTTTTTCTCCTGAACGAGGTGCTGTGGCAGACAGTTGGTGCTCACTGTATGTCCTACGTGTTGTCTTGTTGGGTTGAGGCCAAGGCAGTCTGAGCAGAAGTGACACAGCAGCAGCAGGTGAAGACGCTCAGTCGTGTCCGACTCTTTGCGAGCCCATGGATTGTAGCCCGCCAGGCTCCTCTGTCTATGGGACTTTACAGGCAAGAACACTGGAGTGGGTTGCCATTGCCTTCTCCAGGGGATCTTCCTGACCTAGGGATTGAACCCAGGACTTCTGCACTGCAGGCAGATTCTTTACTGTCTGAGCCACCAGGGAACTGACACAGGTGGCTTCCAAATTGAGGTAATAAAGAGCCAGTGTCTGATGGAAGGAATGTAAATTGGTGTACCTACTCAGGAAAACAGTTTGGAAATTCTTCAAAAAGTGAAAAATAGAACTCCCATGTGATCTAGAAATCCTACGTCTGGGTATGTAGCTGAAGGAAACAAATCAGTATCTCAAAGAGATATCTGCCCTCCCTTATTCATTGCAGCATTACTCATAACAACCAAGACATGGAAATAACCCAAGTGTTTGTCAATAGATGAATAGATAAAGACACCATTTTTGTCTATATCTATAATTACACAAAAGCTAATTGTGTGAGGTGATAGGTGTATTAATTAACCTGATTGTGGCAATCGTTTCACAAGGTATATACACACACACACACACACACATACATACATATACATATTAAAAATTATCACATCATACACCTTAAATAAATAGAATTCTATATGTCAATTTTAACTCAAAAAAACTGGAGGGGAAAAAAGAGCTAGTATTTTACTTCCATTTCTCCCCTCATCTGCTCTGTGTCAAGGAAGGCACAACTACAGCTTCAAGATGGGGGTTTGACCTTCATTGGGCTTCATGTGACTAAGAAATCACACCTTTATTCTATTGACCACTGGGATGTGGGTGTTTAGTCTGGATGGCTGCATGGATGGCCCCCTATCCTCATCAGCACAGTGGATGTGCTCGCTGCTTTGCTCCTTCACCACTTACCTGCCCCTCGATTCTGTGTAGTCCTGTGTCCATTCACTGCTCAGGGGAACACAATTCTCAAGATTTAGCAATGACCTCATCCGTAATTACTAATCACCTACGTACTGCTGGGTTGCCTCGTGTGCTTGGAACTGTTCTTTCTCACTTAAACCTTTGCGTTATTGTTTTATTTTTATCTGTTTATTTTTGGCCGCGCTGTGTCTTCGCTGTGCTTGGGCTTTCTCTAGCTGCCGTGAGCGGGGGATGCTGTGAAGCTGCCGTGCCCGGGCTTCTCACTGTGGTGGCTCCTCTTGTCGTGGAGCACGGGCTGTAGGGTGCATGGACGTGAGTAGTTGTGGTGCAGGGGCTTAGTTGCTCTGTGACTTGTGGGATCTTCCTGGACGAGGGATTGAACTTGTGTCCTCTGCATTGGCAGGCAGACTTTCAACCACTGGACTACCAGGAAGTCCATTTTGCGTCATTATTTTAAATGAAAAAAGTAACACATTCTTATTTTGGGAAATCTCCCCTTACCTTCCAGTTTCCTATTTTCTATTCTGGTTGCTTTGTCTCTTATTCTCCTAAAGGCAAATGCTCCCCGCTCCTTCTGAATCTGCCTCTGGCCCACTTCTCCTTGCCTTACCCCTCCTACCCTCTCCCACCCCGACATCTCCCTTATGCCCTTGATATTCTCATACGCACTCTAGCTATTTGTGTGAGACTGCATTCCTCAATGTCAGCTCCAGGCCAATGTTTCCAGCCTGTCTTGACGCCTGCCTGGGGCTTCAGCCAACTTTAGCAGATGAAACTGTCCAGAACTGGACTTATTATCAACCTTACTCCTCTTCCTTCTGTGCCACCTCTTTCTGCCCAATTTCACCCATGCTTGACCCCTGGACTTTGCTTTTGACCCTTGTCTCTTCTCTTTTCCACCATTCCCTTATGGAATCAACTGTTGGGTGCTGGTCCCCCCTTTATTCCCACTACACTACTCTCACACTACTGGTGTGTATGTAATTGCCTTGAGTTGGGGGCTAGAAAGACACACAGTGGACTGTTGACCATGGTCGGTTCTGGGAAGGAAATCCATGGCAGGGAGGGTGAATCATGGGGGTTTCATACTTTAAAATGTTTTATTATTTACTTTTAACATATTTTCTATAACAATGGTTTCATGTATTAGCTACATAATACCAAAAAAAAAAAGCCTTTAAAAATTAGAAATGGGCTCCCTGTTAGGTAGTGAAGCTTTCATAACTGGAAGTGTTTGAACCAAAGTTGAGTGATTTGACATTAGGGATACTGTAAGGGATTCTTATATTGAATGGTAAACTAGAAGCTCCCTTCTGGATCAGTTAGGATTAGATTCAGCTGTGAATCATGGCAACCCCCAAAAACCGCAGACTTGAGACAACATGGAAGGTTATTTCTCTCCGAAGTAAAAGTAACCAGTACAGGGTGTGAGAGTGTGTCATGATACTCAGAGATTTTTTTCAGTCTTGTTCCTACACTTTACTTAGCACTTGGCTTCCACCTCATGGTCTAATAAAGCTGCTCAAGCTTTCAGTGCAGTCCAGTGTCCAGTGTTAGTTGCTCAGTCATGTCCGATTTGGACTGTAGCCTGCCAAGCTCCTCCATCCATGGAATTTTCCAGGCAAGAATACTGGGGTGGGTTGCCATTTCCTTCTCCAGGGGATCTTCCCAACTCAGGGATTGAACCCAGGTCTCCTGCATTGCAGAGAGACTCTACCATCTGAGCCACCAGGGCCATCACATTTGTATTCCAGTTAGTAGGAACAGACAAATTAGAGCATGCCTGTTCCCTTTAAGGATACTTCCTAGAGGTTTTTTGTTCTGTTTATACACCATTGGCCAGAACGTGGTCACACAGGAACACTGAGCTTTGGGGAGCCTAAAATAATAGGCTTTATACCCTGTGGCCTGTGCCTGGCTGAAAACTGGGAATTCTATTATTAAATAAAAAGAGGAGAATGAATATTGGAGGACAATAGCATTCCCCACTGATTGTTAATTCAAAGTTTTAAAAATTAATAATAGCTGCTATTGACTGAGTTATTACCATTACTAAATACTGGGCTAAGGCCTTGCTGTGTATTATCCTTTAATAATGCCCACATGCTGAGGACTTAGGGTCAGTGCTATTGCTATTACATTGAACCTTCATGAGGTTAACCTTTACTTTCTATGCCACCAGTTCTCTATTCCAAGCCCATGAGGCTCTGTCTGATTGTGCAGCCAGTTCCCAGGCCTGAGCTCCAGCTGCAAAAGGTGATGTAGAAGCCAGTATCCAGCATATCTGTACTCTGTGATGGGAAGCTGTCCTCATACTCACCCAAAACTCATGAGGTGGGAATTCTCCAGACGTGGAAAGAGATTTCAGTGTTGACACAACACTTTACTATTCTATTTCCTTATTGAGCAAGTTAATTTATTTATTTAAATTTTATTTTTGAGTAAGTTGAATTTTAATTGGATTATTTTCCAAAGTTTTGAAGCATTCGGTCCTTTTTTTCTCTTTAGAAGTTCCTGTTCAAAGCAGTGGCATAGTAATACCTGGCCTCTTATAACAGGATTGTGGTAGATAGAATAATGGCTTCTCAAAGATGTCCACATCCTAATCTTTGGAATCAGAGAATTACTTTACATGGCCAAAGGGATTTGGTAGGTGTGATTAAATTAAGTGTCTTGAGAGGGGAGAGTGTCCGGGTTTATCCAGATGGGCCTGATGTATCACAAGCGTTCTTAGAAGGGAAGGAGGGAGCAGGTAAGTGGGAATCAGAGATGCGATGTGCAATGTGATGTGATGACCATGTGATGACCGACGTAGAGCTTGGAGTGTTGCTGTTGCTGGGTGGCGGCCACGAGCCAAGGGATGTGGACAGCCTCGAGAGCTGGAAAGACCAGGAAACATGTTCTTCCCCCCAAAAGCAATGCAAGCCTTGCTGACCCCTTGTGTTTCACCCAGCAAAATCCATTTGGACTTCTCACCTACAGAACTACAAGATAATAAATTTGTGTTGTTTTTAAGCCATTAAATTTATAGTAATTTGTTTTCATAACAGTAAAAACTTAATACAGGGTACAGATTACAATGCCCGTAAGGTCCAGAATGTACCGCAAATGAATAAAGTCAGCTATGTATAAAAATGTAAAAACTTTTAAATGAAATATGTGGTTCTTTCAGCCCAATCTTTCATTTTTTCCGGTTTTGATAGAGACAAGAGTGCAAAAATATATAATTTTACTATTAATTTTATCTGTAAGAAAAACAGGAGCAGAAGCATGATGATAAATGGCAGTTCAAACATAACTTTACAGCAGGTGGACAGGGAAGGGCGGTGGAGACAGGTAGGTAATTAGACAGTGAATGAGCTCCTGAATGTGAATCTACTGAAGACAATTGTTACCTTGTAGAATTTGTATCTGATGTTTCTAGCATTTCTGATTTAACTTGGATACAATTTTTGGGGTTGTCTTAACAAACAAATGATTTAGACAAACTCTTCTTCAGGCAGTGGCTTGTTGTCCTTAACAATCTCATTTCTCACCTGTTCTTGTCACTATCTTAGACATTTTTTCCCAATCCATGTTTTTCTTTCCTCTGGTTTTGCAGTCTTTTGGGCACGGAGGGGCAGATGTTCTGTACTTACATCCACCCTTGTTCTACTTCCACCCGACACTCACGATAGCATGAGGAAGAGGATGAAATTTCATCTGCTTTCTCTCTTTTAAAAAGCACTTTACAAAAAAAAATAAGTAAAAACCACTTTACAAAGCATAAGCTGGAAGTCTTTGGAAAGTCAGATTTTTAAAAATGATGCACTGCCTACGACATTGCCCACACTGCATACATATTTTCTATACCAAGACAATATTCAAGGAACTCTCTAAGCACTTGATCTACTGGTTGACAAATATTTACCGAGCATCTTGAAGAAAGAGGCTACGCGGGGTAGTAGGAAGACTACACGTGAAGGAAGACAGTAGCTCCTTGAGAACACACCCCTCCTGCTGTGGGGACAGTGTGTCCTGGGCAGTGACTGCCTGATCTAATACTTCCTGGGGAGTTGAGACATGATGTGAATCTCCAGCCAGAAAGATATTTGCCTAGACAGCTGAGCAAATCTGGTATTTACATCCTCTTTGCATTCGTTTGGTTTGTATTTACCCTGTAGGGCTGGTAAACGCAATGTACAAGACTCTGAGGGGTTGAGGTAAACTCAGCTGTGGCCAAATCCCCGCCTGCACCTGTGCCCTGGCATCACCTCCACAGGTGAGCCCAAGCCCTCCGAGGTTCCAGGGACTGACCAGATGAGCATAATACTTTCCTGGTGCTTTAGGTTCCCAAACTGGTGAAACTGTGACGGGTGGAACAGTGCTGGGCAGTGTCTGTATTTTCAGGTTCAGTCTGTTCTGCTCAGTTCCCATGGTGCCTGGAACCATGCTACACACGCAATGGGCCTGAGGTTAGATGAAAATAATAATTGTTACTACAGAGAAAATGTAAGCCAACTTTTTCACTCTTTGTGTCAGGTACCATGCCAAGTTCTTTATGTTGATTCTCTCTTTTTTTCCCACAACTGCTTACAGTAGTTATCTTTTTTATTCCCCATTTTACAAATAAGAAAAATGAGGCTCAAGTCACACTTCTGCTTGGTAGCAGAGCCAACATTTGAACCCATGAATCCATTTATCTTGTATATACCATCTGGGTGAAAACTCTATTTAATTAAAGGTTATGCATTAGATTTCAAGGAATTCTAATATGGTTTTTGAAAACGAATGTGCCTTAATTTGTTCAATCAACATGCCCCTAAAAAATTAAATAGAAGAGTATTAAAACATCCTAAGGACATGGGACATATCTTTGTAACATCTACAATATTTAGCCCTGTGCCTTGCATAGGTAAGACCTAAAATGATCATTTGTTAAATGAATAGGTGAATGAATGAAACAATTGTAGAATTTAATTTACTGAAGTAAGTGTACTTAGTGGGGCTTCTTGGGTGGCTCAGCAGTAAAGAATCCATCTGTGACGCAGAAGACTCAGGAGATGCCACAGGTTTGATCCCTGGGTGGGGAAGCTCCCCTGGAGAAGGGCATGGCAACCCACTCCAGTATTCTTGCCTGGAGCATCCCATGGACAGAGATGCCTGGCGGGCTACAGTCCATGGGGGTAGCACAGAGTTGGTCAGGACTAAAGTGACTGAGCATGAAGCACAAAGTGTACTCAGTAAGACCACTTTGAAGGGACCTGCAGGGTTACAGAACAGAATATCTAGCTTGATCAGGTGTATTAAAGTTTCTAAAGCCCACTGTGTTGTGGTTGTTTAGTTGCTAAGTTGTGCCCGACTCTTTTGGAACTCCATGGACTGTAGCCCTGTCCATGGGATAGCCCTGTCCATGGCTCCTCTGTCCATGGGATTCTCCAGGCAAGAACACTGGAGTGGGTTGTTTTTCCTTCTACTGGGTATCTTCCTGACCCAGGGATTGAACTCATGTCTCCTGCACTGGTGGTAGATGGATTCTTTACCACTGAGACACCAGGGAAGCCCAAAGCTTGTTAATGCACAGAAATAAGACTGGAGGGATGTTTCAAAAAATGAACTTTCATTTTCTTCTTGTACTTTTCTTTATTGTTAAGATTTTAGAAGTCGAGCCTTCATCGGTCTTAGTCTGGGTCCCACTTGAAGCAGATCCTCATGGAGAATACTTGGTGTGTTGATCTGGGGCATGGTCCCCAAATGAGGGATAATGGAGCAAGGAGGTGGGGCGGGGGAGGGGAACTCATGTCTGATATCTCAGGCTGTGAAGGTGAGCAGTGGGAGTGCCTTGCCATGGGGACTTGCTTGAAGGCCAGGTAACAGGAGCAGTAGTCTCCTAGTCCTTATTGTCAAGAAGTTCTCCTTTGCAAACTCTGCTTTCGAGGGCCCTGTGAACCTCTGCAACATCAGAAAAGGCCCTGCATTTGAAGGCTGAAAGGCATGGCCCACCCTTGAGGTGGCCTCTGTGAGCACCAGGTGAGTCTGAGCTTCTAGACTGCCTATCAAATCTGAGCTCAGATCAGAGGTGGGGACATGAAACAGGAGACATCTACTATGGTATAGGTTTTCCAACACTAATAAAACCACGAGGAAAAAACAAGACATTTTCACAAAGCAAAAAATTGTTCTCTGATTTGACTTTGTGAATTTGGACTTCATTAGGTGAGGTTATTTTCACTGAGATCCTGATGTGCTTGGTATTGCAGTCCAGATTCTTGGGAAGAAGGCTCAAAGGCAGAGATACGGTGCAGGCAGTGGACGGGGGACCACTCTGGAATCCACACCTGTAGGGGAGGCAGGGCTGAGCAGAGGGAGAAGCCGAGCTGAGATGCAGCTGCAGCAAAGCTTGAGCCAACTCCATGGGAGCTCTGAAACTGGGATGGCCCTGCAGAGCTGTGCTGAGTTGGTGCTGGGGGCTGGGGCTTCATACGTGAGCATATTCCTGTCACTGGAGGCCGGATGCCGAGGGAGGGAACACACACTTGAGTGAGGGAGCTGAAGGCAACTGCAAGAGAGGGCTTGGAGCTGAGGCCAGCCAACTGGGTTAGTAGGGATCTGGGTGGAACAGCACAGTGGATGCTGCATGTGGCTGTTGTCATACTTGCCTTTGAACATCTGGACCCATAGAGAAAATTGAAAAATTCAAACCCAGGGAAAAAAAGCAAGACTAAATTCAACAACAGCGCTCTCTCCTCACTGTGGTGGGCCAAATGAAAAGACACAAGGAATGGGACAAGGCTATTTCCTCATATATCTGGTGGCTCACATGTCAAATCTGATTGAGAAGTCTTTTATTTGCATGGCTAGTTTTTCAAATCCAGATTTCTGGCTTTTCTTGAAAATTTGGAGGACCTGGCACATTGGGCCCACACTCTTCACGGCAAGTTTCAGCTGGAGCAGAGTAACAGAGGCCCCCTTTAAACTCTGTGCACCCCCTGCCTGCTTCTGTCATATGTCGCTGCCAGAGCTCTGTCATCATTTGAGTTTGTGAACCCCGATCTCTGAGGTTCTGCCCGGCTCTGCTGAGCTGTGATTCTGTGTGAATCATTGTGCCTACTGCTGAAATGGGTATTCAAATTCCTAATAATGTCATGGCATTCAGAAAGCTTTGACTTCCTAGTCAAAAATGCATCTCTTCCTGAAAATTCTCTTTGAGCAAGTCAGGCCATTTCTTTGTAGTCTAGCTTCCTGGCTTTGTTAGTGAGGATGTTGATGACCCTGATCTTGATCATGGCATAAAGCAAAACACTTTCAATGGCTGTAGTAGGGGCTGGGTGGGATTTTCTAGCCACTAGAATATTTTCTAAGTTTTAGTGATTCTCAGTATCTGGCCGAAATCTTGGAATTGCCTGGGCTATTTATAAAAATACTAATTGTCAGGTTCTTACAGGCCCCTCTGATTTCAGTAGATCTGGGCCCAGTAGTTAGGGCCCAAGAATCTTTATTTTTAATTTAATTTTAATTTTTCAAGTGGTCTTGGCCTGCAACCAGATTTAGGAAGTATACTGGTTCCTCCTAATTTCTCCTTGTATTTAGTGCCTGGCTCATTCATTGTAAAGTTTTGAGCTCCCAATGCACAGGGATTCCTTCTTAGTCTTTTTATCTACCCCCATCCTTAGTGTTAATACCTAGTTCAGTGCCCTGCAAACCCTATGCACTCAATGAATGTCTAGAGAATGAAAGATTGAATGAATAAATGAACATTTCTGAATAGCCTTCTTCTTTCAAAGTCATATGTTGAAGATCATTTGATTTAGAGAATTTATTTTATAAATATGTTGTCAAGCCAGAGAGGTAAGAGTCCTAGCTTTATCTTGGGAGGTTTTTGCCTTGGGGATGTTAAGAAATAAATGATTCCTTCTAAAGAGAACTTATGCTTTTCATCAAAAGATAGATGATTCACCCATCTAACGCACTGTATGTGAGTTATTTGTGCAATATTTCAAAAACAGTAAATTGACTCAATAGAAAAGGAAACTTTCTAAATTATGCTGAAGTTTTGCCTTGAAATATAAACCTTGAAAGAATAAGACCAAGAGCTTCTTTCCTACTAGGAGGGAGATGCAGTGATACAAATTTAATTTATTGTGCAGTGGTTTATTTATCAGATGCTCTGCCTCCAAAGAGTTCAAAAAGCCTATGTCTGCAAAGGGAAGGTATGGCAATTCCTGCAGTTAATTTGGATTTTGAAAGAGGACAATCCAGAAAATGTTGGCTCAAAGAAAATATTGGAGTTGTTTGGCTATTTACACAGATGCCAATTGCCATCCCTCCAATTTCTGGAGTTAGGATCCTTCCTCAGAAAGGCTGTGAATGTTGATGAGGTGAATTTGATTGACCCGAACTTGGCTGGCTATGGCTTCTGTCTAGAATGCTGGGAATTAGAAACAAGGTTGTCTCAAGTGCTCAGGAGTCTCTTTTAGGTTAATGTTAAATGAGTTTCTTGGCACTACTAATGATTTCTTTGCTGAACTCAATTGGAATAAGTTTATAAAATCTGTTCATTACATCACTGGCACCTGTACTTTAGTTTTCTTCTTATAAAAATTTAAGATTATAATGTAATAAACTATTCAAATTAATGTTGTATAAACAAAGAAGGTAGTGGTGCTAAAAGTAAACCAACCACTGATGGATTTGCAGTAGCACCATGCGCTAGCTTGTAATGTTTTCCGTTAGCTATCTCCTGTATCCTTTACGGCCCCTCCCCTCTTCTGTCTGCCTAATGTAACCACTACTTTGTTCTCTCTATCTGTGAGTCTGCTTCTTTTTGTTATTTTCACTAGTTTTTGTATTTTTTAGATTCCACATATAAGTGATATTATGCAGTATTTGTCTTTCTCTGATTTATTTCACTTAGAATAATGCCCTCCAAGTCTACTAATGTTCCCGTAAATGATAAAATTTCATGCTTTTTTCTGGCTGAGTAGTATTCCACCATGTATGTATCTGTGTGTGTGTGTGTGTGTGTGCATGTATCTATCTATGTCACCTCTTCTTTATCCTTTCATCTGTCCATGGACACTTAGGTTGCTTCCAAATCTTGGTGACTGTATATATTGCTGCTCTGAACATTGGGGTGCATGTATCTTTTCAAATTAGTGTTTTTTGCGGTTTGTGGTGTGTGTGTTTAACATGCACCCAGGAGTGGAATTGTGGGGTCATACTGTAGTTCCTTCTTTAGTTTTTTGAGTTGCCTCCATACTATTTTCCACAGTAGTTGCACCAATTTACATTCCTAGTAACAGTGCATGAGGGTTACCTTTTTTCTGTCTTTGCCAGCTCTTCTTATTTGTATTCTTTTTGATGATAGACATTTAAGAATTGGAAACATTTTATACTTTAAGCATTATCAGAGAGTAATTTTTGGAAAATGGCAGTATAAGAAATCTGACACCATGATGCTTAAAGATTTTCTGCATCCATTAAAAGCTTATCTTTTTAAAAAAATATTTATTTTTTAATTGAAGGATAATTGCTTTACAGAATTTTGTTGTTTTCTGTCAAACATCAACATGAAGCAGCCATAGGTGTACATATTTCCCCTCCCTCTTGAACCTCCCTCCCATCTCCCTTCCCCAAAGCTTATCTTTGCCACCATTGTCTTGGTTATCACCGAGAGATACTTATTAAGGACCCACTTGTAAAATAAGCTAATCAGCTCTGATGGCTTTCCTCTAAATATGGCAGCCCATTTAGTGGGTAAAAATAAAAATTTCAAGAATAACAGTATAATTTACACTGAAGCTCACTCTCAACAGTTAACTTCCCAGGTAATATTTCAGAGAAATCAAGTAGAGATAAGCTTTACCACACATTAAAACCACTCCAATTCCTCTTTATCCAGCTAAGACATTCTCTGACCATTGAATTCAGACTAAAATTCATACCATCCTCTCTGCAAATTAGCAAGTCACATGAAAACATATTGATGATATTTTGACTGGTGTTAAACAGAAGAATGCCAAAGGAATTTGAGAAGTAAAATATGGGATGAGATCATCTCTTGGATTTTTCAGGAGATGTCTATAAGACTCTATCATTTTACTTTGTATCTTAGAAAGTTGATAAATGGGATAAAATTAAGATATGATAGCAAAATTACACTAATGATAACAAAAAGACATTTTTCATTTGGATATTTGGACCTTTTATAGTTCAAAGCAAGAGTTATTAATCTGTCCATTTCCAATTTTGAAAGAATAAATATTGTATACCTGTTAACCAAAGATAAGACACTAATTCAGTTGACTATTCATCTTTCATTTAGTTACATAGTCACATTTATTGGACATAAAAATGTGCTAAGCACCTTGGGAAATTAGGAAAGGACGATGGAGGTCTTATCCTGGAATATAAATGAATAGAGTTGTCTCTGGGCTTGTGTTGTAGACTTTGGCCCATCTTAGTCTCTTGGATTGTAAGTTACTTGGGAAGCTTTTCTTCTATATCCACCAGCACTTACCCTGTGCTCTTTGGAATGCCTTTTACCCCAGGAAGTCGAGCTATCCATTCTTTTTTCATTGTAGGGTAGCAGCAGATATGTTTCTCCCCATTTTGCTGATAGCAAAAGTGAAGTTAATTAAAATGTAAAGGTCACTGCAGATAAATTCATCTGACTCTGAAATTTTAAGATTTTGCTGCAGGAAGGAAAAGGTTTATAAAATGTCAGGTGCAAGGTGTGTTCCGTATTAGGTTCTCTCCTGTCATGAACAATGCTTCCTGAGAGAGTGTTGCAAATGTTCTGAATGGTGTTTCACTGCAGTTAGGGAAGAGAAATGTTAAAGAAATTGGTGAGCCCACACATCTCTCCTGTGACAAAAGAGAGCCCCCAGACTTATTGAACTGTGTTTTAAAAAGTTGTGCATGGACTATCTTGAACGTGAAAGTCACTCAGTTGTGTCCAACTCTGCAACCCCATGGACATCCATGGAATTTTCTATGCCAGAATACTGGAGTGGGTAGCCTTTCCCTTCTTCAGGGGATCTTCCAAACCCAGGGATCGAACCCAGGTTTCTCACATTACAAGGATTCTTTACCAGCTGAGCCACCAGGGAAGCCAAAGAATACTGGAGTGGGTAGCTTATCCCTTCTCCAGTGGAACTTCTGGGCCCAGGAATAGAACCTTTCCCTTCTCTAGGGGATCTTCCCAACCCAGGGATCGAACCCAGATCTCCCGCATTGCAGGTGGATTCTTTACCACCTGATACACAGGGAAGCCTGGACTATCTTGAAGGCTGTAGTAAAAGAAAAAAATCAGTTTCTTCAGACAATAGACACATTTGGTGGAGTTCTTGAAAGGGATGTGGTAATTTTATAACTGAGAAAACAAATGTAAACATTTAAGGAATGATAAACTCTCCCAGTGGCATTCTCTTCCCCTTCTCAACATGGCGCACAATTGCCTGCAGGCTTTTTAAGTCAAAGAAGCCACCTGCATCTCTTATTCAGTGCATCTTTACGATTTTCAGTGCATGCGCGCGTGTGTGTTCAGTCGTGTCTGACTCTTTGTGACCCCATGGAATGCAGCCTGCCAGGCTCCTCTGTCCACGGGATTTCCCAGGCAAGAATACTGAATTGGGTTGCCATTTCCTCCTCCAAGGGATCTTCCTGACCCAGGGATTGAATCTGTGTCTCCTGCATCTCCTGCATTGGCAGGCAATTTTTTAAATCACTGAGCCACCTGGAAAGCCCAAGATTTTCAATACTTCTGCTAACTTATGTCTATGTGATTCAGATCTTTATTGGAAAATTGTGCAATATCAGGATCGATATCCAGGGACTCTGGAATGCTCGTATACACTCAGACCCCCCGCCAGTGCGTGAATGTGCAATTTGAAGGGAACACACATCCCTCTGTCAATTAGGTTTTTAGGTTCATGAAAACAATGAAATCAGTCAGGTATTTAGCAAGGGGGAATATGAGACAATAAAATCTCTCATAATGAATTTAGCGCAATTCACCTGGAAAGCAAAAGGGTAGAGGCCAAGAGAAAGAGAGGATGGTTGTACAGCTCAGATGGCTCCAAGAAATGATAAATGGACTTATTGACTACTTTTCAGAACAGCTACTCAGAACAGTTCTTTCCAAATGAACCATAACCAAGTTCTTCAAAAATAATTGGCAGGAGTATTTGGATGTAAAAAAAAAAAGCCTCTCACATATATATTTACATTTATTTTTCAGGACATCTTTTTTGTCTCTTATTTCTGTCTTGTTCTCTGAGAAAGCCTACATTTATCTCCAACTGGAAGAGAGGATAAGGGAGAACTTGGGAGATTTTTTTTTTTTATCCTTACATTTGAAACTGCTCTGCCTTTGACACACTTATAGGATAGAAGAAAAGTCCTTTGTATAGACTCAGACTAGACACTGCCTCACCTGTCTCTCACAGGCTCCCTCTTATCCTCAGCCAATTGCTTCCCACCGCCCTACTGTACTTGCGCTGGTAGTAGGTCCTAAAGTATTGCTATGGCCTGACCCCTATAGTAGAGTTTGTTTGTTGAGTGGCTGTAAAAGGGCAGAGGGGTAATGCTGGAAGGGCCCCAGGGAAAGCTGAGATTCCTATTAGAGGTCCGTGAGGAGCCCTCACTCTTGCTTTCTGATGTTGCCAGTTTCTCTTTGCAGCAAAAAAGCAGCTTTGAGTTCAGAGGGTCTTGAAGTATATTTACTTCTAGGAGTTCTATTAGTATAGGTTACCAGACTGGAGGCTCAAAGTCACCATTTTAGCACTGTGAATGGATATAGTTAGTATGTGACCACCTTGCTGTTAGGCACATCCAGACAGAAGTTGGGGAGGTGCTATCAGGGGGCACGGCAATGGTGGTAACAGTATAGATTGGGCTGGTATGCATTCTCTCTAGCCCAAAAGGTTGAGCAGAGGCTGATAATATGTCCTGTCCTTTACAGAAGGGATTGGGCTGGTACGCATTCTCTCTAGCCCAAAAGGTTGAGCAGAGGCTGATAATATGTCCTGTCCTTTACAGAAGGGAATACTTACTAAGACTAGAGGTGGACCAGAGAATTACAAACAATAGTCAGGGAATTGCAGAGCTACAGATAGGTCATGTTCTCTATTCTATGTATGAAGGCAGCACATCAGGTTTTGATGTAGCTGCTTGGTGCTTTGTGTAAGTACATCTCCATCTTGACAAGTGCTATTTGGGGGCTGGTGGAACTTGATTAAATTTAAGCAGTAGGTATCAGAGGTCTTGCCCCTGTAGTGTGATTGAACCAACTTACACGTGCTTGGCCACAGTCAACTTTGTGTGTGTCTTTACAACTCTGTGTTAAGTCATAAGTTGGTAGCGTGAAACAGGCCACAGAAGGAGTATTGGCACCATGGAAATTGGCAAAGTCTATGAATCAGAGCCAGTTGCCCAACGTGTCTAGGACCACCACTGTCTTGAGCCCTTTCACTTGGAATGAACGGACTAGTTGGGACTGAGGAATTCACTTTCACCTGAGTAGAATTGCCTTTTGTCTACAATCAGCACCACTAACCTCTGCTTCTAATGCTTCTCCTATTCTGTGGGCCTCTGGTTAAAGCTCTCTCTCCTCTTGATTTCTCTATTACTTTCTTTCTGCAACAGTCTCTGGACACTTGCACCCTTTATCCTATTTGGGTTTGTTGTTGCTGTTTTACTGTATTCCCTGTTTTTCCACCCAGAATGTGAGATTGGGCAGAGAGGGCAGCTCTAAGTGCTGTTCAGGGGCACCAGCAATGGTAGTAACAATGACAGAAAGAAATGGTTCAGTACGGGGCTTATACAGAGAGGAAAGTGACCTGAAAGGCATATTAAAATAATTTAAAGCCTGGGAGTAACACCCATTCAATATACATGACCTGAGGGGAGGATTTTGTGTGTCTCATTCTGGAGATGTTCCATCATTCTGAGGCTCAGTTAATGATTTTTGTTTTTAGGTCATCACTGTTGGTTTTCTATCAAAACTGCTTAAGGAGTAGCTGTCTCTATGGATAGGAGAGAAGACTGTGCAAGAAGTAAAGGGGAGCAAGAAGCTGTCACTATGCACTTCTGCACATGCCAGGAGGGCCTTCAGAAGAGCTCTGGAACAGAAAGAAAGAGGGAGAAGTAGAAATTTGAACAGCTCCTGCTGCAGGTCTATTAGCGGGAACTTTCCCCTTGGCTTCTTATATGCCCCTCCCCTCTCTGCAGGCCACATCAGGGACCTTTTCTCCCTGGTACCCAGAGTCCTAAGGGCTTCTAACTCCCTATCTTCTGTTTCCAGAACTTACGATCTTTTTTGCCCGGAGGCCTTCTACTGAAGAGATCCCAGATAAGGGTGACCCATCAGAGAGGATCATCCATCTAGTTTACAGAAGCAATTTCAGAGTGGGCCCTGGGTCCTTGGACCCCGATGGAGGAAATCCAGGCAAGTATGAGATGGGTAGCATCCCTTTAGAGTTAGACTAAGAGAGTGTGCCAGTGTCTGGCTTTTCTGGGGTATGTGGGCCACTGGGGAGGTAAGTTTTCTTGAAGGCAGGTGTGAGAGTAGGTGTAGCTGGGCACGGGAGTAGAGATGCTTGGGAGAGGGGAGGAGAATACAGACTCAGTAGCCACCTTGAGATGCTGGTCTTCGCTCACTAGAGCCGACTTTCCTGCTTTTGTTCGGCTTCCTGGTCATACTGGCTGGATTAACCAAGGATCCACTAATTCTATCGACATATCAAAGATTCTTTGAAGACAGGAAGGTGAGTGAGGGCAAGAGTTAGAAGAAAAAGTTGAGGACAAAAGGAGCAGGTTTATTTTAAATACATTTTTCTTTTGTCTACCTGGAACATATATCATCCTACACATGTGGTATTGGGATTTTTCAAGCACAGTTTTGTCTCCTGTACAATGTAAATGCCTTTCTATATCACCATTTCAAATGTGTCGGTAAATTACATCGCTTACCAATGCTCTTCTGCAAGTGGAGTTTTGCTTTGAAAATACTCAGAGGATGAGAGAATAGCTGACATGTGGGTTATAAACAAAGATATTTTCATTTTTTATTAATGTAAAGTCAGCTTTCCCCACCTCCACTAAGCAGACACTGAACAAACAATAAAAAGCACATTGGTGGAAGGGATGCTCAACTATTAGCCTATTCAGGAGACCACATGTTTTGACTTGACCTTGTAAGTAAATGAGGGAATGAATGAATGAATGGTGCCTTGGAATAAATATCACTAAGTGTCAGCTATTCTAGCACCAAACCTAGAGAAGGAAAATCTCTGGGCTTTGAATTAATGAGGTAAAATGGTATGTGTGGCGAGGAGGGGTTAATAGACCTGTCAAAATAGTGGCTTCTTTTTTAAATTATTTTGAAAATATTTATTTATTGGCTGTGCTGGTTTTAGTTGCAGCATGCAGGATCTTTTGGTACAGCGTGGAGGCTTCTCTCTAGTTGGATGCAGGGGCTCAGCAGTTGCGGCACGCAGGCTTAGTTGTTCCGCAGCATGTGGGATCTTAGTTCCCCAATCAGGGATCAAACCCACAGCCCCTGCATTGGAAGATGAATTCTTAACCACTGGACCACCGGGGAAGTCCTGTGGTTCCTCATTTTAAAAATCTTGGAAACTCTGCTTATTTTTTTACTTAATATTTTACATCTACCTGGGTTCATATTGCTGACATATTTTTAAGTGCCATGAACTTAAGATTTGGAGGAACCTGCTGCTGCTGCTGCTAAGTCACTTCAGTCGTGTCTGACTCTGTGTGACCCCATAGACGGCAGCCCACCAGGCTCCCCCGTCCCTGGGATTCTCCAGGCAAGAATACTGGAGTGGGTTGCCATTTCCTTCTCCAGTGCATGAAAAGTGAAAAGTGAAAGTGAAGTCCCTCAGTCATGCCCGACCCTAAGTCTCCACAAACAGATTCCCTATTCATATTTTCCTTTTTGTTTTTGGGTAAAAACAAGTGCTATCTCAGGGGATCACAGCCCTGCTGCTGCTGCTGCTGCTAAGTCATTTCAGTCATGTCCAACTCTGTGCGACCCCATAGACGGCAGCCCACCAGGCTCCCCCGTCCCTGGGATTCTCCAGGCAAGAACACTGGAGTGGGTTGCTGTTTCCTTCTCCAATGCATGAAAGTGAAAAGTGAAAGTGAAGTCGCTCAGTCGTGTCTGACTCTTTGCGACCCCATGGACTGCAGCCTACCAGGCTCCTCCGTCCATGGGGTTTTCCAGGCAAGAGTACTGGAGTGAGGTGCCATTGCCTTCTCCAGATCACAGCCCTAGGAAAACGATTTAGGCTTATTGTCTCTTTATCTGTTAAAGCATGTCCAGAAGCCTAGGGTAGGATCAACACAAGAGTTTTTGACATCAGGGCTTCTAGTCCTGTTCGTACATGCTAGTCATAATTGGACAGCAAACAATGTTCCTTTTCTTCCTTATGACCCTCTGTCTTGCTGTGGAAATCTGCACAAAATTGTGATAATTGCTATGATTGTACACTTGAAATTCCTGAACTCAGCAGTGATGAGGAAAAGGTGGCGAGCTCTTTGTGGTTTTTATGAAATCAAGTAAAACCTGGGAGAGATGGTGGCTGTCTTTAGCAATTGAAACCAGGTACCATACAGTTAAATTTTTGAAAAAACACATTTACTACTGAACTTGTCATAGTGACACATTTCAAGTAACTATTTCATCTGCATTTGTTGGAAGGGGGGCACATCAGTGCGCTTTATCACATGCAGTATTCTAACCAGGAAACCCACTTATGAGAAGAGGGTGCAGGCAAGACACTCACTGTGGTTTGAATGGCTGCCTCTCCCTGCCCTAATCCTAAAGCTCTGTCCAGGGTCAGCTATGACATTTGTGGGGCTCATTGCAAAATGAAAATACAGGATCCCTTGTTAAAAATTTTATTAAGAATTTTAAGGCAGTGACAGCAAAGCAGAAAATCCAGTGTGGTTTTCTTCTGAGCAAGGGGCACAGGTGAATCACAGGTCATACAAGGGGCTGGATCTTGCTCTGATCTTCCTAAATAAGAAGACGAGATTAAGGAACTTCCCTGGTGGTGCAGTGGATAAGAGTCTAGGCTGCCACTGCAGTGGATACGGGTTTCGTCCCTGGTCTGGGAAGATTCCACATGCCGCAGAGCAACGAAGCCTGCATGCCACAACTATTGAAGCCTGTGGGACTAGAGCCCATACTGTGCAGCAAGAGAAGGCACCACAGTGAGAAACTTATGTACCTCAACAAAGAGTAGCTGCCACTTGCTAGAAAAAGTCCACATGCAGCAGCAAAGACTTAGTGCAACCAAAAATAAGCAAATAATTAAATTATATATATATATATAAAAGAAGATAGGATAAGAAGGCAGTACTGAAAACCTCCCGAATATAATTTACAGTGTGTGCCGACAGGGAAGAGCACAGGAAAGAGGTGATGTTTCACTGAGGGCCTAGGGACCCATCCTTCCTGCCCTTGGAAACAGAGGAAGCTGGAGGGAGTGACTAGGGCAGCTTGAAGACCACTTTAGAGTCTATAACTTTGAAGTCCTTATCCTGAGGGGACTCTAATTTGAAGATGCTATACTTTTCTTCGTTGTTGTTTGGTTGGTTTAGTCGCTAAGTTGTGTCCCACTCTTTGCAACTGCATGGACTATAACCTGCTAGGCTCTGTCCATGGAATTTCTCAGGCAAGAATACTGGAGTGGGTTGCTGTTTCCTTCTCCACGAGATCTTCCTGATCTAGGGATCAAACCAGCATCTCCTGCATTGGTAGGTGGATTCTTTATCACTGAGCCACCAGGGAAGCCCTTTTCTTCATTACTCTTCATAAATTGAGAATTGCAGCTTTATCAGTTATTAACAAGAATGACCTGGGGCTGGTGATAATAGAGATACACTTACCTCACAGAGTGGTTGTGAGAGTCAAATTCCAGAAGAGATGTGATATGCTCTGGAGAGTTCTGGGCACATGGTCAACTTTCAATAATAGTGACGATGATCATGGTGATTTGGATGAGCCTTGCTTTTGGAAAAGTGTGTGTGAGAGAAAAAGCCTCCTCTGCGAACTATCCACTCGGGCCCTTGGCTGAAGGTTTGTGCTATCCCAGCAGGCCTTCTCTGAATCCTTTTTTCCCAGCTTCCTTCAGCTTAACTTCTTTCAAATGTAGACTCTTTTGAATATGATGAAAGTCCATGCGCTAACAAAGACGCTGCTGGCAGCAAGGTCACCCAAGGAAAGGCAGTCTGGGCACACAGAACAACACACATTGATTCAGATGCTCCAGAGGCCAGCCCACTGTGCTGAGCCCCAGAGGATGCTGCCTCTCGCCGCCTGTTTCCAAGCCAGGCAGAGGGAGGCTCTTTCCCTCTGGACTCAGCTTAGAGAGTCATCAAGGCCCACTTGTCAGTGTTGTTAGTGACATCAGACGCTTTCACAGATCCTGTTCTGGTCCCAGAAGTGGCGTGGCACTAGCTCACCCATTTCAGGAGTGTCGGGTCCTTGTCTGTGCCGTTCCATCATTTTCTTCACGGGATGGGGGTGGGCATGGACTGGCTGGCTTGAGTCAAGGTCACTGCAGCATTTTAGGGCGGTGGGCCCACTGTATCCAAAATGTTTCCCATATCCACACTTGCTCCCTCAGGATTAACAGAATCTCTTAGATCTGGCATTGGAAAAGATCCTGTTGCTGGGAAAGATTGAGGGCAGAAGGAGAAGGGGGCAGCAGAGGACGAGATGGTTGGATAGCATTACTGACTTAATGGACTTGAGTCTGAACAAGCTCCGGGAGATGGTGAAGGACAGGGAAACCTGGCATGCTGCAGTCCACGGGGTTACAAAGAGTCAGACGGCTTAGCGGCTGAACAACAAAAACAACTTAGATCTGGCAGGCCTCCCACTCCAGCATCCAGCTGCACCTGCAATCCTAACTCAGCTCACGCCCTGGTGTTCTTTGTGGGATCTGACTTCCCTGCTTCCAAAGTGTTCAGGATGCCATCCTTCACTCTGGGGAAGTGTGTTTTATTTCAGCAAATGGAGTGTGTTTTTCATAATCGGCACCTTTGCTTTAGTCTTGAGGCAGATGGCTGAGTATTGCCTTAGCTGGAGGGTCTTTGGCTGTAGCAGATGTGTCAGAACAGAAGCGGAAGTGATATTTGTCAAATACCTTCTGGGTTCCCAGCAGTGTCCTAGGGTGGTTGTTATTTTATTTATTCTTGGAAGGTGGAAATGATTATCTCATTTTTTTTTGGTTGATGAAGAAACCAAGGCTGTTTCAGGATGGTGCCCACAAGCACATACCTGGTAAGTGGCAGCACCAGCATTTAAATCCAACTTTGACTCATGTTTCTCTCAGTGATGGTTTGTTGCCTCACCAGACTAGCATCCTCAGATGGGAACATTCATCCTAGCACGTAGGCCTCAGCTGTGAGGCAGCCACACATTGTGCACACACCAGCAGGGAGGAGCAGGGAAGGGCAGGGTTTGGTGGAGTACCTGCTGTAGTTACACGGGCAGTATCTGGGCAACACAGAATCCCTGTGGGCTGCCCACTGCACCTGGCTCTCCTTAGAAGACAGGATGAACATGGGCCCAGAGAACCTGGGGTACTGCCTAAATGTATACTTTTACCCATAATTAGCTATGAGGAGAGGAGCAACTAAAACTAAATATCAGGGTAGTAATGCCCAGATTCATGGTAGAAAGACTTCCATTTGCACATGAACTAAGGGAAGGTTAAAGCCCAGTTCTTTAAAGACTTGGACTTGTGCATATATCCAGAGAAAACTCTGATTCGAAGACGCATTCACCCCAATGTTCATGGCAGCATTATTAACAATAGCCAAGACTTAGAAATACCCTAAATGTCCATTGACAGGCAAATGGATGTAGATGTGGTGTATATGTGTGTATATACACACACACACACACACACACACACACACACACACAATGGAATATTGCTCAGCCATGGAAAAGAATGAAATAATGCCATTTATAGCAACATAGATGAACCTAGATATTGTCATATTATTAAGTGAAGTAAATATCATATGATATCACATTTATATAATTTAAAAGTTGATACAAACGGACTTACTTACAAAACAGAAATAGAGTCATAGGTGTAGGCAACAAACTTATGATTACCTGGGGGGAAGAGGCAGGGAGGGATAAGCTGAGAGGTTGGGAGTGACATATACATATTACTATATATAAGATAGATAAGGATCTACTGTATAGCATCAGAAATTCTATTCAATATTTTATGATAACCTATATGGGAAAAGACTCCAGTATTCTTTCCTGGGACATTCCATGACAGAGGAGCCTGGCAAGCTACAGTCTATGGGTCACAAAGAGTTGGATATGACTTAGTTACTAAACAGCAACAGCAATATGGGAAAAGAATCTGAAAAAGAACATATATGTATGTATAACTGAATCTCTTTGCTATATACCTGAAACTAACGTAACATTATAAGTCAGTTATACTTCAATTTAAAAAAAAATGTAAAAAAAGACCTGGGCAATATGCCACCGGCATCTCTGGCAACATTCCCCTGAGGCATCTCAGATAATGGGGTAGGGGCTGCTTGGATGAGAGACCTTGGGCAGCTTAACATGGCAACAGGTAGACATCATGAGGAAGACCTTGACAAGGTGCAACTTCACTGTGCTTCGGAAGAAGCCTCTTACCAGGATGGACTCCATATGCCTGCCACTGACGGGAGTGGTGCCCAGGGTTCCTGATATCTCAAAGGGTGGGTGTGTTGGACTAGGGACCTGACAGGGCTGCTGTAGGTGGAGGTCTTAAGCACTTAGCAGCTCAGGGCTACAAGCAGCAGGGCTAACGCTTTCGTTTTAGCTGTTTCACCTTATCCCCTGGGCAGTGCTGAGTTTGGTAGAGGGCAAGAGCATTGGTGGAACTTAAGGCTGACAGATACCTATCTCTGACCTGACTGATTATCAATATCTCCCTTCTCTACACCGTCATATTACAAGGAAACTGGTATTGCAATGTGTTATCTTAGATTTATTTGTGGAATTCTTTGAGTCATGTGTCTTCTCGTCCATCTGTTTTTGTTCATCATTCTTCCCAGTACTGCCACATATAGCAAGTGTTCAAAAAATATTTCGTCAATGAATTAAATATTGAAAAGACATTCTAGAAGTAATAGAAGATGAGAAAGTGCTTTAGAAATAGTTTAGTGCTGCTTTTCTCGGCTCTGCTGATTAAGTACATGGCAGATACCGTAACTATCAGAGTTCCAGATAAGAATCCAGAAAATGCTATCTTTTACAGTGTCATAGAAATAGAACCTTTGTTCCTTCTCAATTGCTAGAACTATACTTGTCTTTGAATGAAACGAGGCATTGGAGCAATAAATATGCCCTTTTGCCCTGGCTCTGAATTTATCAGTTATAGTTCCCACATTAAAAGCATGAGAGTCCTCATGAAAAAGTCAAAGAAAGGAAAATAGATCTTCAAGCTCTGCATGGAGACCCTAGGTCAAGGTAAACATCTAGGGGAGGCTGAAAGCAGGAAGGTTTGGAGGTTGCCAGTGTGGTCTGAGGGGATCTGAAAGCCTAGCTTGACCAGGAGGAGTCCTTTATTGGCTTAACTGGAGGGTCACAAATATCTGTCTTTAGTGATTTCTCTTTGGGTTTAGATTTGACTATAGAGTTCTATAAAAGTGCTAACATTTTTCTGGGTGAGGTGGATAGGAAGCCAGGAGCACCCTGGAAGCAGGAAGGCAGTAATTATTTTGATACGTCTGTGCAGTTAATGACTGAGCAGAGTTCTCCCAGGGCCAGAAGGAAAGCACTGGGTAAAGCAGGAAGCAGACGGAGTGTGGGAAGTTTGGGGGCTAGTGGGAGTTTGCAGGAAAGGTCTTAAGGAGGTGGTTTCAGGGGATATACCTGTGGGGGGCAAGTGGGAACTTTGCAGAGGAATGTTGCCAGGATCCCACCAGATACCTGGGAACACAGCAACTGGATGTTTTGAGGAGGAGTTTAATAAAGAGACTGTTAGAAATGTGTGATCAGAGTTTAGGGAAATCAAACCAGGGAAACTGTAGAACCCTGGGATGAACACTAATGGGGAGCTAGCTGCTCCACACCCTCATGGAGAAAGGGAGGGACTGGCTGTGGATCTTGGAGTGGGTAGCCATAGGAGGGGCACTTACAAAATGTGGTGGGTTAAAGACGGATAAAATTCTCTGATACTCCTTTCATCAAGAGTGGGGGTCTGTGGTCTTTCACCTTGAATCAAAGGGACCTCTGCAACTGCTTTGACCAACAGAACCTGGCAGAAGTTTGTATAGCTGTTTCCAGGCCCAGGTCTTAAAGACTAGAAGCTTCCATTTCCTTTCCCTTGGACACTTGCTGGGAGCAAGTTTAACAACCCCAAGTGGAGGCCCACCTGGGAAACTGCTACCTCCGCTGACAGCCCTGACTAAGCTCGCCCAGACCATAACCAGCACTGACTTGTTAGCCATCTTGGAAGTGGATTCTCCAACCCTAGGCATGCTGCTCTGGCTTACGCCATGTGGGACAGAGATGAGTTGCCCACAGAGCTAAGCTATTAAGTGTCGGGGGGTAGTTTATAACTATCAGTGGTTACTGGCCTATATGAGTTGTGGCCTCAGTAGAGGGACACAGATAATCCACGGTAGCCTGGCAGGAGGGGAGCCAGGGAGACAACCCCGCTGACTTCTCTCATCTCCTGCCTACTTATTTACTGCCAGTGACCACTGGGTGGACTCAACAAAAGCCGGAAGAACAGGAACCTGTTGATGGCCCCCTGTAGGTCAGTTCCCTGGGGCACACAGAGCAGTTGGAGAAGTGTGAAGTGAGATCTGGAGGGACAGATGGGAAACAGCCAGCACAGGCACCAGGCAATTTAACGTTGGTGTCATGGTGTTGATCCCATTCGATAAAACTCAACCTGCCAGAATACAAATCTTAAAAGACAAAGACCAGATCTCTTTTGGAAGGTGGCCAGGTATGTGATCAGTAAGTGAGGAAGGAGGAAAATCTGTCTGAGACATTTCTTAATCAAATAGCTAAGTGTTTGATTTAATCAGTGTTAATGCAAATGGAAAGTAGAGTAACACCCTATGGATGTTGCCTCCTCAGAGCAGCTCTGGGATTGAGCCCCCCTCCCCAATTTCCTGAGTGGCTGTCTAAGCAGAGCCCTGGGGAGCCTGATGCTCAGTGAAGGAACTGGCTCTGTCTTTATGTCCCATAAACTAAACATCTGTGCTTCCAGGGTAATCGGAATAATCCGGCCAAGGGAGAGAGGGACACCAGCCCAGGTCTGAAGCCCTAGATAGACAGACCCAGGCTACCTGGGCAGAGTCAAGACTCATGTTACTCTGCTAGTCAGAAGTGGCAGTGAACCCCAAGCTCCTGGAAGAGATCCCTGGAGCAGTGCCCAGAGCCAGGGCCCTCTCCACATCAGCTCTAGGGGGCAGGAGGGCCACTCCCTGGGCTCTGCGGCGGGCCACAAAGCCAGAGGGTTGCTCACCAACGTCTAGCAGAAATTTTGCAACACCTAACAAGTGGGAGCTTTGCAACACTGCCCTGGGAGACAGGTGGTAGAGTGTGACAATTAGAGCTGGGATTCGGGAGTCTAGTTGCCTGGATTTGAATTCAGGTTCTGCCTCTTGCTAGCTGTGTAACCTTGTTTAACTCCTCTATGACTCTACAAGGGCTTCCCTGGAGATCAGTTGGTAAAAGAATCTGCATGCAGTGCAGGACACCCGGGTTCGATCCCTGGGTTGGAAAGATCCTCTGGAGAAGGAAATGGCAACCCACTCCAGTATCCTTGCCTGGAAAATCTCATGGACAGAAGAGCCTGGGGGGCTGCAGTCCATGGGGTCGCAAAGAGTCGGGCACGACTGAGCGACTAACACTTTACTTACTTATGACTCTGTTTCCTCAACAGTAAAATGGTACTGCTATCATATACTATGGAGAAGGCAATGGCACCCCACTCCAGTACTCTTGCCTGGAAAATCCCATGGATGGAGGAGCCTGGTAGGCTACAGTCCATGGTGTCGCTAAGAGTTGGACACGACTGAGCAACTTCACTTTCACTTTTCACTTTCATGCATTGGGGAAGGAAATGGCAGCCCACTCCAGTGTTCTTGCCTGGAGAATCCCAGGGATGGGGGAGCCTGGTGGGCTGCCGTCTATGGGGTCGCACAGAGTCGGACACGACTGAAGCGACTTAGCTGCAGCAGCAGCACCTCCTTCATTTGATTGTCACCAGGGCTGATGAGTTCATCTGCATGAAGGGTTTAGGGTAGGTGGTGGCTGCACTGCATCTTGAGCTGCAGTGAGCACGCTGTCCACTCCATTCTGCGGGCTTGACACATAGTAACCTTGCCATAGTATTTGCATTCTGCTGGAAGCACAGGCTAAAGGGAGAAACCCATGAGCTCAGCTCACATTCAACAGGAGCTCCCAGACTGCCCTGCCTCCAGGCTAATGGCTCTGAACCTAGTTGATCTGTCTATTCCCAGGGTGTGGTCACACTGGTTTTTAAAGTTTTTTTTCTCGCTGTGCTCCAGTCACATCTTAGCTTCTGGGCTGCCCACCAAAGATACTGTCTGCTCCAGTGGTGCTCTCAGACCCAGCGGGGCAGAATGGGGCTGCCCCCGTCAGTGTGGGGTGACTGATGGCTCACCAGCCTTCTCTTCTGCCCTGGGGCCTGGTTGTGAAAGAAAGCAAATGAAAAATGGTAGCAATAAAGAAGGCTGCTCCCAGTAGACAGCGCCTCTTTGATTCCAGGTAAACGGTAGTGTTTGGGCCAAATGAAGCCTATGGAGGGAACCTGGAATCTGAGTACTGGGTTCTCTTGCCAGCTTCTGGAACCCACTTGTGACATGGCTACTCTCCTGACCCTCAAGTGTACCCTTCCCTAAGACCTTGCCCTTTAGAGGTCTCATCATGATTTGCTGGTCAAGAGTAGTTTGCTCTGATAGAGTGCAGGGTAGGGGTGACTGAGACCACTGCAGGTAAATATTCCCCAGCATCAATGGGCAGGTGAGAAAACTCCAGTCTTGAATCTCCCCCGTCCCCAGCAGGTTGGGTGACATCACATTAGTTCTTCACTCTTTGCAAAATAAAGGCCACCTGAGCTGACTTTGAGGGGGTATCCCGAGACTAATAAAATCCCTGGAGAAAGAGCCAAGGAAAATCAGGTGTGGGTATTTACTGTGTTGACAGAGCAGCTGTGCGCTTCAGATTCTCTGATTGTAGGGCTTGGGGCGGCATCCTCAGGTGGAGAGAGTTTTTCTTCCTGCCTCTCCTCCACTTTTCCATCGGTGCTCTTTCCTGCAGATCAGGATGATTCTTAGGAATGGCTGCTCCTAGGAGCAGCAGAGAAACAGGAAGTCTGGGAAGAAAGCCCTTCAAGCCTGGCCTGCAGCGGCTTCTCCTCCTGGGTGAGTCCTCTGAGAGCCCAAGGAAGGGCTATCCTCACCCTCCTCACTCTGGCTGTCTTGAAAAAACTGCCCCACAGGTAGGCCTCATGCCTTAGCTCTGCCCTTTCTATAAGGTGCCAATCCTTTTGACAGGCCACAGAGCCATGGTTCCAGCCATGCATCGTGTGACGAAAGAGGTGGTACAAAGTACAGCAAATAAACTTACAATGTTTACCGTCCAACTGCAAAGCCCGACTGCCAAATAAAGCCATCTCAGTTCCACTGCAATTTTTGCAGGTAAAATTTTCAGTCAGCCACCAGAGGGTGCCCGCAGAGCTCTCTGAAAATGACCCAAACCTGCAGAATTAGAAAATTTCCAGTGTATCTAAGAGTAACACCAAATATAGCTCCCTCATATATGACTGGGAGCGATGCACAGGCCAGCTAAGGAGCTGCAAGTTTGCAGGGGATGAAGAGTCAGGGTGGGAGTGATGGAAATAATCTGAATTTTAGCTAAACAAGTTGCATCTTGATTTTAAATTGGCAATTGCAATAACACTTTGAGGATTGGCTCAGGGCTAATTTTCATTCCCAGCCAAATTCCCTTCCCCACCCTTTCTTTCCCCATCCATGTGTACAAAGGAAATGCAAATACATATAAATATTAGGCTAAGCCACAGGCTTCTTGGAAGGTAAGGCTGCTGCTGCTTTAAAAAAAATCCTATAATGCGAGTGAAAAGAAAGATTTTCTGAGCCACTGCTCCTGCACGAGGTGAGTGTCAGGAAGAAGAAATGGAGAAGCCGTAGTTCTCTGAAGAGCTGGCCTGGCGTGGTGCGTGCCTGGGATGAGAGGAGCAGAGGAATGGCTGCCTCCCTGTCCCCAGCAGGGCTGGCAAGCAGGCTGGGTCTGGCCTCCCTGTCTTTCCAGGGCCTGGCACACTGGCTGACACACAGTAGGTGCCTGTTAATGTTTGTTGAATGAGTGAATGAATGAATAGGAAGTGAGTTGGGTGGGTAGGACACCTCCTGGGAGCTCTCAGCAGGGTGAGGAGAGAATTGGGAAACGGATGGCTGGGGTGGAAGGGTAGTTTTCCAGGGAGGAGAGGTCCCATGTTCTATGTTAGCTTCCTCTGGTTCAGGCCCTTTCTGTGGATGTTCAAGACTCCAGATCCTATGCTTTGTTTTAATGTTGGTCAAACTGCCCAGTGGTCCCATTCATTCATAAGAAACACTCATTCACAGTTACTGGTTACCTGATGGGGGACCCTGGCAGTTACCCCATGCCGGGGACACCAGCCTCCCTCGCTTTAGCTCTCTGGAAATCTGGCCAGCTGGGAACTGGGTTTTGGTTGCAGGACAATTGGGCCGTTTATCTCTCTGGACAAGGTGTGTGTGTGTGTTGTCATAATATGCCTTGTGTGTGGGATGTGTGTGTGTGTTGCCATAATGCCTTGTGTGTGGTGTGTGTGTGTTGCCATAATGCCTTGTGTGTGGGATGTGTGTGTGTGTTGCCATAATGCCTTGTGTGTGGTGTGTGTGTGTTGCCATAATGCCTTGTGTGTGGGGTCTGCCATCTACACAGCTTTTTGACACCACCTATGGCTACCTCTTGCTGGTACATAGAAGAGATGATATGTATTGATGAGATGTATTGATATTTAAAGTTAGAAATTTAGGGACAAGTTATTTTACTTAGGTTTCGGTACTTGTAATTCATCACAGAAGGAATCATGGTGTGAAGGTCTTGCAGGGTTTTAAAAGATTCCTACATATATTCCCTTTCCAATATTTCTCCTTTGGGGCAGCTTTAATGACAATTTGTGGGGCTTTCAGATGAGCCAGGAGGGATGCTGGCTGCTGGGCTTGGAGAAAGGGAATGGTTTTGGGAATTAACCTTTCTCCCTCCTCCCCTGCCTAGGCTGAGTCAGTCCACCTGATTAGCACAACAATGATCAGATTTTCCCCACCAGCCTGAGAAGAATGGGTTCCTGACCAGGATCCTTTTAATTTGCAAATCTCATGCAAATGAGGCCCTGAAGATTCCTGAGCCCTCCCAGTGTTGGCCTAGTTGGGTGCTCCACACTGCATGAACTCTGCAGTAACTGAGTTTATGTCTTCTGGATCTTTTGTTATTTCTTATCTTCACCAGGCCCTGACACAGCACTATATACTTAGAGAAGTTTAGACCCAAGGGAGAGGCTATTAGAAAGGGTCTCAACAAGCTATGCTATGCTATGCTATGCTATGCTAAATCACTTCAGTCGTGTCCAACTCTGTGTGACCCCATAGACGGCAACCCACCATGCTTCGCCGTCCCGGGGATTCTCCAGGCAAGAACACTGGAGTGGGTTGTCATTTCCTTCTCCAATGCATGAAAGTGAGAAGTGAAAGTGAAGTCGCTCAGTCGTGTCCGACCCTCAGCAACCCCATGGACTACAGCCTACCAGGCTCCTCCATCCATGGGATTTTCCAGGCAAGAGTACTGGAGTGGGGTGCCATTGCCTTCTCCACTCAACAAACTAGTGGTAGCCAAAGCAAAGGAAAAATTTCTAGAAAGCTAAACAGGCTTCTGAAAGAATGTTCCATCAGATTGTTTTGTTAAAATAAAATCTCTCTCTCTGTGTCTCTGTACATATATATATATATATACACACACGTAGAACTGAATTACTTTGCTGTATGCAAAAGAATTCAACATTGTAAATCAACTATACTCAAAAAAAAAGTTGGAAAGAGATCTTCTCTGGAGGGGAAAATCCATTTTTTGAAAGGGAAGACAAGAAAAGGAAAGAGAGGCAAAGAATAACTCAAACAACCTCTTTGCCTGAGCTCTCTGTTAAGAAGGATCATAGCACGGGCCAAAAGACTAGGGTGTTTGGACACCAATAGAGAAAGAGGTCAGACAACTGTTTACCTTATATCCACTCATCAGGGACCTGATGAGGTTGTGTGGCTTTGTGAGTGTCATTTTATGAAATAAACAGAGATAATCTCTCTACTATTTCCAAGAATGACCTAAGGGAAGGAAGTTAGCTTTAAAATGACCACTCTGTCAGGAAAGTGACATAAACAGTGAACAGAGAAAGTGGCGTAAACATTTACCTTTTTTGGTCTACTGAATAGATATAATTCTACAAAGCTCAACTAATTCCTTTGTATTTAATAAACTCATCTTGAATATCTACCACGTCTCAGGCACTGAGACCTACATTCTTGTCCTCGAGGGGTTTTCAGTCTAGTGAAGTAGGCAGAAAAACGACCAGATTGTACCAGAGAGGCCAAGCTTCACCTGCACTCCTGTGAACTCTACAGGGGGAGTTCTTGCCCAGAGCCTGGGAGGCACAGCCCTCATGCCACAGGGCTCCACCCCTCATGTGCTGCATATAGGCCAGAGATGGGCACCTGATGGTTTGTCAGGGTCAACTAACAACTAAGCCAAGCCAACCCAGTTTCTTACTTGACAATTTGTAATTAGGATGCTGGAGAGACAAAGTCAGATGTGGGGAACAAAGCTGAAATTTACAGAGACTTGGGGCTGAAGACACCTTAATGAACCACACATATCCAGAGAGTGATGAAGCAAAGGAAGCCAGCCAGGGGACAGCATGGGATGACTCACAAAGGGAGCAATATGAGAGAGCTTATTAGACGTCTCTGGGAGATGGAGAGTCACTTTTCGTTCCAGCCCTGGTTTCCAGATCCAAAAGCAGGAGGCTTGATTTCTCATCTTTGTGTCCTGTGAGATTGCAGTTCTTAAAAATAAATTCCCCTCTTCCTGAGCTAACTGGAGTGAGTTTCGTCTTCTTATAATAAAAAATTCCCTGATTTTAATTCAAAACGTTACACAGTAATGTATTGGTTGCCTAGGACTGCCATAGCAAATTATTGTAACTGCATGACTTAAAGCAACAGAAATGTGTTCACTCACAGTTCTGGAGGCCAGAAGTCCCCATCAGGCAGGGTTGGTTCCTTCTGGAGGCTCTGAGGAAGAATCTGTTTCCATGTTCTCCCCTAGCTTTGGGGGTTTCAATAATTCTTGGTATTCCTCGACTTGTAGAAGCATTGCTCCAGTCTCTGTCTTCATCTTCATGTGGTGTTCTCCCCACGTGTCTCTGTGATTCTCTGTTTTTATCTCTTACAAGGAAGCTCATCAATTTGATTTAGGGCCTACCCTAATCAAAAATCATCTCTTCTAGAGATCTTTACCTTCATTACATCTTGTTGTTGTTCAGTAGCTGAGTCATGTCTGACTCTTTGAGACCCCATGAACTGCATCACACCAGGTTTCCCTGTCCTTCACTATCTCCCAGAGTTTGCTCAAACTCATGTCCACTGAGTCGGTGATGCCATCCAACCATCTTATCCTCTGTCACCCCTTCTCCTCCTGTCCTCAATTTTTCCCAGCATCAGGGTCTTTTCCAAATGAGTTGGCTCTTCACATCATGTGGCCAAAATATTGGAGCTTCAGCATCAGTCCTTCCAATGAATATTCAGGGTTGATTTCCTTTAGGATTGACTGGCTTGATCTCCTTGCTGTCCAAGGGACTCTCGAGAGTCTTCTCCAGCACCATAGTTCAAAGGATCAGTTCTTCAGTGCTCAGCCTTTGATGGTCCAACTCTCACATCTATACATGACTACTGGAAAATCCATAGTTTTAACTATATGGACCTTTGTTGGAAAAGTGATGTCTCTGCTTTTTAATATGCTGTCTAGGTTTGTCATAACTTTTCTTCCAAGGAGCAAGTGTCTTTTTTTAATTTTGTGGCTGCTGTTACCGGCCACAGTGAATTTAGAGCCCAAGAAAAGAAAATCTGTCACTGTTTCCACTTTTGCCCCTTCTATTGTATTCTATTCTGAAGTGATGGGACTGGTTGCTATGATCTTAGTTTTTTCAATGTTGAGTGTTAAGCCAGGTTTTTCCACTCTCCTCTTTCACCTTCATCAAGAGGCTCTTTAGTTCCTCTTTGCTTTCTGCTACTAGGATGGTATCATTTATGTATCTGAGGTTATTGATATTTCTCCAGGCAATCTTGATTGCCTAGTGCTTCATCCAGCCCAGGATTTTGCATGATGTATTCTGCAAATAAGTTAAATAAGTAGGGTGACAATATACAGCCTTGATGTACTCTTTTCCCAATTTGGAACCAGTCCATTGTTCCATGTCCTGTTCTAACTGTTGCTTCTTGTCCTGAGTACAGGTTTCTCAGGATACAGGTAAGGTGATCTGGTATTTCCATCTCTAAGAATCATTACATCTACAAAGGCTCTTCTTCCAAATAAGATTGTATTCTGAGGTTCTGGATGAATATATCTTTTGGGGGGGACACAATTTACCTACTACAAACGAGGTATGAGTATGTTTATTGCTGGATTACTCAATTGGTGGGCATGTGTTTAAATAAGCAATAAAGCAGAGGTACAGAGAAAGGGAATTTTTTTGGACAGAATATGATAAATGAAGTCCCTATGGAAAAGATTATGATTTAGGAATGCTTTTAATTTTAATTTTATATTGAAGGGAGAAAGAATTCATACTTTCAGTACCTATGGTCTCTAAATGTATTAATCGATGTAATCTGTGAATTATAAATAGTTCATGTGATTGGAAGGTGGGATGTAAGAAGAGTTATTTTGTTGTTGGTTTTATTATGTTTTTATAGTTATCGAGGCCACTGGTGACCTTTGCAGGAATAACTACCATATCACTAACCTCAGAGGGTTGGGATTAAGGATTGAATGGAAGTAAGAAGATTGTTAGTGTGGATATCACTTGCAAGAAGTGTGGTTGTGAAGTGAGAGGAAGATTTGGGGGTCTCTGAGAGGTGTGTCGTCTCTAATGTGCTGTGTGCTAAGTCGCCTCAGTTGTGTGAGACTCTTTGCGACCCCATGGACTGTAGCCCACCAGGCTCCTCTGTCCATGGGGATTCTCCAAGCAAGAATACTGGAGTGGGTAGCCACGCCCTCCTCCAGGGGATCTTCCCCACCCAGGGATCGAACCTGCATCTCTTATGTCTCCTGCATTGGCAGATGGGTTCTTTACCACTAGCGCCACTCTATAGTTGATTCATAATATGCTGTTTGTGTTTGAATGCTATGATTAGCTTTAACCTCTCTCAGAGCTTCTTAGGGATGATATCCACTGATGATGTCTCTTAAACAGCATAAAACAAGTTGCTAATCAGGACCCAAAACTTCCCCCAGATGCCTTGATTCTTTGTTTAAAGCAGCACCTCACTGCCATCTTACACTTGTAGTGACCTGACCATGCCAGCCCAATGTCCTCTTGGTCCTTGGTACTAGCTAATTTCCCTGCCTAAATATCCTTCTTCCTTGATTACCTACTTATCTTTCAAAGCTCAGCTGGAATATTCCGTTTGTTTTACTGTGAAGTTCCTTATGAAGTTATTCATTCTTTTGAACTCCCATAGCACCCTTAGATTATGTACATAGAGCACTTATCACCGTACTATGAAATTCATTAATTTTCTGCCTCTCCCGTTAAATCATGGAGATTGGGATCCCTGTCTTTCCTTCTTCTAGTCCTCAGCTCCTCACATAGTATTGGGCATGTAGTATGAGTTCCATGAGTGTTGACTGAATTTGTAGTTTGCAGTTAATACGTGACTAAACACTAAGTATACGTGAAGGGGGACGTTGTTGGATGTCTTGCAAAGGGAAACAGCAGGAGAGAGAAAAAGAGAGGGGCATGGGGCAGACTCATTATCAGCTTCCATTGCCCACTCCTGTCACTACCAGAATCCAGGTTTTGTGCAGATGTTCACCTTTCTTGCAAGCAGCCATGTACCTTGGTGGGAATTCACCTTCACCCACCCTAGGGATGGGTCTGATTCACCTTAAGGTGATTACATTCCTATTGTCAGTAATTGATTTGGAAATGGGAAAGTCACCAAATTCTGACCAGTCATACATGGGAGACTTCTGGGAAATGTTTCCTTGCCTAAAAGAACAAAAAGAGATGCTATCTCTTCTTTCTCAAGGTGTTGTCATGTCTGGAGAGGATACTTGGAATCGCTGAAGACATTTTTCCATCAGCCTGAGAATGGAGCCAACGACTGAGGATGGAGGAACATAAAATGGTAAGAGCCTGGATTTATAATGACATGGCCAGGGTACTGACACTGCCTATCCATCTCCCTGCTCTTTGAGAACTAGTTATCACAGTTCATGCATTTCCTTATTCTGGAAGGCGGTTTGAATCTGTTGCTATGACTTGAAACCAAAGGCATCCCAACTGAAACAACTTGCTATATAGTAAATATTCATTTATTATACAACTTTTATTTTAAAGTGGCTTACAATGGCACCCCACTCCAGTACTCTTGCCTGGAAAATCCCATGGATGGAGGAGCCTGGTAGGCTGCAGTCCATGGTGTCGCTAAGAGTCAGACACGACTGAGCGACTTCACTTTCACTTTTCACTTTCATGCATTGGAGAAGGAAATGGCAACCCACTCCAGTGTTCTTGCCTGGAGAATCCCAGGGAAGGCAGAGCCTGGTGGGCTGCCGTCTCTGGGGTCGCACAGAGTTGGACATGACTGAAGTTGACTTAGAATTAGCATAGAAATCAAAGAGCCTGTTCCTTGTGACTGTGTTGTGCACCAGGATTTGGAAAAGTAAAATATGATATTCCTATGGTCATCTCATAAGCCCAAGGTTATGCCATTCATTTGACTATGGCACTTAGGTTGTAGAGGCTAAATTTCTTTTCCTGAAAGACTAAGAAAAATCTAGTCCTGAGCCATCTGAGGGAAAGTAAACAAAGTTGTAAGACACAGACAGGAAACCTTGTTTTCATGGATCACTGACCCAAGGAAAGAGTTACTTAAGGAGATACATAAATAAATTTTTAAAAATTGAAGGTACAACTACTTTTAGTTACATTAAAAAAAATCAAACGAGGGTGCTACTGGTACATAAATGAAGAGATAGAATAGAAAATTAAGACGTAGATCCAAATATATATAGGGATTTAGCACATGCTAAAGGTCCCATTTTGCTCCTTTGGTGGCTCAGTGGTAAAAAATCCGTCTGCCAATGCAGGAGATGAGGGTTTGATCCCCGTTGGGAAAAACCCTGGGAGAAGGAAATGCCAATCTACTCTAATATTCTTGCCTGGGAAATTCCATGGATAGAGGAGCCTGGCAGGCTACAGTCCATGGGGTAACAGAGAATTGGGTGTGACTTAGCGCCTAGACAACACACAAAACAAAAGGTCCCATTTCAAATCACTGGAACCACTGGGTTTTTATCAATGATATTTGGACAACAGGGTAGTTAGCTATAATAGTAAGTACATAATTGGAGCCATACCTCAAATGTTACCAAATAAATTACATATGGGTTACAGATTTTTAAATAGGAAAAATATGAAACCACAAAATAGGAAAAAAAAAAATAAACAATTTTCTTATAATTTATGACTGAAGAGAACCTTTAAATATATGACAAGTTATAGCAGTCATAAAATAAAAGATTGAAAATGTTAACCAGGTTTTAAAAAATATATCCATGCAAAAACAATCATAGCTGGGTCAAAAGTCAATGGACAAATCAGGGAATATTTTTATGTCATCACTACACAATAGGTAAGAAAAAAATAAACGCGATAGAAAGGTGGCAAAGGATGCTGTGTCAGGTGACATGAATTTGCAATTTGGCAGTATCAGAATGACAAATACTAAATATTTGATTCAGGAATTCTAATTACAGGAATTATTTATAATAATTCTATCAGTGAAAGTTGCTTAGTCTTGTCTGACTCTTTGTGACCCCATGGACTATACAGTCCATGGAATTCTCCAGGCCAGAATACTGGAGTGGGTAGCCTGTCCCTTCTCTAGGAGATCTTCCCAACCCTGGGATTGAACCCAGGTCTCCTGCATTGTAGGTGAATTATTTAACAGATGAGCCACAAGGGAAGCCCTAATTCTATTAAATTACAGACATACTCCTATATGTAGAGATCACTTCAGTTGTTCAGTTCAGTCTCTCAGTCGTGTCCAACTCTTTGCGACCCCATTGACCACAGCACGCCAGGCCTCCCTGTCCATCACCAACTCCCGGAGTCTACCCAAACTCATCTCCATTGAATCGTTGATGCCATCCAACCATCTCATCCTCTGTTGTCCCCTTCTCCTCCGGCATCAATCTTTCCCAGCATCAGGGTCTTTTCAAATGAGTCAGTTCTTCACATCAGGTAGCCAAAGTATTGAAGTTTCAGCTTCAACATCAGTCCTTCCAATGAACACTCAGGACTGATTTCCTTTGGGATGGACTGGTTGGATCTCCTTGCAGTCCAAGGGACTCTCACAGTTCAAAAACATCAATTCTTTGGCACTCAGCTTTCTTTATAGTCCAACTCTCACATCCATACATGACTACTGGAAAAACCATAGCTTTGACTAGATGGACCTTTGTTGGCAAAGTAATGTCTCCGCTTTTTAATATGCTGTCTAGGTTGGTCATAACTTTCCTTCCAAGAGGCAAGCGTCTTTTAATTTCATGGCTGCAGTCACCATATGCAGTGATTTTGGAGCCCCAAAAATAGTCTGCCAGTGTTTCCACTGTTTCCCTATCTATTTGCCATGAAGTGATGGGATGGATACCATGATCTTCGCTTTCTGAATGTTGAGCTTTAAGCCAACTTTTTCACTCTTCTCTTTCACTTTCATCAAGAGGCTCTTTAGTTCTCCTCATTTTCTGCCATAAGGGTGGTGTCATCTGCATACCCGAGCTTATTGATATTTCTCCCAGCAATCTTGATTCCAGCCTGTGCTTCCTCCAGCCCAGCATTTCTCATGATGTACTCTGCATATAAGTTAAATAAGCAGGGTAACATATACAGCCTTGACGTACTCCTTTTCCTATTGGAACCAGTCTGTTGGTCCATGTCCAGTTCTAACAGTTGTTTCCTGACCTGCATACAGATTTCTCAAGAGGCAGGTCAGGTGGCCTGGTATTCCCATCTCTTACAGAATTTTCCACTGTTTACAGTGATCCACACAGTCAAAGGCTATGGCATAATCAATGAAGCAGAAATAAATATTTTTGTGAAACTCTCTTGCTTTTTGATGATCCATCAGATGTTGGCAATTTGATTTCTGGTTCCTTTGCCTTTTCTAAATCCAGCTTGAACATCTGGAAGTTCACGGTTCATGAATTGCTGAAGCCTGGCTTGGAGAATTTTGAGCATTACTTTACTAGCGTGTGAGATGAGTGCAATTGTGCGGTAGTTTGAGCATTCTTTGGCATTGCCCTTCTTTGGGATTGGAATGCAAACTGACGTTTTCCAGTCCTGTGGCCTCTGCTGAGTTTTCCAAATTTGCTGGCATATTGAGTGCAGCACTTTTACAGCATCATCTTTTAGGATTTGAAATAGCTCAACTGGAATTCCATCACCTCCACTAGCTTTGTTCGTAGTGATGCTTTCTAAGGCCCACTTGACTTCACATTCCAAGATGTCTGGCTCTAGGTGAGTGATCACACTATCGTGATTATCTGGGTCATGAAGATCTTTCTGTACAATTCTTCTGTGTATTCTTGCCACCTCTTCTTAATATATTCTGCTTCTGTTAGGTCCATACCATTTCTGTCCTTTATTGAGCCCATCTTTGCATGAAATGTTCCCTTGGTATCTCTAATTTTCTTGAAGAGATCTCTAGTCTTTCCCATTCTGTTGTTTCCCTCTATTTCTTTGCATTGATTGCTGAGGAAGGCTTTGTTATCTTTCCTTGATATTCTTTGGATGGAAAAGGCAGTGGCACCCCACTCCAGTACTCTTGCCTGGAAAATCCCATGGACGGAGGAGCCTGGTAGGCTGCAGTCCATGGGGTCTCTAGGAGTCGGACATGACTGAGTGACTTCACTTTCACTCTTCACTTTCATGCATTGGAGAAGGAAATGGCAACCCACTTCAGTGTTCTTGCCTTGAGAATCCCAGGGACAGGGGAGCCTGATGGGCTGCCACCTATGGGGTCGCAGAGAGTCGGGCACGACTGAAGCGACTTAGCAGCAGCAGCAGCGTTCTTTCGAACTCTGCATTCAGATGTTTATATCTTTCCTTTTCTCCTTTGCTTTTCACTTCTCTTCCTTTTCACAGCTATTTTTAAGGCCTTCTCAGACAGCCATTTTGCTTTTTTGCATTTCTTTTCCATGGGGATGGTCTTGATCCCTGTCTCTACAATGTCATGAACCTCCATCCATAGTTCATCAGGCACCCTGTCTATCAGATCTAGTCCCTTAAATCTATTTCTCACTTCCACTGTATAATCGTAAGGGATTTGATATAGGTCATACCCGAATGTTCTAGTGGTTTTCCCCACTTTCTTCAGTTTAAGTCTGAATTTTGCAATAAGGAGTTCCTGATCTGAGCCACAGTCAGCTTCTGGTCTTGTTTTTGCTGATTGTATAGAGCTTCTCCATCTTTGGCTGCAAAGAATACAATCAATCTGATTATGGTGTTGGCCATCTGGAGATGTCCATGTGTAGAATCTTCTCTTGTGTTGTTTGAAGAGGGTGTTTGCTATGACCAGTGCGTTCTCTTGGCAAAACTCTATTAGCCTTTGCCCTGCTTCATTCTGTACTTGAAGGCCAAATTTGCCTGTTACTCCAGATGTTTCTTGACTTCCTACTTTTGCATTCCAGTCCTCTATAATGAAAAGGACATCTTTTTTGGATGTTAGTTCTAGAAGTTCTTGTAGGTCTTCATAGAACCGTTCAACTTCAGCTTCTTGAGCATTACTGGTTGGGGCATAGACTTGGATTACCGTGATTTTGAATGGTTTGCCTTGGAAATGAACAGAGATCATTCTGTTGTTTTTGAGATTGCATCCAAGTACTGCATTTTGGACTCCTGTTGATTATAATGGCTACTCCATTTCTTCTAAGGGATTCTTGCCCACAGTAGTAGATATAATGGTCATCTGAGTTAAATTCACCCATTCCAGTCCATTTTAGTTCGCTGATTCCTAAAATGTTGACGTTCACTCTTGCCATCTCCTGTTTGGCCCCTTCCAATTTGCCTTGATTCATGGACCTAACATTCCAGGTTCCTATGCAATATTGCTCTTTACAGCATTGGACCTTGCTTCTATCACCAGTTGCATCCAAAACTGGATGTTGTTTTTGCTTTGTCTCTGTCTCTTCATTCTTTCTGGAGTTCTTTCTCCACTGATCTCCAGTAGCATATTGGGCACCTGCTGACCTGGGAAGTTCATCTTTCAGTGTCCTATCTTTTTGCCTTCTTATACTGTTCATGGGGTTCTCAAGGCAAGAATACTGAAGTGGTTTGCCGTTCCCTTCTCCAGGACCACATTTTGTCAGAACTCTCCGCCAAGCCCCGTCTATCTTGGGTGGCCCTGTACGACATGGCTTGGCTTCTTAGACAAGGTTGTGGTCCGTGTGATTAGATTGGTTAGTTTTCTGTGTTAGTGGTTTCAGTGTGTCTGCCTTCTGATGCCCTCTCTCAGCACCTAGCGTCTTTCTGGTGTTTCTCTTACCTTGTACGTAGGGTATCTCTTCATGGTTGCTCCAGCAAAGTGCAGCTGCTGCTCCTTACGTTGGACATGGGATATCTCCTCCTGGCTGCTCACCAGAGATCACTTATTGACAGGGTAATCATTGCAGCACTATTTGTAGTATCAAAAAGTTGAATATAATGGAAATGTCCATTATAATGTCCAAATATAATATAATGTCAATGGGAGAGTGGGTAGACAAATGAAGAAATGTGAATATAATGTATTACTGTTCATCATCAAGAAAAGATTGAGGTGGTCTTTGTGTATTGGTGTGGAATGATTTGTAAGATATATTAAGTGAGAAATGGCAGGTATAGAACAGAATAGTGAGTTATCATTTGTGTAAATAAAAGATGGTGAATGTATGCCTTATACAAATTCGCTTATATATTTCTGCAAGAAAAAGTAGGAAGGTGATGATGATGATGCCTCTGGAGGGAGAACTGAGTTTCTGGAGCATGTAGTTGGGAGGGAGTCTTCACTGTATATCACTGAATGCTTTTTGAATTGTGAACTATCTGAAGGTATTACCCATTCCAATTCCAAAATAAATAAATTACACTTAAAAAGATATTTAGACAGGGAGAGAAGTAGAAAACCCTCAGTGCTTCAACAAGTGAAAACTAAAAATGTTTGACTATAAATTGGATTCAGTAAATGCAGCACACCCATATCCAGCATAAGTGGAGCATAGCATCTCTTGCACCATTTTCAGCCCTCTGCCCCCCAACTCAGGTAGACTGGGCCTTGATTTGCCTGCCCTCAACTCCCTCCCCACCACTTTGCACTCTTCCAGCCCCAAGCCAAGCTGTCTGCCTGAGATTCTCCTCTAGGCTTCTGTATTCTTCACACCCAGGGGAGAGCACTAAGCCGAGGGCATCCTGTATTTCTCTGGTGGGCATCACTGATAGGAGCAATTGTTTGGAGAGTGAAAGAGTAGTTGAGACTCTTAATTTTGGAAAATTAGACTAGGACAGAAGAAAACAAAGCAACGTAGGAGGTTTTCACCTGTAGAGTAGTCTAATAGGGTGGATGAGAAGAAGTGGTATAATAATATGTCACAGAAGGAAGGAGAACCACGTACTTGTCACACTTTGGCTGAATTTTTCTCTTCCCAGAGCTCCTTAGTTGATGCCTTATTAACATCAGAGGAGATTTGATGACTTGTCATATTCAGTCCTGACTATTGAAATGAAAAGGATAGAAAATGAAAAGTATGGAAAATGAAAACCAATTGCATTCTTTAATTTTAGTCATCCTATTCTTGGAGCATATCGAATACTACTTTGGGTTCTTTCATTGTTCAGGTTATTAATAACAAAGAGCCAAAGTATTTCACATTCCTAAAGAGTCTTTCATCTCAAAGGAGCCAAGGTAATTCACTAATTCAGTTACCTACATTTGGTAATTATTTGAGGATCACTTCACCCAGGGGTGAATTTCGACGAGTTGTGTGACATAGCCAATAGTCACTTCATTCTCTAGTCAGTGCGGAAGGAAATGAATAGCTAATGTGAATGTCCTCCTGAAGGATTTGCCCAGTGAAAACTTCAGGGAGATGGATGCTGAAAGAATGTAATTAACTGCCCGAAATTAATACCTCCAACCTTACTCAAGGTTTCCTGACCTCTTTACTAGAGTCAGGGTGGAGAGGTGTCTTCTCTCAGAACTGGGCTTGCTAGTAGCTGAGAGACCTGTGAACAGCAGTCACTCTGTTGCTGTATTTTTTGACTGATAATAAATGGTTTTGTATTTTTAATTTGTTCCCATGTATTCAGTGTTAGGATATAGAAATACAATTAATTTTTTTCCATTGTTGCAATTGATTTTTGTATGTTGATCTTGTTATCAGTGAACTTGCTGAATGCACTTATTAGTTCAAAGGATTTTTTTCTTTTTTTGAGATTCCTTGGGATTTCTATGTAGACCATAATGGCATCTGCAAATAGGGGCAGTTTTAGTTCTTCATTTTGTATCTGTATGCCTTTTATTTCATTTTCTTGCTGTATCAAGCTGGCTAGATCATGGCTGAGTAATAGTGTTGGTAGCAGACATCCTCGTAGGCATCCTTACCTTGGACCTGATCTTAGGGGGAAAGCTTTCAGTCCTCTAGAGTTAAATATAATGTTAGTTTTTTCATAAATATTTTTTTATCAAATTTAGAAAATTTCCTGCTATCCTACTTTTCTGAGTTTTTATCATCAATGGGTGTTGAATTTTGGTCAAATGCTTTTTTTGTATCAGTTGATACACACTTGTGACTTTTCCTCTTGAATTTATTAGTGTGATGGGTTACATTGGTTGATTTGTGAACAGCAGGCTTTCTGATACTATCTCATTTTAAAGTTCATTTATAAGGAGTAGTATCTTAATCATGTGACCCTATTTTGTGGGGAGAGAATGTGGGGATCAGAAGCTAGAGTTCTTCTAGCAAACAGCATGCAGCTCAGTCCACCTCACTGAACACAGTTCCTTTTTTCTCCTTTCCACCTACTCTCTACTATCATCCAGAGGTCAGGAAAATGCTGCTAGCTTGACAACTGCCTAATCCCCATGAGACTGGTCATCAGACAGTATACCATGGAGTGTGGCCACTGCGAAACTTGTGTTTATGGGAGCACACTCACCAGTCACCACTTCTCAGAGAGAATCACTCCACTCCTCTTCTGCATTCCAGATAGCATATGTGTGTATCTTATTACCAGAAGCTAAATCTCATCTAGATCCCTAGCAGAAAGGAAGTTGGGAAAATATGGTTTTATGCCTTCCCAGCCCCTGTGATCCAGAGGGGAGCATAGAAAAGGGTGGAAATAGAAGCTGAGGACCAAGGGGTAGGATCTAGCACTCTTTTCTACCTCGATGAATCTTACAGAAACCAGGGACCTTCCATTGTCTTTTCACAATTACTCTCCCTTAAGTCTCTTAATTTTTAATGCCATCTTTTTTGTTTTATTTCTCATATCACCATTCAAAAACCCATTCAGAGGGAAGTATTTGCAGTCTATTTGGGGTGGGAAAGTCGAGTGGAAAAAGAAAGAGACAGATGCAATGCAAATCAAATATATTCTGTTTCAGTGATGTATTTGAATGAGCTGTGTTCATGTAGAAATATTTGAGAATGTGAGAAAGGAAGGCAGACAGAGCCTGACCGTCTTCAGAAGAGTCTGAATTTTGGCAGCTGGGAGTGGTTGGATTGGCACCTGTGGATTGGAGACTGGGTATAGAGTCAGCAAGAGTTAAAGACAAGGGCTCACAGGGTATCTGTGGCTCAGGGATGGGACATGACCCTACAGAGTGAGAGGAAGACAGGCAGTGATCACACTCAGAGAAACAGCTGGAGAATTTGAGCGGAACAAGCTGCAACTCGATTGTCAAGTCAAAGTTGATATCAAGTCTGTTGGGAAAGAGAACTTGGAGTCAGTGTCTGAGATTGCTCCAGGGACTCTGACCATGTAAGCCTCAGCTATGCTGATTTGAGGTGGCTTAGTGTAGAGGAGAAGGAAATGGCAACCCACTCCAGTGTTCTTGCCTGGAGAATCCCAGGGACGGGGGAGCCTGGTGGGCTGCTGTCTATGGGGTCGCCCAGAGTTGGACATGACTGAAGCGACTTAGCAGCAGCAGCAACAGCAGTGTAGAGGGGAGCCTTCTATAATGAGAGGGCCCTGCTTGGATCATTTTCTGGGGTTTTGAAGCTACTTCTGTGGATGGGTACGGGATTTTGTCAGACAAAGGCTGATTTCCAAGGTCTCAAGAACCTTGTGGTTTAGCTCTTTCGCCAGGGCTCAGGTGAGATGTTCTGCTGAGAGACAGCTTGATTAGGAATCCAAGTGTGGGAACAGCTCAGGAGTTTTTTTCCGTTTCTCTCCCTTCCTCTCATTCTCTCTCCCCTCCAGCCTTCCTCTCTGCCTCCATTGTCTCCCGCCCTCCCTCCCTCCGTCTCCGTTTCTTCCTTCCTTCCTCCCTTTGGAAGGGCTCTCTTTCCCACGTGGAAGGCTATTGAATCCTTGGGTACAGTGGTGCATGGAGCCAGATGGGTCAGAGAGGTCAGGGCTGTGGGAGGAGCCACTGAGTGACAAGACACTTCTTAATGGACACAGCTCCTCAGCTTCCTGCGGTCTCTATTACAGCCCAGAGAGCAGCCGCCACAGGGCGCTCAGGCTCATTAGTTATTCTTTTCAAGTTTTTTATAATTTAAAAATTTTTTGGCTGTGCTGGGTCTTCGATGCTATGCGCAGGGTTTCTCTAGTTGTGGAATGCGGGGGCTCCTCTCTGGTTGTGTTGTGCAAGCTTCTCATTGTGGTGGCTTCTCTTGTTGTAAAGCGTGGGCTCTCAAACTCCGTCTCAGCAGTTGCGGTCTGTGGTCTCAGTAGTTCTGGGGGAAAAGCTTAGTTGCCCTGCAGCATGAGCAATCTCCCTGGAGCAGAGATGGAACTGTGTCCCCTGCATTGGCAGGCAGATTCTTAACCACTGAGCCACTAGGAAAGTCTTCATTAGTTATTTTCCGGGGGTTAAACCAGCTGGGTGGCTGGTTTTTTTCGTGCAGGGGTCAGGGCACTTTCACTGCTTGATAGGTAGGTGAGTGTCTGTAAGTGTGGGCTGTTGTTTCCAAGAAGGACCCAAAGAGCATCAGCAGATCCATTGGCAATGTTAGAAAACTGTCATCTCAGGACCAGCAGTGTGCCCCTTCTGTCCTTTTCACATGTGAAGAATTAAACATTTTTCTATGCCAGTGATTTTTAAATTATTTTAGCCTTTACATTCTTTTTTTCTTTCCTCCAAATGAAATCTTACTTGGAAATTCCATGTAAAAATTAAATAGAACAGGAACTTTTCGAATTGACTAAGTGGTCAAGTTCAGATGCTTATATATTCACCCCCTCACTCTGTTGAATTACATCCAAAATTTTTCTAGAATTTTAAAGCACTGTGTTATGTGTTTTTAAAGCTGCTTATTACTCTTACTCAGTTTTAAGGGGAAAGAAACTAAGGCACGAAGGGACTAAAGAACTTTGCCAAGACCATGCTATAAGCTTGAATCAGTCAGAAACTGTACTCAGCTGATCTGAAGATTGGTCTAAATAAGACAGGCTTTCTTTTCTTCTCATCTAACAAGAAGTAGTCAGTGTAGGGCTGATGTGGTGGTGCCATGAGGTTTAGGGGGACCCAAACTCCTGGCAGCTCGCCATCCACAGTCCCTAGGATAGACCCTCATCTCATGTTTATAGTATGGTTTCCGTTCCTCCAGCCATCTGATTAGCATCTGGAAGATGTAGAAAGAGGAAAGACAGTCCCTGTAATGGGGGCTTTCTGGAAAGCCTCTGTCACTGTTACCTACATTTCAAGCAAGTCATAAACAATTTTAGGCTGGGAATCCTGTCATTCCCAGCAATGAAGGAGCTCTGCCAGTGATGAAGGGGAGAGTCTATACTGGGGGAACTAATAGTCTGCCAGAAATATGATGCCCAAACCCTGTAAGTGAGCACATATCCTGGTTCATCCTGATTGCAGACAGTCTGCTGACAGAGTTAATATTTTAGCATCTAAATGTATGTTTTTCCTGTTCAGAAAAGGCTCAACTATTCTTTGTTAAGTTCACATTTTTAATTTAGAAAATGAAATAACCTAATAAATAAAATAACCTAATTTGATGGGACACCATCACTGCCTGTGATGTGACGTGGACAGATACTTTACATGGACTAAGAAGAGCTGGATTCAGCTCCACCTCTTAGACAGGCCCCTTCATTGTCCAGGCTCAGTTTCCCCTTCGATAAAAAGAGGAAATTAGACTGACAAGCACTGTGAACACTTCCAAGTCAAGCATCCTGCTATGATACTATGTCTGCTGCTCCTGTCCCCTTTCCTCTGTCCTCACTTGGATTGGAATGTGACCAACCAGTGCTGCCAGTTGCTGGGCAAGAACTCATAGAAGTCATCTGTCCTTTTTCTTCTATCAGAAAGAATCACAATATAAACCAGCCTGTTTTAGGTGTCACTGAAGATTTGTCTTCTAGACCCTAGAAAGTTGTCCTAATGTAGGTCTTCACCTAAAATGCCTCCAGCTGTAATTTATCACCTGTTTGCTCTTGCTTTTATTTGATCATGTGATTCGTGTCTGTTGTTATAGGAAAACCTCAGACAAAATCAGAATTGCCATAGGATAGAGAACATTTTCCAAAGGAAGATATGGGATCCAGATTACTCATTGTCTGTCCATGAGTTCACTTATTAGCTCATCCAGTCAGTTAAAAAACCTGGGTGCCTACTATGTGCAAATCACTGCATGGAAGAGAGGGGCTTCCACTCTGACCTGATCAATGCGGCTGATAAAAGTGCTCTTGTGTGCCTGTCTCTGTCCCACGTGCATCACATTCTCATTTGATCTTCACAACAACCGTATGATGTCGGCATTTATCATGGGATTCGAGAGTCCCTTGGACTGCAAGGAGATCCAACCAGTCCATTCTGAAGGACATCAGCCCTGGGATTTCTTTGGAAGGAATGATGCTAAAGCTGAAACACCAGTACTTTGGCCACCTCATGCGAAGAGTTGTCTCATTGGAAAAGACTCTGATGCTGGGAGGGATTGGGGGCAAGAGGAGAAGGGGACAACAGAGGATGAGATGGCTGGATGGCATCACCAACTCGATGGATGTGAGTCTGAGTGAACTCCGGGAGTTGGTAATGGACAGGGAGGCCTGGCGTGCTGCGATTCATGGGGTCGCAAAGAGTCGGACACGACTGAGCGACTGATCTGATCTGTTGCTTTTGTCTGCCTCCTTTTGGCTGGAGAGGCTGCACAATACCCCTTCCTTAATCATTTATTAACCTAATTTTGAGGACATCTATTATGTGCTAGGCACTAGGTATATGACTGAACAAAACAGAAAGGGTTTATCTGACAGACCTGCCTGATCGTCTCCCAAGCTCATGACCCAAGTCTGGCCCATCAGGAAACATATATATATATATATATATATATATATATATATTTTTTTTTTTTTAAACAGTGATTGGGCCAGGGACTGGGAGCATCAAGTAGGGCTGGTTAGCCTCATACTGTGCCACATGATCCAACTCTGGTTGCTGGAAAAGAGAGAGCTTCTCTTTATTCATTTGAGCCTTAGATTCAGACTTGAGCCTTAGTTCTCTTTATTCATTTGAACCACTGTTATACTTGCCAGTTTCATAAGCAAATAAAATTGTTTTTAGCTAAAGTTATTAGCTTGAACCACATAAAATTGCCATTTTTGCAGATTGGATATCAACAATTTCATCTGATTTACCTTAATGACTTGATTTTCTGCTGCCTGCAATTGAAGAAATCCTGACAAATATGGTAGTATCATTACCTCCAGCTTAGATGAGGAAATTGAGGCTCAGAGTATTTATTATCCCAGGGTCATTCAGCAACTCAACATAGTGAGAACTGAATCCAAGGTGGCTTCAAAGTCTGTGTTCTCGGTTGCCCTGGTATGAGTCCCATAACGTCAGACAAGGGCTGAAGAGAAGAGACTGCTCCTCGAGGGTGGTCTGCAGACTGTACCCTACTGGTCCTCGAGGAGGTAAGATGTGCTGCCCAGGAGGTGACCCAGTGTGTCACTAGCACTCTCTTTAATTCAGCTGACAATTTTTAATAGCAAGATTCTCTCAGTGAAGTAATCAGTGTGTTGATTTGGATTCTGGTGCCTGCTCCTTAAACAGTACCCTCATGGATTGGCCTCAGACTGTTTTGGGGACCAGCACTTGGAGGAGCACTGGTGTAGAGGACCCTTGGGTTTGCTGCCCAGGGGATAACCGTCCTCCAGTCTCTTGGGACTTGCACAGAAGCCATGTCTATGCCATGTGATACTGACCCTCTCTTTGTTAGTCATAACTGATTTGTTCAGGTCATTTGTTTGAGCCCAGTTAGACCAACTGGATTTTTTTTGTCTAAGAGTATGGAATCTTAAAAAAGAAAGGAACCAAGAGATGTTAAGTCTTTGAGCTACCAAAAACAGGAGAATAAGCCTAGAAATTTGTGTTTTCATGTTTCTGGCTGTGGTTCTTGCACTTCTGAAGTGCAACTTGTCAAGTTTTCCTTACCTTTTATAAGATTGCTAATAGCCTTTCAAGTAAATTACCTTTCGTCTTAAGCTAGCTAGAATTAGTTTCAAAAGAACCTTAAGTTATATTGTTGAAAAATATAGGGAAGACCACATGTTCATGACTTAGGATTCTGTTTGTAATTTCAGTTATTTGCTAGACTATATGAGAATGTCCCTAACAATTCTAGATTTCAGTGTTAGCTGAAAATGTTGCTACCTGATCTGGGGCACGGCTGTGACATGGAAACAAAAATGTACATCATCAATTACCCTTGGTAACTAAAGACTCTGATACAGACTGAACATCTAAATTAAAGTAAATAAATAATCAACCTTTGTTAGTTTAGCTATAGATAAATAGAACCTAAATGAATGAACTGACTCATTGCTAACATTAGAAACATTACTACTTTGGGGCTATAGCACTGACATCAGCCATCTAGCTGGCTTTAAAAGAAGAATGACTATTTGTTCTGGGAAAACAAGCATCATCTCACAGCTAAGTTCAAACAACAAGTTCTTGAATTCAGTTGGTTTGGGGAAAATATAGGATGGATATACAAGCTGAATCCTGTTATGACTTGGCCATATCTTTTTAGATATAATATTTGATTAAAAATAGTATTTGGATATCTTCTGAGATCATCTCACTATTTGAAATTGCAAGTCCTATTAGAGGCAGCTCCTTCTGGGTTGGTGAAAGAAGCAGTGAAAAATGGAAGCTTGAACATGCATCTTTAGCAGCTGGAAGGCACTGCCTGGAGTGATGGCAGAAGGAGAAAGGGAGCAAACACAGCGTGCCTGCTGCTCTTACTGCAGTGGAGGAAATACAGCACTGGATGGTGCTGAGAGAGGCTTCATAAGCTTGACGCTTTCATCATGTATTTCTGAATCCAGACGATTATCTCTTATATGTTCACCTAGAACCTCTGCGATCTTGGTTTTGAATGGCTTAATCTATTTTAAAGGATATCCAGAAGTGATCAAGATAATTCTTATATTCTTTCGCTTTTCCTATTTAAACATTAAAGTGCTTATAGTAATAGACATCTTTGCTTGCATAGCCAAGAGGTTCACCTACAAATGCTTTCCGTATAGAAAAAAAAACTTGAACCTGAGATACAAATATCTAATTCCTTACATTTAAAACCTCTTCTTAGACAGTTTCTGTTTAAAATCCCGTGATTTATATGCAGAGTTCTTTTTTCTTAATTGTATCACTGGACATATATTAGATATAATCTATAAGACTCTCAACATGATATCATATATCCAATATTTTTATTGTACTAAATTTCAGGGCTAATTTAAGTCTAAACTCTTTATTTTAGAAAATCAGTAACAGCAACTAATTAGCACATCTCATTCTGGATGTATTTGCCAACCAATTTCAGAGACTCATTTGCCTGTTAAGAGATTTTATTGAACACCAGCACCACAGTCTCTCCTTTTCTTCTAGTAAACAGCTCATGCTTATTATCTTATTACAGGAATGCCACTGGTTAAATCAGGCTCTGAATATAAATAGCCATATTACTGCCATCAGGCATCAATGTTTATTTAGTGGCTGTGAGTCATGCATACCTCTTTGATCGGGTTTGGAATGAGCTGTTGCAGTTTTTGTTCAAAAAGGTTATTTGCAAAGGCTACAGAAGTATCAGTTAGATTAAACATGAAATTAATCAGTGTGGAATTTTATCAGCCATTTCTGCCACCAAACACCAGGTGTCAAGAGCATGTGCAAATGAGGGCTGAACATAATGAAGCTGGAGGACAGCTTGGTAGGGAGATCAGAAAGGATTCCAAGAGGTGTACCATACTCAGAGACAAAAGATGAAGGGAGGGAGGAAGGAAGGAAGGAAACACTGGAAGCGTAGTAAATCATCCTGAACTCCTTGGCAGTTTCACATAGCATATCATATATCCCAGTATATGGAATGCAAGTCAGATGACCCAAGTTGATCTGAGCTCTGCCCTGCCCAGTGATCTTTGGAAAACTACTTAATGCATACACATATTGCATAGCATACATGAATTAAAAAGCATCCATACATAATGTAATACATATACATATATATTTGTATCTATGCACAACCCACTTGCCAATGCAGGAGACATAGATGTGGGTTCAGTCCCTGGGTTGAAAAGATCCCCTGCAGGAGGGCATGGCAACCCAGTCTAATATTCTTGCCTGGAGAATCCCTTGGACAGAGGAGTCTGGTGGGCTATTGTCCATGGGATTGCAAAGAGTCAGACATGACTGAAGCAACTTAGCATATATATATACAGACACAGACACATATAACATATATATGTCTTTAGATTTAACATGTCTTTAGACTAAAAATATCAGCGAGAGATTGACCCAAGATAGGTTTTATATGGTTTTAGTTGATTAAACTCTGTTGGTGGAGGAGATGTGGTCCTTCAACTAGAGGGCTCACTCAAACTGGGTCCATCCATTTGTCCAGCATTGAGTGGATACACTTGTCAGGCACATGTGCTGAGAGAGGCCTGTGAATAATTATAACTTTCCATGTTTAGTACTATGATGACTGCCACCATAAATTCCTGGTGACCTCATTCTCAACCTGGACTTCATCACTGCTCAGCAGTTCTATAGGCTTCTACTGGGTAGTTCTCCCAGCCACTGTCCCCACTACCTATTTCTGACATTCCCCACTCTCATCAAGCTTCTGACTTCCAGCTTCTAGTTCCTCGTACTCTCAGTAGATGATCTAACCTTCCCTACAGTGAAAATACATTTTACCTACATTCACACTTATATTCTCCTTCTTCCTCATTCTCATCACAGGGAATGTCTTTCCTCTTAGACAGTTGTTGTACCTATGATTTGGATGCCATTTCTTTTAAGTCTTTTCTTCATCCAGAATCTTCCATTCTTTCCTCTCAACTAGCTCTTTCTCATCAGCAGATAAAAATACTTAGTCTTTCTAAACTTAGAAAATCCTCCTTTGAAGAATTACAGAACCAACTAGAAAACAAGGTTTAAAATGGCAATAAGTACATATATATCAATAATTACTTTAAATGTCAATAGACTAAATTTTGTGATCAAAAGCCATAGAATGGTGTGCGTGAGTGCTAAGTTGCTTCAGTTGTGTCTGACTCTTTGTGACCCTATGAACTGTAGCCCCCTCAAGCTCCTCTGTCTATAGGATTCTCTAGGCAAGAATATTGGAGTGAGTTGCCATGCCCTCCTCCAGGGGATCTTCCCAATCCAGGGATTGAACTTGCGTCTCCTGGGTCTCCTGCAATGGGCAAGCAGGTTCTTCACCACTAGGCCACCTGGGAAGCCCCATGGAGTGGCAGATGGGATTAAAAAACAAGAAACTACAAACTTAATTGATGTCTAAGATACTACATACAAAAAAACCCAGAATACACATTCTTTTCAAGTTTGGTTGGAATGTTCTCTAGGAAAGACCACATACTAGGTTACAAAAACAAGTCTCAATAAATCTAAGAGGATAGAAATTATTTCAAGCATCTTTTCTGACCACAACAGTATGAAATTAGAAGTCAACCACAGAAAGAAAACAGAGAACAAACACAAGGAGGCTAAGTCACATGCTACTTAAAAACCAGCGGGTCAACAGTAAAAGAAATCAGAGAATACCTCAAGACAAATGACAGTGAAAATACAGCCTTACAGAATCTGCAGAATGCAGCAAAAGCAGGTCTAAGAGGGAAGTTCATAGTGATACAGGCCTTCCTCAAGAAACAAGAAGAACCTCAAGTAAGCCACCTCGTCTACCACCAAAAAGAATTCAACAAATAAAACCCAAATTAAGCAGAAGGAAAAAATAATAAAAGGTCAGAGAGGAAAATAATTATATAGAGACCAGAAAAAAATAATTAAAAAGATCAATAAAACCAAGAACGAGTGTTTTAAAAAGTTAAACAATTTGACAAACCTCTAGTCAGGCTCACCAAGAAGAAAAGAGAGAGGACATACATAAAATAAAAAATGAAAGAGAAGAAATAACAACTGACACTGCAGAATTATAAAAAATCAGAAGAGAATACTCCGAACAGTTGTATGCTAACCAATTGGACAACCTAGAAGAATCAGACAAGTTTCTGGAAACATACAGCCTGCCAAAACTGAGATAACAAGAAATGAATCACTTGAATAGATCAACTACTAGAAGTTTAATCTATAGTAATAATTAAAATTATTTAATTTTAACTCAGCAGTGGCCACAGGACTGGAAAAGGTCAGTTTTCATTCCAGTCCCAAAGGCAATGCCAAAGAATGCTCAAACTACTGCACAATTGCACTCATCTCACACGCTAGGAAAGTAATGCTCAAAATTCTCTAAGCCAGGCTTCAGCAATACGTGAACTGTGAACTTCCAGATGTTCAAGCTGGTTTTAGAAAAGGCAGAGAAGCCAGAGATCAAATTGCCAACATCCTCTGGATCATCAAAAGAGCAAGAGAGTTCCAGAAAAACATCTATTTCTGCTTTATTGACTATGCCAAAGCCTTTGACTGTGTGGATCACAATAAACTGTGGAAAATTCTGAAATAGATGGGAATACCAGACCACCTGACCTGCCTCTTGAGACACCTATATGCAGGTCAGGAAGCAACAGTTAGAACTGGACATGGAACAACAGACTGGTTTCAAATAGGAAAAGGAGTACGTCAAGGCTGTATAATGTCACCCTGTTTGTTTAACTTCTATGCAGAGTACATCATGAGAAACGCTGGACTGGAAGAAGTACAAGCTGGAATCAAGATTGCCGGGAGAAATATCAATAACCTCAGATATGCAGATGACACCACCCTTATGGCAGAAAGTGAAGAGGAACTAAAAAGCCTCTTGATGAAAGTGAGAGAGGAGAGTGAAAAAGCTGGCTTAAAGCTCAACATTCAGAAAACGAAGATCATGGCATCTGGTCCCATCACTTCATGGGAAATAGATGGGGAAACAGTGGAAACAGTGTCAGACTTTATTTTTTTGGGCTCCAAAATCACTGCAGATGGTGATTGCAGCCATGAAATTAAAAGATGCTTACTCCTTGGAAGGAAAGTTATGACCAACCTAGATAGCATATTGAAAAGCAGAGACATTACTTTGCCAACAAAGGTCCGTCTAGTCAAGGCTATGGTTTTTCCTGTGGTCATGTATAGATGTGAGAGTTGGACTGTGGAGAAAGCTGAGCACCGAAGAATTGATGCTTTTGAACTGTGGTGTTGGAGAAGATTCTTGAGAGTCCCTTGGACTGCAAGGAGGTCCAACCAGTCCATCCTAAAGGAGACCAGTCCTGGGTGTTCACTGGAAGGACTGATGCTGAGACTGAAACTCCAATACTTTGGCCACCTCATGCGAAGAGTTGACTCATTGGAAAAGACCCTGATGCTGGGAGGGATTGGGGGCAGGAGGAGAAGGGGACGACAGAGGATGAGATGGCTGGATGGCATCACTAACTTGATGGACATGAGTTTGGGTAAACTGTGGGAGTTGGTGATGGACAGGGAGGCCTGGCGTGCTGCAATTCATGGCGTCACAAAGAGTCGGACAGGACTGAGCGACTGAACTGAATAATTGAAATAGATACTCCTTGCAGACAAGCGTCCTAGACCAACTGAATAGGTTCACTGGGGAATTCTACCAGTGAACTGAAATTCTTCCAAACAAAAAAAGAGGGAACACTCCCAAATTTATTCTGTGAAGCCACCATCACCCACCCTGATACTAAAACCAAACAAAGACATTACAAAATTAAGAGAAAAAAAATTATAGGACAATATCTTTCATGAGTACAGATGCAAAAATCATCAAAAAAATATTCAGAAACCAAGTCCAACAGCACATAAAAAGGATCATACACCATGATAAAGTTGTTTTCACCTAAGGTCACAAGGATAGTTCAACATATGCAAATCAATCATGTGATACACCACATGAACAAAAGGAAAGACAAAAAACACGTGATCATCTCAATAGATGCAGAAAAAGTATCTGACAAAATTCAACATCCATTCTTGATAAAAAACTCACGAAAATGGGTATAGTGAGAAAATAGCTCAACATAATAAAAGCCGTTTATGACATCCCCATCGCCAACTTAATACTCAGTGGTGAAAAACTGAAAGCCTTCCTGCTGTATTTGGGAAGAAAACAAGGATACCCGCTCCCACCACTTCTATTCAACATAGTAATGGAAGTCCTAGTCACAGCAATCAGATAAGAGAAAGAAAAGTATACAAAGTGGAAGAGAAGAGGTAAAACTATCACTTTTTGAAGGTGACATGATACTCTCTATAAAAAACCTTAATGTTTCTACCCTAAAACTATTTGAACTAATGAATTCAGCAAGGTAGCAAGATACAAGATTAATGTACAGAAAGCTGTTGCATTTCTTTACACTAATGATGTAATATCAGAAAGTAAAACAGCCCAATTTAAAATCACATCAAAAAAAGAAAATATCTAGGAATAAACTTATCCAAGAAGGTTAAAGACCTATACACTGAAAACTGTAAAACACTGATAAAAGAGATTGAAGATGATTCAAAGAAATGGAAAGATAATGCCATACTCTTCGATAGGAAGAATTCATATTGTTAAAATGGTTATATTACTCAAAGCAGTCTACAGATTGGACAACAAAAGACCTAGAATTGCCAAGGTAGTCCCAAGTTAAAAGAACAAAACCAGAGGCATAACCCTCTCAGACTTCAGATTATATTACAAAGCTACAGGAATCAAAACAGTGTGCTATTGACACAAAAAGAGACATATAGATCAATGAAACAGAATAGAGATCCCAGAAATAAACCCACACTTATGGTCAGTTAATCTCTAACAAAAGTGGAAGTGAAGTCACTGAGTCGTGTCCCATTCTTTGTGACCCCATGGACTGTAGCCTACCAGGCTCCTCTGTCCATGGGATTTTCCAGGCAATAGTACTGGAGTGGATTGCCATTTGTTTCTCCAGGGGATCTTCCCAACCCAGGGACTGAACCCAGGTCTCCCACATTGTAGACAGATGCTTTACCATCTGAGCCATCAAAGGAGGTAAGAATATACAATGGAGAAAAGAGTCTTTTCAACAAGTGCTGGGAAAGCTAAACAACTACATGTAAATCAAATAGAACACTCCCTGACAGCATATGCAAAAATAAATTCAAAATGGTTTAAAGGCCTAAATATAAGACATGCCAATACAACATTGTAAATCAATTATACTTTAATAAGACAACAAAAATGAGACATGACACCAAAAAGATGATAATCAAAACATTCTTAGACATTAATTATAGCAATATTTTCTTAGATACATCTCCTAAGGCAATAGAAATAAATGCAAAAATAAACAAATGGGGGCGTAAATGGTTTTTCACAGCAAAGGAAGCCATTAGCAAAATGAAAAGACAAGGTATGGAGTAAGAGAAAATATCTGCAAGCAGTGTGGCCAATAAGGGGTTAATACCACAATTATACAAACAGCTCATACAACTCAATGTTGAAAAAATAGACAACCCAATCAATAAATGGACAGAAGGTCTGAAAAGATATATTTCCAAAGAAGATATACAGATGGCCAACAGTAATATGAAAAGATGCTCAACATCACTAATTATTAGAGAAATGCAATTCAAAACCCACAATGAGGTATCACTTCACGCTAGTCAGAATAGCTATTGTCAAAAGTCTACAAATAAGAAATTCTAGAGAGGGTGTGGAGAAAAGGAAACCCTCCTCCACTGTGGTGGGAGTGTAAATTGGTGCAGCCACTATGTGAAGCAGTATAGAATTTTCTTAAAAAGCTAAAAATAGAGCTACCTTATTATCCAGCAATCCCACTCCTGGTTATATATCCAGAAAAGACAAGAAGTCTAATTTAAAAGGAGACATGCACTCTAATGTTCATAGCCACACTATTTTACAATAGCCAAGATACGGAAACAACCCAAATGCCCATCAATAGACACTTAAGAAGTGGCTTAAGAAGATGTGGTAGAAATAAAATATTTATCAGAAAGAAGAGTGAAATGTCATTTGTAGCATCATGGATAAACCTAGGGAATATTATTCTTAGTGAAGTAAGTCACAGAGAAAGACAAATATTATAAAATATCACTTATATGTGAAATATAAAAAATAGTACAAATGAATCTATATGCAAAACAGCAACAGACTCATAGAAAACAAACTTACAGTTACCAAAGGGGCAAGGAGGGGAGAAAGGATACATTAGGAATATGGGATTAACAGATACAAACTACCATACATAAAATAGACTAAAAAAAAACAAGGATTTGCTGGAGGCACAGGGGACTATATTCAATATCTTGTAATAACCTATAATGGAAAATTATCTTTAAAATATGAATATATATAATCTGGGCAAACTCCAGGAGATAGTGAAGGACAGGGAAGCCTGGCATGCTGCAGTCCATGGGGTCCCAAAGAGTCAGACATGACTTAGCAACTGATCAACAACAACTGATTACTTTGCTGTACACCTGAAACTAACACAACATTGTAAATCAACTATACTTCAAAAGACCCTCTTTTGACAGTACCCTTCTTTAGGTATCTTCTGTTCTTGTCACAGACAAGCTTCTACTCTATGTTGCATAGTGTTCTCTGGGAGACTTTGACTCACAGAGTTGCATGCAGGTGGCTGCTCTTAGAAACCACCCTGGGAGTGGGATGAAGGAGACAGGACCGGCAGTGTGGTTTCATACTGACATCATCCAGTTCTAGGGAACTCAAGCTGGGATGATCTTGCAGAAATGACCTGTACTGAGGCAGAGAGGACAGGCCTTTGCAATCCCACATCAATCTGTCACTGCATGCACATGATAGGTGCATAGACTTGGGTAAGTTAGTTTCCTTTGATAGAGGATCATTCTTGGAGAGGGATTTGGCCATGGCCACCAGCAGGCAGCAATTCTGATGGCTGGGGGAGTCAGTGCTTCATTCCCAGAGAGGGCTTCTGGGGGGCACAGCCTAGAACACACCGTGTGCTCACTACCCGGTTTTCTCTAACCTGACTTTCTCCCTCTTGAGCTCCAGACTCTGTCAACGTTCAACTGCCTGTTGGAAATTTCCATATGGACATCTCTTAAGAGCCAGTGAAACTCTTCAAAATGGAATTCTCACCTCCTACCTCTCCACACATTCCTTCCTTAGGGTTTGTTTGTTTTGGTAAACAGAAGACAGGAGATAACTTGTGGGATAAAGTCCCTCTTTTTCTTTCTGTGGATTGCTTCAGGTAATGTTTGTTTTTTGTAGCTCTTGTAAGGAGTCTTGTGTGCTAAAAAAACAAAAACAAAAAACGTACTACTGAGTGACCCACTGTCTCTCTTTCTATGTTCTGCCATGAACCAGGACCCAGGGTGGCCATGCAGCACGCTGTCATTTGCATAGCTGTCCTGGTTCACTTCCCTTTTTCCTCATCTTCAATTCTTTGGGCTTGCATTTAGCAAATCAATTGCTGTGACCTTAACTCTGGTCTCAGGCCTTGCATTTTGAGGAGCTGCGAAAAGATACCACCTTTCCCCTGATGTCCTATTTCCAATGGTTATATCAATTCTAACTTCTAAGTAGCTCTTCAGTCCATCCTTTCTTCAACACCTCCACTGCCACTGCCCTAAATCAGGTACTGTGAAGTCCACCTGGATCACGACATCAGCCTCCTAATTGTTCTCTAGGCATGCTTTCCTATACGCTATGCACTGCTCAGTAGCCTGACACATAGTAAGAACTTAATAAATGTTGGTTGTAAAAGTGAAGGAATAAGTGAACAGGTATATCACAGGGTGCTGTGTATTATAACTGGGCTACCTTAGAAAAGAAAAGATTGATGTATATTAAGAAGAGTTTTTCCTAGCTTGTGATAGCCCACACACTTCCTTTCTTCTAAGCTATTCTTCCACGATTTCATGAGTTCTTAGGAACTACGTGTGAAGATCTTTGAGCTGTGCTGCGTGGTTTTGGAGAAGACTCTTGAGAGTCCCTTGGACTGCAAGGAGATTCAACCAGTCCATTCTAAAGGAGATCAGTCCTGGGTGTTCTTTGGAAGGATTGATGCTAAAGCTGAAACTCCAGTACTTTGGCCACCTCATGCAAAGAGCTGACTCATTGGAAAAGACTCTGATGCTGGGAGGGATTGGGGGCAGGAGGAGAAGGGGACAACAGAGGATGAGATGGCTGGATGGCATCACCAACTCGATGGACGTGAGTTTGAGTGAGCTCTGGGAGTTGGTGATGGACGGGGAGGCCCGGCATGCTGTGATTCAAGGGGTCGCAAAGAGTTGGACATGACTGAGCGACTGAACTGAACTGAACTGAAAGAATATATTAAGCACAAAATAAGTTTTAGCTATCATATCATCCTCATTATTATCAGCTCTTGAATTTTTTTCTATTTCCTTTCCCCCTTCTTCTGAGGGTTAAAATAGTTTAAAAATATTTCATTCAAAATTGAATAAATTCCATTTTCTGTATCAATTTTGTTTCTCCGAATACAATAGAAATCTTAAGTGGTCATCAACCTAAAAACTGGTACTGTTGAAAGAGTTATTTAGTATTTGTGCAATATATTTTTGTGGATACTAAATAGAACTTAAACCTTGAGATTTAAAAATTATTCTTCAATTTAGAAAAGTTAAAAAATAAAAATAAATCTACTGTTCCTGAAACATTCAAGTTCAAATTACAATTCTTATTTTATTAATAAACATAATAAATCCAGGGGGGGTATTTGATTATCTGATTGAGTAGCTGAACAGGCCAAATTGCCTTAAACTGTTTGTCTTGTTTACATCTTAATTTATGAAATTCCCTTGAACATTTTAGGCTGCATTTATAATTGACTAAATCTCATTTTTTTAAAGCACTTTGACTGCCTAGGCTACCTATCTAAACCTTCCCATTCTAATAAATCTAATTAAATTAATGAATGTGGTGCTCTCAAGTTAATCATATACACTCCAATTTTGTTTACAAACTGCATAATACTCTTTATCTTTCAATTGAAGATCTAAATCTAAAATTAACTCAGTTATATGTTTTAAGTCCATGGGATTGCAAAGAGTTGGACACGACTGAGCACTGAAAAATAAATACATTTTAAGTTAGAATGAAAGTCCAAATTTCCTAAAATTTCTTAAAAGTGCCAGATACTTAAAATATAAAATATACAGAGATCATTCCTAACTGTCTGAAAAAAACCATTAACAGCATGGTTTGGTTTATTTAATCTTCTCTATAATTTTAAACATTCCAGAGTTGACAGTTTTTACTGTTTCAAGCAAGGTGGGGTTGCTTTTGACTGAGAGTTTTGGCTGGGAAACAGTTGTAAGTTCTGAATGCCCTGCCTATGCACCAAAAGAGATGCTGCTGCTGCTGCTAAGTCACCTCAGTCGTGTCCAACTCTGTGCAACCCCATAGACAGCAGCCCACCAGGCTCCCCTGTCCCTGGGATCCTCCAGGCAAGAACACTGGAGTGGGTTGCCATTTCCTTCTCCAATGCATGAAAGTGAAAAGTGAAAGGGAATTTGCTCAATCATGTCTGACTTTTAGTGACCCCATAGACTGCAGCCCACCAGGCTCCTCCATCCATGGAATTTTCCAGGCAAGAGCACTGGAGTGGGGTGCCATTGCCTGAAAGAGATGCTGAGCACCTTTTAATAGTCACAGAGATAACAAGTGACTCTTTATATATGTTCTACAAATAGGGCTATCTTCACAGCTGAGCTTCTGGTTTCAAATTAGACCCTTAATGAATTCTTTCTTCTGATTTAAACCTGCAGCTCTGGCTAGTTTACCTCCTAATTGGAATTAATTAATCTGTTTACCATTGGTTAATTTGAATTTTTTTCCCACTTACTCTCATGTTTGAATATTGGCCACAATCTTAAAGATATTCATACTATCAGGCACATTCTTATCATTTGTGGGAAAGATGAAAAAAAAATTACTGAGCATAATTTGTGTGCTATACACGTCAGTATATATGTTTGTCTAAATTTTTATACAATTTTAAAGTTTACTTTTCACTTACGGTTATTACAAAATATTCTCTGTGTTGTACAATATATCCTCAAGTCTATTTTATACCTAATTGTTTGTACCTTCCACTCCCCTATCCCCATATTGATTTTCTTCCCTCCTCTCTCTCCCCACTGATAACCACTGGTTTGTTCTCTACATCTCTGAGTCTATTTCTTTTCGTGTTATTTCACTATTTTGTTTTATTTTTTAGATTCCACATATAAGTGATATCATACAATATTTTTTTTTCTTTGTCTGACTTACTTCACTTAGCATAATGCCCTCCAAATCCATCCATATTACTGCAAATGGCAACATTTTGTTCTTTTTTATAGCTGAGTAGTAGTCCATTGCACATAAATACCACATCTTCTTTATCCATTCATCTTTTGATGGACACTTAGCTTGTTTCCATGTCTAGGCAATTGTAAATAATGCTGCTATAAACCTTAAGGTACATGTATCTTTTTGGATTAGGTGTTTTATTTTTTTTTTAATTTGGCATTGTCTTTTTAAAAAGGTATTTTTCCTACTTTTTGTAACAAAGCAGTCATGAACAGTTTGGGGTTGTGGCTATGAGTTGGGCATTTGAGACTTGCTCTTCCCTTCTGTAAGGATCATATGTTAGTGGGCCAGCTAGTGACCTCACAGACAGAGGCCCGAGGGCTTCAGTGTAGGAGACTAGAATTCTTTAGGACAAGTTCTTGTCTGAGTGAGGGTGTCTTGAAGTCTCAGGGCTTTCCTGTTACCCAGCTGGTAATTCTCAATCTCTACACAAAAGCCAAGAACAATACCTGATAGTTTTGATTTGGCTTCGGGGATGCCCAGGTGATTTCTTCCTTCCTCCTTTCCATTCTCCCTCCCTCCCTCTTCCCTCTTTCTTTCTTTTCATTCTACCATGGTTTGATTATCAAAGCAGAAAAATTTGAAACTGACATAATGCTCTTATCTAATCTATAGACTCATTGGAAAAGACTCTGATGCCGGGAGGGATTGGGGGCAGGAGGAGAAGGGGACGCCAGAGGATGAGATGGCTGGATGGCATCACTGACTCGATGGACGTGAGTCTCAGTGAACTCTGGGAGTTGGTGATGAAGAGGGAGGCCTGGCGTGCTATGATTCATGGGGTCGCAAAGAGTCGGACACGACTGAGCGACTGTTCTGATCTGATCTGATCTGAATCTATAGACTTTCAGGACCCCCTTCAGAGAGCAGGAAATAATGGGTAGAGGAGGCTATGTTCTCTGAAGTGGTTTGCCTTCTCTGTCTACATCCTAAGGTTGAGTCATAGGTCTTGTCTTAGGGAAGGACTGGAGAAAGTGAGGCCATGAGATTCCAAGCCAGTGTCCGCATCAGGGACCTCTGTGTTGTGCATCACAGGAAAGATGGTTACATCCTGGAACCAACCAAAGACTTGAAGGCCTGTGGGAGGGCTTACAGATTACCTGGACTAAGAAAGAGTGTAACTTCATTGTATAGGTGGGAAATTGGCCCACAGAGTTAAGTAGCTTGCCCAAGGTCACAAACTTTGTGTCCATCAGTTCTATGTAATGTGACTTAAAAGTAAAAAACTTTTCAGAAGTAATCCATATTGAAACTCCTGCATTCAGGTGGGTGGGTGTCATCCTGGCCAGCTGTCTACCTAATTTTAGCAAGTGCCATGGCTAGAGCTTTTCTGAAATTATCTTATCAAAGGGGAACTGAAAATTTGCTTTTGCTGGTTTGTGTAGTCATTCATTCTTTCATTTTAATAATACATGTTTTCTGATTTTTTTTTTAGACTTGAGTCCTACACATACTCTTTTATCAGCACAGGTTGCCTTTAAAAAAAAAAAAAGATTTCTGTGTAAATAATTAGGCTGGGTTTTCTTTGGCTACATTTTCGTTTGAAGGATGCACCCTAATTAACTTAATTGGACTCCCCTGTTTTGTAAGCCTCCTAGAGCACCCATTTCTACCCAGATTAATCCAATCTATTATGTTAGTGTTTCCCAAACTGATAAATAATCACCAAGGGCACTTGTTATACATATTCAAACACACCATGGCCTCGAAAACCAGACTCTCCACATGACTGAAAAGCCAAAATTTTAACAATTTAACATGGATGCAAATTTTGGAAAATGATGATTCTGTGTTAGTTTTGGGAGTTTAACTCTCTGCTGGCATCTTCATCCCAAATCCTCTTACACGTGGATTATCCCTAGGCTCTGAGAGCAATGCCAACACAACTTCTTGGTCTACAGCCAAATCATTGGAATAAATATACAGCTTCCTAACACAGGCAATTCATCAACATGCGGGTGTCTACTCTGAAAGGGAGAGGGCTCCTCAAGAAGATTAGGTATGTGTATGCCAAGTCTCAGTACTTTATAGTGACAGTCATTCTTCACGAAGTGCAGGAGGAAATGGGTGGTCAGTTCTCCATGCTGCCATTTCAGAGTTGGATGACAAAGGCAGTCAGTCCTTTGGTCATCAAGATCTGTTGACCAGAGCACTTAATCAAACACCAAGGCTGATTCAATGACACCAGTAGTTCGGTGTTGCTCTGAACAGACTGTCATCCCTGTTGGGACTGCTTATCATCCTGTTGCCTTCCATTCTTACCTTGAGGGCTATCTGCTTCAGCCTCTCATGAATTTACTCTTTTCATTTCCATCTCTTATCTTGGAACATCTTGCCTTTCCTTCTTTAACACTTAAAACTTAACGCACGTGATTATTAAAGTGAATGATTACTCTGAGCAAGGCACTGTGGGGTGGTGGAGCAGGATGGAAATCTACTAAGAAAAATAAATACATACTCAGCCAAGTTGTCAAGGCTATAAAAATGCTTAAGCAACAGTTCCTGCTCTAAAGGAACTTAAGTTTACTAGGGGGATAAGACAAATAAATAACCCTTAAAACTTGGCAATGTGAATAGCCAAGAAAAGGCAGGTATAAAGCAAGCATTTTTGTTGCAGAAATTAACACAGTTTGGTACTGATGTAGGAATAAATATATTAATGAACTTCAATAGTGGGTGTAGAAATAGTCCCAAGCATATAAAAATAGTTAATATTTGATAATAATCTCATTTCAAATTGGTGAGGAAAATATTGGTTAATCAATAAATTATAGTGGGACACCTGTCAAGACTTCTGGAAAATAAATTCAGCTGAATCCTTGCCTCACTCCTTACATCAAATTAAAAAAAGACATTAATTAGGAATTCATAATAGAATTATAAGTGGCCAATAGGCAAATAAAAAATATAGTTCAATAATAAAAGAAATGTTAACTAAAGCTTTCTTTTTGCCTATGTGGTTGAAAAATGTATTTTTTCATTGGTAAAATGCCCAGTAAGATTTGCTCTAAATGGAGTATAAATTGGTACATACTTTCAGGAACAGCTTGGTGAAATCCATTTAAAATGGAAATGTGGATTTTCTGTGATTCAGAATGTCTATGTTTATAAAATTACAGGTTTTACTTAAATAACTGTGAAAAGGTGTACAAGGCCATTCACTGCAAAACTATTAATTACTATATGAAATGCTGGCAAAAGTCAATAAGGTTAAATAGATTATAGTATATTCATATGATAGGATGCTCTGATCTGATGTGAACTGTGATGGGTATTTGCTTAATTGAATTTTTTCAATGGAAAAATCATAAGAACCGATAGATACATACCTTAAGCAAAATTTTCACTGAAACTATCTAAGTTTGAATTGTTCATTAATCTTTTGCTAAGACAAGGTTTCTTTGAATAAGGGTTTTTGCTGAGTAGAGTTCTGTTCACCTTGCTTGGATAAGTTACACCTATTAGGAATTCAAAATAGAATTATAAGTGGCCAATAGGCAAATAAAAAATATAGTTCAATAGTAAAAGAAATACGAACTAAAGCTTTGTTTTTGCCTATGTGGTTGAAAAAATATATTTTTTAATTGGTAAAATGTCCAGTAAGATTTGCTCTGTTCACTGGCCCAACTTTGTCTCCTTCCACCTCACTTAAACTGGCCTCTTTTCTATCACTCCACGTGGTAAACTTTTTCCCGTTGCACAGCCTCTGTACTAGTTATTCTCTCTCCTTTCCTTTTCCTGCCTCTTTGCATCAGTGGCTGTTTTTCTTTTCTAAAAATTAGTTAACTAGTTTGTTTTTTATTAAAGTAGAGTTGATGCCTAATATTATATAAGTTGTAGGTGTACAATAGAGTAATTCAGAATTTTTAAAGATTAAACTTCTTAAACAGTTATTATAAAGTATTGATTACATTCTATAATATAAGATATATTATTTTAATATATAGTATATTATAAAATATATATTTTGTTGTACAATATATCCTTATAGTTTATTTTATACATAATGATTTGTACCTCTTAATCCCCTACCCTATATTTTGCTTCCCCACTGCCCTCTCCCCACTGCTAACTACTAATTTGTTCTCTATATCTGTGAGCCTATTTCTTTTTTGTTATATCCACTAGTTTGCTGTATTTTTTTGGATTCCACATAGAAGTGATATCATACTGTATTTGTCTTTCTCTGTCTGACTTACAGCACTTTACTTAAAACCCTCCAAGTCCATCCATGTTGTGGCACATGGCAAAATTCCATCCTTTTTTATGACTGAGTAGTATTCCATTGTACATTATGTACCACATCTTTTTTATCCATTCATCTGTTGATGGACACTTAATTTGCTTCCATATCTTGGTGATTGTAAATAAGGCTACTATGAAATGCTGCTATGAATGAAGTACATTTATCTTTTCACTTTAGTGTTTTTGTTTTTTTCCCCAGATATATAATGGATGGCTCTTCTTCATATTTTCAATTTCAATCTAAATGTCACTTCAAGTTGATGTATGGCAAAACCAATACAATATTGTAAAGTAATTAGCCTCTAATTAAAATAAATAAATTTAAATTAAAAATAAATAAATGTCACTTCAAGGTCAGCTTCTCTGATGATCCTCCTGTATTGCAGTTAGGACAATTTTCCTTGCGAGTAACAGAGATTTTAGTTTGAAATGACTTATAAAAAGGTTTATTGTCTCACATAACTAAATGATGTGTCATGGATCTGGCCACAATTCAAGCAAAATGATGAAGGTCTGTTTTCCATTTTTTACTCTATTTCCTTAAAGTCAGCATGGTTCTTCTCTTCTTCCCAGAGCCTGTCAACAACTCATCCAGAGTCTGGAAATTGAGTCAAAAATACACATTGGCCTAATAATCCTGATATGGGTCTTGGGCTTATTTATCTTAGGTCATTTTGCAGAAGCAGAATCCAAGTTAGTGATTCAGGTGGTAAGAGCTCTTTGAGAAATACCTGTGAGATATCAAGTACCTTTCTAACTACAGTAGTATAAAACTAGAAATCAGTAACAGGGGAAACACTGGAAAATGTGTGGAAATTAAACAACCAATGAGTCAAAGGAGAAATCAACAGGAAAAAAATTTTAAACTATCTTGAACCAAAGGAAATTGGAAACACAGTATACCACAACTTATGGGATACAGCAAAATTCTAAGATGTGAGTTTATAGTGATAAACACTTACATTAAGAAAAAAGAAAGATCTTAAGTAAAAAATCTAACTTTATACCTCAAGAAACTGGGAGAAGAAGAACAAACTAAGCCCAAAGTTAACAGAAGCTAAGAAATAATGAAGATCAGACTAGAAATAAATGAAATAGTGACTAGAAAAACTGGCAAAACTAGAGCTGTTTTTCCTCAAAAAATAAATTGGCAACCTTTAGGTAGACTAAAAAAGAAAAAAAAAAAAGACTCAAAATCAGAAAAGACTCAAAATTATTACAATTGATGCCACAGAAATACAAAGGATCATTAGAGACTACTATGAACAATTGAACAGTTCAGTAGCTCAGTCATGCCCGACTCTTTGCAATCCCATGGACTGCAGCGTGCCAGGCTTCCCTGTCCATCACCAACTCCCAGAGCTTGCTCAAACTCATGTCCGTCACCAAAAAAATTGGACAACTTAGAAAAGATGGATACATTCCTAAAACCATACAACCTACCAAGACTGACTCATGAAGAAACAGAATATCTGAACAGACCAATAACATGAAAGAGATTGAATCAGTAATCAAAAATTCCCCAACAAAGAAAAACTGTAGATCACATGGCTTTACTCATGAATTCTGCGAAACATTTAAAGAGGAATTAATATCACTCCTTCTTATACTCTTCCAAAAGAGAAGAGGAGGAGGGAACATTTCCAAGAGGAAATAATGGAATTTTTCTGCTTCCAGAGTGGCTCAGTGATAAAGAATTCACCTGCCAGGCAGGAGACACAGGTTTGATCCCTGGGTCAGGAAGATCCCCTGGAGAAGGAAATGGCAACCCACTTCAGTATTCTTGCCTGGAAAATCCCATGGGCAGAGGAGCCTGGCACGCTACAGTCCCTGAGGTCGCAAAAGAGTCAGACACAACTGAGTGACTAAACAGCAACAGCAGCGAGTATTCCCAGATATTTTACAAGGGCAGTGTTACCCTGGTATCAAAGCCAAACAAGGATGCTGCAAGAGAAGAAAACTACAGGCAGCTATCCCTGATGATCATAGACGTAAAAATCCTTAACCAAGTACTAGCAAACCTATTCGGTAGCATATTAAAGGGGTCATACACCATGATCAACTTCCCTGGTGGCTCAGATGGTAAAGTGTTTGTCTACAATGCGGGAGACCTGGGTTCGATCCCTGGGTGGACAAGATCCCCTGGAGAAGGAAATGGCAATCCACTCCAGTGCTATTGCCTGGAAAATCCCATGAACAGAGGAGCCTGGTAGGCTACAGTCCATGGGGTCGCAGAGAGTCAGACACGACTGAGCAACCTCACTTTCACTTTCACTTTCTTTTCACACCATGATCAAGTGGGATTTATCCTTGAGATGCAAGGGTGATTCAACATATGGAAATCAATAAATGGTGATGCACCACATTAACAGAATGAAGGATAAAAATCATATAATCATCTCAATAGAGCCAGGCAAAGCATTTGACAAAATTTAACATCTTTTCCTGATAAAAATCTCAATAAATTAGGTATAAAGGAGTGTACCTGAACAAAATAAAGGCCATATAGACTTGCCATATATACAAGCCAACAGCTAACATCATACTTAGCACTGAAATGCTGAAAGCTTTTCCTCTAAAATTAGGAAGAGAAGGATGCTCATTCTCATCCCTTCTATTTAACATGGTACTGGAAGTCCTGGTCAGAGCAGTTAGACAAGAAAAAGAAGTAAAAGGCATCCAAATCAGATAGGAAAAAGTAAAATTATCTCTGCAGATGACATAATCTTGTATATAGTAAACTCTAAAGACTAATAAAATAATAAGCAAATTCAGTAAAGTTTCAGGGTACAAAATCAACATACAAAAATCAATTTCATTTTTATATACTAACAATGTGCTATCCAAAAAAGAATTAAGAAAGCAGTCCTATTTATAATAGTATCAAAAAAAAAAAATACTTAGGAATAAATGTAGCCAACAAGGAGAAAGATCCGCGCATTGAAAACTATAAAATGTTGATGAAAGAAACTGAAGCAGGCACAAATAAATGGGAAGACATTCAAATGTCCTCCTCTTAGTTATTGTTATATCCTCCTGTTTATTTCCTTCAGAGCACTTTCCATTATCTGTAATTCTCTTGTATATTTATTTATTTATTGTCTAACTACTGGAATGTAAGTTCCACGAGGATTGGAACCTTATTTCTTTTGTTCACTGTTGTAACCTGAAAACGTGTCGGCATGTTTGGTATGAAATATGTTGACTACGTTCCAGATGAAACTCTAAATGTGCAAAGGCACAGGGGTAGGAAGGCAAAAAAGTGAGTAGGTAAGGAAGAAAGTCCTAGACCCGCCACTCTCAAATTATAGTCCCGCCGGCCAGAAGCATGAACATCATCTGGGAACTAGTTAGAAATGCAAATACTCAGGCCCCGCTCCAGACCTAATGAGGGAAGAACTCAGAAATCTGTTTACCAAACCTGCTAGGTGATTTTGAAGTACAACAAAGCTTGAGAACCACTGCTGTAGAACACCTTGAGCTAAAACATGGGATGTACAATAATTTAGGACTACATTACCATGCTAGGGCAATATACTAAATTTTAACATAGTGACCTATTTAAAATAGGTAACAATTTTAACCTGTATGCGATTGGTTTCTTTTTACTTCTCTGAAATGTAATCAAGAAAAGAAAGAAAATGTCTTCATCTCTTATTTTAAGAGACATTTGAAGAGACACCTTTGTTGGTGGTTGGGAGGTAGGAGTGGATGAGCTAATGGTATTAGGATTTTTCAGGCCAAGAGGGGATGTGCTACCCTAAGGACACTCCTTCCTTATTCACATCCTTATTCACATCCTTATTCACTCCTTATTCACATCCTTCCCCTCATCTACAACCAGCTCCATGCCCTATACATGCAGAGTTATTTACTTTTTTATTTTTCATTTTGACTGTGCCTCATGGCTTACAGGATCTTAGTTCCCCAACCAGGTATTAAACCCAGGTCATGGCAGTGAAAGCTCCAAGTTCTAACTGTGGGACTGCCAGGAAATTCCCATTATTATTTTTAATAATCTTGTTTTTTGGCTTGGTTTTAATTTTTAATTTTTTTTCCTTTTTTTTCCCTAATTTTTAATTTTTAAACATCTTACTGAATATAGTTGATTTATAGGGTTGTGTTAATCTCTGCTGTACAGCAAAGTGATTCAGTTACATGTGTGTGTGTATGTATATATATTTTCTTTGTCATATTCTTTTCCATAATGGGATATGGATATTGAATCTAGTTCCCTGTACTAAACAGTAGGATCTTGTTGTTTATCCATCCTATATATATACTAGTTTACATCTGCTAATTCCAAATTTGCAGCACTTTCCTCCCCACCCCGCTCGCCTCCATAGCAACCAGAAGCCTGTTCTCTTTGTCTGTGGGTCTGTTTCTGTTCTGTAGATACGTTCATCTGTGTCATATTTTAGATTCCACATATAAATGATATCATATGGTATTTGTCTTTTTCTTTTTGACTTACTTTACTTCGTATAGTAATCTCTAGGTTCAGCCACATGGCTGCAAACGGCACTATTTCATTCTTTTTCATGGCTGAGTAACATTCCAGTGTGTGTGTGTGTGTGTGTGTGTGTGTGTGTGTGTGTGTGTGTATTTCCCACCAATAGTATAAGAGAGTTCTAGTTAACAATGTTAATTCTTCCAGTACAAGAGCATGGGATATCTTTCCATTTCACTGAATCATCTTCAGTTTCCTTTATTAATGTTTTATAATTCTCAACATGTAAGTCTTTCACCTTGGTGAGGTTTATTCCTAAATATTTTATTTTGTTTTTGCTGCAATAAAGGGATTGTTTATTTACATTCCCTTCCTGATATTTAATTGTTAGTATAAAAATGCAAACAATTTTATGTTAATCTTGTTTCCTGCTACCTTGCTAAATTCATTTATCAGTTCTAGTAGTTTTTGTGGGAAGTCTTTGGAGTTTTCTATTTATAGTATCATGTCATCTGCATATAATGAAAATTTTACCTCTTTGAATACCTTTTACCAATTTGAATGCATTTTTTCTTTTCTTTTTTGTCTAATTTCTGTGGCTAGGACTTCCAGTGCTGTGTTAAAGAGAAGTAGTGAGAGTGGACATCCTTGTCTTGTTTCAGATTTTAGCAGGAAGGCTTTTAGTGTTTCACTATTGAGTATTATATTGGCTGTGAGTTTGTCATAAATAGCTTTTATTATGTTGAGATATGTTCTCTCTATACCCACTTTGGGGCTTCCCTTGTGGCTCAGCTAGTAAAGAATCCACCTGCAATGAGGGAAACTTGGGTTTGATCCCTGGGTTGGGAAGATCCCCTGGAGAAGGCAAAGGCTACCTACTCCAGTATTCTGGCCTAGAGAATTCCATGGACGGTATAGTCCATGGAATCGCAAAGAGTTGGACACGACTGAACCACTTTTACATACCCACTTTGATAAAAGTTATTATGAATGGATGTTGACCTTTATCAAATGCTTTTTCTGCATCTACTGAGGTGATCATGTGGTTTTTGCCTTTTCTTTTGTTGATGTGGTACGTTACATTAATTTGTGTTTATTTAACCATCCTTATGACCCTGGGATGAATCCGTCTTGGTCGTGGTATATAATTATTTTTTATGTGTTGTTGAATTTGGTTTGCTAATATTTTGTTGAGAATTTTTGCATCTATATTGATCAAGGATATTGGCCTGTAATTTTCTTTCTTGGTAGTGACTTGGTTTTGGTATTAGGATGATGGAAGCTTCATAGAGTGTCTTTGGGAGTATTCTTTCTTCTTTAACCTTCTGGAAGAGTTTGAGAAGGATTGATATAAGTTTTTCTTTGTATGGTTGGTAGAATTCACCTGTGAAACCACCTGGCCCTGGATTTTTGTTTGTAGAGAGTTTTAAAAAATTACTATTATAGAATCTATTTCACTTCTAGTGATTGGTCTGTTCAAGTTATCTATTCCTTCTTGGTTCAGTTTTGGTGGGTTGTATGTTTCTAGAAAGTTGTCCGTTTCTTCTAGGCTAGGTTGTGAAATTTGTTGGCATGTAATTGTTCATAATATTCTCTTATTTTTTTTTTTTTAATTTTTGCAGTATCAGTTGTGATTTTTCCTCTTTCATTTCTTATATTGTTTATTTGGGTCTTTTCTCTTTTCTTCTTGGTGAGCCTGGCCGGAGGTTTGTCAGTTTTGTTTACCCTTTCAAAGAACCAGCTCTTGGTTTTATTGATTTTTTTTCTATTGTTTTTGATTACTATTTATTTCCTCTCTGATATTTATTATCTCCTTCCTTCTAATGACTTGAGGTTTTGTTTGCTCTTTTTCTAATTCTTTTAGGTGGTGGGTTAGGTTGTTTATTTGAGATTGTTTGTTTCTTAAAGAAGGCCCACATTGGTATAAACTGCTTTCGCTGCATCCCATAGATTTTGTGTGGTTGTATTTTTCATTCATTTGCCTCAAGATATTTTTAAGATATTTTTAAATTTATTATTTGATTTCATCATTGACAGCGTAGTTTCAGAAGTTTCAGAAAGACTGCAAAGAAAGTACAGAGATTTTGCATGTATACATCCACACCCAGTTTCCCCTGTTATTAACATCTTATATTTGTATGGCACATTTGTCAAAATTAATAAGCCAATATTTATACACTGTTATTAGCTAAAGACCATAGTTATTTAGATTTCATTAGCGTTTATATAATGTCCTTTCTCCTGTTCCAGGATCCTATCCAGGATACCACATTACACTTAGTCATCACATCTCCTTAGGCTCCCTTTGGCTGTGACAGTTTCTCAGACTTCTCTTGGTTTTGATGACCTTGACAGTTTCAAGGAGTGCTGGTTGGGTATTTTGTAGAATGTCTCTCAACTTGGATCTGTCTGATATTTTCCTCACAAGTAGACTGGGGTTATGGTTTTGAGGATCAAGATCACAGAAGTTAACTGTCATTTTCATCACATCAGATCAAGGGCAGATAGTATCAACATGATTTATCACTGCTGATGTTGATCTCGATCTGGAGCCTCAGCTAGGGTAGCTGGAGAAGGAGGATGGATTTATGAATGTTACACAGGAAGGGTTTTCAGAGCTTGATATTTATGTAGATTTTGGGAGGACGGTTGGAGTAGAAGGAAAAGGAGAGGGAGGAGCTGATGGTGGTGCCCTATGCCAGGAGCCTCCCTGTATACCTAGCCAAACCCTGGTGAGAGAATAGGGTGGAGTGTTGGGCCAGGGAGGCTCAGGGAAAATGTTTGGGCATCTCTGCTCAGGCTGGGCCAAGGGTGGGGGCTTTTCTGTTTTGCTGTGGGCTTAGCTGCTGTGTTCATAGACATGGGGCTCATCCAAGGCGATCGTTTACACTCCCTGCAGCAGCATCCCCTTTCTGAACAAACACAGGAGGGCAGCTTGGAAAAGCACAAATGTGATGACTGAAGCCCTGTTCACCTTGGCTGGGTAAACACTGCCTGGGAGTCAGACATTGTTTTCCCCAGCTCTCTTAGGTGCCAGGGCCTGTGGGGAGGTGATTTCTCTCATGACAGCCACACCCCAGGTTGTTCTTTATTAGTCACAGCACATGCTTCCCTCTGCTTGGTTATGTTCCCCTGATGTTCTGCACGTCCCACCATCCAGCTGTAAGTGTTTACCCTCCCCAGGGCTGGTTGGACTGAACAACATCTCGTGCAACTTGTTCTAAAGGAACAGCTGGGAATCGGGTTTAAATTGTGGATTTTCAGCACGACTAAGTTAAAAATGCCTTAGACACTTTTGTTTATGGGTGCCAGGGAGAACAAGCAATGAAAGGAGGAAAAAGTGTGTTAGTGTGTTTCACTTAAATCAGAAGTTCCATCTCCTTCCTTCAGAAGTCACTGGTGTCCCAGTGATTTTTTTTTTTTTTTTTTAATGTGAGAGCATCCTGTTTGGCGATGAGGGCATTCAGTGGCTCATTCTGGCTATTAAGAAACAAAAACACAATTGCTTCTTTAAGGGGTGGAGGGATGGCATTCTTTAAACAACTGTTCCTAGCCCTAAAACTCTCTCAGAATGTCCATATCAAGTTCAGTGTCACGTGATGAAGGCAAGGGCTTTCATCCTTTCTACACAGCTATTTAACCCTTTATTAGGGTAAAGGAGAGCCACAGGATAAGAACTAATCTCCTCTTTCAAACAGGCTCAGTTATCAAAAGACTTTTCTTCCTGATGCTACACACTTAGCCACCTTGACCCAGGGCTCCTGTCCTGTCTTCCCAGCAGGCAGTTATCCCCACTTGATAAAAGGGGAAACAGAGGCTCAGGGAAGTTGAGTAACTTGTCCCAAATCATAGTCCTTGGCAACTTGAGCCTAGCTCTGAGTGATTGCAAAGCCTGGAATCTTCACCGCTGCATGGAGCTGCTACCAAAGAGGGCAACATCCATAAAAGGGATCTCAGCAGAGGCTGGGGAGAGCAGGACCTCAGTGATGGGAGCTGGATATGCTTTCCGTGGCCACCTGTACTATTCACTTGTGTGTGACATTCAACAGCTTACTGAAATGTTCAGTATCATCGATGACATGCTTGTGGAGCATGGTACCCTCTCTCCGGGATTCTACTGTCTTATGGTGTTTCCCCAGCAGGCACCAGCATGCCATATTTTAGGGATGCTAAAGATTGAAAGAGGAATTTGCCAAGCATAGGCTCCAGCATCACCATACTCAGGGAAGTCCTGGCCCAGACTGCTGGCAGCCCTGGTTTGCCAGAGGCACCCACTTCCACCATAGGGCGCAGTTAGAACAGAGGGGGCTCGGGAAGCCAGCTCTGTCCTCTGTTGTTACCAAAGGTTCTGGGTAAGCTAGCCTAGCTTTCAGGCCCACCCCTTACATAACATTTCAACTACAAGGTTGCAATTATTTTTAATTTGAATATACAGAAAAGTACAAATGAAAAACCAATAATCACTCACATTTCTGCAACCCCAAATTAGCCAGTGTTGACATAGTTGCTTCTGGTTTTATTTTACGTATCCATACCTTAAAAATACACAAAACTACAGGGTAGGTAACTGCATTGTTCTTTGAAACAATTAGAATCTGGAATAAGCTAAATTCCTAATGACCATTATTTCAAATCCTAATTCCTCTTCCTCCATCTAGAGATACTTTTAAGTTTGTGTGTATTCTCACTGTATTAAAAAACACACATATATAAAATATAAAGAACTTTTTGCATGCATGTTTTCTCTATATAAATGGCATAGTCTGTATCATTTTGCAACTTACTGTTCTTCATTCCATATATTTTGGATACATTCATTTTGATACACATAGATGTAATTTATTCCTTTTCATGGCTTTAATAGTACTCTATTTTATGAATAGGCCACATTTTATTTATGAATAAATGCACTTGAATTTTCAATTTTTATTATGAATGATTTTAAAATGACATACTTGTCCTCAGGAATACCACGCTGCACAGCTCTGGAAAGTTCCATCTACATCTCTGTGTATGTGACTTCCCAGAGCGGTGCAGAACACAGCCTGCCTTGCTGAACGTGGCTGTGCCAGGGTCTCCTTTATTCATTCTGTTGACAGTATTTATTGAGTGCCAAGTGAATATAGGGCATTGTTCAAGGACTTTGCTTGTATTAATGTATTTATTTCTCTGAAAAGTCCTAAAATGTAGTGTTTTTACCATTCTTATTTTTCAAACGAGGAAAGTGAGGGGAGTTGGGGACAGTCAGTGGGTTAGCTAAGGTCACATGTAAGCTGTAAGCTGCAAAACTGGCATGGTGACTTGGACAGCTTGAATCCTGAGCCTCGGTGCTGAACATTGCATTAAAGTCTCCCTTATGTTTAACTCTCTACTTGGTAGGTGTCCCCCTCTCAACTGTGAACCCTTGACCGCAGGGACCATGAGAGCTACTTATTTTGTATCTCCAGTGCCCAGATATGCGGACCTTCATTGCTGCTGCTGCTAAGTCACTTGAGTCGTGTCCGACTCTGTGCGATCCCATAGACGGCAGCCCATAAGGCTCTCCCGTCCCTGGGATTCTCCAGGCAAGAACACTAGAGTGGGTTGCCATTTCCTTCTCCAATGCATGAAAGTGAAAAGTGAAAGTGAAGTCGCTCAGCCGTGTCCAACCCTCAGCGACTCCATGGACTGCAGCCTTCCAGGCTCCTCCGTCCATGGGATTTTGAGTGGACCTTCATTAGGGGCACAGTAATGTTCCGTGAATCACTTATTTTTCAGTGCTCCTTTCCTAATTAACTTTTCCTCTTCCTTTCCTCATCTCTGTCCTTCCCTTCACAAGCATCCTTCTCCTGTCTCCTTCCCCATAACAAGCCTACCCCCTCACACAGGCTTTGAAAAGTGACACATTTCAGATGCACGAAGAGGAAAGCTTTTTAACTTGCGGGAAAGGCTGTTGTATCAAAGGGCAAAGGAGGACTTGGAATTTTTGCTGGGCCTCAGGAGACCCAGTCCTGCAACTCTGTAGATCCACAGCGGAACAGAAGGCTCTGCTCTGCTCATACGTTCAGGGGACAGTACTTCTAATTCCGTCCTTCAGCCGGCAGGCACGTAGGCAACTTCCTCTTATAAAGTCGGTTGTAGCAACTAAACAGGTGCAGATCTGAGGAAATGCAGGCCAACTCGAGTGAAGTCCCGGCTGCGTGTGAGATTAAATTGATAAGGGACTTTCCTCCCTTAATTTATTGGCTTCAGCCTCCCCAGTCTGCCCTGGACTCGACCCCTGCAGCTGGAGCCCAGAGCCCCCTTCTCCATCTACCTCCCGACCTCTCGGAGAGGGTGGGAGGGGGAGTCACCAGGTCGGGCCAAACTGCGGCTCCAAGTGGGAAGGCACACAGGGACGAGGGCAAGGTCGAGTTCCCGCGGAGGATCCGGTAGGGGAAAGCCGAGCTCGCCCCACGTGGCTTTCAAGCCCAGGCGCCCCTCCCGCCGGGCCACAAGGGGTGCCCTCAGCCAGGAGCGCCGGGCGCACAGAGCCGGCGGTACGTGCAGGCGGCCGGCGCTGTCGAGGGCACCCACCCGGGTTTGGGCTGCGGTCGAACGCGCTGACTCACGCTCTCGCTACGTGAGCTGCGAGCCGGCCGGGGCCCGGCAGGGCGCCAAGCTGGGGCCGCCGCCCGCCGGCGCGGTTATTTATTTATTCGGGGGCAGCTGCGCGCGCAGGCGCCGTGCGCCTTGACAGTCCCGGCCGCCGCCTGCCTGCGGAGGACTTCATCCCCCGCTGGCCCGCTTGCTGCGGAGTTTGAGCATCTTTATGACTTGATGGCTACCCCGGGGCTGTGATCTTTGATCCCCGGCGATAGCACCCGGGGATTTCTGTTAGGAAGAGGCAACTAGGATCACGTTAGTCTGCCCTGGCGCAGGGGCTCTTTGGGCTAGCCGTTCCTTGCTCCTGGGGGACTCCACGGGACCCAGGCCTCTGGGTTTGCATTTTACTTAAGGAAAGAGCCATCTCCTAGTCCCCGTGTTATCTTGCACGTTTTCATCTCAGTTGATCCCTAAACAACCCTGTGACTTGGAAATGATAGGAAGGGCAAGCGCATGTCAATCCTGTTGGCAGATGAGGAAATCAGAACTTGTGTTTAGGTATTTTATCTGGTGACAGGAGAACGATTTACTATAACTTTTATATATAGAAGTACTTAGCTCTTGGATAATAAGTGTTTGTGTTGGCGTAGCCTGTTTTTGCGACATCTCCTATTCTCCTGTGTTCAATGGAAAGACGAATGAAAGTAGGAAAAGGAGGGGTGGAGGAGGATGGAGAGTTTGTATTAGTAGGTGTGAAATCTCAGTATCTACAGCTCTGGTGTCTTTTGGTAGATTTAAGTAGAAACAGCTGAGCTTACAGTAAAACCAGTGTTTGCGGAGTAACTGGCCAGTTCTCAACTCCACCAAGTGAGTCCTTGGATGTCTGCCACGGACGTGGCAGGGTCTGGAGCCCCTAGGCCTGCATCTGGGTCGTGACGCCCTGGTTACACCATTGAGAGACTCGGCACAGGGCCGCTGACAATCTCTGAGTTTATTTTCATGTCTTGAGTTGCTGTGAGGCTCAAGATGAGAATGTATGTGGAGGGGGTCTCCTTAACTACATGGTCCACAGAAATGAGACATGGGTTTTTTCCCTTGGTCATACAATACCAGAGATGGAGAGTGAGAGACACTGTCTACCTCCCAAAGTGTGTATCGTTCTTGTTTGCTCCTCTTGGGGTAAACCATGGAGAGCATAGTTTCTTATAGAGTCAGTAGGAGCAAAATTGAGATTCATTCTCATGGAAATTCTGCCTTTAGATACCGAGTCCTAGGTTACAGTGCAAACACACAGCTAAGCCATTTGTGGAGAACTTTTCAGTTTTGCCTATTTTTTCGGGGGGGGGGGGTGTTATGATTTCTTTTTGTCTTTTTTTTTTTTGAAAGGGGCAGGGGGCTTGCCAAACTCTAGATTATAAATTAACACATGCTTTCATAAAAGCAAAGGAAAATATAAAGAGAAAAATCTTTTTATAATCTAACATTCATATACTAATAATGTTAGCATTTCAGGTATATTTTTGTCTAGGTATTTAAAAATTCATTTAATATAATTGAGACCACAGTCTATGTTATATTGTTTGCCTTGTTTAAAGTTGTAGCATGTTTTCCCATGTTATTAAGCCTATTGTAGTCAATTTTATGATTTTATGAATTTTTTTTCCAACAGTTTCCCTATTGTTGGACGTTTAGGTTGTTTCCATTTTTTCTTTTTTTTGTTGAGCAATACTTCAGTGAATATCTTTGTGTATAAATATTTGACCACTTTATTTATTATCTCCTTAGCATGGGCTTCCTGAGGTGGAATTTTTAGATCAAGTAACATCAACATTTTCGTGACAAGATCACATTACTAAGTAGCAGTTTCCATGAGTGTAGGGACTTTATCTGTCTTCCTTACTACTGCATTGTCAGCATCCAGCATGGAATTGGTTCTTAATACTCATTGTCAAATCAGTGAATGAAAAATTGTCACTTGCAGCAGAACTTGCCTAGGAAATATCAAAGCTAAAGATTGTGTTTCATCCCAACTGGTTCTAACGTGCTCAGACTAATAAAGGACTGTGAACTTTAAGGGACTCTCCCTACCCCCAACCCCCAGAGTTGACGGAAGGCTTTTCTCACTGGTTAATAATGGGACTTGTTAAAACGAAGTGCCTACCCAGAACACTAGTTTTCAGTGCTTAGTTAAAATAACCACCAGGCATTCCTCCCTAGCACTTCAAAAACAAAGAGAAAAAAACCTCCTCCCCATACTCTCCCTTCTCAGCTTTTTCCTCCTCAGGGAACCAAGTACTCTGCTAACATCAACACTGGTATGTGTTTGCTTGACTCAACTGTGATTGAAAGCAAGCAAACAGACTGATGAACCGCTGGTGATCTTAGTCTTTATTCTTTGACAGATGAGTACTGCCAAACTGAAATACATAAAGTGTTTAGCAATCTACATTCTACCACCAGTTCCTAAGCATGCTTCATTGCTCCTTTGCTAACGTTACATATTATCATTTTCATAACCTTTGTTATTTAATGAAGTGCAATGTGAGATCTGTTTTGCCTATTAAATGAGCTAGACTGAACTTTTTAATACGGATGTTGTGATTATCTGCATTGTTATTTATCATTTGAGAGCTTCGTGGTTGAAAAACTCAATTTGTGTGAATCTTTGATACACCTAAGGATATTACAGGGTAAAGTCTTCATAATATTTTTTAAGTGAAGCAATGCCAGGAGGATCCTGATGCAACACATTATTTTTCTCCCTTTATTTTTTTTAAATTGAAGTATAGTTAATTTACAATGTTGTGTTAGTTTCAGTTGTACAGCAAAGTGATTCAGTTATACATATACATATATTGTTTTCCAGAGTTTTCCATTATAGGTTATATAAGATATTGCATGTAGTTCCCTGTGCCTATACAGGTCCTTGTTGTTTATATATAGCAGTGTGTGTGTGTTGATGGCTTCCCAGGCGGCTCAGTGGTAAAGAATCTACCTGCTGATGTAGGAGATGTGGGTTTGATCCCTCAGTCAGAAAGATTCCCTGGAGTAGGAAATGGCAATCCACTCTAGTATTCTTGCCTGGAAAATTCCATGGACAGAGGATCCTTGCGGGCTACAGTCCATGGACATGACTGAGCACATGTATATGTTAATCCTCAACTCCTGATTTTTCTCCCTACTCCCTGCCCCTTGCTATCTTCCTTGGTAACCATAAGTTTGTTTTCCATGTGTGTCAGTATATTTCTGTTTTGAAAATAAGTTCATTTGTATCATTTTGTAAGATTCCACATATAATATGGATTTTATACTTAGACGTGTACCTTATATGGACATAGGACTTGTCTTTCTCTGTCTGATTTACTTCACTTATTATGATTATCTCTAGGTCCATCCATGTTGTTGCAAATAGCATCATTTCACTCTTTTTTATGCACAACACATGATTTTGTTGTATTAAGTTTTTGAAGTAACTGATTGTTCATTGCTGGAGGTGTTCTTAGGTGGAGTGGATGGCTTCCAACCACTGGGGTGATCTAAGTAAAGGCTGTTTGGTCCCTTGGGAGGGACTGAAACATTGAATGAGAGGTTGGACTAGTGACCTTTAAGTTTTCTTAAAACCTTGAGATTTCTTCAAGGATACAAGGCTAGCATGGTTTTGGGGGCCAGTTTTCTATTACTCTGTTAGATTAACTAGATCCTGTAAGAACCAAAGGATGATTTCCTGAGTTTATTACCATTTTTTGAGAAAAAATCAGAGTGATAAATGAATGTGAATGTGCTTTGCATTGCTGCTGTTTCCTGGGCCTTTCAGGACTTTATCAGAAATAAACATACATTTCTACAGAAAGTTTTTACATGAAGAAGATTGATTTTGCAAACTTTTTCTAATTCAGCTTTTGTTCTCTTCTATGTAATAAAAAAATCTATAAACTTATATTTTGCATATTTATTCTTCAATAAATTTTCTGTGTTATATGCTATTGCATGTTTACATACACATAGCTATGCATGATTTTGCATAAAAACCATGTATACTGTATTTGATAGGTAATTTAGGGAATTTTTTTTTTAAGGTGATTGCTTATGTAGTCTTCAGTTATGTGCCTACTTTGGAACTTCCTTGAACATAAAAATCAGCTTCACTGTGATGTCTGTGTGGGTTTCTATTGTGGTTGTACTTGATTGCTGAATCTTGACACAGCATGAATGACATAGGTCTCATCAATGTATTTATTATGTGAAATCTTTGTGTTCTGACAGCGCTTATATTTCCCTTACAGGAATGCTCATTACCATTGTAACTGTATATTAGTGTTGCCAATCTTCCTTATAGATTATAAATTTTGGGAAGGGGGAAAGGAGCAAGTAGGACTTGATCCTGTTATATCCCTAATACTTGGTTTATATTCTATGAAATCTACAAATGGTGTATTTGTTGAATTGCATTACATGTAATAAATTACATGTAAAAACTAGATGTGAACGTGTGCAAGAGGTTATGCATTTGGTGTGCGTTGAGAAAGCTGGCTGGGTAACCTCTGGGCATACACGGGGTCATGATTAGGAAGAAGTAGAGTGATTTGTGCACCTATGAGTTAGTGGGCTCTAAGCTGGCCTGTTGCATGTGTTACCTTATTTAATCCTCACAACTACTCTTCTAGAATGTCTTGATTTTTATTTTTACAAAGGAGGATTCTATGGTTTAGAGAGGTTGGTTTACTTTGTCAATGAGTAAATGGCAGAACTGGAATTTGCTCCGAGTTCATGCTGGCTTGAAAATCCAGGTTCTTTTCTCTTGAGCAGGCTGACTGCAGTAAGCAGCCTAGCTGGATCTGGGTAGAGTGGGGACATGGTGGGGGAAGGTGTGCTGATTTTGAAAGGACTTGGTTCCAGAATCCTAGATGAATTTTTCCTTTGAGTCTCTCCTCTCCACACACTTTCTTTCTATTTCTCCATGCCTTTTGCTCCAGCTCTCACTTGCTCAAGAGCCCAGTGCCCTCATGCCGCCTACCCCCAGCTTCTGATCTCTTGTAAATAAGCCACATCTTCTTTCCTCCCCGTCCAGCTCTAGTATTTCCCATCCATTTAATGAGATAAACACCTCTGGAAAAAGGATGGGGAAGAGTTGTTACATGATTTCTCTTCCTCCTCATGTGCTCTGTTACATACAGATGCTAGTTGTGGGGATATAAAGTTGGCAGGAAGGCATATGGACAAAAGGATATTTTGTCCCTTCAAGTAAAACCATGGGTGGCAGTCACTTACTCTCTGAGCAGGGCACGAAGGGCCCTCAGATCTCAGAGACAATAAGAACTAACATTTGTTTGGTAAATCCATGTGAAGGCCTATGTGTACTATTGTTCTTGGTGCTTAACATGTATTAGCTCTCTTCATCCTCCTAATATCTCAATGAGGTAAGTGCTAGTATTGCCCACAGAGATGGTGAGAGGAGAGTTGGGAGTGGAACTCTGCATGTTTGACTCTGGTGCGCCAGGACACTCAGAGCAGTAGGAGCAGGTAGGGAGGAAGGGGGAGAAGGCAAGGGAGAGGGGAAGATGGGAGAGAGAGTAAGAGAGAAAGAGAAGCTTTTTTTTTTAAAGAGAACATATATTGTTTCTATTTAATATGCTTTTCATTAATTAATTTCTGCATTGTGGGCCAGGCTTTTCTAAGTACAGTTGATCTATAATATTGTATTAATTTCTGCTGTATGGCAAAGTGATTCAGTTATACACACACACACACACACACAAACACATACACACACATTCTTTTTTTAGATTCTTTACCATGATGGCTTATCACAGCATATTGACTATAATTCTCTGTGCTATACAGTAGGACCTTGTTATTTACCCATCCCATATATAATTGTTTTTGTCTGCTAATCCTCCGATTTCAATCCATTCCTCTCCTCCTCCTCCTACCTCTTGGTAAACACAAGTCTCTTCTCTGTGTCTGAGTTTGTTTCTGTTTCATAGATAGGTTGTGTCAGATTTTATTTTATTTTTATGTATTTATACTTGTCTCCCTTTCTAAAAAATTCATATTGGAGTACAGTTGATTAACAGTGCTGTGTTAGCTTCATGTGTACAGCAAAGTGATTCAGTTATACATGTGTCTATTCTTCAAATTCTTTTCTGATTTAGGTTATTGCAGAATATTGAGCAGGTTTCCCTTTGCCATACAGTCGGTCCTTGTTGGTTTCTATTTTAAATACAGCAGAGCTTATAAGTCAATCTCAGACCCCCAATTTATCCTTCCCCTCCCACCATTTCCCCCTGTTAACCACAAGTTCATTCTCTAAATCTGTGACTCTTTTTCTGTTTTATAAATAAGTTCATTTGTATATGTGAAATCATATATTTGTCTTTCTCCATCTGACTTTTTCACTTAGAATGATAATCTCCAGGTGCATCCATATTGCTGTCAGTGGCATTATTTCATTCTTTTTCATGGCTGAGTAGTATTCCATTGTATATACGTACCACATCCGTATCCATTCATCTTTTGATGGACATTCAATGGCACCCCACTCCAGTACTCCTGCCTGGAAAATCCCATGGATGGAGGAGCCTGGTAGGCTGCAGTCCATGGGGTTGCAAAGAGTTGGACACGACTGAGTGACTTCACTTTCACTTTTCACTTTCATGCATTGGAGAAGGAAATGGCAACCCACTCCAGTTGTTCTTGCCTGGAGAATCCCAGGGACGGGGAAGCCTGGTGGGCTGCCGTCTATGGGGTTGCACAGACTCGGACACAACTGAAGTGACTTAGCAGTAGCAGTAGCAGTAGGTTGTTTCTGTGTCTTGGCTATTTTGAATAGTTCTGCTATGAACATAGGGGCGCATGTATCTTTTTGAATTATAGTGTTGTCCTTATATATGCCCAAGAATGGAATTGATGGAGCATGTAGCAACTCTAGTTCCTTAGTTTTCTGAGGAGCCTCCATTGTGTTCTTCATAGTGGCTGCCCCGATTTACATTCCCACCAACAGTTTAAGAGGGTTCCCCGTTTCTAGCATTTGTTATTGTTAATGATGGCTGTTCTGAGTGGTGAAAGGTGGTATCTCATTGGTTTTTTGATTTGCATTTCTCTAATAATTAGTGGTGTTGAGCATCTTTTCATTTGCCTATTGGTCATCTGTATGTCTTCTTTGGAGAAATGTCTGTTTAGGTCTTCTTCCCATTTTTTAATTGGGGTTTTTTATTGTTGTTGAGTTGTATGAGCTGTTTGTATATTTTGGAAACTAGGCCCTTGTTGTTCTCATCATTTACAAGTGTTTTCTCCCAGTCTGGAGGTTGTCTTGCACTATTTTTTTCATTGAAGTATAGTTGATTTATAATGTCGTGTTAGTTTCAGGTGTACAACAAAGTGATTTATACACACACACACACACACACACACACACACATCTATTTGAAAGAAAGATTTGACAGTGGCTTAGGAATTTGACTGAAGATGAAACAGTAAGTTTAGCCCTCGAACTGAACTGTTTTGAAATTTATTAAAGAGGGAATTTAGAGCAATTAGAGTGGGAAGAATTAGCGCTTGTGCCAAGGGGCCTCCACCCATTTGTTCAGGCAGGGTCTGCTTGAACGTGTTCCCCAAAGAGTGGGAATACCATGGGCCAGGAATCCACCACTCTGTAGTTGATTACAGACAGTTTATTGTTGGGTGGAACTTGCTGGGAACATAACCAGCCAGGAGGGAGCACAGAGGGAGTTTGCCAAGGGATAATATGGGGGAAGCTTCCAGGCTGGGAGTGTGAGCCAGAGAAGGGGAGGAAATGAGCTTTTCCTAGTGGGTGGATTCCACCCAAATGGAAATCCAAATATGGACCTCTAAGAGCCTGAGGGTCACAGAGGGGGCCTGGTGTGAGTGGGAATCCCCAAGGCAGCCTTGTTCCGGAGCTGAGTGGGTGTGGTTGCTAGGAAGCCTCCTCATCATTACAAAGCATTTATTAAGTCCTAAGTTGTATTAATTTCTCCCAAAGTAAGTATTTCTGGAAAAGAGATTTAGAAGGTATAGGAGCAGCATTTTCCTGGGTAAGTGGCTGAAGGCAGGCTGCCAGGCTCCCAGCAGCATTTGGTGCTGGGTGATCAACTGTTCTGGCTTGCCTGAGACTGTCCCAATTTCTGCACTGAAAATTCAGTCTGTCTTTCAGAAGGCTCTAGACACTGCTCCCATGCCACCTCCTGAGAGAGGCCTTCCCTGACTATTTTCTAAAGTAGCATCCCATCCCGTCCCCAGTGGTCACATCCTACCCCATTACCCTGAGAAGACTCATTCCTTGAAATCATCTTGCTTATTTGTTTATTAACTCTTCTCCAAAACTAGAATGTAACCTCCAGGAAGACAGGGACTTTGGCCTGTTTACTGTTGTATTCCTAGCACATAGAACAAGACTGGGCACAAGAAGGGACTCATTAAACATTCACTGGATGAATAAGCACTTTTTATTTGTTTGTTTCCAGTGCTGTCCTCAGCTCTGGATATACAACGGTGAGTAAAATGAGAAATGGCCCTTGGACTCATGATGCATATTTAGTGGAAAAGAGAGATATTAATGACATATTTTCACTTAAACAAGTAAAATTGCAACTGGTTTGAGTGCACAGATGACTAGGAGCCTAAAGGAGAGGTACTGATGTTTTAGGAAGGTGCAGCATTGGGTGGAAGAGTCTGGGGCCAGGGCCAGTGAAGACTGGCTCAAAGAAGTGATTACTGAGTTGAATCTGAAGGTTGGAGAAAAGAAATGCAGTCGAGGAAGAGGGAACTCCACATCCAAAAGCCATGTGGCAGAATGGAGTGGGTTTGTTTGGAGAACAAACCCTGTGATTGGAGTGCAGAAAGCAAGGGGACTCATGGTGCTCTGTGAGGCCAGACTGGAGAGGCAGGGGCAGCCAGGACACTCGTGGCCTTTGGCAGTTGGATACATGGCTGAGGACTTGGCTATTTTTTTTCCTAAAATGGGAAATCATTGAGGGACTTTAAGAAGGATGTGTATGTATGTATATGTGTGTGTGTGTGTGTGTGTGTGTGAGAGAGAGAGAGAGAGACAATTAGTCTTTTTTTTTTAATTTAATTTAATTTTTTAACTTTACAATATTGTATTGGTTTTGCCATATATCAAAATGAATCCGCCACAGGCATTGAAACATGTATAATATCATATATGAAACGAGTCGCCAGTCCAGGTTCGATGCATGATACTGGATGCTTGGGGCTGGTGCACTGGGATGACCCAGAGGGATGGTACGGGGAGGGAGGAGGGAGGAGGGTTCAGGATAGGGAACACATGTATACCTGTGGAGACAATTAGTCTTATGTATTTTTAAGTGCAGATTTGTTAGATTATCAGGGTTCCTCAATCCTGGTGGTCAAATGGTTAAAAATAGTCAGGGAGTGGACTATTAAAATATTTATAATTATAAAATTAGCTCATAGCCTTAGTTCTTTCCTCTTCCTATCTGCAGATGAACTAAATTCCTGTGGCCTTCATAAGGGCAGAAATACGGGGAATAAAATTTGTGGCTAAATAGTATTTTGAGGACTCCTAGAACTGATCCTTCATAGAGAACATAAAAGTGAGAAGCCACTGTACTCAAAGCACTTTTCTAGGCTCTGTGGGAAGAAAAATAGGAAACCACACGAATGTTCGTCCCCCGTAGGCACCTTTGATGTTTGATGAGAAGTATGCAAATGAAAAACCATGGGACCGACCCAGAAACAAGTTAAACAAGAACTGCTTCCTAGAGATACCCAGGCCCACGTTAACGTACAACTTCCCTGAGAGCAAGGTTCACATCTGAATCATTCATGTTCCTCCCATAGAGGTTAGCCAAGTGCCTTGCCCAAGAGACGTGCCGAATGAAGCTGACCTGATCGTCTGAGAAGAACCATTAGGAACATACAAGTCAAGCCTCTAGTGATACTTCTAAAAGAATGTAAGCTCCGTGAAGACAGAGTTTTGTGTCCATTTTTTGATTGTTCACTGCCATGTCCCCAGTGCCTAGGATATTGTCACTCAATGATATTTATTGAATAGATGGACTTTCTGGCTTAAGTGAGAACCTCTGGAATGATCAGATGGCTTAGTGAGAAATTGGTTAAGTGAAGGAATGGCCCTTCCATATGATGGGCTGTTATTCAGCGTCTACAGAGTATGTCACAGAAGAAGCCTTACTGACTAGGCAGGGTAGCGAAAGCACAGGCTGTGGAGGCCAGATGTCACTCATTAGCTGTGTCCTTAGAGGAGTTATTGAACCTTTCTGTAGTGCAGTTTTCTCAACTGTAAAATGGGCATAATAACAGTACATATCTTGGGATACTTATGAGAATTAATGAGTTAATGCATAATGAGGACATATATATAAGTAGGACAGTGCTTGATACACAGGAAACACTGAGTGAATATTAGTTCAAGTGTTGTATATATATTGACTCTTTTTTTATTTTGGCTGTGCTGGGTCTTTGTTGAGGTGCTTCGGGGCTTCTCTAGTTGTAGCACATAGGCTTAGTTGCCCTGCGGGATGTGGGATCTTAGTTTCCCAACCAGGGATTGAACTTGAGTCCCCTGCATTGGAAGGCAGATTCTTAACCACTGGGTAACTAGGGAAGATCCTATATTGACTCTCTTAATCCCCACAACAACCCTCTGAAGTAGATACTGTTATGACCCCTATTTTATGGTAAGTAATATATAATGATAATTTCTGTGAATGTGATGGGGGAGAAACTGGAAGGTTTCTTGGAGAGGAATGACGTGATCTAATTTATATTTTAACAAGATCAAGATATCAGCCATGTTGAAAACAGACCAAGGAGGGTGGAAGGGAGCAAGGACAGAATTAGGAAGACCACTTAGGAAACTAGAGCAGGAATCCAGGTGGGATATAATGTTCAATTGCATTGTGGTGGCAGTGGAGGTGGTAAAAAACCATCAGATTCAGGATAGCTTTTGGATAGGACTCAAAGGATTTGCTGATGGAATAGACAGGAAGCATGAAAGAGATGAGTCATGGATGAATGCATGATTTGGGATCCAATCAACTAGAAGGATGGAAATTGCCATCTACTGAACAAGGAAAGACAGCAGGAGAGTAGGCTTGGAACGGATCGTTTGAGATGCCTATTTGTCACCCAAGTGAGATAATGGGTAGGCAGGTGGAAATACAAGTCTGGATGTCAGGGGAGAGTTCTGGGCTGCAGAGCAGAGTGTCGAAATCATCAGCCAATGGATGATATTAAAGGCCATGAGACTGGATAATATCACCAAGTAAGTAAGAAGATATAGAAAGCAGAAGTCCAAATATTGAACCCAATCAACAGAGGTTGGGAGACGAAGAGGAACCAGTAAAGATACTAAGGCCTGTCAATGAGGCAGGAGGAGAGCAAGGAACATGTCAGATCCTGGTACCCAACTAAAGAAAAGACTTACAGTGTTTCCCATGCTTTTACATTTAATCTTGGAAACACCCTTATCACTTTCATTAAAGCTCACAGAGGTTGGGTCCAAGATGCAGTTTGTAGCAGAAATTGGCATGGAGACCAAGCCCTCCAATGCTGTGCCCAGCACTCTTTCACTGCCTGGGTAAAAAGGGAGATCTGCCATGTCTATTTTGTTCAGTTATTCCCCTCTCTCCAAAATGATGTGTTTTCAACTAGTCGTTCAACTTGTCTGCCTCAGTACAAAAACCTATTTGATATTTAGGTGAGAGTGCTGTAAAGAAGACAAAAAAGGAAATAGGTTAGGTAGCTCCATGGTCAATAGTTGAAGGAGATATAGAATAAGTGTAATCCCTGCTTAGAGCTTTCAGTTTGGAAGTATCTGACCTCATGATATTTAAATAGAGAATGCTTTTGAGTCTGAGATCCAAGCAGCAGAGGATCACTTGCATAGAGAGGTGTGTGTGAGAGAGAGAAGAGAAAGAGAAATAGAGACAGAGAGATGAGCAAAGTCACTTGTCGATCTGATTAGCCCTTTGGCTCTGTGCACTGACCTGAGATGCCTGGACCCTGGTAGACCTTTTGGACTCCTCAGGGAGGATCCTGAGGTCAGGCAAGTGAGCAGTGACTGAGATGACCCCACTAGGGAGAAAGAATGCAGCCTTAATGATATATCCCCTGCTTGTTCCCTGGTCCTCGTAGAGAAGAGGGTGCCCTGCAGGAAGTCAACTAGAAATCTAAATATGCTTTACCTTCTCCATCTTTTCTGCCTACCATCTTTTACTTATCAATGTCATGAACTTGGAACTGTAAACCAGAGTTGGACAAGGCTGTCAGGGAGTCCATGGTGTAGAACCAAATATCTGTCAGAGCTGTGGTGCTCAAAGGATGACAAAGAAAAAATTAAGACTGGAGTAGAGCAGCAGATAGATTGGTTGAAACTAACCAGGTGGTGAACTGGGAAAGAAAAGTCTCAAGTTAGGACTGTCTAGAATCTTTGGGAGGCAAACTGGAGAAAAGGCAACTCAGAACCGCACCTCAACATGACAAGTGGGGTGGATGCAGGGGTCTGTGGTGTCGCTACCAGGCCCAGGGGTTGTTACCAAACCTAACCCCGCTGAGATGGTACCTTGAAATGGCCTGGGAGGGGAATGCAAGACTTCCATCTTGTCATCCCCATGGAGAGTAAACATTTTTTTAAATTATGGCTTTATATTTCTAGAGCAGTGTTAGGTTTAATTTTAAACAACAAAACCAAAGAGGGAGGAGATTTCCCATCTACCCACTGTCCCCATAGCCTCCCATTATCAACATCCCCCATTACAGGGGTACAGTTCAGTTCAGTTCAGTCGCTCAGTCGTGTCCAACTCTTTGCAACCCCATGAATTGCAGCACGCCAGGCCTCCCTGTCCATCACCAACTCCCGGAGTTCACTCAGACTCACGTCCATCGAGTCGGTGATGCCATCCAGCCATCTCATCCTCTGTCATCCCCTTCTCCTCCTGCACCCAATCCCTCCCAGCATCAGGGTCTTTTCCAATGAGTCAACTCTTCGCATGAGGTGGCCAAAGTACTGGAGTTTCAGCTTTAGCATCATTCCTTCCAAAGAAATCCCAGGGCTGATCTCCTTTAGAATGGACTGGTTGGATCTCCTTGCAGTCCAAAGGACTCTCAAGAGTCTTCTCCAACACTACAGTTCAAAAGCATCAATTCTTTTGTTACAATTGATGAACCTGCATTGACACATCACAATCACCCAAAGTTCATAGTTTACGTAATAGTGTCGCCATCCGTTTATCCAAACCCATAGAATGTACAACACCAAGAGTGAGTTGTAATGTAAAGTCTGGAATTGGGTAAGCATTTTTAATCCTGTGAGGATTTGTACATATATGTTGAAATGTTTAAGAGAAATACCAGACTCATAATATTTTTGTTAATTTGTACACATTTGCAATAGTTAAGAGAAATTGGCCTATTAGAGTAATGATCTCCCATTTGATACCAATTTGAAATATGTAATCAAGAAATTGATTTAGGTTTGTGATTTTAAATTAAAAGATATTCTAAAATTCCAATCAATCAATATTGGGATATTTGAGAGAATCAAAGATTTTTTATACATTAAAACTAAATTTAATGCATCTGTAATAGGTTATTTTTAGTCAGTTGATATAAGAGAGATTAAAAATGCTAACTATATAAACATGGTTTAAAATGTTTGAGTTTCATGAACTAAATTTGTGACTGGAGTCAAGCATTGATTAAAAGCTCCCTTAAATGTGATTAAAATTTGCTATATTGAGAAAGAGAAATAATCTCTCTACATTGAACTTAAAAGTTTAAGGAAGACCTAGATTTTTAAGTTTGTAACTTTGACTGATTGAGGACTGAGTTTTAAAACTCAAAACTTTCATATAATCATTTTTGTGCAAAGAGTAGGTCCTTAAGATGACCAAAAATCCCATTACTTTATCAAGAGCCCTGTGGTACCTCCTGGGCTTCTTGTCCCTCTGGGTGTTCTGTGACTCCCACCTCCAGGTAGTTTGGAGGACCTTGTCCTCTTGGAGGACAGCTCCTGGAGGCCCTTGTGAGGGAAGAGGAGAGCCTTGGTGTCTGAGAGCTAAGGAGACAGAGACAGCTGGACTTTCTTTTTGCTCAAGGGCATGTTGATACTGTGCCCAGGAGACTGGGTATAAAACTGAGAGCTACAAAGATGGTAGAGGAAGCAAAATGTAAGAATAGAGTAAGAGGCAACTCTAGAAACCAACAGAGGAACCAGGGGTGGTCAAATTTGTTTTCTTTCTAGATTCAGTAAGTTTTTTACGCTTAAAAACTTTATCTGATTTACATTGAACTTCATCACAGAACAATAGAAAAAAAAAAGAAGAAAACTCTTTATCTGAAAATTCAAGCTGTGACTATTGAAGAAAAGAACAGCCAAAAGAAAAGGAGAACTTGAACCCAGAATCTTCAGCCCACCTATAAGTGTGCCCTGGAGATACCGGGAGACAACGTGCAAATTGTCACATGTCCCTGGCTTCAGCCTGACTCCTTCTCAGGCCTCTGCCCTGCGCATGGCTTGTGGGCTGTCAGATGTGGCTCGGTACTTCATTTGCTACATTTTCCTCTGTACAAAGTGCAAGCCGTGGACAGACAGGTGCTGGGGACTTTGTGGTGCCCTCTGAAATTATTTCTCAGAAGGCCGTGACTCATCACAGGAAACCCCGTTTGTTTTCTCTCTGACCTTCCCTCAAGCTTCCTGCTCCACCCATCTGTGCATTTGTTCTCACATTCCTCATCAACAGACAACAGCTTACTTCTGACTTCAGTCGACAGCTGGGAGTAGAGATGGTTCTGGGAGAGAGAATGGGATAAGTCTTCCCATAGCAATGCCCATGAGGGCAGCAGGCCTTTGCTCAACACCTTGGCATCTTCCCACTGAGATATGTGTCAATTTCTATTCCATGACTTCTGCAAAATCCTTTTTCCCATGTCTCTAATCAGAATGAATTATCACATTATAGAAGAGGTAGATTTGCTCTGTTAGCCTTTGCTCTAATCAGAGACTGCTTTGCAAAACTCTTTTTCTAGAAAATATGCAACACTATACATTTATTAATAGGTGTCCAATCAATGTGCAATCAAAAAAACTTGTTTTTGACTGATGTGAGCATTGATGTGAGTTAAATTGAAGAGATGTTTGTGGTTCTTCACACATAGAAGGTCTTCAGTGGTAGACATCGAAATGAACCAGACAATTCAGATTCCTACACATTTAGAGTTATAGTAAAGGTCATCCAGTCTTGTTTTTCCATTTACAGACAAGGATTCTAGAGGCCCAGAGAAAATGAGTTTCTTGTGGTCCCTCAGCCAGGCCCTAGCCCTTTGAAGGCTGTGTAGGCCTGGGTCTGCACTGCTGCTCTTCAGCTGGACTCCAGTTCCCACTTCCATCCGCATCTCTCTGTCACTGTCTGTACCTCAGGTGAACTCATCAAGTTGGCAAAGCCCCTTTGCAAGGTTTCACCCTTCTTCTGTCACTGGTTTCCCCAAAGTCCCTCCGTGGTTGCAGGTTCCTCTCTAGACTGCAGGCAAACTCAGATTGTTGCCTTTGGTTTCCTTTCGCTGAGAATCTATGACTTTTCATGAAGAATGTGTTTCAGAGTAATTCTTCAAAACCTGAATAGCAAAATACTCACTAAGGAAATTTGATGAAGACACAAACAAGTGCTTTTTTTACTTTTTTTTTTCACATTTTTTGGCATTTTGTTTGGACATTTCTCTACTGTGCTTCCTTTCGAAGGACTTGGTTGCTTGTTTGATTTATTATAATCATCATCCAACTCATTCTGTTTCATATCCTGCCATTTTCCACTTGTGCTCTTACGGTGTAACTTTATTACAGAAGGATTACGAGTAAGTACTGGTCTGCTTTTTACAGAAATCTTTAGAACACTGTCATCTAGTTAGAAAAATAGGTTTCTCTGCTTTTTGGTGCAAACAACAATGTACACCTCCAGAGCTAATTTTTAGAGACAGACGCGCCAGGTCTTGCCCATTGCCCCGTGTTGGGGAGTCGGGGTTGCATTTGCCGTCATTGTCAGTGGGTCACCGTGCTTTCCGATGGTAGTCTGTGAACCAGAGCTCTGCTTCTGCCATCATATCTACCTTCAGTCCTGGCTTCTAGTCTCCATGGTGGTGTCAGCCTGGCCATCTCTGATACTCATTTATTGAGAAGAAGTTCATTGTAAAACGAACCAGCCATGAAGCCTGCACACCCTATAACTCTGTGAAAGCAAGAACCAAGTCTTTCTCCACATCTTTGGCGTGTCTCCATACCCCCATCATGATGCCCAGCCTACAGATGACACCTCACACATGTAACCCAGTGAGTGAATGAACAAATAAACCAATAACTCTAACTGTGGTTGCAGAGTAGTCTTCCTTTATAGCAGTTCCAAACACAAAATCCTAACTGTGGTGGGAAGATTCCATTCAGAGCATTTACTACCACAAGACAAGAAACACACCAAATAGAAAATTGAGAGTGAGGGTAGTCTGAGTATTATCTTGAGTAAGAACAATGTCTTTGGGTCTCTTCTCCTTATTCCTCACAGCCCCCACACCTTGGATAATGCACAGTCCTTTTTGTCATTTAAGAATCTTGATCAGCTGACGTTTCTTTGTTCTCTCCTTAACTTTGAAGCAAAAGCAGTTTACCTCGTAAGATAAAAACAGTTTATCTCCTAAGATAGGAGCTGCACGCTTCCACTCTAAGAAAGGTCTAAATCTTCATAAACTTTCCTTAACACCTCAGAATCTTAGTCCCAAGACAACGTTGTTTGAGATGTAAGATCACTTCTAACTAGAAGACTACTTAGCTGTAAACATAATGAACAATGATAGAAAAACATGAATGAATCTCAGACTTGTTTTTCAAGATAATTTTGCTGCGTGAATGAAGTCAGATCAAACATGAACATATCCTGTAGGCTCTCATCTATATAAAATTCTAGAAAAATACAAACTAGTCTTTAGTGACAGAAAGTGTCACCTGGTCGGTGGGGTGGGAAGAAGTGAGAGGCAGGGATTAAAAAAGGGCATCAATAAACTTTGGGCCGTGATGGGTACGCTACTTATTGTGAATTTGGTGGTGGTTTCACAGGTTTGTGTGTGTCGGAGCTTGTCGAATTGTGCTCTGTAAATATTTGAAGTGTATGGTGAAGTGATTGGATGCCAATAAAGGTGTTTTTGCAGTTGTCTCTAGGAAATGATGCCCTATCTGCCCCTGCTCTGGGTCCTACCTCCCTTACCAGCTTCTCGTAGTAAAGGACGATCGCACCCAATCTTGTTCCTGCAGTGCAATCTGTCCTTTGTTAGGGTAGATCCTGAGAATTCTTTGCTTCTTCTGGAAGCAGAGAAATTATTTTAACGGGGCCACCATTCCCTCTCAGTTAATTGACAAGCACCCTCTTTTCCTGTCTGTAGTCATTTATGGGATGCCCCCTCAGGGTTCCAGGGGAAGGTTTTTGAAGAGACAGTCACCCATTGTGTCGCTGGCATTTGCCTTACTGCCAGCCTGGGCCGTGACTCACCAGCTCCAGTGATTACAGTTCTTAGACCTTTGACATGTTTTCAGGATGCTTTTCAAAACACCCATTGGTTCCACACAGGAAAAGCCGAGACAGTGAGCTGCCAATGTTTGCCTGGTCCTCTCTCAGACATTTCTTTCATTGTTCTCCAAGGAGCTTTAGACTTGGGTGGCTCTCAGTCAGCAGTACAAAGTGCAGACTAATCCCCTGCTCAGGAAGTCAGCATTATTCTAATGTCAGAAATATTTGTAAAACCTAAGGAAGCATCAGAAATGCGTTGCTGGAATGTGCAGATGTGGACCTACCTAGAGGTTGACCTACGTAGAGGTCTACCGTCTTATAAGAGATCCAGGTTCTAAGTGATTAAGTAAATAGCTAAGTTAGAGCAGGGCTTCTCCAACCTGTGCTGGCCTGGAAACCAAGTAAGAATTTGAGAGCAAGCGTTTAGAAACTTTAATAACAAAATTCTAGACTCATGTTAGGACTGTTGAATCTAAAAACAAGAAAAGTTAGGCTTGTATTTTATATTCTTTTCACTTAAAATTCTTTTTTAGTAATTTATTTTTATTTTACAAGTGGTTTGATTCATAATGGATTGGAAATTGTTAAAAAATAAATAAATAAAGTAGTTTTTCATCTCAGATAATTTGAGAAGCACTGAGCTCTTTCCATGACCTCTGAAGGGCAGTTCTGAAGGGTCATGTTCCTTCCCACAGAGATGGCAGGTGACCTGTAGGGAGATGGGGACAGAACCAGGGAGGGGGAGGACAAGGGGCTTTCCCTTTGCCTGTAGTTCTTTTCACTTTTTGACCCAGGAACACACACATCCCTGGGGAAGCAAACACCAAGAGTAACCAGTCGAGACAAAATCGGAGGGAATGCAGTTAGAGAAGAAAAGAGTCTGAGAAGGGCAGGAATGGCAGGAGAGACCTGGGTTATCACACAGAACTCCTGACTCTTGCAGACGTTCTTCACAGTGGACCTCAGGAGCAGGTGGCGGAAGCAGGTGACAAATAAGGCTTTGAGGGGAGCCACAGCTGGAGTGAAGCCAGATCTGTGAGTCCCACTGAAGAGAGTCACCTATATACAAGATGTTCATCTGACCTAGGAGCAGGAGGGGAGAGGCCAGCAGTCATTGCCCTGTAATATGTGAGAATACACTACATATCTCTATGAAACCACTGACTGGAGGAATTGTCCCTCTAGAAAGCAGGGAGAAAAGGGCTGAACATAAGACAACCTCATTATCTGTCTTAAAACAGGGTGATCACACAGCTGAGAGGCATCACGGAGGACCTGTAATGAGGTCTTCACTTCACTTCACTTCACCCTATTTCAGACCCGGCTCTGCCGTCCCAGCTCTGTTTTTGTCGTAAATCATGATATGAGGTGATCTTGTGGTTCCCAGAGCACATGGAAGAGCCTTCTGCCCTGCTTGCCTTTGGAGCAGTCAGCTCCCTCGCTGTCCCATATTCTGGATAGGTGGCAGGACAGGAAGACATCATTTTCTTATTGCAGGACAGGATGACACCTTCCTCTTGTGGCCTCTTTCTGATGTGACTCAGTATGCCGTGGTCACCGTCGTTGACACTGAAGTCTTGTTGAATGAGAGGAGAGAATCAGGTTGGGTGGGTTCAGGCTCTTTCATATGAGAAGAGCTTTTGTGTCTTGGCTTTGGAAAAGAAAGGAACACCCAGCCCTCATGCTTTTTTTTTTTTGTTAAATTAGAGGGTGCTTTTTGCCTTATAAATTCTCCTGAAATACATCTTGGCTTTGACTGGTAATAACTCGTGCATGTCTAAGTGCGCCTGCCGTGTGGCATTATTTCTCGTCTGATGTGCTGGGCGTTCAGGAGGGGTTGCAGTTAGACCAGGAGGTGGGCCTGCAGCAGGGTGGGCTAGAGTAAAGCAGAAGCAGGGTTATTAACAAAAGTGCAGCTTCCTTTCCCCTTGGACCAAACCCGAGTTAGTGACAGTGCAGTCATGGTCGCCTGCTTTGGGGGATGCTTGGCAAAGTTTGGACTCAATTTCTAGGAGTTTTAGAGAGACTGACAAAGGAGGGCAAGAGTATCATGAATGCCATTCCTAGCTTATGTTTTAGAGACTCGTAAAGCCATGCCCTGGTGGCTCAGACAGTAAAGAATCTTGCAATGTGGGAGACCCAGGTTCAATCCCTGGGTTGGGAAGATCCCCAGGGAAGGGGATGGTTACCTACTCCAGTGTTCTTGCCTGGGAAATCACATGGACAGAGGAGCCTGCAGTTACAAAGAGTCAGACATGACTGAGCGACTAACACTGGGTTCATAAAGTGCACCTTCTGGGGATGAAGTGACTGACTCTTCTTACCCAGGACACCAGGCTGTGGTTCTAGATCTTTACCTTTCCTAATTTTCCTGCCCTGAAATACCCAGAAATAGCTTGAAATAAACTTGAACCCCCAGTTATTGTACCCACCCCCAACAACCCCAACAAATTTATAGCCTGGTTGGCTAGCAAAATTAGCCCGGTATGAAACAGGGTTAGCACTAGATGATGGCAAAGATCACAAGTAGTACAGGTATTCCAGAAAGAGGGACTGATGTGAGGAATCAGGGAAGATTCCTGGGAAAGCTGGGCTGGCACTGGTGCTGAGTCCTTCCCTCCTTTGGAATCAGATGTAGTTTGAGTCCATGGATTTCCTAGGACTTGTGATGGACATGTATGTAAGGTCTCTGGGCCCCAGAATCCTCATCTATAAGGTGGAGAAAGGAACAACCACGTCTAGGCTTTCTGGGAGCTCTGGCTAAGTGCTCAGTGGTGTTTGTTCCTTTCGGGCATTTCCATGACGGCAAGGAGTTCCTTCTGGGGTGAATTCCTGGGAATGGCTCACCAATATGAATGCAGAGCTTAGTTGTGCAAGGCTGCTGTTTCTCTCTGTGGGGAGACAGTGCTATAAATAAACCATGAGTCAGTAGCTGCTTTTCCTAACTATGCACCCGGTTTCCTCGACTGGGCTAAGTTATGTCTCTCTTAAACCAGATGCTCCAAGACATAGCTGCTACCCAGAAAGATACTTTGCCCAAGTACTCACTTGGCTAAAACACCAGAGTTCTCAGTATGAGTGCTGCTGTCAAGTTCTTGAGCCATTCATCTTTCCTTCCTAGTCTCTCCTAATTTGTCAGCTTTTCCCAATTTTCCTATACACAAAATAGTGAAAGTGAAAGTCGCTCAGTTGTGTCCAACTCTTTGCCACCCCATGGACTATACAGTCCATGGAATTCTCCAGGCCAGAATACTGGAGTGGATAGCCTTTCCCTTCTCCAGGGGATCTTCCCAACCCAGGATCGAACCCAGGTCTCCCATAGTGCAGGTGGATTCATAGTGCAGCTAAGCCACAAGAGAAGCCCATACATAAAATAGGCAGTTATAAAATCCTAGCTCTGCACTGGGCTGCAGTTCATTCTGGAAAAACAGGCTTAGAAATGGGAGGCCTTTAAAATTTTTTGTATCAGTAAGAAATCAATTATGGAGAGACAGAAAATACAGCCTAATGGATAGGAACAGGGACTCTGTATCCAAACGACCTGGACTTGCTTCCCGGCTCTGCTGCTTTACTAGTTATGTGACTTTGGGTAAATTATTTCACCACTCTGTGCCTTGGTTTTCTTGAAAGTTAAATGGAGAAACAGCTGTACACATAAGGTTGCTGCCATGAATAAATGAATTAAAAATGTATGTAAAGCAGTATGTGGCAGGTGTAAGCAGTAAATATATGTTGGTCATAATTAATATTATGTCCTAGTGAAGTGGGGAGAGGGCAGGTTTCAGACCTTGAGGGATGCTGTGCTCTAAAGAAGAGGGTACCAAGAGAGCCAGCACTCTAGGGGGTTGGTGACAATGGGCAGCATAGAAAAGAATACTCTTAGGAAGATATAAGCCCAAGTGCTAAATCCCAAGGGGACAGCCCAGGTTCAACCATTGACATTGAAACGGCCATCAGAGAGCCCTTATAGAATTTGATAGTCTCCCTTCTGGACTCCGGGATGCCTGGATACAGCCTCTCTGCCAGCCTGGCTCAAGACTTGTTTTGGTGGAGATAACATGCCAACACAGGTCTAGCCAATAACAGGTCCTTTGTTCTGTCTCCTGGACCTCTGGGTGCCACTGTTTGGACATGTCCAGCTTGGCAGGCAGCTGGCATCTTAAGGATCCAGGCTGTTATCAGATGGACACTCACTAAATAGAGTCACTCCCGGCCTGGTGGTGTGTGCTGCAGAGCACGTAGGCCCGCATACCTCATATCTCTGCCCAGGCAATTACATCCCAAACACCCTGCCCCATTCCAAGGCAACCAGAGCCAGCTGGGACACCGAACTTGGGGTGGGAGCCAGGTATTTTTCCTCCATTCATCTGATGATTCCATCAGTATTTTCTTCTAAGCTTGGGCTCTAACTGCAGTGTCCAACATGGGAAAACAAACCCGAAAGTCAGGAACTGAGCTGCATCTGCTCTGGTGCTGCCTTTTGCTCTTCTGAAATGAAGCCAAAAGGCACAGCCTCTGCCCTCCAGAACAGGAAGCTGCTGAAAGCAGCGTGTCCTTTCTCACAGCCTGCCGTGTGAGTGTATGGCATATACCTCCACGTTAGTGATGAACTGTCTGGTCTGATGTTCAGATCTTGATTCAGATATCAGTGTGGGATTCAGAGTCTAATAAAATGCATGTCTGGGCCTGTTTCTTGGCCAGGCCCCAGGGTCTTCAGCCCACCCAGCTGGTCCTCAAAGCTGGCCTCTTGAGTCAGAAGTGATCCCACGCAGTTCTGATGACTGATGATTTATGACAACTCACCCCTATTTGGGAAGTCTCCCTGCTAATGTTTTCTTATCTCAGCAGAGAGAAACACGTTTGATTTTTAACAATTGGTATCATTAATTGAACATATGCTATGCCCCAGGTAGCCTTCTATGGGCTTTACATAGTGATTTCTCTCAGTCCCCCCACCAGCACTCAAATGGAGTAGTATAATCAGCTTTGCCTAGCCCCTGAGAGGAGAAGGCAATGGCACCCCACTCCAGTACTCTTGCCTGGAAAATCCCATGGACGGAGGAGCCTGGTAGGCTGCAGTCCATGAGGTCGCTAAGAGTCAGAGATGACTGAGCGACTTAACTTTGACTTTTCGCTTTCATGGATTGGAGAAGGAAATGGCAAACCACTCCAGTATCCTTGCCTGGAGAATCCCAGGGACAGGGGAGCCTGGTGGGCTTCCATCTATGGTGTCGCACAGAGTCGGACATGACTGAAGCGACTTAGCCGCAGCAGCAGCAGCCCCTGAGATGCATTGACATTATTAGGTAAGTTGCTCAAGGTCACCCAGGGAGGAGGTGGTAATGTCAGTATTTAAATCAAGCAGCCTGATCTTCTACCTACTCTGGTGGCTGCTGCTTTGGTGTCTCTCTGCTTCCGCCTCAACAGTGATGAGACCAATGCCTGAGAAGGATCATCCTCATTGTTACCATCAGTCTTACCAGCTCGTGGGGCACAGAAACTTCTCCTGGTTGATGCTTTTGTCTAATTTGCTGCATCCTTGATGTTAGGGATAATAATGCAAATAGTATATTTCTTCACTGATTTCTACTGCTTTGATTCAATAAACATTTAGTGAAATTTACTTTGTGCCAGGTGTTATACTAGATCTGGCAAAGAGGGCCTGTATGGGCTACTTGCTTTTAAAGAATTTTCACTTTAGAAAGATAAATAATCTTCCCAAATATTCCACAAGGCCTTCTGAGATGGGCGCTGCCTTCCTCTTCAGTCTCATTGTTCTCCATTCCCTGCCGCTGTGGCCTTTGGTTTGTTGAGCTTCCTGCCACCTCAGGGCTTTTGCTCCTTCTATTCCATCAGCCTGAAATGCTCTGCACCTTTGCCTGATTAACTCTTCCTCATCCATCATGTCTCATCTTGAATTATTCATCTTTAGGGGATTCTCTTTCAAGCCTGGGCTTCCCTGGTGGTTCAGACAGTAAAGAATCCACCTGCAATGCGGGAGAACTGGGTTTGATCCTTGGGTTGAGAGGATTCCAAGGGCATGGCCTCCCATTCCAGTATTCTTTCCTGAAGAATCCCCATGGACAGAGGAGCCTGGGTGGACTACAGTCCATGGGGTTGCAAAGAGTTGGACACAACTGAGCAAATAAACACAGTGCAGTTCTCAAGCCCATAGATTAGGTCAGGTTCTTCCTGTTACATCTCATCATGGCTTCCTGTGCTTTTAATTTTTGTAATTATTTGATTCACACTAGTTTCTTAAGGGCATCAGTAATGCTGTTCTTGCTCACCACTGTATTCGTGGCATACATATAATAAGTGCTCACTAGTGGCTCAGTGGTAAAGAATCCGCCTGCTAATGCAGGAGATGCAGAAGTCACAGATTTGTTCTCTCAGTCGGGAAGATCCCCTGGAAAAGGAAATGGCAACCCACTCCAGTTTTCTTGCCTTGGAAATCCCATGGATAGAGGAGCCTGGGCGGACTACAGTCCATCGGCTCTCAAAGAGCTGAACACGACTTAGCCACTGAGCACACAAATATTCAGAAATGAATGAAGGTTATCAATTATTTATTAAAGCAAAAATTGGGGCATGTTAGTCTCTTGCCTGGAAAATCCCATGGACGGAGGAGCCTGGTAGGCTGCAGTCCATGGGGTCGCTAAGAGTCGGACACGACTGAGCGACTTCACTTTCACTTTTCACTTTCATGCTTTGGAGGAGGAAATGGCAACCCACTCCGGTGTTCTTGCCTGGAGAATCCCAGGGACGGGAAGCCTGGTGGGCTGCCATCTATGGGGTCGCACAGAGTTGGACACGACTGAAGGGACTTAGCAGCAATAGCAGCAGCAGTCTCCAGTCCTGTCAGAAGCAGACATCAAGACAGGATTAAATGTGCCAGGATTTTACTGGGGGAAGGAATATGGGGGAAAAAAAAAAAATGGGAGGGAGTCTAGAACCTCATCAGACTGTGATGCAAGTCTGATCCTAGAGACAAGGGATGTAAAGAGGATGGGGAGGACCATACTGTATGTTCCAGTGCAGGGGAAGTTCAGCGAGACCATGGAGGGAATCAATGGTCAGAGGAATGCCCCATCTCTCAGGACAGTGCACTGACTCATTGTCTGGGAACACCATGGGAGGCGTGGCCTAGCAATGGAGGCGTGGCCGAGCAGCTCCCGGCGTGTAGTTGGTAGCGTATAATTACCAAAGGTAGGACTTCCTCAGAAGGGTGGGAAATCTTAATTTTGAGGCTCAGCAAGTATTTTTTCAACTCATACTATTCTTTGATGCCATGGAAGATACTGTAGGGTTAACTGTACCTGACTTCTCCTCTAGATGCTTGTGGCTCAGCTGGTTAAGAATCCTCCTGCAATGGGAGCTTGGGTTCGATCCTTGGGTTGAGAAGATCCCCTGGAGAAGGGAAAGGCTACCCACTCCAGTATTCTAGCCTGGAGAATCCCATAGACTGTACAGGACTGGGTTGCAAAGAGTCGGACACGACTGAGTGACTTTCACTAGATGCTCATCAGCTTGCTGAGAAATAGGTAAACTCGCATGCATTCTTTTGAACATCAGTGCCATCATTTCTAAAATGAAAATAACTCCTCCTATCTGTGTGACATGTAACAGTTAGACTCAGTGGCTTCTGTGAACCGGGTAGGTGCTCAACAGTAAGGTCTGAGTATGAGTTCAAGAAGTAACAGTTTGTGTCTTGCCCACGTTTTTAGCTTTCCTAGTCACTTAAGTTGAGCTGATGTTTAAGTTTTCGAAGAAACTTTTGGCTGAGGATGTGTGCTTCGCTTGTAATTACTCTCATCAACAGTCCCCTGAGGCTCATTCTTTAAAAATATTTCAAGTAAAAAGAACCACAGTTTAAATATACGATCAGCACCAAGGGAAGATTTACTATCCAGTTACCACATTTAAAGAAATCCCAGGGGAAAGGCTCAGTGATGTGTGCTTGGCCCAGTGAGCTCACTGCTGGGGTCAGTTTCTTAACTATTAACCCCAAGGCCACTTTCGGCTTGTTCTGTGTTACAGCACAGGTATTGGGACACTGGTCAGGGTTTTTTATTTCTGTAGATAAAGATTGTGAATCCCTGAGAGAACTGGGGATTTGGAGTGGGGTGGGCCTCTTCCCTTTTGCTCACTGCCAAAGTAAGGCGGTGATCCGTCTTTGCCTTCCACCCTCAACTCTTTTCTCTGGTATTACTCTTTGAATATCCCCTCAACCCCATGCTGCCTTGTGAAGCTAATCTTACATTAGTTTTACCTGGTGAGTTGGCCTGTTCTTTCTAGGAATTGGTTTTAATTCAACCACTATTTGCTAAGTAATTTACTAGTAAATGTAGATATTGTGCCTCAGTATTTTAATGTATAGAATGAAAGGGGTGAACTGGCTAAGGCATAAGATGACATGAAACATAAACTACACTCAAAAAATAATCTATATCTCAAAGAATCATGGGAATGAAGAAGAAACAGATTTTCCAAGGAGGAGGTGAGGAGGCAGCCTTTGATCTAAGACTCAAGGTTAATCAAAGAAAGGGATGAAAGAGATTCCATATTGAGGAAGTAGTATGAGCAACGGTGGGGCGTGTTTGCCATGTTTTAGGGAGACAAGGAGTTTGTAATGGCTGGAAGATTAGGAGGGATCCAAGCATTACTGAGTCTAAGCTCATACATTTCACCACACAACAGGCCAGTAATTGAGAGACCAGTTTTGGGGGCAAGGAATAATGACTTTATTTGGAAGGCCAGCAAAGCAAGGAGATAGTGAGCTTGTGCCCCAAAGAACTATCTTGCCTGAGTTAGAATTTGAATATTGTAAAGCAATTATCCTCCAATTAAAAAATTTTTAAAAAAATTCAAAGTTTGAACAAGCAAGAAAAACTGGAAACAACCTGTATGTCTATCAACAGGTGACTGGATAAACAATGGAATACTGTTTATGTACTATTGATATCATGCAACAAGATGAATGAACTTTTGAAGTTCATTCAACTTTTAGACTTTTGAATTATTTTGAATAATTAGGTTGAGTGAAAGAATCCAGACAAAAAAGGACAAAAGAAGGGTGGGAAGAGGGAGTAAATTAAAATACTTCCTGGTTCCGGTCAGCCTCTGGAAGGGATGTGTTAATTTCTTCCTCCCTGCAGTCATTCAGAGGTGGGCCTGGTCAGGATGTTTCCTATAAGCTAAACAAAGGTATTTTAGTTTCATGCTTATTACCTGAGAAGCAGGGTTCCCAGAGATGAGCCATTATGTACTATTATTTAGTCACTAAGTTGTGTCTGACTCTTTGGGGACCCCAAGGGACTGTAGCCCACCAGGTTTCTCTATCCGTGGGATTGTCCAGGCAAGAATACTGGCATGGGTTGTCATTTCCTTCTCCAGAGGATTGGTGTGACCCGACCCATGAGTCAAACACGTGTCTCTTGTGTCTCCTGCATTGGCAGGCAGATTCCTTACCACTGAGCCACCAGGGAAGCCCCCCATTATGTATCATTTAAGCTTATAGGCAAAATCCCTTTAGTGATTAACTTGTAATACTGAATTGAGTACAAAGGTTATTTCCTATTACATAAGGACAGATGAGAAAAGTGGAGTGGTAGGTAACCATGGTGGTCCTTGAAAACCTTGTTCAGGAGCGTCATAGGTCAAGAAGAGCCATTGTTGTTTTATAAGCAGGGGACAGAATTTGAGCTGATTAGGAAACAGTGTCTAAGGAAGGACAGAAATGAGACAGGGTGAGCAGTTGCCAGAGCCGTGTAGTGATTTAGGTGAGAGAGAATCGTTTCTGTAGAAATGAATGTAAGGGGCAGATCTATGAGATGGAAGGGGTGTGGAGTGGAGGAGAAGAGGGCTTTGAAAGTGACCTGAGGTTTCTAGCCTGTGCATACTGCAGGCAGGGGGCTGGGGGAAGGATGCTGCTGAGAGGAAGAACCCAGGAGGAGGGTCTGCTAGGCTGGGAATAGGGATCTTCTCGAGCTCACACTGCATTTGAGGGTCTGGCAGGATGTTCCTTGGGACCTGACACTGGAAAGGCAGGTCTGGAGCTCAAGACTGTAGTCAGGGCCCAAGAGGAAGATTTGGGAGTTGGCCTCACAGTGGTCACAGTTCCAATGGCACATTGTTTCGCTTCCTCAGCTGCCTAAACAAGGGCTTGGCTTTCTGGCTGTGTGAGTGAAGACAGGTGGATGGGTATTTTCTGGGGCCTGAATGGCTGATCCTGATCCGCACAACACAGTCCTTGGATCCCTGAGATTCCAAGAAAGGAGTAGGCTAATCTTGTCCTCCTCTGCTTAGCATAGTTTTGCCTCTTCTCCCTCAGTTGTCCAGCTTCTCAATCTGCAAACAACAGCTGGAGGGTGAGTGAGGGTCAATTCAACAGCTGTGTGCTGGAAACCAAGCAGGCGTCCAGGATGAACGCACTGTCGGGCCACAGCTGCTGCGGAGATGAGCGTGCATGCGTGTGTGTGTGTGTGTGTGTGTGAGAGAGAAACTCATAGCAGGGTGTGGGTCAAAATTGCTGGCTGTCTCTCTTTTTTAAACAGACTTAATTCACTTTAGTTTTCTTGTGTTACTGTGGAGTCTGCACAGAAGCACTAGTTTGAGTCTTTACAAGATGGTCAGTGAATTCTCAACAGGGAAGCTTGGTGAACGCCATCTCTTTCCAGAGGTCAACGGTGAGACAGCTGTGGGTCTTGGAGCTGGCAGCTGCTCTGGCCCCACTTTTAAGGGCCATGGGCTTCTCCAGGACCTCCAGGCCCTCCCACAGCATCATCCATCATTTGATGTTTTCTAGAAGCAGCACTGGCCAACTTTTTAAAGTAAATTAAATATTAAATATTCGTTTAAAAGTTTTAATGCTGTACCAAAGATGACTTCACTTCCTATTTTATTCCAAATCCTGGTGACTAGAACTTTCAGGGTCCCCAACTTGCAGGTGACCCAGTTGCTGGCACACCGTGGCCACAGTGGCAGTGGAGGGTATTGGGAGTCTAGGGTCTGCTGGCGGAGAAGGCAGTGGCACCCCACTCCAGTACTCTTGCCTAGAAAATCCCATGGACGGAGGAGCCTGGTAGGCTGCAATCCATGAGGTCGCTAAGAGTCGGACATGACTGAGCGACTTCACTTTCGCTTTTCACTTTCATGCATTGGAGAAGGAAATGGTAACCCACTCCAGTATTCTTGCCTGGAGAATCCCAGGGACGGGGGAGCCTGGTGGGCTGCCGTCTATGGGGTCGCACAGTCGGACACGACTGAAGTGACTTAGCAGCAGCAGGGTCTGCTGGAAACTGCCTCCAGGCTGCTGCCTCAGGGAGAAGCACAGGAATCTAGAAATACGTGAATGGATTAAAAGTTCAAGAGGAGGCTGATGTCCCCAATCCCAGTGGAAGAGAGGCCTTTTCCTGGAAAGTGATTAGGGATTTCGGTGTGTGGTTTTGTTCTGGGCCAAACAAAAGTCTTGAGCTGGATATCTGTTTCTAATCATAATTTGGATTACCCCTCATACTAACCAAATGTTTGTCTGAGGAGACCAATCCTCAGGCCCCAGAGAGCATGACAAATCTCTACCCAAGAGTCAGGAAACCCCTGGCTAAGTAGGCTCTTTCTGACTGCTGCCTCTCCCTGCTGGGAAAGGGCTGGAAGGAACTCTTTCTAGTATCTGGGCTTCTTCAGCCTGCTGCTGTCTCCTTTGCTCACTGTTGGTTCTCTAAAAAGCAACTCCTCCCCAGCCCCAGGACACTGGACAATGTTTGGTCACTTTGGGTTGTCCCCACCCGAGAGATGGTGCTAATGGCATCTAAGGTCAGTGATGGTGCTCAGCATCCCGTGATGCATGTGACAGCTAATGGTCATCTGGCCCCAAGTCTCAGTTGTGCCCTGCAAGATAGCCAGCTCTAAAACCCTGCCCTCCCCAGTGATGTTTGTTTCCAAACAGACTTAACAAGCCTTCTAGTAGGTAGATGATGGTAAACCAATATCTCCTTTGCCAATTTCCCTGCTATAAATATTCTCACCATATTTGATATCAAGCTACCTTGGTGATGTCCTTAACATGGAGTTGGGAAGAGGTACAGAGAACTGGCTCTCACCAGCCACCGCAAGCCAGCTCCATTCACTCACTAAGGTCCATTTATTCTCAAACCTCAGGAAGAACAAGCAAAGCAGTACTCTTTGCTGAGAGTGTTGCTTTCAGAGTTATGCTGAACCATATTGGAGCCTTCATCATCATCTAGTTGCTTAGTCATGTCCGGTTCTTTGTGACCCCATGGTCCACCAGGCTCCTTTTTCCATGGGATTGTGCCAACAAGAATACTGGAGTGGGTTTCCAGTTTCTTCTCCAGGGGATCATCCTGACTCTGGAATCAAGCATGGTCTCCCACATTGCAGGCAGACTCCTTACCATCTGAGCCACCAGTTCAGTTCAGTTCAGTCGCTCAGTTATGTCTGACTCTTTGCAACCCCATGGACTGCAGCACACCAGGCCTCCCTGTCCATCACCAACTCCTGGAGTTTACCCAAACTCATGTCCGTTGAGTCAGTGATGCCATCCAACCATCTCATTCTCTGTCATCTCCTTCTCCTCCTGCCTTCAATCTTTCCCAGCATTAGAGTCTTTTCAAATGAGTCAACTCTTTGCATCAGGTGGCCAATGTATTGGAGTTTTAGCTTCAACGTCAGTCCTTCCAATGAACACCCAGGACTGATCTCCTTTAGGATGGACCAGTTGGATTTTCTTGCAGTCCAAGGGGACTCTCAAAGGTCTTCTCCCACACCACAGTTCAAAAGCATCAATTGTTCAGCACTCAGCTTTCTTTATAGTCCAACTCACATCCATACATGACTATTGGAAAAACCATAGTCTTGACTAGATGGAGCTTTGTTGGCAAAGTAATGTCTCTGCTTTTGAATATGCTATCTAGGTTGGTCATAACTTTCCTTCCAAGGAGTAAGCGTCTTTTAATTTCATGGCTGCAGTCACCATCTGCAATGATTTTGGAGCCCTAAAAAATAAAGTTTGCCACTGTTTCCCAATCTACTTGAAGTGATGGGACCGGATACTATGATTTTAGTTTTCTGAATGTTGGACTTTAAGCCAACTTTTTCACTCTCCTCTTTAACTTTCATCAAGGGGCTCTGTAGTTATTTACTTTCTGTCAGGGGTGGTGTCATCTGCATATCTGAGGTTACTGATATTTCTCCTAGCAATCTTGATTCCAGCTTGTGCTTCCTCCAGCCCAGCATTTCTCATGATGTACTCTGCATATAAGTTAAATAAACAGGGTGACATTATACAGCCTTGACGAACTGCTTTTCCTATTTGGAACCAGTCTGTTGTTCCATGTCCAGTTCTAACTGTTGCTTCCTAACCTGCATATAGGTTTCTCAAGAGGCAGGTCAGGTGGTCTGGTATTCCCATCTCTTCTAGAATTTTCCACAGTTTACTGTGATCCACACAGTCAAAGGCTTTGGCATAGTCAATAAAGCAGAAATAGATGTTTTTCTGAAACTCTCTTGCTTTTTCGATGATCCAGTGGATGTTGGCAATTTGATCTCTGGTTCCTCTGCCTTTTCTAAATCCAGCTTGAACATCTGGAAGTTCATGGTTCACATATTGCTGAAGCCTGGCTTGGAGAATTTTTGAGCATTACTTTCCTAGCATGTGAGATGAGTGCAATTATGCGGTAGTTTGAGCATTCTTTGGCATTGCCTTTCTTTGGGATTGGAATGAAAACTGACCTTTTCCAGTTCTGTGGCCACTGCTGAGTTTTCCATATTTGCTGCCATATTGATTGCAGCACTTTCACAGCATCATCTTTCAGGATTTGAAATAGCTCAACTGGAATTCTATCACCTCCACTAGCTTTGTTTGTAGTGATGCTTTCTAAGGCCCACTTGACTTCACATTCCAGGATGTCTGGCTCTAGGTGAGTGATCACACCATCATGATTATCTGGGTGGTGAAGATCTTTTTTGTATGGTTCTTCTGTGTATTCTTGCCACCTCTTCTTAATATCTTCTGCTTCTGTTAGGTCCATACCATTTCTGTCCTTTATCGAGCCCATCTTTGCATGAAATGTTCCCTTGGTATCTCTAATTTTCTTGAAGAGATCTCTAGTCTTTCCCTTTCTATTGTTTTCCTCTATTTCTTTGCACTGATCACTGAGGAAGGCTTTCTTATCTCTCCTTGCTATTCTTTGGAACTCTGCATTCAAATGAGTTTCTTTCCTCTTCTCCTTTGCTTTTTGCTTCTCTTCTTTTCACAGCTATTTGTAAGGCCTCCTCAGACAGCCATTTTGCTTTTTTGCATTTCCTTTTCTTGGGGATGGTCTTGATCCCCGACTCCCCTACAATGTCATGAACCTTCGTCCATAGTTCATCAGGCACTCTATCAGATCCACTCCTTTAAATCTATTTCTCACTTCCACTGTTTCTATGAAGACCTGCAAGACCTTTTAGAACTAACACCCAAAAAAGATGTCCTTTTCTGAGCCACCAGAGAAGACCAAAAAGAAAAAATCACTTTTACCAATCATGTCTGCTCCCTTGTAGAAGAAAATGGCAATCCACTCCAGTATTCTTGCCTGGAAAATCCCATGGACAGAGGAGACTGGTGGGCTACAGTCATAGGGTTACAAGGAGTCGGATACCACTAAAGTGATTTTGGAGAATCATGTCTTCATTTAACATTTTGAAATTTTGTTCATTGTGGATTTTTTTCATTCATTTTGACTTTTAAAAATACTGTATTAAATTTTATTTTATCTTTATTGCCCCTCTTGCTTCTTATTTTTGTTCTTCCTCTGCTCCCGCCCCTCCCCCCACTTTTTTCTTTTCTTTTTTTGCTATTTATTATAGAAGGAAATGACAACCCACTCCAGTATTCTTGCCTGGAAAATCCGATGGACAGAGGAGTCTGGTAGGCTACAGCCCAGGAGGTTGCAAAGAGTTGGACATGACTGAGCGACTTCACTTTCACTTTTCACTTTCATAGCAATATGGTTAAGCTGCCAGAGTCACATCATATAGGTTCAAAATAGCAAACTGCTGTGTCACTTAATAGCCGTGTGATTCTGAGCAAGTACCTGACATGTAAGTACTTGCTATTTTATATATGTATACTTTTTTAGATAATATAGAATATATATGCATATAATATAGAATGCTATGCTAAGCTGCTTCAGTTGTGTCCAACTCTTTGCAAGCCCATGGATTGTAGCCCAGCAGGCTCCTCTGTCCATGGGATTCTTCAGGTAAGAATACTGGAGTGGGTTAGCATTTCCTACTCCAATAATATAGAATATATATGTATATATAATATATATGTATACACCCACATGCATATATACATACGTTTGTTGCTGTTCATTCACTAAGTTGTGGCCAACTCTTTGTGATTCCATGGACTGCAGCATACTAGGCTTCCCTGTCCTTCACCATCTCCCAGAGTTTTCTCAAACTCATGTCTATAGTCTATTGACTCAAACTTGAGTCAATAATGCCATCCAACCATCTCATCCTCTGCCACTTCCTTCTCCTCTTGTCCTCAATCTTTCCCAGCATCAGGGTCTTTTCCAGTGAGTCGGCTCTTCACATCAGGTGGCCAAAGTATTGGAGTTTCAGCTTCAGCATAAGTCCTTCCATTGGACATTCAGGGTTGATTTCCTTTAGGATGAACTGATTTGATCTTCTTACTGTACAAAGGACTCTCAAGAGTCTTCTCTAGCACCACAATGCAAAAGCATCAATTCTTTGGTGCTCAGCCTTCACAATGGTCTAGCTCTCACAGCCATACATGACTACTGGTCCTTTTTTGGCAAAGTGATGTCTCTGATTTTTAATACGCTGTCTAGGTTTGTCATGGCTTTCCTTCCAAGGAGCAAGCGTCTTCTAATTTCGTGGCTGCAGTTACCATCTGCAGTGATTTTGGAGCCCCCCAAAATAAAATCTGTCACTGTTTCCATTTCCACCCCTCATTTGCCACGAAGTGATGGGACTGGATGCCATGATCTTAGTTTTCTGAATGTTGAGTTTTAAGCCAACTTTTTCACTCTCCTCTTTCACTCTGATCAAGAGGCTTTTTAGTTCCTCTTCAGTTTCTGCCATTGGAGTGGTATCATCTGCATATCTGAGGTTGTTGATATTTCTCCTGACAATCTTGATTCCAGCTTGTGAGTCATCCAGCCTGGCATTTTGCATGATGTACTCCACATATAAATTGAACTAGCAGGGAGGCAAGATACAGCTTTGACGTACTTCTTTCCCAATTTGGAACCAGTTTGTTGTTCCATGGCCAGTTCTAACTGTTGGATTTTGACCTGCATTCATATATATTTGAGGATTTTGTGTTGGGTAGTTTGCTAATCATTTTGTATACATTATCTAATTTAACCTATACACATGCGTGTACACAGAGAACATGAGGTTTTTGAGTGAGGAAACTGAGGCCCAGAGAGGTTAAATGACATGCTCTAAGTCCTGTAGCTAACCAGTAGTGGGCTGGAATACATACTCAAGCTTGTCTGACTCTAGATCCTGCCCCTTATGCCTCACACTGCACACATTTGGGGTAGTCAAGTCCATGCATAGCTTTCTCATGGACAGTGTGACTGTTCTGCTTTAGGGCCCGTGTCCCTGTGAAGGTCTCAAGGAACCTCTAGTTAACTTCTGTGAGCCACACCCAGGCATCACACCCAGGCCTAGGGTTCTGATCCAGGCTGGCGCCCACTATCACAAGGCCAAGCTAGAAAATCTGGGGTTAATTAGGGGAATTTATGCTTCCTGGGGAGAGTTGTTGAGGAGGGATGAAATCTGTTTGCTGATGTCTTTTTTTTTCTTTTTAAAAATTCTATTTTTGTATAGTTGTTAAAGGTTATACTCCATTTACAGTTATTACAAAATATTGGCTACATTGCCTATGTTGTATAATCCATCCATGAACATGTCTTATACCCAGTAGTCTGCACCTCCCACTTCCCCATCTCTATATTGCAGAAATGGGAGAGAAGTGGTGATAGAGGCTCTGGAAGATCCACGGTTGCTCAAATATTCTCCCACTGAATTAAAGATCTTACTTAGAAGATGTGAGATCTGTCATTAAGTAGCTGCATGGACAGCCCTGGAGTAGTGTGACAGGTGATCCTGCTTCTTGCAGTCTCCTGAAGCCCTTTGGGTCTCAAAACAAACAAGGATGCTGAGTTAGATTTCTCTCTGATGCAAACCCTGAATGATGTTGCTTTTCTTTTAGGGAATCCTCACCAGACTGGGAAGGCAAGGAGAAGCACACCCTGACTGTGGCCCACACCTATGGGGGCTATTGTTCATGACAGGTGGGCTGACAAATGCTCTTGCATGATATTCTCCACTAGATCTGCCTGTTATGCTCCTTTGTGACTTCCTATACTTTTCTCGAAATCACAGCTCTGCAATAATGCAGCTCTTTGCCTGATTGTTTGCCATTTGCCCTCAAGACTGTAGCTTCAGGAGAGCAGGGCCCTTGTTTACTTTGTTCATTACTTTTCTCCAGCATGAAGCCTGGTACATATTAGGTTAGTTGTGTGTTAGTAGATTGAATGAATGGAAGAAAAACAATGAGACATAATGCATATCCAGATGGGTGGAGGGACATCCAGAAGAACTTGAGTCAGGCCTGGCAAGGTCTCATCAGAGTCCCACCCCCCTTCCTTGAAAAGTCGAGGGCAGGGATTCTTTTTTTTAAGTTTATTTATTATTTTTATTTTTGGTTGCACTGGGTCTTTATGGCTGGAAGGGTTTTCTCTAGTTGTGGCGAGTGGGGCTACTCTTCTTTGCGGTGTGCTGACTTCTCATGGCTTCTCTTGTTGCAGAGTATAGGCTCTAGGCACTCGAGCTTCAATAGTTGCAGTAGTTAGTACTTAGTACTTAGTCTCAGGAGTTGCAGTGTGTGGCTCTAGGGCGCGGGGCCTTCAGTGGCTGTGGCTCCCAGGCTCTAGAGCACAAGCTTAGCAGTTGTGGTGCCTGGGCTTAGCTGCTCCACAGGATGTGGAATCTTCCCAGACCAGGGATCGAACCCATGTCCCCTGCATTGGCAGACAGATTCTTCTTACCCACTGCACCACCAGGGAAGTCTGAGGGCAGGGATTCTAATATGATGCCTAAAGCAGGGAGGGAATAACTTTAAATCATGACTTTCCTAGAAAGAGAACTAGAAAATAACAGGTGATGAAACCTTAAATCTTATAGATCACAGATGAAGAAATAAAAATCTGCTTTCCAGATTATTCTGCTCACTGTAGAGAACAATAAGTTATACAATGGCTTCTTAAGAAAGGTGATGTGAAGTTGTGGGCCTCAAGGGGCTTTCCTGGCCCTGTGGTCTGCCGCACAAGCAGCACAGCTCCATCTTTCAGGGACCACCTTGAAATGGCCTGGAGCTGCCCCTTAGGCCAGGTGGAGCCTCTGGGGCTGGATGTTGGATTTGGAAGTGGGGCTCTAAAAGGAAGCCACAGTGAATATTGAGACAGCAGCTGTCTCAGGTTACTCCCAGGCTTTAACACACCAGGTAGGGGAGAAACCGGAGAAGTAGCAGGAGCTAAGCAAGTTAGGCTAAAACTCCACCTCTTGGTTGTGCATATCCATTAGGACAATGACCGTGATGAGTTTGTAATTCATTCTCAAGAGCCAAGCAAGTTGCATTCACTTTGAAAGTAGCCAACTTTGAAGAACCAATTCACCCAATTCTGAAATGCACAGTTTTCTTTATGGAGGCAGCACCACACTTCAGGACCACACAGCTGGGAGATGAGAAAAGGATGAAGTGAAGTCAGGATTTTGTGAAGTCAGTATATGGGATGAGTCAGAGGAGACATATTAATAAAAGGAGACAGGGAACTTCACAAAAGGAAATGAATTCTCCCTTGATTAATGATGTGCAGAATACTTGACGTCATTATTAACGCTTATAGTATACAGATGACAGGGGCCCACCCTATTGTGAGCAGAGGACAGAATGTGAGTAATTCCATAGCTTTGTCACCATTTAGAAAAAGTCTCTCTCTGCACATGCATATGTGTATATGTGTTTAGACTGAGAATTTCAAGAGACGTGGTAGTTTAGGGAATAAGACAGAATCGTTGTGTTTCTACTTTCAGCTCTTAGGAAAGTACATAAGAAATTCATAACTGTTTGAAAAGTGATTTGAGATCCTCTGATGAAAGGTAATGAGAAGTCAGAGATATCAGTCTTGGAGTGTGATGACAGCATGTGATTTCATGTTGGAGTGGCACTAGACCACATATTCCAGAATATGTTCCTCTCCTACTTCTCCAGCAAACAAGAAAATGGGTATTGGGAGAGGAGGGAGCAGGGCTGGAAGGAGGAGAGGACGTTGGGCAAAACCCGCAGTATTTTATGTTAACCAAGAGGAAGACAGCCTGGGGACCCGGGAGGGACCAGGGCCTGCCTTCATTCCCTAGGGCAGTTTGCCTTCTTGCAGTCTGAACTCTGTTGCCTTTTAGGGTGGTCTGTTTGGTCAAGTTTTCCCAAATGATGTAATACCTGCTGTCTTGTCACAGTGAAAACCACCTTTTGCTTTTCAAGAGAGCTACAGCATTGTTTTCTGTTGCATTAATATTTTGGTGGCAATCATCTGTTATTAAAACCTTTATTATTCTCTACATTTACAAATCTGCTTTTCTTAGAACATCTTTTCTTCAGCAAAGACTTAAGAGGAAGGTGCTCTGTCTACCATCCAGGATCTAGCTAGAGTGAGGCCTCCTGGCAGACAGGGGCCATCTCTGACCACAGGTACCAGAGGCAGCTGTATGGGCTGGTCACAACTCAGCTCCAGAAGGGGCTCCAGTTCTGGATCTGCTGCCCCTATTCACAGGATTTTAGGCAAGTTATCCAACCCCTCGGAGTCACAATTTCCTCATTTGTGAAATAGAATAAGAAAGATCTACCTTTTGGGGTTATTGCGAGCATTTAAAGAATAGTTATGTGTGGCCTATAATAGGCCTAGTAGATAGGAAGCACCAAATAAGTGTTTGCTGCTGCTGCTTCTACTGCTACTACTGTATTATTATTTCCTGAGAATGTATAGACTGGTTTAGAGAAAATTATTGAGAGTATTATTTCCATCATTATTACAGTCTTTGAAAGAAACTAAGGATTTAAAGCAAAATGCTCAGGTAGATTAAATTATTTTTGGTATTCTCCCTCTTCTTTTCTTCTGGCTCTTGCAGATTTCTGATACATTGCCATGTGTCTGATCATTATCGTGGCTTAAGGTTTTAGTGATGTGTTAAATATATCCCCTATGAGTGTGAGCTGGGCTTCCCAGGTGGCTCACATGGTAAAGAGTCTGCCTGCAATGTGGGAGACCTGGGTTTGATCCCTGAGTCGGGAAGATCCCTGGAGAAGGAAATGGCAGCCCACTCCACTATTCTTGCCTGGAAAATCCCCTGGATGGAGGAGCCTGGCAGGCTACAGTCCATGGGGTAGCAAAGAGTCCGACATGACTGAGTGACTTCACTTTCACTTCCTTTCTTTCATGAGTGTAAGCTACTTAAGGTACACATACCTACCAGGATGAATTCATGCTTTCAGAAGAAGACTGGAAACTTGACACTTTTCTGAAAGATGAAGTAATAAACCCTATAGACTTCTAGAACTTTAAAGCTAGACTGCAGGGGCCATCAAGTTCAAGACCTGAGTAGGCAAATGATTTACCCTTGGAGACAGGCATGGTTGGTTATTGGCAGAGCGTGCACGGCTAGAGTCTCGGGTCAAGTTAGTCAGTTGAATGCTATGAACATGTGAAACATGGTGTGACTTCTTATAAAGCTGCTTCTACTTAGCTGAGCTGTGGCAGCATGCCATCCGTGTCCAGAAAAGGGTCTTATCAGATTGCCTATAAACTCTATGCACTGAAGCGGGTGTCACTGAGGACATCATCCTGATCCTGTTTATGAAGACACCTGAGGGGCCGTATCTTTCAAGTACCAGAAATAGCTGGTGCTCCTGGGACAACTGTTTTCATCTGATGAATGCCCAGAACTTTTTATGTGATTGTTATCTTGTGATCAGTGCTTTTTGCATTGACTAGGAATGCTCAGGGAGAAGGCAATGGCAACTCATGCCAGTACTTTTGCCTGGAAAATCCCATGGACATAGGAGCCTGGTAGGCTGCAGTCCATGGGGTCACTGAGTCAGACACGACTGAGCAACTTCACTTTCACTTTTCACTTTCATGCCTTGGAGAAGGAAATGGCAACCCACTCCAGTGTTCTTGCCTGGACAGTCTCAGGGACGGGGGAGCCTGGTGGGCTACCGACTATGCAGTCACGCAGAGTCGGACACGACTGAAGCTATTTAGCAGCAGCAGCAGCAGGAATGCTCAGGAACAAATTTACATTCTATCTCTGTGAATAGAACCAGTAGCTACTACAAATTACAGATGTTTATTATAGCTGAAAACTTTGTAGGCAGCTTTTCTAAGCAGTGTTCCACTGCTCTCTGACATTCTCTGACACTATGGATATTTCCTGGAGGGAAGAGGAGTTTTGGGGTCCTTCATGTCACATACTTTATCTCCTTCTTGGATATTCATGATGTATATATTGGTATCTGATAAGTTCTGATAAGTCTGACAAGTCTTATAAGTCTAACAATTTAGAATCAAAACAAAAAGAGCTTTTTAAAGCTTTGTTTAATCCTATAGTTATAAAACTTATTTGATTACAGAATCTTTAAAAAAAATTACCTCAGAAGTCTCTAATTTTATAGGAAACACTTTTGGGGGAATACTGTCTTCAGTAATCTGTAATCAAACCCTATTTATTGGATTCATGTCAGTACACAAGTTGTCTCTTGACAGGGCAAAACATGATTCTTTCTACTTCTGCAAAGCAGAGAGTCCAGTTGTGCATATTGGACCACATGACTGATGGGGTCCCTTTGAGCTCTAAGGTTTGTTGATTCTTGATTTTAAAAATGAATAAAAGTGTCTTAAGTGTATCTGCGCATAGAATTAAGAATTTAACTTTATGAACGTGAAGACTAAAATTAGTAATCAAAATAGTGTATGTAACATTTCTGGTGCTGTTTATTCATGTCTAATCTAAAAGATTGCTTTAAAAATCATGTTTATAAAAACAGCTCCCAGGAGAGTTTACAAAGATACACATTTCCTTGAAAAGCCTCTGAGTCAAAAGATGTAGGATTTTCATTTGAACTCCTGTTTGGGTATAGAATTTATACCCTGCTTCCTGCTTTGATAAAGGCTTTTTCCCAATGGGGTTGATGCAGCTTCATGGTGTATCTCCAGGGGGTTGTGCAACTAGATTTACTCCTGAAGCACGTAGCCCATTCAGAGATTGTGTTGTTAGTTTATGAGGCACTTTTGGCATTAAGACCCTTCCCCTCTACACTCCCCGTTAAAACTCAACAAACAGAAGCCAACAGCAAGGTCCTCAAGCCCCTGCCATGTTTGTATTACTTGGGTGGGAGCCTAGACTTGCCTTAGACAAGACACCTAGCTTCTGGAATTGTTCCATCCCCTTGACCACTGAGCCAGACCCAAGGGGAAATAGCAAGGCAAAATCACCCTCCAAGAGATGGACTGCAGGCAGCAAGGACAGGTCCTCAAGCCTGGGTCTTAGCTTGGCATCCAGCTTTCTCGAGCAGCGTGGTCCTGGGTGTGGCACCGTAACCGCAGTGGCTTTCATTGTCCTCCTCTCTGTGTATGCCCACGGAAGGGTGCCATTTCATTATTTCTCTGGACCACTTGTCCCTCTGAATGTATTTGAGTTTTTCTCCTGTTTGACTATGCCTACTGTATGTCAGGTATTACGTCACAATAACGCATATCCCCTTGTCCTTTCCTTTGAGGAACTCATAGTGTTGAAGAGCAGATGGCACCAGGAAAAAATTTTCATCCGACGTGACAGAGACTCCAAATGAGTTGTGTATAAAGACCAATGAGGAAGTGATAGAGGTGACGTGTGAGTCAGGTCTTAGAAAATGTGTTGGAACTGATTTTGCCACTAATGGGCTTACTTTTTCTGAGTAATGGCAACCAGCCTGCTAAAGGGGGAAGTGTAAACTGAGAACTTGTTTGGGATTCACTCAGTAAACTAGCTGACTGAACCCATTAGGCAAAGTCTAGACTCTGACTTCAAGCAATTCGGTGAATATTTAGGCTTTAAGTATTTCAGTTATTGGAGGAAGAGACCATCTGGAAAGCAGACTCTCTGGAACTCACTCTCAAGTTTCCTGTTGTAAACATGTTCGAGGGATAGTTTTGATTTGTGGAACTCCTGGAATTAACTTTGCTTTATGTTTAATAATACCTAATTTCCCAGTCTCATGGCAGACAGAAAATAAATGGCATATTTAAATTGCTATGTAGGTGAAAAGAAAGACCACTACTGAAGAATGGGTTTTAATTTAAATTTCAGAGGACATTTTACAAAGTACATGAACCTAACAGGTAAGCTGGCTCCTTGAGTTTGCTCTTCTGTAGACAACTGACCCTGGAAGGTGGGTAGCAGATCCAGTGCTGGGCAGAATTTTGTGGATCTTTTTCAAGTTACCTTTATGAGGAAAAACCATGGGTGTCCACCATGTGACATAATATCCATCACTTCCCTGGCTGTACAAATAGTTTTCTAATTTGATGTTGTAGAAAATCTTTCACTGTAAAAATACTCCTTTTCTTTAGATTTAGCACTTAAGATGTCCCCCAACCCCCTCTTCCCAAAATTCATTCTAATTGTGAATTTTGACTGTCTGTGTTTATTATATTTATACCAGATAGTATCTTTGTCTTCTCTTCTGCCATGGGTTGAGACAATATTCATCCAGCTGGCTTTCCAGACTCCAAACTTAAATGGTGCCCTTCACCATGTGGGACTGGCTTAGCATTTGAAAACAGCTAATGTTTCAGGTTTTAATTTGAAACTGAAGGTGTGCTATTTCTAGACTTGAGAGTCTTGCTTCCCACTATTAGTTATCATACACTTCCTCTTGGCATTTCAGTGGGTACCTGTGACTCCTCCCGGACCTCAAGTTCCTTAAGAACAAGGAATTTGTTGTTGTTCAGTCACTCAGTTGTGTCTGACTTTTGCAATCCCATGCAAAAAGTCTGCAGCACAGCAGGCTTCCCTGTCCTTCACTATCTCCCAGAGTTTGCTCAAGCTCATGTCCATTGGAGAAGACTCTTGAGAGTCCCTAGGATTGCAAGGAGATCAAACCAGTCAATCCTAAAGGAAATCAATCCTGAATATTCATTGGAAGGACTGATGTGGAAGCTCCAATACTTTGGCCACCTGATGTGAAGAGTTGACTCATTGGAAAAGACCCTGATGCTGGGAAGGATTGAGGTCAGGAGGAGAAGGGGATGACAGAGGATGAGATGTTTGGATGGTATCACTGATTCAGTGGACATGAGTTTGAGCAAGCTCCAGGAGATGGTGAAGGACAGGGAAGCCTGGCGTGTTGCAGTCCATGGGATCACAGAGAGTTGGACATGACTGAGTGACTGAACAACAACGTGTCCATTAAGTCAGTGATGCCAATCAACCATCTCATCCTCTGTTGCCTCATTCTCCTCCTGCCCTCAGTCTTTCCAAGCATCAGAGTTTTTTTCCAATGAGTTAAGAACAAGAATGGGTTTCATTTATCTTTATATTCTATAGTTCATACATAAAGGTGGTGCTTAAGAAGTATTTGTCAAACAGATTATATTTATCCTAAAAACTCATCAATTGAACCATCCCATGTAGGCAAGACAGAGAAGGCAATGGCACCCCACTCCAGTACTCTTGCCTAGAAAATCCCATGGATGGAGGAGCCTGGTAGGCTGCAGTCCATGGGGTTGCTAAGAGTTGGACATGACTGAGCGACTTCACTTTCACTTTTCACTTGCATGAATTGGAGAAGGAAATGGCAACCCACTCCAGTGTTCTTGCCTAGAGAATCCCAGGGACGGGGGAGCCTGGTGGGCTGCCGTCTATGGGGTCACACAGAGTCGGACATGACTGAAGCGACTTAGCAGCAGCAGCAGCATGTAGGCAAGAGGTGAAAAAGAAAGTACTGTGTATACAAGTCTCAGAACTTTACTTTTCCTAATAACTTAAAGGAGGCAGATAAAGGAATATCCTGATAAATAAATGTGAGTATCTCCCTAGCGTGATCCAAGGATCCTGATTTACTTTGTGCTCAAATGGGACTTTCTGCTTTAGGATCATGTATGTGTGGATCATATATCATATCAAGAAAGATGCCATGTGAGCTGTGAAGTGGAAGGCTTCCCTCTGTGGAAGGGCCAAGGCAAACCTGCTTTGTATTTCCTGTCTGAGGTCCCAGTAACACACTAGCTACCATTTCCTTGGCATCTGCCCTGTGCCAAACATTCAAGCATATGATCTCATTTAATCCTCACAAGGACTCCAAGGCTTAGAGGGGTTAAATGGCTTCCCCATGGACCCCTAGATAAACATGTCAAAAACCAAACCCATGAGCAAGCCTGCCCCAGGTTGGCATTCTCCCAGCACTCCCTGTCTTGGTGAGTGAAAATTTTAGCATCCAGTTCCTCCAGTGAGAAATCCTCTCCTGATACAAGCTTCCAAGTCTTGTGGAGATAGTGTCCACCCGTAGACTCCCTGTTGACTTCCATTCCAGCCCAGCCACCGTCTGCCCTCCGTGGACAGCTCAGGAGCCTCCCCAATGGTCTAAAGTAGACCTCCTCAAATCTAGTCCCAATACTAAGCTTAAGTGGTCTTCTCAAAAGTCATGTATTATCATGTGATTTTTTCGATTAAAAATCCTCCAATGCTACTTCTGTTCACTGGTAGAGACCAGGGTCCTTAACCAGGCTCACCATGCCCTCCTCGCCTGGCCCCATGTGGCAACCCAGTCTCCTCATTTTCTGGGCCTCGAGCCAGCCAGCTGTTCCCTCAGCCTGGAATGTTCTTACCATCCCTTTCAGAGCCTAGGTTGATACCCACTCAGCTGACAAAGCTGAGCTCAGTAGTGTCTTCTTCAAGGGACTTGTGTGTACTTTTTTGGCATTATGTGCTTCTCCTCCATAGTGTTCATCTTATATTTATTTGCTTCATTATTGGATTAATATCTGGTTGTCTCACGAGTCTGTAAGGTGCATGAGGGCAGGGGCCAGGTCTGTTTGCATTCACCAAATCTTAGTTCAGAACCTGAAGACAGCAAACAGTTGATGAGTATTTGTTGCATGAATTAATGCACTAACAGCCAGCAAGCGACAGAACTGAGATTTCAACTCAAAAGCTCAGTGTCTCCTGTCTTTAGTGTGTGGCTAGAACTCTAAATGGTCAGGTGTGGGGACAGAGGAGGGTCGAGATTGGGAGTCTGGCTCACTCTTCCCTCTGGGACAGGAAGGGGCTGACAGTTGAGCTTGTGGTCACTGAAGATTCACTGGGCTCCCGCCCCATTCCAGGCACTTTGTTCATTCTCAAATTTAATCCCTCTTAACAGTCCCTCAGGAAGTTAAGTAACTTGCCAAGTCGCCCAGAAGTCAAGCTGGAAGCCTAGATTCAAGCCTAGGCCCTTTCTCCCTCTACCCATGTTTGTAACCCTTTGCTAACTGTCTTTACCTTGTTCCTTGTTTTACCCCCTCACTGTGAGTCCCTATCTGACCTTCAGTTCTGTTCCTTTTCTTGTAAATTTGTACTCATTTCTTCTTTAATTTATCACCTGTCTCTCTTCCCTTCCCTAACTCCTTTTCTCCATTCCTCCATCTTCCTTCCCCTCCTCCGTCCTAATTCTGTTAGAGATGAGAACCATGATGTTACTTACCTGAAACTTATATTTCAGGAAGCTATCAGCAGCCAGAAGTCCTGCACACTAGGCAACTTGGTAGAACAAAATGGAGATGAGAATTATAAATGTCTAAGCTTGTGTCCTCTTACTCTTATGATTGGTTGGCTTTCAGTTTTAAAATCACCTCTGATTTTGAGCTTTGAATTTGGCCTATTAAAGGTAGTAAAAGCAATACAAAGAAAGGGAACAGAACTTCAAAAGTGCATTTTTCTTCCCTATGAGAAGGCCACTATAAACTGTGGAGATGCTTCTCAAATAAAATTGGATTCTGCCACTGCCTGCTGTTTCCCTCTGCATTTCATCTCTTTTCTCTGAATCACTGAAGCCTCTCTTGGGACACTAGGTAATCCGAAGAAACAATGGAGTGTTTGGGCACCTCGAGTTCTACAGAGAGCTAAGGCACACTGATTTGCATTTCTGGGTCAGCGTAATTTCACTTTCACTTAACCCTTGTACTGACCCTTGTTTTTCAGCGCTTTGGCTCTTTCCGCCATCCGTTCGAGAGCATTCAGTTTCCTCGACCCACAGATGGTAAGTGTCCCCTGGCAACCAAAAGCTTGCAAACTGCCCCCAACTCCCCTCTTCAGCGTTCCCAGCATCACTATGGTCTTTTCAGTGAGGAACTGGCCAGTATTTTAGATGTCTCTGAATGCACATTTTATTCACATTTAAGAAGGTAGGTTTTTTTTGGTGTTAATGGAAGAGGAAATAAACATTAGAAATTGCATTATTCAATTGTGTACATAGCCGCCCAAGTTTTGCACCTCTTTGTGGTTGTAAATCCTTGATGTAATGGACACCATCTCTCTTGGTATGAGTCATGCTGGGTATGAATCATTCTATGAAGACCCACAGTGTGTCAGAAAGAGGGACATGATGTATATTTAGGACTTTAAAATAAGGCTATTCTGCTGTCTTATTCATAGTGTGATTTCTGGTAAGAGGGAGCAAAGACACCAACAAGATTTAATTACTTGCACTGTGGCAGGAACACATCATTAGTTGTCCATCTTAGCGAGGTCCACTTGACTAGAAGACCCTGTGTAAGGTAAAGGTGCTCTGAGATGCAACATGTTGTACAAAGTGGGAAATGAAATATTAATGAAATGTTTATCTCTCAAAGCTTTAACTCAATTGGTAAGAATAACTTTATGTTTCTTTCTTCATTGTAGAAGTAAATCATAATAGTATGATATATGAATTATGTCTCAAACAATTGTTTTTAGAGAATAGAAGCAAGAGGATTATAGAAGAGACAGGTAAACAATAAGAAACAAATAAAAACCAATGATAATCCGGAGAAGGAAATGGCAACCCACTCCAGTGTTCTTGCCTGGAGAATCCCAGGGACAGGGGAGTCTGGTGGGCTGCTGTCTATGGGGTCTCACAGAGTCGGACACGACTGAAGCAACTTAGCAGCAGCAGCAGCAGCAGCCTGATTTGTTTTCTATTATCTTGGGTACATGAATACAAAACTGAAATAGCGTAATAAGTAGTGTTGAAATCTTTTCATGCCTTGTGAACATTACATATCCTTCTCCCTCTACATAATGTTCTGTCATATGATTGTTTTATAAAAATTGAAAAAATTCTTTATTGTTGGACATCTAGGTTGCCTCCAAGTTCTGGACAATGTGTGTAGCTCTGTAATGACCATACTTGAAACTATATCAACATCTATGATGATTCCTTAGATTAATTTCTAGATATCTAGTTGCTCTAAGAATATGTACTCTTTTAAAGGCTTTAAAACCTATACATATACATATATTCCTTCAGAAAGGTTGGCTCAATTTATTCTAGCAGTGTGTATACACCGTTGTACATATTTGTATATAATTTCCCACCATTAGATATTATTTAAATATTTTCGCCAATTTGACAAGTGAAAAATAGTATCTCATATTTCTTATTATTTTAACTCCTTTGAGTTAACTTCTTAAGTTAAGCATTCTTTCAAATAATCATCGTCCATTTAAAAATTACTTATAATTTCTTTGATCATTTATGTTATATGTTGTTTATCTTTTGGTTAATTTGTAAGATATTTTGAACAATCTGATAAGACTCTACTGAAATGAAAGTGAGGCAGATTTTTCCTTAGAGGAAGAGCAGTGTAGCTGAGATTGGTTACAGAGACAAAGCCTGCTCCCGGCTGCTTTCCCCCAGTGTGTGGGATGTATTTGTTGACTGAGTGTATACCTCAGTTGTTTTCTGGCAAATATTCCCAAGTTGAGAGCCAGAAAGCATCATCTTTACAAATAACTGTGGTTTCATTTTGAGATAAATAATTACTTGAAGCAAAATAAAGAAAAATTATAAACAGTTTTGAACATTAGCCAATCTTATATTTATATCACCCATTTCCAAAGAACTTTAATTCAAAATATTTTTAAAGGTCAATTTATATTTTCTTTTAATTCAGCTGCTTCAAGGGTGGGGTAGTTTTTTCCTCTATTTTCCTCAAAAGTTCAGTTCAGTCTCTCAGTCGTGTCTGACTCTTTGTACCCCCTGGACTGCATGGACATACTGTTCCTCTATTTTAGGAGTAATCCAAGTGGAGTCAGAACTTAAAGACAGACAAAAGGAACTCCTAAGAATTTGAAAGTTTGATGATACTGTGTTCCTTTCTCTTTCTCCATTATTGGTTCAGTTCCATTCAGTTGCTCAGTTGTGCTCAGTTGTAACCCCGTGGACTGCAGCATGCCAGGCTTTCCTGTCCATCACCAACTTCTGGAGCTTACTCAAACTCAGGTCCATTGAGTCAGTGATGCCATCCAACCATCTCATTCTCTGTCGTCCCCTTCTCCTCCTGCCTTCAATCTTTCCCAGTCTCAGGGTCTTTTCCAATGAGTCAGTTCTTCACATCAGGTGGCCAAAGTATTGGAGCTTCAGCTTCAGCATCAGTCCTTCCAATGAATATTCAGGACTGATTTCCTTTAGGATTGACTGGTTTGATCTCTTTGCAGTCCAAGGGACTCTCAAGAGTCTTCTCCAACACCACAATTCAAAAGCATCAATTCTTCAGCACTCAGCTTTATAGTCCAACTCTCACATCCATACATGACTACTGGAAAAACCATAGCTTTGACTATATGGACCTTTGTTGGCAAAGTAATGTCTCTGCTTTTTAGTATGCTGTCTCGGTTGGTCATAACTTTTCTTCCAAGGAGCAAGTGTCTTTTAATTTCATGGCTGCAGTCACTATCTGCAGTGATTTTGGAGACTAAAAAAATAAAGTCTGTCACTTTTTCCATTGTTTCCCCATCTATTTGCCATGAAGTGATCAGACCGGATGCCATGATTGTTGTCCATTTAAAAATTACTTATAATTTTTTGATCATTTATGTTATATGTTGTTTATCTTTTGGTTAACTTGTAAGATATTTCAAACAATCTGATAAGATTAAGTTTGCTGCATGTTGAGTTTTAAGCCAGCTTTTTCACTCTCCTCTTTCACTTTCATCAAGAGGCTCTTTAGTTCTTCTTCACTTTCTGCCATAAGGGTGATGTCATCTGCATGTCTGAGGTTATTGATATTTCTCCTAGCAATCTTGATTCCAGCTTGTGCTCCATCCAGCCCAGCATTTCTCATGATGTACTCTGCATATAAGTTAAATAAGCAGGGTGAAAATATACAGCCTTGGCGTACTCCTTTCCCTATTTGGAACCAGTCTGCTCTATGTCCAGTTCTAACTGTTGCTTCCTGACCTGCATACAGATTTCTCAGGAAGCATACAGATTTCTCACCAGTAAGGTGGTTTGGTATTCCCATTCCTTGAAGAATTTTCCAGTTTGTTGTATTCCACAGTCAAAGGCTTTGGCATAGTCAATGAAGCAGAAGTAGATGTTTTTCTGGAACTCTCTTGCTTTTTCCATGATCCAACGGATGTTGGTGATTTGATCTCTGATTCCTCTGCCTTTTCTAAATCCAGCTTGAACATCTGGAATTTCACAGTTCACGTACTGTTGAAGCCTGGCTTGGAGAATTTTGAGCATTACTTTGCTAGCATGTGAGATGAATGCAATTGTGCGGTAGTTTGAACATTCTTTGGCATTGCCTTTCTTTGGGTTTGGAATGAAGACTGACCTTTTCCAGTCCTGTGGCCACTGCTGAGTTTTCCGAATTTGCTGGCATATTGAGTGCAACACTTTCACAGCATCATCTTTTAGGATTTGAAATAGCTCAACTGAAATTCCATCAGCTCCACTAGCTTTGTTCATAGTGATGCTTCCTAAGGCCCACTTGACTTCCCTTCCAGGATGTCTGGCTCTAGGTGAGTGATCACACCACTGTGGTTATCTGGGTTATGAAGATCTTTTTTGGATAGTTCTTCTGTGTATTCTTGCCACCTCTTCTTAATATCTTCTGCTTCTGTTAGGTCCACATCATTTCTGACCTTTATTGTGCCCATCTTCGCATGAAATATTCCCTTGGTATCTCTAATTTTCTTGAAGAGATCTCTAGTCTTTCCCTTTCTATTGTTTTCCTCTATTTCTTTGCATTGGTCACTGAGGAAGGCTTTCTTATCTCTCCTTGCTATTCTTTGGAACTCTGCATTCAAATGGGTGTATCTTTCCTTTTCTCCTTTGCCTTTTTCTTCTCTTATTTTCTCAGCTGTTTGTAAGGCCTCCTCAGACAACCATTTTGCCTTTTTACATTTCCTTTTCTTGGGGATGGCCTTGATCACTGCCTCCTGTACGATGTCACGAATCTCTGTCTATAGTTCTTCAGGCACTCTGTCTATCAGATCTAATCCCTTGAATCTGTCACTTTCACTGTGTGATTGTAAGGGATTTGATTTAGGTCATACATGAATGGTCTAGTGGTTTTCTCTACTTTCTTTAAGTCTGAATTTTGCAATCAGGAGTTCACGATCTGAGCCACAGTCAGCTCCCGGTCTTGTTTTTGCTGACTATATAGAGTTTCTCCATCTTTGGCTGCAAAGAATATAATCAATCTGATTTTGGTATTGACTATCTGGTCATGTCCATGTGTAGAGTCTTTTCCTGTGTTGTCAGAAGAGGGTGTTTGCTATGATCATTATTGGTTATATGACCTTAAATAACTCTCTTTGCTGCTACCTGCCTAAGGCAAGAGGGTTGGGGGGGCTGGTTGAGACACCAATTAGATCTCTTTAAGCTTGTAGTATTTTCCAAAATTAAGATGCCTAATCATTTCAAAGTATCATTTTTCCCCTGCTACTTAAAAATGTAAATATTGCTCGAGTATGGCTGTACTCACACACACGTGTGTGTTAGTTTACACATTTTGTTACCTGATCGTTCATCGTTAAAAGTATTTTTTCATTTTTGCCTTTCAGAATTGTAAAATGTGTTCATAATTTTCAAATTTCTACTAAGATTGTTGTTTTTTAATGACTGGCAGTCACTCCTCTTATTATTAACTGATGGAGATAGTGATCGTGACATCTTAACCCAAAGAGGTGTGTAAGGGTACTTAAAGGGGCCTGTTAAGTCACCCCTCATGTAGAAAAGGACTGCTGTCTTTAAACACAGCAACATCATCATTCGTTTCCAGATTGTGGGGAGGGAGCGAGGATAATACTTTAAGTGATGAAGTTGGCATTTCCCATCTGTTGTACTTCAAACATAGGCCTCCTCCTCTCTACCAATCACAAATATAAAAACTCTGCTGATGGTTTGACCATCTGGATTTCCCATCATACCCTGTCTTCACACCTGGCGATTCCGTGCAGGTCTTTGATTGATGTTTTTCAAAATTGCCTCATAAAATCAAAGGACAGACAAACAATATTTTTCTAGAATTTGTAAACCAAGATTCATAACTTTTGTTATTGCTCTTTGAATTGTTAATAATCTTAGCCTCAGGTGATTTCAAAAATGCTTTTTTTTTGGTTAAGCAGACCATCACATTCTCATAGCTACTCATGTTTACCATTGTCAGAACATAAGCAGTGGGTGATAATAGTCTCAGATTCAATATTAAGCACAGTGATATTATTCAGCTTTAATTAAAATATTTACGTGCTCATGGTTTGCCTTCTCTTAAGGTCACATTTGTCAGCCGGTAGGCTCTGCTAACTGAATAGCGTTTAAAATGCCACTTTGAATTTGTCTAAGGGTGTAACATTATTCTGAATTATTACGAACTTAATCATTGGCACAGACCTATCTGCCTTTAACTGGCTTGGTTCCAAGCCCAGTTTGGGATCCAAGGGCTGCCTTAGAACAATGCTATAGGCCCCGAGTTTCCTTCTTCCCTTAGTCACCACTCAAACAGCAATTTGCTTACTTTTGCTATTTCCTAATTTTTCAGAGGAATGACAGACAAGGTATTAAGCTTTGGTTTTTCTCCAGATCCTATCAGTTTCCTCAAACACAGTTATCTCCCCTGTTGCCCCTGGTGCTCTGCCTGGGATTGCGGGTGTCTCTCCACCGCCCCCCGCAAACCCCCCTCCAATCCCCCCCCAATCCACCCCCCCCCCCAACCCCCGCCCTGGCCAGCTGCTGCCTCTCCTCTGCAGCTGTAGTTGATTTTAGGGAGCTGGGAACTGATTCCACTGGGTGTTACACACACGGAGACCTTTTAGCAGGAATGGCATAAACAGGAGCTCTCATTGCTTCCCTGACATTGGAAAGGAACTGGTGACTGAAATATCACATATTTTACTTCCTTTTTAGTTCAGGTGAGGGACCAGATACAGTCTTGGGGCAGAATGAAGCTGACCCTGGTTAGGGTTGTTTTTGCCTGCTAACTCTACCCCAGTGAGATTCTGAATAATTATGAATAACTTTGGAAGATCCAGGGCACAAAGAGATGATTAAATGTAAGATCTGGACCATCCACTCTGAACCATGTAGCACTATTAATAAAGATGATAAAAGAAGCTTTCATCAGGTTAAGAATGTGGTTTGAGGAACACGTTGCTGCCTCCTTCGTAGGTTTACTTCCTTCTTTCTTTGTGAAGGTTTACAGTAAGTAGCCCAGAGTGAAACTAGAACTTGGTGTGGGGAAGGAGGATAGGGTGGAGGAACGGTCATGTTATTAAGTTATTGCAAATGTAGTGACTGGTGATTTTACACGTACGCATTCCGCATTACAGGAAGCTCACACATCTAAGAGACCATGCCCTGTTGGCCCCTCACCACCAAATTTTCCATTCCCTGCCTCTAAAATCTCAGCTTCCCAAATGCTTGCTTATTTTATCACACCAATTACTTTTCTATAGTGAAGGAGGAATAGGTCTCCTGAATTTCAAGAATAAGAAAGCAATCTACAGAAATCAACCAAATCTAAAGGACAAAAGAGATTTTTTTCCCCAGTCATTTGCAGATTATAGTATGGTCCTCCTTCACTCCACAATACTTCCTTTGAGATGGTTTTTTTAAAACAATGAAAACAAAATAATCTTGCCAGTAGGGTCATGGAAAATTTTACCCACTCCATTTGTTCACAGTTGCCCATCCCTTCTCATTTCTTTTCCTTCTTTATAGATAAAAACTTCCTTTTGAACTTCTTTGTTTTTCTATTATACAGAGCAGTTTATAATAAAAGTTTAGAATAATTTGAACAATGTTAAGGCACATAAATGAAAACACATGCTCCCTCCCCAGTCCCATTTCTTCCAGTCGCATTCAGTTTGTACCTGTTCACGGAGCCAGAGTCAGGGTGTCTGTGAACCCTTGACAAGGGCAGTAAAGGAACACAGAGAAAGAAGAAACTGAATAGCAACAAACCTGTTTCCCAAAGATGCACAAAGTAAAGGGGAAGGGAGGAAAGAGAGCATGAACTAGACCAAAGGGAGATGAGAAGGAAGAGGCAGCCCCTTCCTCCCCTCTTGGGAGGCAGCCCCCTGAGGGCAGTGTTTCTGTCTTGACCATCTTTATAAACTTATCAGACTAGGAAAATGCCTAGCAGGTATTCGTGCTCAACGAATGAAAAGCGCAAAGAGCAGGAACTAACTGGCTAAGGTTAAGCAGAGTCTGCTGAAGTAACTTAGGTCTTTTCAGTTTATCAAAGGCTTTCTTGCTCGAATTTTATATCACTACCTTGGTTTTTTCATCTGTAAGCTGCCAGTGTATGCCACTTTGAGGTTTAGTACTACAGGTAGTTGCTGGTAATAGTAAAGGGAAAAACCCATATAGAACAAATCTATACACAGAAGAGGAAGTTTTTGAACTATTTTTTAAAAACTCTAAAGATTTTATTTAAAAGTGCTTTTTAAAAATCCAAGTTTTATTAATAGAACAACTGTTTACTTAAAGTTCTGATTGCCTGAGAAATTCCATATAAAATCTGACTAAAGTTCACATATTTAACACAATATCAATCATGGGAGAAGTTACACTGTGCAAAACTCTTCTCTAAATAGTAATGCATTTACCAAACCATTTTTATCATTAACTCTTTCAGGGATTTGTATGCCAGAGGTCATTAAGACTCAAAGCAGCTTCTGCGCCCACTGCCTCTTTTTGGAAAGAGACGATGGGGAATTCTCCATGCTCAGGTCCATCTCCCCTACAACCTTGGCCACAACTGGTTGAGCCAGGAACCAACACCTGAACCAAAGACAGCCCCTGTGAGGTGGCCTGAAATGGCACCAGATTGTGACTGAACCAATCAAAGCCTCTCTCTTGGGAAGTTTGAACTTGAGATAGGGGGAGAGAAAGACCCAGAAAGAAAAGAGAGAAGGGAGACTAACCAGCAAACAAGGTAGCCCATTGTCAGAAAGAAAGCCAGAGATGTGGAAAGAGAAGGCAATAAGCAGAAACTATGAGGCAATAGATCATTTTAGTAAATCGAAGCTATAAAAGAAGGTGGAGAAGTCATTAGTTAGTGGGTTAACAAGAAGCAGCATGTAGAGAAAGGCAGAGCATGCAGGAGATGCTTCAGAAATAAAAGGCTGCTGGAGAAACCGCTGTTTTGTTCTGAGAGATGTTTATTGGGTTGGCCCAAAGGTTCATTTGGGTTTTCCCCTAAGATGTTATAGAAAAACCAGAATGAACTTTTTTGCCAACCCAATAGTTGGGTCCAGGAGGCCTGGCGTGTGTTCTGGAAACCATTTCCTTTGCTTCTTCAACTCTCCCAAGTATCCCTGCAGTGGAAACCCTGAGGTAAATGAGAAGGGCTCTGTGTTGTGCAACTTGAAAAATTCCCACTTGTGAAAAGAGCAGATTGTTTACAGATAATTATGAACATTCTTCTGCTGCAGTTTGAGAGAGATATATAAGTGCCCTGGGGAAAATTTTGCTGTTGTTGTTGTTCAGTTGCTAAGTTGTGTCCTACTCTTTGCAACCTATGGATTGCAGCATTCCAGGCTCCTCTGTCCTCCGGTATCACCTGAAGTTTGCTCAAACTCATGTCCATTAAGTCAGTGATGCCATCCAAGGATGCCATGTCATCCTTGGTCGCCCCCTTCTCCTCCTGCCCTCAATCTTTCCCACCATCAGGGTCTTTTCCAATGAGTTGGCTCTTTGCATCGGGTAGTCAAAGTATTGGAGCTTCAGCTTTAGTATCAGTCCTTCCAATGAATATTCAGGGTTGATTTCCTTTGCGATTGACAGGGTTGATGTCCTTGTTGTCCAAGGGACTTTCAAGAGACTTCTCCAGCACCACATTTTGAAAGCATCAATATTTTGGCACTCAGTCTTCCATATGGTCCAACTCTCACATCCATACCTGACTACTGGAAAAACCATAGCTTTGACCATACAGACCTTTGTCGGCAAAGTGATGTCTCTGCTTTTTAAAATGCTGTCTAGGTTTGTCATGGCTTTCCTTCCAAGGAGCAAGCGTCTTTTAATTTCGTGGCTGCAGTCACTGTCTGCAGTGATTTTGGAGCCCAAGAAATAACGTCTGTCATAAAGTCCACTTAATAAAGTCCACTCTTTGCCCTTCTATTTGCCTCGTAGTCATGGGGCTGGATGCCATGATCATAGTTTTTTGAATGTTGAGTTTTAAGCCAACTTTTTCACTCTTGTCTTTCACTCTCATCAAGAGGCTCTTTAGTTCCTCTTCACTTCCTGCCATTAGAGTGGTATCGTCTGCATATCTGAGGTTGTTGATATTTCTCCCAGAAATTTTGATTCCGGCTTGTGATCCATCCAGCGTGGCATTTCACATGATATACTCTGCATAGAAGTTAAATAAGCAAGGTGACAATATACAGCCTTGACATACTCCTTTCCAGTTTTGAACCAGTCAGTTCTTCCGTGTCCGGCTCTGATTGTTACTTCTTGACCCACATACAGACTTATCAGTAGACAGGTAAGGTGGTCTGGTACTCCCATCTCCTTAAGAATTTTCCACAGTTTGTTGTGATTCACACAGTCAAAGGCTTTAGTGTAGTCACTGAAGCAGAAGTAGATGTTTTTCTGGAACTCTCTTGCTTCCTCTGTGATCCAATGAATGTTGGAAATTTGATCTCTAATTCCTCTGCCCTTTCTAAACCCAACTTGTACATCTGGAATTTTTCAGTTCACAGACTGCTGAAACGTTTACTAGTTTGAAAGATTTTGAGCATAACCTTGTTAACCTGTGAAATGAGTACAATTGTACAGTAGTTTGGATGTTCTTTGGCATTGCTCTTTTGGGGACTGGAGTGAAAACTTGCCTTTTCTAATCCTGTGGTAACTGCTGTGTTTTCCAAATTTGCTGACATATTGCGTGCAGCACTTTAATGGCATCTTCTTTTAGGATTTGAAATAGCTCAACTGGAATTGCATCATCTCCACTATCTTTGTTTGTAGTGATGCTTCCTAAGTGCTACTTGACTTCACACTCCAGGATGTCTAGCTCCAGGTGAGTGACCACACCATCATAGTTATCTGGGTCATTAAGACCTTTTTTGAGTGGCTCTTCCGTGTATTGCCACCTCTTCTTTACATGGTGGAAAATGCTTTGCTAGGTCACCACAAGATCTTGTTTTCCATACTGTAGCTGTAGACATTTGATATCATCTGTGCAGCCAGTGTTGACTTGCACCAACAAGGATTGAGCAGGTTTATATTAACCAAAAACAGAGGTACATTAACCAAAAACATTAACCAAAAATAGAGGTGGAACTTCCAGAGATTGCGCTTGATTTTTCTTTTCGTTTTTTTTTTTTTTTTTTTTGACACTATTAAATATCTTCTCACTTTAGGGTCTTTTTTTGACACTATTAAATATCTAATCTCTCTTTAGGGTCTTCACCTTTTTTTTTTTTTTTGAGCATTATATCTTTTTCCTCTTTTGGGTCCATAAATGTGTGTGCCTCTGGTGGTTTGCCTTTCATCTCTTTTCGTCTTCTCTCCTTGCCCTGCATGGAAATGCATTCCACCACCGAGCTCTCCTCTGCCCAGGTGACACCCGTCAATGAAGCCCTCACCACTCTACCACCTGCCCATATTTCCACACCTCTGCAGCATCTGAAAAGCTCACCAGTATCTGGAGTCACTGAGTTCAAAATGGAAATTGTTTTCTTTCTCCTTCAGAGTTTTTCTTTCCATGGTTCTTCCCCTTGTCTAAAGTGGAACCTCAGTGAGCCAGGCCCAGAGCTCAGAATCCCTTTTATTTCTTTTCTCTGGTGCCTAACAGCTATCCTTGCAAAGTCTTAGCAGTTCTGCCCATGTGACACAATCTCATCCATTGCTTTCTATGTTTATTATCTAATGCCACTGAGCGAGTTATGCCAAAGTTTAGCTTAAAACAGCACATTAATTATTTTGCAGAGTTTCTGAGGGTTAGGTGGCTTAGCTAAACTGGTCTCTCCTGAGGTTTTGGCAGCTGTTGGCCAGGGCTACCATCACTGCAAAGCTTAATGAGGGCTATAGAGTCCATGTCCAAGGGCACTCATGTGGTGGTCAGCAGGTCTCCATTCCTTGCTGGCTGTTGACTGAAGGCTTCTGTTCCTCACTGTGTAGGTCTTTCCATAAAGATAAAGTGAAGTAAAGTGAAGTCACTCAGTCGTGTCCAACTCTTTGCAACCCCATGGGCAGTAGCCAGCACCAGGCTCCTCCGTCCATGGGATTTTCTAGGCAAGAGTACTGGAGTGGGTTGCCATTTCCTTCTCCAGGGAATCTTCCTGACCCAGGGATCGAACCCAGGTCTCCTGGATTGTAGACAGACGCTTTACCATCTGAGCCACCAGGGAAGTCCTAGGTCTTTCCATAGGTGTGCTTAAAACAACAACTTGCTTCTCCCCACAGGCAGGGAGAGGGATGGGGAAGGGTGATGGTAGCAGTGGGGGAAAAGGGAGACTCAGAAGCTGAAGTTTCTCTACAACCCAATCTACTAAGTCATACAGTGTTAGTTTTGCCCTATTGTATATGTTATTAATAGAAGCAAACTGCTAAGTACAACCCACACTCAACAGGAAGTGAATTGAGGGAAAAATGCCAAAGGATTTGTGGCTGTATTTCTAAAGCCACCACCCCCCCCACTTCCCCCCCCCCCCCCAATTCATTTCTTCTTCCATGGTCCTAGGTCAGGTTTCCATCACTTCTCACCAGTGTTTATTCTTGAGAGGAAGACCAAGATCCTTAATAAGTCTACCTGGCCCATGTCTTCATTTCTGTGCTGCCACTTAACTGCATTGTATTTATCTGTCAGTTACCGTTTCTCTCTTTCTAAGTCTTTTTCTCATTCTCTGTCCCAAGTTCAAACTCTGCCAGAGAGGACCTCTGATTGACTCAGGCACTTGATGTCTGGCCTCACTCCAGGCCAACCTCACAGGGGCCCAGAGAGCCTAGTGGAGGCTTTCTTTTGATCAAGTGTTGGTTTCTAATTCAACCAATTGTAGCCAGGGTGGAAAGTGACTTAATCCTGCCCAATGCTCCCATATCTCAAGCCCCATTCTCCCTGCTCTTTGATGCTCTGCCTCCATTGGCCTTCTTCAGAATGTCTGAAGGGCCTGTCCCCCTCCCCAGCCTGTGCTTGTCCCGCTCCTCTGCCTGGCAAGCTCTTCTCTCCAGCACTCCCAATTGGCTGCCTCCTGTGCATCTTTACATCTTGGCTGGATGTTCCTGCTTCAGGACAGTGTTCTCGCCCCTCCACCTACCTTAGATCCTTATGAGCTGAAAACCCTGTACTTTTCCTTTTTAACTCTTATTTGTATGGCTATCTGTGTAACATCTTGGTCCTCTGCTGGGCTGTAGCCTCCATGAGCGCAGGGACCATTTCGCTCACACTGTCTGATACTTGCTTCAAAAACAGGCATTCTTTATTTTATCAAGTCCCCAGCCTTCAGGCTCCTCTGGAGTATACACAGTGGCACAACCCTTTCCCAATATCATGCTTCTCCCTTGCTCACTTTCAGTGGTCTTCAGGTGCCTGTGGGACAGTCACTACTCTTTAGACTGTCATTCAAGGCCCTTTGTAATGGAGCCCCATCTCTCCTTTCTGTTTTGTTTCTCAGGACTCCTTTTAACAGACTCCAAAGTTCTAAGCATTTACTAAGAATTACTTGCTATTCCAAAAATTCACTTTATGCTTTATTCTCTGCATCTTTGCTCCTATTGTTCCCTATATACCGGCGTGTATTCTCTTTCCTGCGATTGCATCACAGTCTTAGAAAACCTTTTAGTTGGTATCTTGTGGGTTGCTTGTTTTTAAAACCAAATACTTGCATATACTTTGTAGGTGCTAAACACTAGTCTAAGAACTTTTAAATTCATTTCATGATTATGAAATGACATGTCTTTAAGACAAATCCACTTACCATTCCCAGATAGGGGAAAGCTCAAGTAATTGGTGCAAAGAAATACCTAGTACCTGTCAAAGCTGGAGTTTGAACCCAGTTATCTGTTTCCAGAAGGCAATTCCAGAGCCTTTGTACTTTCTGCTGCTGCTGCTAAGTCACTTCAGTCGTGTCTGACTCTGTGCAACCCCATAGACGGCAGCCCACCAGGCTCCCCCTGGGATTCTCCAGGCAAGAACACTGGAGTGGGTTGCCATTTCCTTCTCCAATGCATGAAAGTGAAAAGTGAAAGTGAAGTCGCTCAGTCGTGTCTGACTCTTAGCGACCCCATGGGCTGCAGCCTACCAGGCTCCTCCATCCATGGGATTTTCCAGGCAAGAGTACTGGAGTGGGGTGCCATTGCCTTCTCTGGTACTTTCTAGTAGAGTGTTACTCTTTGAGGGCAGCTGAGGTGTCTTATTATCTTTGTATCTCCCATAGGGCCTGGTATGCAGTGGGTTCTGACTAATGCTTAAAATATTAACGAACAGAGCCAGAGGTTCAGGCAGAAAGTGATAAGGGAAAGTGTCTCCTTTGAGAACTATCCACAGATAACAATCTCGTGTTCTCACTTCTTTGCTCACAATTCCTCAGTCATTCCTCCCTGGCCCAAGGGCTTGCATCTAAATTCCTTAACCCAGTGTCCTGCCTCATGGATCAGAAACATTTGGGAAATGAATAATTTGGGTGCACTGTTCTCTCCTTTCCTACAATCTGGCTTTTCCCATCTGTACATTTATTTGTCCTTCATCCATTCCTCTGTAGGGTTTTTAGATTTTGAAAATGGGAGTAGGGGGTAGAGGGTGGGGAGGGAAAGGGAGGAGAGAGGAAGGAAAGAAAAAAAAGGAAGGAAGAAAAGAAGAAAAATATGGATGCCTAGTAAATTTGAATATCAGATCAATAATAATTTTTTAGTATAAGTATGCCCCATGCAATAATTAGGACATTGTTATTGTTCAGTGGCTGGCTAAGTCAGGTGGGACTTTTTGTGACCCCGTGACTAGCAGCATGCCAGGTTTCCATGCCCTTTGTTATCTCCAGGAGTTTGCTCAAACTTATGTCCGTTGAGTCAGTGGTGCTATCTAACCATCTTGTCCTCTCTGCCCCCTTCTCCTTTTGTCCTCATTCTTTCCCAGCATCTTCCCTAGTAGCTCAGTTGGTAAAGAATTTGCCTGCAATGCAGGAGACACAGGTTCAATCCCCGGGTCGGGAATATCCCCTGGAGAAAGAAATGGCAACCCACTCCAGTACTCTTGCCCAGGGAGTTCCATCGCAAAGAGTTGGACGTAACTGTACGACTAACTCTCACTTTTCCCAGTATCAGTCTTTTCCAATGAGTCGGCTCTTCACATCAGGTGGCCAAAGTATTGGAGCTTCAACTAAAAAAAAAATGTTATTTATCTGGATTGTATTTTATCTGGCAGCCCTGTTCCTGTGGCCTGAAGGTCCTGGGGCTCTAAGGCTCCCCTGTCTGCATTTGCAGGTTGGTGACCTCATCTTTAGAGTCTGTGGGCACTTCATGCTTCGTTACTGTTCTGTCCCATCCAAGCCTTTTCCACTGTGAGCGAATTGTTTGCTAGTCTTGGAATAAAGAATCAGTTGACATCAAGATCACAAAAGAGTACAAATCAAATATCCTCTCCCCTAACTTTAGTTCTCTGAGGCATGGGAATGTCCCAGTAAAATCGATGCAACTACTAATTATGGAGAATAAATACTAGGTTTCAAGAGTTGAAACCAATCAACTGTTTCTTCATGTATAGTTGATTTGCAGTGTTGTATTAATTTCTGCTGTACAGCAAAGTGAATCGGATACACACACACACACACATATTCTTTTTCATATTCTTTTCCATTATGGTTTATCACAAAATATTGAATATAGTTCCCTGTGTTGTTCAGTAGGACCTTATTTGTTTATGTATTCTGCATATCATAGTTTGCATCTGCTAACCCCAAACTTCCAGTCCATCCCGGCTCCACCCCACTCCCCCTTGGCAACCGTAGGTCTGTTCTCTGTGTCTGTGGGTCTGTTTCTGATTCATAGATGGGTTCATCTGTGTCATATTTTAGCTTCCACATGTAAGTGGTATCGTATGGTATTTGTCTTTCTCTGACTTACTTTGCTTAGTATAATAGTCTCTAGATCCATCCATGTTGCTGCAAATGGCATTATTTCATTCTTTTTAACTACTGAATAATATTCCTATGTATATTATAACATATCTTCTTTATCCATTCATCTGTCGATGGACATTTAGGTTGCTTCCATGTCTTGGCTATTGTGAATAGTGCTGCCATGAATATAAGGGTCCGTGTATCTTTTTGAGTTATTGTTTTGTCTGGGTATATCCAGGAGTAGGATTTCTGGATCATATCGCATATCGTTTTCTGAGGAACCTCCATAATGTTTTCCGTGATGGCTGCACCAATTTATATTCCCACCAACAGTGTAGGGAGGTTCCCTTTTCTCCACACCCTCTAGCATTTGTTACTTGTAGGCTTTTAATGATAGTCTTTCTGACTGGTGTGAGATGATATCTCATTCTAGTTTTGATTTTCATTTCTCTAATATAGTAATTAGTGCAAATCATCTTTTGACTGCTTTGTGCTGGATAGAGACTCTAGGTAATGAATCCTTTACCCAGCACAGGCAGGTTGTACAAGGAAGGGGGGGTCATAACAGTTACAATGTAGGTGATCAATTTTGTAGTTGAATAAATATGTACTTATTCTCACTTTCAAGAGCTTTATTAGTATGAACCGAATTTTCACAGACTGATAAACAAACATAAAAAATAAATTTAAAAGGAAAATGCTTATTCTTTATTCATACCCTTTGCCTTTGGTAAGATGGTTAGTTTGAAGCTGACTTTTCCCCAGGATAGTATTACTGAGCCAGCTTGATGACTAATGGTATTTTTTTCTTTTTCATATTTTTAACTTATGATGAACATTTTCAAACAAAAGAATAGTATCAGCTCCCATATACACATCACCTAGCAGAATAACTACTAATATTTTTCCATATATACTGAAAATTTTGCTAAATTAATTTAAATCATAAGCATCATGATATTTACTCTTAATATACTAGGAAAAAGGGGATATTTTCTTACTCAACTATAATACCATTTTTGTATCTTCAAATTAACAGTAATTTCTTTATATCATCTAATATTCAAATTGACCCTTGAATAATGCAGGGGTTAGGGTCTCTGCCCTCCCGCTTATGCAGTGGAAAATTCGAGTATAAGTTTTAACTCCTCCTAAGCTTAACTTCTAGTAACCCACTATTAACCGGAAGCCTTACCAGGAAACAATTAACACATTTTTCATGTTATAGGTATTATATACTATATACAATATAGTAAGCTAGAGAAAAGAAAATGTCATTAAGGAAAGGAATAGGAAATACACTTATAGTAAGGTACTGAATCTATTGATACCCTAAATTTATATTGTCTGTTTACAAAATGAATCATCTATAAGTACGTACATCAGCAATGTCTTATATGATACAAAACACTGTGGGTGTTATATGTATTACTAACACTAATATTAAAAGTAAAAAGATAATGTGAACAAGAAATTCATATTTATTCACATACATTGATTATGAAGATGCAGCAGTATGATAGCTTCATGGCAAACTAGCTATGATTGCTTCACTGTAGCCTAGCCTATAAACTAAGAATGAATTGTTAAAAAATGTTTATGACATACAGTATTACAGTCATAGGCATAATACAGTATCACAAACTTAAAAAAAAACAAAATACATACCTATAATGATAGGCTGATACCAAATTTCCATAATAACCAAAGAGAGAGAGAGGGAAAGAGAGAGTGGGAGGCACACTGTTCGGTGATGCAGTTCTTTGGAAGCAACGTTATGAAACAGCAAAAGAAAAAAACCCACGTTATTAATTGTGTTAAATATCACTCACCTTATGCTTAGGTAAGAATAGGCTAACTATCTCACTACAAGAGACATAATGTTTCAATTTTTTTTTTTTTTTTGGTATGTTTATTGAAAAAAAATCTGCATATAACCAGACTGGTACAATTCAAGGAAGGCTGTGTTAGTCAAGGGTCAGCTGTCTATTTCCTCAATGTCCCCAGATGTCTATTTGCAGGTGACTCAGTTGAATAAGCGTTCAAACCAGGTCAACACATTGCATTTGGTTTATACCCTTGGTTGGCTGCTTATCACTTGTGGCTTTGGCCTAGTGTCTGGCTTCAGGGAAAATGGTCTGATGAATTTAGGGCTCACCCAGCTTGAGAACCCCAAGAAGGTGTGAGTTCAGAATTTTGACTGCTCGAGGACAAGCTAAGCTGACAAAGCCCTTCCAAGGGTAGATCTGGCCTGATCTTCTGCTCTGCTTTCCCTGCTGGCCATTCTCCAGATATACTCCCTGCCCCCTGCAGTCATTCATACATCAGGGTGCTCCTAAATGTTTATCTGGCTGCCTAGATTCTAACCCCACCCACCCACCTGGCCCTCCTGCCAACGCTCCATCCCTCACCATCTGCCTGATGAATTCCTGCTCATCCTTTAAAAATCTGCACAAATGTTACTGCCTCAGAGAAGCTCTTCTTGGCCTCTCTCACCTCCACATCTAGACTAGGCCAGAAACCTCTCTCTGGCCTATATTCTCTCATTGCACCATACTTTTCTTCTAAAGTCCTTATCCATTTACAATCAATTATTTGTGAAATTACCTTTTGAATGTGTCTCTTTCCAGCCTGGATATAAAACTTCATGAGAAAAAGAGCTGTATTCATCTTGCCCAGAATCTAGGAGGACCTCACAAATATAGGCGATCAATAGGATATAAATGAGTCTGGATGGATGGATGAAAGGAAGGAAGCAGATAGGAAATTGCTCGAGTTTCTGGGGTCTTTAGCAGCAGATTGGTTGGGCCAGTTGGACACTCTAGGGCCTCCTGTGAGTCTGGATGGGTATCTGGGAATGGTTAGAGGTATACAGACTGCTTTTGGATGAGAGAAAGTGAAAGGAAGGTTGAAGAATGTGAGAAGTTTGTTCCATGGCAGCACCTTGGCCAAGGGTGCTTTCCTTTCTTTGTGCTCACTCCTGAGATGTAGAGAGACTTTTCAAATCTACTCATCTTTGATGAGAGATCCCAAGGAAATTAGAAAGTCTCTGAGGTTTCTGGCTTCCAGACTTTTTTTCTTTTTAGATGAGCAGCTCAGAAACTGATGTGAAAGAAAGACAAAGCCTTGGATTCCACAGATTTCCTTGAATGCTTCTAGGCTTAACACAGAGAAAAGTCTGTTGCAAAGCAATGTTAATCTTCTGTAGAATTTCACTAAATAATGTCCTGCAGAGATCTCAGCAGTTCCTTTCATAATGTTCTGAGCAAATGTGTTGGAGCCATTTAAGCACAGTACTTTGCTCATGATGGCAGAGCCCACAAGACACTATTTACATGCACCGGTGCCATTTAGACCTTAACTATAAATTACGCATAAAGGTTAATAGAACTGAGCCAAGCTTTAGGAAAGGTCTTATGCGCAAAATTGCCTCATATATTGGTGGGTGATAATAGAAGTAAACATTGGAAAGAACAAGAAGTGTGACAGGGATGAAAGAACAAAATTCTTTGAATAGTACTGGAAATCCCTACCAGTGGAACAGCAGAGCAGAGATTGTTAATTTCTAGGGAGCTCTTATATTCCAGCAGCAGAAAGTTCATTTTATGATTATTTGTTTCCTATTTCCCTTTTGGCCTTCAGTTGGTAAAATAGTCTACTTAAAATGTCTCCTGAATTAGCTCCAACATTTTCCTCTGCTGCTGATAAGGTTTACCTCCTGAAAGAGTGACAGCCCATCGTGTTGAACAGAGAAGCCCTCCACTCCCCAATTTTATAAACCTCCAGAGATATCTTTAAGGGAGAAAAAAGGCACATTTGCCTTATAAGACAGTCATGTAATGATCAGATTGTTTGATTTCAGTGCTGTGTGTGTTGGTTGTATTCCTTATCGGTTTTGAACAACTGCTGGGAACCTAAAATATTTCGAAGTTTGTCATTCATTGAAAGGAAGCATGATTTGTACACACCTGGGTTTGAAATGAGTTACAACTGTTTTGGAGTCACTCTGACAATTTTACAAGAAGGCAAATAGATGAGGTTGGTAGCTTAAGCTCTCTTTTTCTTTGAGTCTTGACGGACTCCAGATTGGAAGGCATCCACTGTACGCAGTTCCCAAACCTTACTGGTCTAAAGACCTAAGTGAACTTGCAGGCTTTTAGTAGATGATCACATATTCCCCCAGGAGTCCTAACGGGTGAGGAATGCTCAGCATCTGGTCTCTGAGTCTCATCCCTTAAGTGTAAGAGCAGATGCAGTGATGACCTCACCAAGCCCCGCTGTCAGGCCTCATGACTGGTAGGGTCAGTTTCCTGCTGCAGTGGGTCCCCACTGATCCCATGTACTCTATCCATGCAAATGTGGACTGTAGTTCTGGAGGAGGCAAGAGCAGCTAGACCTGGCATATTTCTTAGGTGTCCCCTCACACCTCATTGTCTGGTATCTCCCAGGGAATTGAATGTTACTCAATAGCTCAGAGAAAGGCCCTCTAGTAGGAAATAGGGAATAGAATCTGAAAAGGGGAGAAGACTTTCTGTAGGAGGAGAGTAATTGCGGGTCTGTGAAGCAGGACAACTATGTACGCCCCCATAGTTAGGAAGGATGCTTCCAGCTGCTCAAGACCTAAGCTTTCAAGTATGTCTCTGAAAGAGCACACAAGGCCCTTTCTTGTTTTCTGTTTTTAGACCAGAAAAACAGACACATGATAGTGGGGAGGGAGAGGAACACTGAAGCCAACTTTGTTATTTTCCAAGGAATCTTCAAACCTGAGATAAGAACGGAAATTGCCATATGTGTGAGTTCTAAGCTGCTAGAAACTGGAACTATCTCTGACAGGCTTTGGTAACTGAGGTGGTGGGGGAGGGGGGGGGAAGCAAGTTATCTACATGACAAAGGCTTGACTTTCACCCCAACATCTTGGTTTCCCTGACCTCATTTTGGATCTGGTATCCCTGAATTTATCTGAAAGTTTTAAAGCTTTTTATACTTTCAGCCCCTGCTTCCTCTAAAGATGAAAGTCTCATATTGCATAAAGCAGCAGTTCCCCTTTATCTTTCTGCTTTTCTCTCTTCCTTTATCTCTGTCTCCATTCATCCATATATCTATCTGTCCCTCCATCTTAAAGCTACTTCTTTCAAGTTTCAAGGAATTACTTTCTGGTTCTGGTAATCTGGGATTTAGTATACAAACCAAAGCTCCTGTTTTGATTTTATAGATCTAACATAGATCCCTTCTCAGATTTTGTCTTTTACATTTCATCCTATAAATTCTGAAAAGAGTATTCTCAAATTGCAGTCACTCAAAGTCATTTTTCCTAATAACTTTAATCCATTGCTGTCTCTCCACTTTCTAAATTATTTTCTAATAATAGTAGTTTAGAGTATTATTATGTGTTATACTAGTTTCTGATTGCTACTGTAACAAATCAGTTGCTTAAACAACGTAGTGACTTAAAACAACACACATTTATTATCTGGCAGTTCTGTAGGTTAGAAGTCCAACAGGATCTTATTTGGCTAAAACTGCGATGTTGGTAGGGCTTCATTCCTCCTGAAAGCTCTGGAGGATGTAGACGGAAATAATCAATAAACAATCTATTAATAGGAATAGAAAAGAAAGTTTATTTGAGTCCAACTGAGGACTATAGCTAGGAGACACAGATTCAAAAACACTTGAATTGTGTTCTGCTGGACTCCAAAGTGGTGAAGGCTAATTTAGGCAAAACCCACAAAGTTGTATAAGCTGTTTGTCAAGAATTAAGAGTTGAAGCTGGCAAGAAGTAAGAGGGCTTGTTAAGCAAGACTTGTTGGTGTCCAGAATGGTTGCATAGTTACGAGGGATGACCTTGTGACCATAAGGTTCTGGCTGGATGCTACTAGCAGATGTTTTGAGTCTGTCCTCGAGGCTGATACAGTTCAGAAATTTCAAATTCTCAATGATGCAGGAACAACATGTCTGAAGCCACATCCACAGTGGCCACCCACCTCCCATTTTGAAGCCTGAATCACACTTACTTTATTTTGATTTTTAAATGCATTCTTTTCTTTAATGGTTGAAACAGATGTACAATGCATGTATGACAAGCCATAAGACAAGTTGTTCTAGTTAGCACAAAGTTCAAGTCAAATTATGTATAAGCCAGAATGACTTCCCCGCATCTTAATATGTGAAATTTTCTTCTATCAAGGAGAATCTGTTTCTGTAATTTCACAGCTAGAGGCTGCCTGCATTCCTTGACTCATGTTCCCCTCCCTTCATTTCCAAATCCAGAAGCAAAACAGCTTCTCTCTGACCCTACTTTGATCATCATGTATCTTTCTCTAACACTCTTCTGCCTCCTCCTTCCACTTTAAAGTACCCTTGTGATTACATTGGACAATCTAGAATAATCTCCCTATTTTAAGGTCAGAGGATTAGCAATTTTAATTATGTTTGCAACTTTAAATTCCCTTTTGCTACATAACCTAATATATTCACAGATCCTGAAATTAGGACGTGGACATCTTTGGGGGTGGCGCTAATTATTCTGCCTACCATATATTGTACTCCTTTATAAAGTCTTTCCTGTTTTCACGTATGGAGATTATAGTCTAAAGAGACTATAGACTTCTTGAAGGCAAATCTGTGACAAAATACTTTGCTTTTCTGTAACCTTTAAAAGTGCCAGAACTTAGCGAGATCATTGTAAATACCAGCCGGCAGCTCCCAATTGCTTGGATTACTTTAGTCCACCTCCTTCCATTTTATTATGTCTTTCCTAGAAGTATGTACATATAGAATACAGGGGCTGATGCACTGCATTTTTACTTTTGTTTGGCTGATGTTTACAGGAAGAAGTTATTGCCATCCAGAATGGTTAGTAGTTAGCCTCTTTATAACTCTATTTTGGTTTTATATGGATGGAAACTTCAAATTATTAATAAAAATTGTGGCTCTAGGAAGGATAAGAGGATAGGAGAAGCAGATGACAAGTACAGAGGAATCTCTGTGACCCTTCCAACAGCTCCTAGAGACACGTGGTTTCTTTCAGGTGACATTGGAAGTCAGATTGTAGACAAAGCCGGAAGTTGATAGTTCTTTCTTCCTGGAAAGTCCCAGAACCTCCTCTCTGGTAGAAAACAACCACAATATTTCTAGCCAATTCAAAAGAGAATTCTTCCACTGGCTTGGAATTGACCAAGAATGTCACATTGGATCTAAGACCAAAGAATTTCTTTTAACAAAGCGTTCAAGCATGAAAGGGGGCATTTTATTGTTGCTGATCTACTCTCTCATTATGTATTAGCCCAGTTACAAAAATAATTTTAATCACAGACAAAATAGTTTAATGCATTTAACTACAACCACTGGTTTGTCATGTACAGTATTGGCCCAATCATCAAAAAACTTTTCTTTGATAAACATGTTTTGGAGCATAGTATGGTCAAGTATTTTTCCAATAGTTACCAAAGTAACTAAATTCTACTATGTGTTTAGTTCTTGTAACAACTATTATTATGCCTTCTTTACAGATGAGGAAACTGAGGCTCAGAGCAGTTAAATAATTTGGTTAAGCAGGAGAGCCAGGATTCTCTTGTAATTCTCAGGCACTTGATCACTACATCATGCTGCCATTTTAGCCAGTCCCTGCTTACAAGGAGGTTATAGTTTGCTTACAAAGAGTGTGTAAGAAACAACAAATATGAACTGAATTACTATTTGTTTGGGGCTTCCCTGGTGGCTCAGACAGTAAAAAATCTGCCTGCAATGCAGGAGACCCAAGTTTGATTCCTAGGTGAGGAAGAGCCCCTGGAGAAGGGAGTGGCTACCCTCTCCAGTATTCTTGCCTGGAAAATCCATGGACCAAGGATCCTGGTGGGCTACAGTCCATAGAGTCACAAAGAGTAGGACATGACTGAGTGGCTGTTTGTTTAGGACATTCTATATCTTCAGCACCTCAAACAGTACCTTTGTATAAAACTAGGGATGGAATAAATATTTGTGAAGTGTTGTTTACTATGAGGTCAACTTGGATGAGATGACAGACTCTCATGGGAACCCACTTAATTAATATGGAGTGGTGAGAGCCTCCTGGAGGAGATAACATTTTAGCTGAGACCTGAAGGATGAAAAAAGATTATGAAAAGAACACGGCAGAGTGTTCAGGCAGAAGGACCAGCATGGTGGGGGACCATAAGCTGCGAGAGAGCCCGGCAGATCTGACAGATGGAGGAGCCAGGTGTCAGAAGCAGATGAACACAGGGGCTATGGGATGAGATGCTGTGAGAGTGCCCACAAGGTGGGTAACAGGTCCTTCGGTCACTAGAATTCCCTCTGGAAGAAGGAATTCTGTGTAAAGTGCCATGGAGGGACTCAAAAGGACCTTGCCCTTTGGATTTTTCATTCCTGTTGAGAAGACAAGGCAAGCAGGGGAAAAAAAGGAAAAATTGTTTTTCATTCACTACACCGTTTTCTTTGGTGAACGTCTTAATTTGTGGTCTTGTTTCTCGTTTTGTTATTTGGTGACTTATTTACTCTTGTATTCTCCTCTGATCTTTCTAAGACTGACTCCAGTCTGAGAGGCTTTTCATCTATGCACACCTTGAAACACTGAAACATCTGCTTTATTTTCTAGTTAGTTTTTGATCTGTGTCACAGAGCTCTGATCTCCAGTCATTTTAACTGGGTCCCATCAGCTCATGAGGCCCTGAAGCTAGTATTTCACTTATGCAATATTTTTTCACAAGATCTAAATTTGGTTTGCTAGGTTGTTCTACCCTCTGGCCTTTGTTTTCAACCTCTGACACATAGCTAAACATTGTACCGGAAGACCACATCCTATTTCTGTAGTGGTGTCTTAGTTATGAAGCTATATATAGGAAATATTACAGGAGGTTAGATATCAGCCAGAGAAATTTGGGAAGCTGAAATGGAGTTGTGAAAGTTTAACTTTATTTCTTTTTTTAAAAATAGGATTATTGAAATGTAATTTACATAACATGAAATTCACCCATTTAAAGTACATAGTGTGGTGGATTTTAGTATGTTCAGAGTTGTGTAATCATCACCACAATTAATTTTAGAACATTTCACAATCCCCCAAAGAAACCCTTTTCCCACTAGCAATCCCTCTTATGTCCCCTCCCACAGACTCCCAGCCCTAGGCAACCATTAATCTATTTTCTGTTTCTATGAATTTACCTATTTTGAACACGCCACATAAATGGAATCATGCAATAAGTACTTTCTTGTGGTTGACTTCCTTCACTTAGTGTTATGTTTTTGAAGTTCGTCTACATTGTAGCACACGTCAATACTTCTTTCCTTTTTGTTGCTGAACTATATTCTACTGTATGAATGCTACATTTTTGTTTATTTGTTGATGGGTATCTGGTTTATTTCTACTCCTTGGCTATATGAATAATGCTGCTATGAATGTTTATGGACAAGTTTTTTTTTTTCATGGACAAGTTTTTCTGTGGATATAAGTTTTCATTTCTCTTGGGTGTGTACCTACAAGTGGAGTTGCTGGGTTATGTGATAACTCTCCATGTTTAGCATTTGATGGGCTGCCAAACTTTTTCAGAATGGTTGTATTTTTTCACATTCCCACAAGCAGTGCATGAGGGTTCTAGTTTCTCCATATCCTCACCAATATTTCTTATTGTGTCTTTTTGATTATAGTCATCTTAGGGGATATAAAGTGATATCTTATTTTGGCTTTTATAATTCTCTTTTATTTTAAAAAAATGCCTAAATCTCTAAAATTATTTCTGAATCGTGATATGAATAGTGCCAGTGTATAGAAGGTCATATTGTGACATAACTATATTGTGAAAGTGTGGAAATAATAGATGAGCAGTGAGCCCCATATGTAGAACCAGAGGTTTGTTTTTTTTTTTAAGTAGTACTTGCAATTCTGGTTTGAGTTTCAGAAATTCATTAAGGATTTTAATATTATAGTTGATGATATAGCCCTGATAATTACATTAGATAATTTACAAAAAATGACTACATTTATCTACTAAACATGAAACATTCTGAAACATTCTCTAAATATCATCTGTCAAGTTTATGTTAGTTTAAGTCAGTGCTGTTCCTTTTATTTTAGAAAGGACTATCAGGAGGGAATTGAGTTTCCCAATATTGTATGGCTGATGGCTGGTGAGGACTTATCTCCTGATCTTTAATGTTAATTTAGAAAATAATATATTCTCAGAAGGGATCTTGGAAGTCATGTATGTATTATCTATCTTTCAGTATAAGAATTTCCACAGTAACATACATGATTGAATACATACAATGACATGGAAGTTCTTGCTTGTATAAAACCACCCATTCTGTTGTTGGCGGTTCTGATAATATATTTAAAAAAAATTTTTATTTGCATACAGTCATTTCACAATGTTGTGTTTCTGCTGTGCAAGAAAGTGAATTAGTTATACATATACACATATCTCTTCTTTTTTATTCTGAGCCACCTTCCACCTCCATGTCTCTACCTACTACTACTTGTTCTGTCCTCTAGAATTATGAAGAATAAAAGTGCATAACAGGTATTCAGTGGCTATCTGTTGAATGATTGAAATTATATCTGAATTATTTGTTATGTGTTCATGTATTGCTTTTGTAATTTAAGATAAAAACTAAGAGTGAAGGAAAACTCTTCTTTCTGTATACAAATACACACACACACTCTACTCCCATCATCTGGACTTTTGTTTCTTCTTCCTCTTTCTATGTATTTATTGGTTTTAATACAACTACAGAAGTGATATGTTTATTGTAAAAATTCATAACTTAGAAGAAAAATTGTGTGTAGTAGTGTGTGTGAATGTAGTCGCTCAGTCGTGTCTGACTCATTGTGACCCTATGGCTGGACTGTTTCTTGCCAGGCTCCTCTGTCCATGGGCTTCTCCCGGGAAGAATACTGGAGTGGGTTGGCATTCCCTTCTCCAGGGGATCTTCCTGACTTGGGATCAAATCAACATCTTCTGCACTGCCAAGTGGATTCTTTACCACAGAAGAAGGTAAAGAAAAAAGGCCAGCCTCTTCCCTTGGTCTGCAGGTCCTCTTTTACACAAACAATTTGCATCACCTTAAAAATACTTAGGATATAAGTCTAAGTGATTAAATGCAAAAAGCCACCTTCCCTGGGTGGCTTTACTGGGCCACCAGGGAAGCCCAGTAGTGTGAATACATTGACCCTAAACTCCTAAATATTATCTTTATGATAACCATTTAAGTGCTTTCAAATTTTAAGGAGGGTAACTCATTTCTTTCTGCCTTTTCCCCAAATAATCCATACCTGTTACCTTAAAACCTCCTCAGGTGCCCTTTTGCCTCTGGTTTATTTTGCTGTTGGATATGTCCTCATTTGCCAATCTCTCTCTTCAAATGAGGTTTCCAGATCTGAGAACCTGATCCAAACAGAGGACGATGAATATGGAGTTCAGGTGGACCATTGTGTTTTTTTTAACATTGCATTTTTATTTATGCAGACAAAAATGGCAGTAGTTTTCTTTCTGTGGCCTTTAATTGGCTTCTTGGAGCACAGATCTGTCCAGCCTTACATGACTTCACTTCTGTTCCTCTGTTCCTTCTCCTCCTTTGGGCCCTCTTCATTTGGATTCTCAGATATCTCAATTTCAGCTCCACGGTGGATGATTTGTCCCCACGTGGTGGCCAGCCTCTTCCCTTGGTCTGGCAGGTCCTCTTTTACACCAACAATTTGCATCACCTTAAAAATACTTAGGATATAAGTCTAAGTGATTAAATGCAAACAGCCTTTCTTACTTGGAAAGACTTTACTTCCCACTGGAAGAAAGGAAGCTCAATGATATATGAGGTTCTAGGACTCATTTGTCTTCCTCCCATTTTTCAACTTGGGAGCTAATATTGGGGATTAAATAATGGACTTTGTTGACTTTGGTGCACCTGCTGCTGAACGTGTAAATTCATCCTTTCTCATACAGTCAGACGTGACTTGCTAAACAGCTTCCAAAGTAAAAGTGGTGACATGAATAATTCTGCCTGGAAATAAGGTCAACCTTGTTCTCCTGAGAGCTGCCCTGGGAGCAAAGAGCTACGTAAACCTCGTACCTCAAAGAACTCTGAAACTCTGCCCTCCTCCCTTCCCCCAGTGCTCACACACCCAAGGAATGAAACACAAGACAAGAGACTAAAAATCTGGGTTTTATGGAAAGAAGGAGCATACTGTATTAACTAAAAGATGATTTCCAGGTAAAACTTGTCTTGCAAAAATTAGAAATTCTATAAATGCATAAAATCGGGATATATACAAACAAAAGTATTAACAGGGATTTTTAAAAAATTAATGATGGGATGGGTTCCATCTTACGCTTTTTTCATCTAGATTTTTAAAAAATTTTCTACAGTAAACAGCTATTACCTTGCAATATAAAAATTTAATTTGTGGGTTATATTTCTTATGCTTTTATTCAGTTGAAAGGCATAAGTTTTTTCTACCATGTACTAAATTATTTAGATGAAAAGTGAATTTTCCCATTAGGTTGGAAATTGGACAAAATGACTTCAAAGTTTGTTCAAGCCCTAAGACTTTCTGAAGTTACCATCAAATTATGTCAGCAAAATAGATGACAAATCATGACACAGCACAAATCATAGGTTTTCAGAGTTAAAGTTGTGACAGAAACCACTATAGTGCAAAAGCAGCATTTCTTATAAGGATACAGACAGAGTTGATAGTCAGCTGGTTGCACTTGCATGGAGATGCCAGTTATATTGTCAAATGCCTTGAGACCCTCATGTGTCTCTGCCCAGCCTCAGACACCTGGGAATTATCTCAGGACTTTATGCTCTGTAACAAAAGGGGTAATGCCTGGAATGACAGCTGAATTCCAGGATTTTGTACTGGCCTCTGGCCTTGTCCTGATTTTTGTTTTCTTGTGCCATTGTTAAATATTCTGAAGGTCACCCTAGAATACGTGGGTGCCTCACAGAACCCAGGGACAGAGATTTAGCTGGACCACAGGAAGGCACTAGACCCAGGCTCTTGGAAGCTGTCAGGTCTCTCCACGTTCCATCTGTGCCTCTCCACATTCTTTCTTCTACCTTCTCAGCCTTTAGGTTCTTGTGTCAGATACATCACCTTTAATAGATCTCGGAATTTTCATTTGATGGGTCTGGTCACTTGATAAGAGACTGATCTTTCTCCCACCCTCCCTCCTTTTCTTTCAATTTTAAATGTCCAAGGAAGGAACTGAATGACCAGACTCTAGTCATGTGCCCACCCCTGTGCCAAACATTTACAGCCCTAGGTGGGGAGGGGATGAGAATGACAAACCACAGCTTTCCCCATTAAAATCACCTGGAGGGGCTTCGAGATGGCAAAGTAAAGGGTTGTGTGCTTATCTCCCCCTGTAAGAACACCAAAATTGCAACTAGCTATTGAACCAGGAGGACCACTGATAGGAGGATGCTGGAACCCACCAAATATCCCAAATCAAAGACAAAGAAGAAGCCCCAGCAACACAGTAGGAGGGGCACAATCACAGTAAAATCAAATCCCATACCCACCAGGTAGATGACCCGCAGACTGGAGAACAATAATACCAAAGAAGTTCTTGCAATGTTGTGAAGGTTCTGAGCCCCACATTAGGCTTCCCAGCCTGAGGATCTGACAAAGGGACTGGGAATCTCCAGGGAATTTGGCCTTGAGGGCCAGCAGGATTTGATTACAGGTCTTCCAGAGAACTGGGAGAAAACAGAGATTCTGGTCTTGGAGGGCACAAACAAAATTTTGCATGCACCAAGACCCAGATGAGAGGAGCAGTGACTCCCAAGAGACTGACCAAAACTATCTGCTAGTGCTGGAGGCCCTTCTGTGGAGGCGTGGGGTGGCAGGGGCTAACCTCAGGGACAGGGGCACTGGAAGGTCCCCTTTGGCATAAACCCTCTTGGAGTTCGCTATTAACTTTACCATAGAGGGAGTTCTTCATTAGCCCTACCATAGACCCAGGGCCGGTCACCTGAGGCCAAACAACTACCAGGGAGGGAATACAACCCCACCCATTAGCAGATAATTGGATTAAAGCTTTTCTGAGCAAGGCCCTGCAGTTCAGTTCAGCCACTCAGTCCTGTCCCACTCTTTGCGACCCCATGAATTGCAGCACGCCAGGCCTCCCTGTCCATCACCACCTCCCGGAGTTTACTCAAACTCATGTCAATCGAGTCGGTGATGCCATCCAGCCATCTTATCCTCTGTCATCCCCTTCTCCTCCTGCCCCCAATCCCTCCCAGCATCAGGGTCTTTTCCAATGAGTCAACTCTTTGTATGAGGTGGCCAAAGTACGGGAGTTTCAGCTTCAGCATCAGTCCTTCCAATGAACACCCAGGACTGATCTCCTTTAGAATGGACTGGTTGGATCTCCTTGCAGTCCAAGGGTCTCTCAAGAGTCTTCTCCAACACCACAGTTCAAAAGCATCAATTCCTCGGTGCTCAGCTTTCTTCACAGTCCAACTCTCACATCCATACATGACCACTGGAAAAACCATAGCCTTGACTAGACAGACCTTTGTTGGCAAAGTAATATCTCTGCTTTTGAATATGCTATCTAGGTTGGTCATAACTTTCCTTCCAAGGAGTAAAGAGTCTTTTAATTTCATGGCTGCAGTCACCATCTGCAGTGATTTTGGAGCCCCCCAAAATAAAGTCTGACACTGTTTCCACTGTTTCGCTATCTATTCCCATGAAGTGATGGGACCAGATGCCATGATCTTCGTTTTCTGAATGTTGAGCTTTAAGCCAACTTTTTCACTCTCCACTTTCACTTTCATCAAGAGGCTTTTGAGTTCCTCTTCACTTTCTGCCATAAGGGTGGTGTCATCTGCATATCTGAGGTTATTGATATTTCTCCCGGCAATCTTGATTCCAGCTTGTGTTTCTTCCAGTCTAGCGTTTCTCATGATGTACTCTGCATAGAAGTTAAATAAACAGGGTGACAATATATAGCCTTGACGAACTCCTTTTCCTATTTGGAACCAGTCTGTTGTTCCATGTCCAGTTCTAACTGTTGCTTCCTGACCTGCATACAAATTTCTCAAGAGGCAGGTCAGGTGGTCTGGTACTCCCATCTCTTTCAGAATTTTCCACAGTTGATTGTGATCCACACAGTCAAAGGCTTTGGCATAGTCAATAAAGCAGAAATAGATGCTTTTCTGGAACTCTCTTGCTTTTTCCATGATCCAGCAGATGTTGGCAATTTGATCTCTGGTTCCTCTGCCTTTTCTAAAACCAGCTTGAACATCAGGAAGTTCACAGTTCACATATTGCTGAAGCCTGGCTTGGAGAATTTTGAGCATTACTTTACTAGCGTGTGAGAGGAGTGCAATTGTGTGGTAGTTTCAGCATTCTTTGGCATTGCCTTTCTTTGGGATTGGAATGAAAACTGACCTTTTCCAGTTCTGTGGCCACTGCTGAGTTTTCCCAATTTGCTGGCATATTGAGTGCAGCACTTTCACAGCATCATCTTTCAGGATTTGAAATAGCTCAACTGGAATTCCATCAGCTCCACTAGCTTTGTTCATAGTGATGCTTTCTAAGGCCCACTTGACTTCACATTCCAGGATGTCTGGCTCTAGGTGAGTGAGTGATCACACCATCGTGATTTTCTGGGTCGTGAAGATCTTTCTTGCACAGTTCTTCTGTGTATTCTTACCACCTCTTCTTAATATCTTCTGCTTCTGTGAGGTCCATACCATTTCTGTCCTTTATCGAGCCCATCTTTGCATGAAATGTTCCCTTGGTATGTCTAATTTTCTTGAAGAGATCTCTAGTCTTTCCCATTCTGTTGTTTTCCTCTATTTCTTTGCATTGATGGAATGCAAAAGTAGGAAGTCAAGAAACACCTGGAGTAACAGGCAAATCTGGCCTTGGAGTACGGAATGAAGCAGGGCAAAGGCTAATAGAGTTTTGCCAAGAAAATGCACTGATCATAGCAAACACCCTCTTCCAACAACACAAGAGAAAACTCTACACATGGACAATAGCAGATGGTCAACACTGAAATCAGATTGATTATAATCTTTGCAGCCAAAGATGGAGAAGCTCTATACAATCAGCAAAAACAAGACCAGGAGCTGACTGTGGCTCAGATCATGAACTCCTTATTGCCAAATTCAGACTTAAATTGAAGAAAGTAGGGAAAACCACTAGACCATTCAGGTATGACCTAAGTCATATCCCTTATGATTATACAGTGGAAGTGAGAAATAGATTTAAGGGACTAGATCTGGAGATATGGATGGAGGTTCATGATACTGTACAGGAGACAGGGATCAAGACCATCCCCATGGAAAAAAATGCAAGAAAGCAAAACGGCTGTCTGAGGAGGCCTTACAAATAGCTGTGAAAAGAAGAGAAGTGAAAAGCAAAGGAGAAAAGGAAAGATATAAGCATCTGAATGTAGAGTTCCAAAGAATAGCAAGGAGAGATAAGAAAGCCTTCCTCAGCAATAATGCAAAGGCCCTGCACACCAGAGCAAAACCCAGTTTTTCCAGTCACCAGTCCCTCCCATCAAGAGGCTTACATGAGCCTCTTAGCCTCCTCCATCAGAGGGCAGACAAGAAGCAAGAAGAAGCAGAGTCTCACAGCAGCTAAAACAAAAACCATGTTCAGAAAATTAGTCATGATAAAAAGGCAGAAAGTTATATTCCAGATGAAAGGACAAGATAAAACCCCAGATAAACAACTAAATGACGTGAAGATGAGCAACCTTCCAGAAAAAGTAGAATAATGATAGTGAAGATGATCTGGGATCTCTGGAAAAGAATGGAGGCAAAGATTGAGAAGATGCAAGAAATGCTTACCAAAGACCTAAAAGAATTAAAGGATAAACAGAGATGGATAATACACTAGAAGGAATAAATAGCTGAATAACTGAGCCAGAAGAGCAGATAAATGACCTGCAGGACAGAATGGTGGAAATCACTGCCACAGAACAGAATATAGAAGAAACAAAAGAAATGAAGACAGCCTATAAGACCTCTGGGACAACATTAAATGCACCAACATTCACATTGTAGGGGTCCCGGAAGGAGAAGAGAGGGAGAAAGGACCTGAGAAAATATTTGAAGAGATAATAGCTGAAAACTTCTTGAGCATGGGAAAAGAAATAGTCAACCAAGTCCAGAAAGCACAGAGTTCCAGGAAGGATAAATCCAAGAAGGAACCTATTGAGACACATAGTAATCAAACGGACAAAAATTAAAGACAGAGGTAAAATATTAAAAGCAACAAGGGAAAAATGACAAGTAACATACAAGGGAACTTGCATCAGGCTATCAGTTGATTTCTCAACAGAAACTCCACAAGCCAGAAGGGAATGGCATGATATATTTCAAGTGATGAAAGGGAAGAAGCTACAACCAAGAATACCCAGCAAGACTCTCCTTCAGATTTGATAGAGAAATCAAAAGCTTTCCAGATAAGCTAAAGTTAAGAGAATTCAGTACCACGAAACCAGCTTTACAACAAATGCTAAAGGAACTTCTCTAGATAGGAAATACAAGAGAAGGAAAAGACCTACAGAAAATAAACCTGAATAAATAATAAATTAAGAAAACGATGATAGGATCATACATATTGATAATTACCTTAAATGTAAATGGATTAAATGCACCAACCAAAAGACATAGACTGGCCAGGTGGATGAAAACATGTGCATGTATGCACTTCCACTTATCACAGCACTCTGCTTGACACCTCTCCAAATTGTATGTAATTATTTTATATTGTTAAGTTAATCATATTTCCATTATGGCTTATAATTGTAATTGTCTTTTATTTTTTGTTTGGCTATTGATTGTGAACTCTTACTAAATATCTTTTACTCTTGTGATTTTGTAACTCTTAATACTGTTGTATCATGATTGGTCAACAGAAGAATAATAGAACCCTATATCACCAAAGTATCCAGTATGAGTTGCTCAGTCATGTCCAACTCTTTGTGACCCATGAACTGTAGCCACCAGGATCCTCTGTCCATGGAATTCTCCAGGCAAGAATACGGCAGTGGGTTTCATTCCCTTCTCCAGTGGGTTTCATTCCCTTCTCCAGTGGATCTTCCTGACCCAGGGATCAAAACCAGGTCTCCTGCATTGCAGGCACATTCTTTATGGTCTGAGCCACCAGGATATCACCCAAACTAGGATCTAATAGAAAAACCTGTAATCACTTTTTAAAATCCGACGCATATCAAAATTATCTTGAAATTTTTGAAAAATGCAAATGCTCAGGTATTGCTTTTTTTCTCCAGAGCTCCAGATAGGTTTCTAATGAGCAGTCATGTTTAAAAACAACTGGAGTATATGATGACCTTTTTACCTTTATCTAGTTTGTTTCACTTTGTCTATTTCATATTCAGTGCTCCCATTTCATTTAGTATATGTTCTCCAATTTCTCCATCTCTTCTCTCTTTTTTTTTTTTTATATTCTTTCACAAGCCTTTATCAAGTGTAGTAGAAAAGCTTTTATATACATATTTATAAATATGTATAATATATATATATTTTAGAAAAGTTATGAATTTTTGCCTAACTAAAAAATTTCTGACATTTTGATTCCACTTATTTGACTTAGTATGAATAGAATGCTAGATTTCTAGTTAAAAAATAGATATGCAACAATCAACAAGTTTTACTGTGTAACATAGGGAACTATAGTCAATATCTTAGAATAACCTATGATGGAAAATAATTTCAAATACAGTTAGTATATGTGTATTTGTATAACTGAATCACCTTGCTGTGCACCTGAAACATTGTAAGTCAATTATACTTTAATAAAAAATATATATTTCAAATAGAAAAAAAGGGGCAGTGAGAAAATAGGCAGGTTCACCAGGATGGAATATGAATGTGTGTGTGTGTGTGTGTGTGTGTGTGTGTGTGTGTGTGTGTGTATACACATAAAAATATTCAGGAATAATGATTCAGTAATTCAAAGGATAAAATTATATCTGGGGCCATTTTTCCATAAAAATTGTTATACATTTAAAAAACCCAAAAAGCCATTGCAAAAAATATTAGTGTATAAGTCTTGATATTCATTTTAATAAGTAGAATCTTTGATTTTAAAAGGCTAAATTATGTTCAATGTATCCTGTTTAAGGAGGCAGGGAAAATTGTAATGCATTGATGAGAGGGAATAATCCTGAATGTGGCAGTAGGGGTCCTTGATGTCTAAAGACATGGGCTTCAGTTAGCTAGAAAATTATTATTCAGCGATGCCAGTTGAGTACAGAATGCTGGGTATTTGATATCATCAATTAAGTAGGACAAAAATTAGCAACTTTTTCACTTGAATATTTGAGCAGTGGATTATCTTGAACATGTCTTTACCAATTCCTCCTCTGTAAAAATGGGATTGATATGTGTACTATTCAATTGTCAGTGTAGGAAATCTTATTATATGTAAAAATCCTTTGAGATCTTTGAAGAAGTCAAAATATTATTAAGTAGAAGTTACATAAAAATCTATTCTGCTTTTTGCAAGAACTATTGTATTGATAATAAATTTATTTCTTATGAAATAAATATTAAGGGAAATAGATCATTCTGCTTTGGGTCTTTATGAGTTCATTTTAAAGCATCATTTATTTAGATCAGACTTTTATTGGTCACTTGTCATATAGTTTCTATTATTTCATTTTTTAGTAGTTTGCAACTCTAGATTGTATATCTTTTATGATGCTGGATTTATGGCTTTATTTCATAAACTATAACTGTTCGAATAATGTTTTCTACTTCTGGTTATAAAATAATAATGCCTCACAAATCAAATTACAGAGAAAATGGTCACTTACAATCCCACTCCCTAAACAACTAGGATAATTTTCCATATAAATATATGTTTTTATGATGTTTCACTGATAGTTTTGTTCAATGTTGTATTTTTCCTTTTCCATATTGTTACTTGTTATTCTTGTTATTCATAATTGATATTTCTAAATATGAAGAAAACTCTGTTGAGTGAATGTACTAAAGTAATTGAATAATCATTTCATTACTTTTAGATATTTTGATTGCTATCCCTCTCTCTTTTCTGTAATAAAAAGCACACCTATTCCTTCCTTTCCAATTTGTGTAGTTCTGGATAGTCCATGAAATGCTAAGTGCCTGTTATGGCCATAAGCCTGACTATGAGGAAAGTAACTGCAGACAAATCTGTCCTCCTAAGTTGTCACACTCTAAGCCAGGTGACTTTGCCATCCCTATAGATACTAATGGACCAGGGATCTGTACCTGGGCCAGAAGGCAGGCATCTCATGTCAGAAAGGCCCACAGTAGCTCCACAAGAGACTCTGCGTAATATCTGGGCACCATATTGGAAAAGATCAAACTGATCTAATTGTCTCCTCTCTTTTGGTATGTCTAAATGTGAGATTACACAGAGAAGTCAGGATGGCCTGTATACCTATTTGGAGAGGGAAAAGAGAGTTCCAGGACACAAAGGTCATTGGTTCATCAAGCCTATTATAATCTGAATAATGATGGACTGTTTCTCATTTGGCATGAGGCATGGAGAGCTTGCCAGTGTCAGAGGGCTGGGACTGAGGGTCACAGTCCGGCTTCTGAGACTGTCATTCAGGCCCACCTCACTTCCTCTTGGAAGTAAACTCCTACTACCCAGTGTAATTCTCTTTTTCTTCTTTTGGATGACTTTCTTGGGAGGAATTACCCCAAGTGTGATTGGTGGTGGTGGTGGTGGTGGTTTAGTCACTAAGTTGTGACCAACTCTTGCAACCCCATGGACAGAGGAGCCTGGCAGGCTACAGTCCATGGGATTCTCCAGGCAAGAATACTGGAGTGGGTTGCCATTTCCTTCTCCAGGGGATCTTCCTGACCCAGGAATTGAACCCAGGTCTCCTACATTATAGGCAGATTCTTTACCAACTGAGCCACAAGGGAAGCCCAGGAATATAAATATTTTTATGACTCTATATAATGTCACATTACTCAGCACTAATATTTCTGAGAGATTTTCCCTGGATCTTCTCTTCTTGTTCTGTATTCTCTCTTTGAATCTTCTATCATCACACTCGTCTCCATGGTAATAAAGATTGTCAAGTTTAAGGCACCATTCAATTGTAAGGTTCACTGTTATTTTATGAGTGGTGGAAGTAAAACATGTTAATTACATTGACATGAAACTTCCTTACCACTTAAAATTTTTATTTCATAACTTTTGAAAAATATCTCCTAGACCTTTGTGCTTGTGTTAAAAGGAAATATTAAAAGCATATGTATTGCTTAATGTATTAAATATTTGAGATTTTTCAGAGACCAAATCTTCGGAGCTACTTTTTGACTCAGATTCATGTTTATCTTTGTTTACTATCCATCAAAAGTATTACTTAAGAGAATCAGCATTACTTAAGAGAATTCTCTACTAATATAGGAGAAATATTCTAGTGTAAGATTCTGAAAGTTTTGACGTTGGCCCTTTCTTGATCTTATCGAAATGTGTTAACAGAAAACATCCAGACAACAACTAGGTTTCAGATCTTTCTCAAATAGTTCTTGTGTTTTGTTGACTGAAATATTCAGGGGTCACATTTGTCCAGTCTGGCTACCTGCACATGCATAGGCATGTTGCCTGTCAATAACAATTATATGATCAGTTATAAGAATTACCCTGATTTCAGAGATGTTAAAATACTATATATATAGTATATATGCCATGCATATATATATATGTGTATATATATATATACTCAGTTCAGTTCAGTCACTCAGTTGTGTCCAACTCTTTGCCACCCCATGAATTGCAGCACTCCAGGCCTCCCTGTCCATCACCAACTCCTGGAGTTCACCCAAACTCATGTGCATCGAGTCGGTGATGCCATCCAGCCATCTCATCCTCTGTTGTCCCCTTCTCATCCTGCCCCCATTTCCTCCCAGCATCAGGGTCTTTTCAAATAGGTCAACTCTTTGCATGAGGTGGCCAAAGTATTGGAGTTTCAGCCTCAGCATCAGTCCTTCCAATGAACACCCAGGACTGGTCTCCTTTAGGATGGACTGGTTGGATCTCCGTGCAGTCCAAGGGACTCGCAAGAGTCTTCTCCAACACCACAGTTCAAAAGCATCAGTTCTTCAGCGCTCAGCTTTCTTCACAGTCCAACTCTCACATCCATACATGACCACTGGAAAAACCATAGCCTTGACTAGATGGACCTTTGTTGGCAAAGTAATATCTCTGCTTTTGAATATGCTATCTAGGTTGGTCATAACTTTCCTTCCAAGGAGTAAAGAGTCTTTTAATTTCATGGCTGCAGTCACCATCTGCAGTGATTTTGGAGCCCCCCCAAAATAAAGTCTGACACTGTTTCCATTGTTTCCCCATCTATTTCCCATGAAGTGATGGGACCAGATGCCATGATCTTCGTTTTCTGAATGTTGAGCTTTAAGCCAACTTTTTCACTCTCCTCTTTCACTTTCATCAAGAGCTTTTTAGTTCCTCTTCACTTTCTGCCATAAGGGTGGTGTCATCTGCATATCTGAGGTTATTGATATTTCTCCCGGCAATCTTGATTCCAGCTTGTGCTTCCTCCAGCCCAGCATTTCACATGATGTACCCTGCATATAAGTTAAATAAGCAGGGTGACAATATACAGCCTTGACATACTCCTTTTCCTATTTGGAACCAGTCTGTTGTTCCATGTCCAGTTCTAACTGTTGCTTCCTGACCTGCATATAAGTTTCTCAAGAGGCAGATCAGGTGATCTGGTATTCCCATCTCTTGAAGAATTTTCCACAGTTTCTTGTGATCCACACAGTCAATGGCTTTGGCATAGTCAATAAAGCAGAAATAGATGTTTTTCTGGAACTCTCTTGCTTTTTCAATGATCCAGCAGATGTTGGCAATTTGATCTCTGGTTCCTCTGCCTTTTCTAAAACCAGCTTGAACATCTGGAAGTTCATGGTTCACATATTGCTGAAGCCTGGCTTGGAGAATTTTGAGCATTACTTTACTAGCGTGTGAGATGAGTGCAATTGTGTGGTAGTTTGAGCATTCTTTGGCATTGCCTTTCTTTGGGATTGGAATGAAATCCAGTCCTGTGGCCACTGCTGAGTTTTCCCAATTTGCTGGCATATTGAGTGCAGCACTTTCACAGCATCATCTTTCAGGATTTGAAATAGCTCAACTGGAATTCCATCAGCTCCACTAGCTTTGTTCATAGTGATGCTTTCTAAGGCCCACTTGACTTCACTTTCCAGGATGTCTGGCTCTAGGTGAGTGAGTGATCACACCACCGTGATTTTCTGGGTCATGAAGATCTTTCTTGTACAGTTCTTCTGTGTATTCTTGCCACCTCTTCTTAATATCTTCTGCTTCTGTGAGGTCCATACCATTTCTGTCCTTTATCGAGCCCATCTTTGTATGAAATGTTCCCTTGGTATGTCTAATTTTCTTGAAGAGATCTCTAGTCTTTCCCATTCTGTTGTTTTCCTCTATTTCTTTGCATTGATCTCTGAAGAAAGCTTTCTTATCTCTCCTTGCTATTCTTTGGAACTCTGCATTCAAATACTTATATCTTTCCTTTTCTCCTTTGCTTTTCACTTCTCTTCTTTTCACAGCTATTTGTAAGGCCTCCTCAGACAGCCATTTTGCTTTTTTGCATTTCTTTTCCATGGGGATGGTCTTGATCCCTGTCTCCTGTACAATGTCATGAACCTCCGTCCATATCTCCAGATCTAGTCCCTTAAATCTATTTGTCACTTCAACTGTATAATCATAAGGGATTTGATTTAGGTCATACCTGAATGGTCTAGTGGTTTTCCCTACTTTCTTCAATTTAAGTCTGAATTTGGCAATAAGGAGTTCATGATCTGAGCCACAGTCAGCTCCTGGTCTTGTTTTTGCTGACTGTATAGAGCTTCTCCATCTTTGGCTGCAAAGAACGTAATCAATCTGATTTCAGTGTTGACCATCTGGTGATGTCCATGTGTAGAGTTTTCTCTTGTGTTGTTGGAAGAGGGTGTTTGCTATGACCAGTGCGTTCTCTTGGCAAAACGCTATTAGCCTTTGCCCTGCTTCATTCCATACTCCAAGGCCAGATTTGCCTGTTACTCCAGGTGTTTCTTGACTTCCTACTTTTGCATTCCAGTCCCCTATAATGAAAAGGACATCTTTTTTGGGTGTTAGTTGTAAAAGGCCTTGTAGGTCTTCATAGAATTATTCAACTTCTTCAGCATTACTGGTTGGAGCATAGGCTTGGATAACCGTGATATTGAATGGTTTGCCTTGGAAATGAACAGAGATCATTCTATCATTTTTGAGATCGCATCCAAGTACTGCATTTCGGACTCTTTTGTTGACCATGATGGCTACTCCATTTCTTCTGAGGGATTCCTGCCCACAGTATTAGATATAATGGTCACCTGAGTTAAATTCACCCATTCCAGTCCATTTCAGTTCGCTGATTCCTAGAATGTCGACATTCACTCTCTCGGCTGGCTGACCACTTCCAATTTGCCTTGATTCATGGACCTGACATTCCACGTTCCTATGCAATATTGCTCTTTACAGCATTGGACCTTGCTTCTATCACCAGTCACACCCACAACTGGGTATTGTTTTGGCTTTGGCTCCATCTCTTCATTCTTTCTGGAGTTATTTCTCCACCAATCTCCTGTAGCATATTGGGCACCTACTGACCTGAGGAGTTCCTCTTTCATTATCCTATCATTTTGCCTTTTCATACTGTTCATGGGGTTCTCAAGGCAAGAATACTGAAGTGGTTTGCCATTCCCTTCTCCAGTGGACCACATTTTGTCAGACCTCTCCACCAATACCTGTCCATCTTGGGTGGCCCCACAGGGCATGGCTTAGTTTCATTGAGTTAGACAGGCTGTGGTCTGTGTGATCAGATTGGCTAGTTTTCTGTGATTATGGTTTCAATGTGTCTGCCCTCTGATGCCCTCTCGCAACACCTACCGTCTTACTTGGACATTGGGTATCTCTTCACAGCTGCTCCAGCAAAGCGCACCCGCTGCTCCTTGGACATGAAGTTGCTCCTCTCGGCCGCCACCCCTGACCTCGGGCGTGGGGTAGCTCCTCGCGGCCACCGCCCCTGACCTCGGGCATGGGGTAGCTCCTCTCGTCCACTCCTGGGCTGTTGCAGCCTGGCGCTCTCGGTTGCCGCCCCTGACCTTGGGTGTGGGTAGTTCCTCTCGGGCGCGCTTCTGCGTGGTTCGTCGTAGCCAGTGTGCTTCTGTCATTAGTATATAATTCCATCCCAGACCCCTCTATAAAACTGTCTCAGATCTCTGCTGGGATGATTCTTATGTATCTCAGATTCAAATGTGTCTGTATTGGTTTCCCATTGCTGCTGTAAAAAGACTTTTGCAAACTTAGTGGCTTCAAACAACAGAAATGTATTATTTTACAGTTCTGGAGGTCTGGAGTCCAACACTGGTTTCACTGGGCTAAAATCAGTGTTTCAGCAGGGCTGCATTCACTCTGGCAGCTCTAGGGGAGAATCCATTTCTTGCCTTTTCCAGTTTGTGGAGGCTAACTGCATCCCTTGGCTTATAGACTATTCCATCTTAAAAGTGAGCTCCCATATTTCTAACATCACATTACTGCAACTCTTACCTTTCCTGCCTCTGTCTTTCACTTAAAAGGAGATCTGTGATTACCTTGGACCCACCCAGACAGTCCAGGATAATTTCATCTCAGAAACCAAAATCACATTTGCAAAGTCCCTTTTGCATGGAAGGTAACATATTCACAAGGAATTAGGGTGTGGACATCTTTGGGGGCTATTATTTTGCCTACTACAATGTCCAAAACTAAATTTGTGATATTTCTCCCTGGTTACGTCTTTCCTTCTCCCATCTTTTCCATCTCAATGATCTGAACCTTAGTCTATACTGGTGCCTCTACTGAAAGCCTAGACATCATCCTATAATACCCCCTCTTACTCATTTCCCACATCCAGTCAATAAGTTCTGTCATCTCTTCCCCCTAAAAAGTGTCTAAGTCTGCTTGGTTCATCTTATGCCATCAAGTACTCTGGACTAAGATCCTCATTACAGTTTCTTACCCATTTCACTGCTCAGGCTTCCCAACCAGTCTCCCTTCCACCAGAAGTGATATAAAAACATACTGGAGTGAAATTCATGAGCAGAAGTTTTACCTCCTCTTTAGTATCACATGTAGCAGGGAAGGAGACTCACATAGAATAAAATGCCAAAGGCATACATTGGGTACATTGGAGAGTGCTTCACAGAACACTTCCACAGTCTTACCATGGCTAATCAGCTTCACAGCCATGTGAGTCAGGGACTGTTCTCCTTGTTAGTGAAGTTAAATGACTTAGACTCAGGTTTTGAAACAAGTCTCCTCCTCTGTCGCCTTCTGCAGTGTTACCTCCTTACCCTGCTCACTGTCATTTCAAATTGTTAAAAGACAATTCCTCCTCTGACTCCCCTGGTTCTGTCATGGAGCCCCCTCCCTTCTCATCTACCCATCTGCAAATTTACCTTTGACTTCCTCCATCTAGCCAGACACCAAGATAGGTTGTATTTTCTTTCAAAATATATCTGGCCACTGTCCCCACAGCCCCCAGTGTAGCCAGAATGTCCCGTTTTACCTTCCTGCTAAGCCATTTCAGCTGCCCTGTTGCTAGTCTTCATCCTGTGTATCTCTGCAGAAATCGAGTCTGAAAGCATCATTTTGTAATGTCACTTTTTGTTGTTGTTTAGTCACTAAGTCATTTCTGACTCTCTTGCGACCCCATGGACTGTAGCCCACCAGGCTCCTCTGTCCATGGGATTTCCCAGGCAAGACTACTGGAGTGGGCTGCCATTTCCCTTCTCCAAGGGATCTTCCCAACCCAGGGGTCGAACTCGCATCTCCTGCATTGGCAGGTGGATTCTTTACCACTGAGCCACCAGGGAAGCACCTGTAATGTCACTCCTCAGGTCAAAATTCTTCAGTAGCTCCTAATTTTCTATCACATTAGCCACAGGCCTCTCAATGTAGCTTTAAAGGTCGGCCATCACTGGACCCCTCCCTGTTGAGTTTGTGTAATTCCTGTGGTTGTCCGCTTCGTGGGCCACACTGGTTACTTTTTAGCGCGTGTGTCCCTGTTGACACCTTACTGGAAAAGCCTGCCTTCTCCCTCCTGCCTTTCCAAAACTTGTTCTCCTTAACACCTGACTTAATTCGCTTCACACCTAATGCCTTCACCCATAACCAATCCTCAGGAATCATTCTCCTCTCACTTATATAGTCTGTGAGGACTGAGCAACCAAAAGCCTCACGTGCATATGTTCTCTCTCACATTCCTCTCATCTCCTCCAAACAAACTGCAACCAACCTGAGAGCAAGGTCTACGTTTCCTATTTTCTCTTTGCTATAAGATAATAATATGTTATTTTCCAACTGATTCCTTTAATTACCCCCAAACTGGAGATACATCTCTGGTCTGAAAATAACTTAGTTCAGTGACTTTCAGTTATTTCAAGCCATTAAGATACTGAACCCACCTTGAGAATTCAGGGGTTTATATTCATTGATGGGAAAATGATAATAGTGGAAAATCCCAGTTGAACCATCCTCAGTTTCTTAAAAGGGACAGAGTATAAATAACCAGTGTAAACTACACACAGCTATCATGATGGTTCACGGACTATTCAGTGAGAGTTTCTTTGTATGTCAAGTGCAGCATGAGACTATATAAAGTTAGAGAAGATAGAAGAAATTGAAAGAGGACCTGGAACTGCCCCCCACTTCAATCTCAGGGAATTTAGCAATTTAGTGTGTAGAACATGGTCTAATGATCAAATGAAGACAAGCATAAAAGGGAGGGATAGGAGAGCAGTGTCAAAGGACAATCTTTTGATCAAAATAATAAGTGGATAATTTATAGGCCAAATTGTTAACTCTGAAGAGAGTTGTCATGACACTGTTTTGCAAACAGTTAACAGCACCATCAAAACCAACATTAAAGGAGGCAAATCCATACCCAGAGTGCCTGGGTGTGAGAGCATTCACTCTGAGAAGATGGGTCCTGTAGAGACAGCTCTTGAGAAACACATATTCCGACACGTTACCAGTTTACTAATTTTGAAACTCAGTTCTACAGTCTGGTCAAATAAGGGTTTTCCAGGTCTTTGTAGTAAAAAGAGAGAGCTTTCTTATCCATACAGTGATTCTCCATCCCTTCACAAACACGTTACAGAACATCACTAGCTATTTGTACCCTAAATGTGAAACAAGGAATTCCCCAGATAATTTTTAAATTCTGGGGCAATTACTACACAGAGTTTTAAGAGCCAGAAGGAAGAATCAATCTGCCAGGCAACTATTAGGGATAGAATTGCTTCTGCTTCGAAGTGTATGCTGGAGTAACTTCTAAAGTAGTTAATTACTTGTCAGATCATGCTGTGGTGTCACATGACCTGAAGAGAAAAGCACAGCCATCCAAACCTAAGGAGGTGGAATAGCAGGAAGGTCATGATTTCTTTTCTCTTTTAGACTGTGTCTAATGGAACTGGCTTAAAAGTCAAAGAATCAAAAAGCATTTTTTGTTTTGCCAAAACAAGGTTGAACACAAAAAATTTTCCCCTTTAAATAGATTAATTGTTTAAGTGAGTCAACTGATGATTGTTAGGTCATTATAAAGATTTGGAATTAACAGATATACACTATTATATGTAAAATAGGTAAACACCAAGGACATACTGTATAGCGCAGGCAACTGTATTGAATATCTCGTAATAACCTATAATGGAAAAGAATCTGAAAAGAATATATATCTGTAATGGTGAATCACTTTGCATATACCTGAGACATTGTAAATCAACTGCAGTTCAATTAAAAAAAGAAAGATATAACTAAAATTGAAGCTGCTTATCAAAGACTCAAAAGCTAAATATTTTGGTAATATTGCCACTTTAACAATGAACTAAATTTTCTTGGTGAAAAGTGGGGAAATATAGAATCCCAGCATTCATTTCACTTCAGAAGTACCTAATGGGAGATGAAGGACACACTGGTGTTAATGAAAAGACCAGGAACAGGGATGGGACATGGGCACCTATTGCCGTTTCACCCTTTTCAGACCCAAGGCAATCACCACTTATCAGTCATGGCACTCTTAACTCCACCAGCCTTGGACGTGGCTTCAGAAACCTCATCTTGGTGCTTCGGGTGGCCACTATTGGTCAAGTAGGACTGGATCTCGAGATAAAATATATTTGCAACATATGATTTAAAAGGAAAATAAACTCAGAAAAAAAAAGAATCCAGAAATATACATTTCATTCTCAGAGTTTGTCAATGTCTGTGAAACTTGGGGGGAAAAAACCCTCTTGTTCTTCAAACCTATTTGGTTCACTGACACCATTGATGGTTTCAGTCTCAGGATGCCTTATCAAAATATTAAAGGTGAAGAGCTAAATTCACCCTGTCTTCATGTTGATGGATTAGGAAATTGCATCAGGCTTGAGCCACATCAAGCTTAGCGCTCAAGCTTCCTTCCTCTATCATTCTCCATCTCGTGCTGCCCCTCCAGTGACATGCTGGACTCAGCACATCTTCATTGTCTCAGTTGTATCATCAATGTGTTTATATACAGACTTAAATGGATTATTAACTAAAATAGTACTGTGTGAAAATGACTCACTACTAAACTAGCTATTTTATCAATCTGTAAAACTCTAATCACAACTTCAGATGTTAATGGTCAAAACATACATGACCTAATTGCTGATTTTTGAATAAATGTCTCATATGCTTCTAAGAATAAATGCAAATCTAAAACAGATGGAAAGAAATTGAATGAGATTTCACAACTAATACCAGTTTGTATAGATTCAAAACACAGAAGAGTTGATTAAATGATTTATGACAATTTCCTAGGATTTCAGCATTTCCTGTGCTTACTTAAATTCCTAACTAAAAAGGAAGGCTCACTAGTGTTTTTTTTAAGGGTTCAGAAAAGTAGTATTTAAGGTTCTTTCCAGGACCTACTAGGAGGCAGAACACAGACCTCTTCTCAGCCTTTCCTTCACTAAGGACATGGCCCTGGCCTCACCTTTGACTTCTTCCCTTTTTGTGAGTCATGTAAGTTGACTTTTCCTCTTTATGTGAAAAGTAAAAATATTACTAACCCTTTGTCACGTACATAAGAGGTCAGTTACTTTAAACCAGTGGTTCTCAACTTTGGTCGCTGGTTAAAATCATCTGCTTTTAATGTTCCCAATCCAGATCAGTTGAATCAGAATCTCTGAGGCTGGAAGCCAGGCATTGCTAGTTTCTAGAACTCCCCCGGGTTTCCAGTGTGAACTCATGTTTGCCAACCACTGCCTTGAACCAAAAGGATGAAGTGTTACTGCAGGAGCATCATAGATCCGATGAAGGAGAAGCCCCAACTGCAGTTCAGAGATCCTCAGAGCCACCCCGACACTGTTTTTACTGTTTCCGCTGCACATCACTGTAAATGTAGCATCCTTCTTCAGAGTGTAACCAGGAAAGGAAATCAGAAGCAGTCTCAGGCTGGGGTCATAGATGGATAGATCCCAAAGTTCTGAAACTGGCTAGTATTAGCTTGCAAGGTTCAACTGTGCAATGTGTCAACTTTTCCTCTGGACTTTACATTTAGTGACGTCATATTGCTAGCTTGAAGTCAGCCATGGTGGGAGTATTTATACCATGGAAATCGCTAAACCTTATTAATCATGGCTTGTTATCCCCTATAGAGTTTGTGGTTAAATTTATCAGCACAAAGCTGAATGGGTCTTTAGTCCCTGAACCTGGTCAAACTTGAAAGAGGGAAACTTAAAATCGCCCTTGGTTCATTAGCAAAGCTGAGCTTATATACTATTGTTTGTCTAACTCCTGGCAAATAAGGAGGGCGAGTTAAGGTACATAAAAATTTGGGGTTTGCTGTCATTTGGATTCTGGCAGCTTCACAGGTAATAGGAGATGATGAAAAGAATTTAATATGGACTGATAACATCCCTTTTCCTTATCACTATTGCCTAGGCACCTGTCTGTTATTTCTTTGGGTAGAGAACCAAGTTAAAGGAAAGATGAGAATGTTCTTGCAGTGGCTAAGTTATAGTATAAACTGTTCTAATACAGGGACTTCAAAGCTTAGTGGCTTACGCAAGAAAGAACTTGATCATGGAAATTTCCGAAGGTAGATGATCCAAGGCTGTTATGGGAGTGTTCATCTCTGACTACTCCCAGCTCCTGTCATCACATCTGCATACCAAATACTCGGAAGGGGAGGAATACAGTGGAGGGAGGGGAGCACATACCTTTCCCTTTAAGGACACAACTAGGAATGACTTACGTCATTACCACTCATATCCCATTGGGCCGAACTTAGTCTTAATGGTGCATCTGACTGTTCCAGAGGCTGAAATTAGTCTTCACTAGGCTGTGTGCCCAGCACAAAATTGACTACTGAAAGAAGGCGGCAAGAGGGAATATTGATGGATATTGATGGACTTTGCCACCCCATACTACTCATTTAAATGCAAATGTGTATGTTGTCATGGCTGGAGGTGGAGGCTTAACAGAGCAGTGCTTTTTATTGACTACAATTTCTTCTCAGTCTTCAAGTCCTGACTTTCCCAGGAGTTTCCTCTCTTAGAAAATATTATCTCAGAAAATTCACTGGAAATAACAATGTACACATGTGAAAACATTTGTTATAAAATTTGGTGATAGACCTTCTAATGTAGTATTTTACTTGATATATTTTTAGCCTAAATAATTCCTTCAAAGACAATCTTATTAGGACTTATGAAAACACATGAAGTGTTTTCACAATAACAAAGTATAAAACCATTAACATCACTAATTGTAAATAAATAGTAATTTATTGTAATTTGCAGTCTTTCTTTCTGCAATCTATTTTACACTCATCATGCTAATCTTTCCTTTTTTATTGAAAAATACCTTATGTACATTATTAGTTTCAGGTGTACAACATAGTGATTCCACATTTAAATACACTGTGAAATGATCACCACATTGTCTGGTAACCATCTGTCCTCATAAAAAATTATTATGGCATTAATGGCCATATCCCTTAAGCTATATAATATATTCCTGTGACTTATAACTGAAAATTTGTCTCTTAATCTCTCCACCTGTTTTTCTCCTCTTCCCACCCTAGGGCAACCACTTGTTTGTTCTCTATATCTATGACTCTGTATCTGTTTAGTTATGTTTGTTCATTTACTTTATTTTTTTACATTCCCATATAAGTGAACTCATACAGTATTTGTCTTTCTCTGTTTGACTTATTTCACTTACCATAATACCATCAAAATCCATCTATATTGTCACAAATGGCAAGATGTCCCTTTTTTTATGACTGAGTAATATTCTTTTCTTTTCTATTTATCTTCTTTATCCATTCATCTATCAGTGGGTATTTAGGTTGTTTTAATATCTTGGCTATTGTAAATAATGTGGCCGTGAACATCAGGGTGTGCATGTCTTTTCAAATTAGTGTTTTGCTTTTCTTCAGATAAATACACAGGAGGAAAGCTGCTGGATCATATGGTAGTTCTATTTTTAATTTTTTGAGGAACATCCATACAGTTCTCCATAGTGGCTATACCAATTCACCTTCCCACCAACAGTGCACATCCATGCCAATACTTGTTATTTGCTGTCCTTTTTATAATAGCCATTCTGACAGGTGTGAAGTGGTATCTCATTGTGGTTTGATGCAAATAACCAACGGAAATGATCATTTTCCTGTTGACCAATGATGTTGAGGCTCTTTCCATGTGTCTGTTGGGCATCTGTATGTCTTTTTTGGAAAAATGTCTATTCAGAGTCTCTGCCTGTTTTTTAATTGAGTTGTTTGGTTTTTGTTATTGAGTTGTATGAGCTCTTTATATATATTGGATATTAACCCCTCAATGAATACATGATTTGTAAATATCTTCTTCCATTCAGTAGGTTATCTTTTCCTTTTGGTGATTGTTTTCACTGTGTAGAGAGACTTTTTAGTTTGATGTAATTTAATCTGTTTATTTTTGCTTTTGTTTCCCTTGCCTTGGGAATCAGATCCACAGAAACATCACTAAGGCTGACATTTTCTTATTGCCCATGTTTTCTTCTAGGAATTTTATGTCTTCAGGTCCTACATTCAAATCTTTAATCCATTACGAGTTAAATGTTTGTTCTTTTACATGTAGCTGTCCAGTTTTCCCAACACCGTTTATTGAAGAAATTGTCCTTTCTCCACTGTATATCCTTTACTCCTTTGTCATAGATTAATTGTCCATATGTGGGGGTGGTTAATATCTGGGCTCCCAAATTTGTTCCATTGACCTGGTTCTCCTGCTTTGCAGGCAGATTCTTTACTGTCTGAGCCACCTCCACTGATCTACGTGTCTGTTATTAGGCTAGTACCTATTGTGCTAGTACCTAGTATCTTTGTGTCTGTTGTGTTTTGCTTACTACAACTTTGTATTAAAAATATAACTTGAAATCAGGCAACGTGAGCCCTCCAGCTTTATTCTTCCTTTTCAAGATTCTTTTGGCTCTTCTCACTAATCTTTCTTTAAAATCACCTCTGTCATAGCACTCTCTTGCTATTACCTGTTTTTTAAAGTCAAAATGATTTTGCTTGGCATCTATGTGTGTTTGCTGGAGTCCTAACTAAGTATTATCTACAAAGGAAAACAGAAGATGAATCAGAAACTTAGGAGACATGGATTCTAGTTCTTCTACTTTCTAGTTGGGTGACATTGGACTCACCTACATTCTTACCCTGGGTAGAGCTGACTTTGAAGCTAAGATACAAGATAGATTAGACTAGCTAGGAAAAGAGCTCTCTTTAAAGCAGTTGTGGAGAGCAGCTTCTCAAATGATTCTCAATAATTTCTACCTTCTGGTATATACCCCTTGTCTAATCCCCTCCCCTGCACCTAAGGACTTGCTTCTAACAAAAAAGAAAAAAAAAAATACAGCAGCAGTGAAGGGATGTCATTTCTTAGATTAGATTACTAAAGACTGATTGCTTGCTCTGGCTTTCCTTGCTTTCTCTCTGATGAAGCAAGGTGTCATGTTGGGAGAGGCTCTGTGAAGCAGCCCCATGTGGTAAGGAACCAAGGGCAGCCACCAGGCAGATGCCAGCTTCTGAGTAGCTCCATAAAAAGGCCTACATGACAAAGAACTGATACCTCTAGTCAACCATCAGTGGGATCTGAGGCCTGTCGGGCTCCATAGGAGAGAGCCTGGAAGCAGATCCTCTCCCATTTGAGCCTTGAGGTGTCTAGAGTCCCAGTTCACACCTCGATTGCATCTTCATGAGACACTCTGAGCCAGGGGACACCACTAAGCTGTGTCCTGGTTCTCAACCTCTAGAAACTGTGTAGTAATGAAAATGTTGATATTTAAAGCTGCTAAGTGCTAGAATAATTTGTTACACAGAGATAGATAATATAGCTGGTGGCTCAAAAGGTAAAAGAATCTGCCTGCAATGCAGGAGACCCAGGTTTGATCCCTGGGTCGGGAAGATCGTCTGGAGAAGGGGATGGCAACCCATTCCAATATTCTTGCCTGGAGAATCCCATGGACAGAGGCAGGCTAGAGTCCACGGGGTCGCAAAGGATCGGACATGACTGAGTGACTAACACTTTCAAAGACCTGGTGTCATTTGAAAAGGAAGGAAAATTAGGGGCAAATTACTGAGAAGTTAAAGCTAGTAAAGTTGACAATGTGACTATGAAACTGTAACTTTGAAAGTTTGAAGTTATTCATTTACTCACAGATGCACCAAGTAAAGAAAAACTAAAGAAATAAAAATACCAGTAAGTGTTGGTCCAGAAACTACGATGAATTCTTACCCTTAAGGATTCAGAGGACTGTGCTTGGTCTTCCAGAGAATGACTACTGTTTTGGCACAATGTATAGGACTATCTTTTCATGAATTGGGGATAATAGATCTGAAGAAAACATTGTTATATAGACCAAAAATGACTAGTTTCAACCAATTTCCTGATAATTGTGATGACAAAGAAAAGGTACCTTATTTTTATGAGTGTTAGAGAGCTGTGCTGTCTAGCCACTTGTGATTACTTAAATATAAATTAAGAGTAATTAAGATTAAATACAATTTAAAATATAGTTCCCCACTCTCACTAGCCACATTTCTGGCGCTCAGTAGCCTCAGAGCCAGTGGCCATAGTACTGGGTGGTGCTGGTAAGAACATTTCCAGTGTTGCCAAAGCTTCCACTGGGCTGTTGTAAAGTGTTTTCATAAGTCCTGACACCAATCCTTCTGAAGTTTGTTTCACTATTCTCTTCATGTGTGGTTAACTAGTATAAAATGTCAAGTGTTCCTGGATATCCCCAAGGGGTCAACCTAAAGGTCTTCTGGACACATTGCAGAGAACCAAAACCCAATGGGGAGAATCCATGTTCCAAAAGTGTTAGAAGGCTAGTACCAAAAAATCAACTACAAAGACCCTGTCTTAAGGTGAACCATGAGAACCACCACTTCTGATGTGGACTCCCAGACATAGCTCCCTTCATCACCCTGGGCTGCAGCTTCCCTATTATCAAATGAGAGCAGAGGGCCAAGCAGTCTTTTTAAGCTCCATCAGGCTCTAGACTCGATGACTCTGTGTATTACTCTGATGAAAAAACTATTGCTTGTCTGAATTATTGACTCATAAATGCAGGATGCATGTCCCATGACTGGTTTAAAACCACCCCCCGCAGGGTTTCCTTCAGTATGGGTCTCCTTCCTTCTCCCTAGATGACATCAGTAAGGGGCTAGAGGAAGAGAGGAGGACTGTACCTGGGGACTTCTGCCATCTTCCCCTGAAGACCAGGCCATTCCTGACCCCCAGTTCCCTGGTAGCTCAGTGGATAAAGAATCTGCCTACAATGCAGGAGACCTGAGTTGGATCCCCGGGTTGGGAAGATACCCTGGTAAGGGCATGGCAACCCACTCCAATAGTTCTTGCTTGGAGAAGCCCCATGGACAGAGGAGCCTGACAGGCTACATACAGTTCATGGAGTTGAAAAGAGTCGGACACGACAGAGTGACTAAGCACACACAGTCCTTGTACATCTGTCACGGGTTGTGTGGAACTGTGGGAGTTTCTTCCACACCACACAGCCACTGCAGTGAGTCCAGTTTGGTGGTCTTTCAGAAAGATCTCAACCTAACAGTATTTTGCCACCATTTTCACAACCCTGTGGTTATTTCATGTTATTGTGGGGCTAAGATGCTTGATAACTTCCTGACCTACTATTTTCTGGAGAACACTGGATTCTCCCAAATTTATCTGCTTAACTCCTAGTTCTTCCTATACCCATTGGCTCTTGGATCTGTATGTCTGCCCCTGGGTAGGGGTGGAGGGGACCTCCCACATTCACAGCTGACCTCTTACCCTTTACATCACTTTAACATCTGACCTCCTGACTTCACCACTTCTTTCCTTCCTTTACCTTTTTGTCTAACCCAAAGTGCCTGTCCATCCTATCCTGCCTCTCTACACTGGCTTTTAGCAAACTTTTTCCTCTAATACTTTCAAAAGAGTTCTGAGAAACTTGAACATTTTTAGTTTGATATCTAAATTTCTTTTATTGTAAGTTTGATAATAGCAAAAGATGTAATCTCTGGTGTATTTTACTTACATACTCTAAAATGTACTTTTATGTCAAAACCTTCGAACATTAGATTTTGCTCATTTACTATCTGGAAGACATTCATGGAGAACCTAACTGGCAAAATCAGTTTTTGTTGTCTAGCCAATAAGCCAGATCATCCATACTTTCTGTCAGAACAAGTCTTGATTTTATTTCTCAATTTAAGTCAGTGTTTCAGTATACATCCTCATGGCAACCATATCACTTCTGAATTCTAATACATAGATGCAAATAGATGAGGCAGTGAGCTGTCTGCAACTCGACAGTCTGGATGAAATAAGACTCAGTGACCCTCAGGATTTTACTGTGAATTCACCTGACGCTACTCTCAAAGAACTCTCCTTTGGGGCATGCATTCTCCAACTGTCCAGTCATTTGGTGACCTAGACAGTTTTGCATCCTGAGGCAATAAACTATTTTAGGATTCTAGATGGTGAAAGGTATGATTTTCTTTTGTAAAGGAGGAGAACAATTTGAAAAGGCAGGTTAATCTGCCAATTCTAAAGGCAGGTTCATTTTAGGAAAGAAGTCACTTGGAAGTTGACAGTTCCCAAAACTGTTCCCTTAAAATTCTTCCCTTAGTCTCCATGGCCCCCCACTCCAGGGGTGCACCCAGGCCAATGTAAAGACCACAGCTTACCAGTAAAGCTCTGTGCTCAGACCCCCAGCTTTGCTCTTACACGGGTGTTGAAAAAGGAAAGTTTTAGGATTTAGGTAAGATCATTTTTCCTCTTAATAAAACCTGGAATTATCTTGCTGTGCACTTAACAAGTTTGGTTTGACAGTCTAAGCTGAGTAATGACTTTGTTTTAATTGAATATTCAGCCTTTCCCAGAAGTACTCAAACCCATTGATTTCAATGAGTGAGGGGTTGTAGGACAACATCACTTATGAGAAATGAAAATTACTTTGGTTTGATATTTCAAGGGTATTATCTTTCCTTTATTTTTCATTTGGAACACAGATCAAACTGACTCTGCCTTGGTACAGAGTAGGATCAAAGGAATGTGACATACAGGAGCAGATTTTGAGTTCCTAGGAGGCAAAAAGAGAGCTGAAAAATCATGCCTCATGTGACCCAGATGTCTCAGAGGCTCTGCCTGTGGAGTGAGGTTGACTTGTCCTCGTCTCTCCATTCCCACCAGGTTCATGTCCCAAGGTGTGCCCAAGAGTTCACTGAGTTCCTTTCTCATGGTTATTGCTGACTCTCTGTGCCTGCTAAGTCAGCAGAACTGAAAGTTCTGCTGTCTGTTTTGCAGCATGTGAATTCAGATGCATAACTCACTCTTTGATTTTCAAAACAAATTAGAGTGAGAGAAGGCAAAACACAAGAGACAAGGAAGGAGCTGTTGACATCACAGGAGAATGACCCAATAAAGGGTCCCGTGGTGTACTAGGTGCAAGGACCTCCAGTCAGCCCCTCAAGGTGGGGGTGGTGGCCCCACCTCTCTCCATCTTGCACGTGCCCTCTCTCCTCACCTTTCTCTGTGAACTTCTCCCTACTCCTTTTAGGGAGAACTCGTGGTACTCTCCCTGCCTCACATAGAGCACTTTAGCATGAGGATACAGCCATGTTCTTCGAATCTCACCGTACCCTAGTGCCCAAAGGGGTCCATCTTTCTCTAAATTCTATTCCCTTTCTAAACAGAGGAAATGGATCATTGGCTGTTAGAAACCTCCAGAAAAGATCCCAGCACTGGTGGTAGGAGTGGGTACCAGTGAGAGTTAGACTAGGGAAGCCTCTACTGTCCCTTCTACGTCAAACTTCTTTGATTCTACCATTCAGATGTAAAGAGATTTTTCAAAATGAACACTACTACTATTGGTTCTAAATATGAAGATAACATGTATGCATTGTGAAAAACAAGATGAAGTGAGATAATACAAAAGTATAGAAATTCAAATAATTCACCCATCACCCAAAGAAAAGCATTGCCATTTATATTTTGACAATCATCATTTGAATTTTCAGATTCACACAGAATTTATTTATTTTCATACTTATGTTACAAACATGGGATTGACACTTTGTGCCAGAAACTAACACAATATTGTAAATCAACTATACTTCAATTTTTTAAAAAGTGAGATTAGAAAAAAATCTTCCTTTTTTTTTCTCTTTCATATATTTATACAAGTTTAAAATGAGTTCATGGCATCTTCTAAGTTTTTGGCCAAGAGTAAAAAAAAATGCATTTAAACTTCAGAACGTGCCTACATAAACAGAAAACTGACTCAAACAATAATTGGGGCAGATGCCTGAGAACCAAAGGGCTTGGAAAGTCAGGAACATCTGAAAGACTCTTCAGCCAATTTATGAACTTGGTGCAGTGGTACCTCCTGGCTGACACATTTACACCAGAGATGTGGTTCCATCTAACTGGCACTTGTCCCTTCTGTTACAATTATAAACCTGCATCATCATTTTTAATAGCTACATAGAATCCTATAACTTAACCAACATCCTGTTTTTGGACATTGAGGTTGTTTCCAGTTTGTAGACAATGCTGCAATTAACTATTCTAGCATAGACATCTTGTAACAAATATTTTAAATGTTTCTCATCCCTGAAAATTTTTGAGAGTAACAATTTTACTACACATTTTACACTTATGGAAGTCTGTTTTCCTGCACATTCTTAAGTTTTTTAAGATGTACTGTGTTTTGGAAGAAGGCAATGGCACCCCACTCCAGTACTCTTGCCTGGAAAATCCCATGGATGGAGGAGCCTGGTGGGCTGCAGTCCATGGGGCTGAGACTGAGCAACTTCACTTTCACTTTCCACTTTCATGCATTGGAGAAGGAAATGGCAACCCACTCCAGTGTTCTTGCCTGGAGAATCCCAGGGATGGCAGAGCCTGGTGGGCTGCTGTCTATGGGGTTGCACAGAGTCGGACACGACTGAAGTGACTTAGCAGCAGCAGCAGCATATGTCTACAAGGAAACAGCTGGCCTGTGATCCAAATGACTGTAGTAAAGCTGATATGATATTTAACAATAAAGTTTTCTCAAATCATATTATCTTCAAAAATTCTACCTAGAAAAAAAATTTGCAAGTGTCCTGAAATGAGTCCTACAAGATTTCCTCTGTTTGGAAAGGAGAATTCTCTTTGTTAATGCATTTGAGTTGATTAATCTGAGTTCGTGGAATGACCTAGAGGCTGTAACAGCTCTAACGTAACAGCTAGTTATAAATAGCTTTCTTGTTAAAGTATCAGAAATCAGTTCACACTCTGAAGCTAAAATGGGAAATGTGTTATGGGAATACGGAGGTGTCTTGTCAATGGCGTCCTGGGGTTCCTGACACAAAGACCTAGAAAGCTGGGCAACCGCTCTCACTAGGGATGCTCCCTGCTTCTTCTTGAGCATCAGCTCTTTCTTTCCCTGCGTGCTGGTCTCTTGGTCCTCTGCTATGGGAGAGGCTTGCCCCTACCCTTTTCACCAGCTCTCTGGAGAAGGAAAGTCAATGACTCTTTTGCTGTCTTTCTCCCAATTGTTAGAAAAGGAGATTCTGACTGGCCCAGCATGGGTCAGATGACTGTCATGACCCAACTGACTATGGCCAGAAATCAGGAACACACTCTCAAAATGGGAGCTCAAGGGGCCTCTGTGAGCTGGGAACATGCTCAGAAGAGTTCCTTGTGAGAGTGAAGCTTGAGAGAGGCGAGACTGAGAGACAGAAAGCTGACAGCCATTAGATTCTAGATGCTGATTAGACACGTGGGAATAGATGAGACCAGGCAAGGAGGGAAGGAATTCTGAAGAATGTGACTTGAAGCCTGAGTCAAGGAAGAGGAGCCATTTCTCTCAAACTGACCCTGACGTGTCAGGGAGAACTCCAGGAATGTGTCAAGAACTGGCAAAGGCAGTTTCTGGCTGCCTTTCCTTTTTGGAATTTATCAGATTTGCTGCTTGTTTCTCTCAAGGGATTTTCTAGATCTTTTGTCTGTTCCCCTTCCCACCTGTGGGCTCTGTGAATTTTTCACCTTGATTGATGATGACTCAGTTACACTTCCTCGTCTGGGGCTCCTCCACACAGGGATGGATCCAGGTATAGATGGAACCTTGAGGTCCACAGAATAGTGGGGACCATCTTTACAAAATCATAAATTTCATTGGAAGTATGAAGTTATAAATACAAAATAAGTTACAAGAACAAATATTTATTTAGAATGAGAAAAGAATTGACAATTACAATATTTTTAGGTTAACTACCACAGATATCACAAAATCTAGAAGGTCATATAATTTAAAAAATTCTTTTAAATGCCTCTAGAGTACGTTTCCTCTAAATTTTTGATATGATAGGTTTTGATCACTACTGAATATTCATTGGAAGGATTGATGTTGAAGTTGAAACTCCAGTACTTTGGCCACCTGATGCAAAGAACTAACTCACTGGAAAAGATCCTGATGCTGGGAAAGATTGAAGGCAGGAGGAAAAGGGGACGACAGAGGATGAGAAGGTTGGATGGCATCACTGACTCAATGGACATGACTTTGAGTACACTCTGGGAGTTGGTGATGGACAGGGAGGCCTGGCGTGCTGCAGTCTGTGGGATCACAAAGAGTCAGACACGACTGAGTGACTGAACTGAATGTGACAATGTTTTTGTAATAATCATTTTCCATAGAATAAATAGAAAGGTAATTCACTCTTTCCTCTGCTGCTGCTGCTAAGTCTCTTCAGTCATGTCTGACTCTGTGCGACCCCATAGACGGCAGCCAACCAGGCTCCCCCATCCCTAAGATTCTCCAGACAAGAACACTGGAGTGGGTTGCCATTTCCTTCTCCAATGCTTGAAAGTGAAAAGTGAAAGTCAAGTCGCTCAGTCGTGTCCGACTCTTCGTGACCCCATGGACTGCAGCCCACCAGGCTCCTCCACTCATGGGATTTTCCAGGCAAGAGTACTGGAGTGGGGTGCCATTGCCTTCTCTACTAGTATAGTTTAAACTTTCAAAAATTGATAGTTCAGAAAGTTTTTTTCCAGCATCACAAACATTATTGATAATGCCATGTAAGTGTTTAAGGTTGATGTTGAACCTAGAGAAACCATCAGATTTCTTTTCTATATGAGCTGTAAATACAGTTCATCCAGACTAGCTTCTGGCCCTCAGAGTTTCTAACCTGCTTCTCCATTAAACACAGGCATCCGGTGCTGGGCTCTGTAAGATGCCTTCGTCCTGTAGGACAGCTGCTGGCTCAGCTCTTTAGGGTCAGGACCCCTCACATTGGAGATGGGGACATGGGAGATGGTTGGGGAAGGAGAGTGGTCATTTTTGTTGTTGTTGTTTGTGTTGTGCAGCTTGCAGGGTCTTAGTTCCACAACCAGGGATCGAACCTGGACCCCCAGAAATAGACGCACTGGGTCCTAAACCACTGGACCACCAGGGAATTCCCAGGAGGGTGATCTTGACTAGCAATTCACTGGGGTGGGAGAGAGAGAGGTGAAGGTGTGTCTTAAAGTAGGTAAGTCCAAAGAGGAGATGACAGGAAGTTGAGGGAGTTCCTGCTAATGACTTCAGATTTACCATGAGACAGAGTTGGCTACGAGGAGGAGGAAGAGAATTTGGAATTCCATTTTAATTGGGTATTCTGTATTTTGTCGTACAGTCCTAGGTGGGGCCTTAAGAGAAAAGTGAAGTTCTGAAACAGTCATTGAGAAGATGAGAAAGCTGACCAAAGATTAATACAAGGAAGGTCCAATTGAGATTAGAAATCAGAAAATTCCTGCTAGTGGGGTTGGGGTGTTTCTAATGGGGCTCAGATGTTCAGGTACATTGGTATGCACACAGCCTGTGATTACAGAAACAAGGTTTAAAATATATGGTAAAAGATGGGATTCAGCTAGGTTTCTCTCTCTCTTTTTAATGCTCACTATTTGTGCTTTCAATAAAACCAAGGCAGCAGAAATTTTAAAAAGAAAGATGTACTGATTATAGATTGGCATCCAAATCACAGAATGTGTTAACATAAGAATATTTTATTCTATGCTTCCCAAACATGCCATAATATATTCACCCGAAGCAATAAATCCAAAGCTGCACAAGCAAATTATAAACAAATGATAGAAGCTGAAGTTTCCTCTCAAAACAGGCTAAAGAACAGATAATTTAGAAAGAACAGATTTTATTGGAACGTCAATAGTTTTCATGACACAGATACTTAAACTACTCGTTTTCAACATACCCATATAAAGAAAATTATAAAAGGATTTTTGTGTGTGTGTGTTTTTTAAAGTATAATTTGACAGATGGAGTCTTTTTATGGGATCAGTAGAAGTGATAAAATTGAATAAATTACCAAGACTTTATCTCCATTTCTGTAATTCTCCCTAAAGATTTAGAGATGGCAGATTGAATCAACTGGGAAATAAATTTGCATGTTTATAACATGTCTAAAACAGAAATTAAAGACAAAAACTTCTAACTTGTTTTCAACAGTGGTTTGTCTTAAGGAAACCTGCTTGCATGAGATATCACACATTCCTTAACCAAGTATCAAGGCTCATTGAAAGGACCTGTGCCACCAAAGTTCCAAATCCCTGGGGTCAGTGAACTGTCTATTATTAAAATCAGTGTCAAAGGACAGATAATAATAATTGTGAGCTAAAAAAATTGGAGCAACTCAAAAAATGTACTAGATTCTCGGTAATTTTATACATGAGGCAATTGTCTTATGACCAGGCTAAACTAGATTTTATAAAGTAAGTTACTAGTAAATCATATAATTTAGGATGCTTTATGCCAGTGTGCCTAATTGTACTGCAGGGTCTTGGAAGCAGGACCACTCCCATCTCCAACTAAATCCATGTAATAAAAAAGGATTTGGGGGGTTATTTTCCTAGTGGGTGTTCTCCCTCTGTGTAGGATCCCAATTCCAAATTTGCATTGGTTGCTGTGTATGGATGAGAGATGTTTCGCGAAAATGTGACGCCAGGGGAATAAGAAATTGGAAAGAAAGCAGTGACTCTAAACGAAGCATGTTTCTGTCTTCCTTTGAGGAAACACTAAGCTTTATTTGGATTAAACACAGCTCTAGAATGAACATATTGTTGACCTGGTTGTAGAGAGAAGCTGAGAACATGGTGGAAACTGCATTCTTCTTTTCTTTTTGCCGAGAGCAGAGCACATCTGCCAGCCCAGCTTCCCCTGGTGGAGGGCACCTCCTACCCTCACTTGGAGACCTCCTGGACTCTTCTTGGGCTGTCTAGACAATGGCTTGCAGTAGTAGAGGAAACTCACTTCTATTTGGATGGTTTGGAAGGAGTGAGGTCTGGTAATCAAACTGGGCATAAATCCCAGCTCCATCACTCACCAACTGTGTGACTTTGGGGAAGTCACTTTTCTGAACCTCAGTTTCCCCAACTATAAAACAGGAATAATAATTTTTAATTTGCAGAGCTGCTGTGAAATTAAGCGAAATATGTAAAGGCCTTAGTGGTTTCTGGTCTTCTGAGCGGAGGCACTGGCCTAGTGTAAACGCCTCTGAGCCCTCTTCCTCTATGGCCGCCACGGGGGTGCCTCAGTTCTGGTGCCAGGTTCTGAGAGCAGCCTTCTCCACCCTCTTTTACCTTTATTCCTTCTCATCCCAGTGTTACCTCCTATCCTGGCCTCTCTCCAAATCTGGTGTTATGTGACATCGTCTGCCTAAAACTTTGAAGGTGTTCCTAGGCTAGAAATCTCAGGGGTGTCTTCTCTCTTTTCTTACCCTTCCATACCTTCTGGCATTCTGACTTAGCGATCCCATCCATAATTGTGGCTTTACCTCGTTTATAGGGAAGGCTCTCAAATCTGTTTCATGCCTTGACTTCTCAAGCCTATCTTTGTCCTCCTTGTTCGCAGATCTCAACCATCAGGAGGAAAGTATACAATCTGCACTTAGTCATTTTGCAGACATAGCCTATGAAGGCCTAGTAATATCCCGTTTACTGAGCACTGAGCAGGTCCATGTCTCTGCACAGGAGGGAAAAGATGTGTTTCTTGTCCTCAGGGGCTCCTGGGTCAAAGAGAGTTCCAGTAGGTGCATATGAGGCATAACTGTAAACAGGTGTCACTGGAAATAGAAAGTGATTTGTCAGTGTGGCCTTTAATGCTACCAGTGGAGCCAAGAATAAACCATTGGCAGTACTGTCACCTGGGAGAAGATAATGGAAAGAAAGAAGGGAGGAAGGAAAGGAAGTAGAAGAGAAAGGAAGGAAAGAAGAAAAGGAGAAAGAGAAAGGAAGGAAGAAAGAAAAAGGGAGGAAAGAAGGAAGGAAGGAGGATTTAAGAAAACAGGAAGAGAGAGAAGTCATGAGAAAAGTCAAAAGAAGTCAGAAAGAAAAACACCAATACAGTATATTAACGCATATATATGGAGTTTGGAAAGATGGTAATGATGACCCTATATGCGAGACAGCAAAAGAGACACAGATATAAAGAACAGACTTTTGGACTCCATGGGAGAAGGCGAGGGTGGGATGATTTGAGAGAATAGCACTGAAACATGTATATTACCATATGTGAAACAGATCACCAGTCCAGGTTCGATGTGTGAAACAGGGCACTCAAAGCCCGTGCACTGGGACAACCCAGAGGGATGGGATGGGGAGGGAGGTGGGAGGGGGGTTTGGGATGGGGGACCACATATACCCGGGGCTGATTCATGTCAATGTATGACAAAAGCCACTACAATATTGTAAAGAGATTAGCCTCCAATTAAAATAAATAATTAAAAAAAACAAAGCAAGGGTCTATACAATGAATGTCACCTAGTCAAACTCCCATCTAATACTTAAATTCGCTCTATAGTGTTTGCATCTAGGTGTGTTACACTTATGTCTGAAAAATTCCAGGGACAGGAAACTCACCCATAAATATTCCTGGAGCCGATTCCACAGTGGACAGTGATAATTATTAGAATGTTCATCTAATAATGTAGAATTTAAAATTGCCTTCCTATCATTTTTTCTATTGGTTTTCCCTTCTGGGCCCTAAAGCTGAGCCACACTTCCTTCCCTGGCCTTCACAGCCATCACTGTCTGGGCCTGTCTTGTTCTTGAACTTCACTGTGTGCTCTTTCCTCCTTCAGTTCAGTTTGCTGGGACTCCTTTCATTGCTAATACACCAAGCACGTTCCTGCCTGAGAGCCTTCTGACCAGGGCTCTGTCTCCTGCTCTCTGCATGAAATTTAGGTTTCAGCTCAAGTGCCACCTTGCTAGAGTAGCCTTCCCTACCAGAATAGCTAAAATAGCTCCCTCTTGGGAGGTTAAATTTTATGACACTGAAAAAAAAGAAAAAACACCTCTGATGACAAAGCACCCATAAGCCAAGTCAAAAGTAGAAGAAAACCTGGGAAAGTATTTGCATATTAGCTATGACATGACTGATTTCCTGAAAATATAAAGGCTTTTCCTAAAAAAATCAACGGGACTATCGGTCTAATGTGAAAAAAAAAAAAAATGGGCAAAAGATAGGAACAGTTCACCAAGCAAGCCACCCACATGTGTTGCTCAAACATGTAAAAAAGTACTCAAACTCCCCTTTGGTTAAAAAAAAAAAGAAGAGTGAAAGAGATACTTTTGTATCTATCAGATTAAACAAAAATAATATTTGCAATTATGTAAACAGTAACCCTCATATCCTGCTGGTAAGAGTGTAAACTGGAACAATTTTTATAGAGGGTAACTTGATAGTATTTATAAAAATTACACGTGTGCAAACCTTTCACCCAGTGATTTTTACTCCTAGTAATTTGCTCCACAGATATGCTCCCGAGTGTGGGAATAGATTTGGGTACAAAGGTACTCATGACAGTGCTGCATGTAATAGCAAGAGGCTGGACATACCTGTGGCTCAGTCAGTTGGGAAACGGATAAATCAATTACAGTGCATTCATACAGTGGAAATAATACGTGGTTATTAACAAGAAAGAGGCAGGTCTGTGGCACTGGGGCGCATTGAGTGTATTTTGTATTGGCTTGCAGATACTTTTAATTTATTTGTTCTTAAAGAGGGCCCTTAAAATTGTATCAGCTTCAGGCCTAACAAAACCAGGGTATTCCCCCTAAAACTCACTGAGGAGACAAGACACACTCCTGCAGTGACAGAGGTTTGCTCCATGGTGATGCGAGTGGGAGAGGGATATGGAGGGATTTAGGGTTCAGTGGGGAATCTGTCTGCATTGCAGGAGACCCAGGTTTGATTCCTGGGTCGGGAAGATTGCCTGGAGAAGGGAATGGCTACCCACTCCAGTATTCTTGCCTAGAGAATTCCAGGCTCAGAGGAGCCTGACGGGGTACAGTCCACAGGGGTTGCACAGAGTCAGACATGACTGAGCAACCAACATTAATATGTTTCAATAATATGGGCATGGATCAAGGTTGAGAGTGTGGAAAAGTTCCACAGGTGTCTACTATATAAAAAATAAATAACAAGGATCTACTGTATAGCACAGGGGAAATATATTCAATATTTTGTAATAATGTATAATGCAAAGAATCTGAAAAAGAATAGATATATGTCTGAGTCACTTTGCTGTACACCAACAATTAAGCAGCATTGTAAATCAAGTATATTTCAATGAACAAAAGTTCCCCAGCGAATTCTGATACGCTCACTCCTTTGAGATTCACTACTACTCTGGGTTCGCCTGCAAGTCCCCAGTGCTATACAACCCTTCCCACATATGCCCGAACTCCTTATGACTTCAGAACCACTCACACCATCAGTTGAAGGCTGATCCCTGCAGCTAATGTCCGGGTGCCTCCATCCATCTCGTCCATCTCCCTGTCCTCGTCAGTCTAGTTACCTCGGCCCTTGACGCACCCCTCGGATGCTGGGACCAGCCATCCTAACTCCAGAGTTGTTTCCTCTCCCTGGCTCTTCTGGCCTCTGATATGACATGCCACACAGCTACTATTCACCTCATGTTTAGTGGGAAGATGGCAATATGCCACCAGGAATTCCCGGATCATTCTCGAAGCCTATCAGTGTTCTAGAGGCAAGAAGCCTCTGAACAGTTCTTATCCTCTATAAATTGCCTGCGTATGCACTTTCAGTTTGTCTCCTTTTTGCCAGATGTCAAACACCTGCTGCTGCTGGGGGAGTTTGGAGAAAGTTTGAGGAAGGTGGGGAGTAAACCAGCCTGACAGGAAAGATTCCAATCACATAAATCAAGCAATGAAGTTAGGTTTAAATATATGTGGCTGTATATGTATATACATATATTGAGAAAATCAGATTTCCTTGAGTTCTGTGCATGAATATAGAAACAGTTAAGTATGCAGTGCATTCATTCAGGGTATGGTGAACATCTGACTTGTGTCAGGCATTGTTTTTGGCACTTAGAGTTGCTGTGGTGAATCCATTCCTGCCCTCAGACTCCTGGGAGGAATAGAGTAAAACAGATTCAAACCAAAAAAAGTCTAGTTTTGATAGGCACCAAAAAGGAAATAAACAGGAAGCTGAGATGGGCGATGCCTCCTCTTGTTTGGGTGATAAAGAAGGCCTTTGGGAAGAAATAACATGGAGGAAGTGATGAGAAGCTTCCTTTCTGGAGGGTAGGGAAAAATGTATTCCAAGGTGAAGATACTGCATATGCAGCATTACTAAGGTAGAAAAGAGAGCTTGGCTTGTTTCAAGAACAGCAAAAAAAGTTGTGTGACTGGATCACGGTGGGTGAAGATGAGGAACAATGAACTGGTTCCTGGGCCACGTTAATGAGTTTGGATTTTAAGTGCAGAGATTTTACAAAGCAGAGTGATGCCACCTTATTTAGGAAGGAAAATTGCTCCAGCTTCTGTGGAGAGGATGGATTGATGTGGGGCAAGTGGAAGCCCCAAGAGAAGGCTGTTGCAGTAATCCAGTTGGGAAATGATGGCAGTCTGGAGCAGTTGTGGCGGGTTTTTTTTTTTTTGGAGTTACAACTTGGCAGTCAAATTAAGAGGCGTGGTTGTGAATCCAGTGTGGGAACTGAGATTACACGTATCGGTCAATGTCCAGCTGGGAAAACAGAAACCATTCTAGGTATTTCATGTGGAGGGAATTTAACCTAAGGAATGAGTTACAACAGTGTGGAAAGGTTGGAGCAACCAAAAGGGGAAGATGTGATAACCTAGAGATAAGCATCTGAGAGAAGTCTTGGACCACTCCAAAGGCTGAAGATGAAGCAGAGAGATGGCAATGTTTTCAGAGCCCAGGAGTATCTGGCATCTAACACTGCAGAAAGCTGCTGATGCTGTTGGCACTGGCCACTGTCCCAGCCAGGGATGCTATTGCTGGAACTACTGAAGGCCACTGCCAGCCACTGTCAGAAGCGTTTTTAAAAATGGAGGGTCTCTCCTTCCCTCATTTCATCTGTTTTCCCACCAGTGTTTCCCACTGGCAGCATTTAACTGGGCCAGCTGGCAAGGGAGTGTGGGAGATGCAATTCACAGGATCCCAGCCACCTCCAACTGACCAGCACACAGGATGGCAGGGACTGTACTTAACACCAATAAGACAATGACCAGCACATGGAAGAACTAAAGATTTAAGAGGGAAAAACAATATATTTTTTAATATATATATATATATTTTAGGACTTCCCTGGTGGTCCAGTGGCTAAGACTTAGCACTCTCAACACTCCTAACACAGGGGGCCCAGGTTCAATCCCTGGTCAGGGAACTAGTACATTCGATCCCAGCTCTGGGAAGATCCTACATGCCACAGAACAACTAAGCCTGTGTGCCGCAACGGCTGAGTCTGTGCTCTATACCCCAGGAGCTGCAACTGCTGAAGCCGGAGTGCCATAGAGCCCGTGCTCTGCAATGAGAAGCCCACACACTGCAGCTAGAGAGTAGCCTCTGCTCAGCGCCACTAGACAAAAGCCCATCCAACAATGAAGACCTAGCACCTAAATTAAGTAAAAAAAAAAAAAAAGTGTGCACTATTTATTATGGCTACTGGTGACCATTTCTCTGGTGGTATCTTTTTGACAGCGAGTAGCTGAAAACCATGACATTAAGTTGGCTTTAGAAATGAGGAAATGCATTATCTCAAATAACTGGAAGTCCAGAGGTAGGACAGACTCCCAGAATAGTAAGATAAACTGCTCTGGGATGTCACCAAGGTCCCAGGTTCTTTCCACACTGTATTCTGCCTTCCCCTGTGTTGGCTTCCTCCTGAGCCTGGCTCCCTTCATGGTGACGAGACGGCTGTCAGAGGCCACAGAGCTGCCTGTTTCCTTTCCCATGTTCAGCAAGAAAATGAGATCCCTCCCTTCATATTCTCTGAAAGGAATATGAATTGCTTTCAAGCAGATCAGTGGTTCTCAGTACTGCTGCAAGTTAAAATCACCAAGAGTGCTGTGTCACTTATTTATTAATTGATGACGATATATTATTTATTTGCTATTTTATTGTTGAAACTGCAATACCTAGGCCTTTTCACTAGAAATGTTTATTAGTCGGGGGTGGGGCCCAGCTGGAGGTCATTTTTGGAAGCTCCCAGCTGATTCTAATGGACAGCCAGAGCAGAGAACCACTGGGTTAGGTCACCTGCCCAGCCCTAGACTAGCAGTCACCAGGGTAATGCCAAGAACTTAGGAATGCCATGGCTTAGGAAAGGGCCTCAAAGTGTGACGCATACACTCTCACTCCGACCAACTGGCAGAAACAGCTCCTGGGACCTGTCAGAGACACAGATTCTTGGGCCTCACTCATGCCTACTGAATTTGAAACTCTAGAGGGCCAAAAGTTTGTGTTTTAACAAGTTTGTTGCTGGTTCTGGTGGATTACTTATGTCTGAGACCTGCCTTAGATCAATCAGGCTTGCCTCTGAAGCTGGGGAGGGTAAATATGTTTTACCAGTGAACCCCAGGACACTGAGCCTTTTAATGCTCCCTCCTCCCACTGCCAGGTCAGAACAGGGCAGGGGATTAGCCTCCTGAACCCCCAGTTCAGGGATTAGCCCCCTGAACTCCCTCTGTACAGGGAGGTCTCCCGATTGTGCCACCAAACCTCAGCCACTGCAACGGGCTCGACAGTGGGCCAACCCAAGATGGGAGGAACGCATCTTCTGTAGGTGCCCATTCCTTCCTACCCTGGGGAAACTGGAAGTTTCTGCAGGTGCTAAAGAACTGAGAAGACAAATCTGGCATATATACTTTCCTGAAATCACTCTGAACTAGTTTCAACTACTGTATAATTTCAGCAGCATCCTGGAAAAGAAAAAGGCCATGTGGTAAAAACAGAAGAAATCTGAACATGGTAAGTATTTTGGTTAATAACAATGTCTCAATATAGATTCATAAATTGTGACAAATGTACCATATTACTATCTGATGTCAGTGGGGAAACTGGGTGTGAGCCTATGGGAACTGTGTAAATCTTCACAACTTGCCTGTGAATCTAAAACTATTCTCTATGTGGCCCCATGGACTGTAGCCCGCCAGGCTCTTCTGTCCATGAAATCCTTCAGGCAAGAATACTGGAGTGGGTTGCCCTTCCCTTCTCCAAGGATCTTCCTGACAGAGGAATCGAACACGTGTCTCTTGCATTGGTAGGCAGATCTTTACCTCTGGGCCACCAGGGAAGCCCATTCTAAAATAAGTTTATTTTAAATACAACATATTAAGATGTGAAATTCTAATGAATGGAAGAACCTTTGGAAAAGCTTTATAAAATTAAGTAAAGTTAAATTCTTTAAAATATTCCATGCTAATATAAATTTCACACTGCTGTATTGATGCCATGTTTTTAACCAGAGCAAATGCTTTTTAGACATTTTTAACTTAAACAAGAGTTGAATTGGAAAATACTAATGAATATTTCAAATACATTGTACTTCCCAGAATCTGCACACAGCAGAATTATCAAAGAGCAAATGAGAGAGGCTTAAACTTGTCCATATGCTTAAAAATTATTAAGAAGCAATATAGAAAGTTGCTTTCTTTGCCATCCCCTTAGACCTGGAAAGGAGTAGGATGGCTGGACTCCACAGGGAATGGGACATAATCAGATGCACCTCTTTCTCAACCCAGTTCATAGCAGTGAGTTCAAGCACATGTTCCCTTCAGGCGCTCTCTTCTTATTTCACCAGCTCCATTTAAATGAAATGTACATCCTGTGTCCTGAGGGTCGAGTCACACAACCCAGTGGACTGAGGTGTGGCTCATTTCCCACGACTACTATCAGCAGACTGTACATCACTAAATTTGTATGGGATTCTTGGAAACACTGGGCTATAATTGGAATGGAACAAGGGCTTCCCAAGTGGTGCTAGTTGGAAAGAACCCACCTGCCAACGCAGGTTAGATGTAAGAGACATAGGTTTGATCCCTGGGTCGGGAAGATCCCCTGGAGGAGGGCAAGGCAACCGACTCCATCATTCTTATCTGGAGAATCCCATGGACAGAGGAGCCTGGCAGGCTACAGTCCATAGGGTTGCACAGAGTTGGACATGACTTAGCACTCATGCAAGGAGCAAATCCTAATTTGTAGCTTGGAAGATTCCTCTCAATTGTAGTCGGCTAAATAATTCATGGTAAGATTTTTGCTTATCTTCCTCTACACCAAGTATCCGTAAGGAAACCAAGAGTTAAATTTGTCATTGCAGGTGAAAATGCTATAATTAAGACTTACAACAAAAAAGTACTTATAGAGGAGCCTGGCATGCTACAGTCCAAGGGGTCATGAAAGAGTTGGACATGACCTAGAAACTGAATAACAAAGGACAAAAGCATTGCTATGTCAAGCGAGTGGCTCAAAATAACCACCCCCCACCCCACCCCTGATCTTATCACACTTGGAATCACTTAGGTTTTGTCTGGCATTATTATATATCTCATTGTGTGGTCTTGGACAAGCTCCTTAGCCTCTCTATGCCTCATTTTTGTCATCTTCACAGTGGCAAAAATAATAATTCCTTGGCAGTGTTAGAAGAATTGATAGAAATAATATTTGTAACACTTTTAGTACAGTGCCTGGAGTATGGTGTTAAAAAAGTGTTTGTTTGATAAATCAATAAATAAAATCATCCTTGCCCACATTAAATCCATTCAGTTTAATCAAGATAAACCTCTTGATGATATGGCATGGCAAAACACGGAAAGGAATATTCAGATACCATCTTGGAGGGAGGGAAACTCTGGCACAGGAAGACATTGAAGGAGTGAAAGAAATGTAGATGGTTTTCATCAGAAATAAAAAAGGATGTGATGGAACCCTCCCAAATTATCAGCAGAAATGTAAAATGGCGCAGCTGCTGTGAAAAACAGTATGGCAGTTCCACAAAACAGTTAAATGTAGAATTATCATGAAATTGGGGGGAAAAAAGTGTTAGTTGCTCCGTCATATCCAATTCTTTGCCACCCCTTGAACTGTAGCCCGCCAGACTCCTCTGTCCATGGGATTCTCCTGGCAAGAATACTAGAATGGGTAACCATTCCCTTCTCCAGGAAATCTTCCCGACTCAGGGATAGAACCCAGGTCTTCTGCATTGCAGGCAGATTCTTTCCTGTCCAGGAAAGCCCCATATGACCCAGCAATTCCACTCCTAGGTGTATGCCCAAAAAAATTGAAAGCAAGTACTCAGATACTTACACACATGTTTATAACAGCATTGCTCACAATAACCAAAAGGTGAAAACAACCCCAATGCCCATCAGTTTATGATAGATAACTATTATATATTCATACAATGGAACGATCCATGGTACAACGTAGATGGATTTGGGAAACATATTAAGTGAAAGCAGCCAGACATACAAGGCCACATATCTTGTGATTCCACTTGTAGGGAATATCCAGAAAAGGTGAATTTATAGAAATTCTAAAAGCAGATTGGTGGTTGTCAGGCACTAGGGAATCAGGGAGTAATTGCTTAATGGATACAAGGTTTTCTTTTGCAGTGCTGAAAGTTTTGGAATTAGAGAGGTGGTGATTGCATAATATTGTGAATATACTAAATGCCAATGAATTGTACACTATTTTTGGTGAATTTTACCTAATCCCCTCTCCTCTGCAAAAAAACAAATCCCACATACATACATAAATAGAATAAGAGAGAGTGCTCTCTTGTAGTTGAGAACACAGAAACAGTTGAGGCTTCCTCTTCCACTGACCAGAGATTCCTTCCTTAGGAGAGTCCCTTAATGTCCAGGCACTCTGGACCCTGGTTTCTACTTTGATTGGAAAATGAAGTTGGACCACTCGGAAGTTCAAATTCCAAAGCCAAGAAATTCAACTTCCTTCTTTTACCCTCTCTCATCTACATGCTTGAAAAATACCTGCCTCTTTACTGCAAATATATACTGGAAGACCACGTTGTTGAAATTAAATTACAGGGAAATTAATTTGTTTTAGTTATTAATAGGAAAAGTATTTTAATATTTATGATGATAATGACACAGATTAATGGGCGAATAAGTAAAACGAATGCACTTTAGCCATTATCTTGGTGTTTGCCACTCTGATGTTCAGACTCCTCTGAGCTCACGCATGGCTCCAGCCTGTCTGCACCCCTCGTTGTAATCACACACTTGCTTTTTGTCAGTCACAGTATCTCAGGCTCCTCTACCAAATGCAGTGCCGGCAGCCCCAAGTTGATTAGGAGGCCTTTGATTGATTGATAGGTGCCCTTGCCAAGTAGGAATGGGGGCAAGGGATTGAGTACCTTTCTAAACTGCCTATGGTTTGCAACCAAAGTGATCTAGAACAACTTAAAGATTTTAGTCACTAGAACTTGCTCGTGGGCTGTTTTGGTTACAGCTGGACTAGTTACAAATTTATTCTAACTTTGAATTTGGTTTGAATAGCGAGCTGAACTTAACCAGTGCCAGGATTTAAAGCCCCGGGTCAACAAGTTGATTCTGGGAGGTACGGATGTATTTTTCTGTATTTCTCTGACCACCATGTCCTCTACCTCTACTGCTGATTTCTGGTCCTCTGTAAATTCCATAATTATTCCTATAAGTGTCAGGTATATCTTCAAAGAAATTTCAGGTAGCAAATTTTCAGCCAGCTACCAGATCTGTCATTCCCCTCCCCTCCCCCCCCACCCCCATTCTTCAAATTCAGATATACCTACTTCTGAGGCTACAACAATCCCCAAAGCTGCAAAAAACTTCCAGCCACTGCTTACCAGGGCCCATGTTCGGACAGCCTCAGACCACTCTTGATCACTTGTTATCCATAATGCCCCTGAAGGAGCTCACTGGAGGGCCCCAGGTATCCTGGTTAGGCAGGGTTTAAGCACACTGGAGGAAAGGGCCTTCCTCTCTTTTGGTATTGCATCTTCATGTTAGTCACTGCTGCAAATGAGTAGCCCCAGGTTTCTCTTTAGGTCTCCTGCTCCCAGAACTGAACGCCCTCCATGGCTGGATAGAGAGGTGAAGCCAGGAGACAGGTATCCTGCAGAATGCCTAACTGCCCTTCACTGGGCCCCTGGGGTTTTGCTCTGGGCCAGGCTGCTCTGCCTGATACTCTCCTAGTGATTTCTCTCTGGGGAGGCATCTCTGTTCTTCATGCAAATAAGGCCAGTTTACAACCAGCCCAGACTTGCCCAAACCCCACGTGGAGGTTGCCATGGCTCAGGGTGAGACACCAGTTTCCCAATACCTAATTGTTAGGCCCCTACTATGTGCTAGGTGCTGGAGGTCCAAGAATGATGGGCTCATGATTCAGGACGGGCTCGTCATCCAGGAACTGCTGCTTGAGGCTGGCCAATCAAGCCATTACCTTAGTTGGTGCACCTCCTGCTGGAAGGTCATACCAACAGTGCCAACTTAGTGCTGCCCTGGCAGAGATCCTCCTCCCTGTATAAGTAGGAGTTTCACTGGGGTTCTCACTGACCGCTCCTCTTGAACATTCTTCAATTCTTACTTGACCATGTATTTCTGTCTGTTGCTTTCCATCAGTAGCAGCAGCATCCCTTTCCTATTCTGCTCTTTATTCCTGGCCCAGACTTCGCTCCATTTCTCCTCTCAGATGAAGAAAAGAGAGGGCTGTGGGCAAGAGAATAAAAGTGTAAAATCTATATGAGATTGTATACAAAATAAACAATACCTGTAAAACCTGTATACTCTTTTTTTCTTTTCACAAATGTTAATTGTACTTTACTTTTATGAGTAAACTGTTTTTTTTCTTTTCAGTTTAAATAAACTGAATAAAAGATAAAAATGCAGTTAACATTTGTGGAAAGAAAAAAGAGAGAGAGAGAGAAGAATGTACAGGTTTTACAGGTATTGTAGGACTTCCCTGGTGGCTCAGTGGTAAGGGAGGGTGGGGTGGTGCTCAATTCCTAGATTGGGAAGATGCCCTGGAGAAGGAAATGACAATCCACTCCAGTGTTCTTGCCTGGGAAATCCCATGGACAGAGGAGCCTGGTGGGCTACAGTCCACGGGGTTGCAGAGTGGGATGTGACTTAGTGACTAAACAACAACAAATGTATTGTAACTTGCAACTTAACGTGAGAACTGTACATTCTTTTGTTCAATTTAAATGAAGAACCCAAGTGAACTGATGTAAAATTTAAAATATAGAAATGGCTTTGCATGTAATTTATGAATCTTATCTTGAGTCTGTTCTCTGATGTTCAGTAGGAAAGGGAATTTTCTATTAAGTAATTAGCTTCTGCTGCTGCTAAGTCGCTTCAGTCATGTCCGACTCTGTGCGGCCCTATAGACGGCCTCCTACCAGGCTCCCCCATCCCTGGGATTCTCCAGGCAAGAACACTGGAGTGGGTTGCCATTTCCTTCTCCAATGCATGAAAATGAAAAGTGAAAGTGAAGTCTCTCAGTTGTGTCTGACTCTTAGCGACCTCATGGACTGCAGCCTACCAGGTTCCTCTGTCCATGGGATTTTCCAGGCAAGAGTACTGGAGTGGGGTGTGATTGCCTTCTCCGAAGTAATCAGCTTACCTTTGGATAACTAAAAAGTCTTAAAGGACATACCTATGTTGGCTGTTACATGAATGAGCATGTGGTGAATTTTGAAGGCAGACTTTGAGAACATCATATTTTAGTAAGAAGCTTGAAAGATACATTGATCAAAACATTCAGCAAAGCAAAATACATTATTTTCGGTATAAAATATGACCCAGTATTTCTTCATTGTTCACACCCTCCTTTCATTGAGCGCCTGGGCCTTGAACATAGTAGCAGTCTGGGAGATGCTTGTTAATTTTAATTAAAATTGGATTCCTCCCAGTCTCTTAAAGTCTTGAACCTCCCGGCCTGGGTCAAACAGCTGAGGAAAGGAGAATAAAGTACCAAGAAAAGCTAGAACAAGATCATTGCTAAAATATTTGTTTCTGGGTTTATTATTTTATTCAAAAGTCTAGGAAGTGACCGGTCTAGAATGTGGCAGCAAACTGCTGTTAATCCTATTTACATTTTCAGAGTTGGGATCCAGGTTTTCAAGTTTGTTATGGGACTTTATGCAAAACTGGGCAAATCGATAGCATTCTAAAAATGCCGTCTGTTCTCCAGCTCCCCTCCTGGTCACAAACAAGCGAGGCTGGCGCTGGGCTCGCCCGGCTCCTAGAGCGAGGGGTAAACCCGGCCGGGTGAGGGACTCGGGAGAAGGGCTGTCCCGGGGGCGGTCCCGGGGCGGAGCCTGGGCGGGGCCCGTGACGCGTGGAGTCGGCCGGCTCAGGGGCTGGACCTCAGCTTCTCCCCGCCTGGGGCCGCCGCCGCCGCACCAGTGGTGGCTCCACATTTCCAAAAGGGGCCCTCCGACTCTTCACTGGGCCAGTCTGGCGCTGAGTCGCGGAGCTCCGCACAACTTCCGCTGGTCTCTAAACGGGATCCCTCCTCCCCAGAGTTGCGGGCAACTTTCCCCTCTCCCTGGTGCCGCGGTGGCTTGGGGACCGTGGCCGCCGCAGGTAGCTGAACTCCGGGCCACGCTCCCCGCGTCTCGGCTGAGCGCACACGCAGGTCACTCTCTGCACGCTGGGGGTCCCCAAGCTCGGCTTTGCGGGCGGGATGCCCCTAGGACATATCATGAGGCTGGATCTAGAGAAAATCGCCCTGGAGTACATCGTGCCCTGTCTGCACGAGGTCGGCTTCTGCTACCTGGATAACTTCCTGGGCGAGGTGGTGGGCGACTGCGTCCTGGAGCGCGTGAAGCAGCTGCACTGCAACGGGGCCCTGCGGGACGGCCAGCTGGCCGGGCCCCGCGCCGGCGTCTCCAAGCGGCACCTGCGGGGTGATCAGATCACGTGGATCGGGGGCAACGAGGAAGGCTGTGAGGCCATCAATTACCTCCTGTCCCTCATCGATAGGCTGGTCTTGTACTGCGGGAGCCGGCTGGGCAAATACTACGTCAAGGAAAGGTCCAAGGTAGGACGCGCGCGGGCGCCCAGCCGCTGTTGCAGCCCGCGGAGACGGGGGACGTTCGGAGTCCGTTGTGTGTCGCCTTGGCAGGGCTGCAATCGAACTTTAGTTTTTAAACAAGAAGCAAGAAGTCCGCCTGCCCCCTACCTCCGCCCCTCACGTTTCCATAGGTTATTAGAAACGTTATGTATGATTTGAGACACACTGGAACTCATGATCTTAAATGTCTGCTTTCAAGTCACTTATTTAATAGTGCCCTTCAGACCTTCATTGTGTTCAGAGGGGATTACAACAGAAGCGCTTTTAGAGAATTCTAGAGACAGTGTGATTTCACAGTGTGGCATTTGGTTTGTGGAGTCTGGCAGGTGTGAGGAGAATTTGATCTGTAAAAGAGTAAGGCTCACCCTCACTTTTGAGTGCTGCCCTTGGCTTGTTGCATCCAGGACATTGTTTGATCATCCAATTGATGTGAAAATTCTCTCCTGGTTTTGAGCCCCAGCCACCACTTACCTTTCCTGTCAATTACTGGGGAAATCCACTCAGAACAACCAGTTGAGTGATCAGGAGAGGGTGGTCAAGTACCTCTGGAAAGAAACCATGTTTTTGTTCACATCCCAGCAGTCACTCCTTAGGTGGTAATTTTTCTTGGAAACGTTTACAGGTAGATTGGCAGAACTATGGGAACGTGGAGTACCATAATGTCGGTGCATGTACATTATGCTGGGATAGTCCAGCTACTCAAGTGTTCTCTACAAATGATAATCCAGCCAGTTTTCCAGAGTAGTTCTGAGTGATTTATACTCCTTTTATTGTAGACCCCGTCAAGGGGCACTTACAGCTGTAGAGAAGTTTTACTTTAACACAGTGAGGCAAAAATACTAGTGTGAGAAGGAAGGTGAGCATTCACCTATGCAGCACTCTGTGACACTGCGTGTAGTATTCTTCAATTTAAGATTGCTCCTGCGATATTAATAAAACACACCATTGTTGTCTCATTTGTCCCATAAGCTGAAAGGAACAATTTTTATAAAGGACAAATGGTGGAGACTGGAAGTGCATAGAAAGGAAGGGGTTGGATTGATCAAGTACAACAGGGGAGAGATTGCAGTTACCTTTCCAGCCAGGAGGACATGGTTAGACTATCTGAAAACACTGTTTTTAATAGAATGCAAATAAAGTAAATCTTAGAAGGAAATGCTGCTTCCTAACATTTGATTGAGGGAAAGCTCAGTTAGCTGGTCTCTGTAGAATATTTATGGTAAAGTGTCTCTTTACTCCTGTCCCATCATTTTGGTGCTGGGCTAGAGAACCGTTTGTCTTGATTAGTTTTGTTTCTGCACTTGTTTTGTGAATGACTGGGCCTTTCGATGGGGGAGGGGTCTGGCTAGCCTCAGGGCTGTAGAGGTGCTTGTGGCTTCAACCTGAAACAGCAGATGGCTTCTCTTCAGTTTTTCAAAGTTTCTTTCAAATGTTGTTATGAAATTCACTCCCAGCATTATAGAAATGGAATTTGCTCAGCAAGAGATCAGAATTAATTGATAGAAAGAGGCCACTAACATATTTAAAAGTTAATTTTTTTGTTTTTGTTTTTATTTTTATTGTAGATTTGACTTAACAGACAGTTGTAGGGTTTTAAGCTAGAATTTAACTCCACAAATTGAATGAAAAGCATTGTGTACCTCTGAGTAAAGGGGAAAAAAAAAAAGATCTCTACATATGATTCTTCAATTATGGATTATCATCTGGGTATAACAAAACTTCAGTTAACCCTTTCAGAAGGTGACTGAATTGTAAAGAGAAAATTCATCTTTTGGCCAATGAAGAGACCTCTATCCATACTTTGATTTTCAGCTTTCCTTTAGCTGTTTGGCACAAAGCTCTTTATTTCTGCTCTTTAGATAATCACCTGTAAACTGGGATATTCCCTGGCCAGCTAGAACCAAATGTAGACCAAGCTTGAGCAAACCATTATTATACTAAAAAAAAAAAAAAGTTTGGTTGGTTTGTATAAAGAAATCTCCTTAGTAATGTCTTGTGGCCCCTCAGTCTCTTACTTGAAGTTCATTATTGAAGCATTATAGAAACACATTTCATTTTTACATGATTTATAATAGTTCTACCTTAATTTAACCTTATTTACTTCTCTTCCCTCAACTGAATGCCTTACTCTACTGCTTCCCAGGGAGTGATACCGACCCAGTTTCTGCTCCATCCTCAAAGCAGGTTTTCAGTAAAAACTAAGTTTTTTAAAGGAAGAATTTGTACATTTATTTTAAACATTTATTTGTAACTTTTTTTACAGAAATTTTCAAACATATGTGTGTAGAGAGGCTAGTGTAATGAGCTCCCATCATCCATTTTCAACAATTGCCAACAGATACATTTATGTATTTTAGACCAGTTGTTTTTTAGGTACTTGGAATTTATTTGTGTTAGGCTTAATCAATCCTGATTAAGCACTTTTCCCCCTGAACTTTTAAAGGTCATTGAACAGTGTAATAATGCTTTTTATCTCGATGAAAGAATTACTAGAGGCATTGGGAATAGAATAGGAATATATACTAGTCCTAAAATTGAAATTGTAGAAGCGTATGGAAAGAAATATTAAAGGGTTCCTTCCCCTCCCTGCGACAAAAGTTGTTACTGATCAAAATTTATCTACCTCCGCTTTGTTAGAAAAAAATCCAGGGGTGCTGAAGACTCTCCAGGGAGGACGATTCCATGATACACAGCAGTATGGTGCCCCCTAACTTCAAGTACTATCATTGCTCTCAGGCTATGAAAAGATTTCTTATCTGTTACTCCCTTTTGGGTAATTTTGACCATATCCAAGATAAATATTGGTTCTACTTTGCTTCTCTTGCTTTAGCTGCCTAGATGTTGGAAGTGGCTGTCTTCCAGAGGACCTGTAGTTTATAGAACCCAGAGTCCTTCTGTTTGAAGTATCTCACTGTAGACTCACTAGTTAATAACTCTAATAATAATAGCTACCTTTTAATGAGCAGTTGGTTCCATCTGGCACTGTGCTAAGCACTCTTCAGACACTATCTGTCTGACTTAGTCTTCAGAACCATAATCTTTGGCAAACTGAGTGATTAAATCATCTGCCCAAGGTGATGAAGTCAGCAGTGAATGCAGTTGGTCACAGGGGTTAGGGATTTGGACTTAACCTTGACTAACCTTGTAGCCGTAGGTAAGTTTCAGTTTTCACCAAGTGCAAAGTGAAAGATACTACCTTACAGTTTGAGGGGTGGGGGGATTGGTGAAGAAGCATGAAATAAGATAATGAACATAAAATTCTTATCAGAATTCTGAGCCTTCATAAATGTTAAAAGAGGAGATTTGGGATTCTGACCCGGTTCTGTTTGAGCCTAGAGTTTGCTTTTGACTCTTAGGCTCCTAAGAGTCTACATTCCCTCCTTTCATTCCCTCAGCATGGGGAATTTTGCTGGGGTAGGGAGACAAAGAGCTTACACTCACTTGTACTTTTGAGTTGTAGGACCCTCTGGCTTACACTTGATCAATTCTCCAGTTTAAAAAAAAAACAAACCCCAAATATTGAAGTGGGTCTGTTAAGTACATTTGAAGAAGAGAATGGAATGCTGTGCTAATGTTTTCCTACTGTTATTTGCAGGAAACGCATTTATTAACAAAGTTGGTTGTTAGGGTCCCCAACTGGAGTAGCTCTGGATGATGGGGTTATGGGATTTGTATTGTGAATCAACAGGTCAGTCCTCCCCTGGAAACTGTACAGAGAAATGATGAAACAACCATAAGTTGTGGATAACAAAAAATATATCACAAATGGTGGGTTTGTTCCTTCACTGCTAGAGCAGTGACAGTTTTGGCTCTTCCTTCTGTGATGTCAGGAATATTCATGACTTGATGGAGCTCATCGTGGTTGCAAACTGCCTTAAGCAAACCTGGGATAATGAATTTCAAAGAATAGAATCTCTCTCAGGACCCAAGTGCAGGAAATGCGGTTGGGGTTCACAGAAGCCTGGAGCCATGAACTGTGAACCAGAAAGTCCTTAATGTACCGGAAAGCAGGTGTATTAGTTCTTGTTTCTGGCACTCTATGGCCTTCCTATTTGCTTCTTTGCTTGCACGCTATTTCTTGCCATCTCTGATTTCCTATGCAGTTGGCTCAAGATGGCTGCCTTAGAATGCTCATTTCAGCCTCAGTTTGATTTCAACAGAGACCTGACTAACATTCTAGGAACCCTTTTTCATTTCCTGAGAGAAAGTATTATGGGCTCACTGTGGCTCAGAGGATCCATCAGCCTTGGGTGGGGATGGTTGAGGGGTCATGTGGAATCATACATAACAAATACAGGTTACCAGGGCCTGTAAGAGGTGCAGTTCTTAGAGTACAGGGTTTGGGGCCTAGACATCATACTTGGTGTCTCTGCAACTAAAATCTTAAAAATTTATCTGTCAATGAGGTATTTCAGGGGAAGGAGGCAGTAAATTTTAAAGCATGGGAACATCTCTCTATAAGGATGTGAGGATTCTTATAAAAGGTTTTCTATTTGAAAGTCACTTAGCTCTTGGAGGAAGAAAATAATTTACAGAATACAACCTTAGTGAAGCAAGTTTCTCCACAGGGTGAGTTTTCATAGAGTTCTTTGTGTATTTCATTGAATGACACTTAGGAACACAGAAAAGGTGTGTGTGTATGTTTCCTTTATCATTTCTATTGTTCAATTTTGGGCCACTGGCCACTGCAGCCTTGTCTGCTTGCAGTGAAGCGGGAAATCAGGAGGTATCAATTTAATTTATTCATTCACAAATCATTAAATATCTTACACTGCAGTCCATCTGTATGTGGATGGGAGAAAGGAGATGGAAAGGGATGATAAAAGCACCTAAAGAAGTAAGCTGAAAGTGGAGTGGCATAAAATAGTTGTTACCAACTTTGCTGTCTCTTTTTCTGGTTTAACAGGCCACTTTTACACTGATGGGTCATTTTAGTTTCTCTTCTTTGACCTTTCTCCAGTTTCTCTATTTACTAAACGTGAAGTGACTAAAACTATTAGGATTTTAATGATAAAGTTTTTTGCACCTAGGGAGGTATCAGAAGGAGCCCAGCTGGCTCAGTGGTAAAGAACCGACCTGCCAATGCAGAAGATACGGGTTTTATTCCTGATCTGGGAAGATCCCCTGGAGGAGGAAATGGCAATCCACTCCAGTATTCTTGCCTGGGAAATTTCATGCACAGAGGAGCCTGGTGGACTACAGTCCATGGGGTTGCAAAGAGTTGGACATGACTGAGCGAATAACAGTTAGGTGGGAATTACGTAGCCTGTCTGTGCATTCAACTTTTGGATGTCATGAACTATTTCCCTTTCTGACCTTACTCAGCTCAAGCAAAATTTGTAAATTCTTTCCTGATTCTGGGCTTCCCTGGTAGCTCAGACGGTAAAGAATCTGCCTGCAGTGCGGGAGACCCAGGTTCAATCCTTAGGTCAGGAACATCCCCTGGTGAAGGAAATGGCAACCCACTCCAGGATTCTTGCCTGCAAAATCCCATGGACAGAGGAAGCTGACAGACTACAGTCCATGGGGTCACAAAGAGTCGGACACGACTGAGTGACTTAACTTCCTTCCTGATTCTAGACTCTGGCTAGAAGAATTTCAGATATTATTCAGATGCATATTATTACAACTCTATCCTGAAAATGCTCCATGTCTGGGAAACTTCTCTGATGAGCTTAAAACTGGGGATGGAGTTTAACCCATAAGGAGCAGAGCACATTGGAGAAGCATCTCCAAGCACCCCAGCATCCTGGCATTGGAGGTTAAAGGTCAGAGAACACCTCACCTGTGGCCCATGTTTGCTCAGTTTGGCAAGACCTCTGCTTTTGACTCACCTTTGTGGCCTCCAATAAATTAAATGACAGTTTGACCTGTGTCTATTGAACACCAAGGAGCAGCTTGCAGGTTAGCACAACACAGAAGGTTATTAATTCTTCATTAATTATAGGTCTAGACTTGATAATTCCTTTATAGCAGTACGTTGTGCTGCTGCTGCTAAGTCGCTTCAGTCGTGTCCAACTCTGTGCAACCCCATAGACGGCAGCCCACCAGGCTCCCCCGTCCCTGGGATTCTCCAGGCAAGAACACTGGAGTGGGTTGTCATTTCCTTCTCCAATGCATGAAAATGAAAAGTGAAAGTGAAGTCACTCAGTCATGTCCGACTCTTCACGACCCCATGGACTGCAGCCTTCCAGGCTCCTCCATCCATGGGATTTTCCAGGCAGGAGTACTGGAGTGGGGTGCCATTGTACTTTGTGGCTGTTAACTAATATTGCTCTAAGAAACGAGTGTCATTTTTCTCTAGTGTTTGTCAAATGTGCATGTTCTGACAGTAATGATAGTTCAGATGTATTCTGCTGGACAACTGCCGGGGGTGCCCAGTGGGTAGCTGAATCCAGAGACACTAGAATTGTAAATTCGACAGACAAATCATTTTATGATGCCAGACTAACGAATTCAACTTTGGTAGATTGCCAGGAGCCGTTATTTTGGCTCAGATTCAGAGCTATGTGTCTGTTTGCCAAGCAAGATTAGTTAGCTTGGTTCATTATACATAGAATTTGTACCTTCTTTCCCTTGATTATTTTGATCTTAAACCAATGTGGCTCTTACCTCAATTTGTATCATCTTTTGATATTGATTTGTGAGCAAGTTCCTATTCTTGTTTTTGGTGAACTGGTAGTGATGGAGTGTCATATTTTTTACCCCCTGCCCCACCCAACCCCAGCCTTACAGATACATGAGTTTGCAGTTGTTGATTGCAAGCTTTCAGATCTTGTTCTGGATTCATTTTGTTCCTACTTACTGAGTGTCCTCCAGGTTCAGAACAATGTTAATACCTCCTTAAGTCAAACCAATTTAATTTTAACTTTTTATCTTTATAAGATTTTTAAAGGTTACTTTCCATTTACAGTTACTACAAAATATTGGCTACATTCCCTTTGTTGTACAATACATCCTTGAGCCTGTCTTACAACCAGTAGCTTGTAGCTCCCACTCTCTCACCTGGATGTTGTCTCCCCCTCCTCCTCACTAGTGACCACTAGTGAGTTTTGGTCTCACGAGCAGTTTGGGCTCGTAAATCTACTTCTTTTTTGTTATATTTCTTCATTTGTTGTACTTTTCAGATCCCACATACAAGCGATATCATACAGTGTTTGTCTTTTTCCATCTGATTTATCTCACTTAGCACAATGCCCTCCAAGTCCGTCCATGTTGCTGCAAGTGGCAGAATTTCATTCTGTTTTATTGCTGAGTGGTATTCCGTTGTATATACGTACCGCATCTTCTTTATCCATTTGTCCATAGACACTTGGGTTGCTTCCATATTTTGGCTGTTGTAAATAATGCTGCTATACACATTGAGGTTAATGTATCTTTTTAAATTAGCGTTTTCATTTTCTTTGGACATATACCCAGGATGAGAATTGCTGGGTCATCAGTTCAGTTCAGTTCAGTCGCTCAGTCGTGTCCGACTCTTTGCGACCCCATGAACTGCAGCACGCCAGGCCTCCCTGTCCATCACCAGCTCCCGGAGTTCACCCAAACTCACGTCCATCGAGTCGGTGATGCCATCCAGCCATCTCATCCTCTGTCGTCCCCTTCTCCTCCTGCCCCCAATCCCTCCCAGCATCAGAGTCTTTTCCAATGAGTCAACTCTTTGCATGAGGTGGCCAAAGTACTGGAGTTTCAGCTTTAGCATCATTCCTTCCAAAGAACACCCAGGGACTGATCTCCTTTAGAATGGACTGGTTGGATCTCCTTGCAGTCCAAGGGACTCATACGGTAGTTTTATTTTTCGTCAAATCAATTTTTCATTCTTTAGAGGATGCAATGATCACAGTTTCTCAAATTCTGGAGTAAATGTACCTATCTCATTTCAACTCTTATTTTTGTTTCCAAAATGAAACTCAAATGCTATTACCATATAGGAATAATCCCCAGATACAAAGATTCAAGGGATATGAGAGCAGTCTTGATTATTTGCCAGTGGGAAGAAGACAAATTGAAAAATTTGATTCCAGGTGTCAGTGACATTTATTTTTAGTTTTTTTAGGGCAAATTGAAATTGTTTTGAAGTATTCAAGATAATACTCTTCTTTTTGAGCATTGCTTGGAAATAGTAAAGATACACTGTACTGTTTGAAACAGTCTGGGCATTTTCGGGGAGCTTGCTTGTGTTCTCAAGACACAGAGAACATTCTTACCTTGCCCCTCCCTCCACGTTCCCTCCATGTCCCCTCCCAGTTCTACTCATCTGTCTAGTCAAACCTGAGGGACTATTACTCAGAAATCTCAATACCCAACACAAAGTTGGCAGTCTTTTTTTTTTTGGATGACTTTCCTATTGATATTGTTTTGCTGGTTAATTTGATTGTTTTGGAGTAGATAAAACTGTTTTAAACATTGAAGGTTCAGTAAGGAACATGTAGTAGTCTTGGTTAAAATCTGGCTATTTTGTGCTGTTTTAGCTTTTGAAGGCTCACGGTGGATACTTAAGTTTTGTCTTTAAAAAAAAACAAAACAAAACTAAATTTTGTCTTGTGTAGTATTGTAGAAATCCTTGAGGAGGGAAGTCTTTTAAAGATACGAAATCACCTGCCTTTGGTTCTTGTCCTCCTTGTGATCCATTTTAAAGTGTTTTGCTAGAGTGGTAAGTAATGTACAACCGAACGCTAATCATGCAGTCTCCATGCTCAACAAAAAAAAATCAAAAAACCCGAGTGCTTTCTCCCCATTGTCTACCCTTTATGCTGTGAACTTAGCGTGCTATTTAAGTTTCTCCGCTTCTGACCCCATCTGACCTTTCTACATTTAATCTCCCACTGACAGCCTTCCTTCCCTCCGGATCCCTGAAGTGCTAGAATCTGATTTGCCAGGCAAACCAGGCGTCCCCATTGTCTTGTCCTCAAAATCCATCTTAGTGCCTTTCCATGAAGTTCCCTCCTGCTCCCTAGAACTCTGTGGGTGGCTCAACCTGGGCCGCCCCAGTAGGCTTATTTCTTTGGCTGCTTACCCTGCCCCTCATTTACTTATAAATTCTTTGACGGCAGAGACTTTTAAGCTTGATATATGCTTTTAGTGCCTCCCCACAGTCCTCTACTGTTGACTTAATTTCATCTTTAAAAGGAATTTCGATTTTAAGGATGTCAGGGTATCAAAAAGAAAAGTTATAAATATTTTGTTAGGCCAAAAAGAAAGATTTTCAACTTGGCCCCTAATTTGATACTAAAGGGTTTAACTATTTTATTACATTAACAGGCTGTGAGGGACCAGCTGATAGGAGAGACTTTGGCTTTGTAAGTTTTTTTTCTCAGTTTTGAAAGTCTATGCTTTGCCCTAGAAAGTACCAAGTCGCCCTCAGATTCTGGCAGCTTGTACTTAGTGGTCAGACTCAGAGAAGCCTGGGACCACGAGACGAGGACCCCAGTTTCTGGTCCTCACTCGGTCCCTTACAAGTAGCATCTCAGGACCTCAATTTCCACTTCTCTAGGAAGGAAGTCAATTTTTATTTTTATATTTGAACTTTAGTCAGCACCTTACTAAGCACTGGGATGGATATTTTATATTTTATTTTGTCTCACTGTGTTCAGTTCTCTGAGCCTCACTTTCCTCATCTATAACACGGGTACAATAATAAATATCTACATCCAGATGATAAGGAATTAAATGAAAACTGAGACTATGATTTCATTTGAGAGAGCAGATAAGTATTTTCAGTGCCTCTGATTACATTTCTGGAAAAGAGATCTGACTCTATCAGCAGTCATACCTCAATGTTGACGTGACAGTAATCCTCAGCAATGCTACAGAGTTGCAGTTGGAATGTTTCCTGCTAATTTCAAGAATCATGCTGCAAAGCCTGTGCCAGAAGCTGCCCTGTAGAAATTCCTCTGACTTCCTGCTCTACCCATCACCTCCTGTTCTCTGAGTTAACTAATTGTTGTTTATTGTTCAGCTAAGTCATGTCCCACTCTTTGCAACCCCATGAACTGCAGCACGCCTGGCTTCCCTGACCTTTACTATCTCCCTGAGTTTGCTCACACTCATGTCCACTGAGTCAATGAAGCCATCCGACCATCTCATTCTCTGTCACTCCCTTCTCCTCTCCCAGCATCAGGGTCTTTTCCAATGAGTCAGCTCTTCACATCAGGTGGCCAAAGTAATGGAGCTTCAGCTTCAGCATCAGCCCTTCCAATGAATATTCAGGGCTGATGTCCTTTAGGCTTGACTAGTTTGATCTCCTTTCAGTCCAAGGGACTCTCAAGAGTCTTCTCCAACACCACAGTTCGAAAGCATCAATTCTTTGGTGCTCAGTCTTCTTTATGGTCCAACTCTCACATCCATACATGACTACTGGAAAAACCATAGCTTTGACTATATAGACCTTTCTTGGTAAAGTGATGTCTCTGCTTTTTAAATACAGTGTCTAGATTTGGCATAGCTTTTCTTCCAAGGAGCAAGCGTCTTTTAATCACTGTCCACGGTGATTTTGGAGCCCAAGAAAATGAAATCTGACACTATTTCTACTTTTCCCCCATCTATTTGCCGTGAAGTGATGGGACTGGATACCATAATCTTAGTTTTTTGAATGTTAAGTTTTAAGCCAGCTTTTCCACTCTCCTCTTTTACCTTCATCAAGAGCCTCTTTAGTTCCTCTTCACTTTCTGCCCTTAGAGTGGTATCATCAGCATATCTGAGGTTGTTCATATTTCTCCCAACAATCTTGATTCCAGCTTGTGAGTTAACTAGTGCAGATGACTAATTCTAATTCCCCTTGACTTTTTATCATTTAGGCTGAGGCATTGCACAGAAACTTTTGGTTTGTCACAAAATAGCCATGATTTCTCAAAGTGTGGTGGTTGGAGCAGGAGCAGCAGCAGCAGCAGCAGTTTCCCAGAAACCTATTGGAAATGCATAGTCTTGAGCTTCTCCCCAAACCTAGTGAACCAGAAACTCACAATCCTCCAGGCATTTCTCTTACAGGCTGAAGCTGGAGAACCACTGAGTGAAAAAATATGAGGAGGCTAAATGGGGATGTTATTCTATTTTTCTGTAGTTTCTCCATCAGTGAAAAAATCAGTTCCATCAGTTGATTCAATCTGAACTTATTCACAGTGAAAACTAAAAAGTACAAGTGTTTTTGGTTCATTTGGGAAATTTTTGAGAAGAGCACTTTAACATGTTAAGTACACACACACACACACACACACACACACACACCTCCATGATTTATCTGTTATTTGTTCCAATAAAGTTAAGTTTTCAAAACCAGGATTGGAGTGGAATTTGGAGCCAAGTCTCTCCTGTTATGTTGAATGAAGGGGAGCAGTCTTCGTTAATATCAGTATGTGCACAGTACTGCTCCCCTATCTGTATTCTGCAGCCCAGCAAGAAGTGTGAGCTGAAGGCATGAAGGAGAACAAGAAAGAACCGTAATAATTTGGGAACAAACTGGAGAAGAGCAGATGATTCTCTCTGTATGGAGCGTCTATTATGCGCAAACTGAACACCACACAGAAGCCTAAGGTCTGACCGTCTGACCCTCTGGGGTAAGATGGCTGAGGTGTGGGATTCTAAGGGAGGGGAAACCTGAAAAGGGATCCAACTTGATCAGAATCAAAGGTCTGACTCATTAGAAATCTGAGAGTAGCTGGCACTTGCCTTTTTTGCATGCAGGACTTTGAGTTCTCAGTAATGCAGTGTGAGCCCATATTTGGTAAGTCACGAGTATCCTCTGAGAATCCTTTGTTGTGTTATCTTGGAATTGAAGGAAGACAATTTCACTCATGGTCACTCTGGAAATAATTGCACATGTTTTCAGTGATCAGCCTTTTCCTGATATTTCTGAAGCACGGTTTAGTGGTGGAAAGACCGTGTTTGGTTCTATAATGTCCCGCAAGTTGCTTTTTGCCTCTCTCAGTTTCCACATTTGTGAAATGGAGCTTCTTTTTGAAGCCCCATCTTGAAGGGACATTGCTGCTGTTGTTCAGCTGCTAAGTCGTGTCTGACTCTTGGCGACCCCATAGACTACAGCATGTGAATGGACTTGGGGACAATTAAATTAACCATCACTGCCCCCTAGACTCAGAGTCAGGCATTCCTTTATTTCTAGTCCCCTTGCTGCTCACCAGCGTACTTTATACATTTCTCTCAGAAGAGCCTTTTATTTTCCACCCATCTGAGTGGTCCTCTGGATCTCACCCCTGTTGAAAGCCACAGTGGGTCTATATCCAGTGTGTTCTAATTAATATGATATTAAAAAGTTCTGTACTTGGTGAATTCTAATTAATTGTGTAGTGGTAGTCAAGCCTCTCCTGAATAAGCTTTACACCCCAGGAAGGAAATTTTGTCTCATCCCTTGGATTCCTGGGAGTTGACTAAGTGTTGCCCTTTGTCTTCCCAAGGGAAATACACTTTGTATTTCCTTTAAAGTTTTTTCTTGATTGGTCATTTACCTTCTGACTTTGAAATAGTCTGAAGACCTTAGCTGGTGTTGACCTGAGCTAAAAAAAAAAAGCAAGATCCTGGAGAGGCTGACTTCCTCCCGCAGACCTTGGGGTGGGACCTGGGGATGAGACTGATGATTGACCACCTGCATCCCAAGCAGATATGGGGCCACAGTTTAGAGCGGGATTGAGCTCTGCAGTGTGAATAACCCATCAAAGACCACTACTGTTTTGCTGCAGGATTGAGTGTTTCCTTTGCTCTTTGCTTTTGTTGAAATACAGCCCCCCCCACCCCAAAATCCCCAGCCCCGGCTTTCTCACCTCTGCCCTGGAGCTTTAAGTTCACAGACTCAACACTGAGCACACTCCTTTTTCTTTTTTTCGCATTTTATGATTTTCTATCATTAGGCAAAGGGTGACGGGCAAGGGTGAGAGTAAGTAGACACCTCAAGAAGAACTGAAGATCTTAGTTCTCTCAAAAAGGAGGTGAATTGGTTAATATCAGACATTAGATAAGCTGCTCTGGTAAAGCATGACGTCATTCTCTAACTGGGTTCCGAAAAGCCGGTTACTTAAACTCCTTGTGCCTCAGTTCCTGATCTGTAAAACGGAGGTGATAATGGTCCCCACCTTATGGAGTTATTATGAATAGCGAATGAGGTAGTATTTGTGAAGCACATAGAACAGTGTCAGGCACGTACAAATGTTTGCTCAGTAAATAAATGTGCCTCCTGAGTTACATGAATTCTGGTTCTGACTTGCTGAGTGCCATTCCTTTCATTCAGCAGATCTATTTCCAAGTGCTGAAATTCAAATGTGAATATAAGATCTGGTTTCCTAGAAAGTTCTTTAACTTTACTTTTTCCAACATAGTTACACTGTCCCAAGTCTCTTCAAATTCACTGGGAATTGCAAATAAAGTGTTTCCTGTTTTTCTTAAGAACATTGCTTCAAGGCATTTTTCTTGACATGTTTTGATTGGGAACTATATATTTTTGTATATTACTCAATAAAATCTTGTTTTACCAACTGTATTTAAGTTATCATGGATTCCCTCAAGTGTTTTAGGATTCATTCCAGATGAAAAGTTAAAGCCAACCATACTTAATTCTCTGACAATCCTGTGGTCATAAACATTCTTTTTTTTTTTTCCTCTTCAGCTCAAAGTCTTTAGAAAGCCACATGTAAAGTTTTATTTACTGATAAGTCTGTTTCTCACATCAAAGGAAGTTAAATGGGGGAGTTCCTACACCCATACTGCCTTAAGGATTACTCATGAATTTGTTTTTCTGTAGGACTGGGATAACTTCTAGATCGCTATGATAGCTTCCAGGGTTAACAACTTCTACTGAAAACTTGTGGGCAGGGTGACTCAGGACAGATGGCCACTAGTTCACCTTCCCCTTAACCTGGAGATTAAATGAGAGAATGTATGTAAATTGCCACGCTCAAGTGCTCCTTGGCTACATGGGTCTTCAGGAAATAACAGTTGTTAGGATTTTGGGGAAAGGTCTCAGAATGGAGAGGGTTAAATGGCCTTAACCCAGGGCCTGGCTGACTTTCGGGGATTTCATAATTGCAAGGAAGCCCTTACTGAGAACATTTCTCTGGTGACTCGGGTGGGGATGGGGGAGGGCGCTCCCGTGCCGGTTATGTGCTCGGGTGTGGGCTGGCTGCCACCCTCACGCAGCGCACGTAGCCCTGTCACTCAGCCGTCACCCTGCTGGCCCGGAGCCAGGCTCCGCGGGAAGGGCTGCCTTCCCAAACCCAAACAGCCTGTATTGCTGTGCCGATGTTCCCGGGCCTGTTTACTGTGCTTAATTGCAGGACTCTGCTTGAATCCCCTCCAAGGAGAGGAATTAAGCACAATTCAAAATGGAGTGACAATAGTCTCTTAAATTCCTGGCCTCTGAGAGTTTCAGTGGCTTCTGGGGGAAGGGTGATTACCTCAAGTTCAGGGTGATTCACTCAGGTTCATGCACGAAGTGCAGGATCCCCTCAAGAGAATTTTGATCTAGTTCAGTCAGACCTTACAGGCCTGTGACTCCTCTGTAATCTTAGGCATGCTTCTGTGTGTGTGTATATATATGCATATTTCTGAGGGTGGGGTGGGAGCCAGCTCTTGAATGTAAGAATCTGAAGGAGCTATTATCACTGAGCTAAGACAACTGAGTAGAAGGTTTCAGAGTCTTGATAGTTGCTGATGATTTGTTGAATCATCCCAAAGTTAGGACCAAGTTCGTAATAAAGAGGGATGCTGATGAAAAAGGTCTACCTGAGAACAGGTTTTCAAGTGAATATGGTAAATTCCCTGCCTTTCTAGGCAGACTGCTCTTGCCTGATAGGAAGGAACCAGCAGGCCCTCTTCACCAGAGCCACTGAGAGTGGCTTATAACTTCTGATTTTTCATTTTCAGAATTACTGAAGCTCCTGCATTTCAAGAAAATTTAGGTATGGGGCATAGCAATTATTGTTCTAAATTGGAGGTAAGGTTATATGTAGCAGAATTCTGTGTATGTGGGTTCAGGGAGAACATTTTTTAGTGCAGATTTAGGGCATGTGAGGAAGGCAGAAGTTCTCAGCGTAGAAATAGAATTAGTAGAAGGTATTTGCGTGAATAACTTGGGGCTTGTTAGAAGGATTACTTGCCTCTTGGATATTGACTGCCTGATGTTCTGAATCTTCTGAACTGTATGGTCAGATGCTGAAACTCTGGGAAGGGGAACGTGGTAGCTGGATCCAGCTCTTGTTGTTGCCCACCAAGAGCATATTCCCCATTTCTTCTTCATTCCCTTACATCAGTCTTTAACGTGAGCAGTAGGAGGAAGGAAATAGCTAGACTTGCTCTTAACTAACCAGATAGGTAAAGAGCAAGATGCCAAGATAACTAGTGACGGTTTGTATACTTTTTTCTGAAGTTAGAATGAATATAAAGACTCTAAAGCACTTTTTCTGCTTCTGAGCTGTTCAGCAACACATTGAGAGCTGACTTTTTTCTAAAACTGGCAGCAATGTGAACTGTTTAGTGACATTTTCTTGAAACTCTTGCAGAAGACTTTGTGTAGTTGCAATTATTTTGTAAACATGCCTTTTGAATATTGTATAAATTTTAAGTGATTTAGGTAATATATGTGTTTTAATGTTCTTTAAATATAGTTAATTTACAATATCGTGTGAATTTTGGGTGTGCAGCAGCGTGATTCAGTTATATATGCATGTCTACACACACACATATATTCTTTTTAAGATTCTTTTCCATTAGAGTTTCTTACAAGATATCGAGTAGAGTTTCCTGTGCTATGAAGTAGGTCCTTGTTGGTTATCTATTTTATATGTAGTACTGTGTATATTTTAATCCCAAACTGCTAATTTATCCCCCTCCCTTCCCTTTTGGTAATGATAAGTTTGTTTTCTGGGTCTGTGAGTTCTGTCTAGTAAATAAATTCATTTGTATCATTTATTTTTAAGATTCCATGTATAAGTGATACGATATTTTTCTGATTTAGGTAATATACAATGGACCCATTTCTGGCCAGTAAACTTCATCTATTACATTCTCCACTCTGATTGCTTGGCTGTTTTTCCAAGCTGAACAAGGCTCATGGTCTTGTGTATTTTTTCTCAAGTCTTTACTCTTCTAACATCCTGTGTGGTTGGTGTCTTATGGTATAGTGAGGAAGGATCCTGGGCCCCCTTTGCTGTGTCCGGAGCAGATGTGGGGGAAGGACTTGAGGGGAGAGAGGTTTGGTGAAGGCCTGTGCAGTGTGGATGGCAGTGAAGGATATAGCTGAGCCTGGTAAAGAGAGACAGGGAAAGGACCCCTGTGTAGCTCAGGAAGTGTCACAGACAGTTCCTGGGCTATAGACAGTGATCTCAAAATCCAGCCTGATGTTTTGTTTTGTTTCATTTTTTGTGGCTCTGATTTAACAATTAGGGTTAAAAATATTCAGGAGAGTTTATATACAAATCTGGTTCAGTTACCTGCTACTGTCCTAAAACCTGAAGATTTTTAATGTCTGCCCCTCATTGCCAAGGATAGAAAATTTCCTAGTTGTAGGTAGCATAGCTCACATTCCAGAGTTCTGACACATATATACCTGATCGGCTTCAATATCTTAACTAAGTGAAAGTCGCTCAGTCGTGTCTTGACTCTTTGTGACCCCATGAATATAGCCTGCCAGGCTCCTCTGTCCATAGGATTCTCCAGGCAAGAAGACTAGAGTGGGTCGCCATGCCCTCCTCCAGAGGATCTTCCCATCCCAGGGATCAAACCCAGGTCTGTCACATTGCAGGCAGATTCTTTACCATCTAAGCTACCAGGGAAGCCCAAGAATACTGGAGTGGGTAGCCTATCCCTTCTCCAGGGTATCTTCCTGACTCAGGAGTCGAACTGGGGTCTCCTGCATTGCAGTCAAACTCTTTACCAGCTGAGCTACCAGGGAACCCCTCAATATTTTGTTACTCGCAAATGCCACAGGCTATGTGAGTTTCTCAGCCCTGCTTTTGAAGCTGCAAAACACTTAGGTAGGATCAGATCCCCTAAGCGGAGACATTCTGAAGCCCTAGTTGAGGGGAACACAAACATGCACATCGTCAGTGCATATTTTAAAAATAGCTGACATTAAGCAGTGACAGACTTTATTTTCTTGGTCTTCAAAATTACTTGGATGGTGACTGCAGCCATGAAATTAAAAGATGCTTGCTCCTTGGAAGAAAAGCAATGACAAACCTAGACAGAGTATTAAAAAAAACAGAGACATTTCTTTGCCTACAAAGGTCCGTATAGTCAAAGCTATGGTTTTTCCAGTAGTCACACATGGATGTGAGAGCTGGACAGTAAAAAAAAAAAAAAAAAAAAGGCTGAGTGCCAAAGAATCAATGCTTTTAAACTGTGGTGCTGAAGAAGACTCTTGAGAGTCCCTTGGACAATAAGGAGATCAAGCCAGTCAATCCTAAAGGAAATCAACCCTGAATATTCATTGGAAGGACTGATGCTGAAGCTGAAGCTCCATTACTTTGGCCACCTGATATGACTCATTGGAAAAGACCCTGATGTTGGAAAAGACTGAAGGCAGAAGGATAAGGCGATGACAGGGGATGAGATGGTTGGATGGTATCACCGACTCAATGGACATGAGTATGAGCGAACTCCGGGAGATGGTGAAGGACAGGGAAGCCTGGCATGCTGCAGTCCATGGGGTCACAAAGAGCTGGACACAACAGCAACAAAGCAGTGTTTGGTATGTGCCAGGCCTCACACTGAGTGCTTTACCTGGACTATCACCTTCAATCCTCATAAGCCCATTTTATAGGTGAGAAAACTGAGATGTGAACAGGTTAAATACAGGGTATTCTGTATTTAGGTTGCATTTTATTAAAGGTATGTTCTGCTTAGGGACCTTCCGTAATTCAAAACAAATCTTTACCAAGATTGGCTGGTATTTCTGTTTCACAGTTGGAGGGGCTTAGTATTGGGCAGTGGACCAAAATACCAGTTTAAAGTTACTCAAACTAGCAGCTTCAAAGTTATGCTCTTTTTAGCAAATTTATATTTATTATAAATTTGGAAAATAAAATGAGATGATTACTGTTTTAATGTGCTAAGTTAAAATTTCTATGAAACACCACTCTCTACCTTAAGATCAAGTCATACTAGTGACTGATGCTGAAGTCATGATGAACAGTACATTTCTGTAGAAATTCTATGTTGCTGACTGTTTTTAACCAAGTGGTGAGTCTGAGTGGAGGGGGGGATGGGACAGACGTATCCTTTTCCCACCTGTGGGTCTAAAATGATCCTCATTGCTGGATGGACAGTGGAGGTTGCCAACACCAGTTTTTTGAAGTGGTGTATACATGTGATTGAGCTGTGGTTGGTTTCAATTAAGAGCATTCTGTTTAGGCGCTGGGATGGAAATCCTGAGCTTTCCTTTTTCAACTTTACTTTTGGGATGGATGAGATGGCTTTTCACAAAGCCGACTTAGTAAGAACTCTTAACAGAAACCCTGTTTTCTTTTCCATCTGCAGCATTTGGGGAGCATATTTTGTTACTTGGGTTTGGCTGTTAAAGTTCTATGTCTGTGTACATTTTCAAAGCATCCTTACACATTTCCTGCCAGAATGTGGCCGCCTAGGTATCCAGAGCACCTATCTCTGGTCTGGAGCCAGTCTGGAAGCCTGGGAGGGGTTCACCCCTCTCCACTCATTTTCTTCTGTTTAAAGTTATAGAGAGGCTTCTGGGGATGGAATGGGAATAGGGAGCAGGTGGAGGAGTCCACAGTGGGGCCAGAGGAAGGGATGGTGAATGCATAAGGAGACATGTGGATTTATTGGCACATCCAAGGCTAGAACTATAGGACTACATTGTATGTGTAGTGCTGGTCACACTAACATCTTATTAAACTTTTATAAATTTCAAGTATTAATCTAGTCCGGAAGTTTCGATGAGTAAAAAGTCAGCGATAAGTGAGACTTCCTGCTGATGGGTTTCAGTGTTAACTGCACAGCACATTGTTACTTGATCCTGAAATACTCTGGTGATGTTCTTATTGTTCTGGAGCGTTCTCCTCTGTACAGTCTAAAGCCCTTCCCTGCTTGATGAGGTTTGGATAGCAACTCCGTTGACCTGATCAGTTTCCGGGGTTTGTTTCTGCCCCGTGCACGATTTGGCACAGAAACGTGTGACTTGTTATTGAAGTGAGCCTTGCTTCTCAATGCATCCTTAGCCTCCGTGGTTTTGGACTGTGTCAAAACCCAACAAATATTGGGAATGTGCCCAAGCCAAGACCCATCTCGTGTGGCTCTTGTCCAGAAAACACTGATAAAACTGGCTTGTGTAGTTTCAACAGGGCCACTGAGGCTCACAATGATTTCCTTCTATTGTTTTGAAGTTGATGCTATGGTTTCAGGAACCAAAAGAGAAGGTGAACATTCACTCTGGCCAGAAAAATTCTGTTTCTCTCCCTTAATCAATCAGATACTTTGCTGACATTAGGAGTTTTGTTCAAAAAATAAAGCCCCAGAAATGTGCCAGCTCCTTCACTCTGGGTGTGTTTTATAGATGCAGCAATTCATAAAGGAGGTACTTTTGTGGGTTTGTACCTTTTTTTTTTTTTTTTTTTCAGTTTTTAAGCTGAGTCCTGAGGCAGATAAGCACTTCCTAACGTCCCAAAAAACTCTGTTGCTGCTTGTAGGGGTGATGCCTAGATAGAGTGCTAGACCTTCTTGGACCATAGAGGCCAGGTAACCTAAGCCCTTTAAAGGATAAAGACACCAAGCCTGGAATCACATAATTAGTTGCAGGGTGAATTAGATGGCAGGCATCCAGACCACTGACATTTTCCTTAGAGTGGAGCTGTTTAAGAACATAAGATTATGTAGCATTGATGGAGTACTTTTTCTTCTTTTCAGAGCTTCACAGTGGGGAGAGGCTGAGTTGGTAGGAAATCCAGCCTCTAATTATTTGTGGCTTAAGTGACGTTCATTATTGGCTCAGTGGTGGCTCTTATAATCCTAATAGCTGCTTCCAGGGATGGGTAATTCCCTAGTCATTATAGTCAACTTCATTCATCTCTTCTTCCCTAGCTAGGCCCATCATTTCTATCTGCTACCAATCACCTTTCCCCAAGCCATCCTTTGCTTGGTGGTATCATTTGTTAAATCTCAATTGCGGTAACCTCAGAATTCCATCTCTGAAAGATGTTCAAGCTAACAGCTTAACTTTAGCTTTAAGATGGCACTGCATTGACATTCAAAGACAGGATATGGGGATTGCTAGCTGCATGGGGATATAGAGTTTGAGAGATATGGTAATTTAAGCCTTAAGATCATTGTAAAACTGAGCTACTCTTCAGCCTTACTTTTGTTCTAGTATGCAGTATGTATGAGGCCTTTCAGGTACATGCCTAGTTCACATCTTCATGTCACCACTGGGAGTGACTTGGCACTCACGGCACTGAAGCTAATTCTTGAGCCACTAGTGCATTAGTGTGGGCTCTACTTGACTGGTTATTTCACCAAAGAAACAGTCTTTCCATTTGTGAAGGAAATTGTGAACCGAATTGCTACATGTATGTTTGAAGATGTGCTTTTAAAATGACAAAACCCCTACTGATCTAGGTAGAAAATAAACTTACTCTTTAGCGGAAAGACCTGCCTGCTAATCATTCATTTACTTATCAAATTTTAAAACAAAAGCAAAACAGAAAAAGGGAATTCTCTGATGGTCCAGTGGTTAGGATTCTGAGCTGTCACTGCCGAGGGTACAGGTTTAACCCCTGGTCAGGGAACTGAGACCCTATAAGCACTGTGGTGTGCGTCCTGCCCTCCAAAGTAAAATTTAAACAGATATGTTCCATGTTTTAGGAACTGTTCTAGGTACTTAAGAATACATCAGCAAACAAAAAGGAAAAATATCCCTTTTCTCATCTTGTGTTACCAATATCTTCCCTGCAAGTATCTCATCCCTATAAAGATATTTTAAAAACAAGGCAATGTCCTGTGAAAATAACTGGCTTTTTACACTTCATCTATTTTTTCCTATCCCTTCCTATAAATTTTCCAGGGAACATTTAATGGTTTGTTACTTTCTTTGTAGTAATTCCCTAATACTAATTTTTAGTAGGATTTTTAGTTTGGCTTCTTTCTCTATTTCTCCACTTGAATGATACAGGTAGTGTTTTGACAAAAGGAAGAGAATCATTTAATTTGATAATTGTCAATAGGAAAAAGACAAGCTTTGAAAAATGCATTAAGATGTCTGTGGGTTTTTTTCTCTGAACTGGATTTGACTGTCATTTATGCTTCTCTGATGGCTCAGATGGTAAAGCGTCTGCCTGCAATGTGAGAGACCCGGGTTTGATCCCTGCTTCGGGAAGATCCCCTGGAGAAGGAAATGGCAACCCACTCCAGTACTCTTGGCTGAAAAATTTCGTGGACTGAGGAGCCTGGTAGGCTACAGTCCATGTGGTCACAGAGTCGGACACGACTGAGCAACTTCACTTCACTTCCCATGCTGGCAAGTTGGGCCACAGTTTCCATTGACCCGTCCCTCTTTTTTCTTGTCCTAAGCATTTTATTGAGCAAGCCTAACCTTTAACTCCTTTCGTGATTAGTTCCCGTGTCTTTGTAAATGCAAGTATCTTAGCCATTGGTCTAAGATAGTGGTTGATTCGGTGATTCTGGGGCATTGGCTAGTAAGGCATAATCTCTAAACCTAGTGATTCTGATCTTGTGTGTCTAGGGTGGAACCCAGAGCCTGCCTTTTCAAAAAGAAAGATTTAAGAGGGGTGGGACATTCTAATGACAACATAGATGCTATCTAAAATGTTCTAGAATTGTGCGATTATTGTTGAACTGCTTTCCACTGGGCTGAGCCGTAAGATATAACTTGGTTGTTAATGTTATATGCTGAAGAGTCCAAATTTATGCACTGTACATAAACCGAAGAGGCCAGCAGATACCTGTGTCCCATAGCGGCTGAGGAGACTATGTTATTCAGCTGTTCACTGGCGGGAGATGCTTGGCTCAGCTTTGTTAACCAGCTTCCTTTGGCTTTCTCTATAGGCGATGGTGGCTTGCTACCCAGGAAATGGAACAGGTTATGTTCGACATGTGGACAACCCCAACGGTGACGGCCGCTGCATCACCTGCATCTACTATCTGAACAAGAACTGGGATGCCAAGGTACTTGGAAAAATGCGAGTAGAGGGAGGGGTTAGAAACCATAGGAAAAGAATTCAGATGACTTAGAGGAGAGTTTCAGAGAAGGCAATGGCAACCCACTCCAGTACTCTTGCCTGGAAACTCCCATGGACAGAGGAGCCTGGTGGGCTGCAGTCCATGGGGTCGCTAAGAGTCGGACATGACTGAGCGACTTCACTTTCACTTTTTACTTTCATGCATTGGAGAAGGAAATGGCAACCCACTCCAGTGTTCTTGCCTGGAGAATCCCAGGGACAGGGGAGCCTGGTGGGCTGCCGTCTATGAGGTCACACAGAGTCGGACACAACTGAAGCGACTTAGTAGCAGCAGCAGCAGCAGCAGAGGAGAGTTTGGAGTTCATAATTCCCACTGATGAATCTTTTCTATTTCGTATTATCCTTTTTTCCTGCTATGGTTTTAGTACTAAAGTTGATGAGATGAAAATAATAGATGCAAAGTTAATTTGATGGAGGTGGGTGAGTAGGGCCATTATTAGGTTATACGATTGATGAGGAGAAGGTACTTTATTATTTTAAAAATGGGGATCAGTGTTTTTAGTCTAATCCAGAGCTGATAGGATTCTTGATTCTCAGTGTGGAATAAGACATATACTTTTCCCTGCCAGGAGCAACACTGAGAGAATTTCACAAAAATAGAACCGTAGGATGTTAAAACATCCCCAAGTGACGTTTCCCACACAGTCTTCTCTCTGGGTGAAATGTCTCCTTGGTGGCCTCTTGCCATGGTTTACTATGATTGTGAATGCCAAAGGTTTTGTAGCTTATTTTCGTATTTTTGAACATATATATAGATAGAGATATGAAGTCTGGTGCCATGCTCACAGACATTTGTCTGGAATTTGATGTTTTTTAAAAGTTAAGGATGATTTAGGAGTCTGAGAAGTTCGAGAACTTTTCAAGCTTATCTGGCTTTTGAACCTTCTGCATCTCCATTTCCTATTCATTAGGCCAGATGCTAGCTGTCATAAAGCAAGGATATTTTATCTGGGGTCAGAAAAAGTAAACCTGGGAAACCAGTGAATTAGTGACAAGGTTTGTGTCAGTTCCCTATTTGATAACATGACTGAAATATATTCCTTAGTTATCCTTTAAAATCTTGAAAGGTAATGTTCCAGGCAAGAGAGTCAAGTTGTCAGATCAGTGATGATAAATCACAAAGTTTGAAATCATTCAAAAAATTTTTGAGTGCCTGCTAGTGCCAGGCATCATGCTGTGGGGAACCATCAACATATAAGTCCAGAATTCTACCTTGACAAGATCATTCTAGTAGGACAGATTGGATGTACATGTAAAAAAATGTAGGGGGAGAATGAGTGATATATGTCATGAGAGATACAGATAAGGTGGTCTGAGCATTCAGAAAAAAAAAAAAGCATGTAACTTCCAACTGATGAAATCAGATAGGAGATAGGGGAACTCAAAAGAAAACTGTAAATTCTAATTGAAGGGGAGGTTATATGTGGTCACGGCCCTCTGGAGCTGTTAATATTAGAATGAATTACATGAAATGGCTGGGGTGGGGAGGAGGTTATGGGTCAAACAGTCAGATATTGGCAAGTCTGTATAACTGACCTAGTAGAATGCCACTTTGTATCCATGGGGTTTGATATTGTGGGGGTGAGAAGACTTCGTTCAGTATGACTTCGGTATGCCTAGTCAAGTTTAAGATAACATTTAATACAAAGGATGGCACTGGAGTTAAAATTTGGGAATAATATATGCTTGCGGTGGCAGTTGGAAGATAGCCTTGTTTCTAGATGAGACTGAAGTATCATTGTTAATGAACTGTGTGTGAGGCTAGGAAGTAATCTACCTTCTTTGTGGCCCTCAGCGACATGGTGGGGTCCTGCGGATATTTCCAGAAGGGAAATCATTCATAGCGGACGTGGAGCCCATTTTTGACAGACTGTTGTTCTTCTGGTCGGACCGCAGGAACCCACATGAAGTCCAGCCCTCCTATGCGACCAGGTAACAGCCAGGGCCACGACTGCTCTTGAGAAGCTTCTTGGACAAACCCCACTTCCTAGAGAATTCTCAAATGTGTGTTGTTTACGGACAAGGGACCAACCATCCCCCTAAGCAGAGAGCAAACCTGTTTGAAGTTGATAAAAATTAAAGGAGAAACTGTGGCTTCTTTAACGTATAAAGTCTAATGTTGGTTTCAACTATTAACAAGTCATTTTCCATTAAGTGAGAGTCTCAGATTCCAAATTTCCCAGAGCACTTTTTTCTCTTCTCTCCTTTCTTGCTCACCACCCTCCCTTTAAAAAAAAGCCTAAAGTTGAACTATGCCTAGAGAATGTTGGCTGCCACATGTCAGAAATCCTATCTGGTTAACTCTGGATGAGTTTACAAGCTGCCAGTTGCAAGCAGAGAAAAAACCTTGAGAATCGAAAGAGGAATTTGTAACACAACATTGTAAATCAGCTGTACTCTAATAAAATTTAAAAGGAGGTTCAAAAGGGAGGGGATGTATTTATCCCTATGGCTGATTCATGTTGAGGTTTGATAGAAACAACAGAATTCTGTAAAGCAGTTATCCTTCAATTAAAAAATAAATTAATTTTTAAAAAAAGAAAGAGGAATTTGTTCTGACTTCTTTTCCTTTTCCCCCTTTTCTTAGCTTAAAATTGGATTGGGTTTGCTGTACCCAACATGTCCCAACAATTGGATTTTTCAGATTCCTTTCTTTAGATCATGCATGGGAAGATTTTTCAGAGTAATGGAACAATTTAGTATTGTTTACTATTAATATAGAAATTCTTGTGTGTGCGTGCTTAGTCATTTATGTCCAACTATGTCCAACTCATTTATGTCCAACTATGCCACCTCATGGACTGTAGCCCTCCAGGATCCTCTGTCCATGGAATTTTCCAGGCAAAAGTACTGGAGTAGGTTGCCATTTCCTCTTCCAGGAGATCCTCCCGACCCAGGGATTGAACCTGCATCTCTTACATCTCCTGCACTGGCAGGCGGATTCTTTACTGCTATGCTACCCGGGATGCCCAGAAACTCTTGATATAATCTTAATTTCAGATTCTATCTCATTTGCACCTGTTTTATGGCCAAAGCTGTAATCCATGTGGTATTGGAGTGCTGTGGGGTGCAGCTTGAATTGGGAATAACAGTTGGGGCAGGGAGGAGAGAGGTTGGGTAGAAAAGATAATGAGTAAACCTTAACAAGACTAATTAAATTAAAATCACAGGTGTTAAGTGCTTAAGGTTTAATGTGCCCCCTCCAGAAGTGACAGATCTGGGCCCCACACAGAGTTGCCTATGAAATGTCAAATTGGGTGTGCCCTAGGTGAGCAGATAACTACTTCTCCCACCAAAGCCTGTGTGTGGCTTATTAATGGGGTACAGCAATCGGTCCTGGTCATTTGTGCAGAATTTCCTCGCTCTTCCCCAGTTCCTTAACACCGCATGTTGACGGAAAGCCTTTGGAAAAATTAAAGTCCTATAGAAATTCCAGTAACTACTACTAATAATGAAACAAAACTTTTTGGAAACATGCATAAAATTATTCCTGTATAGTCTAGCCCATAAATGGGACATAGTCGAAAACTTGATGGTACCAATATCCCATGGCTTCTTTGCCTCAGTGTCCAAAACTAAAGACAAAAGTCAAGAATTTTAACGTCCTGTTGTTCGATAAATTATTCTTCAGAGCTTCACTCCTCATCTCTGTGTTCTCCCCACCAGCTTAGGTCCCTCAGGCTTTAGCTGAATGACTCGCTGAATGATTCGCTTCTAGCCCTTTCTTGTGTGGTTCATCTGGACCTGTTATATTATTTGTTCAATTGCCTTTCCCCTCCCTGCTAGAGCCTGAGCTCCTTGAGAAAGAGGCTGCTGTATTCACAGGACAGTTTGAATTCCCACCGCCCAGGATAATGGGTGGTGCATACTTGGAATTCCTTACATGTTTTATTACATTTAAATAGACTTGAAACCAGAGACGTTTATTTTAAATTAAAATTGGGATGGACTTTTGATAATAGGAAAATTTTTAAATGTTGGCTTTACAAATGTTATGTGAAATTTATAGTATTTTTATTTTTTGGTCATATTTTTAAACCTCTTTTCTAATATCTGCTTATCTTTCACAGATATGCCATGACTGTTTGGTACTTTGATGCTGAAGAAAGGGCAGAAGCCAAAAAGAAATTCAGGAATTTAACTAGTATGTGTTTGATAATTTTCTGTGACTTTTGCTCAAGTCAATCCATGATTTTTATTTAAGTTTTTAATGTATATGCTAATGTACTCTGTTCAGTCTCAGCTATCTGTCTATCTGTACACACACACACACATATATTGACATCATGACTGACTTAGTTCTGAAACGCTGGCCTTAGGTCTGCTGAAAAAAACAGAAAAAAATGCAAAGAACGTCCCTTGTGAATGCCCATTGACTGTGGGACAGTTTGTAATAGATGGGATATAGTTAACTTTTGATCATTAATATTCACCCATCAAATATAACATGAAATTTTGCCATGGTTTTGCACATTACAAAGGAAATGCAATGGAACCCAACTACCATGGTTCATTATTATATTGGTATGGGAATGTGACTCTCAGTATAAAAACCAGGCTCATGTAATATAAACTGAATATGACTTAATGTCTTTCCTGTCCCCTCCAACCAGCATTATAAGGTATATTTTCCCAAAATACATTATATTGAAAGACATGTTATGAATAGTTTGTGAGAAGGTAAATTGCTGGTCCCCAAATGTGGGAATTGTTACATACAGTATCTCTTTCTTGAAGAGTCACTGTGTTTACGGGCATATTAATCAAGAAAAATTAACTTAAGAAATCCTACAGTAAACATGTGTGTAACATGTATGTATCATGTAATGTTACATGACCTATTGCATGTAACATCATGTAATAGATCATGTAACATTATGACCTATTTGAACAGTCTCCCTAGCAAATACCGAAGAAAATACATTGTTCTAAGCCCCATCAGGAGGTGCTTTGTTCAGCTTTGTTCTATGAGATGGGAAGCATTTGCTGGAGGTTTTAGGGGTGATGTTTGTGACATGAAGTTCATCAGATCTGGCTCCTTAACCAGATCTTTGTTTTCTTTTCTGTTCCCAACCCAGGGAAGACTGAACCTGCCCTTACTGAGGACTGACCCTGCTCTGAAATCCGCTGGCCTCATTCACTTTTAGTAACAGTTTCTGAATTTGCTTTAAGAGTTGAGATCCAAAGAAGGCCTCTTCTTCAGTGACTCGGTGACAAGGACCGCCCCCTCCCCCGCCCCCGCCCCCCCCTCCCCCCCGCATCACTCAGATCCCTGTCTCATGTATGGTACTTTGTGTTTTCCTGCCAAGACTGCACCTACCTTCAGACACTCTTTTTGCCAGATGAACTCATTTGCTAACTCCAGAAATACCTGCAGACAACCTAGTTGGCCAGCGGTTTAATTGCTAGATTTGGTAATCCTGGCTATCAAAGCAAGAACCTGAAAGCACGGTCGAGGGACTGAATCTTACCTGCACTTTATGTACACTTTCTAATTTGAAAGGAGGAGGTTTGCAAAGAAAGAAAATGGTGACAGGTGCCACGGAGAGGCATCACTGAAGCCTTCACACAGGAAACAAATGTGTGTCATCTGAACAATTCCTAGATGTTCCTAATCCTGGGCTATTGGGGTTTCTGGAGAATTATCACAACCCAATGACATTATTACCTCTAGAACAGGCTGCTGTTATAGTAATCAATTTCTAAGTATCCTGTGGTGGACACTCCCTTTTCCTGGTCCTGTAACCTGGACTTGCTGCCTCTGCCCCATCTTGCTGAAATACAACTTTCTGATCAAAGATGACACCATTTATTTTCTATTTTCACTTCTTACATAGAGAACCTAATTCATTAATTATTATGGTTGCTTTGTTGAAATGAAATTTGAATTTAAAGGGGAAAAAAAATCTTCCTGGTAGTTCAGAGCCAACAACCTCTGATAACAGTGTCAAAAAACCTGGGTCTGCTGATATACAATAAACGTGTGCATTTTAAACAATTTGAGATTGGAAATGGAGTTGGAAATGTAGGCATTCCTGTTTTTCACTTTTCCTTTTTAGTGAGCTCACTCTAACGAAACAAGAAAATCACAAAAACTAGGCTGTATTCTAAAAAAGGTAATGGAAAATAAAACAAAAAATCCTGGAAAGCTACTTGAGTTCTTCCACATTTTCTGACCCTGGTAGCCTCTTCGACACTTGAGTCTCCAGATCTACTGTGGTTGGCAGTGTGAGAGACCAGAATCATGGAATTTGCTAGAATTGTGGGAACTTCTCCAGCAGTAAACACAGATTCCAATGCCTCACAAATTCTGTATGGAGCTCCTCTTTTATGAAAGTTACTCTGCTTAGTTTTCAATTCCACTTTCATATTTTTAAAACCCCTGTAATTTCTTGCTTGAAAATCCCATGAACATTAAGGGGCCAGAAATATTTTCTTTTTTCACTGACAGGCACGTAGACTTTCCAAGAAAGAAGCATATTTTTGTGTGTGTCCGGTTTAGGAAATGTTCCAAATAAGACTTGTCTTCCTTCTCACAATTGCTCTATTTTTTTTTTTTTTCCCCTGTAGTACTCATTACCTTCTAACTTACTATGTAAATTATTTATTATGTTCATTGTTTGGTATCCTTCCTCCAGAGTGTAAGCACAATGAAGACAGGGATTTTGTATTTTTTAATCAATGGAATGTATTCCTAGCACATAAAATAGTGCTTGGCATATAGTAAGGGCTCAGTAAATACTTGTTGAATAAACTCATTCTCCTGCCTTAGCGTTTTAATGGTTTGATTCATTTCCTCCATCTTGGGCAGGAAGGGCTCACTAGCATTTTTGTGCACACATACCTTTCTCTTGTTGTTGACGTGTAAATTTAGGCTAAAGGTTATAGAAAGCTTTGGTCATAGTGTCCTTTCTTATCTGTGAAAGTGAATCTGAAGACTGAGGAGGATTCTGCCCTTCTGTGTCCAGGGACCATGGGAGTAATGTAAGAACAGCTTTAGACAGGCCAGACTACATTCCTCCTTCAGAACAGTTTTGAAAACCTTCAGCAAGAGAGAAAGAAACAAAGTTGTTTATTAGGAATTTTATGTTCCCTATAATGGTAGGTAAGTTTTCTTTCATGATTATTAATGTCATGAGAATGATAATGATGATATTCTGAAGGAATATCATATCATTCCAATACTATGTCTTATAGCTTTCATTTTAGTTAATATTTTTACTTGCAAAACGATCAGACCTCGTAGGCCTTGCTTATTCCTTCCAGACAAAGGTCCTATAACCTAATAATCTATATACCAAATCAGTTTTTAGTGCACTGATTTTTTTCATGGCTGAATTGGAGTCCTGGAAGATCCAACTAATACTGACTGCTTTTTGCTCCTCTCTTTGACAGCCCACTTAGAGGAGGACTTAGCCCTGATGAAGAAACATTATTTAGCAAATAATCGGATCAATTTCTTTATATTCCTGGCAATGACATGTTACGTCACCTACGTAGTACAGAGTCCTTGGCAGGAGATTAAATTTTGGACCAAAGATCCAATTTCATGGAAATAAAAAGTCTTACCTAAGTGCATTAAATAGATCTTCAGTAGAGTAGTTAATACCAATTAGCTGCTGGGCTGTCTGAATCAGGAATTATCTACTCAGATATGATTTTGTTTTTCTTCTTTATATAACTCAGGATTTTTAGAGGCTGGGTCATCCTAATTGCTTTTGGTCCCTCGGTCTTGAAATTTCCTGTGATTTAGGAAGCAGTGATGGGAAGTGCCATGCTGAGCCAGCGGTTTGTATAAAATAGGGGTTGGGACACAACAGGTACTTTTATATTTGATCAACTGTGAGGACAAGTCCAAGGAATGCTCTTGGTAAAGTTATTTTAAATAAAAATAATACAAAATTGACTTAGCTTCAGTCTTGAATCTTTTGAAAGGCATGAAAAGAGTACTGGTTAGTGAGGTGGAAAAGGAAATGGCAACCCACTCCAGTGTTCTTGCCTGGAAAATCCCAGGGACGGGGGAGCCTGGTGGGCTGCCGTCTATGGGGTCACACAGAGCCGGACATGACTGAAGCGACTTAGCAGCAGCAGCAGCATTAGCAGTGAGGTGGTTGGAAACTATTGTCAAAACAGTGGAAATAGCTCTTTTCATGATGAAGCTGGTTATAGTTGAACTCTTGAGTGATATATGCTAGTGTATATTTAAGACCCAATCTGCTTTCAGATCAGTCTATTCCTGTCCAAAAGTGATTTTTAATATATTGCTATCTCTGTGTTGATAGGTTAGGTCCTTTGAGATCCTGGACCTACTATGGCTTATCTTTCTTACATTTGCGAGGCCAGGGTCAAAGAGGTCCAAGTCACGATGTAGTGCAGCTGGTAAATGTCTCTACATATGCCAGTAACTCTGTTCCAGGCCTGTGCTCCGTGCTCTCTCACGTTTATTCTCTGCAGCCTCTGTCAGCTCTTCCTCTTTTCAGATGAGGAAACGGTCTCAGAGCAGTTGGGTGGTTTGTCAGGGGCTGCAGTCCAGGGTTGCAAAGAGTAGGACACGACTGAGCAACTAACACATGATATGACGTGACATGGGGTGAAGGAGTACTGCATCCAAAGCTTCCAGCTCCTCAGGATCTGCTGTCTTTGGTGTCTCCTTCCTGCAGAGGAGATGCCAGACAAAAGAGCAGGAATGAGTGGAGTCGGGAGAGAGGAAGCTTTAAATGTTTGCTGCTTGCTAGCTTCACATGAGGCTCAGGTTATCAACAAGGTTCTCATGCCCAGCATCCTAAACGAATGTCAGTTATTCAGAAGAAACCACATGAGCAGAAAACATCAATGGCATAGATGAATTGTCCCTTGTCTTTGCAATGGGATCTTCACTGCACACCTCCCAGGATCATGAAGGAAGTTGGGAATATGGGCAACATTGGTCTCTCGGGCTAACCCTGGGTATGAGCTGTGTGGGGCATACCATCCCCCACAGAGCAGAGTTAAGCAGTGTGGACTCTCTGGAAGAGAAAACAGACTGATACTTCCCGGGTACAATTTGGGAGCCTCCCAGCAGGGCATGGGGGGCATGCAGGGCATGGGGGCATTTGGACAATGTCCAGGCTGCTCTCCTCATGTCCCTAGGTTGATGCCCTCTGAGGGGAGGAAAGTAAACCTTTTTTTTAAATACGCCTAACTTTCCAGTTTAGGCTTAAGACTGAGATGTCAGCATGGTTCTGTTACTGGCAGTTCTCTATGTGATACCTAGAAATCTAGAGAGGAAGCTAGGCTAGGCTCTGTCATTGTAGTCAATTCTCAACATCCCCTCTAAGGGACACTGAGTGGAAATTCAGAAACATTTGTAATTCTCCGAAGCTCTTGGATAGTCTCTTAGCTAATCTTTTTGAGGTGCTTGTAGAAGGATGTCATTTTCATTTCTTTAAAACACAGCTCTTTTGCCTATTTAAATACCCTGAAAGACTATGAGTGTTGAAAAAAGCACCAGATTTCTGTTTGAATCCTGTTTGTTTGACCTTTGGTAAACTTAGTATTGTACTTAGAAAAGCTTTCCTTGAAGTAGGTTGCTGCTTGTGCTCCTGAGTGCTGAGATTTTTCAGAAATTTTATAAAGACCATTTTGTGATTCTTTTTTTTAAAGTTAGAGGAACATCTCAGATAGGGAATGGCTGTTGTGCTTTATTGTCACAGTTTTGCATGGAGATTTTAAGAGCAGCTGCGGAATGAAATTCATTATTTGCACTAGGTTATTAAAAATTAATTTCACAGGTAGTCTTTGTTTTGTGCCTATTTCTTGAGCGAGAACGATACATCCCTTATGATGAATGCCTGGCGGACGCAGAGGTAGAAGATTCGGGACTTCATGTATTATTTGTAATGGGACTTCAGTGGGTGTGTGGTAGGCCGGTTTTGAAAAGAGCTGTGGAGCAGCCCAATTTCGTGGCAAATCTCAGAAAAGCTGTTGAAGATGGGGGGTGGGGTGGGGGGTGAAGGGTTGGGGGCGGCATGGGGGGGTGGGTTCCTAGCAGCCAAAGCCTGGCTGCTTGCTGCCAGCTTCCTTCATCCTCACCTAGTTTAAGCATTTACTACCTAGATTTTGAAAAATTCACTGAGGACAGAGTTACCAGCCATAAAAATGCTGAGAAGTAGAAATTGCCCTAGAGTGTTTTCCAAACACCGATATTTTTCTGAAAAGGTAACGAATGCATATGGGGCGGGGGCATGGATGGGGAAAGGAAGCAATCCGTTTTTACAAAGTACAGAGGGAAAAAACGTCTCTTGCCACCAGAATCAGCCCCTTGGCCAGTTTCTTCTGTATCCCTGGAGGGTGACTGCCTCTCCTGGAAGGTCAGCACCTCCTGGAAAGCCCTCCCGCAGGACTGGCACGTTTGCTGGCTCATTTCCTCATATTTTTATGCTTATTCATCCTGTGGCCTGTGTTCTCCTTAACATGCAGTTTTTTTCTCCATCCTCCTGGGGGAAGAGATAACATTCTCAGGACCTAATTCTCATCTGATAAGTTTTATTTTTAACCAACTTCTACATCCTTTCTTACTATTATTTTCATGGGCCCCGTGCACTTCTCGGCCTTTTCTGGCTTTCTCAGAAGGGGACAGCAGAACATTGGGGTACCATGTAAGGCACCAGGGTTTCTCCCATCCCATCCTGGAGCTGCCACTTGGGGCTGGGCACCTGGCTTATTTTCTAATAGCAGGGAGGCTTCCCTCTGCACCAGGTCCTGTTCTCACTCTTACCTCCTTCTGGGCTGTCTGTAGATTTCCCTCTGTCAGTAAATTAATGTGATCTTGAGGAAGGAAACACGTTTTAGAAAACTAGACAGCTGTGACTTGCAGCGATTAACATGGACTGAGTCGCCAATCAGCGGTGACCTTGCAGCCACTTAAGGCTCCCACAGTGTGACAAAGTCATGACTTGACAGGATGATTCTTGGATTGAGATGAATGAAAGCAGCCAGGATCCACCCAACCGAAGGGAAAGGTTTTATTTGGCTTGGTTTGTTTTTCTGTCCTGAGCCCTCTGGCCCAGGCTTTCCCAGACAAGTATGTTAGCAGTAACTGTGACCTTAGCTACGTAAGCATATATACATTCTTTTTCTTCTTTTTGACTTTTGACCCGACCCCTCCCCAGATATGACTAAATATGGTTATGGCTAAAAGTTTTCCAACTAACACTAGGGGGAAGTGGAAGTTTTGAACCTGGGGAGGGCGATGGAGTTTGTGTTCCCCAGAGAGGTTTGTGCATGGGAATGCTGTCCCAGGCTTGAACTTCATGGCCTCCAACTGCAGTTTGTTCTCCATGGACCGGTTGTCTCTCAAGCATCTCTTGGCTCTGCTGTGCATTGCGTATACAGTCCCTATGCCTTTCTTATAACCCTGTAATAGGCGCTTAGAAACAAATCTTTAAAAAAAAAAAAAAAGGTCTGTGATGTAGCTTCACAGGGTAGAAGACTGTTATCAGAGGATTTAAGAAACAATGAATAAAATACTACCACTTAATCATGGAGTACCAACCAGGGTCCCAGGAGGAAATGGATGACACTTACAAATTAGGGTAATTGTAGGAGAGTTAAATAAAAAGACTTTTCACCAAGGTGGGGAGCAAGTAAGGAAACCATAAGAGAGAGTCCAGTACCCAACCTTCCAAAGCAGGTGGTACCACTCCAGACTCCAAGACTTGTAGGCGGGAAAGGGGAGGAATAGAGGGGCTTCCTGACAGGAGCTAGGACCTTCGCTGAGGGAACCCAGCCAGCCCATGGGGCCTTGCAAGAAGGGAGCAGGGTAGTTAACACCCCACCTCTGGCTTTTCCCTCATCAGAGTTGCTGAAATGCACCCTGGGCTACGCACATCTATAAGTCACCAGTCAACTGCCCACTGATAGAAGGCCACAGGTCTGGTCAGGCTTCTGTGGCTCAAAAGAGGGGCATAACCTGGAGAGTGTGGAGGGGTGAGACAGAGAGATCAACACGACAGCATCCAGAGTTCTCCACGGTCCAGCCCCATCTCCCCTCGTAGCCTATCTCTCACGACACCAGGACTTTTCTGTTTGTCAAACAAGTCAAGTCTGCCTCTGCCGCAGGGCCTTTGCACTTGTTCCTTCTGCCTAGAGTGGTCTGCTCCTACCGATCTGCCTGGATAATGATGGGTCATTCAGATCCTGGCTCCCTAAAGAGGATCCCCACTCCTAGTGTTCCCCCACCTCACCTTCCAGTCATGCTATTTCACAGTCTAGTTTTATTGTTACATTGAAGAGAGTAATGGAACAGTTTTAACTTAAAATGTCAATATTTACTGGAAGTTTTACTCTTTGCAATGATTTAAGCTTAAGATGAAAACCAGATATCAACTTTCAAATATGTAGGGGGTACTTATTTTTACAAAAGTTGCCTGAAGGTGTGGGAAAATGTTTGGATATCACTGAGAGAGCCTGAATGCTGAAGGAGGGAGCGGTTCTCTTCCTCTACTGGAGGCTGTAGTACCACAGCTACCACACTGTATGTGTGAGTTGCTAAGTTGAATCCTACTCTTTGAGACCCCATGGACTGTAGCTTGCCAGGCTCTTCTGTCCATGGAATTCTCCAGCCAAGAGTACTGGAGTGGGTTGCCATTCCCTTCTCCAGGGGAATCTTCCTGACCTAGGGCTTGAATTCCAGTCTCCTGCATTACAATCAGACTCTACCTTCTGAACCACCACGGAGAGAACGTGAATTAGCCCAAGTCAGGAGGTAGCCACCAGCACCGTATTTCTTTATTTACAGGGACCTACAGAATCTCCCCCAAGAGCTTCAGAGAGAGATTTTCTTCCTTCTCTGCTGGCTACATCCTGACTCATGCTAACTCAAGTTGATGCAGAGCAACCCAAATTTGAAGAGACTACTTTAGCTCCACCTACGGACTTGGTTTTCGTGCCAGACCAGGGGCGATTCCCTTGTCTTTCTGAAGGGCCACACCCAACTTTTCTCGGGCCCCATCAAGCAGGGAGTGAGGCTTGCAGAGCCAAGTCTGGATGGGAGCAATTTTAAAACTATGCCAGCCTAATAATTTATAGTGAGCTTTGAAGGCATCATTTCACTTAGGGAAGGGCGTGAAGCCATTCTCCATGGCCTTCCTCCAACTGCCACAACTGCCCTGACTTAAGCTGGTAACCAGCCCATGCCTGCTGGCGTCTGATGGGGCAGACCTCCCTTTTGACGAGTGGGGCCTCAGCCACATAACTGTCAAGAATTTTCAGGACCACCCGTGCTTTTGAGGATAGATCTGTCAGTTTTGGTCTGGAGGCTGGGATTTTGTTCCAAGGTCTGCTGCTGATTGAGGGCCCACATGCTCATCCTCCAGGTAGCGCTCTGGTGGGGTCTGAGTTCCAGAGGAGATGTCATGGGTGTCCAAGAGCAGGCCACGAATGGTGCAGGCTCACTGGACTAGCATAGAAGCCTTGGGAGCAGCCAGGAGTGAGGAAACTCTCTCTCTCCTGCTCTTTCTCTCAGCTAAAGAGCTCCTTGATGCCCTAGCTATACAGCTTTCCTGCTATATGACTTCCCACCTATGGAACCTTCCAGCTGCTTTCAGTTTTCCAGTTCCCAAGGAGGGAATATGATTTGCAAAGCTCATCTTGAGGGGCCAGACCAGCAATCTGGATTGATTGCTCTGGGGGCAGGCGTTTACTAGCATTGCTGATGGTTGGGGGAGCCAGGGTGGAATCCTTCGGTTCCTACAGGCTGCTTCCAGCTGTTCTTCTCAGAAGGGCATGTGGACAGGGCAGGCCCCTCCAGATCACATAGCAGTCATATGGGCCCTTTTGGGTTCTGTGAAAGACAAATGAAGTAATTCCAATTGACACTAAAAGGTGAAAGCTCTGTTCTTTAAAAAATATACCAATTGTGGTAGGCTGTTGACTGGCTTCTTCCATGTGCCCCGACTTGTGAATCAGATTCATCGGGCTCTGAAAGCAGGGGCTGGAAGAACTAAGATCAGTTGGGGGAAACCACAGGAGAAAGAGGCGAGGCCAGGCTCCAGGAGCTTGGAGGAGGCGTGTAGAAGCAGCATGGGCAGCTGAAGGTACTTCTCATTTTACCACGTTCCCAGAGGTGAGCCAAGTTCCCAGCTCACTTGACTCATCAGTAAGAGGGAAGCAGGGATGAGTAAGGGCTGACCCTGTCCTAGCACATAGAGCTGGACAATCAGATCATGTCTCTAAACTCACAAAGGAGCCTGGTCTTGGAGGTGACCTAGACAAAGGAAAGTCATATTATAATGAAATTTCAGTCTCAAGGAGAAGAGCCACAGCACGATCATTTCTTTTCCTATTAGATCCTGCTTCTTAAACAAACAAACCACTTCGCCTTTACCGTGGGTCCCAGCCATGTGTTTCTCCTGCTCCCATTAGCTTGCACTGCCGGGAGGGCATCATCAACAGGTCTTCGGAGGCTGTGTTAGCCACGCCCACCATCTCTAGAAAGAGTGGCATGAATAACCCCTAACCACCTGTAAGCCCTGAGTCCTTCACAGCTGTTGCTCCTTTTCTGAACAAACAGCTGAACTCGGGCTTGGAGGCGTCCTGAAAGGTCAGCGGATCCTCTCTGAGAAGCTCAGATTTCTCCCCACTCGTCACCAGTTCTGCCTTTTTCTCCCCTGCAAAACCATCATCACCACAACTGAGTCAGACTCAGTAGTGTCTGCTACCCACAGGATAGGAAGTGTGGTCGTCTAACTGCCCAAGGTCAGGACCCATTTCTGGTCCTTGCTGTAGTGTTTCCATTCTCGGAAACACACTGCTCTGAGATCAGAGGAGAGTCTAGCTCCTAAGGTGAGCCTCTTGGTTTTGACATTCTTGGGGAAATGGGTCTGCTTTTTGGGTGATAAAACAGCACAAATGGGCAGCAAGTACTGTAAGTGCCCCAGCTTAACCATGGGCCTTGTGTGTCTGTGAGTTGAAGGTGACTCAGGAGCCGAGAGCACCGGTGGGTTGGGGTCTGCCCGTGTATTCATCCCCAGTGTTTCCCCGTAGCCTGGCAGACAGCCGGGGGCAATATGGTGTGGTGAAAACTGCATGGACGTGGGAGTCAGGCCTGGTGTGGAGTCCCAGCTCGGCTGTTTCTACCTGTACAACCTCAGTAAGTTATCCACTCTCCGTGTGCCTCAGTTTCCTCCTCTGTACCCCCACCTCCACTCCTTCTAACTTACTTCCACAGTGCTTTCTGTCCCTGTGGAGCTGGGCTCTTCCTGTCAGAGAGGTTTCTGTGCCCAGAGGACAAATGCTTCCTTCAGGAGGCACAGGGAAATTTCTGTTGAATTTGGATGTTGAGAGAGCCACCAGGAGGCACTCCTTCAGGAGTAACTACCAGGGAAATGGGCCACAAAAATGAACCACAGCACAACCCAGAGTGGACTCGAGTGGTTGACACACTCTCAAGGGAGGGTTAGGGTCAACGCCGCAGGAGGAGGTTTCAGAGGCAGGTGCATGGCGGATGTCTGGGCCTTCCCCTGGGCTGTGTCCTTGGTTTCCTGTGCCCATAATGAAGATGGACAGACAACTCCTGCAGCAGATCCCAGGCAGCACGACCGGGACTCAGCCCCATTGAGAATGAGGGTTCAGGGCCAGGTAAAGGGCCCCTGCAGCTGTGGCACTGGCTGAAGGGAAAGGGGGTGCGGTGGACAGCGAGTAAGTTAGACAGTGACTTACTAACTGCTGTGTTCCATCCTGCCCTTCATTGCCTTGATGATGGAGCCAGACTCCTTGCCGTCTGGAACAATGCTAAATTTGTCAGTAGAGGTGCTGGAGGAAAGGGTTGCCTGCCAGTTTGCAGGGTGCCCCATGGTGGCCAGCGTTAAGTGGAAGACACTCAGCCAGTGGCATTGCCAGCGCCTGGCCCATGTGCTCTGCCTTCGATACCTGACCACCAGCCTCAGCTCACCCACCGTGGACCAGCTCTGCTCCCGGTCATCTCGAGCTTCTCTGCCACCCAGTGGGCTGCAGTCTTGTCCTCTGGAAGGAGATCTGAATTTCAGCCTGGGAAAGTTTGTTCTATGCTTGGCTATTCTTCCTCAGCCCTAGGGTATTCTTTCTTTTTTAGTGTGTACTCCCTGTAAATAGTTCTTCGTGTTAAGCATCTATATATGGTTTCAAATGTTCAAATTCCCATGTAGTTTCTGTCTCTGCCTGGAGTATGACTATGATAGAATTGATACCGGGAGCGGTCCCAGTAGACAGATGTCCCCATCCCCTCTTCACTAGGGGTTTCCCTAGTAGTTCAGACGGTAAAGCGTCTGTCTGCAATGCAGGAGACACGGGTTCGATCCCTGGGTTGGGAAGATCCCCTGGAGAAGGAAATGGCAGCCCACTCCAGTATTCTTGCCTGGAAAATCCCATGGATCGCAGAGCCTGGTAGGCTACCGTCCATGGGGTCACAAAGAGTCAGACACCACTGAGCGACTTCACTCGCTTTCACTCGCCTCTCCAGCCATACACACAAATGGTATTTGGGGATTTGTCTGGGCTTGAGTGCAGTGCTCAGCTCCTTGCCCATGGGAAATGGGATGCTGGTAATTTAGTGGCATCGCAGTTAATTAAGCTCTCATCGGTGGTTAACTGTGATGCAATGTCATTGGAAGCAAATGCCTTGGAATCTCAAACAACTGCTGGACTGTTCATGGCAGTCATGATCACGATGAGGATTGTGACTTGGGGTGGATTGCGCTGAGGGTACTAGAGTGTTTACAGAGAGAAAATGACAGGCTCAGCTCCTTCAACTCTTAAGTCATGGCCTGACTACAGAATGTCAAGAGCTTCTATTAAGCCCTTACAAGAATTATTTCTTGTTGCCAGAGGGCTGATATCACTGAAAGATTATACAAAATTTAATTGTGTGGGTGGTTGAATTATGATTGCTAAGCTCACAGTGATGCCAAGTATCTTATGTTACAGATTAGGGCATTGACTGGGAAAGAGTGGGATTCTGGAACTTGGAATAGGAACAGCTGGTTATATTCTGGTAAAACTAACACTCTTGAAATTGCAAGTCACTCCAATTCCTTTGCCAGTAGAAGTACCTTGCCCTCTGATATCTGAAGAAAAGAGCTTTCTTTTGCTGGAAAACTCCATGCTCACCTCATCTGGGGCAGATGTCTTGAAAGAGGATGCTCCTTTTCAAGACCCGCCACAACCAGGCCTTGTTACTATTAGCCTGGGCCTGCCAAGTTGCTTCAGTCGGGTCCGACTTTTTGCGAACCTATGGACTGCGGCCTGCCAGGCTCCTCTGTCCATGAGATTCTCCAGGCAAGAATATTGGAGAGGATTGCCATGCCCTCCTTCAGGAGATCTTCCCGACCCAGCAATTGAACCTGCATCTCCTGTATTGGCAGGCGGATTCTTTACCACTAACACCTCCTGGGAAGCCCACTATTAGCCTGTAACTAGGGTCAATTCTCTGCTCGTTCCAGGGACAGGATATACTAACATCTGGGAAGACCGAACTTACACACTAAAAAGACTGTAAGACTTTGCTAATCTATCAGGAGAAACCTGCAGAATATCTAGGAGTGGATTTAAGGGTGTTAAACGTAATGTGGTTATGGATTTTCCTCTAATATTTTACAAGGATTTTTTGCTTTATGTATTTTGAAATTCTGGGGATAATGGACAACTGTGACTCTTGGGATTTCTGTGGATTGTAATTTTTTAAAAAATAAGAACATCCCTCATTGTTTTCTCTTAGTGATTGTACACTATTTTGTCAGAGATTAATATTATCCTACCCATCTTCTTTTAGTTAGCATTTTCTGATGTTCTTTCCATCCTTTTATGTCCATTTTTTTTTTTTGCTGTTGTTCTGGGAGTGTCTCTTGTAAATAGCTCGTAGCTTTGCTTCCCCTCACACAAGCCATCTGTTACTGTCACGTGTTGGATTGACATGTTATGTTTTACCATGCTTCTTGTTTTCTTGTTTGTTCCTTTCCTGTTTTTGATCAATTTCCTGCGTGTTTGCTTTTGTTCTTGTTTTTTACTCTAGTGGTTCAGAAACAAACTGTTTTTCTACTAGATAACCTTAAATTTTTGATGTGTATCTAAATATTCTATGCTCTAGCCAGAATCTGTCACTTCCTCTTGTACAAAATAATGTTTGCCTGCTTTCACCCCCTCCTTCCTAATCTCAGGTATTATTTCTAGGATTATTATTTTTCCCTGTAATAAAGACCTTTTAGAGATTTTTTTCTTTTTTGTTTTTTAATTGCTTTCTTGATTGCCATTGTTTTTTTGTACTCTGTCTCTCTTTTGGATTCTTTTTTTTTTTCTTTAGTAAGAGTTATCCTTTAGTATTTTAGGAGATGTTTGTGGCTGCTAAACTTTGGGTCCTTGAATATCTCAATTTCTTCCTCCTCTCATTTGAATGTTATTTTGGCTGCTTGGTCTATCAATAACAGAGATATAGGTTAAAATCTTTCACTATGAATATAGATTTTTCTATATCTTCTTGTAGTTGTATCAGTTTTGGTTTATATATTGAAGCCCTCTTATTTCACATAAACATTTTGAGTATTTTTTAATCTCATCTTTGTAAATTGAACTTTTTGAAAAATTATTGAGACAACTCTTCTTTCTGCTAATGCTTCATGTTTAAAATTGGTCATGTCTGATGGAGCCATCTGAGCTTTCTTTTTTTAATCTTCTTTATTTTCAATCTTTTAATATCCTTTGGTTTAAAGGTAGCTTTTATGCACTGCATATCTATCTGGATTTTCTCCCTTTACCTAGTATACCAATATTTGTCTTTTCAATGAATAAACCTTACTTAAAATTTCCCCAATCTTTTATTTTTCAAAACTTTAAGTCAGCAGAACATTCACAAGAGTAATAAACATCAATTTGATTCACCAGTTATTAACACTTTGCTGCACTCTGTGAATATGTGTAATACAAATGAATATGTATATCATTTTTATGTGTATTTATTTATATATATTCAGTTCCGTCGCCCAGTCGTGTCTGACTCTTTGCGACCCCATGAACTGCAGCACACCAGGCCTCCCTGTCCATCACCAACTCCTGAAGTTCACTCAAACTCAAGTCCGTCAAGTTGGTAATACCATCCAACCATCTCATCCTGTCGTCCCCTTCTCCTCCTGCCCCCAATCCCTCCCAGCATCAGAGTCTTTTCCAATGAGTCAACTCTTCGTATGAGGTGGCCAAAGTATTGGAGTTTCAGCTTTAGCATCAGTCTTTCCAAAGAACACCCAGGACTGATCTCCTTTGGGATGGACTGGTTGGATCTCCTTGCAGTCCAAGGAACTCTCAAGAGTCTTCTCCAACACCACAGTTCAAAAGCACCAATTCTTCGGGGCTCAGCTTTCTTCACGGTCCAACTCTCACATCCATACATGACCACTGGAAAAACCATGGCCTTGACTAGATGAACCTTTGTTGGCAAAGTCATGTCTCTGCTTTTTAATATCCTGTCTAGGTTGGTCATAACTTTCCTTCCAAGGAGTCATGGCTGCAGTCACCATCTGCAGTGATTTTGGAGCCCCCCAAAATAAAGTCTGACACTGTTTCCACTGTTTCCCCATCTATTTCCCATGAAGTGATGGGACCAGATGCCATGATCTTAGTTTTCTGAATGTTGAGCTTTAAGCCAACTTTTTCACTCTCCTCTTTCACTTTCATCAAGAGTATAAATGTTAAAGTTTTAGAGGATAATTATCTTATGGTAGGACAATGTTCATATTCTTATACAGACACATATGTGCTTCTTTGAAGTGGATGAGAACTGAGCCTTTATCTCTTAAGAATATGGACATTGTCCTACCATAAGATAATTATCCTCTAAAACTTTAACATTTATACAATATTATCATTTAATATACAGTCCTGGTTTGGGAAGATCCCCTGGAGAAGGAAATGGCAACCCACTCCAGTGTTCTTGCCTGGAGAGAGAATCCCAGGGACGGGAAGCCTGGTGGGCTACCGTCTATGGGTTGCACAGAGTTGGACACGACTGAAGCGACTTAGCAGCAGCAGCATTCAGATACGCCCAGTTGTCCCAATAAAGTCTTCAGAAGTTTTTCTCCCATCCAGGACCGAATTAAGGATCAAGAACCACGTTTAGTTTCCTCTATAGGTAGAGCAGTTCCCCAGCCTTTTGCTGCTGTTGTTTTTCTTTTTTCTTTTCCCTCTCTCTTTTTTTCCTTTTCCCTTTTCCTCTCTCTTTTCTCCTTTTTAAAGGGTCTACCTCACTTATTTTGCAGGACATCCCTCTGTATATTTGCGTTTGTCTGACTCGATGTTCATGATCAGGGCCAGGTAAACATTTTTGTCAGAGGTGTTCCCTGCGGTGTTCCCCTAAGTGTGATGTGGGAGGGGGTGCACAGTGCAGTTTGTCCCATTATTACTGATGCTAAGTAGGTTAAGGTGGATGTCTGTCAATTTCTCCACATTCTGCCCCCCAACTATCTCTTACCCCATATTTTATCATTCATTGGTGATTCTACTCATGTAAAATAATGATTTTTCTATTTCTGTCATTCTTCCTACACCTGTTCGTTGGCACCTACTCTATGGAAAACTTCCCTTCCACTCCTCTTTGCCCCATCTAAAATTTTAAAGGCAATTTTAGAATCAGTGGATTTATGAATTATTTTGTTTATTCAGAGGTATAATCTAGTCCTGTCACTAATGGTTTTGAAGTTTAGATTCTCCCAGATTTGATCATAGTGACCTCCTTTAAGACCCTGGATTCCATCAGTTTTGAGCACTTGTAAGTTCTTTGGTACCAGAAAAGTTTCCGGGCTTCCTTTTCACTTTCCTGAGAGCAGGCATTTCTCTGAGCCAGCCTGCTGTTCCTCTGTAGTGGGGAATAGTATTCAAAATGAAGATCCGACAGCTAGGTGTGCTCCTTGCTGGAGAGATGCGATTGCTTCCAGGCCCTTCCTGTGGAAAGAGCTAAGAAGTCTCCAGTTTCTACTGACAGTGCCTCCAACTTCATCCTAACTCCATGGGGGTGTTTTCTGTTCTGCCTACATTGGCTATTTGTACCTCTTTGCTCCCTCAATGAGAACTTGGGTTTCCAACAGTATGTTTGTTCAGTCCTGCAGGAAACTAAAAATATTTCATAATTACTTCATCAACAGAAAACTTACTTTGGCTAGTTTAAGATTTGTTTTTGTCCTAAGACTGAACTTTTCCTTTGAGGGTGTACTGTTAGTGTACTGCGTTCAGAATTTTTTTTTCTTCTTCTGGGTAATTATATATTAATGTGATATATGGTTTTGTTTGTGTCTGAATTCAGTGTTAAAGTTTTCCCCATTCTTGTTTCAATCTATTTTTTGAATGTATAAAAAATAGACATGGTTCAAGGCAAAATTCTATTAAAAGTCTGCTTAAGTCTCATTCCCTTCTCTATCCCTTCCATCCTGCGGATACCAGGCTTGCCACCCTGTAGGCCATTGATTTTAGTTCTTTTTGATTAATTTTGCAAAAATAAGTATGTATATTCCTTTTTTCCTTCTCACACAAAAAGTGACATATAATTTTTGCATCTTGCTTTTTCATTTAAGAATTATATCCTGAAAATCACCCTATATCAGCTCACAGGGGATTTATTTATTCTTTTATACATGTTTCAGTTCAGTTAAATATGAATTTAATTGTTTTATTTGGGCTTAACTCTGACATCTTATTTTGTGCTTGTACTTACCCTGTTTTGTTGCACCCTTTTCCTCCATGTATATCTTAAATTATTTTAGAATTCCATTTTTCCTCTACTACTTAGACATTATACATTCTTTTTCTATTCCTTTTAGATGTTATCCTAAAAATTGCAACATGTTAATTGGTAACTACCCTCCTTCTGGAAAATGCAATGACCTTTCTATATTTAAAACCTGCAAGATCTAGTTTATGCTTTCAGTGTTTATTTAGATGAATTCATAAATCCTTCTCACATCTCTGATCTTTAGTTTGGGTCATATTTGCTACCTAAACAGTATGTTAGATTTTCTTTTATTTGGATGATAAATTCTGTTTTTGTTTTCTAAAATTACCTTTATTTCACCTTCATTCTAGAAATCTTTTCACTGGAAATGGAATTCTAGGTTAATAGCAATCTTCAACATACGAAAAGAAAAATAATTTCTGATGTTTTTAGTCTTGTTACTGTTAATTCGACACTCCTTTTAGGAAAGTCTGTTGGAGCATCAGTGTCATCATCTGCTCTCTATTGGATTTTTCTGTGCTTCAGATAATCCTGCTGCTGCTAAGTCACTTCAATCGTGTCCGACTCATCTTATTTATTCTACACAGAAAACCTGTAAAATAAGCACTCCATCCATTTTGTAAATGGTAATCCTGACTTTCCAAGGGCTTGGGTTACTTCATTAAGGAAATGCAAATCAAAACCACAATGAGACACCACTTCACATCTACTAGAATGACTGTGATTTAAAATTATTTAATTAAAAACAGAAAAGAAAAAATAATCTGGTTTTTCTTAAACTTCTTTGATGAGTAGCTCCTTTGTCTTTGACTATCAGCAGTTTTACAATGATGTGTCTAAGTGTGGACATATTTTTATTCATTCTGACTGGAATTCATAGAACTTCTTGAAGCATCTACGTCTGCTTTATTGACTACGTGAAAGCCTTTGACTGTGTGAATCACAACAAACTGTGGAAAATTCTTCAAGAGATGGGAATACCAGACACCTCACCTGCTTCCTGAGAAATCTGTATGCAGGTCAAGAAGCAACAGTTAGGACTGGACATGGAACAATAGATTGGTTCCAAACAGGAAAAGGAACACATCAAGGATGTATATCATCACCCTGTTTATTTAACTTATATGCAGAGTACATCATGTGAAATGCCAGGCTGGTTGAAACACAAGCTGGAATCAAGATTGCCAGGAGAAATATCAATAACTTCAGATATGCAGATGACACCACCCCTGTGGCAGAAAGCAAAGAAAAACTAAAGAGCTTCTTGATAAAAGTGAAAGAGAAGAATAAAAAGCTGGCATAAACTCAACTTTCAAAAAACGAAGATCATGGCATCTGGTCCCATCACTTCATGGCAAATAGATGGGGAAACAATGGAAACAGTGAGAGATTATTTTCTTGGGCTCCAAAATCACTGCAGGTGGTGACTGCAGTCATGAAATTAAAAGATGCTTACTCCTTGGAAGAAAAGCTATGACCAACCTAGACAGCATTTTTAAAAAGCAGAGACATGACTTTGCCAACAAAGGTCCATCTAGTCAAAGCTATGTTTTTTCCAGTAGTCCTGTATGGATGTGAGAGTTGGACTATAAAGAAAGCTGAGTGCTGAAGAATTGATGTTTTTAAACTGTGGTGTTAGAGAAGGCTCTTGAGAGTCCCTTGGACAGCAAGAAGATCCACCCAGTCCATTCTAAAGTAAATTAACCCTGAATATTCATTGGAAGGACTGATGCTGAAGCTGAAACTCCAATACTTTGGCCACCTGATGCAAAGAACTGACATTTTTGAAAAGACCCTGATACTGGGAAAGATTGAAGGAAGGAGAAGGGGACAACAGAGGATGAGAGGTTGGATGGCATCACTGACTTGATGGACATGAGCTTGAGTAAGCTCCAGGAATTGGTGATGGACAGGGAAGCCTGGTGTGCTACAGTCCATGGGGTCGCAAAGAGTCGGACACGACTGAGCAACTGAAGTGAACTGAACTTGAATCAATTGATTTGAAAAATCCTCAGCCGTTATCTCTTCAAATGTATTCTCTTTCCCACCCTCTTCTTCCTTGGGGATCCCAACTGAATGCCCTTGACCTCACTTCTGTACCTCCTGTTCCTTACCAGTTTTTTTACATTTGCTGTTTGTCTCTTCAGGCTACATTCTGGATAACTTCTTTTGGTTTTTATCCCTATTCATGAATGTCCTCAATCTGCTATTAACTTATCCACTGAGTTCATAACTTTGGTTATCATATTTTTTAAATTCTGTAAGTTATGTTTGGTTCTCTTTCTCATTTGGTAAAAGTCTCCTATTCCCTGTAGATGGAGCATATCTTGCATTTCACTAAACATAATAAACGACATGCTTTTTATCCCTTGTGGATCTGTGTGTGTCAGTGTGCACATGACCACACATGCTTTTCTTCTTCATGGTAACAACTTTGGTGTCCACTTTCATCATTAATTCTGGACTACTGTACTTGGAACTATCTCTAGAAAAAAGTGGAGAACTAGAACACAGCTACAGTCTTGCAGGAAGCACTTGAGTTTGCTTCTGCATGGCACAGGCAGGCAGTTCTAATCCAAGACTACCCTACTCTTGTTGCAGAGGAGAAGCCAATTCTGACTCCATGTTGGAACTGTTTCTTTGACTTGCTTTTCATTGCTTTTGTTATTATAATCATACAGAATGGCTTGCCTCAGAGAATGCTGTCCCTCCCCCTAACTGTTAAAGTGCTCTTTTCCAGAACCCTGTCCACCTATAGATGGCAGGAAGGAAGAAATTAACACAGCCCCTGTCTGATGTTTGCCATTCTGGGAGACGTTTGCAAGATTAATGGCTTTTTCACTTTGCCTCCTCACCTCCCCACCATCTCTGATCTATAAAAGAACCTGGCATCCAGACCATGATAAGATGGTTATTTTGAGGCACTAGCCTGCCATCTTCTTGGTCAGCTGCTTTCAGAATAAAGTAATTTTCCTTGCCTCAACAACACCTGGTCTCTTGGATTCGTTGGCCTGTCGTGCAGCGAGAAGAGTGAGCTTGGACACTTGGCAACACTCTTAGTTCAAGGCTTGAGGTCTGGGTCCATTTAGAATGCAAGATCTTATAGAAGACCTGGATTCCTTTAGTTCACCCTCACCTTTGGGCCTCAGGCTTGTTGAGGGGAGAATCTCCCTCTAGACATCCACCTGGTGTGAGTCTGAGCTTTGACTTGTGTCCCATTTGCAGCCAAAAGTCATTCACATGCAAGTTCTAGTCTAGTGGGAGCAAGAGCCCTCAGGACAAAAATGGCTTCTCTGCTTATTTATCTCTGGAGTTCCTTTGGTCCCGGTTATTTCTAACTATGGTGTTAGCTCCTCTGACTTTTAAGAAAGATATCTGCTTTTTGTTTATTTTTAACACTTACCCAGAAATTTTAGTGTTTTTGGTTTGTGTGTGTGTTTGGCTCTGCTGTGCAACTGATGGGATCCTAGTCCCCCAGCCAGGGATGGAAATCCATCAGTAAAAGTGCCAAGTCCTCTAGGGAATTCTAGGGCCCTCTAGGGAATTCCTTTATAGTGTTATTGTGCGTGTTTTGTTTTCAAGAGGGCTTTTCCTAATATCCAAATCCATTATTACAAAGAACGTGAAGTCTTACAATTTCTTCTGATAAGGTACTTCTGCCTACTTTAACTTTTGAGAGCTGAGTGTCAGTTTTTGGTCTGCAAATAACCATCTTCTTTTCCTGTGCTGTGTGCATAGAACACATATAAAATGAAAGAACAAAGCTATTCTGTAATGGTAGAATCTGTGGTGGCTATGGTTTTCCCACTTTATATAAGAGGAAAATGAGGTTAAATAACTACATCAAGATCATAAAACTATCTAGTGGCCAAGCTGTAGCCTCAAGTTGAGATCTGACACCACAGTGTGGACTCTTAAACACTTTTTCCTAGAGGCCCCCATTTATAGCAATTTAGCAAGCTACTGTAATCAAAGTCATTAGAGACGTAATCACTTAGAACCCAATTTTGACTCTATATGCACAAACCTAATTTTAACTCAGTATGCACAGATGCTCTAATATTTGCAGCATTGCTAGTCAGATCCATGATTCACACCAATCCTTACCTTGTGTTGATGTATATACAAGGGGGACTTCCCAGGGGGTCTAGTGGCTAAGATTCCACGCTCCCGATGTAGGGGGCCTGGACCCAATCCCTGATTAGGGAACTAGATCCCACGTGCCACAGCTAAAGATCCTATGTGTCACAACTAGACCCAGTGCAGCCACATAAATCAATAAAATAAATATATTTAAAAATATGTACATGAGTCTACTTGTCTTACCTAATATCATCCACATAGACCCTGGTAATCCTTGGCCAGGGTAATGCCATTTCTTTTATTTTTTTCCCTTCTGCCCACTCCCTGCCCGTTTTTAGTGCGGAAGGAGGGAACAGGCTCATTTACTGAAGTCTGCTGCCATGTTGCCGTCTTGTGTTAACTAGCCTATTTTGTTTTAATATAAAAAGATATTAAGGCTATGGATTTTCCTGTTTATGGTATTGGCCATTCTCATGGGTTTTTATATGAAATTACACAGTGTAGTGGTTAAGGATGTATGCCTTAGAACCAGGCTATGTGCTAAGTCGTTTCAATCGTGTCTGACTTTTTGCAACCCTATGGACTGTAGCCCGCCAGGCTCCTCTGTCCATGGGATTCTCCAGGGAAGAATATTGGAGTGGGTTGCCATGTCCTTCTCCAGGGGATCTTCCCGACTCAGGGATTGAACCCATGTCTCTTATGTCTCCTGCATTGGCAGGTGGGTTCTCTACCACTAGCGCCACCTGGGAAGCCCTGGTGAACCAGGAAGACCCAGGCTGCCTGGGATCAAATTCTGCTTCTGCAGCTTCAGTTCAGTTCAGTTCAGTCGCTCAGTTGTGTCTGACTCTTTGTGACCCCATGAATCACAGCACACCAGGCCTCCCTGTCCATCACCAACTCCCAGAGTTCACTCAGACTCACGTCCATTGAGTCAGTGATGCCATCCAGCCATCTCATCCTCTGTCGTCCCCTTCTCCTCCTGCCCCCAATCCCTCCCAGCATCAGAGTCTTTTCCAATGAGTCAACTCTTCGCATGAGGTGGCCAAAGTATTGGAGTTTCAGCTTCAGCATCATTCCTTCCAAAGAAATCCCAGGGCTGATCTCCTTCAGAATGGACTGGTTGGATCTCCTTGCAGTCCAAAGGACTCTCAAGAGTCTTCTCCAACACCACAGTTCAAAAGCATCAATTCTTCGGCGCTCAGCCTTCTTCACAGTCCAACTCTCACATCCATACATGACCACAGGAAAAACCATAGCCTTGACTCACTGGACCTTTGTTGGCAAAGTAATGTCTCTGCTTTTGAATATGCTATCTAGGTTGGACATAACTTTCCTTCTAAGGAGTAAGCGTCTTTTAATTTCTGCAGCTTACTATCTGTATAATCTTAGGCAAGCTTTTTGACTTCTGTGTGCCTCTGTTTTCTCACCTGGAAAATGGAGATCAAGGCATTTACCTCTAAGTGTTGTTGTGAGGTTTAAGTGTAAAGCAGTTAGTGTTTGATGTACAAGTTACAATTAAACAGTTTTGCTTAGTAATTTTTTTCAGTACTTCTGAATAACCTAACTTTAGATTTTTTTTGAAGATTTGTTAAAAATTTCAAGTTGTTTGTGCATGTACTGTTTTTGTTTTTTACTTATTTTCAGTTTTATTGCATATTGTAAATCTTAAAAGTATTTCAGTAATCTAATACCTAGACAAATTTCAACCTAGAGTTGTTTGAGAAATTCTGTTTTTCTAAAGAATACAGAGTTTTTGTGTTCCTATAGATGTCTTGTTAGTTTTGTCTATTAAACCATATCCTGGGAGGATTTGGTGAAGAGTTTTTATGGCAATGGCTCAAGGGTGGGGTTGCTGATAAGATTAGGGCTCAGCACCCCACTCCAGTACTCTTGCCTGGAAAATCCCATGGATGGAGGAGCCTGGTAGGCTGCAGTCCATGAGGTAGCTAAGAGTCGGACACGACTGAGTGACTTCACTTTGACTTTTCACTTCCATGCCTTGGAGAAGGAAATGGCAACCCACTCCAGTATTCTTGCCTGGAGAACCCCCAGGGGTGGAGGAGCCTGGTGGGCTGCCGTCTATGGGGTCACACAGAGTCGGATACGACTGAAACGACTTAGCAGACTTAGCAGTCTCTGGCTGAGCTTCTCCGGTTTAATCTGGCCTCAGATGATCTGCTCTGGAATGAAGAATGCTTACTCCAGTCCTTGGGGGCTTTAGTTCCGTGATGGAGGGAGTCAGCTGTACTCCTTGGCCCTAGATTGGCACCAGCAGAAACACCTGCTGCTCAATTGTCCTGTCAAGATGCTGGAGTGAGAAGGTGGTGGAAACTGGTGCTATTAAGCTTACACTTGCTTACTTTTAAACCACAATATTCCTTTGGCTTCAAATAATACAACAACTTTCCTCTTCCCCCTGGCAGCCTGAGGAGAAAGCCCCAAGAACCAACCAGAAATACGATTCGACATGAAGAGACACGAAAAAGTAAGAATACTTTCCAGACCTTCTCGGTTGAGGGCAGCTCTTCAGAGGTCATGTTACTAAACCTCACAGAGATAGTGTTATTAAAGCTCATAAGACACAGTGTCTGCTTACTCTTGGGCTTCCATAGAATTTTCCCTCTCCGCACTCTGCCTATGAAAGTTGCTAGGCAGCAAGGAGATAAAAGTGCTAGAGGATGTGACCATTTTCTTGCCTGTTTCTACCCACACAGAGCAAAGCAGCTTTCCTGTGGGGATTTATCTTCAAAAGCAAAGTGTTCTTGTCTTTGCTGCTCTGCCTACATTGTTAGTAGTGACAGGATGGCCCAGTTTTCTAAGGCTGCAAAATCAGGAGAGCACAACCTCTTCATTTAACTGCCTGTGTGAACCTCCTGCCTTGAATGCCTTCCCCTTTAATTGAAGGACTTCCAAGGTGGCTCAGGGCAGGGTTTGGTGTTACTGCAGTGGAAAGAGTTGATTTGCTACCAGATTTTGTCTTGTGTAGCTCCAAACATTTATTCTCACTTTTTTTAAAAACTTTCTTTTGTATAACTTTTTTTTGTATCACAATGGTATTCTTGGTATACCGTCAGCTGAATTTTATTTTTTTGAATGGTCAGTCCCATAGTGATGATGGATTCACTTTTACATACTCTTGATCTAGCAACTACACTATATCAGAAAAACAGAAATAACTGACTTAGGGGGAAAAGTTTTGTCTCTCCTGTCCTTTATGATACCAAAACCTTACCTGTTCAAGACAAAATCCAGTGTAATGTCAATTTTATCCTTTGTCTTAATTTCTTGTTATATTCCATGAATTTCAAGGAATTCATCACAAACTGCCTTGATAGCAATTAATGACCATGTTTTATTCTTGGTTTTGTATATTTCTTTGGGGAAATAACATGGCTGAATACATTTTATAAAGTATTCACTCAATAGCAGTTGTGAAACTGTGTAGTCCAGACTGAGACATGAGCTCATCATCTAGATTACACACCTAGTCTCAGGACTTAATGAAGCTCACGTTCTTAATGTCTTACTGCAGAAAGAATTCAGTGAGAGACAAAGTGTGTGGATTTATTTAGAGAGAAACACACTCCATAGACAGAGTGTGTGCTGTCTCAGAAGGCAAGAGAGGCCCCACGGTGTGGGGTTGTCAGTTTTTAAATGTTGTTGTTTGGTGCTAAGGCATGTCTGACTCTTTTACGACCCCATGGACTGTAACCCACCAGACTCCTCTGTCCATGGAATTCTCCATGCAAGAATACTAGAGTAAGGCAACTCCATTTCCTTCTCCAGTGGATTTACCCAACCCAAGGATTGAACTCATGTATCCTGCATTGGCAGGTGGGTTCTTCACCACTGAGCCACCAGAGAAGCCCCTGTCAGTTTTTATAGGGATGGGTAATTTTATAGAATACTGAGTTGGGAGGATTATTCCAACTATTTTGGGGAAGGGGAGGCAATTTACAGGAATTGGGCCACTGCCCACTTTTTTGCCTTTATGGTCAACTTTGGAACTGTCATGGTGCCTGTGGGTGTATCATTTAGCTTGCTGATGTGTTACAATGAATGTATACTGAGGCTCAAGGTCTAGTGGAAGTTGACTCATTCATCTTGGAGTTATTTGACTCTGATCAGTTTTTTTGCTATGTGCTGTAGCTATAGGCATGGATTTAGAGAAGGCAAAGAAACCAGAGATCAAATTGCCAACATTTGTTGGATCATTGAAAAAGCAAGAGAATACCAGAAAAACATCTACTTCTGCTTTATTGATTATGTCAAAGCCTTTGACTGTGTAGATCACAACAAACTGTGGAAAATTCTTCAAGAGATCTGAATACCAACCACCTCACCTGCCTCCTGAGAAATCTGTATGCAGGTCAAGAAGCAACAGTTAGAACTGGACATGGAACAGCAGACTGGTTCCAAATAGGGAAAGGAGTATGTCAGGGCTGTATATTGTCACCCTCCTTATTTAACTTATATGCAGAGTACATCATGAGAAATGCTGGACTGGATGAAGCCCAAGCTGGAATCAAGATTGCCAGGAGAAATATTAATAACCTCATATATGCAGATGACACCACCCTTATGGCAGAAAGTGAAGAAGAACTAAAGAGCCTCTTGATGAAAGTGAAAGAAGAGAGTGAAAAAGCTGGCTTAAAACTCAACATTCAGAAAACGAAGATCATGGCATCTGGTCCCATCACTTCATGGCAAATAGATGGAGAAACAATGGAAACAGTGACAGACCTTATTTTGGGGGGCTCCAAAATCACTGCAGATGGTGATTGCAGCCATGAAATTAAAAGACACTTACTCCTTGGAAGAAATGCTATGACCAACCTAGACAGCATATTAAAAAGCAGAGACATCACTTTGCCAACAAAGGTCCATCTAGTCAAGGCTATGGTTTTCCAGTAGTCACGTATGGATGTGAGAGTTGGACTATAAAGAAAGCTGAGCACTGAAGAATAGATGCTTTTGAACTGTGGTGTTGGAGAAGACTCTTGAGAGTCCCTTGGGCTGCAAGGAGATCCAACAAGTCCATTCTAAAGGAAACCAGTCCTGAGTGTTCATTGGAAGGACTGATGTTGAAACTGAAACTCTAATACTTTGGCCACTTGATGCAAAGAGCTGACTCATTTGAAAAGACCCTGATGTTGGGAAAGATTGAGCGCAGGAGGAGAAGGGGACGACAGGATGAGATGGTTGGATGGCATCACTGACTTGATGGACATGAGTTTGAGTAAGCTCTGGGTGTTGGTGATGTACAAGAAAGCCTGGTGTGCTGCAGTCCATGGGATTGCAAAGAGCTGGACACAACTGAGTAACTGAACTGAGCAGATATCTATGCCGGGCTTCCCTGGTGTCTCAGCCATAAAGAATTTGCCTACAATGCAAGAGCTGTAGGAGACAAGGGTTCGATCCCTGGGTTGGGAAGATCCCCTGGAGGAGGGCATGACAACCCATTCCAGTATTCTTGCATGGAGAATCCCATGAACAGAGGAATCTGGCAGGCTACAGTCCATGGGGTCACAAAGAGTTAGACGCAACTGAATCAGCTTAGCACGCACACACATGGCTATGCCATTCTTTTAAATGTTGTGCCCTGCTGCCTTCCCTCCTGTTTCGGTTGTGTAAGCGAGTGCTTACAATTCTGATTCTGGTCCCAGTTTTGATCACTGTTATCAACAAAGTTTGTATTCCTGACAAACAGTGAGGCAAAGTAAACCAATACATTGGAGTTTGGGGCAGAGAAAGGTTTATTGCAGTGCCAATAAAGAGGAATGCTCAAAAACCTCAAACTCCCCAGTGGTTTTCGGAGAAATGTTTTATAGGAAAAATTTGGGGTGAGGGCTGCAGGTTGTGTGGCTTTCTTCCGGTTGGTCAGTTGGTTGTCCTTGAGCCCAAGGAATCTTGGGCTCAACTGGAAGTTGCCATCCACCACCTGGGTGAGGGCCTTAGTTCTTCAGAAAAATTCAAAGATATTGCTATGTATAGTTCTTGAGGAGAAACCAATATTGTTATGTATATTCCAGGAGGAGAAGGGGGTGACAGAGGTTGAGATGTTTGGATGGCATCACCGACTCAATGGACATGAATTTGAGTAAACTCCGGGAGTTGGTGATGGACAGGGAGGCCTGACGTGCTGCAGTCCATGGGGTTGCAAAGAGTTGGACATGACTTAGCGACTGAACTGAATCTGGGATCCTGCCCCAGGGTGCATTATGGTTTCTCAACTGTTCCTTCCTTGTCTCTGCATCCCCTCCCTTCCCTGATTAGCAACTTTTTGAACCTGGCCTTTGGAACTCAAGAAAGGTCAGGAAGGCTGGATGAAGCCTATTTCCTACAAACAAGAAACAGGGGACACAGAAAGGTTTTGGACCCAGGATCCCCAGAGAGTCCTGCTTGGTTTCATCATCAACGATGATTCTGTGATATCAGTTATGACACCAATTTCCCAATGTGTGTGTATTCTTTAAACATATCACCAAGCAATTCTCGGATACTAGCTGGATGTGTTACAACTTAATGCTGACACTCTGCTTGAGGGTAGTGTCAAATTCCACAGGTCAAGGGCTCAGTCTTATATGACTCTCTGCCCTCATCCCCCAAGTCAGTCACCAGTCATTACTCTGGGTCTTCATTTGGGCTTCTGACCCACCAGCTATAGGTGGAAAGTTGCAACAGCAGTCTCCTTGGATTTGATTAATAAGCTTGAATAGTTGGAGAAGGAAACGGCAACCCACTCCAATGTTCTTGCCTGGAGAACCCCATGGACGGAGAAGCCTGGTAGGCTGCAGTCCATGGGGTCGCACAGGGTCGGACACAACTCAAGTGACTTAGCAGCAGCAGCAGCAGTTGATGGAAGAGAAACAGTTTACTTACTGGATTATTGGTTTATTATAAACAGGTATAACTCAGAAAGAGTCAGATGAAAGAGATGCGTAGGATGAGGTGAGAGGAAAGGGGCGCTGAGTTTCCCAGCCCTCCATGGGTGCACCCACCCAAGAAGCTCTTTGAACCCCCTTTGGGTTTTTATGGAGCCCTCATTGCTTAGGCACCATTGAGTAAATCAATGGCTATTGATGACTGAACTCAGCCTCTAACCCCTCTCCTCCCAGGAAATTAGGGGCAGGGGAAAATAGTGGGACCGAAAGTTCAACCCTCTAATCACATGGTTGGTTCTCCTGGCCACCAGCCCTCATCCTTAGGTGCTTTCTGAGAGTCACCTGCCTCCCTCTCATAACAACAGCAGCATTTATTGCTCTCCTCACTGGAAATTCCAACGGTTTTAGGAGCTCTGTGCCAGGAACAGGAGGAAAACAAAATAGAAATTTCCTGTTATAAATCACAGTATCCCAGTGTGAAATCTGAAGTGTCATTACTGTTTAGCAATGTGCTGTCACCATCAGAACTACTGGACCAGCCACTGGAAAAAATAGCATATTTCCATTAATTTCCCTCTTACGGCCTGTGTGTGTTTGTGTGTCACATGGCAATTTTCTTTTGTTTTAAAATGTGATTTGGAGTACCTTTCCCTGGTATCTGAGGGCTGGGAGTATATGCTGCCAACATTCTTCTCTGCAACTTTCCCTTTTCCATTTCCCACGACCTACTCTCTTTTGATGGATTATTTTTGTTTCTGAACCAGACTTGGCTCTGCTCTAGCACACGTAAAGCCAACCCACTGACATGGAAGTGCAGTGAGGAAAGCACAGCATTTACTGTAAGGCGCCACACAAGTGGTCTGTGGTAGCTAGTGTTCAAAAACCCTCAACTCTCCAGTGGGTTTCAGAAAAGCTTTTTTTTAAGGGAAGCTTTTTTGAAGGCCAGGTGAGGAAGGAGGATCAAAGGGTGTGTGATCAGCTCATGCATACTTCTCTGATTGGTTGATGGTGAGGTAACAGGGCAGGGTCCCAGGGGTTGACATCAATCCTTAGGCTCTAGAAGGTCTGGGGGCTATCGTGCTCAGGGCCATCAAATAGTTTCCCTTTTAGGGACGTTTCAGCACCTGTAAAGCAACTCAAGAAATGTGCATCAAATATTGTTATTCAGGTGCTCCAGAGAGGAGCTAAAGCAGAGGATATAGGAGAGGAGGTCTGTCCTGGGAAGACCTCATAAGGTCCTGCTTAGTTACAATTCCCCATTTTCTTCAATATGTCTCAAACTTAAGAGCTGTTAGACAAGAAGGGGAATAACGTTTTGAGGGATAACATTTTGGATAGAGAGTTTAATTATAAACTCGGCAGAGGAACTCAATTTTAGGGGGACCTGGTTTCATCTTCATGTTAGGTTATAAATATCTGACCACAGTGTATAATCTTGCAGGTCCAAGGGTCACTCTGTTGCCAAGACCGTCTGTCTCAGTTTTTATTTCTAGTTTAACTCTGTCAAAGGTCTTGGGTGCTAGCATGCTATCGCCCCCAGTAATAACAGATAACTGTATAATCACATTTATAGATTTCACTTTCACTTACAGTCACTCCTATCACATATAGAATGAAAGAGTTTCCTGTCTTGAAGCAATGACTTGGGACTCTTGGCACATCCTTAGTGGTTAATCATTCAACCAGAAGTTTTTGAGCATGACCGATATGCATTGTACCGTAGACACTACTGAATACACAGAAGTAGGTTCCCTGGACGGCTGTCTAATCTAGTTGACCAGTCAGCATATTCCCATGTGAAACAGTGAATGAGACGGTGGCATCTAATCAACATTATCAGCTACTCTGAAGAAACTCTTCATCAGTACTCTCTGTGATATCAGTCTTCATGAAGAACAAACAGACGAGTGGGGAGAGCGTTTGTCTCCTCAGTGCTGATCAAGCACTGGGTGGCTCGGGTATGATTTCAGCTGGAAATCAAAGAGCACTCAGCCACACCAAGAGTTCTGAAACCTCGGGAACAGCAGTCAGCACCCAGGGAGCCTCAGGTCAATGGTATTGAGGCATGATACTCCTGTGGTATGTAGGAAGCCAATATCCAGGCTGAAGCAGAGGATGGGAGTACCCAAGAGATCCCTTTGGGTGGTGTGGGAATGAATGGGGGAGATGAGATTTACACCAGTAGATGACAGTAATAATCCAGGGAACTTGGGGTATTAATGTTGCTTCAGTGTTAACTGAGTCCACAGGATGGTTGGAACCTGAGAACTTTCAAGGTGAAATCTCATTTCTATTCCTTCCTTTTCATTCATGTTGACACCATAAAAATGTAGGTGTTCACCATCTCATATCTAACTCTTTATCTCTGTAATGGACTCTCTACAGGTCTTTTCCTCATCTTGGTCAGCCCCAATCCATTTTGGTCCATTGCCAAATTGATCTAAAATTCTGTCTTTGTTATATTATGAGAAACTATTGAATATAAGGAGAGGGACACACTGGAGCTTCAGGATAGAAGTGTGGAGGGTGATGCAGGTGGATGGGGATGGAGGAGGCATACTATCTCTCCCACCCTCTTCTCCAGTCCTTTCCTCAGCATCACCTCACAGATATATACAAGAGAAGGTGACTTTGATGACAATCCTGGCATGTTGAGTTCAACCTCATCTTTGGTTTCTTTTGTTCTTAAGCTCATTAAAAATATGCAATAGCCCTGGGAGAAACTATGAGCTAATGCTGTTTAACAACTAACTTCTTAACTAAGGTAAAACCTTAGGAAAAATTGGTAGCAAAAATTCCCTCTGTCTATAGATGCTCAAATTTGAGTCATATCAGTGTCATAGATATCTTAGGTTGGCTACCCTAGAAGCAGATCCTAAGGTAAGAATTCGGGTGCATGCATCTTATTTAAGGAGTGATTTTTGGGGGGAGAAAAATCTGTAGAAGAGCAGGGGAGTATGGGATAAGATAGGGAAAGAGGCAAAGTAAGGCATGTAGTTTCTGCTAAAGAGTAGCCCACCCCTGGGGATGTTAAGAGGGATGGCCTAGAGAGTAAATCATGCTGTGTTTTGTATCCTGTACCCTCTTATTCTTTGGCAATGTTGATGGGCATGAAGGTGGGGTTTGTAGCCTTCTGGGCAAGATAGATTCCCTTGGCTGAGGGCAAGTTTTCATAGCAGGATGCCTGTGAGCTTCATTAGCCAACACTCATAGCAGCTGGGAGAATATGTGTTGTGTTGGCCACAAAGTTCTTCTGGGTTTTCCTGGAAGATGTTATTACAATCCGGGGTGGGGGAAGATTTGAGTGGGACACCAACAGCATCAACTACAATCTACCCTATTCAGATTCTTTGCTTTTCACACTAAGTTCATTTAACAGAAGCATAGATTTCCCTGAAGTCTGGTTGATCACAGAAAGCATACAAGAGGTGAGTTAGCGGGCAGCTGGTCCTGAAGACACAACTAATATTCATCTCCAACTTTTCCCATTCAACCTAGATTCTTCTTGCCCTCAACTAGCATTTCTGCTTGACTAGGCGGGGACGGGTGGGGAGTTATTTGATGAGATGACCCAAACTCTCATCCCTGAGGGATCTGAGTCCAAAAATCAAGCTCACGTTTTCCGTTTCGTTTGTCTGCTCATTCACAGGGAACACCCCCATAAGGTCACAAGTGTGAACCAAGGGAAGGGCGTCAGTGCAATAAGGATGGGTGTGCTGGGAACCTGGCTACCCGTTCTTGCAGCTTATTGGTGACCTCTGTACCTGCTTGAGCCTGATCCCAGATGTGCTGCTTTATTCATATGGTAGATTGCTGATGAGCTTGTGTGGCTCACATTTATGGTAAATGTGATCACATTTATGAGGGCATTTATGGTACATGGTCACTTGCTTCCCCAAGATAAGATGCTCCATGTCCAGCATGCCAGGTGTTCTTTCTCAAAGGATGTGTAAACCCTTGTATGCCCTATACATACAGAACCCTAATGAACTGTGCTGTGACTCTCAGAGCTTGCCTGGAATTTCACAAGACACCTTTTCCTTCCTCTAGGACCTCTGAATCTGGCTTTATGGTGTGGTCCAAATGTCAGGTTATTTATGGTTTATACCTGCTACTGATCCCTTCCTTACTCTAGGTGCAATTCAGAAATGAAAGCTTTCAAAATCACTTGACAAATCAGTCAGCAGTATTCCCAAGAATGAACAATGCTCCCCACAAAGTTCAAAGGGGCCCATCACACATTGTGTTTCTCCCTTTCAGTAGTAGGAGGTACAAATTGCCCTTTACTTTGGAGGGAATATCCTGGGAGGCTCCAGCGAGTTGGACCCAAAAACTGCCAGGAGGATTCTGGATCTTTGTAGGATCTATTTCCCACTCCGTGGAACCCGCATATCTTACAAAGACATCACAAATACCTGAAAACACAGTATCATCAGTACAGTAGGTCACAGTGGTAGTCTGAAGAATGTCTGGATGTTGTTGGCTGCTTTGGGGATGTGACAGAGAAGCAATAATCTGGGACACAGTCATGAATGTACTTTGTTGTCCATCACGTGGCAACGCAACTTGCTTCTGATCTTCCTCCTGATTGGCATGGGAGAGAATGCCTTAGCCAGATCAAGAGCTGCAGATCACATTGTATTGTAGAGCCTGTATTTAACTTCCTCTGGTAAAGATAACCACATTTGGCACCATAAGTACAATAGGCTTCTACTTGATTAAGTTTTTGCTAGTTCATTGCTGTCCACCGTCATTCATCGGGTTTTTGTAAGGGCCATCAAGGTAAGTTAAACGAGAATGCAAATGGGGAGACAGACCATCACTACTGCATTATTTAAGTCCAAGAGTAACCCTAATTTCTGTCATTCCCTTGGGAAGCAATGTTGGTTTTTATTATCTAAAGTTAGGGGTAGTTTCATGGACTCTCATTTGACCTTTCCTACTACAATCTTTTTACTCTGCTGTTTTAAGGAACCAATGTCTGATACGAGAGTTTGACAAATAAGTATGTCCATTCCATTTATACATTCAAGAACTGGAGAAATGACCACTAACCAGCTCCATGGACCCATTAGACCCACAAAGAGATGAGTAGGATTGTTTCAGAAATCCACTTTTTACCTGGTCCCAAATCCCTCTCTTCTAACAGGAGCTCAGAGTGGTGCTTTGGTTTTCTAGTTAGCAGTGGACCTTGGACCCTCTGCATAGCTGCCTCTGTGTCCTCTATTTCTCCCAATATACGGTTATTTGAGTAAATGATCATAAGCAGGGAGGACTCTGGGAATCACTGCTATATGTACTTGTGGTGTTGAAGTGTCCTTTTCTCTATATATAGTTAAAGCATCTGCCTGCAATGTGGGAGACCTGGGTTTAGTCCTTGGGTTGGGAAGATCCCCTGGAGAAGGAAATGGCAACCCACTCCAGTGTTCTTGCCTGGAGAATCCCATGGATGGAGGAGCCTGGTGGGCTATAGTCCATGGGGTCACAAAGAGTCAAACACAACTAAGCGACTTCACTTTCAGTCCATTTTATTTAGTGTTATAATCCCTTATTATCATTATTTTCATGCTCAAATTGTCCTCAATTTGTCTGTCTCTTCTCTTTCAATCATTGGATTCTGGATTGAGGACCTGACTTGAGTTTGGAAATTGGGCAAACAATCATGACCTTCTAGGGACAGCTGATCTCAACCTTCTGCTCACATGTTCTTGGTATTTTTGAATATTATTAAGCAATAATCCTTATTAATAATCCTTATTAGGCAATAAGCTATACATCTTGCCTCTGTGGACACTGTATCCCATAGAGCCCTGAGGGTCAGTCACCAATGGATACCATTCTGACTTTGTTGCCCATGAGGATAACCATGACCACCTAGTTTCTGGCAGTTAAGTACTGCTACCAGGCCTCTGCTCTTTGGGGGTTCTCTGATCCCCATAGCTAGTAAGGAGCCCAGTATTGACATAGCACCTGCTACCTATAGAGGACAGTTTACAGAGGACAGCAATTATGAAGTTTCTTAATGATGCCAGTGACATTCTCTCCTTAGCACACTTCATATGGTTGTGATAACCAGCATGACCTCTGGGCTCTCCCAAGGAATAGAGCTGTGTGTTTTCTAGAATATGGATTATAATAGATCCATTCCAGCGTGTGCATTCCTCTGAGTCTTTCAATCCTCCCTTCACACCCTGCCACAGTAGTTCTTGTATCTCTTCTTCATTTACGTGGCCCAGGCTTCTAAGAACTGTCCGACAGGAAACTAGGGAAAACCCCAGGCCTTATCAGAATGTTAAGTGTTGTGTCATGGGCAAGTCCCCCCGTACTGATGAAGTCCCTTATCTAGCTTTATTTTCTCTTCTTTATTTTCAATATCGTCAAGATCTGTGTCCAGGCAAATTCTACCCCTTCCAGTTGGTATGGCTTTGTTAGCTCCTGAAGCTCCTTCAGTATATAATCCTCCTCCTCTCTTAGCAGGCCTGGACTTCTCCAGTTGGGTCATGCTCTCATTTGACTCTAGTTCTGGGTCCGAGATGGAACATGGGGGCAGATCCTGAGGAAGGCAAGCATTGTCCTATAAGGTTTTTGCTTCCTCTGAAGATTCTGCATTGTCTGCAAACAAAGGGTAATTGTTATTCTCTAATAGAAGAAATGAGCTTCTTTCATGGGCCAAAGGATTCTGGGAAATTTGGGAGTTCAAGGTTGTCAAGCCTGTCTACCCGGATAGCCCTATTCCAAGTCTATGCCTTTCCTATCGGGGCCCTGACTTGGGTACAGAAGACTTTTGAGGGCTGATAATTCATCCTGTTGGAATTTTGATAGTCTTATAATTAATTCCTCATCATGGGGGTAAGGAGATAATGAAAAATGTAAGGGTGATAGAAGCTGGTCAGGTATCACAAAGGTCTGATTTCAGTGGCTTAATGATTAGGTTTCTGGTCAGTGCATGGCTCTGAGATACCAGGATCCAGGAGCCCCAGATGAGATATTGGCTGACAGACCCAGGATTGGCAAGCTCCTCAGACTGGAATCTGGCTCCCCTCTCCCACTTCTATTTTCTAATGTTACTCCACAGCTTAGCATTCTTCCAGTAAGGCTGAAGTCCTTAGAGTCTGGCCACAAGCCATGCTCATTGCCAAGCCATTCCTTCTTTCATGCTCTTCTTTCTCTCCAGAGTTTCTTGCTTGCTTCTTACTTTTTCTCCACTGCCAGCACTCTAAAAATTCAAATTCTTGTTTACAGCTGAAAAAAAATGGACCTCTCTGCTTTTTCACAGGCACCATTCAAAGCTGGGCTACATCTCTCCCGCTGAATGATGAGCTCTGTGGGCAAGCATTTGACTTATAACAGGATTGGACAGAACTGTCTTCCTTTCTCCTAGCTAGATACTAGCTTGCTCAGTTTCTCTTTAAAGTGTTTTTTTTTTTTAATAGAACTATATTTAATCCATTCTATGAATATAGTTTCAGTCAGATAGTCTCCAAAATTACATTTGTACTTAAAAAAGGTGATTATTTTTTTACTTAAAAGCTATTTCTTTGCATGGTTACTCCCATATTTCTACATGGCATATTTATACTGCTATTTCCTATCTGATATAAGTTTGGAATATTTTTGGTTTCACACTTTAAAAATGATTTTATATCACATCCCCACTTTCCTGGTTGTAGCCATTATGCCCCATACTTACCCTTAAACATCCTCTCAAGAAATTTATATCATGCCTTTTGTTTAGCCCAAGGATCAATTGTTATTAAGCCTATGGAAATGTTAATCAAGCCAAGCCATGCTGTATTCTCTGATTGCATTTTCATGCTTGTATAAGTTTGTTTTCCCTTGAGTGAATAATTATTTTAATTTTCTATGAGTCTCTAAAGAATCTCCTCTCGATGTGTCTGAAGATATTTAAATAATCACTTTTTCCTTGGAGACAGACCTCCTGGAAGTCACTGTCCTTGGGTTCCCATCTGGACAGGGCAGCAGCACAGTGATCATCCTTGGATGGGTGAATCTCCTTTCACCACTGATCTGGCCATTCCCAGCACTTTCCCCCTGAGCTGCATCCCTTGATTCCTGGGCTACATCTTCCTCTTTTTGGTTTGTTCCTTCATTTTGCTGGAGCACAGACTCTAGTAGCTTCAGGAGGAAAATTACAAGGGAGGTCAACTTTTGAGACCTCACTTATCTGAAGAAACTTTCATTCTGCCCTCAGACTTGATCATTGGTCTGGGTATAGAATTCTAAGCTGGAGCTTTCTGTCCAACATTTTTCTAAGTTTTCACATTGTGTCTTTTCCCATTCATTCTCTTGCAACTTGTGTGCTTACAGTCTGGAAATGCCTTTATTGAACATTTTCTTATTCCTTTTATCACTTCCTCCCCCTTTCCTCTAACTCCTTTTATTTTGATGATTAGCTTCTGATACCCATTTTAGTTTTATTTTTCTCACCATCTCATTTAATATTGTTGTGTTCTGAGACATTGTTTCTACCTAGTCTTTCAAACTTTGTATTTGAATTTATAAAATTTCTCCTGTCACTTAATTTCCCTTCTTTTTCTCTGAATTTTTTATAGCATCTTCTTCTTAGCATAATGAATGTGAAGTATTTTCTAAGTTATCTGTGTTAAGACATTAACTGTACTATTTTGGTCTTATTTCCCCCTAACTCCATGTACTGTTTCTTATTCTTCAGAATCTCTTGGCCTGGTTCATTATCTTTCTTTCACTTTAGAAGCTGCCCTGAAATATCTGGTGATTCTTGGGCTATTCCTTCCTATGTAAGAGTAGAGTCTATTAGGTCTGACCAGAGGCCTATTTGTAGGCTGTGCTCTTTGACTTTGAATATTCTTAGATCTCTTATATTGAATGGTCATTTTCCCCCATTAATCTCTTGCCTTTACAATATATACTTCCCTGGTAGTCCAGTAGCTAAGACTCTGTGCTCCTAATGCAGGAAGCCTGGATTCAATCCATGATCAAGGAACTAATTCCCACATACTGCAACTAAGAGTTCACATGCCACAACCTAAAAAAATGATATACTGACTTTTCTTAGACATTCCAGCATGGATTAGTCTCTCCATTTTCTAAGCTCTCAGGTCACTTACGGTCTGTGATTATTAATTTTGCACTTATTCATATACTCTTAGAGTTTTCTAAGTGTTATACATGGAGGCCTTGTATCAGATCTCTTTTATGACAAAATATTAAGTTGAATGATTTTTAGATTTTTCAGAAAGTAAGTCTTTTTGTCTCTTACAGGTAACCACATTTTTAAAAAATTTGAGATTAGGATTTGACAATCTTTATAAGCCAGTGTAGCTGTTCATACAGGCTATAGACTGAGCTCATGGCTGCCTCATTCAATAGTTATGAAAACTATAAATCAAATGCTTTACACTTAGAATCATATTTTCAATATTTTTATTAATTTATTTTTGGTTGCACTGGATCTTTGTTGCTGCCTTTGGGCTTTTCTCTAGTTGTGGCAAGCAGGGGCTGCTCCTCATGGTGGTGGCTTCTCGTTGCAGAGCACAGGCTCTAGGCTCATGGGCTTCAGTAGATGGGGCTTGCAGGCTTCAGTAGTTGTGGCTTAAGGACTTTAGAACAGAGGCTTGTGGCACATAAGCTGTGGCACATGAGCTTAGTTGTTCTGAACCCATGTCCCCTGCACTGGCAGGATTCTTATCCATTGTACCACCTCTGCTCCATTTATGAGGAAGTCCTCATATTCCCAATATTAACAGACAAAAATATGGAAAGCCGATTATCAACTTCATTTTATAACAAAATCCAGATTTTCATATACATCTTTGTTGATCTATTAATAAATGCTTAACAAAACATACACTGTGTTCTGCCCGTGCTGGTGGTACACAGAGGAGTCTATGAGGGTAGGAAGCATGTCTTTACCTAATTGTGGGATTGTATCAGATTTCTATTGCAGGATAACAAATCACCCCAAACCTAGTGGCTTTAAACATTTAAACAAAAACATTAAGAACTGTCATGAATGTTTAAACATTTACACTACAACATTTGTGATTTTCCACAATTCTGAGCAGGTCTGTTTGTTAACTCCTACCTTGGCTCACTCACACAGTTGCAGCAGTTGGCTGGGAGGTAGGTGCTGGGGGCATTTAAGACAAATGGCCTTTCTGTCAAAAACCCGGGCTTCTTCACAGCATGGCAGCCTTGGGGTTGCAAGAGCAAGATGCAGTGTGTAAGCACCTATCTAGCCCCTGTTTGCATCATCACATTTGCTAATTTTTCTGTCACTGTAAATCTCCTGGCTTACATATGTAATGTAAGGGTGCAGCTGTCCCAGACAAATGTATTTTAGAGATGATGGAGATGGAGATGAAGGATATATAGCCTTCAAGTCCCAACCTACTGACAAGAGTTGGACTCGGTGCAAAAAGACATAGACGAGGCTGCAGAATTGTAAATGGGCTATCAGTCACCAGGGCAGTGATCTGCACCAGGCTGTAATCCAGCCTGGGGCATCTGATGATTTTGTCATTGACATACATTCTCTGGCCCCCGCATTATATCACTACTTTCATCAGCTTGCAGCAACATTCTCTTGAGCCCCACAAACTGCAGGCCTCTGGCACAGAGAGCTGCCTTAGGAGAGGGATTGTACGGGAGAATTTGGACAAGGGCCCTTTAAAGCACCAGGTCCAGGGCCAGAGCCTCTGATCTAAAGGGTGTGTTCTGGTTTTAGGATCTAGTTCCTCAGAAATAGAAAAAATTTTAAACTTTGTATGGAAGCATAAAATACTCTGAATAGCCAGTCTCAACAATCTTGAGAATGAAAAACAGAGCGGAAGGTATCATGCTTCCTGACTTCAGACTATGGTACAAAGCTGTTGTAATCAAAACAATATAAAACTGGCATAAAAAACAGACACACAGATCAATGGACCAGAATTCAGTGCCCAGAAATAAACCCATGAACTTACGGTCAATTAATACATGGCAAGGGAGGCAAGAACATGTAACACAAATGCAGAAAAGACAGTCTTTTCAAAAACTGGTGCTGGGAAAACTGGAAAAGAATGAAATTAGAACCTTTTCTAATACTATATACAACAGTATTCTCAAAATGGATTAAAGACTTAAACGTAGGACTGAAAACCATTAAATTCCTAGAAGTAAATAGAGGCAGAACACTTTGACAAAAAGAATTTATTTTTGGAACTGTCTCCTAAGGTGAAGGAAACAAAAGAAAAATAAACAGTTCAGTTCAGTCACTCAGTCGTGTCCGACTCTTTGCGACCCCATGAACTGCAGCATGTCAGACCTCCCTGTCCATCATCAACTTCCCGGAGTTTACCCAAACTCATGTCCATTGAGTCGGTGATGCCATCCAACCATCTCATCCTCTGTCTGCCTCTTCTCCTCCCACCTTCAATCTTTCCCAGCATCAGGGTCTTTTTCAATGAGTCAGCTCTTCGCATCAGGTGGCCAAAGTATTGGAGTTTCAGTTTCAACATCAGTCCTTCCAATGAACACCCAGGACTGATCTCCTTTAGGATGGACTGGTTGGATCTCCTTGCAGTCCAAGGGACTCTCAAATAAACAAATGAGACCTAATTCAACTTAAAAGCTTTTGCACAGCAAAGGAAACCATTGACAAACAAAAAGACAACCTACTGAATGGTGGAAAATATTTGCAAATGATATGACAAGTGGTTAACATCCAACATACCTAAACAACTCAAACAACTCAACATAAAAAAACCCAATTAGAAAATGGGCAGAAGACTGGAATAGAGTTTTCCCAAAGAAGAAACCAGATGGCCAGCAGGCACATGAAAAAATGCCCAACATTGTTAGTTATCAGATAAATGCAACTCTAAACAACAAGAATTACCTGCGTCACCTGATGTCCATATGGCTTGTGGCTACCATATTAGCACAATTTCCGATTTTTAAACTCCACTCATTGTAGGGTTCAGAATGTCTCTAAAATAGTTTAAGCTACTGCACATATATTGGATACTATTACCTTCACTAATGAAAACTCAATTAGCACATCCATTATGTTAGCAAAATGTCTAATATTGATGATAAAGGGATAAGTGAGGAACTTGTAGTAGTTACTTCTGGAATAGAGACTTAACTTTTTAAAATTGAAGTATAGTGATTTATAATGTGCTAATTTCTGCTGTACAGCAGAATGACTCAGTTATACACATATATACATTTTTAAAAAAAATGTGTCCTTTTCGATTATCCTTTATCCCAGGAAACTGGGTATAGTTCTTGGTGCTATACAGTAGGACCTTGTTGCTTATCCATTCTAAATGTAATAGTTTGCATCTACCAAGCCCAGACTCCCAGTTCACCTCTCTCCCTCCACCCACCTTTGGCAACACAAGTCTGTTCTCTGTGTCTTTGTCTGTTTGTTTCATAGATAGGTTCGTGTCATATGTTAGATTTCACATATAAGTGATATCACATGGTATTTGTCTTTCTGACTTATTTCACTTAATATGATCATCTCTACTTGTATCCATGCTGCTGCATGTGACATTATTTCATTCTTTTTGGGGGGGCGGGGCTGAGTACTATTCCACTGTGGATATGTACCACATCATTTTGTCTATTCATTTGTTGGTGGGCATTTAGGTTGGTTTCATGTCTTGGCTATTATAAATAGCGCTCTTATGAATATAGGGGTACATGTATCTTTTTGAACTATAGTTTTGTCTGGGAGTGTGCCCAGGAGTGGGACTGTTGGATTGTATGGTAATTCCGTTTTTCGTTTTCTGAGGAAACTCCATACTGTTTTCCGGTAGTGGCTGTACCAGTTTACATCTCCACCAACAGCGCAGGAGGGTTCCCTTTTCTCCATACCCTCCCAGCATTTGTTATTTGCAGACATTTTAATAATGGCCATTCTGACTGGTGTGAGGTGGAACCTACTCGTAGTTTTGATTTGCATTTCTCTAACAATTAGTGATGTTGAGCATGTTTTCCTGTGCCCACTGGCCACGTGTCTGTCTTCTTTGAAGAAATGTCGATTAAGGTCTTCTGCCTATTTTTCAGTTGGGTTGTTTGCTTTTTGTTGTTGAGCTGCATGAGCTGTTTGTATATTTTGGAGATTAAGCCCTTGTCTGTTGAATCATTTGTTAATATTTTCTCCCACAAAAGATGTACACTTTAAGTCAAACTGTCTTGGGTATCTTGCTAAAACTCTTTCCCATTAGCTCTTACAAAATTTTGATATGATTTGACATGATAGCACCAGGGAACCAGAGGTGGTGAGGCAGAGTAGTGTTTTGAGATACTCACTTGATTTGCTTGCTGAATACTTTTTCCTCTCCTGAATTTTAATTAGGTGTCTGGGCCCCTCGTATCTTCTGCCTGAGGGGTTTTTGTGGGATCAAAACACAGAAGCTTCTTGAAGTCATTACCTCTTCCTCTTTTTCTTAATGTGCTAAAATTCTTTAAAAGGATGCTAGGGCTTCCAGAAGTGAGGGAAAAGAAGAGAGTGCAGAGGACGGGGGATATGTCCCAGGGGCCAAGAGGCAGTCAAGTTGGCAAGTGGATGAGTGAAGAGTAAAGACAGAAGCAGTGCTTCTTAACATTGACCCAGGGAGCCAGGAGGACCTCTGCTGACAGCAGATCCCAGGAATGAGGGTCCCCACCTAATCAGAGATGCTCATGCCTTAGTGATCACCAACATGGGTTGATAACTAGAAGGGCAATGGCAAGCTTTGATGGTGTATGTAACTCCCAAGAACTTGGCCCAATTTAGGGTGAGAGTAAGGAGAAGGGAGCCCCAATAATTATTGAGACTAAATAACAACTCAGTGCTACAGTACTCAGAAGCATTAATTTTTTAATTTTTATTTATTTTTGGCTACACCAGGTTTTCATAGCTGTGCAAGGGCTTTCTCTAGTTATGGCGATTGGGGGCTACTCTGTAGTTGCGGTGCTCGGGCTTCTCATTGCGATGGCTTCGTTCTTGCAGAGCACAGGCTCCAGGGTATGCGAGCCCCTGAGCCACAATAGTTGAAGTGCAGGGGCTTAGTTGCCCTGGGGCCTGTGAAATTTTCCCCTGCATTGACAGGTGAGTTTTTAACCACTGGACCACCAGAGATTTAGGCCTAAGAAATGGAGGGTGTCCTGTGCTGTCATCCCATATCCAGTGGATCACAAATGGATCAAATCCTAGTCACTCATTACTAAAGTGAATTTAACACAGTCTGGAAACAGGAAGCCCGTTTGTAGCCATGGTTCTGCCTTGAGCGTGTCATCACTTTCCTGGGGCCTTGGTCCTTCTGAGGCCCCAGGATTCTAGGGAGGTCTATAGGGCATCTTCCATACAAAGAGTGCTGGGTAGGAGCAGCAGCCCTGAAGAAACTGACTTGTCCAGAAGGACATGAGCTGCTGGCATTTCCCATTTTTCTGCAGATTTCTCTAATACTTTTGAAGTAAGACTTGAAAAGGCATGAAGAAGGTGAGGAAAACAACTTCTTAAACTTAAACTCATCTAGAGTTAGAGGTTGGTGTGAGCCACCATGCACACAGTTGCTCTGCAAGGCTCTGGATTCTGTATCCAGGAGAAGATCCTTGGAGAACAGCTCTCTGATTTTTTTCCAACAGGGAGTTGTCCTCTCTGTGTCAAGTCTGCCATGGAATGCCCAGGTCCCCAGGGGTGGAAATAGGTTTTTAGTCTGGAAATGGCTGTTGGAGCTCTTTTCTTTCTAACTTCCAGAGCATTTTCTCTGACTTGGGAAAGTTACTGGTCAGAAGCTGATCCCTAGCTCTGTTGTACAAAGAATCTGGACCTTGGGTAAAGTTGCAGGACAACAAAACTGGATGGGCAGTCAGGACATGGGACCTCAGGGTTTACTGATATTTTCCCATTAAATGGTTCTCAAATGACAGGTACTCACTGCATTTTAGGTGTATCTTTTTTACTCTTAATTTTCATAATCCAAATTAGGAAGGTTTTCTGAAGAATTTTTTTACTTCGTCGTCTTTTTTTTTTTTTTTTTTAACTTCTGTCAAGTTTCTTTCTTTTCTTTTATTAAAGTAGAGTTGATTTATAGTGTTGTGTTAGTTTCAAGTACACAGGTATGTTGTTCAGTTGCTAAGTCACGTCCAACTCTTTGCAACCCTATGAACTGCAGCATACGAGGCTTCCCTGTCCTTCACTATCTCTCGGAGTTTGCTCAGATTTGTGTCCATTGAGCTGATGATGTGATCTAACTATCTCATCCTCTGCCACCTTCTTCTCCTTTTGCCTTCAATCTTTCCTGGCATATTTTCCAATGTCTTTCCAGTGTCTTTTCCAATGAGTTGGTTCTTTGCACATCAGGTGGCCAAAGTATTGGAACTTCAGCTTCAGCATCAGTCCTGTCAATGAATATTCAGGGTGGATTTCCTTTAGGACTGACTGATTTGTTCTCCTTGCTGTCCATTAAATACATATACAACCCTACCTGGTTACATGGGCACCTTTCTTATGGCTTTGGTTGTATAAAAGATGCCCTGCCAGCTTTCAATTAGTATTCTGAGAGACTTTTTCCATAAACAGATATATTTTTGATGTGTTTGGCAGGGGAGGGGGATGTGAGCTCCCTGTTCTTCTGCTCCACCATCTTGATCTCCCCCTCTGAAAAATTTTAAACATCAGACTAGATATGACCTTCAATTTTGGTAAATGTCAGGGTCTTGATGACTCTTCAATATTATAACTAGATATCCTGGAATATATTTGCATTTTTTTTTTTTAGAGATTATGCTATTGTAGTCATGATAGCTAGCTAAGGATGTGTGAGGTATTACATTATGTACCAGAGGATAATAACTTTGTTTGACAGGAAATACATGTTAATAGTTATTAAGAGCTTAGTATGTTATATCCAGTATTAAGTGTTTGACTTGGAGCACTTCATTGAATCCTCCTAATACTAGGGAGATCCTTATCACCCTTCAGTGACAGAAAGCAGCATAGAAAGCCTACTTATCTCACCTACAATCACACAGTTCAAGTGGCAAAGTTGGGTTTAAGCTGATGCCTGTGACTTGGTGATTATTCCTTTTCTTTCAACTCATTTACATTCTCTCTGTCTCTCTCTCATCTCTATTCTGTCTCACACACCCAGCAAAACCTATACATAGAATAACTATGTGTACATACTGTATACATGGATGAAGAACAGTGTGTGCATAGTGTATACAATGATGTATACAATGATGATTATTAACTGCTTTAGGTGTCTGTTTCCTGCCACTCTTCTGTACCCAGTACTGTTTCAGGTGCCAAGTGAGAAGCAAGAAATATGACAGACGAGGTCTTTGTCATTCATGGGAAGAGACAGGACTTAGATTTATAAGGCCACTCCAGAAAGTCTGTGTTATAAAGAAAACAGGATGCTGTGACTGAGGATAAACTACTGGGAGAGGTTTAACGTGGTGCTTGTGGAAAGCCTCTTTGAGAAGATGGTCTTTGAGCTCAGGCCCTAAGGATGAGAGGGAATCCTCCATGCCAAGATCTGGAGAGAGAGCTTTCCAGCTTGAGCAGAAGTCCTCAGGTGAGAGCAAGTAGGGTGTGTTCAAGGGACAGAAAGAAGGTCAGCGCAGCTGGAGCATAATCAGCCCGAGGAGGGGTGGTTGGAAATTAAATTGGCAGGGGTAAGTGGAGACAGACCTTTGAGGGTCTGTGGTTCATGGCAGAATAGGAGATGAGAGGGGAAGAGGAGGTGGTGGAAGGGGAAGAGGAAGAGGAGAGTGAGGGGAGCTATTCCCATGGGCAGGTGATGGTCAGAGGTTCTTACGAATTTCTCATTTAATCTTCCCAGCAACCCTGGGGCATAGGAACTATCATCCATACTTCACAGAGATTACCTGTGAAATAGGGGCCCTGAGTATCTGTCACTTCCTGCAATATTTCAGAGATTATTGCAGAATCCTGAAAATCCGGCTGAATTCACTTACAATAAGTACAGTGCAAACACCTACTGGATGCTTGTGACTGATTTCACTGTTAAATCCATGTTCTTTTATTTCTCTTCATTGTTTTTTTTTGTTCATGGTCCTCTGAAAATAGCCACTCTTCTTTAACAGGAGAACATATGCTAACGTCTTTCACTTGTCTGTTCTGTCTAGTCCATTAACATTTATAATCAAAATATTTTCTCCTTGTCATCAACAATATTCTCTTCACTAAGAATCCTTGAAGTTGTCCATGCAATATGTGAGGATGGAAAGTCTTATTTTCCTTTTATTCCTTAAACCTGGGTTTCTTGACTAAGTTACTGGTGAAGAATGTTTGTCATATGTATCCCCTGGGACTTGCAGCAGCAGAGCAGGCTACAAAGCCCGGGTCTTTGTTGGTGTGTAGTGGCCCAGGGGTCACAGCTACCTGCCCAGGCTCAGCTCACCTTCATTCAAGTATAAGCCATTTTTATTTTTATTTTATTTATTTTTTTTATCATAAAGAATTTTGTACTAAGAGTTAAAAAAAAAAAAAAAAAACTTGAATTAATGGTCACTTCCCTGCTATACAACTGTGGGCAAATCAAAAGCCTCTGTAAGCATCAGTTTAAATGGACCCTCTTAAAAAAATAAAAAAATAAAAAAAATAAATGGACCCTCTTTCCGAATTGTTGTGAGCCTTACTGATACAGAATTAGTGTATAACTGGGCCTCTGACCTCAAGTTACTGTCTTTTTTTCTCTACCTTTGTTTTAAGGCAAAAATACTCAAATGTGTTATTTATCCTATTCCAACTCCAGTTATCACCTCCCATTCTCTCTTGAACTCACTTCAAAAAGGTCTCCACCAAAATCACCAAAATCCACCAAAATCACTCTTATCAGAAGTGCCATGACTTCCTATCCAGACCAGTGGTCATTCTCAGGCTTCTTACTCAGCCAGGTCTCCCCTTGAGCTCAGAACTCTAACTCCAGCTTCTCGGGTCTCCCTGGCTTTCCCATTAAAGTATCTGTGCCTCTCCCATCCTCTGGTTAGGCTCTAATCCTTCTGCATTCTTTTCTTCATGGTGCTTCATCAGTTTCTTGTGGCTCCTGCAACCAATCACCGCACACTGGGTGGCTTAAACTAGCAGAAATGTATCCTTTCACAGTTCCAGAGCTCAGCAGTCCAAAATCATTTTCTCCAGACTGAAACAAAGTGTTGGCAGGCTTATGCACCTTCCCAAGGCTCTAGAGAATTCATTCCTTTCTTCTCCCAGCTTCTGGTGCTGCCTGCAGTCCTTGGCTTGTGGTCGTTTCATTATAATCTCTGTGTCTATGGTCACGTTGCCTTCTCTTCTGTTTGTTCTATCTGTGTCAAATCACCCACTACCTCCTTTTTCATAAGGAACATGCCAACTGTATATGAAACTCACTTAGATAATTCAGAATAATCTCTTATCTCAAGGTCCTTATTTAAGCACAGCTGCAGTCCTTTTTGGAGCAGCGGCTGTGCTGTGCTGGAGTGATGGCTGTGCTGTGCTGGAGCGACTTTGAGGAGATACCCCATGTCCAAGGTCAAAGGAGAAGCCCCAGCAAGATGGTAGGAGGGGCAAAATCGAGTTTAGAATCAAACCCCATACCCGCAGAGAGATGCTCAGAGGGCTCAAGCAAACCTTGTGCACACCAGGACCCAGAGACCCCACAGAGACTGAGACAGAACTGTGTTTGAGTGTCTCCTGCAAAGGTCCAGGTCAGCAGTGGCCTGCTGCAGGGGCAGGGGCTCTGGGGGCAGCAGACCTGGGTATAGCATAAGCCCTATTGGAGGAGGTCACCATTAACCCAACCATAGAGCCACTGGAACTTACACAGGACTGGGAAACAGACTCTTGGAGGGCACAAACAGAACCTTGTGCTCACCAGGACCCAGGAGAAAGGAGCAGTGACCCCACAAGAGACTGACCCAGACTTGCCTGGGAGTGTCCAGGAGTCTTTGGCAGAGGCAGGGGTTGGCAGTGGCCTGCTGCAGGGTTGGGGGCAAGTGAAAAGAAATAGAGGAAAACAATAGAATGGGAAAGACTAGAGATCTCTTCAAGAAAATTAGAGACACCAAGGGACATTTCATGCAAAGATGGGCTCAATAAAGGACAGAAATGGTATGGACCTAACAGAAGCAGAAGATATTAAGAAGAGGTGGCAAGAATACACAGAAGAACTACACAAAAAGATCTTCATGACCCAGATAACTGCAATGGTGTGATCACTCATCTAGAGCCAGACATCCTGGAATGCTAAGTCAAATGGGCCTTAGGAAGCATCACTATGAACAAAGCTAGTGGAGGTGATGGAATTCCAGTTGAGCTATTCCAAATCATAAAAGATGATGCTGTGAAAGTGCTGCACTCAATATGCCAGCAAATTTGGAAAACTCAGCAGTGGCCACAGGACTGGAAAAGGGGTCAGTTTTCATTCCACTCCCAAAGAAAGGCAATACCAAAGAATGCTCAAACTACCACACAATTGCAGTCATCTCACATGCTAGTAAAGTAATGCTCAAAATTCTCCAAGCCAGGCTTCAGCAATTCATGAACCGTGAACTTCCAGATGTTCAAACTGGTTTTAGAAAAGGCAGAGGAACCAGAGATCAAATTGCCAACATTCGCTGGATCATTGAGAAAGCAAGAGCATTCCAGAAAAACATCTATTTCTGCTTTATTGATTATGCCAAAGCCTTTGTGTGGATCACAGTAAACTATGGAAAATTCTGGAAGAGATGGGAATACCAGACCACCCAACCTGCTTCTTGAGAAACCTGGATACAGGTCAGGAAGCAACCTGGAACAACAGACTCGTTCCAAATAGTAAAGGGAGTACGTCAAGGCTGTATATTGTCACCCTGCTTATTTAATGTATACACAGAGTACATCATGAGAAACGCTGGGCTGGATGAAGCACAAGCTAGAATCAAGATTGCCGGGAGAAATATCAATATCCTCAGATATGCAGATGACACCACCCTTATGGCAGAAAGTGAAGAAGAACTAAAGAGCCTCTTGATGAAAGTGAAAGAGGAGAGTGAAAAGTTGCCTTAAAGCTCAACATTCAGAAAACTAAGATCATGGCATCTGGTCCCATCACTTCATGGGAAATAGATGGGGAAACAGTGGGAACAGTGGCTGACTTTAATTCTTTGGGCTCCAAAATCACTGCAGATGGTGACTGCAGCCATGAAATAAAAAGTCACTTACTCCTTGGAAAAAAAGTTATGACCAACCTAGACAGCATATTAAAAAGCAGAGATATTACTTTGCCAACAGAGGTCTGTCTAGTCAAGGCTATGTTTTTTCCAGTAGTCATGTATGGATGTGAGAGTTGGACTATAAAGAAAGCTGAGTGCCTAAGAATTGTTGCTTTTGAACTGTGGTGTTGGAGAAGACTCTTGAGAGTCCCTTGGACAGCAAGGAGATAAAACCAGTCCATCCTAAAGGAAATCAGTCCTGAATATTCATTGGAAGGGCTGAAGCTGAAGCTGAAGCTCCAATACGTTGGCCACCTGATGCAATGAAGTGACTCATTGGAAATGACCCTGATGCTGGGAAAGATTGAAGGTAGGAGGAGAAGGAGATGACAGAGGTTGAGATGGTTGAATGGTATCACTGACTCAATGGACATGAGTTTGAGTAAACTTCGGGAATTGGTGATGGACAGGGAAGACTGAAGCCTGGCGTGCTGCAGTTTATGGGGTTGCAGAGTTGGACATGAATGAGTGAGTGAACTGAGAGGTTAGGATATAGATAGCTTTAGGGGGACATTTTTCAGTCTATCCTAGTACTTAACAGTTGAGTGCTCAATATTCATTAACAGTATATCTTATGTCTTTCCTTTTAGATGGTCAAATTTGTGTGGGCAGGGATTTTTGTTCTGTTTTGTATAACTTAACAGACTATGAAGAATGTCTTTAACTTTCTATTCTGCTAGAACTCTAGGATGGGAGAGAGAACTGAGAGTCATTTGGTTTCAGGTGGAATTTGGTACACATGAATATTTTTGCCACATGCGAATATGAGTTTTCAATTTGCTTGATTTCCCAGGAGCTAAAGAAATATAATGGTTTATAAGCCCTTTTTAATTTGTAAGACTTGTCATGAGATTGCGTGATGCTATTCACATCTTATGCTCCTGCAAACCATATTCATCTATTGGTTTGTAAGGTAGCAATGGGATTGAACCAATTGGTGTTACATGGGTACCATGTAATAGGCATTTAATTGGGCACATGCCCGGAAGGAAACAACAAATTAAGCATTTGGGTAGAATATGTAATGTATTAAACATTCAACATGGGAGGTTAAGTAAATCAATGGGTTTTCTCTCTACTTATTTTTGTACTTGAAAATAGCTCAAGAAAGTCTTTAGAGACACAGTTCTCATTCCTATTTGCGAAGGATCATAATGCAAGGGCTTTCCCACGTATCTTGTCACTGGGAAGTTAAGATGATGACGTAAAGGGTAGTGTCTCCAAAAAACGTATGAGTGAGCTGGCAAGCTAAAGTAAAGGACTTGGGACTTCACTGGGGGTCCAGTGGCTAGGACTCTTCGCTCCCAATGCAGGGGGCCCAGGTCCAGTCCTTGGTCAGGGAAGTAGATCCCACACGCCACAACCAAGACCTGATGCAACCAAATAAATATTTTAAAAGTTCTGCCCTTCCCATCCCTTCCCCAGCCGGTTAATAATTTGACCCAATGTGTGGAATAGTGTCTCTATGTGTCATCTTCCTTCCCATAGAATAGAGGCTTCTAGGTAATATTCACAAAACCATTAACACAAGTTTATTTGTGATCAGGGAAACATTAACTAGAATATGCCTTCATAAATAAGAATGTTTAATATATAAAAGATAGGACTTATGAGGCAGCTTATATTCTGAACTGCGCTTATATTCTGGGGTTTTGATGGACAGAATTACCAGAGTTTCTACAAACCTTATGAGAGGGAAATAGTGTGTCGAGGACAAGTACATAGAAAATCTCTGCTGGGATTCAGGCAACCCCTATAGATTTTGTTGTTAATACCTGTACAGCTGAAGCCCAGTCTGTTTATTCAGCCACAAATTTGTATGGAGGGAATGCTCTGTGAGTCGGACATGACTGAAGCGACTTAGCAGCAGCAGCAGTAGGTATGATCTAGATTTGGTATTGGTTGATTGATAGTGTGTGTGCTCAGTCGTGTCCGACTCTTTGCAACCCCATGGACTGTAGCCCGCCAGGCTCCTCTCTCCATGGGGATTCTCCAGGCAAGAATACTGGAGTGGGTGGCCATTTCCTACTCCAGGGGATCTTCCCTACTCAGGGATAGAACCTATGTCTCTTGCATCTCCTACTTTGGCAGGTGGATTCTTTGTTACTAGTGCCACCAGATTTGGTATAAAACATATGACACCTCCCCCAAAGAGTTTCAGGTCTATAAGAGACAAAAGAAATAATCTTTAAGGCATTATAATTAATATTGGTGTTGGAAGATGTCTTCTTCATATTCCGTCTCCTCCTTCCACTCTAGGCACCCCTGATGGGAGAACTTTCCAGGGCTTTATTGTAGCAGGCCAGCTGCAACAGACCTAAGTGGCTCTGCCTTCCCATCTCCTGGTTTTCACACCCTAGTATAATCCTTTCCTCTTGCCTGTGGCAACACCTGTGACTGGATTGTAAACCATAGAATATGGTAAAGCAGGAGTGCCCAACCTCTGGGATCTAGTGCCTGATAAACTGAAGTGGAACTGATATAATAATAATAGAAATAAAGTGCTCAATAGATGTAATGTGCTCGAATCATCCTGAAACCATCCCGACCTTTGCTGCCCCGTGAAAAAGTTGTCTTCCATGAAACTGATCCCCGGTGCCCAAAGGTTGGGGACCACTATAAAGGAATGGGAAGATGTGATTGTGTTTGTGTGGTTATATAAGATTGTAACATCCATTTTTTAAATTGAAGTATATTTGATTTACAGTGTTGTGATAGTTTCAGGTGTACAGCAAAGTGGTTTGGTTACACACACTACACACACACACACCTATATATAGTAGTGTGTATCTGTTAAACCCAAACTCCTAATTTATCCCTGCCCTGCCTTCTTTTTGGGGAAGGAAAAGACATTTTCTATGTCTGTGAGTCTATTTCTGTTTTATAAATAGGTTTATTTTTATCATTTTATTTTTAGATTCCACACAAAAGTGCTATCCTAAGATATTTGGCTTTGACTTTCTTAGAATGATGGACTTCCCTGGTAGCTCAGTTGGTAAAGAGTCCACCTACAATGCAGGAGATCCTGGTTTGATTCCTGGGTCAGGAAGATCCCCGGGAGAAGGAAAGTCTACCCACTCCAGTATCCTGGCCTGGAGAATTCCATGGACTGTATAGTCCATGGGGTCACAAAGAGTCGGACAGGACTGAGCGACTTTCGCTTTCGCTACTTAGTACGATAATCTCTAGGTCCATCCGTGCTGCTGCAAACGGCATTATCTCACTCTTTTTTATGGCTGAATACTATTTCATTGTATGTATGTACCATATCTTAATCTGTTCATCTGTTGCTGGACACTGAGTTTGCTTCCATGTCTTGGCTATTGTAAACAGTGCTTCTATGAACATTGGAGTCTGTACATCTTTTCAAATTTGAGTTTTCATCTTTTTCACCTATATTGTAGTATCTATCTTATTAGAGACTCTCTGGCCCCCCCGTACCCTATCACTGGCCTTGAACAAGCAAACTGCCACAAACCTTACGGCTGCAGGAATTGAATGCTTCCAATACGCATGAGCGTGAGGAAACATGTACTTCCCCAGTCGAACCTCCAGAAGAGAACTCAATCCTGGCTGACACCTGGATTATAGCCTTGTGAGATCCTGAGCAGAGGACCAGTGAAGCTGTGCCAGGTGACTCCTGACTCACAGAATTTTTGAGATAATAAATGTGTGTTGTTCAGGGGTAACTCATTTTATGGCAACAGAAAAATGGTCCAGTCTCCAAAGCCCTCGCCTGGGGCTCCCTCCCAAGTGTGGCTTGATCATAGTTTCAGCATTGGACAGGGCAGCAGAGCTAAGAACCAGACCATGAAGGGGACCGAGAAGAGGAAAGGGAGGTGCTGTGGTTTGCTTGAGGCTAAAGAGTTTATACCTGTTCAAGAGGCACTAGGAATTCTTTGAGGGGTTTTAAATGAAGGAATAACAAGTTTAGATTTATGAGCTCTAATTTTCCTTTCCTTAAAAATGAAGGAGACTGATCCCTAAATTCTTTGTACCTAGAGCCCATCACCCCGATCTTTTCCTTTGCTGGTTTGTGATTATAATGCCTTTGGATGGGTCCCTTTCTGGTCCAGTCCCACTGGGGTCTCCTGCAACTCCTAGCCCCACTCTTTCTTCTCTCCCCAAACCACAGAGTATATTTCTGAAACTTTCTTCTGACTTTATCACTTTCCAAGTTTCTGAAGCGAAGTGGAACAGATACATTACTGGTCTTTGGAATGTAGATTCAGAGATCACACCAACAAAAGGCTGCAGGTGCTGAGACATTCTAGATGAGTCCTTCAGGAGTCAGAATTTGATAGGCAAATGAGGCCCAGGGAGGTCGTTACATGCCTCGGGCTGGTGGGCAGCTGTCTCAGCTCTGATCTTGACTTCAGCTATCTAGTTCTATTACTGCCAGTGATTCTGCTTTGTTCTTGCTGACATATTTTCAGTAAATATGTGAGAGAAATATATTCTCATTGCACAACTGTTCCCCTTCAATACTTTACCAATCAAGTCCCTTCATTCCATTCTTCTTGGTTCTACTGGTTTTTAAACTGTGAAAAAGACCTTATTTCTGAAACCTTTTTTTTTCCTGAACCAAGTTTATGAATACTCATCAGAGTTTAATAGATTTGTAGATGTTTGTAGATGTCCCACTGTCTCTCCTTTTTTCATGCCTTTTGGTAGTGGTGGTGTTTATTCCTCCCCTCCTGCCTTCCCTCTATTCTGTATGGATTCCCCCTTCCATCTGTTCATACATTGTATCTGCTCTGCAAGCATTTCAGTAGCCTGGTGACCTATGCCTTGGGAATAAAAAAAGTTCCGATCCTGTCCCAGCCCCCAGAGGAATAGCAGTCAAACTGAAAGAAAGATGGCATATTCACAGCTGTGAAGCTAAAGCACAGTGTGTCCAGCTGCTTGCAGAACGTTTCCACTGGGTTACTGAGGAACGCCAGAAACATGGGGCTCCACTGTGTGCACTCTCAGTCGCTCAGTCTTGTCCGACTCTTTGTGACCCTTTGGACTGTAGCCCGCCAGGCTCCTTTGCCCAAGGGATTCTTCAGGCAAGAATACTGGAGTGGGTTGCCATTCCCTTCTCCAGGGGATCTTCCCAGCCCAGGGATTGAACGCGCATCTCCTGCATTTGCAGGTGGATTCTTTATGCTGAGCCTTTATTCTGAACTCATGATTATATCTGCCCTCCTCCCTACTGCTCCTCCTGCCAGGTTTCCTGTGGTAGCAAATAACAGCCCCATCCATTCAGTTGCTCTGAGTCTGAAACCCAGGAGGGCTTCTAGATTTCTCCTTTTCCTTCTGAGTCAATCCCTAACTCTTGTTCCTCTGTGCCCCTGTCGTTTGAGTCTGTCTGCCTCTGTCTACCCTCTGTCATACCTCCTATCATTTCAGTAGACTATCACTGTGGCCTCCTGACTGGTTTTGCAGCATCCTTCTTTGGTCCTCCTCCTCCAGTCCATTCTTACATAGAAGCCACAGCTGTATTTTAAGACAGTGTGTTAGTCACAGTTGCATCTGACACTTTGCGACCCTATGGATGGAATGTTTCTTGCCAGGCTCCTCTGTCCATGGGATTCTCCAGGCAAGAATACGGAGTAGGTTGCCATGCCCTTCTCCAGGGGATCTTCCCAACCCAGGGGTCGAACCTGTGTCTCCTGCACTGCAGACAGATTCTTTACCATCTGAGCCACCACACACAAACCTGGTCAGGACACCGCCCTATTTAACATCATTCCACCGTACTCACTGTGCCAGGATGGAGGCCCAATCCCTGATGCTCTAGCCCCTGGGTCCTTCTCCAGCCTTGCCACCCCCTGGCCTCTCTTGGCCCTCGACCTCAGCCTGTGGGTCTGGAAGACACATGCAAGTGCCCTCTGAGGGCTATTCCCCCACCTCACGTAAAGCCTGCCCCCTCTCCTCCTTCCAGGCCTCTTCCCAGGAAATGTTCCTGACCCCAGGACAGGGTGATGTGTCCTGACTTCTGTGCTTCAGCATGTCAGTCATGTGTAGCCCATGGGGTGGCAAAGAGTCAGGCATGACTGAGCGACTTTCACCCTTTCACAGAAAAGACAATTAGGTGATGCAAACACACTTTTTTTTTTTAAACACCTCAAGAAGTGGGCAATCTCCATTCAAAGGACGGAGAAGTTGGGACAGGAGAAAGGAAGTTTTTATAAAGAAATAAGAACAAGGAGAGAAAAATAGAAACTCTCTGGCTGGGGTCACATAGTCAATCTTGTTGGAGCGAGAAGGAACAAAATGGGTATAGAGCCCAGAGTTGGCTTGGCCCTGGGGGCTGGTTGACTGGGTAGAGACTATGTTTCTGTCAAGCAGTGCATTTACACAAGCAGTGCATTTAACACAAAAGTTAAAGTTTCAGTTTGCTAATGCGGTACTTGGGAGGAGCAGCTTCATTTAGGGCCTAGAAGTTTTTTCAACAGCCCTTAAGTGTTAATGGCCAATTTTGCTTTACTCCTGCTCCCCGCCTCCAGCCTAAGGACAGTACCAAAGCCTGATCTAGCTCCATTACAGTGGAACAACTCAGTAGGTCTAGATGATTTAATAAATGCAGGTTGTATGGTTTTAATGCTGGAATCAAGATTGCCGGGAGAAATATTAATAACCTCAGATATGCAGATGACACCACCCTTATGGCAGAAAGTAAAGAGGAACTAAAAAGCCTCTTGATGAAAATGAAAGTGGAGAGTGAAAAAGTTGGCTTAAAGATCAACATTCAGAAAATGAAGATCGTGGCATCTGGTCCCATCACTTCATGAGAAATAGATGGGGAAACAGTGGAAACAGTGTAAGACTTTATTTTGGGGGGCTCCAAAATCACTGCAGATGGTGACTGCAGCCATGAAATTAAAAGACGCTTACTCCTTGGAAGGAAAGTTATGACCAACCTAGATAGCATATTCAAAAGCAGAGACATTACTTTGCCAACAAAGGTCCGTCTAGTCAAGGCTATGGTTTTTCCTGTGGTCATGTATGGATGTAAGAGTTGGACTGTGAAGAAGGCTGAGCACCGAAGAATTGATGCTTTTGAACTGTGGTGTTGGAGAAGACTCTTGAGAGTCCCTTGGACTGCAAGGAGGTCCAGCCAGTCCATCCTAAAGGAAATCATCCCCGGGATTTCTTTGGAAGGAATGATGCTAAAGCTGAAACTCCAATACTTTGGCCACCTAATGCGAAGAGTTGACTCATTGGAAAAGACTCTGATGCTGGGAGGGATTGGGGGCAGGAGGAGAAGAGGACAACAGAGGATGAGATGGCTAGATGGCATCACTGACTCGATGGACGTGAGTCTGAGTGAACTCCGGGAGTTGGTGATGGACAGGGAGGCCTGGTGTGCTGCGATTCATGGGGTCGCAAAGAGTCAGACACGACTGAGCGACTGAACTGAACTGAACTGAATGCTTTAGAATTTAGGCTTCAGAAACCCAAGGCCTGGGTTAGATTTCCAACTGTAAGTGAATTGGTCCACTGGACCTGCACTGGAGTCCTAATCCAGGCCAGGCCAAGATCCTTTGTCTTGACCAGGGAGGTTTTTTTTTTTTTTTTTTTAGCTCAGATTCATGCAGCCAAGAACAAAACTGATGCTGAGACTGGAACAGAGCAAGCTGTATTCAATGGCCAAAGAATGGACAAGCATGGTTGTCAAGTCAGCTTCTCGAACCAACTCTCCTTAAATGTAGGAGAGTTGAGGTAAAAGGGAGGGATTTGAAAAGAAGAGAAGGTTATTCATCACTTATCTGAGAACAGGGGTGTGGTTTAGACCCAGAACTGAGGCAGCAGTCCTTTTCAGCCCTTGTATGGCTTTTCCAATACTTCGCCCAGTTGATGCGAAAAGCTAACTCATTGGAAAAGACCCTAATGCTGAGAAAAATTGAAGGCAGAAGAGGGTGACAGAGGATGAGATGGTTGGATGGCATCACCAGTTCATTGGACATGAACTTGGGCAAACTCCGGGAGATGGTGAAGGACAGAGAAGCCTGGTATGCTGCAGTCCATGGGGTCCCAAAGAGTCAGACATGACTTGGTGACTGAACAACAATGATGGACTTTTCCAGTTGTCATGTCAGTTATCAACTGTCATGGCACCTGTGAGTATGTATTTCAGTTCAGTTCAGTCACTCAGTCATGTCTGACTCTTTGTGACTCCATGGATTGCAGCACTCTAGGCCTCCCCATCCATCACCAACTCCTGGAGTATACTCAAGCTCATGTCCATCGAGTCAGTGATGCCATCCAACCATCTCATCCTCTATCATCCCCGTCTCCTCCTACCTTCAACCTTTCCCAGCATCGGGGTCCTTTCCAATGAGTCAGTTCTTTGCATTAGGTGGCCAAAGTATTGGAGTTTCAGCTTCAGCATCAGTCCTTCCAAAGAACATCCAGGACTGATTTCCTTTAGAATGGACTGGTTGGATCTCCTTGCAGTCCAAGGGACTCTCAAGAGTCTTCTCCAACACTACAGTTTAAAAGCATAAATTCTTCAGCTTTCTTTATAATCCAACTCTCACATCCATATATGACCACTGGAAAATCATAGCTTTGACTAGACAGACCTTTGTTGGCAAAGTCATGTCTCTGCTTTTGAATATGCTGTCTAGGTTGGTCGTAACTTTTCTTCCAAGGAGCAAGTGTCTTTTAATTTCATGGCTGCAGTCACCATCTGCAGTGATTTTGGAGCCCCCCAAAATAAAGTCTGTCACTGTTTCCATTGTTTCCCCATCTATTTCTCATGAAGTGATGGGACCAGATGCCATGATCTTAGTTTTCTGAATGTTGAGTTTTAAGCCAACTTTTTCACTCTCCTCTTTCACTTTCATCAAGAGACTTTTTAGTTCCTCTTTGCTTTCTGCCATAAGGGTGGTGTCATTTGCATATCTGAGGTTATTGATATTTCTCTGGCAATCTTGATTCTAGCTTGTGCTTCCTCCAGCCCAGAGTTTCTCATGATGTACTCTGCATATAAGAGTGTGTATTTAGTATATGCTAATGTATTACAGTAAGTGTATAATGAAGCTCAAAATCTGCTGGAAGTCAAACTTTCTGCAATCTTGGGCCTAGTTGTTTTAACCACTTCTTTTTCTCCTTGCAGTTCCTCCTGAAACTTGAAAAGTGAAAGTGTTAGTTGCTCAGTTGTGTTCAACTGAGTCATGTCTAACTCTTTGTGACCCCATGGACTGTAGCCCGCCAGGCTCCTCTGTCCATGGGATTCTCCAGGCAAGAATACTGGAGTGGGTTGCCATGCCCTTCTCCAGGGGACTTTCCGGACCCAGGATCAAACCTGAGTCTCCTGCATTGCAAGCAGATTCTTTACCTTCTGAGGCACTAGGGAAGCTCCTGAAACTTAGATAGGAGCAACTAGTTTCCATTCATGGGAGAGGCAGAAGTCTGATTCTGGGACAGCAGCCTTGGTGCAAAAAGGCAGAGAGAGAATGTTTCTTTCCACCTCTGAAACTTAGTTTTAGAAAAACTCAAGACTGACTGCTGGTCAGCTTCTGCTTGGTGCTCAGCTGTGGTTGGAGTCCTCTCTGCTTGGTTAAGGTCACTCGTCATGCTTTCACGACCTTCTATCTGGTTCTTCCTTCTTTCCAGCTTTCCTTCCTTTCATTTTGAATTAAGGAACAGAGAAATAGCTCATGAACTCTTTCCAATAAAGGATACAGGTATTACAAAAGTAGAATGCAGGAAGGCCTAAAGGGAACTAGAATTACAAAAGATAATAATGCATTTAGAGCTCAGGTTCTAGAGGCAGAGGGACTGCATTTCAATCCTAGGTCTTTGCATTTCTACCTGTGTCAACTTGGAAAGTTCTGTGGCCTTCTTTGATAGCCCATGTATGAAATGGAGATAGTTATTGTAGTATGAAATGGAGATACTAATTGTACAAGTCAGGGTTCGTTGTTGCAAGCAACAGATGTCAGGTGAGATTTAAATGAAAAGGGAAGGATAACTTACAGAAGGTCTTTGATGTACCTATTTCATAGACTTGTAAGCATGGGTTTAAATAACAGATAAAAATCATTTAGCATAATATGGCATATAGAAAGTACTAGAAACACTAGCTGTTATTGTATCATCAATGTTTTATTATCATTGTTGTGAGCTCTATCCCAACTTTCTTGCCTATAGCTTTGTCTTAATATAAAGTTAATGCTATCCTTGATGATTTAGTACATTCTAATTGGTCTCTGGAACGTATGGTTAATTATACATTTCTGGACTAGTCAACTATGGCCAAAAGAAGTAGAGTTGTGGGGCACAAAGCTGGCCTCTAAACTCTTAGTTCATCTGGGGCTATATAGACAGGGAGTCAGTTCTCTGAGAAGAGCAAGAAAAACTAAATTTAATTTACATGAGTACTTAACCTGTTCTCTAGGACCATGTCCAGTGCTATGTTAGATTTAAGGACTTCTAGCTCAGTAATCAACACCAATTCACTGCTTCTATCACCTGTGATAACTGGGTAATCGCCTGAGTCAATTCAACATTTATTGAACACCTACTCTATATTAGTTACTAGTTATACAGAAGTAGGGCCTGCCTCTGATATACCTGCTATTTCATGGAGGAGACAAATGGTAGATTAACATTATTATAAATAAATGTTGTGAATGTTGCAGTAGAAGCTAATAGACTAGTACAAAGGGCTTACAAAAGAGAATGGGATGAATTAGCCAAGGAGAGCAGTGTAGGGGAAGCAGCTAGAGAGGATCTCATGGTGGAGATGACATTTGACTTGGGTATTTAAGAATGCATACAAGATTGCCAGAGCTTTCATGTGATGCTAGTGGTCAAGATCCTGCCTGCCAGTGCAGGAAACATAAGACACCCAGGTTCAATCCCTGGGTCTGGAAAGTCCCCTGGAGAAGGGCACTCCAGTATTCTTGCCTAGAGAGCCCCATGGACAGAGGAGCCTGGTGGGCTATGGACCATAGGGTCACAAAGAGTCAAACACGACTTAACACCCAAGAGTGTGCCAGGCTGGCATACAGAATGGGCAAGGGCACGAGGACCTTCAGATCCATCCTCTGGTTTTCATTTTGTTGTGCTGAAGTTTATAAAATAGAAGAGGTGACGTGGTGAAACTGGGGTTCTAAATCTAGTGGTAGAGGAGTGGATGGCTTGCAAGGGGATTCTCAGAGGCAGGAGACCAGTGAGGATGCTGTTACCCCAGTTGTGAGAGGTGTGGAGGGCTGGCCTGAGGCAGTGAAGGAGGGGATGGATCTGAAGTGGTGTCTCTGGGACCAGTGAGGCATGAACGGTGAAGGACAGGACGGAGCACCTCCTTTGCTTGCTTGGGTGGATGGTGTGCTGTTCTCGGGTAAAGGACTGAAAGAAGGGAGAGCTGTCTGGAAGGGTGGGTGCTGCATACATCCCGATGTGGTGTTGAAGAGCCAGGGGGCATCCAGGTGAGAAGTCTGTGGGCGTATAGGGATCTGAGGTCAGGAGAGAAGTTTGTTCGAGGCTGCTTGGCAGGGGCCCAGGCCTCGAACCAGCCTTACAAGGAGGAACAGTGGCTCCCCCTGGACCCTAGACTCATCCTGGGGCCTGAGCCTCTGAGTCTGTTTCTGCCTGGTGTCCTGGCTTTTTCTAGCTGGTCACCTACCCTGGGCCTGCAGTCCTGTCCAGCACATCCATCTCCACGGTAGCCCCTGCCTTGCTACCCTGTTCATGTTCTCTTTGTTGGCTGCCTGCAGATTCCCTGGATTTCTGAAGGTTGCCTACCTAACTTTAAAGAGGCCAGACTATTGCCGGTGGTTGTCTGGACTGCTTTGCCTTTGGTCTTTGGAGACCCCCTAGGAAGCCATGGTCTGTCTGTGCGAAGACGCCCCGTCTCCTGCCCAGTGGGAGATTTCACCCAGTGCCTGCAATCAAGTCCCTGTCGCTGACGTTCACCTTGCCTTGTCCTCCAGTAGTCAGAAAGCAATTTGACTTTAAATAAACAGGTGTATTCTTGCCTGGAGAATCCTAGGGATGGGGGAGCCTGGTGGGCTGCCGTCCATGGGGTCACACAGAGTCAGGCACAACTGAAGCAACTTAGCAGCAGCATCAGAAAACAGGTATATCAACATGTCCCAAGCTCTCAGTAGTCAGGTAGTTTGGGGGTTTGCTACATCATTTAAAGAGGAGAAGGTGGCCTTTAGAATTGCAACATTGCTCAGCTTTCAGAGGCAAACGGAGGTGGGGAATCGCAGTAAATCAAACATGTAGGTGTTGCCCCCAAGTGGCACGAAGTAGATTAGGTTCCAATGATCACTTTCTAGGAATGGCACCTTAAAGACTTGATGGAGGTGGTGTGTTAAAAATTGACATCGGCAAAGTCCTCGATTTGTAAATCGGGGAACTCATCTACAATTGTCTTGAATTTGGCAGAGGTAAAATCCTGCTTCCCGCACCCTAGCACATATACTGAATCCCGACCTGGCCCACTCCAAGTCTCCCTCAGGTTTCCTAAGTTACAGCTGAGTCTGGAGGGGGTTGGCTGGCGTTTACCTTGACCACCATGGACACACGTGGGCCGCCTTTACCGTGCCTCCCATGACTGTGCTCTTCTGAGGGGTTCCTGAGACCTTTCTTTTCACTGCTCTCTTAGGGAGTTCACTCACTTCTGGAAGACAGAGCACTAGACTGAGACAGGAGAGCGAAGTTCTGGTCCGAGTTCTGCCACAACTAAGTTGTGTGACCTTGTGCAAGTCCTCTGACCTCCGGGTCCCTGGTTTCTTTATTCATGCAGTCACTGGGAAGTCACTGAAACACCTGGGCAAGACAGTGCACCTCTGTATTGGCTGTCACCTCGTCCCCTTCACCCCATCCTCCCACTCCTTCTCTAGTTTCTGGGGGAAACCTGAAGCTGGCCTACAGCTCCTGCTGTCCCGGCAGCCCGGTCTCACATATGCTGTTGAGTCCCTCCCTCATGCCCCACCTTCATCTTACTAGACCCGGGATAGCGGTGTGACCCAAGAGCAATCGCTTTGTAAGCTGGCTTTGCAGCTTAGGCTTCAAGAAGATGAACTGGATTCATCTCTTTCTGGGGGGAAATTTGAACAAAGGCCCTCCCTCCCACAAAAGTATTTTTCAGTTAGCAGTAAAACTCCACTGAACTTATTTGCTATCCTTGAATGTTCATGGAGATTTAATGTGCCATCCACGTAATGATCTTGCTCTCCTGGGACGCAGACTCTTGAGCAGGCGATAGCCGTGAAGGGAAGAAGCGTCTCTCCAGAGCTATCAGTATTTAGTGGGAGAAGCATACAAGTAGCCCACTTTCAGCCTCTCCCCACTTCAGGACTATCTTCTCCTGGATTAGAGGAAGAGAGAGGGAGCTGGTTTCCTATCTGCTCCTGATTTGCCCACTGTCTTCTATAGGATGTGCTCAGAAAATTCGAGTGCCAACACCGAAAGTGAAAGTGTTAGTCCCTCGGTCTAACCCCATGGACTGTGACTCCATGGACTGTAGCCCGCCAGGCTCCTCTGTCCATGGAATTCTCCAGGCAAGAATACTGATGTGGGATGCCATTCCCCTCTCCAGGGGATCTACCTGACCCAGGGATTGAACCTGGGTCTCCCGTATTGCAGGCAGATTCTTTACCATCTGCGCCACCAGGGAACCCCCTAGAACTGCCATTGATTAGTGTGAAATTACACAAATAACCTCTAGATGTCAGTTATCGTGTCTGAAAGATGGAATGACATCACATTTATTTCTCAGAGTGGTGTGAGAATTACATGAGCACTGCATGTGGCTCTGTTTGACTCAGGTTTTCGATGTGAACACATACTGAGAGGACAGCCTTTCTCCTTCACCTCCACACTGTTTCAGTGCGTGTTTTCTAATTGTGATCAGTTAAACAATTTGGAACGGAAGCCAAGGAGCAGGAGGACAGGGAGCCTGCCCAAACTCTCACAGCACATCTACGACAGGAACAGACACAGAATTTGCTTTCTTTGGCTCTTGGCTTAGTTTCTTACTCTTCACGTTGTATTGCCTCTGTGTATGGGCGTGTGTGTGTGTGTGTGTATTCATGCATAGATGTGTATGCATTAGTGTATGAGCGTGTGTGTGTATGTATTGATTTAAACTTCCATAAATAAATAACTAGCCCCCAGCTGATAAATCTGCTACAGCCCAATAGAAGAGAAACATCTTAAAAGTCAGGTGAAGAGTTTCCAAGGGAAGAAGACAGGTTCAGGTAGGATAAATTCCTAGCCCTGACAGCTTTTAGGCTTTTCTGTCTTCAGGGGCAAAGAGGCAAATAAATAATAAATAAATAAAATTCACAGTAAACTGAGAATTACCTCACACTGTGTTTTGAAAGGAAAAAAAAAAGACGAGTTGAGCTAGCAGATCTATCTCATGATGATTTAACAGGTGAGAGGGAGTGAGCGCCAATTGTTTTATGTCTCAGGCTATTAGGTACTGTACAATGCGACAGATCCATTCTAATTTATACAGTTGTTCAGCAAAACTTTTGTGGGTTTTTAAATTGACTGTAATGTTTAGCAATTGGAATATAAATTTATTCAAGCCTCTTATTTGGTCGCCTCAATGGTGCATTACAAAGTATTTTATAGTGTCTGATCTGCTTAAGTTTTACAACCAGCTTCCGTGGTTCTGCACTTTGTAGAGCTAGTGCTGAACATGGGGCTGGCTGTCCCTGCCTCCCATTGGCCTCAAACTGCTCCCAGGGGCTGGGAAGGGGCTCTCCAGGTGGGAGAGCCCTTTTTTAGTTCTCTCCTTTCTGGGGTTTGCCAACTGTCTGTGTTTAAAGCAACAGATACTAGTTTGAAACTGAAAGTGTTAGTCACTCAGTCACGTCCAGTTCTTTGTGATCCCATGAACTGTAGCTCGCCAGGCTCCTCTGTCCTTGGAGTTCTCCAGGCAAGAATACTGGAGTGGATGGCCATTCCCTTTCCCAGGGAATCTTCCCAACCCAGGGATCAAACTCGAGTTTCCCACATTGCAGGCAGATTCTTTACTGTCTGAGCTGCCAGGGAAGTTTGATGTCATCCTAATTGGGACTTAGTCCTGGCTAAGATGAACAAATACTAAATTCCCAAGCTTCTTCCTCTCTTGGTTTCATCTTTAATCATCAGACTTCTTCACATAGGGATTTATAGACAGTCTTCACTCTCCCAAAGGCTGCTATGTGCTTTGTGATCTGGCTTCTCCAGAAACCCTAGTATTGAAACTACTTTCTCAAAGATCTGTTGGTTGTCAGACTGAAGTGCCTCTGTTTTCTGGCTGGCTGTTCTTGTTTAGTTGCTAAGTCTGTTCGACTCTGCAACCCCATGGATTGTAGCCCACTAGGCTCCTCTGTCCATGGAATTTCCCAGGCAAGAATACTGGAGTGGATTGCTTGTAGTACTTCATACTGAACCCACTTGTTTTTGGACCACTTCTCTCTTAATCAACCTGATGGTATGTCTCCTGCATCCGTCATCTTCCCACACGTCTGGAAAGAGCCGGCTCTCACCATTCTACGCAGTGGTGGGCAAAGGTCATATATCTGAAGGCGTCTCTGTACATTTTCCCCCACCCACTTCTTTCTCTGAACTTTGCATTTTTTTTTAATGCTACTGATCACATTTTACTTTGTACTCAAGGCATAGCTGGGCACCCCTTTCCCACGACTGGAAATTCTTAGAGGGCAGAGACTGATACAGCTTTGAAATTCTCATGCCACCTGAGACACAAGAGCTGCTCAAGTGAAGTCACTTGCAAATGTATTTTTTGAGATGAGAAGGAGGAGGCTTTTTGGAAGTGAGGGCAAAGGAAATGTATGAGTGAAGTGAAATGAGGCTGCGGAGATGATCGGAAAGGGCTAGATGAAGAAGGGGCTTTAGAATTCTTTGAGGAGTCTGGATTTTACCCAAAGAGCTGTAATTGACACAGGATTTCAAATGTGGGGAATGACATGGTAAAGTCGGCATTCAAAACTCTTTCCGGCTGAGATGCAGGCAAGAATGGAGAGAGGCAGGCAAAAGGTGATGGTAACTTTGACAAGGGGAGTGAGAAAAAGGGGATAAATAATTCCAGTAGGGACAATGGAAAGGAATCACAGTTGATTGAATGTGGAGGATAAAGAGAAGGACAGGATGAAGAGTTCTTGCCAAACTTCTGGCTTGAATAGCTGGCTGCCTGGGGGTATGGATGTCATAACAAAAGACTGAGGAAGCAGGTTCATCTGTGGGGATGCAGGTGGAAAGGGTAGGTAGGGGAGAAGGAATTCTTTTGGAGACCCTTTGAGCTGGGTGTGCCTATGAGACATTCAGGTGGTGATGTGGACAGGACTAAAAAACCGAACATTATGGATGTGAAGATGGCTGCTGGATCCTTGAGACTAGATAAGAGCATCTAAGAAGGGAGTAGAATAAGAAGAGGGCCTGAAACAGAGTCTGGAAGATGCCAGCCTCTGGGCTGGAATAGAGAAAGCAGAGTCAGCCACGAACACTGAGGAAGAGTCTGGTTACTGAGACTGAGGTTGAGTAGGGTTGAAGAGGGCCACCTGCGTTGCACAAGTAGTCAAGTAGGAAGGAGCAGTCAAGTAGGAAGAGAAGTTTTGCTGAGAAGTGGAGAGAAATAAAGGGCCTCAAAGGACATGTGGGTTGTGGGGGAGATTTGGTTTTGTTTATGTATATTTATTTTAAGGCAGAAGAGACCAGAGCTCGCTTCAGTGTGGGAATGGAAGGGGCCAGGGACGCGGAGAGGAAGATGCACTGGTCAGGTGTGATGAATTTTGATGCAGAGCACCAGGTTCCTGAGGAAGTGGGGGGATGTCACCTCCAGGCTGTAGACTGAGGACTGGCCTCAGGTCTGAGGAGAAAGCCTCTTTGTTTACAAGAGGAAAGAAAGAGGGGATGATGGTGACAGTGGGAAGGCAAGGTGTTCTTGAGAAGGTTTTACTTCCTCTGTGGCATAAGTGAAGTGAAGCGTTAGTTGCTCAGTCATGCCTGACTCTTTGCGACCCCATGGACTGCAGCCCACCAGGCTCCTCTGTCCTTGGGATTTTTCAGGCAAGAATACTGGAGTGGGTAGCTATTTCCTTCTCCAGGGAATCTTCCCGACCCAGGGACCAAACCCAGGTCTCCTCCATTGCAGGCAGATTCTTTACCGACTGAACTATGTGTACGGCTGAAACTCTAGTATTATGAACAATGACAGTTACCACAGCTTAACTGCTATGAGTCATGACTGTTAACCATGCTAAGATAACCATGCCATGTACCTGTGTTAAACTATGCTAGGTACCCATCGTCACTAATGCATTTCACCCTCGCAACCGACCTATAGAGTTTATTCTCTTTTATAGATGAGGAAACTGGGCTTCATAGAAGACTAGTGACTTGAGCAGTGCCACAGTTGGTAGGTAATAGAGCCAGGACTTGAACTCTGAGCCGATTCCCAAACCCCTGCTATTGCTATTACTACAGCAGTTGTGTGGCTGTTACAAATTAACATTAGGGGCCAGTATTGTTTTTTTTTTTTTTTTTAAATTTGCTGTGTACTTCATGCTGGTGAAAAGTTTGCAGTATACCAAAGAAAGCTTTTCTTTTTAAGACCTAGGGTTATTTGAATTGTGTGCAGCTTTATAATACTGGGAATAAATGCAACTGACCGGAGGGAACCCTCTTCCCAACACATGGTGTTGTGAGACGCAGTAACCATATCACAGTATGAAAATCGCTTCTCTGCTTCCTGTCTGAACAGGAGGCAGAAAATACTCATCAGCACTGGGCAGTTAATGAGGCTTCCTCACGGGCTGTTGGGACTTCCGTTGTGATTGTTCAGGGCACATTCTGCCCCCTTGTGGCCAAGTTCTCCCACGCTCTGCGGGGCTACCCACCCAAGCCCTTGCAGGGCAGTATTGCCAGAGCTGTCTAGCACGTTATGGCCTCTCAGTCCAAAGCATTCATTCTCTTGCGTGAATTTCTGTGTTGTTTTCATTTAATCCTTTCTCTCTCCATGCCCGACAGTAATGTGGGCTTTGAAGACCTGGGCTTCAGGACAGTGGAGGTAGCTACCCACCAAACCGTTAGTTTCTTCCCCTCGGGAGAGAATGTCACCTGCCTCTGGACTTCATGGCCAAGAGTGTGAAAGTGGCCTGGAACATTGTGGTTGTCCAGTAAATAGACGCTGCAGATCTCTCTCTCTGGCCTAACTCCCTTATTTCTGGGAAGATCTTCTGAGAGTAAGTGAGGGCAATCTCTATGACAGTGGTTAAGCAGCGCGGCCCTGTTGTATTGGTCTGGTTTTTGGTCCATACCCCGTGGACAATAAGCTTTTATGAGGTGAGAGATCTTGCTTGTGTTTCCATTGCTCAACACATAAGCCATTCAGTAAATCTTTGTTGAATGAATAAAAATTGATTTGTGGGTCTTAATGCCAAGGATCTCAGGCCATTTTTTAGGCTGACTGAGTTTTGAGAACTCTTACTTTAGAAGTTCTACTTACTAGGAATCAAGCCATAAATAGAATCTAATTTGGGCCTTATCTTTGCTCTCTCTAATTCACTTCGTATCTGGTGACTTTTGACCTTAGCTGGAAAACAGAGATCGTGACCTGCCGCCAGATACTTTGTGAGAAGGGCTAGTACATGTATCTGTAGAACAGGTCTGATGTGATGTGTGAGGCTTTTCTGAAGGCCTTGAACTTGGTTTATGGTTAAGGGGATTATTACAGAAAAGATAGCATCTCACTTGCTAACTGTATGCCTGGAATCTTTCCAAATCAACAGTGTCATTAAAAAATATTCAAACATTTAAAAATTATTTATTTTTTTTAATTAGAAATGGCCCTTTTTTGTCTCCTGATACTTTTTGTTGAGCCAGTGTCTTTGTGTGTGTGTATAATGTTAGTTTATTTTCAAAATTTTTATTGAATTTGCTACAACATTGCTTCTGTTTCATGTTTTGGTTTTTTGGCTGTGAGGCATGTGGGATCTCAGCTCCCCTACCAGGGATTGAACCTGCGCCCCCTACATTCAAAGAAGTCTTAACCACTGGATGGCTAGGGAAGTCCCAAGCCAGTGTTTTTTTAAAGTTTCCAAATGAACTCATGGATGGGATCTGATTCACTCTAGTTCCAGGAAAGCTGCTGCTGCTCCTCTAAAGTTCCTGTTTCTTTTGTCCTTCTTGGGGTAGGGGTATCAGTTATACAAACACAGGGAAGAAAGCCCAGGCTTTCCTCCGGGCTTCTGTTGGAGCATGCTTCTACAGAACTTAGTCTCCAAGGAAAACCACTTAGGAGTCCCCCAGTTGGGGGGCAGATACCTCAATTGTTTCCATGGCTCCTGCCTCAAATGATCATTTTAATGTTTAAGTTCCAGGAACTCTTAATTTAGGGGAAAAAAAATACTCTTCTCTCTCATGAATTAAACCAAAAACGAAGAAGCCAGTCTGGTCAGAACATTGAAGTGATGCAGGAGGGTAAAGTCTGAACAGCATGATGCTGGTGCGGGTATTTGTTCCTGGGAGTGATCCAGGGAGTGTTAACAACAATATTTATCAAGCAGTTATTACATGCCAGGCTAATCTTATCACAGACCATGCATCTAATACGATCTTCACAACAGCAGCTGTGTGTGGGTACATGGCTTCCATTTTACAAAGCGAGGCTCTGCGTACACAGCCAATGAGTGATTTGATAAGGATTGTACAGTCAGGAAATAAGTGAGCTAGGATTCCAACCCAGGCTCATTTGACTCACTTTCTAAGAAGTGGACCCAGGATAGCTACTGCGTGCTGAGGATCCCTCCTAGAGAGCTGTTAATGTTATGCCAGCTCTGGGGCTCTGAAGCCCATGGAAACGGATCCTCCAACAGTGTGGTCTTTGTAATGCAATCAATACCTCCTTTGACTTGGCAGTGTTAGGTCTTGATTTCTCCCCACCCAAAGTCAGATTCAGTCTCGGTCTAAAGATTTAGTTGTATTTTATAGAAATTCAGTCGATGTCCCCATTGTCTCTGAGTGGTCCTGCTGCATTTCTTTGTTCCCCTGACTTTTTGTTTTTTTCTTCTTTTTTTCTTTCCTTATAAAGGGTATTCTCTTTCAATCTTGCTGGGTGATTTGGCACTGTTTCTTCATTAGTGCAAAGGGCTTCTCCTTTCAGACAATCAATATATCACAGACTGAGGGGAGGGTTGGAGGCAGGCCCAGGGAGTGATGACAGAAAGCCTGGGGAATGGGTTGAAGTGATGGCTGAACCCCATCCAGCAAGGCAGGAGGAGGGACAGAGAAAGAGCCGGAAGTACTAGGGAGAAGGGTGGGGGCTGGAGGGGCAGGTGCGTGGAAAAATGCCAAGAATGAGGGCAGAAACAAAATGGTTTTTGTGAAAACATCATTGCTCACATTAACCCCAAAGCTGTTGAGGAGATAACAGTGAGAAGTTAAATCCCTCATTGCTAGCGTGTGGAGTGAGGTCCAGAAGCTTGCTGATCTGGGTTGCTGGTAGCTTGGTGAAGCCATACATGGGAGGAGAGAAGTAGTCAGTTTTTCTTTGAAACAAGAAGAACTTGTCTATTTGATGGTTGGCTCTGCCTTTGCCATGTGTTAGGGGCTGAGCCTCCTCTGTGATTTCTCCAAGGACACAACTCTGCTTGGGGTGCAGATTTTCAATAGAAAATCTCCCTGTGTGAGGTGACCTTCTCCAGGGTAATTTCATGTGATCCATGGGGATTTTGAGCTGATTGTGGGTCTCAGTATTATACCTGTTGACTCCTTTTCCTGAGAGAACACAATAGAAGGAGTAAGCAGTTGCCAGGCCAGGGGGCAACTGTCACCTCTTGTTTCTAGTCTTTAGAGAAGTAATGACAGAATCTGGGCACAGTACTGATGGAGCAGAGAGACTTGTTTCTGGTAGATTTCTCTCCAGCAAAAGCAGAAAGTCCTAAGACTTCCCTGGTCGCCCAATGGCTAAGACTTCAAGCTTCCAATGCAGGGGCCCCAGGTTCAATCCCTGGTCAGGGAACTAGATCCCATATGCTGCAACTAAGAGTTCCATGCCACATCTAAAAATCCTGCAGGCCACAAATAAAGACCCTACGTACCACAACTGAGATCTGGTACAGCCAAATAAATAAATATTTTTTTAAAAGGGAGAAAATCCTATTCAATGAACCCAACATAAGTAAACCAAATCATGCAAAAGAATACAAAGTCAGATTCTTGGTGGGAGAATTCTAAGATGACCCCTGATGACCATGCCTATGTGTAACCCTCTCCCCTTGAGTGTGGGCAAAAAGCTAACTTACTTTTAACCAATGAAACACAGCAAAGATGATGGACTATTACTCCCATGATTCTGTTACCTTACATGGCAAAGGTGAAGGGATTTAATGGACATAATTAAAGTCCCCGATTGGTTGACTTGAATCAAAAGGGAGCTATTTGAAATGGGCATAGCAATTAGGTGAGCCCTTAAAAATGAGTCTAAATATCAGAGACAGAAGTAATCAGATTGTCTTACTGGTCTTGCAAAAGCAAACTGCCATATCAGGGAGAGGGTGACATGGCAAGTCACCTGTGGCTGGCCTCTAGGGGCTGAGGTTCACAGTCGTATATCCATAAAGAACTGAATTCTACTAACAACCAGTGAGCTTGGAAAAGGGGCCCACAGCTCTGACAAGACTGCAGCCCTGGCTGACATCTCTGTTTCAGCCTGATGAGACCCTGGACAGAGGACCCAGCTAACCCACACTTGGTCTCCTGATACATGGAGCACTGAGATGATAAAACTGTTATTTTAAGCAGCTAAATAAGTGTTAATTTCTTAGGCAGAAATAGAAAACAAATACAGGTACTTTTTTTTTTTTTAATGAAATCTCAACAAGACTTCCAGATGCTGTCTACTTCAAGACTTTATTGTCACTAACCTAAATTGGAGCCATAATTACTCTCTCCTTCCGTCACTGCCTACCTGCCATGACTCTCTGGAAACTACTTCTCAGGAAGTTCTGTCATTAAGGGCTTCCTGTGAGCTTGCTTCTGGGGGCTGCAGGAAGAGAAATAAAACAAAGAGGTGCTTTCCTTCTGGGTCTTGTCTTGTGAGATGATGGTATGCAAATTCCCATGTTCAGTGGGCACAACTCTTCTGTAGGCTTTTGAGCTGTCTCAGCAGTGTCTGGTGAGGGAGCCAGCAAGGGAAGGCCCTTCTGGGACTGCGGGCTCTCTCCAGTATGTAAATCACCCAGCAATATGCAAACGACTTCCCAGGTCTGCAGTCCTGTCCCCCTGGCCTTCTGAGACGTTGCCTGGGAGTTAAAAAAGCCTCTCATATTTTGCTGCCCTTTTAGCTCATTTTCACTGGGAGCTTCTCAAGGGCATGGAAAAGACTATTTTGTAGTTTAAAGTATAGAATTTAGACTTTTAAAGGCTGGGAATGCTAAGACACAGCTGAGTTGGCTATGTATTTCATTGCACTGGACTGGTCTGTACTGGAGTTGTTTACAGAGCTGGACTTCCAATCAATACGGCGCCTCACTTTTCTCATCTTGGTGTCTACCAGGCTCAACACTGTGCACTGGGTTGTTTGTTCAGTGAATAAGTTATCCTCTTTTACAGAGAAAGAAAATAGAGGCCATTAGGGATTCAAACTCTTGCCCAAGGTCACACAGCTTTTTAGTGGCCAAGCTAGTTCTGGAACCTCAGCCTGCTGAGTTCCCGTGCCTTTCTTTGCACCCCACCTCTCACAAGCCTAATGTGCTGGTGAGGAGGTGGAAGCAGAAAGAGGACCGTGTCTTCTGCCCAAGGACTCGAGCCCGTCGGCAGCGGCATCCACATTCCACCCCAGCCCCCGTCTCCATGGCCACCCTGGCCTCCATCAGGCAGCTCCTCGCTCTGTTTCTGTGTCGTGCACACGTTTCCTGACGGCCTCCCTGCCCAATTCCCTCCAGTGCAGTTTTCAGCTTCACACTTCATGAATTTTATTCACAATCGATAAATAAACCTATTATCATCAGGGTTTTGTATTCTCATCATATATCGTCATCTGTCATAAACCATCGCATGCAGGAGTCCGGTTCACTCAGCATATCCCACTCATCTTTATTTCTGAGTCAGTGACTGAGAGACAGACCCAAAGTGCATAGTCCAGGAATTCAGTTTTTGCTCCATAACGGAATGTCTAACGGTAAAAATTGTATTTAGACATTATTATATTTGAGATTCATGCCAGGGGAGAAAAAAGTCATTACCTTGTCAGGCTCTCTGTACTTATTAGAAGCGACAAAGTGTTTTGTTTTTCTATTCAAATGGGGTGGATCTGATGGAAAAGCGATTTTTCATTAAGATGTGTTTTTAAAATGTGGTGGCTTCTGGCCATCTCTGTCAGTTTGTGGGGGCAGCTGATTGCAGTATACCTGGAGATTGCCAGATAAGTCAGAGTCACAGGTTTGTATCAAAGTATCCTTTGTGGGATAAGCTAAATAATACTGGGGTTCTAATTAGGGCCTCCATTTCTTGGTTCCCGCTGCAGTCCTTGGGAGAGTGGCAAATATTGCTTGACAGATTCCCAAGTCAGAGAGACAAACACTGTGACTGGGATGGTTTACAGTCCAGGAATTTTAATTGAAGGATTAGCATCAGGATTCTAAATCACAGTCAATAGCTCTTAAACAAGCCTTGGACAAGTAGTACTGAACTCTGTTGCTTCCCAACCCATCACACATTGAAGTGCTGATAAATAATCATGATATTTATGATATCCTGGCATGAAACTGACATTCTGGGCTGGCAGCCATGAGCCCTAAGGATGAATATCAGGCATCCTGGGACCGTTCATGAGCTGGTTGGGAAGTTGTGCTCAGAGAAGGAATGGCTGTGCAAGCTTGGCTTGTTTAGGTCTTACATGTTCTGAGTTTTCTTGGGTCCCCTTTTCAATATAAAACAAATGTCTTTCAAAGTGGCAGGCTCTGTCTCCCCGAGAACCTTCACAGAGCCAGTGTGTGTAGGTCTGTTCTGCTGGTCTGGAGAGGCTGCTCTGTTTGGTAAAATCCAAATCAAAATAGAGGTGAAGGCAGTACCCCTTCCATCCAATTCAGTGGGGGGAATCTCATCTTCTAAGCAGCCTGATGCTCACATGGAGGCAGCAGCCCAGGACATCAAATATATCAGGGTTCTATGAACAAGTGTCTGTTGAGAGAGGTGTTGACTATTTTGTTACTTTGAGGTAGACTGTAATTAGCATTTATTTAGAACGTCTGTGTTGGGAACTTGTGAAATGCCTTACGTGTTTTACCTCTCTTGAAGCTCCCAATGACCAGTGAATGAAGACCTTTGCTTTCCCCAGTTTTACAGAGGAAGAAACTGAGGCTTTGAGAAGTTAAGCAACTAAACTAGAAATGGTGAGGATTAAAACTCAAGTCAGATTCCAAAGCTTCCTAGGTGGTGCTAGTGGTAAAGAATTTACCTGCCAATGCAGAAGACATAAGAGACATGGGTTCAATATCTGGATCAGGAAGATCGGCTGGAGGAGGGCATGGCAACCCGCTCCAGTATTTTTGCCTGGAGAATCCCAGGGACAGAGGAGCCTGGCGGGCTACAGTCCATGGGGTAGCAAAGAGTCCGACCCAAAAGAAGCGATTTAGCAAAACAAACAAACAAACCCTAGGCTTCCTTTTCTCCAAGCAAAAAGGAGGGGATGAGGAGGATCTGGGCCTCAGGAGTCGCTTTTCCACCTGAGTCTGAAGCCCAGCTCCAGGGGTTACTAGTGGTTGGCCTTGGACAAATTACTTAATTTCTTTATGCTTTGGTTTCCTCATCTATGAAGTTGTACTCACAAGAATATCAACCTTTGAGGGTTGTTATAAGGCTTGAATAAGGTACAGCTCTTCTCCAAAACAGAGAGGGGGGACATTTTTAACCCTGAGGCTTTGTAGCAAGATTGAAAAGGATTTGAGGGGAGGATAAGAATGTCTACTGGGAATCTGCCAATTTGTATGGTGTATCTTCTCATTGCTCTCTCTAATAATCTTCCTGATTTGGGAAATAAAAACCAGAAAAGATAACAATAATTATGTACATTTTTACCACACCAATCAATGTTAGTGAGCTGGCTTATTTGCTTCCAGTTATTTTGGAAAGGTGTGGGGTTGGGGGTGGCTAGGAAGGAGGAAAAGATATCATTTTTATTTCTTATAATATTATAGGCTCTTAATAAAGAACTCAACAGGGCAGAAAATACAAGGATAAAATTTAAATCATCCCAAATTCTACTTTCTAGATGTTACTGTTCTTTAGTAGGCAGACTGCAAATATTTCTCTGTGTATGTATGTGAGAGAGAGAGAAAAAAAAAGGTAAAAATGTTAGTAACTGTGAAGTTAGATAATAGGTATATGATGGTTTACTTTTGGGGTTGTTTGAAAATTTACAGAAAATGTTTAAAAAAAAACATAAAAAATTGGAATCATGGTATGTACACTCTTAAAGAAATACTTAGTTTAAGTTTACTGACTTTAGCAGAAGAAAAATACACAAAACTAAAAAAATGTTGAATAATAACTTTTTTCTAACACAAGAGATAGGGTTTTATTTTTTTTAATGAGATAACATTGGTTTCTAACATCATGAACAACATTATGTTTCTACTTCTGTATACATACAGCATGCTGCTGCTGCTGCTGCTAAGTCGCTTCAGTCGTGTCTGACCCTGTGTGACCCCATAGATGGCAGCCCACCAGGCTCCACTGTCCCTGGGATTCTCCAGGCAAGAACACTGGAGTGGGTTGCTATTTCCTCCTCCAATGCATGAAAGTGAAAAGTGAAAGTGAAGTCGCTCAGTCGGGTCCGACTCTTAGCGGCCCCATGGACTGCAGGCTACCAGGTTCCTCCGTCCATGGGATTTTCCAGGCAAGAGTACTGGAGTGGGGTGCCATTGCCTTCTGCGACACTAAGCATACTCATCACCAAAAGTTTAGTTTCCATGATATAGTTAACCCCCTTTACCCATTTCAGCTTCCCCCACCCCTCTTCCCTTCTGGTAACCACTAATCTGTTCTCTGTATCTGTGTTTTCTTTGGTTTGGTTTGCTTGTTTATTTTTTATATTCCACATGTAAATGAAATCATATGATACTTGTCTGATTTATTTCACTTAGCTTAATACCCTTAAAGGTCCATCCACGTTGTTGCAAATGGCAAGATTCTATCTTTTTAATGGCTGAGTAGTATTCCATTTTGTGTGTATGTATGTGTTTATTTGTTTATTTATTTAAAATTTATCTTTTTGGCCATTCCACGAAGCTTGTGGGATCTTCGTTCTCTAACCAGGGATTGAACCTGGGCCCCCTGAAGTGAAAGTATCGAGCCCTAATTACTGGACCACCAGGGAATTCCCTGTATGTGTATATTCATAGACCACGTTTTCTTTATCCATTCATATGTTGATGAACACTTGTTTCCAGAAGAGATACTATTTACTAAATGGTCCTACTAAGGTTTAAAAATAATTAAGGCAAACCTTCAGTTGTGTGGAATCATAGTTATTTAACTAGGGTTTCGTTATAGACAGTATCTACCTTTGAAAGATGAGGACATTGGTACTCTGATTCTTCTCTTCATCTCTTCTCCTGTACCTCTCGTATATTATTTTTCATATTACAGGCTTACAACATTCACATTGTCTTAAGTATTCCTAATTTCTGTAGTGGTACTGAATCGATTTTTAATGCATTCAATGTTTACCATTTGACCTTAACATGACTTCTTTTATTTTTGAATTAATTATTTTGCTGCATGTCTTAATTGGTTGGATTTTGTGATCATAAATTTTTCAAGAAGCTACTTGTATGTCTCATGTGTGCAGGTATCTTCCCATTGTACCCAGATGAACTATGGCCAGACATAATCTGAGCCACCCTTTCTTTCCATTAGAATGTCCTAGACACTGCTTCAATGTCTTCTGGCAATGTCTTCAGTGTCTTTTGAAGAAAATGGATTTTTTTTTCCTTTCTTCTTTAGGTGATTTTGATTTGGGTGTCTGGATGATGAATAATTCTTTCATTTATTTTAATCCTTGGAGTTCAACAATGTAACTAGGATTTGTCTCAATTTTGAACTTACTGTATCACATATTCCCAGAACACAATCTGTAGCTTTAGTTTTTCATTTCAGGAGAATGCTCTTATATCTTTGAATGTGTCTTCTGTTTCATTGGGGGAGGAGGGATATACTTCAGGAATCCTGATTATCCTACGTTGAAAGGTCTTTTTCTATGTCTTCCATATCTGTTCTCATTAATTTCTTTATATTTGTCTTTTCCTCTGCTTTTACTGCACTTATCTCTAGTCATTCTTACTCCTCCTCGTTTCGTTTGGTCGTGTCTTGACTCTTTGAGACCCCATGGACTGTAGCCCGCCAGGCTCCTCTGTCCATGGGATTCTCCAGGCAAGAATATTAGAGTAGGCTGCCATTTCCTTCTCCAAGTGATTCTTATATGTTGGTAATGAATTTTCAGGAGTACTTAATCAATTCCTGGATTTTTCTCATTTTTGTATTCATTTTATAATAATGTTGCTTCAGTTCTCAATTAGTTTTTCTAATCTACCTTTTCACCCCAACTGTTATTATTTTGTCTTGAATTCTTGATTTAAAAAATTCTTATTTAGTTGTTCTAGGGTCCAATGCTTGGGCTTCCCTGATAACTCAGTGGGTAAAGAATCTGCCTGTGATGCAGGAGACACAGGAGATGTGGGTTTAATCCCTGGGTCAGGAAGATGCCCTGGAGAAGGAAATGGTAACCCACTCCAGTATTCTTGCCTGGAAAACCCCGTGGACAGAGGAGCCTAGAGGCCATGGAGTCACAAAGAGTTGGACACGACTGAGCGACTAAACCACGACTGCTGCCCAGAAGTAAGATTGGGTGGCTGGTGACTGGGGTGATAAGATTAAGGGTCCAATGCCCTTGTTTTTGGTTTGTTTTGCTGTATTTGTGTGTATGGTTTCCATACTGGCTTATTTTTCTTGCTTACTTTATATCTTGCTCATGTTAGGGCAACTTTGTCTAGATTTTCTGATATAGTTTGGATGAGTTTTTAACTTTATTCCCCCAATATTGCAAGCCAATTGTTTCTCCTCTCAAATTACAGTATGAGACTGAGTTTCTACTTTTTCATAGTGTGAGAATGGGGCAGGATCTTGGGCTTAGGTGGGAGGTGGGAGGATAAAGGAAAGAGAGTTCATCTCAGAGTTCAGCAGTCTTTATTAGACTCTTTATTAGGGCTCTCTTGGCCCCTTCCAGAGACTTTTCCCGTGCATTCCCTACGGCTCCACTACACATTGTTTGAGGTGTGCTGAACATCTCAGAAGTGCCTAGTGCTCCGGAGTGCTTGCTCTGGCTCAGCTCTGCCTCGTCACCCATTTTCTCCATTTCATGTGTTTCTCTTAGCAGTGGTTCCTGTCAGGAGAGGACAAAAGTAATGCTAACCACTCTGCTCACTATTCTCCAGGTGTGTGGGCATTAGTGAGAATTCTCAATATTTTGTTAAAATCAGCAGTTTTAATCCTTGGGGGAAAGGACGAGGGATTGTTCAGAAAAGGGTTTGTCCTTAGCCCTTTCTCTTTGTTCTAAAGTGTGTCCTGTTGAAACTTATTAACTTAGATTATGACCCCTTTTGTATTTGGCTGCTGTTATGGAAATTTTTTGGCTTTCATGATTTTTTTCTCACTCTGTTAGGTATCAAGGAACAGAAATTCAGTCTGCCATCTTAACGTGACACCAAGTAATATTTCAGTGATTCTACATGGTTCACTATTAGTTCTGTTTGAATAGAATTCCATTTAAAAAGCTTGAAGATGAGGAGATAGCAAGACCTGAGATACAGTGAGGTTATATATGAACCTATAGGCCTATAATGTAAATTATTAATAATATTTTCAGCACAGGCGTATTGAACAATGCCTATTTGAAAACGGGAACAAAATGCAGTGGTAAAAAGCAATTTCTTTTTTTTTTTTTTTTTAAAGTCATTTATTTATTTTAATTTGGCTGCACTGGGTCTTAGTTGCTGCATGTGGGATCTAGCTCCTTGCCCAGGGATCGAACCCAGACCCCCTGCATTGGGAGCGCAGAGTCTTAGCCACTGGACCACCAGGGAAGTCCCAAAAAGCAATTTCTGATGAATGGGCAAACCATGTTTTTTGTTAGATAAATATCAAGATTTTTTTGTTTGTTTGTTTCTAGCCATCAGGATTTGTTCATCTAGAAGGGAAACTGACACAATTAGTGAAGATCTTGGAATGTCAAAGCAGAAATCAGTTTTGAACCTGTATTTCAGAACAGGGTGTGTGTCTTTCACAAGGTGATGTCAAGATGGTTGGTTCTTAGGGGCTGGAGTATGTCTCCTAGAACCAAGAAGTAAGGGCAGTAGAGTTACCCTGCAAAGTCAGTGCTGATGGAGCCAAAGAGAGCTGTGAAAAGTCTCAGAAGAGAAAGCCTGGTGTCCAGGCTTGCAAGACTGTAACCTCATAAGCACTTATTTGAAGAAATAATGTGTCTAAAGAAGAGAGTTTGGTCCATATGGGAAGCATAGGATAAATAGAACCACCAAGGATCCCTTTTATCCCACAACAGCTCTGTCACTAGAAGTGGGAGAATTTACCATCAGACTTCTGGAAATTCCAGTCTCAGAGGCCAAGAGTTTCTCTAGGGTCTCTGTTGTGGCCTGATTGTTAGAACATGAGCTTTATCTGACTGCCCGTTCTCTGATTCCATGTCCCTACAGCAATTTTCTGCTTCCACTGAAGGTCTACTCATATATAGAGAGAATGCAGAAAAGATACAGATTTTAATATTTCTGAGTATTTTATGGTGATTTCTCATGGTAATGAGTGGCTTCTGATTACCAGTTGGTTTTCCCTGACTACAGGGAGAAAAAGAGATTGTTATGCCAACCTGAATAATTCCAATCTGTGTGACATTTCTATTTCTCACTTTAAATTAATACAGTACCAGCCAGATACATTCCTCAGGTCTTCTGTACATTTTTAGTTAGTATGAGTCAGTATTTTTTGGTCTGATTGCTCCTGGACATTGACAGGAGTGAACTGGCCTTCTGCTAGATAACTCTGATTTGGTTTCTGTCTTCCCTCCCTCTCTATTCCTATATCAAACATAGTTCCATATTTGATGAATTCATCTGTATTAAAATGTGTTAAGACCAGATAAAATTTTAAATACACCAGAGAAAATTTATACAAATTTTTTTGGACCTCATTTATCTTTTTAAAAAAGCTTTAAATTTTGTATTAGAGTAGAGCCGATTAACAATGTTGTGATAGTTCCGGGTGAACAGTGAAGGGACTCAGCCATACACATACATGTATCCTCCCCTCCCATCCAGCTGCCACATAATATTGAGTAGAGTTCCACGTGCTGTACAGTAGCTCCTTCTTGGTTATGCATTGTAAACACAGCAGTTGCATACACAGTACCTCGTTTATCTTCATGTCTTTATTTCGGAACAAGAAGAGTAGCATGGAGAAACTGAGACAGTTCCTTGCAAAGGTCATTTTTATGTTGAGGACCTCTCTTCTCATTTGAAGTATGACACTCTCTCCACTAAATTTCCTGTCCAAGCGAATGGTCCCAAGGCTATTAGTAGAGCAAAAGGTTGCTGGGTGAGACAGTGGGGCCAGCTTGGGACACGTGGGTTTGCAGACAACCCAAAGGAGAACTTGCTCTCCTATTCATTTTCTCTGTGGTGATTAAATACATGCAGGTTTTTTTTTTTTTTTCACCAGTTTAATTGAGATGTAATTGTCATATAACATTGTATTAATTTGAGGTGTATAACAAAATAATCTGATGTAGGTATATATTGTGAAATGATCAGTGTACCAAATTTAATTAACATCCACCTTCTCACAGTTAAAAGTTGTTTTTCCTTGTGATGAGAACTTTTATTAGCAACATTCAGTTATACTATACAGTATGGGCTTCTTTATTACATCCTCAGAACTTTATAACTGGATGGGTGTGCCTCTTTACCACCTTCACTGGTTCCCTTGATGCCCCGGCATCCCACTCCTGTCCTCTGGCAATCACCAGTCTGTTCTGTGTTTTTATGAGTTCAGTTTTTCTTAGATTCCACATATACGTGACAGCATATGGCATTTAAATTTTTCTGTATGATCTATTTAACTTAGCATAATGCCCTCAAGGTCCATCTATGTTGTTGCAAAAAAGAATTTCTTTCTTTTTTATGGCTGAAGAAAAACCCTCTGTATATACACACTCCATTTTCTTTATGCATTTATGGACACTTTGGTTGTTTCTGTGTCTTGGCTAATGTAAACAATGCTGCAATGAATGTGGAGGTGCAAATATATCTTTGAGATGAGTGTTTCATTTTCTTCAGATAAATATCCAGAAGTGGAGCGGTTGGATTATGTGGTAATTATTATTCTTTTTTTTTAAGGAAACTCTATACTGTTTTCCACAGTGGCTGCATCAATTTACGTTCTTACCAACAAAGCACAAGGGTTCTGTTTTCTCCATATCCTCACCAAAACTTGTTCTCTCTCATCTTTTTGAGAACAGACGTTCTAAAATGTGTCAGGTGATACTTCATTGTGGCTTTGATTTGCATTTCCCTGATAAGTGATGTTGATCATCTTTTCACGTTGGCCATCTGTATGTCTTTAAATAAATGTCTATTCATTTCCTCTGTCCATCTTTTAATCAGATATTTTGGTAGTTTTTTGAGCTCTTTATATATTTTGGATATTAAGCCTTTGCCAGATAGATGATTTGCATAATTTCTTTCCCACTTAGTAGGCTGTCTTTTCATTTTGTTGCTCATTTCCTTAACTGTGTGTAGATGCTTTTTAGTTTGATGTGGTCCCACTTGTTCACTTTTGCTCTTGTTGACTTTGCTTTTGGTGTCAAGTTCAAAAAGTCACACCAAGGCAGATGTCAAGGAACTTACTGCCATGTTTTCTTCTAGGAGCTACATGGTATAGAACTTACATTCAAGTCGTCAATCCATTTTGAGTTAATTTTTGGATATGGTGTAAGATAGGGGTTGAGTTTCTTTCTTTTTCTTTTTTGTATTTGGCTCTCCAGTTTTCCCAACACCATTTATGGAGTAGATTATCCTTTCTTCACAGTGTATTCTCCACTCCTTTGTTGTAAATTAATTCGCCATGTATGCATGGACTTCTGGGCTCTCAATTCTGACCCCCACTGATCTACGTGTTTGTTTTTATGCCAGTACCATATTGTTTTGATTACCATAGTTTTGTAATAGTTTCATACCAGAAAGTGTGATGCCACAAGTCTTGTTGCTTTTTCTTGAGATTTCTTTGGCTATTTGGGATATTTTGTGGTTCCATACAAATTTTAGGATTGTGTGTTCTAGTTACGTGAATAATGCCATTGGAATTTTGATAGAAATTGCACTGAGTCTGTAGACTGCTTTCGGTAGTATGAACATTTCAACAGTATTAATTCTTCTAATTCTTTAGTGTGGGATATCTTCCTATTTATTTGTACCTTTAATTTCCTTTACCAATGTTTTATAGTTTTTTTTTTGTTTGTTTTGTTTTCTTTCTTTTTTTTATTTTATTTTTTAACTTTACAATACTGTATTTCTTTTGCTATATATCAACATGAATCCGCCACAGGTATACACGTGTTCCCCATCCTGAACCCTCCTCCCTCCTCCCTCCCCGTACCATCCTTCTGGGTCGTCCCAGTGCACCAGCCCCAAGCATCCAGTATCGTGCATCGAACCTGGACTGGCGACTCATTTCATATATGATATTATACATGCTTCAATGTTTTATAGTTTTCAGTGTACAGATTTCTCACCTCCCTGGTTAAATGGTTAAATTTATTATAAATGGTTAAATTTATTCCTGGACATTTTATCTTTTTGATGCAATTATAAATTGGACTGTTTTCTTAATTTCTCTTTCTGATTATTCTGTTACTATTATATAGAAATGCAACTGATTTTTTACATTAATTTTATATCCTGCCACATTACTGAATTTGTTCATTAATTTTAACTGGTTGCTTTGGCAGTGTCTTTAAGAGTGTTTATATATAATATCATGTCATCTGTAAATATAGATAGTTTTACTTCTTTTCTGATTTGTATGCCTTTTTTTTTTTTCTTGCCTAACTGCTCCAGCTAGGGCTTCCGGTACTATGTTAAATAAAAGTGGTGAGAGTGAGTATCCTTTTTTTTTTCCACCTCTCAGAGGGAAAGCTTTCAGCTTTTCACCATTGAGTATGATGTTAGCTGTGGACTTGTCATACATGGTCCTTATTGTGCTGGGGTATATTCCCTCTATACCCCGCTTATTGAGAGCTTTTATCATGAATGGGTGCTTTGTCTGCATTTATTGAGATAATACGTCTTTTTATCCTTCATTTTGTTAATGTGGTTTATGACACTGGCTAAGTTGTGCATCCCAGGAATAAATCTTAGCATCCTGGGGATAAATCCCACTTGATCATGACATATGATCCTATTTTTTAAAAAGTCTTTATTGAATTTGTTACAGGGCTGCTTCTGTTTTATGTTTTGTTTTTTTTGACTGTGAGGCATGTGGGATTTTAGCTCCCCAACCAGGGATGGAACCCATACCCCTGCTTTGAAAGGTGAAATCTTAACCACTGGACTGCCAGGGAAATTCTTGATCCTCTTAATGTATTGTTGAATTTGGTTTGCTAATATTTTGTTGAGGTTTTTTTCTTTTTTCTTTTGGCCACTGTGCCCATTAGGTATAGCGTTCCTTTTCTCCTTTGCCTTTTGCTTTTCTTCTTTTCTCAACTATTGATAAGGCCTCCTCAGACAACCACTTTGCTTTTTTGCATTTCTTCTTCTTGGGGATGGTTTTGATCACTGCTTCCTGTACAATGCTACGAAGCTCCATCCATAGTTCTTTAGGCACTCTATCTATCAGATCTAACCCCTTGAATCTATTTGTCACTTCCACTGTATAAGTGTAAGGGTTTCGATTTAGGTCATACCTGAATGGCCTAGTGGTTTTCCTTACTTTCTTCAATTTAAGTCTGAATTTTGCAATAAGAAGTTCATGATCTGAGCTACAGTCAGCTCCTGGTCTTGTTTGTATAGAGCTTCTCCATCTTTGGCTGCAAAGAATATAATCAACCTGATTTTGGTATTGACCATCTCGTGATGTCCATGTGTAGAGTCTTGTGTTGTTGAAGAGGATGTTTGCTATGACCAGTGCGTTCTCTTGGCAAAACTCTATTAGCCTTTGCCCTGCTTTATTCTGTACTCCAAGGACAAATTTGCCTGTTACTCCAGGTGTTTCTTGACTTTCTACTTTTGCATTCCAGGCCCCTATGAAAAGGATATATTTTTTTGGTAATAGTTCTAGAATGTCTTGTAGGTCTTCATAGAACCATTCAACTTCAGCTTCTTTGGCATTAGTGGTTGGGCATAGACTTGGATTACTGTGATATTGTATGGTTTGCCTTGGAAACAAACCAAGATTATTCTGTTGCTTTTGATTTTTTGAGATTGCACCCAAATACTGCATTTTGGACTTTTTTGTTGACTATAAGGGCTACTCCATTTTTTCTAAGGAATTCTTCTTACCCATAGTAATAGATATAATGGTCATCTGAATTAAGTGACTGAAGCCATGAAATGAAAAAATGCTTGCTCCTTGTAAGAAAAGCTATGACAAACCTAGATAGTGTATTCAAAAGCAGAGACATCACCACCTACAAAGATCCGTCTAGTCAAAGCTATGGTTTTTCTAGTAGTCATGTTCGTATGAGAGAGTTGGACTATAAAGAAGGCTGAGCACTAAAGAATTGATGCTTTCAAACTGTGGTGCTGGAGAAGACTCTTGAGAGTCCCTTGGACTGCAAGGAGGTCAAACCAGTCAATCCTAAAGGAAATCAACCCTGAGTATTCATTGGAAAGACTGAAGCTGAAACTCCAATACTTTAGCCACCTAATGTAAAGAGCCAACTCATTAGAAAAGACCTTGATGCTGGGAAAGAATGAAGGCAGGAGGAGAAGGGGATGACAGAGGATGAGATGGTTAGATGGCATCACCAACTTGATGGACATGAGTTTGAGCAAACTCCAGGAGATGGTGAAGGACAAAGAAGCCTGGTGTGCTACAGGGAATCATGGGGTCATAGTCAGACCCGGCTGAGCAACTGAACAGCCACAATGTCCATTGGGGTTATTGGCCTATAATTTTCTTTTTTTTTAATAGTGTCCTTGTCTAGTTTTGGTATCACAGTAATACTGGCCTGGTAAAATGAGTTGAAGATGTCCCTTCCTCTTCAGTTGTTTGGAAGAGTTTGAGAAAGATTTGTATTAATTTTTCTTTAACATTTGGTAGAATTCACCAGTGTAGCTACCTCATCCTGAGCTTTTTGTTTCTGTTGGGAAATTTTGATTACTAATTCAATCTTCTTAACAGTAATCAGCTTGTTCAGATTTTTTATTTCTTTATGATTCAGTCTTATGTGTTTCTAGGAATGTAACCATTTCTTCTAGGTCCAATTTGTTGTCATATAATTGTTCATAGTAGTCTCTTATGATTCTGTGTATTTCTGTGGTATTAATTATAATGTCTGTTTTCTAATTTTGTTTATTTTAATCCTCTCTTTTTTTCTTGTTTGGCTTAACTAAAGGTTAATTTTGTTTATCTTTTCAAAAAATTGACTGTTTCATTAATCTTCTCTATTGTCTTTTCAGTCTCTGTTTCATTTATTCCCACTCTGATGTTTATTTTCTTTCGTCTACTGACTTTGGGCTTTGTTTGTTCCTTTTCTCCCCTAGTTCCTTGAGGTACAAAGTTAGGTTATTTAAGACATTTATTGTTTCTTTTTTAAAAAAATAGTATAACTTTAAAGATTACTTTCCATTTATAATTAAAAAAAATAATTTTGTAAATTAACTATTTGGCTGTATCAGGTCTTAGCTGCAACATGCAGGATCTTTAGTTGTGGTACACGAACTCTTAGTTGTAGCGTGTGGGATCCTGATCCCTGACCAGGGATTGAACCCAGGCCCCCTGCGGCGGGGTCCAGCCCCGGTGGATCCAGGGAATTCGAAGCGGGGACGGCGTCGGCGAGGATCAGGAAACAACTGCTTAATTAAACGTTAATTAAGGATATAAAGAGTGGTTAAATAAGGATAGCTCAGTGAGGAAATTCAGTGGAGAAAAGAGGCTGAAATAAGGATAGCTCAGTGAGGAAATTCAGTGGAGAAAAGAGGCTGAAATAAGGATAGCTCAGTGAGGAAATTCAGGGGAGAAAAGAGGCTGAATAATTTAGCCAGAAGGTGAGCGAAAGAACGACATGGGGAGACCAAGTTTCTGTGAACAAGGCCCGCACTTTATTTTCCAAAGTAGTTTTTAATACCTTAAGTTATGCATAGAGGATAATGGGGGAAGGGGTAGAGTCATGCAGTAAGCCAGGCTTTCTTCCTACAAACTTATCATATGCAAAAGTTTAGGTGATTTGCATCATCTTCTGGCCCAGAGGCCTGTTAACATTTTAAGACCCTTTCTTCAGAAAACTTATTTTTCTCTAAAGGTGATTAGTCAGGCGCCACCCTCCAAAAGCATTAAAGTTGCATTCCTATAGGGCAAAGGTGTGGTGGGCTGTAACAAGAAAAAGAATTAACTCAAGGGTCCCAGGTTACAAACATTAAAGCTACTACTTACACCAATTATATTAATCAATACACTGCCAGGGACACAGCAGGTAAGGGATATGGAGACTTAGCAGCAAACATTGGCCCAACAAGTGAAAAACCCTTCACCAATACAATTTCTAATCAATCTTTTAACTGCTCAAAGGAATCTGTATTTAGACAGTTTAGAACATCTCATGCCTCTCACAGTTGTGAGGCTCTGAGCAATCACATGTGGCCGGAAAAACCTATTCAGGCAGGCTAGAGGACTTCCAAAGGAGTTTGTAGGTTGAAACACTATCACACCCAGGAACTTTATTAACTGGAGCTGTAAGTTAGCTCTTTTTTTCAAAGAGAGGTAGTGGGGGACAGCCCCCTGTAAAGTCAGAGGTGTAGGTGAGAGCACAAAGCAGAAAGTAGGCAGACTCTGGTTTTGGGGGTAGATGCTCGAGAATTTCCAGGGGGACTCCTGAGGCTCGATCCCGCCTTTGCGAATGCGGAGCCTCCTTCCTCATGACCTTTGTCATGGGCGGAGTTCCTCACGCTAGCTCCTGGCAGTGATAGAATTCCAGTTGAGCTATTCCAGATCCTGAAAGATGATGCCGGGAAAGTGCTGCACTCAGTATGCAATATGCCCGGAGATGGCTCCTGGCACCCTGCTTTGGGAGCACAGAGTCTTAGCCACTGGGCTACCAGAGAAGTCCTAGTTTTTCTGTTTATTGTCAGCGGGGAAAGTTGGTGTGGTTCTTTATTCTGCTCTTAATGAATGCTGAGATTATCTTCTTGCAACGACTTGATACTTGTTTTCTTTGGAGTGTCCTTGTTTATTAATTTGTAATTTTATTATGATTCCATTTCCTTGGATTAATTTGATTGTGCTTAACATTAATTTTCAGTCATTTTTCTTTTCCAATATATGTTTATAGGGTGAGTACTGCTTTTGCAGAAACCTAGACATTGACATATAGTATTTTCATTATTATTCAGTTATTTTCTTGTTTCCATTATAATTCCTTCTTTATTTATGATTTTTTCTCAATTTCCAAGCAGATGGTGATTTTCTAATTGTTATTATTATTTTGTTATTGATTTTTAGCCTATGCATTATGGGGAGAGAACTTTCTGAGTCTGAATATTTTAATCCTTAGACATTTGTTGAGAATATTTTAATCCTTAGACATTTGTTGAGAAGGACTTCCCTAGTGGCTCAGATGGTAAAGTGTCTGCCTACAATGTGGGAGACCTGGGTTCGATCCCTGGGTTGGGAAGATCCTCTGGAGAAGGAAATGGCAACCCACTCCAGTACTCTTGCTTGGAAAATCCCATGGATGGAGAAGCCTGTAGGCTATGGTCCATGGTGTTGCAAAGAGTCGGACACGACTAAGCGACTTTACTTCACTTCTTCTAAGGTACAGTATGTGGTCGATTTTATAAATGTTCTATATGAACTTGTAAAATTCAGTATTTCAATGAATGCAGTGTTCTGTACATACATATTGCTGCTGCTGCTACTGCTAAGTTGCTTCAGTCGTGTCCGACTCTGTGTGACCCCAGAGACGGCAGCCCACCAGGCTCACCCGTCCCTGGGATTCTCCAGGCAAGAACATACATATTAGGTCAAGTTTATTAGTCATGTTCAAATCACTTATATACTTGTTTATTTTTTCTTCCTGCCTCTTTTATCAATTTCCCAGAGATATATGTTTAAATCTTACAACATGATAATAGATATGAGTTTGTGGTTTTGAAATTTTTGGCTCTGTAAATGTTTAGATTGTGTTATGAGGGGAAAAAATGTAAAAAATTAAAGTTTCTGGTAAATCAAACATTTTATCACTATCACAGAGCTGTCTTTTAACTGTCAGACAAGAGGGAAAGCTAGAGCCCATTTTAGAAGAAGGGTGGAGAACAAGCTTGTACATTGTCCCAAGGTGATGGTAATCATGTTGGAATGCCTGCCCCTTCAATGCTCTGAGGCTTAGCAAGTGGCTTCAGAGAGGCTATGACTCACAGATCTTGCATGGAGGGGTCCTGGGTAAGCATCACTCTAGAGGATGATAGAATTCTAGCCAGACCCCTGGAATCCCAGTTACCTTAAACTCTCAGGTACCAGTCTTTACGTGTCCTAGGGTAGGTTACTTTTTAAATCAGAAGTGAGTACCATAGCTGTTTGGATTTTTACATGTTAGAGCTCTTGAATCCAAATTAAAGAAGAAATATGCAAAAAAAGAGAAGCCCTCTTTATTTTCAGTAATTGTTTTTGGTTGTTTTAAAATTTCTATGTGTTTTATGAAGTATTTGAAAGAAAAAATAGGTACTGTTGCTTTTAGAAACATTTTTCTCCTTCAAATTCTCTCCCATAGCAAGAAAAAAAAGTTCATAGTGTTCTTGCTAAAGACAAATTAAGTTTTGGAATCAGGGAGATCTGAGTTGTATCGGTTCTACCACTTAGTGGTTATGTGACAACAAGTCACTTAACTTCTCTGAATCTCAGCTTCTTAATCTGTAAGATGGATAAAACAATTGCACCTACCAATATTGGGTTAATGAGAGAATGGCTATAAAGTGCTTCCCATAGTGCCTGCTGCTGCTAAGTCACTTCAGTTGTGTCCGACTCTGTGCGACCCCATAGACAGCAGCCCACCAGGTTCCCCCGTCCCTGGGATTCTCCAGGCAAGAACACTGGAGTGGGTTGCCATTTCCTTCTCCAATGCATGAAAGTGAAAAGTGAAAGTAAGTCGCTCAGTCGTGTCCGACTCTTAGCGACCCCATGGACTGTAGCCTACCAGGCTCCTCTGTCCATGGGATTTTCCAGGCAAGAGTACTGGAGTGGGGTGCCATTGCCTTCTCCGATAGTGCCTGGCATATGGTAAATTTTACCTGTGATTATCTTCTTGTGATGACCTGATGTTTTCTTTGTAGAATTTTCAGTTCCTCTTAATAGGCAACATTCAAAGGATCCAGCTTGAAGTACGCCATGTCTCCAGAAAACTGGTGGCTGCTTAGTAGCATCATTTTGTGTTCTCATCATTAGTCTAGCTAGCTTCCACTAAGAAGGTTTCCCAACTCCATCCATGCCAGACATCAGTGTGCCCATAAACTTTCTCACTAGAATTTGGTAGCAAAGTTACTTTGGGGAACTTCCTGATACATTCTCTGAGTTGTTCACTCTAGATTCCTCTTAACCTTTTCTTTATGCTGTGAACAAATGCTTGTTATTTACAAACAATTCAGATGATGCTTCTGAGATGAGTGGTTTCACAGGAGACCCCACCTGGCAACGAATGGAATACTGAACTTCCACGTATTGTCTGTGAAGCCAGAATTGGATCTGATTTCAATTGTGAAGTACTTTACTTTTTTGCAGGGTTCTTTTTCTCTTTGAATATGTGGAGTTATCTCATTGACAGTAATCCTCATTTGTCAACTCTTTGCTGAAGAGGTAAAGGACCTCATTGCATCCCTCCTACAGTGTCAAAACTTCTAGCTTTCCTTACATTTAATTTCTCGTACTTTCCCATTCTTGCACTAGAATATGTAAGGGGCAGTGTGGGTCAAAAGACAGACTTTAGGGAACTAGGGAACTTGCTTTAGTGATAAATAGCCAGTAGCCAGTGAATCTCATATAATAGCTACACCAGTTAAGAATTGATTAGGTAGCAAAAATAGCTCCTGCAACCCAATAACATGGCTTAAACAAGATAGTTTATGCAATTTCATATAAAAGGTGTCCAGGAGTAGGTAGTCTGTGGCTGGCATGACATCCTCAGAAAACTAAACTCTGTTCTCTTATCCAAGTCCATGACTTCCAGTTTAAGGTCTCTTCGTGATGCAGTAGGGCTGCTGGATCTCCAGTCATTACGTCTGAGTTACAGGCCAGAACAAGGAGAAAAGACACAAACAGAAAGGTGCTTTTCCAGCACACCAGCTTTCCTTGATGCTGAGCACCCATCCTGTGCTCAGATCTCATTGGCTAGAACTTTGTCGTATGGCTATGTTTCGCTGCAAGGGAGGATGGGAAATATAATGTTTTATTCTAAGCAACACTGTGCCTAGCTGAAATTTTGGGCTCTGTTACCAAGGCAAAAAGGGAGAATGGATATTGGGTAATCAACCAAGAGTCTGTTACAATGGTGTTTGCCTGCTGCTGCTAAGTCGCTTCAGTTGTGTCCGACTCTGTGCGACCCCAGAGATGGCAGCCCACCAGGCTTCCCTGTCCTTGGGATTCTCCAGGCAAGAACACTGGAGTGGGTTGCCATTTCCTTCTCCAGTGCATGAAAGTGAAAAGTGAAATTGAAGTCGCTCAGTTGTGTTTGACTCCTATCGACCCCATGGACTACAGCCTACCAGGCTCCTCTGTCCATGGGATTTTCCAGGCAAGAGTACTGGAGTGGGGTGCCATTGCCTAGAGTGGCTTAATTGGTGTTGATGACTCCATATGACTCAATCCTAGCCTTTCCAGGTTTGGGAACACACTCATATTTCTCTGTGGAATAGAGCCTTGATTGTACACTTCATTACTTATCTTTTCTGGGAAGAGCTTTCTTTTAAAAAAAATATAGAATATAGTGCAAGAGCCGTTGGAGAAGGCAATGGCACCCCACTCCAGTACTCTTGCCTGGAAAATCCCATGGACGGAGGAGCCTGGTAGCCTGCAGTCCATGGGGTCGCTAAGAGTCAGACACGACTGAATTGGCTTAGCAGCAGCAGCAGTAGCAGTAAGAGCTGTTATAAATTACCAGAGACGTCAAGCCAAGCAAAGTCAATTTCTCTGGGGGGAAAAATGTCAGAGTACAGTAAGTTTTCGGCACATGCACAGCATCCCCTTTAGTGCAAGCAGAGTGTCTTCTATGGTGCAGTGTTTGTTCCAGAGCCTAGGCTGTAGGTAAAGCCACAAAGGAAGCAGGTGACATGGCAGATTCCGCAGTGGTAAGACTTTTCCTCAAGTCGGCTTGTTCAGCACCCATTTGATATGAGTGGTGAAGGGATTATATTTTTTCAAAGAAAGGTCACACCAATCAGTGTCAAATACAGGCCTGTTCCTTAGGAATGAGGCCTTTTCTTTTTCATTTCCTTCACTGCCAAATTCTGGAAAGTGTAGTGGCCACTGTTCACACAACCACTTTGCACTTCAGTCCTGATCTAACGTTTGTGCAACATTTTAGTGATGTAGCTTCTTCTGGCCTTTTCAAGAGCCTTTCTTTCACTGACTGTTGTGGCTCACTTCTCTTTGCCTCTTATTTTTCTCACTTGTTTCATAAGCTCCTGCCTTAGCCCTCCTTTCTTGGCCCTTTTCTTATTTCCTACCCTTGCTCCTGTGTGATGGCCCCTGCACCTGCAGCTGTTCCTGCTAAGTGCTGATGTTTCTGATCCTATATCTTTATTTTTAAAAAAATTAATTTTTTTCATGTGACTGGGCCTGGTCTTAGTTGTGATATGCAGGATGTTTGTTGCGGCATGTAGCTCTTGGTTACAGCATGGGGGATCTAGTTCCCTTACCTGGGCTCAAACCTGGGCCCCTTGCCTTGGGAATATGAAGTCTTAGTCACTGGGCCAACAGAGGAGTTCCTCTGGTCCTATATCCTTAAAACAGACATTTCTCCAGAGATCTAGAGCTATTTTCCCAACTGTTCAGTAGACATTTCTACCTGGATTCCCCATTAGAACTTAAAACTTATCACATCTAAAATGGAATTCTTCCACTCCTCCTACTCATTCTCTTAAACCTTTCTTTTCTACTGTATTCTCTGCCAATCGTGGTTACCACCAGTCTCAGAGCCAGCAACCTGGCAGCCATCCTTTATTCCTTTCTTTCCATAATCTGTCTCCATATGTAACCAATCACCAAGTCCTCTTCCTTGAGTTTCTCAAGCCACCCCTTCCCTTGCAGCCTTATGACTGTCTTCACTCAGGACCTCATCCTTTATCATCTGGGATATTACTGACTGCCTCTATTTAACCCAGGTTGTCCTTCAAATGGCCATCATAGCAACCTTTCCAATTAAAAAAACCCTATTATGTTACTTCTCTGAATAACATCCTTTGAACTTTCCATTGCCCGTGAGCTATTACTCAAAGTCCTTGATGTAGTCCTAAGGATGGTCCCTCACAGGGCTCCTTTGTATGCACAAGAAGACGCTATCCCTTTGTTGGCCAGGAAAGGCAAAAAGAGTGCTTGGTGGGTGGAGTGTGCCTTTATGTGAGGACAAGGTCCCTTTCTGGCTTCCTAGGTGGTGCAGTGGTAAAGAATCCACCTGCCAACACAGGAGATGCAAGAGATGTGGGTTTGATTCCTAGGTCGGGAAGATCCCCTGGAGAAGAGAATGGCACCCTGGTCCATTATTTTTGCCTGGAGAATTCTTTGACAGAGGAGCTTTGGCGGGCGATAGTCAGTAGCATTGCAACACCTCCCCCCGCCACACCCACCCCTACAAGGTCCCTTTCCATTGGGAGTGTGCAGCCCTGCACGAGGGCACCGGGCTTGGCTAGCAGAGCTTGGGTTAAACTCATTCCATGCACTTGTTGGCTGACTTGTAGCTGCTGCTGCACACGTGGTGTGGGGGTGTGGCCAGATTCTGGCCTATTGGGATCTTTGCACACTCTCTCCTGCCTCCTTGTTGGGCCTGTACCTTCCAGGAATCACTCGTCCAGTAGCATCCGTGATTAGCTCCTACGCATCTTTCAAGACTTACTTTAAGTGTCACCACCTCTGAGAGACTTCTCTGGTCTCATAGCCTGAATTCATCACTCAGTGCACCCCTAACACCCGGTCTATATGTCTGTTGTGTCCTGTGGTCAGGCCGTTGTAATGATTAACTTTTACATTTATCTCCTTCCCTACTTTGTGAACAACCTAAGGGCAGAGGGTAATGCTTTATTCATCTTTATATTCCCTGCCTGGCTTGTGTAAATTCTCACTGAATTAACTGTAGGGCCACAGCCAGCAATCAAATGAAACAACAGATTCTATCTAGGTTTAAACACAACTGTGGGGCTTATATTTATTATTGAAAAATTAAGATAATAATTGTGCTATTTAGTAAAACCCTTACAAAATGCAAAACCCTTACAAAATGCTCCAGAAAGGAATTGTCATTTCTTACTTATGAGCAAAGGAATGAATAGGAGAGGGCAAATGCTGACAGTAGGCAAGGAAAGCACTGGTCTTTCAAAAAGCATATTAAGGGTCTTAAGGCAAGATTTAAGAGGTGGCCAGATGCAGGAGACAGCTGTGATGTGAACAGGGCACGTGAGCTAAGGAGAAACTTGAATTAAGCCTAAGAGCAGAGAGGGGAGCTTCTGTTTAAAATCCACTCTTGCAATTGACTGGATGTTTGACCCCTGGGCAAGTCATTAACCTCTGTGTCTTAGTTTCCACATCTGTAAAGTGGAGATAATAATGCTTTCTTACTTCAAAGAATTATAGATTAATCAATGTCTGAAAAATGTCTCTAACTTGGGAACCTCTATGTAAATATTCCAGTGTAGGAGAGTCAGGTGTAAATACTGGAGAAATAAATTTGAGCTTCCTTTTAATTTATTCACAATGTTAAAACATGAAAAATAATCGCTAGTGTCCTCATCCTAAAAATACTATTAAGGAAATAGCAGTTAGATTTATATATTGGGGAAAATGTCCTTTTAACGGTCATGTCTTTTTTTCAGCCCCGTGTATGTCCAGAGCAGAGGTGTGTGCTGAGGTGTGTGAATCCCAGGTGTGTGGGGACCCAGGCCACTTGGTTGACTCAACAGGAATTACAAAATCCACTCGTGCCCAGAGGACTCTGCCAGTGTAGAGAGCTGTCAGCTTCCTCGGCTGGGTTATGAATTTAGGGCTTCTGCGAGCTGTCTGGTTTTTCTCCTCCTTGCCGAATGCCCTGCTCCCCTCTCCAGGGAGAGGGTGCATGGGGCTTACCCAAGTCTCAGGGTCCCAGAGCTTCCATCAGAGGCTGATGTGCGATGTTTGGATCGTGTAGTTGTGATCCCCAAATGAAAATGTTAATAATTTACAGTTAGTTCTTTCCCCACCTTTCACAAAAGGGAAGATTCCCCCAAGGACCTTTGATTTATTGGCTGGCTTGGAGGGCCTCCTCATGCCAAGTGAGGTGCCTGGGGGTGCGGACGAGGGGGAGAGGAGGAGGCCCTCGAGGGAAGTCAAACTGAGCCTCAGGAGAAACAGTGGGAGGACCCGTCATCTGTGCAGCAGGAGGGAGGGAGCCAGCACCGGCCTAGGGAGCAAGGAGAGCTAGTGTGTCTGTGGTTGGGGCTGGGGGAGGAGGAGGGAGACTGACCTGCTGGAGACAAGGGGATGCTGGGCCAGAATGGGGCTTTGAGCTGGAGACAAGGGGAGGCTGGGCGAGAATGGGGCTTTGAAGCGCATATTTATCAGCTTTCTGGGGCATGGACTGGAGTCATGTCTTCTTGCCATCCCACTGCCCCTTCTTTTAATGAGTTTGTATATTAAATAAGATTGGCCTTAAGGCAGGATGACCTGTAACAGGCCAGGTACGTTCATTCAAGAAACTGGAAGGCTGTGATGAGAGTGGTAGAGAGAGGGCAGACCAGGTTTTCAAGGAAATAAAACAGGAGCCCGAAAGCCGTAGCTACCCGGTGGGTCGCCTGGTGCCAGGGGCTGGTAGGGCATAGTGGCAGCAGCTTTGGGCACCAGCCCTGCCTTTCCCTAGACCCAGTTTGATGCCAAGGAGAGGAGAATCTGATCTAAGTGCAGGCCATACGTCCCCAAGGGCTGCCCTCAGAGTGAGGCGTGACTGGGGCACTCATTGGACTGTCTCAGGGGCATGGGTTGGGGTCTCCTTTCCAGGGGTCCTCCCCCACGTCGTTCTGGATTGCCTAGCATTGTCTGCGTGGCCTGCCAGTTAGATGCAGAGGCCAATAAGCATCACTGTACTATGGATTTAACCCTATTGTACAAGCTCTTCTCTGAAGATGATACTTGCTCTGTGTCACTTTGCTATTTTTCTTCTGAATTGTGAGATGTACCTCTTATCGCAGGAGAGTAGGCCTATGACCTTAAGTGATGTTAAATTACTCAGTCAGGCAGTTTGACTGTGGGTGCTTTATGAAAAGCACAAACGGTTACTGTGTTTGGAATTATTAATCTTCTGCAATAGTCTTAGGAAAGTGGTTTAGACCCGAACATTCTGAGCACCTCTATTTGCTAACTCAAATGGAGACTTAAGCAAGGGATTTACACCTGTTCTGAGTTCCATCCCCACTGTCACTCACCTATTCCAACTGAAGAAGGGAGCTATAGAACAGGGCCCAAACTTGATGCATACATATCATCATTATTTTAAAAAGGGGCACGTTATTGCGTGGCTGTTGCTTCTTTGGCTTTCAGAGACTTTTTTTTTTCTCTTTTTTTCTGTATTAGTATTGCCGGAAATGGAATAAACCTTCCATCTGGTTTTTATCTTCCAAATAAGATCTTTTCAAAGGAGCTTCTTTGGGGGAGTCTGGAATAATTAATTCTCTCCCCCTCCATCTTTCTCAATGCATTTAATTTGAACTTTCTTAATGAAAACTCATCTCTCATAAACGCTGGGTTGGCCCATTTTGCATGTGCCTGCTCTGTCCTGCTTTGAGTGATGTGTAAATAAGAGGCAATCTGGTGATGAGTTTTGCTTGTGTGGTGCGGAAGGGTGGAGAGGGAGGAGGGTTTGATGAATAGAGGCGACCAGAAAATGTACTTGATAATAACATGGCCATGATTGATGTTGTAATTCCTGAAAAATTATCATTGTGATATAATTATTTGTTTATGAACTGTGCCCTGAGACTCCCAAGTTTGTGATTATTCATGGCACAGATAAAACTCTAAAGTCAATAATTCATCAAGGGTATAATGGTTTTGTTTGGGGGGAGGTAGGGGATTCATGGGAATATTGCATCCTGTTTCTGACACTTCCGCTATAAATCTAAGAACTCCTTCAGTACAAGGAAGAGCCACCTCCTTACCCTCTGCTCCTTTTTTCCCCCCTTAAAGTGGCTTTAGAGATTTGCATATATTATTTTTAAAACAAATTAATTTTATCCTAGAAAATTTTCAACAGAGGAACATTATCTGGGTCACTCCTATTGGTGCATCTCGTGGCTGTCAGTAGAGAAATGAACAGAACGAAAAACAACTGTGCTTTGTCCCCAGGAAAGTACAAGACAATCTTACACTAATCGCTTTGATTTTGGTCCATGAAAGGAGGTCCAAAAGGAGGTCTACCCGCTTTCAGGAAGTTGATGAGTTTGGCCTCATGATTTATATCCGACTTTCGAGTGGATGATTTTACACGTACGTATCTGCAATCTTGGCATCTTGCCCCAGTTCTGCTCCTGTGAAATGGCTGGCGTGGTAGTTTCTTTAATTCTTTCCATTTCCTTCTCATGGTTGTTTTTTCCCTGCCTCAATTTATTCACAAGAGAGTAACCCACTGGGAATTTGTTACGGATGTATTATGTGCTTCTATCCCAGGTTTCAGATCCCCTGGAGAAGGGAATAGCTACCCACTCTAGTATTCTTGCTCGGAGAATCCCATGGACAGAGGAGCCTGGCAGGCTACAGTTCATGGGGTGGCAAAAGAGTGGGACATGACTGAATGACTAACACTTTCACTTTCAGACTTCACAAAGGTTGGGGCCAGGTCTCTCCTCTCTAGCAGGCCTGGGTGAAGATGTCTTGGAGGGTGCATAGCGTACAATGAAAATGAGCAGTGTTTTCACAGGGACAGATCCTTGCTCACCTTCCATGCCTCAGGAATGAGGGAACTTCTTTCCTTAAACTGCTTTTCCCCTGAGAACATGCCAGCATTACATGAGGGCTATATACGTATTGGAGGTGGGAGACCTACCTTATCAAAGCTTTGTGAAAAGACCAAGGTGTTCTGGTTGACTAGAGGCTCAAGATGAAATAACAATTTGGTTTGGCTGCTAAGAAGTGACTTTAGGTTCAGTCTGTTTTAATTAAAAGCTCAGAGTCTTGAGCAGGAGCTGTAATAGGACTTGTAGCCCAGGCAGGCACCAAACAACATCTGGAGCCCTGTGATTGACCCAGGGTGCCATGTTTTAAAAGGGGCTGTTATGGGTTGAATAGCATCCTCCAAAGACTTGATGTCTAACCCCTTGTACCTCAGCATGTGGCCTTAATGCCATTTCCTTCTCAGGGTAGGGTCATTGCAGGTGCAATGAATTAAGATGAGGTCCTATGGGTGTCGGATGGGCTGTAATCCAATATGACTGTGTCCTTATTGGAAAAGGAGAGACGCACCTGGTGGAGAGAACTCCATATGAAGATGCAGCTACAGGGAGACGATGGCCCAGTGATGGGGAGGCAGAGATCGGAGTGATGGGTCATGGAATGCCCAGGAGGGCTGGTCCCCAGCAGAAAGTAGGAGAGAAGCAAGGAGCAGACTCTCCATCAGGGCCCTTCAGAAGGAATCAAGCTTCATGACACCTTGAATTCAGACTTCAGGTCTTCAGAATTGGGAGAGAATAAATTTCTGGTGTTTGGAGCCAGCACCCAGTTGGTGGCCGTAAGCTGACCCTAGGAAACCAGTGTGGGGGCCTTGACAGATCCTGGTACACCCAGATGAGGGTGACTAGGATGGCAGAGGGATCCCCCACAGTGCCATTGGAGGAGCTGTGAAAAGAACAGGTGACAGTTACCCTAGAGATTTACTGAAACTCTGATATCCATCTTCACATATTTGGAAACCACTCAGATGGCAGAGGGTTGAGATTTAGTCTGTGTAACTCCAGAGGGAAGGTTTCAGTTCAACACCTTCTAAGTATATTAATCTATAAGGCCAGAAGGACCCTTAGCACTAGAATTGGGAGGTGTGATTTCTACACGAGAGAGTTTCTCTTGGTTGCTAAGAGTCTCTGGATGATGACTGAGTTTAGATAGCTCACCACTCATCTGTGAGGGTACACTATTGAGGGATACCTTCTGCTGAATCTAAGATCCGCTGCTCTAGCTGTGCACGGGCTGTGATGTCCAAGTTTACTAAGTCAGTTATTAACTGCATGGGCTCTTTCATCTTTCTCCTTTCTTTATTCGTGGTACCTGACTTACTCTTGAATACAGATTAAATAGTATTGTGGATGCGCACACACATCCTCCAACCAACATTTCTTGATGGCCAACCCTGGGCCAGCCATATGGACTACCCAGGAAGGCAGGAATGAATGAACTCACTGCCGTATCCATTTTGCCATTCCTTTTTTGGTGGAAATTCAAAGCCATCCTGCCAAACCACATGGACATTTCTCACAGAATCTCTGTCTCTTGACAAGTCATGTTTCATCTTTATTTTTCAATGTGTCTTCATCCATCAGTGTTCAGTAGATCTTCACCGAGCCAAGACTATTCATAAATCATTGAGCTAGGCTGTGGAGGATACATGAAAATGAACAAGCCCTGATTTGTGTCTGTGGTGAATCTACCAGGTCAGCCCCATTCTTTACAATGGTTTCCTAGGAGATACAGAAAAGCAGAAGCATCTAAGGGTGTTAACTTACCTTAGCATCCCAGAATTGTTTCTTAAGCCTGCTAGTTGTCATCATTCTTTGGGAATCATGCTCATGAACAAGGTTTGCTTTTTTTCATTACATGAAATGAAACTTTAGCAAAGCTATTCTTCCTTCTCTCCCCAAGTCCTTCACTCTTTGTAATTTTTGAACATGGATAACAATCTTCTTGGCTTGAACAGACTCTCTTCTGGGCTTGAAAATATACATGAGCTCTTACTTTCAATGCAATGCATAGGCCAATTTGGTTTCAAATTGTTTTAAATATGGTTAACATAAATATGCTTTGTCTAGGAGTATGCAAAGATGGGTAAGAGTTATAGTCCAAAAGGACTAACTAGTTTTTTTTTATTTTTTTAAATTTATTTGACTACACTGAGTCTTAGTTGCCACATTCAGGATCTTTATTTGTGGCCTAGGGACTATTAGTTGTGGCCCATGGAATCTCATTACCTGAGCAGGGGATTGAACCTGGGACCCCTGTATTGGGAGTATGCAGTCTTAGCCACTGAACCACCAAAGACGTCCCCTAAGACCAGTTTCTTTATGCTCAACTGAACGCATGTCTTCCCTCTTGTCCTGCTTGCTACTTTCTGTTGTTATTGTTCCTCGTTGTCAAATAAATAAGTAGTGGTATCAGTTGGGAAGAAGAGATATGGAGAGCTGGCCTTAGATCCCTGCTCTGTCCATTACTTGCACACTGAAGCCTTGACAAAGTGGCTTGCTGCCAGCCCGGTGAGGGAAGAGTTCCTGGGGGAGCTTCTGGGGAGCTCAGGGCATTCTGCTGGCAGCCGCTTGGCTGGGGAAGTGGCAGGATGGTCCTATTGTCATGGGTCTGTGCCCAGAGCTCACTTCTTCTTTTTTTGGCTAAGAAATGTTCTTTATTTCATTGTGACAGACTTTTAGCATGGGTGGGTATACATAAAGGACAGGAAACTTGATACTAAGGATGCTTGAGCTTGTAAGAATCCAGGATTTCTACCATTTCTATTGCAGAAACTCCAAATATTGTGAGGGTTTCAATTCACCCATCACCATGTCTGACTTTCCCTTTTCAACTCCCAACTGCTGCTAGCTCCAGATCTCAGGGCTGAAGGGGTGTCCAGAATTAAAGGGTTATGGCCAACCAACTTCATCACTGGGCCAACAGAGAGTCAGACCTCTGCCTTGGTAGACCCTCCCCCATGCAAAGCTCTGGAAGCCACAACTCACAGCTAAGCGCCAGCTCTGTCAACATCTTGCGAGAGAGTGCCTTGGGTAAGCTGGCTTCAACACTCACTGTCATCTGTTTCGGATTGTGTTTCCAGCTGCATCAATTTGTATGCTTCTCAATCTTGCTCTACTAAATTCTGACTCTCAAGAGCCAAAGGGAAAGATACATTTTGGCAAAGCAGTTGAGAGAGCCCAGTTCTGTATTCTCAGTCACTGTCTTCCTATTTCTAAGTACTTATTTCCAGGGATCCAGAAAGGGCCTACTGAAGAGATCTAGAGACCCACAACCATAACCACATTACCATATCCACCAGTCTGAAGCAATTCTCCATTAACCAAAAGTACCCTTGAATTGGCAAATGTCACAGGAGACTCAAAGTAGGACATGATATTTACAATAGTCGGGAGATTTTGGACAAAGTATTTACCTTTTCTTTCCGCTCAACCCATCCACGTCTTCATTTTCTGGAGTGCACAGACTTAACAGGTGACCCACCTGCATCCTTAACTTTTAGGTAACAGCTGAAGTTTTTTCCCCTTTGTTTATTTTTTGGAGTTAGCCAGCTGACCTGCCTCAAAGCGGGACAGGCTGGGTGCTGACCTACCCAATAACACAGCACAATCATGACTTACTTGGCTTGTCTGGAGAAAGAAAATACATATTTAGTATAAAGAGAAGGTATAAGCATGGAACAGTTGGTTATACATTACAGCTTGTAATAAATGAAAATATCGAGTGCATTTTGAATGATTAATGTATGAAAACTGTCACCACTTACTCTGCATTAATCAAGAAAAAAATGCACACTTCCCATAGTGGTTAATGTTGCAGGCCTGTTGTTCAGCTTTGATAATGTGCATAGCAATGCTCATATGACAATGAGTTTGGGTAGCTGAAAATTTAGGATGGTTGCAAGTTTGGTGTAGTATTTGGATTAGCATCTTAATCTGTGCCTTGTCAGCCTTATCGGTACACAAGCTATGCATTTCGTCCAAAACTAGCAAAAATATGGATGCTTTAAATTTTTTTTCTTTTTAAATCAAGAATAATGACCAAGGTACCTGCTTAAACAAATACTACCAGCATTCATTAGTTAGGATGGTTACATGTAAAAGAAATGATGCCAGATAGTAACAAATCCAAGAGAAGTTTATTATGAAAATGGCACCTGTGGATGAAAAATTAAGTTACATAAAGACAACCATGTATGTGACATGTATGAGAATCTACAAAAGTATAAAAAGAACCCTGTTGTAAATGAAGTATGTACATTTCTGATTTGCAGCATTATCAATGGTCAATGAAAAAAAATGTTTCAAAATAAGCCAGGCACTCAGGAAGTTAGGTCCGGGTTAGCTTCACACAAAACAAATGTACCATAGCTGTCGCTTTGTAACGTTTTAATTTTTTTATATATATATTGTAGAGTTGGTAACACTGCTAAGATTTTTACGAACAGAATATCCCTTTCCCCATTATTCAGCTACTTGGCACCAGTCTCCTCATAAAAGTTTTCATATATTTGTACAAGAAATAGTTAAAAACACAGACACAGGCTTCACAGGTAATGAAGTTTTTTTTTTTTTTTTTTCATTTTGTAATTTTAACACTATGGATTTAGACAGCAGCTGTGATTATCTGTTAGTTTAAATCACCAGAAATCATTCTGACACAACACAGAAACATTTATAAAAGAAAGAAAAAAAACCAACAGCTGTCTAGCTGTTCTTTGTAGCTGATAGGTGCGTTCCTTTGATTGTTCGATAGCTAGAGTAGAGCTTCCAAAATTAATCTTTAAATTTCATGATTGGCCTTCTTCACCTTCTACAACTACTCAGATCCTTCAAGTAAGCACTCGCTATTAAAATTTGTGGCATTAAACTTTTTTTTTTTGTTACTATTCCACAGTGGTTTGGGCCCAACTCATGGAATCAGAGGGCCAGGAGGAATCCACTCAACACAGTGATATTCAAAGGACAGCCGAGTTACTCTATTAATTAGCATTGCACACATAAACAAATATATATGACAATTCTATAGTCCATCCCCCCCCTCCCCTTTTGTTTTTAAAAAATGTTGGTTGACCTTTGAAATAATTTTCTGTCTCACTGGTAAATTGCTTTATATATTGCTCCATCAGCCAACCTGGAAAGAAACCAAAGAAAAGCACCCACTGCTTATAGGTAGAGCACAAGGGACTCTGGGAATGTTAACAACTGAGGCTATATGGCATCAATTTATTTCATACATCTGAGCGTTATTCTTCAGTGCGTTGCGTGGCACTGCAGAAGAAAGAGTCGTACCCAGAATTCCGTTGTGGGAAAAAAATGGCTCCATTAACCTTGAGCTAGTTAAGAGTCTTTTTATCTCTGAGAATGAAAAAGGTTTGGGCGAAGTTGGGGTGGTGGGGAGACGAGGCAGGAAAAGGGGAGACGAGAGAGAGGGAAAGAAAGGGGAGAGGTCAGGAGAATATACACCAGTAAAGCAACAGCAGGAATCTTAAGTGAAACGGAAGAGTCACAGACAGTAGAAGCAGCGTAGGGTGACGTTACAGAGGAAGGCCACCACACAAAAGTCACTAACCCCCAAGAATCACTGATTCACTAGGACTGCAGGAATGGGACTGTACCACTCCAGACTAGAGATAGAGCACAGAGAAGACAAAGGACAAAACAACTACATTAGCTTAGTATATACCGCATATAGAAACACATTGAAACTGCAATGGACTGACGGCCAAGGACACGTACACAGCGCACACGTTACAGTTCTCACATCTGTCATTAGATGCCTTAACAAACAGCTGCCAAAAATGGAGTGGAAGAAGAATTTATACTTGACAGTCATTTGGAGTGTTTGACACTACACTGATTTCTGGCAACGAAGACAAAATAGGATATTTTTTTCCTTTTTCTTTTTTTCTTTTTTTTTTTAACTTAATGTGCAGTTTTCAGTTGCAGTTATCTGTTTGAAGCTTATTTTAACCCATTCATTAGTTTTAAACCTTATTGGTTCCAACCTAGATATAAAAGAACCAAAGGGGAAAAAAAAATCCATCAAATCAGTCCCCCAAAATACAAATACAACCTTCCTTGTTTTTTTAAGCAAGAAATGAAAAAAAAATGTTAAATATTTTTTCCTTCTTTTACTCTGAAGTGTTATTGAAGTTGTAAAAATTAGCCTCAGTTAGACTGAGAAAAGGAAAGGAAAAAAGCTCAACAAAAGGCAGAATGTACCTAAACTGCTCCTCAAGTCAGTTTGATTGAGTTTTCCAAAAACCCTTTTAAAAAGGGCTTTCCTGACCCATTAAATTTAATGTGAGGCTATGTTTGTTAGTTGGGAGGTAAATTTTAAGTCCTGCAGCAAACGTTAATGAGGGCTTTGTCTTAACTAACCAAGGAGACTGCAGCAATGGACTCCAGACCAGGACAGAACACACTTTTTGTTTGTTTTTTCCAAAACCCAGCCCAGGAGCTGCATTTTGTATGAAGACATTACAGATTAATAAATGATAGCACCATGGTTTTAGAAATTAAGTTAATGTTTCAGTAATTAACATTTAGTCCAACTTTTTGTTTTTAAACATTCTAGTCACAGGCCAGAAATTAAGCTTAAGAACCCAAATTATTTTTATGTGCAAGTAAGAAAATCTTAAAATCTTAACCATAAAAAGAGAATTAAATTCTGCATAAAATTCTAAAATGCTATCCCCCTATTTTCAAAGGAATCAGGAACAGAAACAAAACACCACCCCATTTCATTTGACTTAGTCAAACAGGGCACATTGTTTATGCTTGTCTCTTTCAATCTTGATCATATCAAGATCTTTACGAAGAACACCCAATGGTTGTCACTTGAGAAATCTCTTGACCACAAGACTGAGTATTCTATGGCAGAGGCATATACACATGAAAGACATCTCAATAAAGATGCAAAAGAGAGCAAAACAACCCAACACACATCTCAGAAGAAGACAAAAGGGCAGGCAACCGGTCGTCTGACCCTCTGAAGGCCCCCAAAAATAAAAAATATCTTTACAGGAAAGAATGAGTCCAGTGAAAGAAAGAAAAGGGGGTGGAACGGGGACCGTCGTGGCGAAGAGAAGATGCTGACCTGCTCGAATTCAAAGTGCTAGAATCAAAGGTCTAAACGAAAACGCCGACGATGCCTCCGGGGGCGGGCGGAGCCCCCCGCCAGGCCGCCAGGGGGCGCCGCTCAGTCCTCCTTGCGCTCCAGAGTCTGTGCCGCGTGGATGCCGTTGCTGTAGACCGGGAAGGGCAGCGTGGAGAAGAGTCCCTCCGCCGTGGTGAACACGTTGCCGGCCGGCATCTGCGTCAGGCCGGCCGCGCTCACTGCGCCGCCGAACGGTCCCGACATGTTGAGCCGATGCACGTGGTGGTAGAGCATCTCCATGGGCGTCTTGGGGTCGAGGCCGAAGCCCGGGCTGTTAACGTCCACGAAGTTAACAGCGTGCGCGTTGGGCAGCAGGTTGCCTTGCATGGCCAGGGTCACCTCGGCGGGGGCATAGCGGATGGTGCCCGTGGTGTAGACCCTCTGTGCGGCCGTGCTGGTGGCCGCCAGGGTCCCGGTCACCCTGTGCACCAGCGGCAGCACGACGTTGCCCGCCTGCAACCTCTGCAGAGCCTCCAGGTCCCCGGTGTACAGCAAGGAGTTGGCAGTGCCCGGACCACCCCCGCCGTTCCCGTTCCCGCTCCCGCCCCCGGGGTGCTTGTCCCGCGGGGACGCTGACAGCGGGGGCGACAGTGGGTCGGAGGCGACGGGGGCCAAGGCCGCGGGGGCCGACGTGCCGAACTGAGTCTTGCGGGCGGTGGCCGTGGCGGAGGAGGAGGTGCCGTCGGCGCCGGGCGGGGTGAGGACCGAGTCCGGGATGGCCACGTGCAGCCCCCCGGCGCCCGCGCCGCCGCCCGGCGGGGACGGGAAGTGCTCGGAGCTGGGGGGCTTGGTCATGCTGTAGGGCGACTCGTTCCGGGAGATCTCCCGGTTGGGCGGGTAATTCCAGATGCTGCTGTCGTTGTCAAAGTTGATGGGTTCCGAGATCTCGGTCTTGATTTTGAGCACCGAGGCACTGTTGGGGGACGACAGCAGCCGCGGGGGCTCCACCAGGCCGGCGTCCAGTCCGCCCGGGCTCGACGCGCTGGACAGGCGCCGGCGGCTGGCGCTGCCGCCCTTCTGCCGTTTCCGCCGCTTCTTGCGCTTCTGGTGCTTGCTGGAGGCCTGCGCGCCCGCCTCGCCCGCGCTGTCCGAGTCCTTGGCGCTGTCCGACGACAGCGACTCGCAGTCCTGCAGCCGCAGGTCCGACTCGCTCTCCACGTAGCCGCGCTCCACCTTGATCTGCATCCGGCCCAGCGCGCCGAAGCCGCCTCCGCCGCCGTCCTCGGCCGCCTTGGGGTTCTCAAAGTCCGAATGCTCGAAGCTGTCGTCGCTGTCGCGGCTGTCCGGGTTGCTGCAGCTGTGGCCGTCGTCATTGCAGTGCATGTCGTCGTCGCACGTGTTGCCTGACTTCTTGCGGTCGGGCTCCGGGTCTTCGCTGTTCTCCGACTGGTTCCCCTTCTCGTCGGACTTGGAGTTCTCGTTGTCCTCTGTGTGGGGGGAGACACAGGAGATGTCAGGTTAGCAGCCCAACGCGCACCTGCGGGGGTGGGGGAGGGGAGGGCTGGGTGTCTTGTCCCATCCTGAGCTGCTGCTCCCTCCACCACTTTGGAAACCTCAAGCCTTGGCTTTCTCTCTCGTGAGGACCGAGGTTATGGGGGGTGGGGGAGTGACTCCCAGAGCACGGGCCCCATCACCTGGAGGCTTGTTCCAAATACAGAATCCTAGGCGTCCACCCAGAGCTACTGAATAGGATCCTTCATTTGAACAGGATCCCCAGGTGATTCTTAGGCACATTAACGTTTGAGAAGTTCTGCAAAAATACTCGGGGAATCAGCGTGCATAACCTGGAATAAGGTGTCAGTGGCACAGGAGAATGATGATTTGCAAGGTGACCTCCCAAAGAGGTGTGAGTTTTCTTCTGGCAAATATTTGCTCCTTATCGAAAATCATACTGTCTATTCCTAGAGTTGTTATTCTTCAGAGCACTGAATGTCATCTGATTCATTTGTGTGTTTTATTTTTATTGTCTTTTCCCTCAACTGGAATACAAACTCCACAGGGCAGGGGGATTTTTGTCTTTTTGGCTCACTGCTATATACTGTATAAATAAGGGGCAGACATTGTCTGTTCTGGAACTCTGCCCTAGTGAAGACCCTCAAATGAATGCAGAAAACTATCAAGAGCCTCCTCATTTCCTCCTGCTTCCCTGAGGCTGTCTGGAGTAGAGGGATATGTGTTCACAGGAGCAGGTTCCCAATGGATGGGGCTTGTGTGGGGGAGCCCTAGTCATCTGCCACATTTTAGGGAGGATAGGTTTTCTTAGTAATGTAACCTCAAAACATTTAGGGATGATGCCGGTTTCATGGCTCTGCTACATGGATTTGGATGGCAGCCTGGACTGGAACCCTGGGCATATCACGTCACTTACTCTGGCTTTCCTTTATTTAGCAGAAAAGGTTGGGTTAGAAGGAATTTTTGCAGTTGTAAATTCTCTGAGTTATGTGCTCCCTGGATCTATGTGTGCCTGTAGAAGGGAACTGGGGATTGGAGGAAAAGTAAATTTTTATGTTAACTTTTCTGTGTTCCAAAGAACTATTCAGTCTGCTTCCCAAAATAACTAGGAAAGGGAAAGCGTGGATTTATTCAGCATAGATTCAGAAAATGACTAACAGTCCAGCACACAGAAAGAGTCAGTTACTGATGCCATTGAGTATCCCACTTTAGGGGTTCCATCCCAGCTTGGTGAGCATGTGAACATTTGGGGCTCAAATCACAGTCTGTCTTGGAGCAACAAAGATAGCCTGCTGTCTGCTCTGGTAAAGAGGGTGGAGCTCGCTATGGGGTTAGGGCAGGGCTTCTTCCCTATGGAGGGCTGACATTAAGCGATGGCTAAATCAATCAGTCTCTGTAAATTTGTGTATAATATAGCTATGTGTATTAATATATAGCAATATGCATATATGTATATAGTTTTACATATGAGTTGGACACGACTGAGCGGCTTCACTTTCACTTTTCACTTTCATGCATTGGAGAAGGAAATGGCAACCCATTCCAGTGTTCTTGCCTGGAGAATCCCAGGGACGGGGGAGCCCGGTGGGCTGCTGCCAATGAGGTTGCACAGAGTTGGACACGACTGAAGTGACTTAGCAGCAGCAGCAGCATGTGTGTGTTAGTCACTCATTCCTGTCCGACTCTTGGGAATCCAGTGGACTGTAGCCCACCAGGCTGCTTTGTCTAGGAATTCTCCAGGCCAGAATACTAGGGTGGGTTGCCATTCCCTTCTGGGGATCTTCCCAACCCAGGGATCAAACCGAGGTCTCTCACATTGCAGGCAGATTCTTTACCATCTGAGCCACCAGGGAAGCCCATATACATGAATATATTTATATAATATCACATACATAAGTGTGTGTGTTTTATGTATGTGCACACACATATATAATGTGTACATATGTATGTAGTGGTATATAAGTATATATACAAATGTGTGTTGAGAAAGGCTCAGTAATACCTTGACATGACTGACTTCTCTATATCAAATTTGACCAGTTGTTTCATTCAGATGATGGCCCTCTGGCCGTTGCCCACCCCTCATGTTTGGAAAGGCAAGCCTTAACCGCAGAACATGGAGAAGTTGTAATACCTGTAATACCTGAGGTGTCTTTAGAGTCTGACTCAGAGTCGGAGGTCTCCGAGGACTCCGAAGTTTTCTCCGGCAGGTGAGGGAGCTGTGCGATGTCCATTGGGGTGTCCTTGTACTCGGGGTTGCTGTGGGGGAGGGAGGCGTTCATCAGGAGTGCACACACCCATTCGGGATGGCTTGCTTTTGACCATCCTTTTTCCACTTCCATGCCCCAAACTTTGGGGAGCTCAGAGAGTTTGGAAGATTAACCATGAAATCATTTCTCAGCTCATCACAGGACTTTTATAGAAGCTTGGATTGCATGGCTGGGGTACAGGTGCACCTTGCTACAATGATGAATACCCAAATGCCACATGAAAGCCACTGAAAAGCTTTTAAATAATCAGATACCACTGGGGGCCAGGGAACTGTGCTGCTTAACATTCCACCCCGTCTCACACCTGGGGGAACGGAAGATGCACCGAGTACCCTCACCAGTTCGTCCCCCTGCCTCCTGGGCTCCTAATGAGGCCATCGTTTCAGTACCCTTGTGTTGGCTCCTTGATGGAGCTCCTCAGCTGTTCAGATGGCTCTGAGGCTGTGTGTGTGTGGAAGGGGGGCACAGGGGTAGTGGGGGGCAGAGCCCCCAGTGCCTAACGATCTGACAGATGCACAGGTGCACTTTGGGCTGCATGGATTATGGCTACTGAACTGTCAACACACCCATTACAATCACAGTTTCATCTGCTCATGTGGTGTACACCTGTGGCTTGTTAGCTGGAATCTGATTGCAGTGGGGAGAGTCCCAGTGTGAGAGAGGCCCTAACAGAATAGATCTAACCCCATCTGCACAAAAATGCTTAATTTTTGTTCCACTTTTAATTTAGAAGAATGCCTCTCCTGGAAAAGGGAGTATGTTCGGTCAGTCTGAGCTAGCGATCTTCATGAAATGCCACTCCAAGGCCAGCCCAGCACCCAAGCAGGATAGGCTACCGTAATCTGAAGGCACAAGGAAAGCCTCTTTCCTCCAAATGGAGAATGCCCTCTTCTGTCCTCCTGTTGATATCATGGCCAGTCAGCCAGACACCTACCATTGATGATTACTGGCTCCCTAGCTCATTTCTAGTGAAATTCCTGTATCAAAAAGGCACTGTTTCAGTAACTGCTCTACAGTCGCCAATATCCCCAGGGTGGCGGGTGGGGAGGGTGGCGTTAATTCTCTAAGATAAATGATCGGGCATTTAGCATTTACTCCTTAGTGTGAATTAGCATCAGCAGCAGAGCCTTCTCTAGCTGAGCCGAAGGTGGGAAGGTGGTCTTAACCCTTACGCAGTCTTCTACCACGTGTTGTAAGGGCATAGGAAGAAGACTGGAGGAGATGACTGAAGTAATTTCAGAACAGGGAACTGCAAGCCTAGAGGGGGCCCAGAAGTGAGGGACTCTGGCTAGGAGAGGGAGCAGGAAAATACTGCTCAGGGAGGAGCAAAGGATAAGAAGATGGGAGGGAAAAGCCAACTTCAGTAGTTGCTGTCTGGCCAAGGCCAAGGCCTGTCTTTGTAGACCTCCAGGCGAGGAAGTGATCCTGGTGGGTGTCTGACTTGGGGGTCCTCCCTCTCGCTGGAGTTCATCTCTTTCAGCCTCCTGTGGTCCAGCTGCCATGATGTACGATCTTCTAGTAGTGAACCCATGGGGAGTCTTCAGGTCTGCAGAAACAGGTCTGGCTGGCCTGAGGCTGAGGCTTTTTGAGCCAGGAGGCTGGTCTTTGATACCCAAATTGCTTCCTTCCTCTCCAGATGGAACTGGGTGGAACAGGAGCAACCAATGCTCATGAGCCTGCTCCGTGTGATCCTCATGTGGACCGAGAGTGTTGCTCCAGAGTAGCACAGACTGACCTCTTCCTAACCCTCCCTGTCCCTCTGTTTGGGGGCAGAGTAGGAAGTCATGAGGCTGATGAGGCCGTAAGATCCACATGGGAAGAAATCTCCCTGAATCAGGTGAACAACCATGGGATGAGTTTAGCTCCCGAGGTTCCAGCCGCAGGGGGACAGCCATCTTTCAGACTTCTGTGTCCCTCTTACTAATGTCTAATGTTTTTAATATTTATTTTTATTTATTTATTTGGCTGTACTGGTTCTTTGTTGCGGCACCCAGGATCTTTAGTTGCAGCATGGACCAGGGAAGTCCCACTAACATCTAAGTTTTAAGAATAATGGATCTCTCTGGCACAACACCATTTTTGCCTAGCCAATGAACATCAATGCCGCAATACCTTATTCTGTTTTTTCTTTGGCATGTGAGTTTTTATAACCTTCTGCATTGCCTAGAGTGACTATTCCATAAACCTCTAAGTAAAAGAATTCCCTGAAAGCAGAACCCACCTTGGGTGTATCACAGAGCATAGTTTGCATGAAAAGCAGGCTTTGGAGAAAGCCCCATTAAATACTCATACTTTTACCTTTAGAGAGACTTAATGTAGAGTAGAAGAGGTCAAAAAAAGGAAAAAGAAAGTAGATGAATGAAGACTCTTCTAAGTGGTACACATTAAAGCCCTCTCTAGAGCAATAATCATTAGTGTCTGATTGATATGCTATTGGGAGCAAGCACATTCATGCCTTCAAGTCACCAGTGGAGGCGAACACACTGAAGGGTCAGCGTGCTGATGAGCCACGGCTGTCAGCTTCTCAGTCTCAAAGAAAAACGGGATTCGGGTACTCCCTGTTGAGATTATCAGCCAAAGGGTAACAACTTCCATTCAGAAGACCTACTGGCAGTTCACCTCCTAAGGCCATGTGTGGGCCCTGCTTAGTGGCTTTAGGCCAAGAGAAACCAAAGACTGGAATGACGGTGGTGGGAGGGAGCCAGGCTGGGGAGTTGGAGAATTTCCTAGCAGGATTGGTGGAGAAGATCTCAGACAGCTTGTCCCCAGATGCAGACCACCCAGGCTCGTCTTGGTTACCGTGGTGCTTGTCTGAATGCATAGGCAGCAAGCATTTGAGGAAGGGGAGAGGAATGCTATTGCACACTGGAATTCAGGAAGCTGTTGAGCTTGGCTGCATTAATGGATATAAATTTGAGGATGCATTCAAGTAGCGGTCACACTTGCCTGAGATCACAGAGCAGGCAAAAGAAGACTCCTTCATCTGTATACTGAAACTGTCTTGATTCTTGTGAAGTGATTCCCTTCACTTACCTAAACGAGTGCTTGAGGAATCTAACCCTATGTAATATGCTCAGGGCTTCAAAGGGATGGGATACAGGAGGAATATGGTGCACTCTGCCACTTCTTCCCCATCCCCTTTCACACCATTTTTGCAGGGGTTGGAGTGCATGAGTATGAGAGTGTGTCGGGGAGAAGGAGATGCTTTTTGAATGTTTCCACTGGAGGCAAACATCTGTGTTCTTTATCTGGCCTGAATGATTGTGGGGAAACCAAAGCAACTTCTGCAAAGCCGCCCAAATGTGGGCTGATCAAGAACTGTTGAGCAGTTCACAGGTCTGCCCTGGAAGTCCCTACTGACATAACTTTGATCCTTTCCCATTTCTTTGACTCTTGTGGAAAGAAAAGCGGAATTTCCATATAATTCCACACCAGATACTATCAAAAGATAATACATGTCAGCTATTAACCATCGGGCTTTATGTTTTATAACTGAGACAGGAATGAGAAAGAATTTGGAAATATACCTCAGAAGATAGTTCACCCAGATGATATTCTTCTCATTTGCGTTCTTGGCGTTAATAGCTATGGTGGCACTAGACTGGATCCAGATGTAGCCTCCGTTCTTCTGCATCCAGCGGTAGTACTTGGTCACACACTGGCCCTTATTCAGCACTAGTGGAAAAAACAAAGCAGAAGGCATCGCATGTTAAGACTGGGGTGAAATGATCATTATCTCTGCAAAATCTGAAGCTTAGAAAGAGGAGTTTCTGCACCGAGTCAGGGGTGCCCCTCTGTATGCTTAATGTAGAATGCCATTAGTAGGACAAATAAAATCACCAATTCAGTGGAGCGGCAGCTCTGGAGCTAGGGTTACTATGTTTGTAGCAGGACTTGATTCCATTTGGGGCAGTCATGGTGTGAAAGGAAGGATAACAGGACTGCAGATCTTGCTGGCTCACAGAACACTTAATGCGGCATGGATGTTGTCAAGGGAGGGTTTGACGTCAGATGGGACCACAGGCAAATCTGGATGTGATTTATTCATGGCTTCGAGGTAGCCCCCTCTGCGATTCTGGATATCTGAATGGTTCCGAAGATGCTTTCCCCCTCTGTCTGATCATTTCACCTCAGCGCGAGCCATCTCAACCTGTGTTCTTATACATCGGTGCCTTTTGATCGTGTTGAACAGAATTTATAGCATGAACTAAATCTACATGGGTCAGTTGGGAGATTCTAGGGAGAATTTGCTGAACGTTCAGCAAATACAAAATACATTCCCTTACCAAGTCAGAGAGAAAGGCTGGCCTAAGGGAGGCACAGGATTGACTTGGCTAGAGCTAAACAGAGTGACAGCTCCGCACAGACTCTGAAATATGGCCCCAAATGAAGAACAAGTAAAAACAATCAGTAATGTGAAACGGTGCCATTAAATACCCACGGAAAGAGCTTTAAAATGCAGATGTTAAAAGTGATACTTTAACCAAAATCTTGCCAGGTTGAAATGGATTTGATTTGTATCTGGGTACTCCTGAGCTAGTAAAAGGGGGGAAAGTGCAGTAAATCAGCCCCTGGAATAAAGTGCTATAGATGGGAAGGGTTTAAAAGGATGCCGGAAACGTGCACAACCTGCTGTTATCGCTTGGATAGGAATCTCAGTGACGGCACTCCCCCCAGCAGCGCGCCAGCTGGCTGGCCACTAGAGGGCAGTGTGCACTCGTCCACGCTGCCCACTTTTGGCATGTCCTTGTCTCCGTCTGCTAAAATGAAAAACCTCTAACTGCTGTAATAAATTTGGCTAAATTAGCTGCTAAATGGTTATCTCAAGTAATATGTATTTGCATTAATCATCTTGCTCTAAACCAGAACAAGCCAGAGTCCTAAAGACGTAGTAAATTCATATTGTCCATTTAATTATGGCTAATAAGTGCTTCATATACAATAGTTTCGTGAAGTACATTTTGATTTTTTTGGGGAGGGGGTGTGGATGGGTAAAGGGAAGTCACTTTGGAAAAGAGCTGTGTTTAAGGCTGTGGAAGCTCTTCCCGTTGTGTCTGAGCCACTCTTCCTGGCTCTGAAAGTGATCAAACATCAAACCTCCACATATTTTATCCATAAACACATAAACTTCAATGCTTTCCTCCCATTCTCCTTTTTTTTTGGTCGCAAAATATACCAAATGGATGACTATAAAATTTAATACTTATGTTTCAACAGTTGCTTGAAAATGGCTTGCTTTGATGAGTGCTTCAAAGACTGATGAGTTCTTTTCTGAAACTATTCTACAGTTTAGGGTATTTTTAAAACCCGGAACTGTCACCTTCTCTTGGTGGCGAGGCTCCACAGGTAGGATTGTACTCTGCTTTTGTAGGCAATTGTAAGTTCTGCCATTCTGCATGCATGGCTTCCCCGACTACAAAACTGCGTAGTGAAGCTGAAAGCAGTAAAATACTGACTCTGCCGTACAGCTCTTCTGTCAAACCATTGTTGCATGCAACAAGATGTGCTTTTATTCAGATCCTCTCAGCCTGGTTAACTATTAATAGAGGAACGATGGGTTATGAAATTCTGCCCACTGTTTTCGCAGAGAAAACTTAGAGTACCCCAAACAGTGTTGGTGTATAATTCTTCCTGCTGTGTATCTGGAATAAGGGCTTATTTCAAATGGTCCTACACTTTTCAATAAAGGCAAAGAGCCTAAGAAGTCCCTTTTTTAGAGTCACATGAAGAAAACACTGAGATGCCAGGCCAGCCCAGCTCAGCCTGGCTAGGGATTTTGGACTAGAATTTGACCCAAAGCATGCAAAAATTAAAAATTAAAAAAAAAAAAAAAGACTATTCCACAATGCAGTGCTTTGTTGTTGTTTAGTGGCTTCAGTCATATCTGACTCTTTGCAACCTTCTGTCCATGGGATTCTCCAGGCCAGAATACTGGAGTGGGCTGCCAGGCCCTCCTCCAGGGGATCTTCCCGCCCCAGGAATTGAATCCATGTCTCTTCTGTCTCCTGCGTGGGCAGGCAGGTTCTTTACCACTAGTGCCACCTGGGAAACCCCATGCAGTGCATAGCAAAGTGAGTCAAAAATTATAAAGCCAAGGAAGAATTTGCAGAATTAACATAAAGATCATCACTCCCTTCCTAATAATACTTTCTTATAAACAAAGAAGCAAAATCTCCTTTCTGGAATGCATGACCAGTGAATCATCAGCCTTGGGAGTGGGCCCCATGCGTGTGTTGTGAAGGGACAGAAAGGCTTTATTTACTAAAAGACTGATGAGGTGTCACCTTTTTGGGTTCAGGCAGCATGACTCTGGATCTGATTAGGTGCATCTGTGTTTCCTGAGAAGATAAATACAACTTTATTAGGATCCATGATTACATGATATTATTTATCACTCAGGCCAAGGGCCATCTGGCAAAGAGAGGAGACCTCAGTGAGAGACAGGCAGGCCAGGGAGGCTTAGTGCGGAAGCGGTGGTAAAAAGGCTGGGAAGGAGGGGACCCCTGAGGGGTCCCCTGGGGAATCAGGAGCTACTTGAGTGCCTTTACTTAATATGGTCAACACCACAGAGCAGATCCAGGGGCCTATCACCGTCAGCTCAAGAAGATAAGTTTGACTTAATCCATTGATTTGCTCTGGGCCAGCCTGACAAACAGAATTATGAAAAGGGAGACATTCTAGCATGGTGTTAGATCATGACTGTTTTCTGAGGATCAGTGTTTTCTAAATGACACCCCCCATATGTCTATGGAAATCTAGATAACTGGAGATAAGGCTGGGTCTGAGTTAGCTCCTATTCAGTCAGTAATGTCGTGTCCAACTCATTGCGTCCCCATGGACTACAGCACCCCAGGCCTCCCTGTCCTTCACTATCTCCCGGGTTTACTCAAACTCATGTTTAATGAGTCAGTATGCCACCCAACCATCTCATTCTCTGTCGCCCCCTTCTCCTCCTGCCTTCAGTCTTTTCCAGCTGCTGCTGCTAAGTTGCTTCAGTTGTGTCCGACTCTGTGCGACCCCACAGATGGCAGCCCACCAGGCTCCCCCGTCCCTGGGATTCTCCAGGCAACAACACTGGAGTGGGTTGCCATTTCCTTCTCCAATGCATGAAAGTGAAAAGTGAATGTGAAGTCGCCCAGTCGTGCCCGACTCTTAGCGACCCCATGGACTCCAGTCTACCAGGCTCCTCTGTCCATGGGATTTTCCAGGCCAGAGTACTGGAGTAGGTTGCCATTGCCGTCTCCGAATCTTTCACAGCATCAGGGTCTTTTTCAGTGAGTCGGCTCTTTGCATCATGTGGCCAAAGTGTTGGAGTTTCAGCTTCAGTATCAGTCCTTCCAATAAATATTCAGGGTTGATGTCCTTTAGGATTACATTTAGGTTGATGTCCTGGTTTGATCTCTTTGCTGTCTGAGGGACAGTTAGCTCCTACTATATGAAATGTTGACCACAAGATCACCCCAGTGCTTTTGTTTTTCCAGAGGACCTATAAAAGAGGTCACAGTGGAATTTTGCTTCTTTTAAAATGAATAGGGAATAATTTTTGCTTGAGGCTCTAGAACATAAATGTATGATTTGTGGATGAAGTTTCCTTTTTTTTTTTTTTTAAATCGTACTAGCAAATCAGTTGGATCATTCCAGCTGTGCCAGAGGCAGGATCTGACAGCTTTTCCTGAGCTCATGTGGTTCTAATCAGCTCAAGAAGAAAAGCCACCTTGGTGCCAGTTTGAAAGGGATTTTTAGTTTGTAGTAAGTTAGACAACTTGATAAACACAAAAACTTTCTCAATTCTCACTAATCCAGGGCTGTTATTTTTATTTTGGGATTCTAGCTTTAAATAATGGAGAGAAATGAGAGACTGTTTTAGTCTATTTTACAAAATCCCTTTCGTGGAGAAAAACAGAAATAAGCATGATGTAAGTTACTTGATACCGGCTTTGCAGATGCCTCAACAGTAAAGAATCTGCCTGCCAATGCAGAAGACACGGGTTCGATCCCTGGGTGAGGAAGATCCCCAGGAGAAGGAAATGGCAACCCACTCTAGTGTTCTTGCTTGGACAGTCCCATGGAGTCCAAGGGAGCCTGGCAGGCTACAGTCCATGGTGTCACAAATAGTAGGACATGTCTAAGCATGCATACACAAAGTTATTTGATACAGAAGTCCTTAAAAAATAGTTAGTTGTCCCTTGAAAAGAGATAGATACTCAACAAACCCATGAGCCCAGGAGAACATTCATAACAATATGCTCAAACTATAAAGAGAAGAAACCGAGAGAGAGGAATATTCATGTGGATCATGTTTTTAGTCTTACTCCATGATATGGTCTGAGTACTTTTAAAACATAACCTGGCATCTTCTCTTTAATTAATCTCAAAGTTTATTTTTGCTGTCCAGACTTTTTGGTAGAGTAGCCTATGTGTGCCTACTGAGCTCAATGATCACATCATAACATTTCTAGAACGATGTCCTTAAAATTGGGCAATAGGAATTAATCTTTTTTTTTTTTAATTTCTAAGTATTTATTTTTGGCTACGCTGGGTCTTCATTGCTGTGCTCAGACTTTCTCCAGTTGTGCTGCACGGGCTTCTCATTGCGTTGGCTTCTCTGCAGAACGTGGGTTCTAAAGCACAGGCTCAGTAGTTGTGGCACACAGGCTTAGTTGCCCCGTGGCACGTGGGATCTTCCCAGACCAGGGATTGAACCTGTGTCCTCTGCATTGGCAGGCAGATTCTTAACCACCAGAGTACCAGGGAAGTCCAGGGATTAATTTTTATTTAAGGATCTCGAAACACTGAAATGGCCTTGTCTTAGGTTTTGGAGGGTAAGCGTGAAGACCAGGGAGGCTGAGTGTGTAAATTTCCTAGATGCCCTTACAGTCTTGGCTGGTCCCAGGCATAACTGTGGACGCCTCTGCTGCTGCATGAGAACATGCTCTTTCAAGCTCCGAAGTCTTGCTTTCAGCTGCTATGGCTCAGCTCTGAGAAAAACCAAGAAGCTGTCACTAGCGCTGTCCCACCTTCCAAGCTACAGATACCTTTGAGTTACAGACTGTGCTTTGCAGGACAGGGCTGACCCCGCATTTGTGAGAAGCTATCAGAGACTAGGGGAGACTTAGATCTTCCTGGTTGAACCATTCCAGCCCTGCTCATCTGACCATTTTTGTCTCTAAGCGTCAAAATATCATCTGCCTCTAATTGTGAAGGAAATGGCTAATATAGTTCAAAGAAAAATGTGGTGGGCTTATGTTTTAGAACATGTGACTTTTTACATTACCTATGTATTTTATGCCCAAAGACGGGATGCTCAGCTCGATTGACTATCTTTTTAAAAAACCACCTGGTCTCTTGGTTTGTGCTTAGTGACAGGCATACAAGAAATGTCCTACTTGTAGAGAAAACCTCCCCACCCCACCCCCAACCCCCTTCAAATCCGACGAGCTCTTGCCAGAGTGCACAACCATGGCTCTGCACGCAGTGACCAACAGAGGGATTTCAGTGTTCCCGGGGAAAACTGTGTCCACAGAGATAGACTGATGATTGAAAGGACATAAAGGAAGCCTGTGTCTGTGGCAGCAACATAACTCTCTTAGTAAATCAAAACAAATCAGTCCAAGTTTGCCTTCAGAAATATGGAGGAAAAAAGAGAACATGCTCTCTTCCTGTTGGGCCGTTTTACAAAATCAAAGCCAAAGATTCTAAATAGTGAGTTACTTGTGCCTTCAAAAGAAGGAAGCAGTCTAATTCAGTTTGAAGAGGAGATGAAGAACACATCTCAAAAGCGGTCTTTTAGCAGACTATTGCACAAAAGGACGTTTTAGAGGTTTGCATATGCATTGAAAAGCTGCAGTACTTGGTGTATTCAGGTAAGTATAGAATCAATAGGAAATGGTGAGATCATCGGGGAGTTCACACTGGACATTCACACAGCTGGACAAAGAGCTTCATTATCACCATGGTGATATGGGGATGCATCTGCGGCAAAGCTCACCCTGCATCCCCACCCCCGCGCTTGAGCTACCTTCATCAATGGCTGCAGAGAATGGGGAGCAGAGAAGTAGGGGGGCTTTCTGCTAGAAACTCAAAAATTATTTTCGACTTCACTAATGTGGAGAGCATGGAAAGCTGGGGGTGTGCTAGAATCGCACTTTTGACTTAATACCACAGTTGGGTGCTTAGCTATAGCCACTGGTTTTCTTTCTACATTCACAAAACTGGCAGATGAAACATGAAAAAGAATACTGACTCTTTAATCTCTGCTTCTCCACCTAAGGCCCAAGGCAGGCTGACAGGGAACTTCATTCTGGAAACAGGATTTTTTTTTTTTTTAATTCTGGATTACTTTTTCCTCTGCTTTTGAAAACTGTGGGCTATAGGGGAATGAACCTGACATAGACTTAAAACAAGAACAAGTTTCTTTATCTAAAAAGTTATAGTCCTTGATGCTTACAGGAAGGTCATTTTCAAAACCCACAAGAGAAACAGCGTTAGAGCCAGGAACAGTGCACTAAGTGCTTTATTTACTTGCAATAGAGACAGTTTTTCATTTAGAACTGCTCACAGGATCAAGCAAGGCTTTGATGCCATGCAGACTTTCCTATAGATTTTGCAATTAGTGAGCTGGATGTCTTAAATAGCAGGCATCCACAAATTGGTTTTTAGTTTTTTTGTAAATTTATGTGCCGAGCAATATTTGGTCAAGTTTAACAATATTTGATACTTAATGTGAGTTAGAGCTTAAGGACAGAAGGCCGTGCGTGTGTGGATGGTCTGTGAATGACTGTGCATCATCTATGGATTTTCCCCCTAATACCCTAATGACAGGCCCTGCTTCAATCGCTATCTGTGTGATTTATAACCTCAGAAGAGGTTTTTTTTTCCTGTACCACCGCCAATGGATAGATTTTTATTAACTGTTAATATCGAATCATGCAGAAAACTTTTCATTGACTGAAAACATGTCAATTAGTAAAATTTAAAAAATAAATTCCCCTTTTGTTGATTGTAATGTGCAGAACTGGAGACCAAGGCTTTAACATGGAGAGGATCATGTTCTAGGACTGGAAATCAAAGTGATGGTTGGCAAGAATGACATCTGAGATCTTAGATTTTTTTTTTTTTTTTGGTTTCAGTCCAACCAGGGAGTTTTAGTACTCTCTATTCCTGCTCTTCTTGACCTGGGACACTTAAGAATACAGTATTTTTTAGCCCTCATACCATCTTTTTGGGTGGGGATTTCTTATATAAGGAACACTGAACTCTTCAGCATGGAATTAAGGTTTGTGACCAGGAAATCAGGGAAACAGTGAATTTATTCACTCATCCAAGAAATGATGTTGCTGAAGGTGACTTTGGTGCCAACACTGGGGGACAGCAAAGGAAGCAGAGCCTGTTGCCCACCTGTCCTGTCTGAGTCTCAGTTGGTCTCAGAAATTTCGTTTCCCTTCCCGGGCACTGACTGAGGTTTGGAATGTGATGAAACCACGGACCGCGAGATTCAGGGGGAAGTCTCTCAACCGTGGGAGACTGTTGAAAAAGTTTTCTGTCTTCTGAAAGTAAGGATTTGCCTCTCTTTGCCTTTAAACAGGAGACAGATGCTTATCAGTCACTTTCACTAATAAGTTTATCACAAGGATGACTCATGGAAAGTGGAGGCCCGTGAATACACAGCGGGTCCATCCTGGCTTGGGTGAATTCTTCACTTCCTTTAAAAATGCAAATGAAGTACTGGGATGTAGGGAGACCTACAGAAAGGTAAACGATGAGGTGAATCTTGTAATCAGGTTTGTTTTATGTCCCTGGCAGATCCTGTGTTTCAAGATAGAGTTACTTCACTAAGTCTACTATCTCTACCAAGAAATGTCTAAGTGGTGAGGCATAGGTATGGAGAGACGAGTGTTCCATAAAATTGGGACTATTTAAAGGAGCTTAGGCACATTTCACCTGTTCACCTGTTCTGTTAAATTGTCAGAAATCCTGGTGCTTCATTGTGAAAACATTACGGATTCTCCTAGGTGCGCTCATCATTGATTGTCCTCTGAATAGCAAATCTGCTGCTGCTTTTTGAGTAAAAGGACTCTCATTTGGGGCTCTATGTGTGGTGGGCTTCCACCATGCCTCAGGGAGATAAACCTTGATTGTTTAAACCAGCCATGGTAATTCCGTCCAGTGCGTGGCTGAGGCTGGGGCATTTGATGAAGCGCTGGACAATGAGACTTTCCTGGAGAGCCTCCAGGGATATTTTCTTTCAGAAAATGAACAGAAAGTAGCAGCTGACCCTCTCCTGACTTTGGACACTGTCCGATGAGGCACATTCATTGGCAGTGCTACAGTTGTCCTTTGATCATGGAGGGAAAGTGAAGATGATTTACAAAGAAAGTTTATGTCATTTTTACTTGGGTTTTCTATTACTTCCATAGGTGGGTTCTGGCGCCGCCCCAAGAACTCAAGGAGGCCAGAGAGGGGATGGGCGTTCACAAAGAGGTTCAAATCACCTGCTCCTTAGTCAGCCCTATATTAATGGGAAAACATTGTATGCTCAACACATACACAAATTAAATCCTGTGTTGCTCATTTGTGTTTTAATTGAAAATTTTGAAGGTTTTTTTGGGAGGTATGCAGGGTGTCATTAAATCTATATTTCAAGCAAAATAATTAAAAAAATACAATGTCATCTTGTCCTTAATTTTGTAAGAAGTAATAGAATTAGTTTTATTTAGGGTACTTGAGTTTGCTTAAAATGGATGATTTAGAAGTTTTTTTGTTTTTTTTGTTTTTGGATAGTGCTTTACAATAGCAATGGGCTCATTTCTCTCAAATATCAGGTGTTTCTTTTTATGATAATAAAAAGCAGCTACTAATTGAAATAGTAATAAGGAAAACCCCAGGAATCCATGTTAGAATTGTATTCAGTTCAGTTCAGTTCAGTCACTCAGTCGTGTCCGACTCTTTGAGACCGCATGAATCACAGCACGCCAGGCCTTCCTGTCCATCACCAACTCCCGGAGTTCACCCAGACTCACTTCCATTGAGTCAGTGATGCCATCCAGCCATCTCATCCTCTGTCGTCCCCTTTTCCTCCTGCCCCCAATCCCTCCCAGCATCAGAGTCTTTTCCAATGAGTCAACTCTTCGCATGAGGTGGCCAAAGAACTGGAGTTTCAGCTTTAGCATCATTCCTTCCAAAGAAATCCCAGGGTTGATCTCCTTCAGAGTGGACTGCTTGGATCTGAATTGTATTAGAATGTATCAGTGAAATCGAACATCTGACTTCCTCTCTCGGTAGAGAAAAGATCGTGGGTTGTATTTTGTGTCCTCTCATGTGCTCTTTGAAGCCTGGGATGCCCTTACCACCTGCTCTTCCCCACCCCCACCCCTGCCATATCTCCTGCCTTCTTGGCTTCTCGCCACCACGGTTCAGCGTCTGGGGAGAGTGTGCTTCCTCTGGAACGTCTCATCCTCCTTTGGTTGCCCCCACCTCTGGGGCGCCTGTGTTTTGTTTATACAGCATAATGTAATTGTCTTCTCTTTATGCCACCTTTTCAAATTGGGCCATTTTCATGCTGTCTTTTCTACTAATATGTAAGCTTCTTGAAGGTGAAGACCCATATCTTAGGCATTTTTGAAATTTTATAGCAATACTGCAAAACTTTGTCTGTAGTTCAGTTCAGTTCAGTCACTCAGTTGTGTCCGACTCTTTGCGACCCCATGAATTGCAGCACGCCAGGCCTCCCTGTCCATCACCAACTTCCGGAGTTCACACAAACTCACATCCATCGAGTTGGTGATGCCATCCAGCCATCTCATCCTCTGTTGTCCCCTTCTCCTCCTGCCCCCAATCCCTCCCAGCATCAGAGTCTTTTCCAATGAGTCAACTCTTTGCATGAGGTGGCCAAAGTACTGGAGTTTCAGCTTTAGCATCATTCCTTCCAAAGAAATCCCAGGGCTGATCTTTAGAATGGACTAGTTGGATCTCCTTGCAGTCCAAAGGACTCTCAAGAGTCTTCTCCAACACCACAGTTCAAAAGCATCAATTCTTTGGCGCTCAGCTTTCTTCACAGTCCAACTCTCACATCCATACATGACCACTGGAAAAACCATAGCCTTAACAAGATGGACATTTGTTGGCAAATAATGTCTCTGCTTTTCAATATGCTATCTAGGTTGGTCATAACTTATCTTCCAAGGAGTAAGCGTCTTTTAATTTCATGGCTGCAATCACCATCTGCAGTGATTTTGGAGCCCCCAAAAATAAAGTCTGACACTGTTTCCACTGTTTGCCCATCTATTTGCCATGAGGTGATGGGACCAGATGCCATGATCTTTGTTTTCTGAATGTTGAGCTTTAAGCCAACTTTTTCACTCTCCACTTTCACTTTCAACAGGCTTCTTAGTTCCTCTTCACTTTCTACCGTAAGGGTGGTATCATCTGTATATCTGAGGTTATTGATATTTCTCCCGGCAATCTTGATTCCAGCTTGTGCTTCTTCCAGCCCAGCGTTTCTCATGATGTACTCTGCATATAAGTTAAATAAGCAGGGTGACAATATACAGACTTGACGTACTCCTTTTCCTATTTGGAACCAGTCTGTTGTTCCATGTCCAGTTCTAACCGTTGCTTCCTGACCTGCATATAGGTTTCTCAAGAGGTAGGTCAGGTGGTCTGGTATTCCCATCTCTTTCAGAATTTTCTACAGTTTATTGTGATCCACATAGTCAAAGGCTTTGGCATAGTCAATAAAGCAGAAATAGATGTTTTTCTGGAACTTTCTTGCTTTTTCAATGATCCAGCAAATGTTGGCAATTTGATCTCTGGTTCCTCTGCCTTTTCTAAAACCAGCTTGAACATCTGGAAGTTCATGGTTCACGTATTGCTGAAGCCTGGCTTGGAGAATTTTGAGCATTACTTTACTAGCGTGTGAGATGAGTGCAATTGTGTGGTAGTTTGAGCATTCTTTGGCATTGCCTTTCTTTGGGATTGGAATGAAAACTGACCTTTTCCAGTCCTGTGGCCACTGCTGAGTTTTCCACATTTGCTGGCATATTGAGTGCAGTACTTTCACAGCATCATCTTTCAGGATTTCAAATAGCTCAACTGGAATGCCATCACCTCCACTAGCTTTGTTCATAGTGATGCTTTCTAAGGCCCACTTGACTTCACATTCTAGGATGTCTGCCTCTAGGTGAGTGATCACACCATCATGATTATCTTGGTTGTGAAGATCTTTTTCGTACAGTTCTTCTGTGTATTCTTGCCACCTCTTCTTAATATCTTCTACTTCTGTTAGGTCCATACCATTTCTGTCCTTTATCGAGCCCATCTTTGCATGAAATGTTCCCTTGGTATCTCTGATTTTCTTGAAGAGATCTCTAGTCTTTCCCATTCTGTTGTTTTCCTGTATTTCTTTGCATTGATTGCTGAAGAAGGCTTTCTTATCTCTTCTTGCTATTCTTTGGAACTCTGCATTCAGATGCTTACATCTTTCCTTTTCTTCTTTGCTTTTCGCTTCTCTTCTTTTCACAGCTATTTGTAAGGCCTCCCCAGATAGCCATTTTGCTTTTCTGCATTTCTTTTCCATGGGGACGGTCTTGATTCCTGTCTCCTGTACAATGTCACGAACCTCCATCCATAGTTCATCAGGCACTCAGTCTATCAGATCTAGGCCCTTAAATCTATTTCTCACTTCCACTGTATAATCATAAGGGATTTGATTTAGGTCATACCTGAATGGTCTAGTGGTTTTCCCTACTGTCTTCAATTTAAGTCTGAATTTGGCAATAAGGAGTTCATGGTCTGAGCTACAGTCAGCTCCTGGTCTTGTTTTTGCTGACTGTATAGAGCTTCTCCATCTTTGGCTGCAAAGAATATAATCAATTATATAACAATTATAATAACTGTCTGTAGTAAATACTCACAAATGTTAGATGACCTTGAACAGGGAAAATATGACTGTCCTATTCACACATCAAGTACCTAGACAAATATTAACCTGGGGAAAAAACTGACGTTTGCTTACAAGTTGACAGTTACTACCATCTCTACCCTATTAACTTTCTCTGCTGATACTCAAAACTTTATATGCTTATAAAGAAGTTGAACTCTTAATCGAGTTACCACGCTTGTTTGATTTGAACACTGATTGAGATGCCCTCAGAGCCATTTGACTATTCACATTTTTACTACTATTAATAAAATTCACCTCTTGGAGGGAGAATAAATGAACTCCTTAAGATCACTAGTTGATCTGTATTTTACTCCATGTAAAACAATGCCTTCTAAATACCAGTGAGGTCAGTACTTCTCAAACTTTTACATGAATGTGAGTCAGCGAGGGATCCTTTGTTAACTGCATGTTTGGTCTCAGTAAACCTGAGGCTTGGCCTGAAATTTGGCATTTCTAGAATGCAATGGAGCACCCAGCTGGTGGGCAGGCCCTTGCTGGTCTCTGTTCTCTCTGTGTGCCTGACCTGGGACTTAGAAACCCAAATCAGCACTTGCCAAAAAAAAAAAAAAAATGGTGTAAAGTAATAATACTAATTCGCTCCTGCATAAAAGCCTGACTTAATTTTGTCTCCGTGTGACAATCTTTTTAGTTAATGGACAGGCTAGGCTGACTTGGCTTCTGAAAAAAGGCAGACGTGCCAGCTATTACGAGCATTTCCTTTCATGTGAATTTTCATATTCATATGGAAGAAGAGGAAAAAACTCATTTGCTTTGGCGGGGGGAAAGTCCAGCCAGTGATCAGGTGGCAGCTAAATCCCTGAAGACCCAGCCTTGGAAAAATCCAAGATCAGAAAATACATCCCCTGTGCCATCTGCACGTGGCCCACCCAGCAAACTCTACACCTTCCCTCCTTCCTTCACTGGAGCCTTCCTCTACTGCAGGCAATGGCTGCATACCCAAATCAACAATTCAATTCCCCCTTTGTTTGTGTGGCAGATGACAAATGCATGCAGGGCATCTTGTGTTTCCTAGGCAGGCAGGGCACTTACTTTGATTGATGCTCGGTTGTGGAAAAAAATGAGCTGGGAAGGAATTACAATGGAGGGCCTGCAGACTGGAAGGGGGTATACTAATTAGTCCTGCATTAAGCAGTCGGCTTGCATTTGGCGATGAGACGCCTTCAGGAGGGAAGTGTAGGGGTTATTGATGCAAAACAGCATGGAATGCATTATGCCAGGTAGCTGTGTATTCGTTTTGTTCGGAAGTATAGAATTTTGTAATTAAGAAAGAAACAGGCTACTGTATTTTTTTTAACACCTCCCCAATGCATTGGGTAGGTGGTGCTTTTTAACTTTAATGATCTCATAGACAAGCTGGAAGTCCTCCTCTCTTTCTGAAATAACCCTGCCAGAGTTTTCTCATCCTGGGCCCAGTTCTAGGAAGGGAAAACTGATGCCACTTCTATACTTTCGAGCTCCTTTTTCCTCCCCTAAAGCTCCACTGTGCGGAGCCTTGAGCCTTGCTGCTGGGACGCATTGTAATGAAGAGAAAGGAAGTTTTCCCCTCAGGCCACTCTTTCCAGGTTTTAAGAGTCGTTGCTGATGTGACCCGGGAAGAACCCTAAGGATATCTCAAGGCAAAAGGAGCATCTTCTGTAGACAGGGATGAAAGCACAACACGAGGCATGTTTCTCTGGATGGCACTAATGGTTTGCCCTTCCATTTACTGGACTGTAGGCAGAGGCACAGTAGGGGAGGGTCGAGCCATTCCTATAGGTAAGGGGAGTGTGTGACTCCAGGCTGACATGGCACTAAGGACCGCAGCCCACCAGGCTCTTCGGTCCATGGGATTCTCTAGGCAAGAATATTGGAGTGGGTTGCCATGCCCTTCTCGAGGGGATCTTCCCAACCAAGGGATAGAACCTGAGTCTCTTATATCTCCTGCATTGGCAGGCGGGTTCTTCACCACTAACGCCACCTTGGAACCCTGGAAAGCTTCAGGGTGATAGGCAAAGGGACTCAAGTCATTGCTAATGTGGATGATTTAAAGTTCAAACTTTAAAATGTTGATTTGCTCAATTTGGCCTGAAGAATCAATGAAGCTGGGTTCAGTGACTCCAGTGAGGTGGCATAAAGAAGGAAGTATCACACAGGTCTTTGGCACAGTGTGACGGAAGAGGACCTAAACTCTCGTGATTTTGTCATTTCACTAACCCACTGTATTGGCGTATATAATGCAATTCTTAGTGATTCTTCATGTTGGAACCCAGCGACCTCTCGGGTGTCTCACGTGAACCCAGTGGCAGAGTAAATGGTCCAGAGATTTTTGGTTCACTTTATCAGAGGTGTCAAATCCTGGTGCAGCTGAGATTTCCTTTTACTTTTCTTATTCTAGAAACAAGCTCATCTATAGATTTACAGTTGCCTATGCTAGGAAAATAGATCTGAGTGATAAAGATAGCATTTTGAGTTATCAAAGGCTGTCAAGTCTTTTTTTTTTTTAAAGTTTTATCCATAAACTGGAGCAGAAGACAGATCTCAAAATATCAGAAGTAAGATCAGATGACTACAACCTGCCTTTCATGGACAGAGCCAGGAATTGTGCCAATAGCTTTAGGAGGAAAAGCTAAATAGTTAATGTGGTTTATTTTTTAACCATCCCTTTGTTTTAGAATTCTATCTTATTCTTGAGCTGATTCCATGTCACCATGACCTTCTCCTGCCAAGAAGGCACAGTTGAGGCATCGTTCAGTAATAGCCTAGGGCTCTGGACAAGCAAGATGCTGTGCTGGCTTTTTGCCTTTTCTTCCAGTGTTTACACAACCAAGACTTATTACATGCTCTGTCATTTTGTTACTGGGCTGGCTTTGGTTTGAGAATTAGGTAAACATCAGACATTCCATCACACAGTTTTAGACTCAATCTTACTTTATAATGATGTTAATGTTTATTGTACAAAGCGAGATGCATTTGTATATTTTAGCATTTTATTTCAGTCACCGAATGCAAAAGCTGACACTGGCATCGGTTTGATTTGTGTGTGTGTGTGATTGAAGATATTAAGCACTACAAGAACGCTGAAATCTCAATCTGATTAGGATCAAAATTCTTCAGGATCAAAACACTCCTTTTTCCTCCCCCTACAGTTTTACTAATTGTGTGCTACTTGACATTGTGGAGTTATTCCACAGCGTGATAGCTAAATATGTGAAGTGTATTTTACTGTGCTGAATTACCAGCTCATTCTATTTGTTTTTCATGCGTTTAAGGTTATTAAAAGAACTTAAAATTAGAAGTCATGTGTATAAGAGTTGAAAGACTGAAGTCAATCATTGTTAGCAGACAAAATCATAAAGCAATAGCCAGTATGTCAATATCAAGTAATGAAAAAAAAATCACAGAATTTGAAAGCATACCTTCTGTGTTTATTAGTTGGCAAGATACCAGGAAAATTAGGATACTAGCACAATACTGAATGGTGGACGGAGTTGTTTATTTTCAGCACGCTCAAATTATTCCAGGTACTGAAAACGAGATAAAAGTAGATCGGAAAGGATGGCTTCAAATGTATTTGTTGGAGACCTTTGCTTTATGGGAAGAAATGAACTGCCCTGGCTCACTGTTCCTGAGGAATTGTATTTCTTCAAGCTGTAAATCAAATCCCAGAGAGATAGCATGACGTTTTCCAAATAATAACGGAGGATGACAAAGTTCTTTTTTGTCAGCATCAGGTTTCTGAATTTAGACCTCGATTAAGATTCCAGAATGGAAAAGCACCCCCCCACCCCAAATCCACATACACGCACATGGTCTATGACTGTGTCTTACAAACATGCATTCATTTTAAAAGTCTGAATCTCTGGCATATCTGCATCACAAAATGTACTCACAGCTTCCTCCAAAGATCCTGATTTTTCTCCATTTTCTCTAAATTCCCAGCTACAAAGAACCCAATGTTTCTTTTCAGGAAACAGCATCATTTTTTTCCCCTCAATTAATTGAAGAACCATCTGCTCCTGTGATACCCGACACCCATTTGTTCTCAGCAACAAGTGGGCTCCCTAAATCCCCGAGGAGCCATACCAAGGCACGCACTCAGGGTTGGGAGTAGAATCTGCCAGAGCTGCCTCGCAGCCAGCCTCTTCCCAGAGACACAGCACATACAGAGCTTGACACTGACCCCGTTCCCACGCCAGTGCTGCTAATGCAGGGTTCAACACACAGCGCGAGGTGCTCACACTCTGAGACTCCGGCTAGCTTACTGTCTCTCCATCATGCTTCTGAAGATCGCAGTTTGAAACGAGTCAACAACTGCAAAGGGCCGGAGAGAGCTCAAACAGCTGTCCTCAACCATGGCCAGAAAGGGAAGACAACGTTAACACAGAGGCCACCCGGCTGATCCTACTACATAAAAGCTTCCGTTTCAAGCTGGACCATCTCATTTGTGTCCCCTGGCACGCATTTAAAACCAGAGTTCAGAACTGGGTTTAGAACCTTCTAGGAATGTAGATGGCAGAGCCCGCATCTTCTAGGAAGAGTCTACGGAATGGTCATAAAAAGGACCTCTCAATGGAAAAGAGAGCTTCTTCCTAAGAGGGCCACGGTGCCTCCCGATGGGACTTGAGATCCCTTGCGCTCACAGTGAAAACAGCCCCTTGAAGTATGATGAGGGAAAAGTACATGAGGATGCTGGTGTGTGAGTCACTGTGTGGACCCAGCGGAGCTCTGCTGGCCCGGCTTTGCTTAAACACCCACAGAAGGTGCCTTGGAGGTGAGCCTGCTGGTCAGGAGCCGGGAACCAGACTCAAAGAGCTGAGATGACTTTGGCCCTTCCAAGAGACGGGACATGGAGGTACCCGCCTCTCTAAATAACCCTCTTTGTAGAAATACAGTGAAAAGTCAGCACCTTTGAGAGCTGCAGTATCCACACTCTGCCCCTCCCCTCCCCCTCCCCATCCCAGGTCTGTGGATAGTCAAGTAGGAATTTTTATGAGGCTCTGGCCTAGCTGAACTTGTCTTTTCCCACGTCTATTTTGAAACGGATACCACAAATTTCAGAGTGGAAGTAGCTCTAGAAAATGAAAGGGTCGAGAAGGCACTTAAGACAAAGGTCCCCCCATTACATCATGGGAGAGAGCACACAGGAGACCACGAAATCCGGGGTGAGCACCTACAGATCCAGCAATTTCTCCGGGCCCCGAGATCCAGCTTTCAATCTAATTCCAATACAAGTTGAAGTGATTTATGTCTCACTTTTTCTCACTGTGCACTGACAGTCATCTCAAATGTGCAGGAGATGTGAAGGGAGAAATTGGCATGGAAACCAAAAAAAAAAAGCATCCAGGAGAGAGGACCCCAGCTGGGCTGTCCCCGCGCACCGGAGGTACTTACAGTCCAAGTGACTGTGCCTGATGCCCTCGACATCTTCGGCATGGATGAAGTGGTAGCATCTCTTCCCTACAATGTCTACGGGGGTCAGATCCATATAATCACTAATCCTACAAAGAGAAGAATACAGGCTGGAAATCAGAAGCAAGGGAAATATACAAATAGTTCAGTGACTTAGAAACAGATCTACTGACAATTTTCCTTGTACCAGGGTACCTGCGAGGACTTGGCACTGAGGGAAAACCCCTTTTAGATAAAATTAATTTTCTTTAACATGTAACAGTCCTTTTCTGAAGCCAGAAATGCGCTGGATCAAGCAGTTGTGTTGAAATAATTAACTAGGTTTTTCTTTTTTTCTTTAGTTTCGGAATATGCATTTAGACAACATAATTCCATGAAATTATTGAGAATCAGTAACAATACGAGATCCTCATTAGAGGCTAAGATAATTCAAGGTTACATAATAAAATAAAAACATGTTATGTTTATACCAAATGATTAGAGACACCTTTCATTTAAACAGATTGGTCTTCTATTGGGTATTTCCATGAAAAAAGGCTTCGACTGCTTCTTGGCACAAAATCCAAATTGGCATTTCAAGGGATATAATTTAAATGCTGAGACATACAGATGCCTGGGGGTATTATCTTTTTTTGTCTGAGTCATTTGAGAGCTCAGCTCTCACTCCTAGCCCTTTTAACTGGGACTTTGTGGTGGATTCCACACGCAAACTTTTAAACCATTTCGGCAGCTCTGCTGGGCTTGTGCTCGACTGTACGTGTGTGTAAGCCTCTGTCATTGATTGTCCAGATGCCAATGTCCTCAGGCAGGAGCACAGAAAAATAGAACAAAAATTGGAAAACACGTTGGGGGGTGTGGAATCTGCCTGGTTTACACAAACGCGCTGAAATGTTGCTTCTCTTCCTCCCCGTCCAAGTTCAGGTTCATTTTCGTCCGTCCCAGAGAGAATTTATCTCTTGTTTAATTGATTCTCTTTACTGCCCCTGTGCTTTTTATGTTTTATGATTTATCAAATATTAAGTGAATCTTTAGCTATGACACCTTGAAGAAACCCGTGAGAGCGCTGCAGGGGGAATGAAATCTGACCCCCAAAGGCAAGGAAATAAGAAACCAAACCAAACCAGGATAATATGGGATATAATGAAAATACCCTACCCAGGGAGTGAATTTCTCAGTGTCTAGCAATTTAAATCATATCTTTGGCCAAAATAGAATTCTTGGAGTGTTTTCTCACGAGTCCTTGGTTTTTTGGTATAAAACAGATCAGCTGGTGTTTTCCTGAAACCATTAGTTGCTTTCCAAGCACAGTTCACACCCCCTTTCTGCAAACGAGTGAATAAGGATGTCATTAAAGGCCCTCATTCCCTCCATGGTGTTTCTGGAATTTGCTGGATCCTCTGAAAGCATCAGAGGTTGGCTTTGCCCAAGGCTGTCCCGGGATTCTGAGGAGAGTCCAGGAGAGGCCCCTGTTTTCTAGTTAGCAATTCCCTAAGTAAACAATGAACCCTGGGGAAAGGCACCCGGTTCTTTAGGGAAGAGAGTTCTTTAGTTTACTTTTTATTTGAATGAAATCCTTCAAAACAATGGAAACACTTCTATGTACTCCCAGAGCCTATTATCAAGGTGAATGTGATGAGCTCCGTGTTCAAAGACCTCTTCATCTATGTGTAGAAAACCCTAGACCAGTCTGACAACCTGTATATCAGGATCAAAATCCTGATGACAACCTATACTCTGAGACCCAGTTTCCTCATCTGTGAAACAACTTCAGAGGCTGGTGAGGGTACTAATGAATGAAATGATGTGAATGTAGCATGGTGCTGGGCACACAAGATATGCTGTTCTCTCAGATTAAATATGCAATTACTTCTAACAGGGTCCTTTTAAATAATTACTGTCATCTTCAGTAGGGAAATAATGCTGTATTATACTGGCTAATAAGGGGTTGTGGAAAAAAAGACATGTTTTAATGGGAGGAAAGATACATGAAGTGGGCCATAGAAAGTGATCTCAATTACTAGAGTGGCACCATCAGGCACCCAAGTCCATGGAGTGCATCAAAAGAATTAATCAACCTGTGACCACAGGCCTGAGAATTAAGTGATGGCTTAAGGATTTCTGGGAGCTAGGTAAATGAGATGAGGCTTCATTTTTTTTTTTTTTTTTTTTTGGTGGTGGTGAGTGGTGCTCGTAGAACTCTCAATCAAGGGAACTGACATTTGTTTTCAAAGACGCAAAGCTATAGTTCATGCTTTGACTGTCTGCCGCCTCCCTGGGTATCCAATGTTGTACATTTTAAAACAGAAGAGACTGCTTTATGGGCTGTATATTCTCTTTCATGGGTGCACACATATGAAAGATCCCCACAGTGGTTATTTGGACCGCTTCCATACCATTTAACCTGGCTTCTGAAGAGAAATTAGAGACAGGGAGCGCAGGGAGGTCCTGCAGAGAGAGCTAGGGTGTTTGAGTCTGACAGATAGAGTTCAAGTCTTGGCCTCAGTCAAGACACTTACCCTCTCTCTCTAAGCTGACACTGCCTGGCACTGGTGGATATGGGCAACACCAGCCTCCAGAACTGTCCTGAAGCTTCAATGAGATAGCGCTTTCAATGTGCTTCGCACGCCGCTGAGGGTGTAGGAAGTGTTCAATAAATGTTAGCACTCCCTACTATTCCTGGCCAACTCTAGCTACTCATTCTGCTGAACTCATCTTCCTGATTCTCTGTGGCCATTGAAGAATGCCTTGCACATAGCCAGGTAGGTGTATAGTCATGGTGATAAGAATTTTAATAAATACTCTCAAAACTTGACAAATAGATTGAACTACTCATTAGATAATAGTGACAGGCTCATGATATCTTCTCCCTGCCTGAACACGCTAAAGCTTGGGTGGGTTATCTCTTCCCAGTGAATCCTTTCCTCTGAATCAAAGCCTGACTGGGAAGGGCAGACATTTCTAGTTTGATCCCAACATCTTTAGCGCTTCCCAATGGACTGGATGTGGGCACTGCCTGTCTTCTTCATGTCTGGGCCCGGGAGAGAGATCACTTTCCTAAACCACTTGATCACCTGTTCTTTTGTTCCCACCCCCGCCCCCCAATCCTGTCCCCAAGGAGGAACAACACTGCCAAGCTTCCTTTCCACAGCCACACGTGAGCACCTCCCCTCCACCCCCTCCTCCTGCCCCGGGATTCTCTCTTCCTCACATCAGCCTGATGATAGACTGGTGACTTCTAGGTGAGAGGTCTGAAGGGGCACTGTCCCATCTCCTTGTCCCTTGCTTTGTGCCTAATGAAACAGTGAACTTCTTAACCAGAGGCTAAAAAGTCCTTTTGTAAAAGCTCAGTGTGAGGAAGGGCTGCCAAGTCACTTATATGATGGGTCATCTTTCTTTAATCTATCCAAGTGAAATCCTCAGGCTTATGAAGTGTTATTGAAGAGTTCTGCAAATTTCTTTTTTGTCTTTTTTCCTCTAGGGAATCTCAAATTCTTATTTGTTCTCTACATGCTTTGTGGACTGAATGTTTGTGTACTTCCTAAATTTGTCTATTGAAGTCCTTACACCCCCACTCCTACCTTGGGATAGTATTTGGAGGTGGGACCTTTGAGAGTAATTAGGTTTAAATGAGGTCATAAAGGTGGAGCCCCCATGATGGGATTAGTGTCCTTATAATACGGAGAAAGATCAGAGCTTGCCCTCCCGTATATGAGAACATAGCAAGAAGCCAGGAAGACACCCCCGACCCTGCACCCCCACCTCCCACCCCTACCCCAGCCTGCCACCAAAGGAACCTCGTCAGCCTGCACCTTGATCTTAGACTTCTCGGCCTCCAGAACTGTGAGAAATGTCTGTTGTTTGAGCCACCTGGTCTATGGGGATTAGTCCCAGCAGCCTGAGCTGACTAGGAGAAGGTACTCAATGCCCGTGTGAACACTGCCCATCATAAGGCTGGGCCCTTGCAGTAGTCAGGAAGGGGGTCTGGCTGAGGTATTAGGAGATAGCTCTCGCTGCATTGTTTTGCCAAGAATGTCTCAGTCCTGCTCTCTCCTTGGGTTCTCAGCCAAAATGGGTCTCAGTTACAGCATATGGATGCCTGGGTATCCTAATTCATCCCATTGTTGTCCCTAATGTAAATCAGGGCAGTGATGTAAATTTCAAATAAAAAGCATGGTTGGTGTCAGTCCAAGCAGCCATTAAAAATAAGATCAGGATTTATAATGAGCCTCATTGGGAGAGTAAAATCCTTCAGACTGCTGAAAACACCGGCCCTTACCAATGTGCAACATACAACAGGGCAAATGAAAACAAAAACGAAGTACCTATTTTCACAGTAAATGATATTGAGGTCCATATTTACTCGAGTGACGAACATATGGCAGTCAATTCTGACTTCATTGATCGTAGGGGGAGGCAGGGCATGAGCCACAACCACGAGCCCCATGATTTGGCTGGGGACGGTCCTCCCGTGGGACAGTGACACCCTCAGTCGTAGCCGGCCCGTTATGTGAATCACCTGGAATAGAACATTAAGTACAGGACACAGTCAAATTTACATCCGGGCTGTAACAGTACTTCTTTTGAGAAATGCAGAATCGCATCTGGAATAATGAATGTTAGCTTGAATCTGGTGTAATCATAAGGGCTGTCAAAGTGCCCTCAGTGTCCTCAAGGCAAGAGACAAAAGAGAAATAGTCTTGTACTCTGAGCATTTCTCAGGGCAACATTATTACTGTGCTATTGCTATTTTTCAGGACTTATTTTTTTTTTCAGGTTTAGAGGAAGTTCACAACCAGATAAAAGGATAAAGTGAGCCCTGAGCTGCAAACAGAAATGTTTGCATTTTCATCCCTTACTAGTGGACGATATGTGTCCTTCTCCACATTTCTACTGAACGGGATTCCATGGACGTCTCTCTTCAGAAGTGTGGCTCAGAGCTTTCCTTCATTCTCAAAAAAGCCAAAGACTCCAGTGATTAAGAGATTCAGTGACAATGACATGAATGTGTCCTTTTGAGCATAGACATTCCATGTTAGGCAGTGCTGAGTTACCTGCACATGTAACACCAATCTTTATCACAATGCCCTCTGGGATCAAAGGTCAGAGGACCTCAGCGTATGATTTGTTCTTTGAGCTCTTAGGGCAGTAGATCAGGAAGGCTTGCACCATTTTGGTGACAGCTCTGAAGTACTTGCTCAGAAACAGGAGGGAGAACAGTGTGCTGCGATTTTTGGTTTCTTAGACAAAGTATGCCATGGATAGTCCTGGCCACCCACCCAGAACCAAACAAAGTTGGTTCATCATCTTCACATTATTTTCAGTGATACGTTTTTATAAAGCCATCTTTTGAAAAAATTCCTTTGTTTATGAATTGAACACAGGAGATGAGTCACAATGTGAGTTTCCTTAAATAATGTTTTGGGAAAATGAAATCATAAAAAGATGGAAAGAATGAGGATTTGTGTGGCCCTGCTTCTGGGTGACGGAAGGCACGTGTGTATATGTATGTGTGTGTGTACCCTAGTTGGGTTCCTCGTGCCCTGTGACAGCGTGGAGTACCCTCCAAACCAGGTTGTAGAAGTACTTGCCACCATTCCCTGTACCTTGGAGCTCAGTTTTGTAGCTGGTCGAGTTTCTGCGTTTGGTTTGCCTCTCCAAATGCACCCGTGAGCACCAGAGACACCTTTTGAGAGTCTCCTTTTCCCTCTTTGTCGGAGGAAACTGAAGTGGGAAGTGGGTCTCTGACCTCCCTGGAGCGATAAGAACTAGCATCTGCTCTCCTTCCTAGGGACTAGGCTGGTAATTCCTTTTTCATTGTGTTTTTAAGTTATTCAGTCTTCCAAAAGCAAAGCCACTCTGCTGTCAGTCAGGAAGCAGGATCAAAGCTTATGGGGCCGCCCTTCGGAGTCCTGGCTGTTCTAAATGTACTCTTCCCTGTCCTCCTTCATGTTTGAGCCCAGAGCTGTGGATCTGGAAACCAATGAGGAGGATTATTTAGGTTATTTTAGGAGCAGCTTTTTGACCACCCACATTGAAGTTGACTAAATTCATGCTTAATGCACCTTTGCTTTCAGCTTTGGTCAGACGAGCTGCTTTATGAATATTTGAAAATGTTCCTAGAGGCAAGGATGCTAAAACATCATCACAGACACATATTTTTGCAAGACCTCATTAACTAATAAAGAAATAGCTAAAAGAAATGGGATTAGCTTCACAGGAGGGGTGTTAACAGTCCCTGGTCCTCCTCCCAGCTAGGCTTACATAGATGCTCATTTATCATTATCTGTCTTGTTTTATCAGGAACACTCAGCTTCTTGGAAAAACACAGATCTATAAATGCTCAGGAAAACTCACACCCAGAAATGATATGTTAAATAAATCCCCACTTGGTATTCTCTTCCAAAGCAATTTAAAGGCATCTGGGATAGCAGACATTTGAGGAAGCCAGGCAGGCTACTGGGGAGCTGTGTGCATGTCAGAGCCACCCGCCTCTGATCTCCTCCAGCTTTGCTCATGGCCACTGAGCTGTTGAAAGGGGTCAAAAGTTGGGTTGGGCAGGGACCTAGGTTTGCCATCTCCTGATTTTGTTCTCCTGGAGAAAGCCACTCTACCTCACTGCATGTCTTTCTTTTCTGTGAAATGGGGATAATAATGACTATTCTGCAGTTATGTCATGAAAGTCAAAGGAGGCAGTTGTGGTAAACACTTTCTAAATCGTAAAGAAGTATAAAAATTTTCATTATAATTCTGTTTGCCCTTAAAAACAATAAGGATAAGGACTGATGATACATTTGATCTTGACCACAGGCCAAATAAGTAATTATTGCTTTAAAGGATCATGCCATTTGTATTTGGGAGAAAAACTGGGAGAGTCTATTTTAGGTCATTCTCCTTTTCAGTTTTTAAGTGAGGAAAGTGGCTCTGTAACATTCCTCCCCTAACCAGAATCATCGGGCTTGGAAATGGCAAAGAGAGCTTAGAATCCATGTTTCCAGGTTGTGTTTGCCCCTGGAGAAGGAAATGGCAACCCACTCCAGTATTCTTGCCTGGGAAATCCCATGGGCCGAGGAGCCTGGCAGGCTACAGTCCATGGTGTTGCAGAGTTGGACATGACTGGGTACTTGTCAGCACCAGGTTGTGTTTGAGCGTCATTTCAACTTTGTTATGCTTTTATACGTTTTAAGTGCATATTCATATTGCACCAAAACATTAGAAGTTTATACCAGATGCCAATTTACTGCCTTAAGTAAACTGTATATGAACCTTTGAAATGATTTCATATATGGCAGAAGCCCAAATTATTTGAAAAGTCTGAGAAACTATACAAACTAGGAAGGGAAAAAAAAACTAAGAAAATCGCCAATGCAATAAACAAAGCAGTTGTCAAGAAATGTCAAAGAACATCAGAGTGTGTTTGTCTGAGTGTATGTTCATCTGGGGGTGGGGGAGAGTGAGGTTGAAGAGAAGAAAAGATATGTTAGGTCGTGTAACTAATTTTGGGGTTAAATTATGGTATTTCCCCCAAATCCATTTCATAAGGCCAACAATTTTTTTTCCCTCCCATTGTGAGAAGTTATGTTTAGATTTTAGAAACATGGCGAGAACATGTATCAAACAGTTTGTTTGTTTGTTTTACTTTGTAGTTGCTTTGAAGGCCTGAGGCTGGATAAAAAGTATTATCAGAAGATCTGGGTTCATATCCTAGCTCTGGCACTGCATAGTCATGCAACTATGATGCTCAGGGAATTGAAATGACTTGCTTACTTTCAGGTCAGCATATTAGGGATTAAAAACCTAGTACAGAGAGTAAGTACTCTGTAAAGATGTCTTCTGTTTTCTTAATGAGGTCATCAAAGGGCACTCTTTGGGTTTTTTAGTTTCTAAAACATATGCAAGGAGTCTTGATAGGTACCAGAGAGAAGACCAAGGTGGATCAAATGTAAACCAGTTCTCAAGAGTTTACAGACAATATACAGTGAGAGGAAACAAACAATTACTCTTAATATATTAAGATTGGGAGACGACATAGGGTCTGCTCAAGTGGTTTCTGCATTCTGGTTATATGACAGAATCTCCTGTGCAGTGTTGTTAAAGCATGGACTCCAAGGCTCCCTGCCCCAGAGATTCTAATTAGGTAGGACTGGGCTGGGGTCCAACATGTGTTTTTTAGAACATCAGAGGTGATATCTACTACAGGATAGTGTCTGGCTAAAGTGTTTGGACTTCTACCAGTGGTTCTCAACCTTACTACACATTGAAATCACCCAGGGAGTGGAGTCCCCACGTCCAAGCTGTATCCAACACCAGTAAAATATGGACCTCTGGGATATAGGGCTGCTGAGAGGATTAAGTAGAAATGTATACAAAGTGCCTGGGTATATGCCTGATACACAGTATATGTTCAAAAAAAAAATACTATCTTCTTAAATAAAAAGTGTGCACCAAAGGAAAGGTATAGAATGAAATTTTGGGGATGTCAGGGTAGGCAGAAAATACTTTTGACTGAATGGATTTGGAAGGCTACATGAAACTGGCAGTAAATTAAAACTGCCATAAGATATAATCATGGAATGGTAAAAGGGGTTCCAGATAGAGAAAAGGGCTGGAATATAAAGTACAATAGAAACAAATACAAAAGATAACCTATTGGAGACACCCAGGGAGCCAGGAGCATTTCAACGAGGGTTAGCAGAAAAGACCGGAGAAGGCAATGGCACCCCACTCCAGTACTCTTGCCTGGAAAATCCCATGGATGGAGGAGCCTGGTAGGCTGCAGTCCATGGGATTGCGAAGAGTCAGACACGACTGAGCGACTTCACTTTCACTTTTCACTTTCATGCACTGGAGAAGGAAATGGCAACCCACTCCAGTGTTCTTGCTGGAGAATCCCAGGGACGGGGGAGCCTGGTGGGCTGCCGTCTATGGGGTTGCACAGAGTCGGACACGACTGAAGTGACTTAGCAGCAGCAGCAGCAGAAGAGACAGAGATGGGGCAAATACTAGGTACAAGCAGTAGAAGTTGGTAATGGGACCTGGAGAGAAGCATGGTGATTTTGAGCCTGTGTCATAGAAGATGATGGTAGACCAAATGGTGACTGGGAATGCAGGAATTGCTGGCAAAGGGATGAAAAAGATTTCCCTGTGGACACTTAGTATTTGAGCAGCCTTGGGAGATGCTGGGGAAGGTGTCCTTTGATTGTTGGAAAAAGGGGTTGAGTGCTTAAGAGATGAGAGATGAAGGTAGGTTGAAGACTTGTTTGGTTGGTTGGTTGGTTTGTGCTTCACTTTGGTTTTTTTTTTTTTTGACTGGCGGTGATACTTAAAACCAAGCAATTCAATGGAATTACCAACAGAGAAAACATAGATAAGAGAAGAACACCAAAGGCATCCTCCCACCATGCCAGCCCTTTGAGTATCTGAAGCCTAAAGCAACTTAACTTCTCTAAATTGAATTTCTCTTACTCTATAATGATTACTTTTGCTTAAAAAGTGACCATTTCTGAAAACTCTACGCCCCCTTTTTCTCCACCCACAATTCCATTCTGGCATAAATGCCAAGCTTGCCACATGGTCGCCAGGCCCCGTGGTAATATCCCAAAGAATGGGATGGCTTTTTTTGTACAGTTAAGCAGGTGAATGAGAAATGATGTTGAATACAAGTAGATAAACCTAAATACTAATATGATTTCAAGAACTGTGAAACCATAAAAATAATAATTTTAAAGTGAAAGGAATACTGTGGCTTAGAAATAACATTGAATTGGGAAACAGAACAATTGATCTCAGTTCTGGTTCTGGTGACCTGTGGCACATCCTCTAGCTTGACCAAGGCAGCGTTTCCTCAGATATAAAAGGGAAGATAAGAGTCAGGTACTGATACCTAGGGTTCTGTCTAAGTTCTAGAGAATTCTATGACCTACTGCTCAGTAGAGGGGCTGTCACTGTGCTGTTAACCTACCTGCCCCTCCCCTGACAGCTCCATGGTGAGGGCAGGAGCTTCCAAGGACAGCTGCAAGCTAATCAATGCAGAGTTTACTTTAAGAATTAATCAGTAGGGGTTTAGGGGTCCTATCTGAGTTGGAACGGTGCTTTGGTTTTGGCCAACGCCAGGTAAAAATTGCCTCTGTGTCCTAAAGGTTTGTGTTGGTCTGGTCTTTAATCTACAGACATTCTTCAAAAGAGATTTCTGAGTGAAAAGATTCTTGAACCCCGAGCTCAGTTTTATGTAAGAGCTCAGTTCTCACATTTCCTTTCATTGTTCTTGTTTTATCATAAAGAGCTGTGCAAAAATGCTAAAGCCCATATTTTTCTAAACCCCTTACACAGCACTGCCCGGACACCAGCAACAGTGAAGCAGTAAGCATAGGATTTCTGAGTGGAAATCCCACCATCTTTGATAAAAATGTCCAAATTAGCATCATTTGACAGTTCCACATTGAAGAAATCAGTGCCTGACTTTTAGTTTTCTTCTTGGACACAAGTGAGCGTGTGCCATGTAGAGAGTACATGATCACGGAGTTTAGGACGAATGTGGGAGTGTTAACAAGCCATGATTCTTGGACAAATATATATTTCTCTTCCTGCCATATGCTCCTTTCTGTCATCTGTTGGTGATAAACACTTAGATGCGCTCCACTAATATCTTCTCATTATAAACAAGCCCATCACAAAGACCTTGATAAAACCTCCCCTCTGTCAATACTTAAGGAAAGAAAGTCTGTGATGGGAAAATACATCTGGAAGCTATTCTCCATTCTTTTAGGAATAAATCTCACTACTAGCCCTATGAAACATTTTCTTTATCAAAAGGAAGTGCTAAGTATTATGTGCATTATTTTCCACATATAATGTAAAGCACAGAATAAGGCTAGGCACAGGGAGGAACCAAGAAGCTGCAGGCAGGAAAAAAACTATGATTCCCTAGGTTTAGAGCATCTTCAGAGATTTTTTTTTTTACTTGTCCTTTAAAGGAATCCAAATTTACCTTAAAAATTAAGCTTCCTTCTGGCACTCTGGTCTTTTTTCTTTTATTCCCCTGTAGAGGTCTGGTTCAGCATACAGATCATCAAATCACTAGCTCGGGTGGGAGAGTTAGCTAATTATTTTTAAGTGATGGGGGCTCTGGTGGCCCACAACCTGCTGAAAGATAAGGGCTTAGCTGGGTCTTCTGAATCTAAACATCTAGCCTACAGCCTAACAACTTAATCTAAACCAGCAGGAGAATATCAACCTCATGTAAATTACTTCATGCAAATTTTTAGGGAGTGGGATTTCCTGAATTTAGAGCATTATCATCGGTTGGAGAAAATACCCTAACAGGTCTCTCTGTCCCTGTCTCTTTGACTCCTGAAACCTAAGTCTTTGCACAAGGCCTGAAAAACAAAACCAATTCATCTGAGACCAGGAACTTGTCCATAGAGGCAGACACTGGGGAGGAGAGGGCTCGCAGCTGAAGGAAGTGCCTTTGGGCTTTGTGAGGGGCAGGAGAACAGCAGTGTTAGTTCCCTTCCCTTTCCAGCATCTCAGATTTTATTTCTAGAAACTGGCTTCTAGGAATGTTCGTCATAATTCACAATGAAACTTAAGCAATTGGGGATAAGAAAGGACAGAAGAGGGATAAGTTGACTTCTCAAGGCAGAGGTGAGATTGAGGGTGAGGGGAGAGGTCCAGGGGGAAATTGGGTCTTGGCAGGGAGCAGGTAAAGATGCACGCCTCTTCCAGGGCCAGAGGAGATGCAACAGAGGAGAGGTGGACGCGGAATGTCATCATCAACTAGGTCTAGAGGTGCTGATCAATTCAGGAACCACGTGGCTGGGAGGAGGCTTTCTGAAAGTTTGTCCCTAAAAATTTCCTTAAGAGCAGGGCTCTTCAGGCTTGGGTAGGATTTAGCACTTAAGGCTAGAGGACTAGCAAGAACTGGAGAGAGTTTTAGATGGGCTCAACTTAAGGGCAGCTCTGGTGGTGGAGAAGAAAGGAGGTGAGACTGGGTACAAGGGAAGTATTCAGGGCAAAGTTAAGGAAGAGGAACCCCAGCAGTTCTCAGGTAGAAGGACGACAATGAGAAAGTGTGAATTCCCAGGGACTCCATTTGTTTGACTGTTAAAGAGATGAGCAGGAAGGGGAATGTAATTTGAGTACAACCAGTTGATGCTTGGTCTGATGGCTGAAAAGATTCACCAAGGGGGGGTTGCAGAAGTGGACAGACCTAGAGCTGTAGGTAAGGGCATTCCCAACTCTGGTAGGCAGAGGAAGGAAGGAAGGAAGCCAGGGGCTAATTTCTATGTTTTCACTGAGATCCTAAGGTCCTGAAAGCAAAGACTCATGATGCATAAACATGAGGAAGGAGGCATTCTTCCTCTTACAGCCGAAGTCAACTTGCTCTGTCCTATACGCAAATAACTAAATGAGCCAGGCACATGGGGGAAACATATTTTGCTCTTTAATTGGAAAGCCCACAACACCTAATGCTGATATCAGGGATTTATTTAAAACCCCAAACCCTCTAGGGTTAGTCTTTTTTAAATCTGAGCATGTACAAGAATCACTTGGAGAGCTAGATCCAGGGCAGGAATACAGATGCAGATGTAAAAGAACAGACAAGTACATGATGGTGGGGAGTGGGGAGGGTGGGATAACTGGGAGATTAGGTTTGACATAAATATACTACCATGTGTAAAACAGCTAGCTAGAGGGAAGCTGTGGTATAGCACAGGGAGTTCAAGGTGGTGGGAGGGAGAGGACACATGTACACATATGGCTGATTCACCTTGTTGTACAGCAGAAACTAACATGACATTGTAAAGCAATTATACTCCAATTAAAAAAATAACACACACACAAATAATAGGGATTCCAAGGTCCTATGCCCCAAACTCTGGATTCTTTAAAGCTGGAAAGGAACCTGGAAACTGCATGCCTCCCAGCATTCCAAGGGCTTTTATGCCAGTGGTTAGCATAGCCATTCTTTCAGTTTTGTTTGAAGGGCAGGCCATTGGGTCACAAAGTGGGCTTCCCTGGTGGTTCAGGCAGTAAAGAATCCGCCTGCAATGCAGGAGACCTGGGTTCAATCCCTGGGTTGGGAAAATCCCCTGGAGAAGGAAATGGCAATGCACTCCAGTAATCTTGCCTGGAGAATCCCATGGACAGAGGGGCCTGATGGGCCATAGTCTCTGGGGTTGCAAGAGTTGGGACATGACTTAGTGACTAAACTACCACTCTTGGGTCCATCTAGCTGCATCTTTATCTAGAGCTGAATGGATCTAGACATCTTAGAAAAATGACCCAGTGGCTTATCACAGACTGCTTCCTAAATGAGCAAAAAAAGATGTACATTTACGGTTAAATCAGGGCTGAAAACCCCTCTACTCTGTAAACACAACCCCTTGTCTTGGTTCCCTGGAAGTGGAGGATCAGCTCTTGATAAGCAGAAACCCTGGGCTCATGTGGGATTGGGGCGTGTTTTCTGTGCACAGGGCTGCCTGAGGGAGGCGCTGGGAGCCCTGCCAAGGCTCCTTTACTTGGGGGCTGCAGTGTTATGTCCCACGCGTCTCTGGGGAGGTGGAGCTCTGCCAGTCCCTTCTCCCTAGCCCAGCCTGCCCCTGGCTTAGCTCCTGATTAATTCAGGGGAATCCTGGGAGGTTAACCCTTAATTTGATGGCTCCAGTGGGGAGCTTGAGAGATTGGTGGTAATTTATCACCCTCAGTTTTTTTTTTTTTAAATGTATAAACATTTTCCAAGGCAACACATAAAAAATTATTTTTAAAATCCACATTTAAAAAACATTAGCCACAGCATTCTTTTCTTACATGACTGTATCCTCCAAACACAGCAATTGCTTCTCATCCATCTCTGTTAACAAGCTTCAAATATATAACATAAAAAATGTAACTACAATTAGAGCCTTAGATTCTCAAAATGTGGTCAGACTCCATATTTGTTTCCTATTCCTTTTGGAGAAAACAGTCTTTCTTCTACCAGAGATAAGATTTTTTTTTTTTTTTTATTGGGATAGTTTAAGTAAGCTGAAGAGATTTCCTTAACGAGATTATGTAAATGTATGCCAAGGCTATAAACCACATTTTCTCAGAGAGTGGAACACTTCAAATATCATTTAATCAAACAGGACCATGGGTAGAAACACCTTTATAAATTGTTAAGGGGCAAAGCAAGAAGGCTGAACTATACACATCTGATCAAATTTCGTTTCATTCAGTTACTTTATTAAAGTCTCCTAGAGAAGGACAGAGGAACACCACCTCTGTGGAGGGCAGCGTTTTTAGTCCTCTGTCACTTGATGTGGAGGAGGGATATCGCCCCTCACGGCCCCTGGAGGCCCCTATGGCTTAATGTCCCTGACTTGAGGTACAGAGGCAGTTCTTCCCAGTGTAACTGACTGCAATTGTATTTCCAACAGCATTAAAGACAGAAAAAAAAAAAGACCCGGAATTAGACTTATGCCAAGTGATCCTTCACCTATAGATGCCTGTGGAAACACTATATCATATTCTTTCTTTTCTTGAGCACTCACGAGCTCCTATTAGGAAACAGATAATTCAGATATTTTCTGTTTTTTATCCTTGCTCCATTCATCTTTGTCGAAGGCATGTTTTACGTCAGTTTCTTGAGTTTAGTGACACGTCTTGTTCTGAGTTAGTCTCGCACACCTTTGTTTCTGTTGGCTAACAGAATTTATACTAATTCTGCGGCAAGTGGCCAGAGATAGCTGTGGACCTTGCTGAGTGCTTGTCTGTGTGAAGATAGTAGCTCCAGAGAGCTCTCTGCTCTCCTGAGAAAGGTTAGGGCAGCTCTTCTCTGTCCCCGGGCTTCCCAGGTGGCATTAGTGGTAAAGAACCAGCCTGCCAATGCAGGAGATGTAAGAGAGGCATTCGGTCTCTGGGTAGGGGACATCCCCTGGAGGAGGGCACGGCAGCCCCCTCCAATATTCTTGCCTGGAGAATCCCATGGATAGAGAAGCCTGGTGGGCTACACTCCTTAGGGTTGCACAGATTTGGACGTGACTGAAGCGACTTAGCACGCAGGCACTCTGTCCCCTCCACCTGGCCTGAAGGTCTGCAGAATAAATGATTACATTTTGTTAAGAAGGAAAAGCCTTCAGAGGAAGAGCTCCAAGATATGGGAATCAGCTCCTCCTCTCTTCCTCAGTGGCAGAGGATACAGAAATAAAGACAATTATCCACGTGGATGGGTAGACCAGTCCTTGTGGAAGGGCAACTCTGCTGTCTCAGGAGCTGAAACATTTTTTTTTTAAAGCAGCCGTTCCTCTTAAAGGGAAAACACACACATACTAGGACTTGAATTTCTGATAATTAAGAAAAACCTGAACGCAGACAGATGGGTCCTAAATATTGTGGAACAATGAAAGTCCTGACATTCCCCAAGTTCAGACATGAAACTCCTTACAGATCAAACCTAAAAGTGATCCCTTCCCAGGAGGCTGTTGTAGGTAACATGAACTCTTCAGGAATGCAAGAACAAGGAATTCTCTTAAGCTAGGCACTTTAGACCCAAATAGGTGCAAGAAACAAAGAATGCACAGTAGGAGCCAAGGTGCCTCACTTTTTCTGGCACACTCAGGCAATGTTCAGTTCTGTGTTTGCAGCAAGGCGCTCCGTTCTCTGCGTCAATTTCCTCACTGGGAGACCGAGTGGGCTTAACTACATGGGGTCTGAGACCCTTCCTTGCTGTGGTGTCTGTTAAATCTGGCATGTTTAAACATGAAGCTTTGAGCCATCATCAAAGCCCTAAACCTCTATAACTTACCATCTGTATTATCTTGGTTCCATTCTTCGTGAGGCCTGGATGTTACGTGTTAGGCATTGATTAGGAAAGGACATTTTCTGAAATGTTTCTCAACCTGCCCTCCGTCTGCTATAGCTGATATTTTATAAGGCTGCTTCATTCTGCCCTATATCTCATCCTTAATGAGAGCAATTTCTAGGAATGACAGGCCTCTCAAAACGTCTTGCTTTGTGGAGTGAATGAATCCACTCCCTGCCAAATCCTCTTTGTGTGTGGCCCCCCAGCGAGACAGTGCGCTGGGGCTGGGGGAGTGCCTTGCAGACCACCTCGTGCATCCGCCCACCTTACAGTCGTGGAGACTGAGGCTCAGTGAGGTGAAGTGTCTTGCCCAAGGACGCATAGCCAGTGAGTGGCAGACACAGGAAGAAAAGAGAAGTCTCCTCATCTCTCACCCAGGGACCCTCTCCTGTCCAGCAGTGCATTTCTGGGGGAACGTTCCGCCCACTTTTCCTCATTTGTTTTCCCGAATATGTCTCTATCTCTATATAAATAACTTGATGAAAACTTAGGACTTTAACCTTCAAAGGACCCCATGGCACTGACATGGGTTATTATCCATTCAGGATATGTAGTTCAGAACATTCATATGACTTGGGTGCGTGTCACCAGCTCATTTGCTGCATTTGGTTTATTCAGCCATGATTAGAGATAGTCATTTACAGTCACACATTTGGAAACTCTTTAACAAGCTTCTAGCAGTTTCCTTTCCAGAGCTGTTTAAATAGATGAGGGTGTGGTATCAGCAGTTTCCTCCATCCTACTGATTATCCCTGTTAAGCATACGTCTTTACCAGAACTTCCATTTTGTAGAAAGGCTTTTTAAAAAAAGAGAGAAAACAACCCAAAGATGCACACATCCCGGAGCTGATCAGTCATCATTTCAGGAAGACAGACTAAAAAATTAAAATTGAAACCACCACACTATAACCTGAAAAATTCCCTGAAAAAAAAAATCCCCCTCCCTCTTTTCATTTTAAAGAATACTTTTTGAAGTAATTGGCACAAAGACTGTTCTGGTGCAGATTGCTGCAAGTGTGCTCTTGGCAAGAACATCATAAGCACTAGAAAAACTTTAATATGCTCAAGAAGCCAAATACAAACTGACACCAGGAACTCAAGTGTGGGAACAAACAGGGGAAAAAAGAGAGCATCTCAATTTAATACAAACCTACATACAAAGGGACCAATTTCTCCGATTCATGGTTTAGCATACAATGCAGCTGTCCTCTGAGTGAATACAGAATAGTTATACATAAGAAATTAGAATTATCAATTCGAGGGAATTTGTCAAGAGTCCTTTTGATATGTAATAATGCAACTATGATGCCGAAGAAATCCAGGCATCAATGCATTAAATGACATCAGGTTGGACTCTGTTTAGAAAAGGAGGGTTAAAACTTAGAGAAGGGTCTCTTTGATGTGACCTCTGGAGCAGAGCTCTGCAGCGAAACTCAAAATGAATAGCTTCACCCCTACCTGTAGCCTTGCTTTCCATGTCTTTAAAATATAAGTTTGGATACATGTAGCACAGGGGGAAAATAATTCTAGAAGTGTCTCCTACATGGCACGGAATGGGAAGAACTGTGGACCTTTGCACTCTGCAGGATACAGGGAGAGTCTTCCATTCTCTTTATACCATCGAATGTAAGACGAGAACTATTAAAACAATTTTTTTTTTCCTTCCTCAAGTCATCATCTTCTTTGCTATTTTATGGTAAGGATTCAAGGATTTGGAGATTTTCTGCATCTTTCTCCATCCACATTTCAAATTTATCCCTGATTGTGACCAACACTTATTTTACCCTGAAACTGAAAAGATGGCTCCATTTTCACAGTCTTGCTAAGTAAGATTTCTCCTGCAATCCCCTGGAGTTCAAACGTGCTATAGTTTTTTTTTTTCTTGGGGAACGTTTGAAGTCCCCTTTAAAAATAATGCCTGGAGGATATTTTTCCCTAATACCATTTAAAGAAACTTGAAAGCATATGGCTCTCGAAGCGCACAGGGTTCTAATGAAGTAATCAGCAATACTGCTCATATGCAGACTTGCACCAGAAGCGATCCTACCCAGCCCGCATCAGTCTTCGGCATGAAGTAAAATCCTGCAGAAACCCCTTTCCTCCACCCGCCGTGTAAAGGCTTAGCAAGCCAGGGTTCTCAAGCGGTCACTTTCAACTTTTGAAAGATGGAAGGTGGTAGAGAGGTTGTGTTCGGATCAGAACTGTCAGGAGCAAAGGAAATCAATCTAGTAGCTTGTAAGGCAACTCAAGACAAATATTCCTCAGTCCTACAGCCTCCCTTCATAGCATGGGAGGAGAAAATAAAGTTTCTTTATAGGGTTCTATTTGATGTAGTCCCTCTAGCTCTGCCATTACCTTAGGTGATTCTCTACACAGCCAGCCAAGACTAAATAAAACAAAAACATGGGATATTAATGCACTTTCCCTGGAACTGGAAAGAGCATGCTGTTCTCCTGCAGTTTTGCAGTGGATTCTCTAAATCCATCACAATTAAAATCCCACTTCTTCAGGCACAACCTCATTAGTGCTGAAATATCACATCTTGAGCTATTTCCTTGGGATTTTAGCAAAACAAGTAATGATTCTTTTGATTATAGGAGTGACTTGTGCTATCATGACTGCCAAGTAAGTATGCAACTGTTTAAAAGAACCAGAATCAGCACTTGATTTTTTTTTTTAAATTCCTGCCTTGGTTTAGGCAGACATAACCCCACCCCCACCCTCCTCACCCACAACATCCTCTGCTCCATAGCAATGGCGAAGGGAGGAATAAGGTGAGCAGAGGGCTGGCAGATGTATGAGTGACTCAGCTTCAAGGGCAGTGTCTTACTCTTCTCCTGGTCTATAACTGGTCAGATAATGCTTCTCAAACATCCAAATGCTCCTTCAGCATTTGATGTACCCCATTCAAACTCCATGATTTCATTCATCCCAAAAGTTTTGCTGAGATGAATCTATTGCTGGACACTGTTCTTGGATCAGGGGTTGTAGCGATGAAAAGGACCCACAGAGGAGAGGGATAAGATCTGAGAAATGTCTCTGGCTGTTGTCAGTGGCTGCTCTGGGGGCCGGAGTGCAAGCAGGAAGACCAAATAGGAGGCTCCTACAGAAGTCCTGGTGAGGGAGATGATGGTGGTCCAGGAGGAAATGATGGGAAGTAGTTGGGTTGTGGGTTTTGAAGGTAGAGTTGATGGAATTTGCTGATGTATTAGATAGGGTCTGAGGTCAAGAGTGGACTCAAAGGATACTCCTAAGCTTTTGCTCAGGATGGAAGATGGTGCCACTTACTGGAGTGGAAAGGACTAGTGGATGGCAAAACATTTTGAGGAGTGTGTTTTGTTTTGGTTCTGTTAAGATTGAGCCATTGTCAACATCCAAGTGAAGATTCAGTAAGACATAGAAGTTTAGATGTATGTCTTTAGTCGCTTTTTCAGAGTGAATTCAGAAATCTTCTACATGCTGAAACATAAATAGTTCTAGAAATTTTACACATATCCTTTATGATAAATGCTATTGGAAACTGAGGGAATTAGTGATGTGCCTGCTCCAATCCCTGGTTTTTCTAGTCCACATCTGAGAGGACAGAGGGGGAACAGTCTGATAAAACACACCATTGAGTCAGGACCAAAGAAAAGCACAGCGGGCCAGGTGAACAGCCACAAAGGTGCTCCAAGTTATAAAGCCTATGAAGCCTGCAGATACTTGCGCAAGACAAATTCTATCCTTTCTATTTTCTCTAAGTATCACTTCCAAAGCATCTGTCTTTTTAAGCAGGGGGACAAATTTTCTAATCCCGGCCAGGAGACCAAATCCAGGTATCCCAGGCTGCGTTTGGCGACATATGGAAAAGTACAGAGGCACTGCGTTTACAAAGATTCAAATTTAATGTTCCAAGAAGGCAAACACAGTCACTCAGTCCTGCTGCTCGCCGCTTTGTCCCATTTCTGGAATACGTCTGAGTTTATGACCAGGAGAAAGACAATGTATAGAGGTTACTCCTGCAGAAGACTGGCAAGTGTTTAGAGAACATTGGTCCACGTGGCCAAGGCTCTCCTTCCAAAAACACCTGTGCAGAGGACTCTGGGTGGCACACTCCCCCAAAGCAGTGACCTTCTCCTTGAGCTCCCAGAGAGCTGCTATTTGTATTTGATTTCCTTAATCCCACTAAAGCAGCAAAGGCGGCTTAGGTGGTAATTTATTTATAAGAAATTATAATAAAGCTTCAACAGTTTGAATGCTGTGTGAAAAGTGGGAGGCAGATCGTACAGAGGCAGGATAGTCAAACTTAGAAATGAGTGTTATGACAATTTTTTGGTTTATCTACCCTTGGAATCAATTTTGTCATTTTTAATTGACCGATTTTCCCTTGTTTGCTTAACAATTTATTAATTGATTGCTATGCTCATGCAATTAATTCAAAAGCTGGCAAGTTTAACACAGAAAAATTAATTTTCTTTTACCAACATGCCACTTAAAATACCGTTTTGGAAGCCTGGGTTACCAGAAAATTACCTTCAAATTAATCAACACGGAAATTAGATGGTAGTGTCCCTTGACATCTGTCAATCCAAAATATGTCAGTTTCTTCCTTTTGTTTGAATGGGCTTTCTCTGCTGAGTAAGGGATTAAAAAAAAAAAAAAAACACACTGGATATTAAAGCAAACTTACTTTGCATCTTAAAAGGCAGAGAAAGGGAAGCACTTTCTTTATATAATTGTTTAGTTGCTCAGTCGTGTCCAACTCTTTGCTACCCCATGGACTGTAGCCCACCAGACTCCTCTGTCCATGAGATTTCCCAGGCAAGAATATTGGAGTGGATTCTATTTCCGTCTCTGGGGGATCTTCCTGACCAAAGGATTGAACCCAAGTCTCCCACATGTCCCAGGTGGCACAGTGTAAATAATTCACCTGCCAATGCAGGAGGCACAGAAGATGCAGGTTTCATCCCTGGGTTGGGAAGATTCCCTGGAGAATGGGAAGGCTACCCACTCCAGTATTCTGGCCTAGAGAATCCATGGACTGTATAGTCCATGGGGTCACAAGGACTCAGATACAACTGAGGACTTTCACACATGAATATAAAGCTTATTGCCTTCTTCCCTAAGCAGCTCTTTTGCAGTTTGAACCCTTAGTAGGTGCTACCATTGTGCCAGGCCTTATGGGAACAGACTTAGGGACATAAATATAAGCCCAGCCCTAAAGAATCCCTGGAAATGCAAAGTGTATGGGGGAATGTCCTGGCTAGGCACAGTGGGGAGGGGCTTTAGGAGGAGGCAGTCCTTGAGCTAAATGTTTATGGACCAGTAGGATCTGATTGGCCTGTAAGGCCAAGAGCTACTATAAGCCAAAACCAAAGATACAAGACTGCTGTTGGCATGTAGGAATTGAGAGGAGGGCAGAGACAGAAGAAAGGAGAGTAAGGGGAAAAGGCTGGGGCACAGAAAACTGGCTGGATGGTAGAAAGCAGTGATTGCCTTACAAAGGGAAGATGACTATTTTGTAGACAAAGTGGGAACTGCTTTTAAAGAAAAGATCATATGACTTGAGATATACGAAGAAAACCATAAGGGAGGGCACTCATTCAGTAATTTATTCACTCATTCATTCATTCAAATGATCAGTGTTTACGTAGCCTTCATCAAGCAGTGCTCTACGCCAGGCATTGGGTCTATCATAGTCATTAAGGAGCTCATCTCCGTCTATCTGTACTTAGAGTGTGAGTGGGCTAACAGGAAGGTGAATGAAAGGAATGGCTGGCAGCCTGTGGGCATGAGGGTAAAGGAGAAATGTGGGTAAGGCTAGTGTTCAGCTCTTAGGCTAGAACCTTGGACCACTCTCTATTTTTAGTAACTCTTCCATTTCATCACTAAGGCTCAAAGTATGGAGTGCATCATTTCTCTTGGGCTCGTCTTTGATCCTCTGTTCCCAGAGCCAATCCACCAACAAGGCTTGAGAATTCTTCTTTACCATGTCTCTTACTACTGATGTTATATCTGGGCAACTTGGTGGGCAGCTTCCTAACTGGGCTCTCTTATTTTTTCCCCACACTGGCCCATCTGGCATTTTGGTGCCAGGTTCACCTTCCTGAAGTATTTTCACACAGAGGAAAGCAGACCAGGAGTGACATGGTCTCCCTCATCTCCTTGTGGTGGAACTTTGGAGCAGCCCCACAGCCTCAGCGAGCCTTCGATTCCCCTGTGTCGTATGGGCATGAGCATCCTTACCACCGCTACCTTACAGAATTGCTAAAAGAACCAAATGCGGCAGGCAGTGCATCTAAGATACCTTGAAAACATACACCATCATTTATATAGAAACTATTATAATTATTACTCTTATTATTCAATATTCAAGAAACTTGATTCTGGAATAAAAAAAATTTGGCCCCTTTAGCTTCATGAAAGTTTTGGGACCATTTAGTTAGAGTGTTTATAACCTCATTTTCCATAACTTCCCTCCCTAGACCCCAAATGCTTTGCACATCATCTCCCAAGCTGCCTTGCATTCAGCTTCTCTGTACCTTTATGCACACACCGCTCAGACCAGGAATTCCTTCCCTATCCCCCTCCATCAGTAATAATAATAATCACTTGTCAAGATCTGTATCAAATCTCTTCTCTTCTCTGGCTACTCTAGCCCAAAGTTGTCCCCTTTCCTTTGAATTTCTACTGTTGTTTCTACCGCCCAATCAACACTAGAGATGAGTACCTGGGATTGTTCTTTTCCTGTCTCTCCCTCTGTCTCCCTCTGTGCCTTTAAGGCACAGAGTGTGTCTTTTATTTCTCTACCTACCTCCCAGGACACAGACCAGGGGAGGTACTCAACTGATGAGCAACTGCTTGGACACTGCATCTGCGTACTGGGTGAGAGCCCACTGTCCCTGACCTACTTTGCTGCTTTTGATCCTCTAAAGGAGTAGCCTCTAAAGGAGGTAGAGCAGGTATTTCCATTTGGTAGGTAAGGACCTGGAGGCCACAGAGACAAAGTGTCTGTGATTCCAGAGCTGAAATACAGCTCCGAAGGTCCTCCAGGTTCGCCCTTTCCATGGACCATCCTGTATCTCCTGCCACTCTCAATTCCTCTTCTGATCCAGCTGAGTCTGGAACTGTCCACTGCTCCCTTAATGCTTGAAAAAATGTCAATACAAAATTATCTTTAGAAAATATATACTGGTAAGATTCCCCTTGTGGTATATCACTCCTGGAATACAACTAGATAGTTCAAGAAGCCACCCTGTTGGAACCATAGGAAATGTCCAGTGAGTTTGGCTTATTCTTGCCCTGAAGAGCACCCTTATTTCTTTTTCAGGGATCATAAAGTGTATTACTAGTTATTGACTCTGGTAACTAAACACTTGATCTCAATGCAAAGAGCAATATTTAAGGTGTCAATCACGAAACAAATTCACAGTTGTCTACTATTAACATTAGAAAGCTAATAACAATAACCAAAGTGAGCACCATCTTTATGCAGCCTGATCACATCAACAGTGGATTCACGGCCACTTCCGGAATCCGTTTCCCTGAGGCAACCCACAGCCCCCACTGTGAGGATGGAGCCATGGTGGTGACTTCCAGACATTTCCTCCTCCTCTTGAGAACAGATTTCCTGTCCTGTGTCCTCCTCAGAAGTAAAATGGGTAATCTGTAGGCTTCTATTAATATTAAAAACAACCTTTCTAAACAAAAATATATGCCTCAAGACCAGAAATAAAATGGGGAAAAGCTCAATTTGTAGTGATAAACATGAGATAAGCCAATATCTTCTGAAATGCTAAAAAAAATCCTAGATTTTACCGTTATAATCCAATAAGGATAATATTGGCTACTAACAGACACTTGGAGATTTCAGAACATTTTCACTCATTTAACCTCATAATAACTCTATTTCAGAAAGGGTGCTGTTATTTGCTTTCCACAGATTAAGGGAGGCTAAATGAGTTCCCTAAGATCAAATATATACCAAATGGCAAGTGAGAGTGAAAGTGTTAGTTGTTCAGTTGTGTCCAGCTCTTACCAAATGGCAAAATCAGGACTAAAACCTACATTTGTTAATTTTAAGACCATGGCTTAGTATATTCTACCAAGTTACCAAAAACACTTTACAAGATTATTTTTGGTATTAGTCATTACATATATGGGATTTCCCTGGTGGCTCAGAGGTAAAGAATATAACTGCAATGCAGGAGACACAGATTTGATCCCTGAGTGGGAAAGATCTCCTGGAGAAGGCAACCCACTCCAGTATGCTTGCCTGGGAAATCCCATGGACAGAGGAGCCTGGCGGACTGCAGTCCATGGGGTCACAAAGTGTCAGACAGGACTGAAGAGACAGAGCACGCATGTAGGCATTACATATATGAGAGCTATTTACAAATATCTGTGCTGATGATTACTTCCAGCTTTTAATAATTTACAGATTATTTCTATTAATTTTCTTGGTAGCTATTGGACAAAAACAATGACTATTACATAACTGATAGCTGTAGAGAGTTTAGATTTCAATGACATGTGACTCAGTTTCTGTACAAATATTTTAGTCTCCAATTAACTTTTATACAACTCACCAAATGGATTCTATGGTAGTCTTCACCAATCATAAACATCCCTACTGAATTGTCTATAGTTATTTTGGAAAAACATAGAACAATCCTTCTATCTATTGATAGGCTCATTTTTCTATCTTCCTCTGATTTGTAAAAGATACTACAAACAGTTCTGGGAGTTCCCCAGCATTCAGTCCTTCTAAGAATTCTGGTTTTCTAAGCGATATGTTCAAATTCCAACACGAGCACTAGAAATAACAGATTTCACCAAATTAGAAGTAGCAGAAGTATTAGGGCTCCCTTCTGCCTTTGGCAGAACCATCAGGCAGAGCTTGGAAGCAAGTCCTTCTCTGTGAATGACTTTTCATTTCTAAGAAAAGGAAACAAGGTGGGACGTTGCAGGTCTTTGACTGGGATGCCATTCGCCTTCTCCTGTAGTCTGTGCCCAGATAGGCTAGTGAGGTGCTAGGTGTGGGCACTGATGGTGAGTGCCAATAGTAACCAGTGATACATAGAGGGAGAGGCTTTTGCTCAGGTTTCCTCTGGAGCTGGAAACCTCCTCTTTGGGCCTGGTACCCTGCTTGTGTTGTCTAGCACTCACCCCCATGGTTGGCCCTGGGCTTCTCCATTTGGCTAACTCGGCATGCCCATACCTAAAGACTTGTCCTGCAATAGTGTTGGTCTCTCATGTAAGACCTCACATGGCAGGTAGTAGACCCCAAACATCCCAGTAAGAAATGTGCATATTTCAGAAGGTCCCAATAGTCTGTTAAGTCAGCCTTTCCTCACAGTAGTCAAGTACCACATCTATGGACCTCTCAACTCGACAGTTCTATGTTTCTTAAGAGAGAATGGGAAAAAACATATAGGCAAAGAATCTCAAAAGAATTTGTGGTATTTGGCCTTGGGGACAAATGGACAGTGAGGGTGCTCTGTCATTCTCTGAGATGGATTGTCTATTTGTGCCTCTGTATTTTTTGAAAATTCAGTGGGAAGGGAATGGGGACACAGACCCCAGGATTGACATGAAATATCACCTGTCCACACTTCACTGAAGCCCTGGCCTCCCTAGGCTCATATTATCACCTCAGAGCCAACATTCTGGGGCTGACCCCAGGTCACTGCCCCTCCCAACACTTCCCCTGCCCCCCGCTCCTAAGGATCCTATGAAAGTGAGGTCAGAGAGGAGAGGAGACTAGAATGAACAAAGGACCTCCTTGGCTGGTGAAAATTGTCTTTCATGTCATCATCCCTTTCCATGTTCCTCTCGCTGCTCCATCTTCCTGAAGTCTCTCTGCTTGCTCTGCCAACACCCATGATCCCAAACCACAGTGTGTTCCATCCCCATGCCCTGCCTGTGTTCTTAGCGCTCACTTGTAAAGAACATCAGAGAAAAGAAGAGCTCTTTAATATTAGAGGGTACTGCTTCACCACTCCACAGACTATGGCTGTCTTAGTTTCTTTCATTCACTCCTTCTATCTCCAGCCTCCCGGGCCCTGCTCATGGGGGTTCCGGGGCAGGTCTGAGTGCTGTTTCTCCTGCTGTTCTTCTCACTGGTTACGTTAGTTTCTTAACAGGCACGTTATCAACTCCAGAGTAACCAATTTTCCTCTTTCCAAAAGTCTGAACTGACAAGAGAGATATCCTGGGACTGACCTCGGAACAGCAGGAAGCCAAGCTTCAGGCAGCGATAACTTTTCCCTAGAAAAAGACAGCTCTGTATTTTGTTGCTCTTGTAAGATGGACATCTGCCCATACTTTAGGTGGCAAAAAGTTTTAAAAAGGTGAGAGAGAACAAGTTTGGGAAGTAAAGGCTCAGGGAAAAATGTCTTTCTTTCCCTAAGAAGGGCTCTTCCAGTCGTAGTTCCTGGATTCACGTCAAGGAACCCGTGGATTTTTCTGGATATATATTTTCCTGCTTAGTTGGGTATTGGCTGCATGATCTGATAAGAGCTGTAACTAAATGAAGCCTACGATTTGTATTCCCACAGCCACAAGTGTACTGGCTATTTCTCCTCCTCCAGCTTTCCTCCCCCTTGGCTCTGGAAGGTTCATTACTTACAGTTACTGCAGAATCAATCTGAAGTGGCCAAAATCAGTGGTGGAATTTATAGCATAATAAATGCCCTGCCTCCAAATGCAGTTACACATGAAAGGCTTGGGAATGTTCTTTTGAGCAATCCTTTCCATTGCAGCATGTACTATTTTTTATCAATTTACCAGAATCATCTTAAGCATATTTTGAGAAGTATAATCCTGACAGCTACCCAGCAGATTTTCCCAGAGGCAGGTATTGTTGCAGAAAAACAATATTATTGATAAAAATCTTAGCATATTGGAGCTTGGAAGGGAAACTAAATACATCTTTTTCATTCTTCACACCAATCCTTTAGCGCTCCATTTCCTTAACCTCACCTTGCCTTCCACTTTCTCTTTGAATTTTTATTTTTATAAAAGTGTCTCAATGCATCTTGAAGCACACTAATGAACTGTTGGCTTTGAGAGGCAGGCAGAACTTGAAGAGCACTGAAAAGATAATGCACAGATTGGGGTATCAATGCTTTTCCCTTTTCGAGAGTCTGTAGGTTCTAAGATAGCACTGGTATCTGGCCCATTTTTCTTGCTAAGTGCCCATCTTATGGATGAATCCTGTTTTACAGCATTCTGATACACAGAGGGCTGAACTTGAGCATGAAAGACTGAAAAAAAAAATATCAGAAAGACAGATGGCAGGCCGTCCTCCCCAAAACTCAATTTCATATTATGCATGTGATTGCTAATAGGCAAGCACTAAAAAACAATTTTCCTTGACGGAGAGGAGCTGATAAATTGTCAACATAAAGTTAGACTGTGGTTGCTCCAGCGATCGAAAACTCGTCTATGAGTTTGGTCTCATCAAAGTCGGCTTCTTACAACCGTCACAAAATTTATGAATGCATATGTCTATAAAGTGACTGAAAACCAGCCCTAATGCATGTTTGTTTATTGTGAGTCAGCTCTGTGTGGCTTTAGCACATGCAAAACACACACACACACACACACACACACACACACACACACCTATTTTTTGTCCAGTTCTCTTTTCTAGCCTTTGTATCTTGTACTGAAAAAGTCAGGAACCAACTGGGGATGTGATTTCCCTTTCTGTCCTGAGAGCTGACTTAAATAAAAGGATCTCTTAAATGGCTCCTGCAGGGTTTGGGTGTGTACTGCACAGGGTTACACTAGCTTTACAGTGAGAGACGTAGATGCATTTGAGAGTAACTGAGAGCACTGATTATTCAGAGAAGAAAAAGATGTTTGAGAAAGAAAAATAAATAAAATCAAGTGGTTAAAAAGCAGCTCAGCTAATACTCTGCAACACAAAGCACCAAAGTTTCATATTATCCTTGCTAGAAAGAGAAAGCCTATGCAGACACTGCAAATATAGAGAAAAAAAGATTTTCTTCTTTTTATTTGTGTTTAGTTTATTTTTTAAAAAAGTAATTAGGCATTCAATACAGGAATATAAAATTGTATTTTCTGTAAAGAGGGAGAGAGAGGGTAAAATTTTGCCCATACTGAAAATCCAATAGCTGTATACTATATTTGATTTTTAAAATATCACTTAACATATTGAATATTTGCATGGTTATCACATTCAGATTTTATGTCATTGGCTGCTGTTCACTTGAAAAGTTATTTAATTGCAGATGAATTGTAACGGATTTGACATGCAGAGAATTCTCTGGAACAAAAGGATTGGGTGCTCAGATAATACTGTTTATAAAAGTTGCTACAATTACTAGAAAGGCTCAATAGCTAACCAGCATTAGAAGTAAATAAGTTGAAGAGCAAATAATTTTATTTTAGTGAGAAAAAAGCTATCATCCTTAAAGCCAGGGATTTTAGTAAATGGTACATATAAGGGAAACCTTAGGTTGCCTGAAATGTAGGCTTTGCTTAAATTGTGCCGAATATCCAGACATTGCCCAGAATCTAAACACCTCACAGTGTACAGACTAAGTCGTTGGGTGACTGAGGTCTGTGTGAGTCTTCCTTTTCTGATTCATTTTGCAACCCAAGATTTCAATGCATAAAAATTTTAGTTCTTTTTTTTCCTTGAGTTACTGATTCTTGGAAAATCATATTTCTGCTTTCAGAATGTCTATTTATACCAGTGTCTAAGATTCAAGGCGGGTGACGGAAGGAAATCCCAGTCCTCCATACAGGGCAGAATGATGAAAGGACAAATAAATTGAGAAAACTCCAAAAGGAATTATCCAATGACATAAATCCACATGCTTATTCTAGGGGCTGAGAACAGTCTTCTAGGTCTCCTTGTCGGAAGATAGTCATCATTTTCTTACAAGGAAAGCAAAAAGCTTTGTTAGAATGAGACAATCTTAATCTTCACATTCTTGTTATCCTGAGCACTGATTAGCCCATTGGGTTGGTATTATACTAAGACTCCTTTTCCCATCTGCATTTGCTGAATTAGGTGGTTTCACTCCTGATTCCCTTGAGGGCCAGATTTCTTTCTGCTCAATGCACTTGCTGCTTTCATCTCTGTGTTGATACTGTTCCCTCTGTGTAGAGTTCTTTCCCTAATACCTCTGTCAGGTTAAGTCTGTCCTTTAAGAGCTGTCTAAAATCACACTCTCTTTGAGAATCTCTCCTCTTCCACCAGGCATAATCATTTACAGATCTTCTTGGACTCAAGATGGAGTTGTATCCTGATGGACCCATCATCAGCGAAACTATTTTAAGTAGAAAATGCATATAATAGATGATCTAATGAACATCAGAGCTTAGCCCAGTCTTTACCTTAAACATGCTCACAACACTTAACATTAGCCTGCAGTTGGGCAAAATCATCTAACACAAAGTCTAGTTGTAAAGAGAGCATTGACTTACTTCACTCTGTATGACAGACTCTAGGTTCAGCCACAGCTCTGCAAATGACCCAATTTCATTCCTTCATGTGGCTGAGTAATATTCCATTTTATATATATATAAAATATTCCTATATATATATATACACACACACACACGGAGAAGGCAGTGGCACCCCACTCTAGTACTCTTGCCTGGAAAATCCCATGGACGGGGGAGGCTGGTAGGCTGCAGTCCATGGGGTCGCTAAGAGTCGGACATGACTGAGTGACTTCACTTGCACCTTTCACTTTCATGCATTGGAGAAGGCAATGGCAACCCACCCCAGTGTTCTTGCCTGGAGAATCCCAGGGACGGGGGAGCCTGGTGGGCTGCCGTCTATGGGGTTACGCAGAGTCGGACACGACTGAAGTGACTTAGCATAGCATAGCATAGCATAGCATAGCATAGCACACACACACACACACACACACACACACATGCGCACACACACACACACACACACATATACATATACCACAAGTTCTTTATTGATTCGTTGTTGATGGACATTTAGGTTGCTTCCCTGTCTGGCTATTATATATTATTGCATACATGTGGAATCTAAAAAAATTGGCACAGATGAACGTATTTGCAGGGCAGGAGTAGAGATGCAGATGTAGAGAATGGATATCTGGACACAAGGAGGGAACGGGAGGGTGGCATGAATTGGGAGATTAGGATTGACATATACAGTACCATATGTAAAGCAGGTAGCTAGTGGAAATATGCTGTATAGCACTGGGAGCTCAGTTTGGTGCTCTGTGATGACCTAGATGGGTGGGAGTGGGAGGCAGGTTCAAAAGGGAGGGGGGATATATGTGTGTGTGTGTGTATAGCTGATTCACTTTGTTGTACAGCGGAAACTAACACAACATCATTAAGCAATTATACCTGAGTTAAAAAGAGCATTGAAAATCTCATGTAATTTACTGAAAACTGTACTGAAAACCACTGAAAGTGAAAAAGAGAATGTATATAGAATGGCTGAAGTGTATCAGCCATTAACCTCATGATCACAGGGCTGTGGCTACCCACCATCATAAGACTACTGTGCCATATACTGGTAGCCCAGGAAAAGATCAAAATTCAAAATTTGAAGTATGGTTTCTACTGAATGTGTATCACTCTTGCACCTTGTAAAGTTGCAAGTTCATAAGTAAAAACATAAGTCAGGGTTTGTCTGTACTTCCTCCCATTATCCTTGAACAAGATCTCTATTATCTTGGCCCTTTCTTTGTGTGCTTGCTCCGTTTTCTGGACCAAGGATTCTGTTTTATCCATCTTTGTCTTCCTAGTACCCAGTCCAGTGTGTAATACGCAACAGGTACACAATCAGTATTGACTGCATGATTGAGTGAAATCAATTTCTAAATACTTGGAACAAAAGGTATGCTGAAGAATGAAAATTATAAATTGTTCTTAGTTACAATAGACTTTTCTTTTGATTCCCCTGGTTGTTATGGATGGATAAAGCTTGTTTTTGAGAAAGTTTCCATTATGTAGATGGAAAGCTTTGGGGGAAACCACATTCTGAAACTCTGGCTGGAACAATTAAAATTAGTTATTTCATATCAGTCTGGAAGGAACTCAAGTAGATAAACTCTAGGGTCAGCATATGCCTTGTTCAGCTTTCTTTAAAGGCATGGGGAGTAATAAAGCTTTCCATTTTATCTTCAGTGAAATAATACTGCTGAAATATCACCTCATTTTTGATGTCAGTGATGATTTCTTCTTACCTCCATGATGTCAAAAGGGAATTATTATTATTAGAATGACAGATTACTAATGATGCTGTAAAAAAAGAGGAAGAGCTGAAATCATTACAACCCAAACATCCAACATATCCCTTCTTGTCTGAGCCTCAACGTTTGAATAGTCACTTGGCAATATCACAGCTGTGTGAAAATTATTCTAAGTAGGAAGAAAATCAAGAGCAGGTGCCTATGAATTTTCACTAGCAGAGCACTAGCCTTTTAATGTTCTCAGGACTGGATGGCATAATTAGGAGGTGTGATTTCTGTATGCAGCAAGAAAAAGATTCTTTGGGGGCCAAAATATGTCACAGGCTTTTGTGGCATCTCTACTCCACTGATGCTCTTTCCCCAAGAGGAGAACCACGGGCTGGAGAGGAAGTGTGGACAAGGGGCCTCTCCAGGCTTTGGATTCTGTTGCCCTCTATGGCATGGTGACAGTTTGGTCTGTTGGTTAGGGGCTTCACTTACCCATTCATGTTGACTTCTGGGTTCTGATTCACTGTTTTTGAGCTACGGGGCTGAGGGCATGACAACATGGAGGTATTGGGCACCACCACTCTTGTGTCCTAGAGGTAAAATCCACAGAACTTAACATTCCTCCACTGTGCCAAGGTGCTTGGGATCTGGATGCTAATGGGTCATTAGCCAAACTGTATCACTCCCCTGATCTGTCCAGTGGACAGAGGGAAAAGATACATTTCAGAGAGAAGACACTAGTTTATTACAAAAGAACAGCTTAAGATGAAGAATGGTTTACATTTCCATGCTACTTTTCTTTGAGGAGTTTGACAATTATGATATTGTTAACACCACTCATCATTAAAGAACTCAAGGACTTTGCCTCTAGGGCTATTCCAGGCAGGTTAAAAGATGCGTTTCCCTTCAACTGGAAACTTACAACCGTTTCAGGCAACAATAAGCCAATTGAAAACAAACAAAGGGAAAAAGAGATAAATTTAATAAGAACATGATATTGTGCTATATTTGGCATTAACAGAGAGGTGAATATGTATTGTATTAAAGAGAGTAAGGAAAAGAAATTTGTCACTGCTCATGGAATAAGGCAAGATAGCATTAATCTCAGACCACTGTTTTATTTTTGCCTCAATTTAGGATCTAGATTGTTTTTGCAGAGTCTAGACTATCCATAGGACAAAGTATAAAGTCATCTGAGCCCTCCTGAAGAGTTAGAAAATCCTTTCCAGACCTCCTCTCCCTTGTTGCAGTGACTGGGTTAAATGTTTGCTGGAATCTTTCTCAAACCAGCAGTGACCACAAGGCAACATGGCAGCTCTTGGTAACTGTGTGGCCTTCACTGGAATTTACTGCAGGTCTTAGCCTCTCTCTTCCCAGGAGTCAGGGGCTGCTCCTATTTAGGCAGATCCTATTCCATTCCACCCAGAGGGGCTTTCACCCTAATGTAGAGAGTACACTCCAGGGAGGAAGTAATCTCAGCCATCAAATGACTAAAGAACACTGAAGGCAAGTCCTGTTATTTTGTTTCCAGCAAGGAAACAGAAGCCCAGAGTAACAAGGCTGCTTGTCCAAAGGTGCAGAGCAAGTCAGCAGCGGTGTGCTGGTTGGGGGATGGAATTTTCTGAATCCCCTCACCAGCTGTGCCCATATTAAGCCACTCTGTTTTCATGATTTCTACAAGAAGTCATGAGTTTGAAGGACATTTAACAAGGAGCTGTTGAGACCTGTTAAATATATTCAGAACTACCAAGTAATAATCAAGTGACTCTTGATTGTACTTCCAGAGTTCTAGACACTAGAATTGGGTATAAGTGGGATACAAGTTAAATACATGTTGATTTTTAAAAAACTGAATATGATAGTGTGAAAAATATGTCATAGAATATGTCAACCATTAGTGAAGCCTTTTTAAAAGGAAAACTGAAGAAAACTTCAAAGTATCTTAGCAATAGGGCCTGGAAACTAAAAATTATATAATTCTATTGGATGAATATTCTCATCTCTCTATCCCCTTTAAAGGAACTAGAATATTGACCAAAGAAAGGACTATGTTCTGGCTTTAGGATAAATGATGTCCAATATTTATAAATTTATTTTTTAAATGTTTATTGAATTTCTATTATGTGACCAAAACTATTCTAGGAGCTTCAGCTTATATTGAGGTGGGGGAGACAAATCCTATACAGACAAATTTATGAAACTGTGTTATGTTGTAAGTGCTATAAAGAACAATAAGGCAGCAGGATAAAGCAGATGATGGAGTACAGAGGGTGTGCTTGAGCTATTTTTATAGGAGGTGGTGAGGGAAGTGACATTTGAACAGAAATCTGCATGAAATGTAGGTGTGACCTGTGGATCTATGTGAAGACGATATATACTCCAGGGAGAATAAACGGCAGGTACAAAAACCCTGGTGAAAGTGAGGTGTAAATACTGCTATCAGTCAAATGATAACTTATATGGATTGCTTCTGTGGACCATTGCAAACAATGAGCTGAAAGTTATGTTTCCAACATGGCAACTTAGCAATATCCATTGCCCACTGATAGTTCAGATTAAACACATAGACACAGACACATGCACACACACACACACACACACACACACAGAGTTAAGGCAGCAGCCCAAAGTTTCTCTCTCTTGAATATTACTATAGAAAGCTGAGAACTGATTATAGAGATGATTCTTTTGTTTAAATCTGAGTTTTCTTACTCAAAGCACTTTGAGGCCTTTCTTTTAGTCTGATAGTGGAGGGCATCTCATGGTCTGTCGTCCCCTTCCCCTCCTGCCTTCATCTCTCCTCGGAGGGTTCTGTTTATACGTATGGAGATGTTTTAAGCAAACTGGAGCCTTTGTTGGCTTACAGGAGCCTAGAAACTCCATTTATTCCAGAGATCAACAACATCAAATTGGCCCTGCCCCCTACTTCATTTCTTGCATTAAAGGGCTATATTAGTCTTGCCATGATGTTAAATCAATAACAAAGAAAACCATTTGATCCGTGTTTCTTTTGTTAAAGGGACAGATGACGTACTTCAGTTATATTTTGTATCTTATATTCAAATCAATATTCAGGATACTTAAGCAGGGAAAAATTTCCCAGAAATAAATGCATTTTCTATACTCAGAAGAAATCGTTTATTATTCTAGAGTGTATGTGACTTCCAGAAGACAATCTGAACTATTACTGATGAATTACTATTTTCCATGGTTACAGGTGCATATGCAGAGGTGTAGAAGTTCAGGTTTTGGATTGTCTAGATCAACCTTTATCAAATTCATAAAATGAGTTCCATAAACACAGAACTTCACATATGGACATGAATTGCACGCTCACCATGGACCAGGTTTTGCTGTAGTGCTCACTATGACTGTCCTATCCACTTTATTTCATAAGAGTCTCACGAAGGAGCTTCTATTGGCACTCTCACTTTACAGGAGAGGAGACAGACACTTAAGGAAGTTAAACAATATACTTAAGGTCACGGAGTCAGGAAAGGCAGGACCAAGTTTAAATCCTTGGCTGTCTGATGTAATAGCCTATGGGCTTAGTCACTCTTCAGTAAGGTGGTTTTGAGGTAAGGAGGGTTAGAAAAGGGACGTATCTTGAAACCCTTGAAATCTGCAAAGTTAGGTAACTGTTGCTTTGGACCACTGGATCCAGAGATTACTTTAGAGAAACAGAAATTGTGGACCTTCACAACTGTTGTTGAGGCAGCTCAGTACATCAGTACATCAAAGAGTGCTGAGCCTGAAAAAACGAGGAACTGTGCTTCTGTTTACTTTTTAGTTCTAAAGTCTGTTTTTTTTTCTTTCTTTTAAAAATCTTTTTTTTTTTTGACTTTTAAAAAAAATTTTATTTTATTTAAAAATTTTACATAATTGTATTAGTTTTGCCAAATATCAAAATGAATCCACCACAGGTATACATGTGTTAATTGGCCAAAGCCTCATGGTAGATGATATTATAAAAATCCAGTAGCTTGAGAATATACTTACAAAGAAATTATCATAATTTTGGAAGGGCATTCATTAGTTAAATAACCGTATATACAGAAAGGTCGTTAATCTTTGCATCATTGACATCATTTTCAAACTGATCGTCATTTTCATTATTCTTAGGTAGCAAAGACACAGGAAACCAAACTGGAAAGATCTAGAATTACTCAAAAATGGGATGCTCTTGTTTGTCTACCTGCTTTATAAAAGCTGTATAATGGAAAAGGAGCTACCTATAAGTGAGCGGCATGCCTGGACTGCAGTTACTGACATACTTAGAGTTTACAGACACTTCACAGAATGGCTAGTGATTATGCCTCTAGTTGGTAAAATAGCTAGCTGATTAGTCCCGGCAGAAATGACATATCCCAAGCTAGAACTTCTGTCATGCCTTGGTAATGGGAAGTAAATTCTTTAAGATCAGAAACAATGTCAGTTATATTTAAAATGACACTGGAAACCGCATTGTAATGGACCATTGTGCAGAGGTGAGCAGGGACTAAAACGAGATAATAGGATTTTAAAAATTTGATTTTATTGGTTCTCTCCTCTATTTGCATTTTTCATCAGGATAACCTCTGCCTGTAAGTTCTACTCTGGAAGTTTTTTCTCCTTCAATTTATTCTGGGTGTCTGGGTTGATTGAAAGGCAATATATGCGTAGTCTTAGAAAGGCTGAATGGGTTGACAGAATTTTTGGTCTTCCCTGAAAATTCGTCTATTGATTTGACAAGACAGTTACATTTTGTGAAGCTTGGAATACCATAGTTGTCACTTCAAGACAACACAGAGCTGAAGCGAGGCTTCAGGGGAAGCACTGATATGTCCGGACACCTGGAATATTTCTCAACCTCAGGTAGGAAGAAACACCCAGATGGTATCTAGTCTGTTCACACTTGTGTAGGAGGAGAGACTCCTACATGATGAATTCCATGTATGCTTTTAGAAACCTCCAGAGAAGGACCAAAACCCCACTGTCCCCTACATTAGTGCTGGGTGTGCTTGTGTGTGTGTGCTAATTTGTTTCAGTCATGTCCGACTCTTCATGACTATATGAACTGTCACCCCTCTGTCCACGAGTTTGTCCAGGTTAGAATACTGGAGTGGGTTGCCATTTCCTCCTCCAGGGGATCTTCCCGACCCAGGGGTTGAACTTGAGTCTCTTATGTCTCCTGCATTCTTTACTACTAGCACCACCCGGGAAGCCCAGTGCTGGGCGTACCCCCAAGCTGAACTTCTCTTGGTACAATTAAAACTCTTCCCAACCAATTAGCCTCTTGGGCAAAGAAAGAACCAGTCTTCCCACAACAACACTTAACATGTTTTTAAGCAATCTTTAACATATCACTGAGTTGCAGCGGAAGGCAGGTTATTATTGAATACTGTTACACTTTTCAGAGACATAGAGCCTCAAAATGTTAATATCCAGACAAAAAGCCTTGAAAGATGATTTAATAGAAAGAAAATGGTGATAAACAGATGCCAGTATGAAGTGATGATGAATAAATGAGGTTAAGATGACTGTGTTTTCTAAAAGGAATTCTCAGCTGATAGCTCAAGGGAATGCTATAGATGTGGTACATTCTGATTTTCAGAAGGTGCACTGGTAAAGAATGATGATATCCTAGTAGGCAAGATGGAGAAGGCGAGCCAGATCATGGTATAATCATCTGGGTGCATAGCTGATCGAACGGTCACATCTAAAAGACACTGATGTCAATTAGCAGGTTCTGTAGTAGTATGTTATAGGACTCAGGACTGTCAACATTTTCATTGCTATTTCAGAAGAAAGACAGCATGCAATTCTATTCAGCTAATATGTATTGAATGGCAATTACATGCAGCATACTGTGCTGGGTGCTAAGGGAAGAAAGCAGAATAAGAAAGTACCCAGTATCTACTGCAGTATATAGGAATGAAGAAGGAATCTGAAATGAGAGGATCTGGATATTTCTCTCAGTTTTGCCATTTACCATTCACATGTCTCTAGACGAGTCAATTCATATTTCTATGGCTCAGTTTTTAACCTGTCTTCAAAAATTGGAAGGAGATAATTACCAAAAATTGTGAGGTTCACATGAGGTTATATGAAAGTGCTTTATAAAATGGAGAGAAGATAGCAGAACCTGTGTTATCTCGTTTGATCTGTAGGAAGATTCTTTGGGTTATATGCTATTAAGAGTTTTATCTTGCAGGTGAGAAAACCAAGGCACAGAGGGCTTTAGTAAAAACTAAAAATGCTATTTTAGCACAGAGAAGGGACAGGTGGATTGGGAGAAATGCAAAAAGAAGTGATGTTTGAGTGGTGCCATATTGGTTCAGTAAAAGTTCTCCAGGTGGAAGTGTGGCAGAAAGGCATTTTTAGGGGAAAAATAATATCATGGTCAAAAGGATAGCAGTGTGAGTATGCAAATGTATTTCAAGAAAGATGATTGGACTGATTTTATTAGAGCATCAGTATTCGGAGTTCTAAGAAAGAATGATGGAGATGGTAGTGGGCAAGGATCAGATTCTTGAATATGTTGGCACTGTGAACTATTGAAGTCTTAGGAGCAGAGAAGTAAATGATCACTGAGACTTTGGGAAGATATTCCATGGAGCTGAGTTCAGGACAGATTGGAGAAGTAAATTTTCTGGGAGGTAATTTGGGGGTTTCTCGTGACAGATCTGGAAAAAAGGCACTAAATTGGAGGAATGGCAATAAGAGCAGATGGATTCAACTGATTTTGGCAGCACATTAAAGTGGGAGGTGATCAAGAGGGAGGGGTTGATATCTTAGTATCATAGACTTGGTTTAATAAGACTTAAACGAAGAACTAAAATTCCAGATGATTGAAACAGTAATAATTCCCTTCTAGTTTGCTATCATCTTGAGTCTTGTCAGTATACGCATTCAATCAGGAATATGTTTGCATATGAAAAGCCTTCAATTCCAAAATTGACCTAGCTTGACATTGAAAATCCTGGTGACGTGACTCTGTTGCACACTAAAGTGAACAGGAAACAGGGGACCATGTGCCACAGGAAATAATTCTCAACTACAGATTGAATCTTTTAATAGTCAGTATTATGTTTATAAAAATATTTTCTGACAAGTACTTTTTCAGAAGATTATCTCTGTGTGCATGTGGGGGTCAGAATGGAAATCTTCTCTTTGTCCTTCTGTACTCTAGGAGTTGATGTCTTTTGTCACAGAACTTCAGTACGTATTATTAACACTAAATGGACATAAGGGAGTGAGAAATGAGGAGGAAGGAAATGACTATTGTAATATTGGTGAAATATGTTCTGGAAGATGCACTAACTTGATTTCTTAATAAGTATCAAAGATTAATCACATTAAATAGCGTTTTGTAACCCGAAATCACTGGATACACTTCAGTGATTCAAGAACTTCCTGATGCAAAATACATTTACCTTGGGAGAGGTGCTACAGATTTCATCAAATCCTTAAAGGCATCTAGTGCTCAGTTGCTTCAGTCATGTCTGACTCTTTGCAACCCCATGGACTGTAGCCTGCTAGGCTCCTCTGTCCATGGGACTCTCCAGCTAAAAATACTGGAGTGCGTTGCTATGCCCTCCTCCAGGGAATCTCCACAACCCAGGGATCAAACCCACATCTATGTCTCCTGCATTGGCAGGTGGATTCTTTACCACTAGCGCCACCGGGGAAGCCCCATGGGCATCTATGACACCCCGAATAAAACAAATCACTGGTAAAATTATGGAGAGGCCTTACTCTACAGAACAGATACAATAATGAATTTTAAAAAATGAACAAGAGAAGTTTCTAACTTAAAACATGACAATGGTTGTGGGCTTAGAATAGACAAAAAGAATTTCCTGTAGCTAATTAGCACCCTCTAAATTTCTGCTTTTGTTACTTCATGTTTGGATATTGATAAAAGAGTCTTAAAGCTGAATTATATCAGCAGGCTGAATAAACTAGTGAGCCTACAAAGTATTTTTCTCTATTATTATTTATACTTTGACTCTTTAGACCATGACAAGGCTGGATAGGTTTCAGGAATCGTTTGGCTTAACACGTAGCTACAGGCAAATTCATAGCCAAGTTATCCCAGATGGGGAAACTGCTTGTTTTTAAGTATCTGGAGCTCTCCCACCCTCTGTTAGTAATGTTTGCGTGTGTCAGAGTGGGAACTCCTGAATTTGAGGCTTTTTAAGGAGTGATTCTCAGCACGGTATCAACATAACAGAGATTCTCTATCTGTCTGTTTCCCAGACCAGGATGTTCCACCACACCCTGAGACGTCAGGATATCATCATGTATGTGGATAAATACTCTAGAAATGACAGTGCTGCTGGTGGGCATTTACGAATAGAGTATAAAATGGAATGGTCCCATCCAAGGGACAGGAGGTAAGGAGGCAACCCCGTGAGTCCTTCCTTCTCTTATTTCCCTGATTACATTATCTCCTTTTGCTCTACTGTGCTATACCTAGGAAGTTCCCCCAGACCTAGACCTACTCAAGAAGGTAGAATATTGATGCACTGCAACTGAAAGGAGAGGCCCATTATGTGAAGATAGGTGGCCAACAACGAAGCCCCGAAGGCTTAAAAAGTGGCTGGTCTAGATGGTGGCTCAGATGATAAAGAATCCATCTGCAATGCGGGAGACCTGGGTTCGATCCCTGGGTGGGGAAGATCCCCTGGAGAAGGGAATGGTTACCCACTCCAGTATTCTTGCCTGGAGAATTCCGTGGACAGAGGAGCCTGGCAGGCTACAGTCCATGGGGTCACAAAAAGTTGGACATGACTGAGTGACTAACACTTTCACTCCATCAGATAACACAGCAAATGGAGACAGAGACAAGGAATGTCAGCTCACAGCAGGGAAACCTCATTGGAGAAGAGAGGGCAACTTTCCTGAGGCCTGGGGTGTGGAAGCAACTCCAATTTATATACCACTGTCAACCTGATTAGCAGATACTGGTTGGCACTTCTTTGGCTAGAATTCTTGACCATGGCTATATAAGCGGGTATCATATACCCTAGAAAGAAAGGTAAATCTCTGTAAACTGGTGCTGTGGAATCTGCTGAGATACCAAGGGAAGGTCTTAATCAAGCAAGAGGTTTTTCTTTTAAAAATTTAAATTTATTTTTCCTTTGTTGAGGTCCATTTTGTGCCGAGCCCTTCTTTGGACTTCATATGTTAAGCACTGACACAGAGCAGTGAGCAGACAGGGCTCTGGAGCCTAAATGCCTGGCTCAATCCTGACTCCTTAGGAGCTACTTAAGAACTATAAGAATGACCGTGGGCAAAGTATTGAAGCTCTGGAAGTCTCAGCTTCACCACCTGCAAAATAGGCATAATAAGAGAATGTAAGCCTTGAACAATGCCCGGCACAGAGGACGTTTTTATATGAAGTTGTGGGGCTTGGGTAAAATCAGTAGAAAATGGCACAGTCCCTGCCAGGCTTCAGTAAGTGGCACTTGTGTTACCATTATTACTGTCCGTGACAACAATGATGACCCTGAAAAGTTACGGAGAAAGTCAGAACAGCCCATGTGCCAAGGTCATGGGAAAAAATGGAGGAAAATGTAGTGACCTGCATCGAGCAAGGCTTAACATCTTGAATCTTTAACTAAGGGGAAAGAAATAAGCAAACAATGGTAATAAATTAGGGAGAATATTGGGAGTATGGAGAAATTATCATCGCTGTTTCTTTTTATTTGTGTTTATTGTGTGGTGGGGGGGGTGATTACCAGTTTTATTTGAGTGTTTTATAAGCTGTTAGATTTATTTACTGAGAATGAACAGATAAATAGGGATGTTATTCAGCTGTGTCATGTCACGGCTTCTCATCAGCTCTTCCACTCACTTCCAGACAAGGTTAATTAATGAGGGAAGTTCACTGTGGAGAAGGAGGGGGAGAGCTGGATCTGCTGGGTGATTCATCTTATTGGGGGAACAGGGGATGAAGCAGCTCTCATGTGAGCAGTGCTGGGGAGGGAATCAGCACTGGATGGAGCCTCGCAGGATATGTTGAGAAAGATGGTACTGTCAGAGGACTGTGATCACTTTAACACGATATAATTCATCTTTTTTATTTTTGTAAATTATGAAAATATGTTAACACATTTACAGGAGACTTGGAAAATACAGAACAAAGTTACATATAGTTCCACTATGTTTTACACTTGTTGTAAGTCAATAAACTAAGATTATTAGTTGGAGTTTCACTATGAAACTCTCAGAAATTAATAGAAGGAAGGTATAGAGCAGTAGCAGAATAGAGTAAACCTGAAAAGCATTATCAACACAATTAAGATTTATACAATTTTCACACAAGAGTAGGATACAAGTTCCCATAGACTATAAACTAGGAGACCCTAGAACATATCCAGAGACTTAAGACCAGGTGCAGAAATTTCATGGTCTAAAAGTATTGAAATCATACAGAGTCTGTTCTCTTATTACTGTGGAATTATGTTAGAGATCAATATCAAAAGATATTTGAAAATAACCCACATATTTTCAAGTGCAATGTGACATTTACCAGGAGAGATCTTTGACTATGATCACTTTAACATGATATAATTTGATTGAAACTGGAACAGCTTCTAAATCTCTTCTAATCCTAGATGTTCAAGGTTGTACTTTTTAATATTTTGTTTCCCTTCTTAGAGCAAGGTGTCTTAATCCTAAACCAGAGGAGCTCCAGAAACATTCTTCTTCTATTTATGTTTTCATGGAGGGCCTTTTCATTCACCTCTCCTAGGTGACATGTCACTCAGGGAGACCTTCAGTGAGCCTATCGAATGTGGTCCCCATCAGCCATTCCCTCACATTACCTTGCTTTACTCTTTGCCTAAAAGAGTGTGGCCTTGTGGCTAAGTGCAGGGGATGCAGAGCCAGACTGCCAGAGTTAAACCCCCAGCCTTGTCCTTCCCAGTGTATGACCTTGGGTGTTTAATTAACCTCTCAAGGCTTAGTTTCTTCATCTGTAAAATGCAAACAATGAAAATACTTCCTTCTTGGACAGTCGCAAAGACATACAAACTGTCGCACACTCAGCATACTGTGGTGAGCACAAATGTTAGCTACTCTTTTAGCCTTCATTGCTCTCTGAAATCACTTTATTTATTTACTTATTGTGTTCTTTTTCCTTGCTGCTTGTTAGCAGTTAGAAGGGACTTTTTGTTGTTCAGTGCTGAGTTTAGGATCTCAGGCTCCACAAATATATTTATATATTTGTCGAAATAATGAATGAATATTGTATCAGTATTTAAGAAATTTCAGATCATGTAGCAAAACAGGTTGCCTGAGCTGCCCGAATGACGGGACAGACCAACAGAACCCAAGCCACTTAGTCTCTTGCCTGGATTGGAACTCACACTATTTCTCTATGTTGTTATTATTTTTACCACACCTCCTACTTTGTGGCAAAGCTAAGATGCTGCAAAGTTTTATAATCTCTAGTTTGTTGTATGAATGTAGTAATAATTTTCTGTTGGTTTTCAAACAATTAAGTTATCTAATGATATTGAATTATACTAGAGATTGCTTTTTCAAAATATACCTCACCCCTTCCACCCTTCTTTCCTTCTGGGATATGCCTGCTACAAACCAGTGCAAACTGGGAAAGATGAAGAACTGAAATGGAGAAAAGTTGGAATAGCAATAATGCATCTTTCTAGCATTAACATGACAATACTCGCTACATCTAATAGTTTGCCTATAGAATTTCAAACTGGCTGACACTACACAGCTAACAACTAGTAAATGTATAGTGTTTCAGTGAGGCAGGAAAATACAAAATTGGCATAAGATAGTCCGTTTTCTGTCCTCCGACGTGCCCCTTTGTCACAGGACTACAAATCACTGTAGGTGGAGCTAATGCACCCGGTGCTGCCCAAGTACCTACCTCTCCCTTGCCTCGGTCCCTGTTAAAAATTAAGGGTGTTCCCAATGTGCCCTTTGGGCTGTGGGACAGCCCATCTAAAGATTGTCCCTAGAAAGACCTGCTTTGCCACTGCTTTATTTTTTTAGAGAAGAATTAATATCAAAGAAAATGTCTGATTCTGACTTTTCTGTAGCTGCTCCTGTCCCGATGACTTATATAAGGTTTTCAAAGCCTGATGAGAATGATTGTTACTATCCCTGGCAAGGCTAGAGCACTAACCCACAAGAACAGGGCTACTGCAAGCTCTAGACTGTCCAATGGGAAGAGGTCACACTGGCGACAGCCATAGTGCATTCCATTAGTTCGCCCTCCTCATATAATAAATACTGTTTGAGAGATTGGTTAGCGTGTTGTAAAATTGATAAGATTCAGGTTGCCAAAGGCATTTCATGAATTTCATAGGTCTTAATTTATGTTGCTATGGTAACTGAAATGTTGGAATTTCCCAAGATTAGAGCTTTTATATTCTTAACTTTAGAATGGTAAAATAATGTAGATTATGACTCTGGACTTGGTCTTTGCTCTTGCATGAAACATGTTTTCTGTATGTGGAGTGTCCTATCTATGCTAAGGTGCGAATGAACGTTCAGCCACTGTTAATTTCAAAATTAGGATTTCTGACATCCAACCTGATTTTCTTATCTACATGTATGAATCTTGGTGGCCAAGATGTTTTTTTTTTTTTCAAATGGACAGTCTTTCTCTAAAGAGAAAGAGGGGATTGGAAGAGGGAGGTGGGAGAAGTAGAATTTTTATAGTAGTAGTTCTAGAATAGTCATCTTAAGGACTAATGTGAATTTGGCTCACCTTCTCCATCAAAGTGAATTTCCAGCATGTGCTGAAGCACTTGATGCATTATTAACATGTGTTTTAAGAAAAGACACTCTGTTGAAGCATTTAGTGAGCCAGCACTGTCTGAAGTGAGAACGTGAGATATAATGAGTCCCCTGCCTTGAGACAGGAAGATAACTAAGAACCCTGTGTGCTGCTCACAGTCACATGTATTGATCATGTGGACCCAAAGCAGCTGGGACACGCAATGCAAATGACCTAGGATGGACCCGAGACAGGAGTCTCACCCCTGCTGGAACCCAGCTTACCTTATATCCTGATGATTTGATGTGCACGCCGCGTTTGGTCAGAGTAGATTTCATTCGGATGAAAAAGGAACGCTCAAGGGTGTTGTCAGTGGTGAGCAGACTGGGGCTGGTTGATTCCACTGAAGAATATAAAAATACATACACATGATTTAGATCTCTACACAGCCCCTTTCAGCTACTGCTCAGGTGCAATCCTTGAGTTCACTAAAAATAAATGACTGATGCGTGCTAAGAGCGTAGTAATCAATTTATCTCATCTAGAAGATGTTTACTTTGCAGAAAATAAAAAAGAAAAATTAATGTATCCCAAGAAACTCCATTCTGGTTTTGAGCAAGAGCTTTTCAGGTCTTTTTAGGTTTCAGCAGCTTTCCAAGTGGGGTCTGATAGTAATTGTAGCATATCATGAGGCTTGGCTGGTGCTCACGGACAGAACAGTCATGAAAAAGAAGGACCCCAGAGATTTATGGGGTCAACCAAGACTCAGATGGAAATGCTTCTGATCAGAGTCAGGACAACTTGCTTTTTGTTCTCCCTGCAAATCCCTTCTTGGATCAGTTGCTTGCTGGCAAGTTCTGAGCACCATGACACCACCAAGATTGGGGCAGCCATACCCTGGCCAGTGTCCCTGCCCTTCTGAGTTATTTTCCTTCATTATGGGGAATAAGAGGCCTGAAGTCTTCTCAACCGACTGGAGATAGAGGGCTGAGAATGGGCTATATGGATAAAAACAAAAACGACTCCCAAGATCAACTTGCTCTTGCTGTCACTAGCGGCAGCTTCTCCCCAGCCCAGAATAGAAAACATCCTCTGTGTTTCTACCTCTTTGCTTCTGAGAAAATCATAGTTTAAGACAGCTACTCTTTCCCTTTCAATGTATTTAAGATTAAGCAGAGTATGTTTTGACTTATAAAACTTAAAATGGTAGTTTTCATTCTTGCTGATCTAAAACCACCTTTATGCAGGTCAGGAGGCAATGCAAATCTATTTTCTTTAGAAATAAGCTTCTATGGTATTTTATACATTTAAATACTTTCCTGAAAAGAAATTAACTTGGGGGTTTTAAAGCCTAAAAAGACTCTAATTTTGCTCTTCTAAATATACTTTAAAGTTTTCCTTATTATTCTAAAGTTAAAAAAAATTTCAACAACAAAACATTTTGAGCAGCTCTACAAGAACACTAATTTTCTCTAGGATGAAGGTCAAGAAATATGTGTAATAAAGAGATTTAAGAATTAAGTAGGTGAGAAAATAGCTATTAAAAAACAAAGAAAAATAGGCAAAACAAGCTTTTCAATTTCAAATTATGAAACATATTCCATATATTTCTAAGGGGGAGAAATATCTATTTTTTTATATTAAATTTGATGCTCTGATGAAAGAAGAGTGAGATAATAAGAGAAGCCTTACTATTGGTGGTTGGGGGCTTGTATTATGCTTGCCTTTATCTGACTCTATTTTCCTATATTTACGGCATTTCTATTCTGGGGTGATGGAACCACTGACAAGTGTCCCTTCTTATGTGTCTCTCTCAAGATTTTCTTCTTTTTTTGTCTTAGCACAGATCTGATGTCATTTTAAATGTACAGCTTTTTATCACTCGAGGGAAAAGCAGAGCCATGTTATATTTAGTACTTTCATTTCTTCTGATTAAATATGAATTACTATGAAATTTTTCTCATCATCTAACACGCCATAATACGCCAACAGCTTTTTAATACACTATATAAGCACAAACTTCTGCTCTAAGAGTTTAATTTGCCCCTCTAATCCAATCACATCAACCTTATTTCTCTTATCAGAGATTCCCATTTTGAATTAAATGAGCTCATTAGTTTTAATCAAAAGCAGAGAGATCAAAACTTAAACGTAAATGCTTTAGATCAGAACTGTCAGTCAGCCGTGCAGTTCTATTTTACTAAAACACAAGATCAGAGACCCTTAGAACCAATTTTTCTCGTAAGGGATGCCGAGAGCTTGAAGATGCTATATCCCCCCCGCCTTTTTTTCCTTCCTCCCAAGGACAGATTATACATTTAAGGTTAGACTTAATTTATAGCAGTTTTTCATCCTGGTGGAAATGGAAAAGTATGGCAATCTACTAGGGTCCCTTTCACGTTTATTGGCCCCGGTCCTCAGAGACTTGAACTAACGTGAAGCCATCAGAATCCACATCACAAACTCAGCTCTAAGAATTCAGCTTTGTTCAGTGAGATTGTGTTTGCAACAGCCGAGGAAAAATGCAACTTCCCAGAAAAGTGAACTGTGTTTTAGGGCTGAGGTCCAAGAAACCCTGACCCAGGAAGGAAGGAACCACATTAACTGTAGAAAGGCGAATAATTCAGGCATCATTAGAAATTGTTATCATTTTTGGTATATGGAACTTTCACAGGTAAACACTTAGTGGATACTTTAGAGACCCCAGCAGCGTGGTTCCCCTTAGGGGATGAAATGGGAGACACAGCTCTACATGAGCTATGAAGGTGAGCACTTTGTCCTGCTCTGGCTGGGCAGTGAACACAGCACTCCCCCACCCCATGGGTTAGATTGCCAATATATACAGGAGCAGAAGGAAATGGCAACTCACTTGCCTGGATTCTTCCCTGGAGAATCCCCATGGACAGAGGAGCCCATGGGGTTGCAAAGAGTTGGACACGACTGAGCGATTGAGAATATACAGGAGCAGCCTTCATTAAAACCAGGACAACTGGTGTGAGAGGAATTCTGAGGTCAGATTTTGCCCCAGTGAAATCTAGATTGAAAATCGAAATAATAACTGCTCCTTACACTTTATTTCAAGAGCATGGGGGTATGGTGCTAAGGGTGGTGAGGGAGAAGGAGAGAAGACAACTTAGAAAAGAGTTTAATTTCTGATAAAGATTTCTGCTTTAACATGCCTTTCTGAGGACAGGGGCAGAAGTAACCTGCCACACGGGCCCTTTCAGAGGCTACCTAACAAACTAATCCCCAGTACACACATACCATGGCCATGTGACCTCAAGGGCTGGCAAATGTGCTCTGGTTATCCCAGCTCTGACAGGGATGTCTCTCATGTAAAAAGACATAATTGGCATGTGACAGACAAGAGCAGCAGTTTTAGAAGAGAAGCTTTCTAAGGGTCTCAGGTGAGAAGCATGGATTTTGATGAATGTTCTATAGGGAGAGAACCAAGGAAGCTTGGCCTTGGTGATGTGTGACATGACTGTAGCATGGAGAAAGGGTGTGTGTGTGTGTGTGTGTGTGTGTGTTTAGGGTGGATATGAAGAGAGGACAACATAATGAGAAAAGTATCCTAAAGACTGGTGCTCTGTAAAGACTGTGGAACCAATCTATGTCAAAAACATTTTAGAGTGCTTTCCAGATATCACAAGCTTTTCTGTCAACTTTTTGAGACAGGCCAGGATTGCTGCATGATCTGATAAAAAAAGAAAAATTGGGATTCAGAGAATTTATATCTGCTGCCTGAGACAAAGGAGAAATTGATGGGTAAAACTGGATTAAGTGGTCAAAGCCCAAATATGGCCAGTTGTGACCTATGAATTATAAACAAGGAACTAAAAAAAGAAAACAAGACCCACACAGATGAAAGCTAGATAAAGAAATAGACTTTCTTTTGCTGAATCTCAAGGGCCTCAAATTTTAAATAAATTTAAATGATCTCAGCCCTTGAAATGTCAATTTTTGCATATTTTGTGAAATTTACAGAACAATTTACAGCAAAAGTTGTAATAATTTTTACGTTGGCAAATGCCACCATAATGTGACAGCATATCTGTGTTATTCCCCCTCTGTTGATGATTCCCTCACTGGTACTGTAGTTGCTGCTTTCTTATCATATAGAGGCAGGAAGCAGTGGTGATGGGGGAGGGAAGGAGATGGCTGGGAACCATCCTGTTCTCTCTGACCAACCTGAGGTCCAGATGTATGCTGAGCACTTTTAGGACTCTCCTTGGGGTTCCTGCAAGAGGATGAGGCCAAAGCATAAAGACAGCCTTTCTTTTTAGCATACTTCAAATATTTGCTGTGCAATACTAGTGTCAGAGCCCTCAACTGCTATGAAATCATGATGGAAGTGAGAAAGAAAAGCTACATTTTGAGACAACTTTGTTATTCCTTAAGTGTGAGCAAAGTATTTTTCCTTTTGAAGGAGAAGTGGAATTGGACTAAGTTGTTAAGATACGAAGTTAAATATACTCTTTCCCCACTTCACTGCTTAATTGAATCTTTTCCTTTTTGAGATGTTCTGTGCAAAGTGCAAACAACCAAAATGACCTTCACAAGACTAGGGAAGAGATGTTGGGCCGTTTCACAGTTTTCTTGATACAGTCAAACTTTCATTGGCGTGTGCTGTTAACTTTGTTAGATACTATGTATGACTTGGTTGTAACAGGCTTCCTTGTTGCTGCCTCATTCACTCTAAAAGAAATGTAGTACTTTAGGACTTAAGAAAGTGACAAGTTATTTCTTTTCTTGCAAAAGGTTCCCTGCACTTCCCCTGTCACTTGGAAATTAGATTTGATCACGTGGCTTTCGGTGGCCAAAAGAATACGAACCAAAGTCATGTATTGCTTTCAGGTGGAATTTCCTAGAAGAGCTGGTCACAAGGTCCTACTTTCTCTTTCTCACTGCTGTGCTGACTATCGACGTTTCAGACGGTGGCTGCTCCACTGACCTAGGTCTTGGAATAAGGACAACAGGGGGCAGAACCTTTAGCCCATCTTCACAGAAATAAATCTTTTGTTGTAGTTTGGGGATTGCTTTTTATTGCAGCTTAACTTAGCCCATACTGACTGATGAAAATATCAGATCTTTATTGTTATATAAAAATACTTGTTATCCAAGTCTCCCAGATAGTCAGTGGCAGAGCACATAGACATGACCTGTTTGTCTGACTCCAAAGTTCGTGATGCATCCAATATACTATTCTTACATTTATTTGATCCTCATTTTATCTCTTATGCTAGGGCAGCAGGGTGGAGACAGGTCTAACTTTGATTCTCTATAGCACATAGGGAATATATAGATATAATTTACATATATTTAATATATTCAATAACTAATATTCATTAAATATTGACATTAATCTAATAAGATCTTCCCAACTTAGTAGTAGGGCTTCCCTGGTGATTCAGACAGTAGAGAATCTGCCTGCAATGTGGGAGACCTGGGTTCGATTCCTGGGTCGGGAAGATCCACTGGAGGGGGAAATGGCAACCCATCCCAGTATTCTTACCTGGAGAATCCCATGGACAGAGGAGCCGGCCAGGCTACAGTCCATGGTGTTGCAAAGAGTCAGACATGACTAAGCGACTAACACTTTCAACTTAGTAGTAGGTCAGTGGTAAAAATAGTATGTCAATGGTAAAAAGAAATCTTTTCTCACAGAAATTGTCCCCAGCAGATTTTATGTTTATCTAGGATGACAACTGTGGTAATTTAAAACTGCTACAAATTCTTCAATACTCCTTCAGAAAGATGGAGCCTGCTTCCTCTCCCTTTGACTGTGGGCTAGACTTGGTGACTTACTTCAGATAAATAGCATGTGGCAGACTTGGTGATGTATGGCTTGGTCATGACAGGCAGCATGGCTTCCCTGTTGCTCCCTCATTCACTCTAATGGAAACAAGCTGCCATATTGTGAGGACACTTGAGCAGTTCTCTGGGGAGATCAGTGTAGAGAGGAACTGAGGCGTCCTCCTCACAGTCACGTGAGTGAGCTTAGATGTGGGCCTTCCTCCCCAGTCAAGTCTTCAGATGACTATGCTCTGACTGACATCTCCATGGCAACCTCACGAGAGACCCTGAGCTTGAACTACTCAGACAAGCTGTTACTGGATTCCTGACCTATAGAAACTATGTGAAATATCTGCTTTTAAAAGAAACGTCTGTAAGTATTTGGGGTGATTTGTTATGCAAAGATAGATAATATAATACCCATGTGGAACCTTTTTTTGGAAAAATCATGACCTTGTTTTGAAATGTGACAGCAGGCACATGGGTAAAACTCATGTGATTTTGCGAAGGAATGCATTGCCCAGAGTACATGGTGAATTCATATATGTAAGAAAAGCTACCTGTAGTGCTGATTTTTATAAGTGGGGTCTATGTTTTCAAAGCTAAATGCTCAACTGATTTTGTTCTAATGTGCAATTTGCAAAAGGTGCTATCAACAGTATCATCTGCAAGACTGTGACATCTTGAAAGGCAGGCTTGACATCTTGCTTATATTTAGTTGTATCCATTCCCTGCCCTTCTCCAGCCCCCTTCATCCCCCCAAGTACCTAGGATTACATTTTACGTAAATAGACACGCAGTTTCCATGTTGAATAAAGTAACATTCTGATGCTTTCTTTTAGGAAGAATTAGTCACTTTGCCTCTGCCCTTCATTCTCTCACACCAAACATCTTGTCCCAAGAAGCCTTTATTTTATTTTATTTTTTTGTGGACAGGGAATCATTATGTCCTCTTCTTGTATTCATCTCTAAGGAAGCATTTTCTGCTAAGTGTTATTTTGAGAGTCATGGACCAGTGGGTTTGGTAGGCAAAAAAAGGATTGGCCTGATTTTGCCTAGAATTAGAGAAAACTTTGTTCTCTGTCTTTTAAGAGTTGGTCTCTACCCCACTGGCCCATCCTCTGCCATGCACCAGGGCAATTTTGAAGAGGGTTATGGGCCTCTGTAGACTACACACAGATGCTCAGCCACTGGTGGGAAGGCTGCTGCTGCTGCTAAGTCGCTTCAGTCATGTCCGACCCTGTGCGACCCCATAGATGGCAGCCCACCAGGTTCCCCCATCCCTGGGATTCTCTAGGCAAGAACACTGGAGTGGGTTGCCATTTCCTTCTCCAATGCATGAAAGTGAAAAGTGAAAGTGAAGCCGCTCAGTCTTGTCTGACTCTTAGTGACCCCATGGACTGCAGCCTATCAGGCTCCTCCCTCCATGGTGGGGAGGCAATGCCCACTATTTCCTGGGTTTCCCAGGCTATGCCAGCTTTTGGACGTCAGGCAAATACAATTGCAGCCGCCATCCTCTGGCTCAGCCATCAGCTCTCTTAGCTTCAGTGCTCGCTTGGGAGTATGACGGAAAAGCCGTATTTATTGAAGTCTCATTAGGGCTGGTTCCTGCTCCCACTCAGTTGTGAGTCTTTAGCTTTGTTTAGAAACTTATGAATCATTAACTGAAACTCTAGAGCATAGCTGTGAAAATAATTGTGGCTCAATAATGATGCAATAAACTTCTTTCAAAGTAACGTTAAAAATAATCCGCCAAAAAAAAAGAAGAGGAAAACAATAATAATCTGCGAACCCATGCCACCTGTCAGCATGAGCTCCCCGGCAGTATCTGCCTGCCTGGGATGAGAATCGGAATGCATGAGGTTGGCATTCAGGCTTCCTGCGCCTGGCAGGGGTTGCTACTTGGGGAGGCTGTCCCCTGAGGGAGAGGAGCGCGTTCAGCTGCCGCCTGCTGCTCCACAGTTGGTGTTTGGATGATACCACTCCGGGGAAATACACACAGTGTCAGAGTCAAGCTGCTACCAGTGGGTGTTTCTGTACACAACTCCTAAGCATCAGGAAAGTTCAAGGGGAAAAACTGGGTATTGTAAAGGTGGCCTTTGAGAGTGTATGACATCCGGCGTGACCCGTTCGGCAGCAGGCTGCGTGCTCTCAAGCACCTGCCATCTGAATACTGCAGGCGACAGTTTTAAATCTTCCTGGAGACTCCCTATAAATGTTGCCACTTGAGGGATCCATTCTGGGAGAAAAATATAGTACGTCCTCCCGGGATGCCTCTTGGATTCCATTACCAGTAGTGCGTATGGGATCGAGTGTGGCAATGCTTTTATCACAACTATAAAGTGGTTACGAGCCAATTCCTCATATAAAACATACTCAGTAACGTTGAGGCTTTTTTTTCTTTTTCTCTTTCCTTTTTATTTCCTTCCTTTCTCTCCTTCCTTCCTTCTTCTTCTTCTTCTTTTTTTTTTTAATGACAAACACGATGTCAGACAAAGGGCATCAGGACTTGGTCTTTGTAGTACAAAACAAAATAACAATACATAAACACCTTTGTGAAGGCAGCTTGAAACCCCATGTTTTCTATTAAAAAGTCATGTTCAATCTTCACTGTTGATAGAACCGAATAGCTAACACAGAGAACATTGTATATCAGAAAGGTCAATAGTTATTATGAGCTACAAATATATTTTTTTCCATCCTTCGGGCTGTTTAGCACATATCACAGCATGAGCAGCTGTCTTCTTTAATGCTTTTAAAATTAGAATCCCAAAGAGGAAGAAAAAATTATGGTTGCAGTGATTGCTCTTTGCTTTTGTAAGTTTACTTTAATATACCATTTCATATACATGAATCTTCTGTGCAGCCTATCCATGGGGCAGTAACCGGTTGCCAGTATTGAGCTGAACTGCCATGTTTATTTTCTTAGCATTCTGGCCAAATCTCCATCTCAGGCACAGATGTTGTCGACATACCATATTTTCAAAAGGAGTCATATAGAGGAGTCTGGTTACAGAGACACTCGCAAACACACACATATGCATTCTGCCTTTTCATTCCTTTAAAGCTCTGTGACTAACTACAACAATGCCATGTGATGAGGAACAGTTATGCAAGCACTGGGTGAAAACTCAGGCAGTGATTCAAACCACGGACGCACAAAGCATCCCTCTCCACCTGTAGGTGTATGGACTGAGGGCACCTTACAGGTTGTTAAAGGTTGATCTTTTGCCTGTGCCTGGAACTCCTGGCCCTTACTAGGCATACAGCCCTAAAGACAAGGAGCATTTTAAATAGCACATACTGGATGTCATAGCTCACTCAGTCTTTGTTCAGTTATTTACAGTAAATATGTAATGAGGATCTATAATGAGCTGGGATAGTTTATAACAATGTTTTCATTTGGGAGGAGGGGAAAATATGTAATAGTTTCTGGTAGTAATTGATGCACTATAAAGAAGAGTGATGCAGGGTAAGGCGCTGGCAGTGATGAGAACCACGTTTTGGCTGTGTGGCACAGAAGACTAAGTCACGTGGATATTGGGGTAAATGTGCCACACCCTCTTGGCTCATGATTTGAGTTACAACTTCATCACTAAATAGCTTTACAGAAAACTATTATTTGGATAGATATACACCAGTGCTGATAAAATGCTAGAAATGTTACCTTTGGACTTTAGGACAAAATTAAAGTAAGTGATGTGCTAAGGATGAAAATTTAACCTGTAGGAAACCAAGGGAGGTGTTGCTAAGAACTGGACACAAGCCTCCCAGATGAACATATTGGCATTGTCATTTCTTTGGGGATCTCTGGAGAGAGCAGCTTCAGTAGAAAAGTGGAATAAATGTTGAGTAAATACGTGATGTACTTCTCTTTGGTGAATATCGGTGATGAAAATAAAGAGATCTGAGTATGTTTATTGATTGAGAGGACTGAGTTTAAAGTTGTCTGTATTAGAAATGCTAGTTGAAGAATTTAAATCCTAAGGGATATTGCATCAGGAACAGAGAAAGAGAGGTGAGCCTCTGAAATGGGAGAAGAAAAAAAAGGATATGAGTTGGTGGCAGGGGTGGGGGGGTGGTGGTTGGGGGGAGGGAAAGAGGGGATGGGAGAGAGAGAGGAAGGTGATGGGAACAGGATTGAACAACTTAATAGAGTAAAGGTCGTTTGTGGAGATAAAGGAAGTGCGAGAAGGAGAGGATTTTGAGAGTTAAAAAAAAAAAAAAAAAGCTGTGGAGCAGCCCATGTGGGCAAAGCAAGTAGGATCAATAGAAAATAAGTAATAAGATTACACAGTAGTTAGAAGTTGCATGGCTCAAATTTAAGCACACTGGTTTTCTAGGGGGCCCTGATGATAATGGCTTTGTAGTTTTTCTAGGCCATGCTCAACAGTGGGCTTTTGCCAGAGATGGGAGCAGACACAGTGGGAATGAAAGAAGGACAATAGAGAGAAGGACTCCAGAGGGTTAAGAGACAAACACATGAGGAGGGAATGATGAAATGGGGAACAGGAGAGAACGAGCGGGGAAGGGATGGGGCTACGGGTGAGGCAGCCAGTAAAGGGCGCTTTGTTCCCAGGATGATTTGTGAGAATGCGTTTGTTGCTTTTAAACAAGTTTATGCTCTATATCTCTCTTTTTCCTATGTGCATAGAAAATCTGGAAGATAATGCAAAAGTATAAATAAGAAAAAAAATATGCAGTTACCTTATCACCCAGGAAACTATGAACACTAATATGTTTTGTTGCTCCCTAATTTACTATTTATTTGTATATTTATTTCAAAATTAGGATCCTACCTGAGTGTCTCCCACTTTTTTGATGTTAAAAATCATAGCTCACTCTGCAATAATAGCTGGGCTTTTATTAGACACTGTTTGGGGAATAAAAGGATGTTGGAGCTCCATTGGTCTTGGCTGTAAGGCAGCTTTAAAATTAAGTAATGATAGTATCTGCTTGTGTCCATATCAGTACATCACTTTCAAACACTATTTTTCCTGACTGTGTAATATTCCATTGTATGGTGATGAATTTCTTGGAAATTAGTCTTCCTTCAACTTTCTTATCATGTCTTTGGGTAGATTTCTAGAAAAAGTATTACTGGGTCAAAGAGCATACTTTTTTTTTTTTTTAAAGCTAATATCTATGATTTGTTTTTCAAAAAAGTTGTGGTGTGTATCAGTTTATATGTTTATCAGCAATGTTTGATGTTCATATTAATTGCCATCTTAATGTTGTTATTTGATAAAAAATATTAAATTAGAAGATATCCTAAGAAGCATTATGTAAAAACATCTCAGGTGTTTAATTTGCATTTTTATTTCTAATGATGTTGAATAATGTTTTAATACTTATTGGCCATTTGAATTTTTTTTTAGTGATTCATATATTTATGTTCTCTGTTTTCCACTTGAGTTTTATTCTTTATCTTATCAATTTTATATGTACATACAGGGTTTCCCAGGTGGCTCTATGGTAAAGAATCCACCTGCTAATGCAGAAGACATGGGCTCAATCCCTGGATTGGGATGATCCCCTGGAGAAGGAAATGGCAATCCACTCTAATATTTTTGCCTGGGAAATCCCATGGACAGAGAAACCTGGCTGGCTACAGTCTATGGGGTCGCAAAAGAGTTGGACACAACTTAGTGACTAATCAATTAATCACTAGTGTCCAACTCTTTTGCAACTATATATATATATATATCCTTAATATGTATATTAAGGATACTATCTCTGCCACATTTCTTGCAAATATTTCCCTATTTTTTGCCTTTTACTTCTTTTTATGGTGTTCATTGATACAAAAATGTTTTAAAATTTTATATAGAGAAGTCTATACATTTTTCCCTTTGAAACTTTTGTTGCTCTCATACCTTAGAAAGCTTTTCCTCTATTTTTTCTAACAGATACTTGGCATTTTAAAAACGAAGCATGGTTAAAGGTCAAGGAATGGCTGTGCCAATAGACGACTAAAGTTAAGCCAGGAAATGAGTTTGTTGAGCTTGGGCAGTCAAGGAGATGTGTGTGGAACTGTTACCCCTCCTGGAAACTCTGATGCAGGCATCTGTGGCCTCCTAGTGGAGAGGGCTGGACAGACCTCAGAGCATGAGCCTCCGACACTGAGGTCGGTCAATGAAAGGTGTGGGCGTCATCGATGGAGAGCAGCACTGAGAACAGGTAAGGAATGCTGTTTTATTTTTGTTGTTGTTGTTTGTTGATTTAATGTGCTGATATTGGGGGAAATAGTGGGGAAGTGGCAGTGGGTGCTCCGTGTGATAACCACTGCTCTTTCACGTTGGGAGAGTCAGAAGCAGAGGAATGAATCACAGCCTCTGTTCAGAGCAAGTTCCAAGTCGTGGGCTTCAAGGAAGAAATGTTTCAATTAAAAGTGAATAGGCAAAAGTGGGATTCATGGAAAAGATGGTAGCAATTGATGTTTGTTCCTAATGAAGGCTCTCAGATAAAATTATAGGACACCTTGCAAAATGTGAATTTTAGATAAACAATGACTGTTTTCTTTGGTGCTTGGCAAAGAATCTACCTGCCAATTCAGGATGTGGGTTCAATCCCTGGGTTGGGAAGATCCCTTGGAGCAGGGAATGGCAACCTACTCCAGTATTCTTGCCTGGAGAATCCCCATGGACAGAGGAACCAGCTGGACTACAGTCCATGGGGTCCCGAAGATTCGGATGCAGCTGAGCATGGCACAGCACAAATACTGCATGTACATGTCAAATTCAACTGGGAATCCTGTCTTTTTATGTGTTAACTCTGGCATCCCTGCTCATGGAAGAATGAGGACTCTGTGTGGCACTAAGGAAAGGGTTGGTATGAGAGTTGCCTGCTTATCAGGAAACAGTTTGGAGACATCCAGGAAATTGGTTTGGGACACATGTGTCTGGTACAGAAAAAGTTCAGAATGGCTGGAACTTTCTCACTGGAGAGTGTTTGAGAAGCAAGCAATAACTGAAAATCCAAGTGAATATTGGTGCGATCGGTATGGCCTTTTAAAATTTGCCTCCTCAGTTATGGGGTCCAGCATAATGGCCAATTTTTATTTTCCTGTGTGAATGTGTGTGTTCTGGGGATAGAGCCTGGTTGACAGGTCTCCGCAAATGCCTCCTGAGTCAGTGTCTTCTGCTAATTTATTATTTTTTATCATACAGGAATTTGACAAGGCAGCTAGAATTTGTTGACTTTATTATGGCTCTATTTCAGCACATCTTGAAGTGGTTATTTTTCAAAATGTTTTCAGTCTGAAGTACTGTATTAAATCCATCATCGATAAAGAATTGAGGTTTATTTATTGGAGACTACTCTTAGTAACAGTATTTATACTTTACAATAATTTAGAGGAGCCAGAAATAGATAACCTGATAATTATCTATATCTGTTATTTTGCTAATGAATATCTATTTTTGACATCTTCAGTTAAGCAAAGTTTCCTTTCTGTTATGATCACAGCGTGTTTCAATGACCACTGCTCCATCTCAGGACCCAAACAAAGTCCTCTAATCCCCTGGCAGAAGTAACCCTGCTTTGCTCCCAGGAAGACAGGGCTCTATCCTTATGGTCTTGGTCAGCTAGGAGACATGCAGGCATCACAGTGAATGTACAGGCATCATTCCCATATCTGATCTTGATGATAAGTCACTTGTATATTGTTTTCAAGGCTGCCCACAGTCCTCCCAAGTGGTAGGGATAAAAAAAAGCGGTCATTTTCTAATGATTCTATTTATAATGTTCGCAATTAGCTCTGCTGTAGAATTACCCTTTTCCTTTCAAGTTGAAAATATAAAGGCTATTTATTGCTAAGGGTGATGGTGAAATTGGGTGGAAGTAGCCTTTTCTCAAACTTGGTGCAAAGCAAATGTGTTGATACTACTTAACCGTCCTCTTCCCGGCTTCACATTAACTCTCTAATGATACACTTGGCACTTTTAATATCAACACTTTAGCACTGTATCAGATGGCATCTGAGTCTAAACGGTATATTCTATAATGCCAAATGATTGTTTTAAAGACTGGCACCACATATTTCTTGTTGCCTGGTAGCAGAACACTCTGCCCGCATTTGTGGTCATTGGTTTGCGGCTCACCGGTATCACGGCAGGGACCCCGGGTATTTATGGATGCCTGTGCTCTAGGTCTTCAGTTACTTGACCTTACATGAGAGTGAATCTATAAGAGTAGGCTGTCTATTTCCAGTTTTTTTTTTAAGGAATCTCCACACTGTTCTCCTTAGTGGCTGTACTAGTTTGCATTCCCACCAACAGTGTAAGAGGGTTCCCTTTTCTCCACACCCTCTCCAGCATTTATTATTTGTAGACTTTTGGATAGCAGCCATTCTGACTGGTGTGAAATGGTACCTCATACTGGTTTTGATTTGCATTTCTCTGATAATGAGTGATGTTGAGCATCTTTTCATGTGTTTGTTAGCCATCTGTATGTCTTCTTTAAAGAAATGTCTATTTAGTTCTTTGGCCCATTTTTTGATTGGGTCATTTATTTTTCTGGAGTTGAGCTGTAGGAGTTGCTTGTATATTTTTGAGATTAGTTGTTTGTCAGTTGCTTCATTTGCTATTATTTTCTCCCATTCTGAAGGCTGTCTTTTCACCTTGCTGATAGTTTCCTTTGATGTGCAGAAGCTTTTAAGGTTAATTAGGTCCCATTTGTTTATTTTTGCTTTTATTTCCAATATTCTGGGAGGTGGGTCATAGAGGATCCTGCTGTGATGTATGTCGGAGAGTGTTTTGCCTATGTTCTCCTCTAGGAGTTTTATAGTTTCTGGTCTTATGTTGAGATCTTTAATCCATTTTGAGTTTATTTTTGTGTATGGTGTTAGAAAGTGTTCTAGTTTCATTCTTTTACAAGTGGTTGACCAGATTTCCCGGCACTACTTGTTAAAGAGATTGTCTTTAATCCATTGTATATTCTTGCCTCCTTTGTCAAAGATAAGGTGTCCATATGTGCGTGGATTTATCTCTGGGCTTTCTATTTTGTTCCATTGATCAATATTTCTGTCTTTGTGCCAGTACCATACTGTCTTGATAACTGTGGCTTTGTAGTAGAGCCTGCCTTATGATCCAGCAATCCCACTGCTGGGCATACACACTGAGGAAACCAGAAGGGAAAGAGACACGTGTACCCCAATGTTCATCGCAGCACTGTTTATAATAGCCAGGACATGGAAGCAACCTAGATGTCCATCAGCAGATGAATGGATAAGAAAGCTATGGTACATATACACAATGGAGTATTACTCAGCCATTAAAAAGAATTCATTTGAATCAGTTCTAATGAGGTGGATGAAACTGGAGCCTATTATACAGAGTGAAGTAAGCTAGAAGGAAAAACACCAATACAGTATACTAATGCATATATATGTAATTTAGAAAGATGGTAACAATAACCCTGTGTACGAGACAGCAAAAGAGACACTGATGTATAGAACAGTCTTATGGACTCTATGGGAGAGGGAGAGGGTGGGAAGATTTGGGAGAATGGCATTGAAACATGTAAAATATCATGTATGAAACAAGATGCCAGTCCAGGTTCGATGCACGATACTGGATGCTTGGGGCTAGAGCACTGGGATGACCCAGAGGGATGGTATGGGGAGGGAGGAGGGAGGGGGGTTCAGGATGGGGAACACATGTATACCAGTGGCGGATTCATTTTGATATTTGGCAAAACTAATACAATTATGTAAAGTTTAAAAATAAAATAAAATTAAAAAAAATAATAAAAATTTAAAAAACTCTTATACAAAAAAAAAAACAAAACAGTAGGCTGTCCTTTGCCCACTTTGCTACTTTATTATTGCATTTATTTCTAATAAACTCCATCTGCATGTCATAGCAAACACCCTCTTCCAACAACACAAGAGAAGACTCTACACATGGACACCACCAGATGGTCAATACTGAAATCAGATTGATTATATTCTTTGCAGCCAAAGATAGAGAAGCTCTATATAGTCAGTAAAAATAAGACCAGGAGCTGACTGTGGCTCAGATCATGAATTCCTTACTGCCAAATTCAGACTTAAATTGAAGAAAGTAGGGAAAACCACTAGACCATTCAGGTATGACCTAAATCAAATCCCTTATGATTATACAGTGGAAGTGACAAATAGATTCAAGGGATTAGATCTGATAGACAGAGTGCCTAAAGAACTATGGTTGGAGGTTTATCACATTGTACAGGAGGCAGTGATTAAGACCATCTCCAAGAAAAAGAAATGCAAAAAGGCAAAATGGTTGTCTGACGAGGCCTTACAAATAGTTGAGAAAAGAAGAGAAGCTAAAAAGAGAAAAGGAAAGATATACCAATTGAATGCAGAGTTCCAAAGAATAGCGCGGAGTGATCAGAAAGCCTTTCTCAGTGATCAATGCAAAGAAATAGAGGAAAACAATAGAAGGGAAGGATGAGAGATCTCTTCAAGAAAATTAGAGATACCAAGGGGACATTTCAATCAAAGATGAGCACAATAAAGGACAGAAATGGTATGGACCTAACAGAAGCAGAAGATATTAAGAAGAGGTGGCAAGACATAGAAGGACTATACAAAAAAGACCTTCATGACTCAGATAACCATGATAATATAATCACTCACCTAGAGCCAGACATCCTGGAGTGCAAAGTCAAGTGGGCCTTATGAAGCATCATTACAAACAAAGCTAGTGGAGGTGATGGAATTCCAGTTAAGTTATTTCAAATTCTAAAAGATGATGCTATGAAAGTGCTACACTCAATATGCCAGCAAATCTGGAAAACTCAGCAGTGTCCACAGGACTGGAAAAGGTCAGTTTTCATTCCAATCCCAAAGGAAGGCAATGCCAAAGAATGTTCAAACTACCACACAATTGCACTCATCTCACACACTAGGAAAGTAATGCTAAAACTTCTCCAACCGAAGCTTCAACAGTATATGAACTGTGAGCTTCCAGATGTTCAAGCTGGTTTTAGAAAAGGCAGAGGAACCAGAGATCAATTGCCAACATCTGCTAGATCATTGGAGAAGTAAGAGAGTTTCAGAAAAACATCTGCTTTATTCACTACACCAAAGCCTTTGACTGTGTGGATCACAATAAACTGTGGAAAATTCTGTAAGAGATGGGAATACCAGACCACCTGATCTACCTCCTGAAAAATCTGTATGCAGGTCAAGAAGCAACAGTACCGAACATGGAACAACAGACTGGTTCCAAATTGGGAAAGGAGTACGTCAAGGCTGTATATTGTCACCCTGCTTATTTAACTTACATGTGGAGTACATCACACAAAATGCTGGGCTGGATGAAGCACAAGCTGGAATCAAGATTGCTGGGAGAAATATCAATAACCTCAGATACGCAGATGATACTACCTTCATGTCAGAAAGCAAAGAAGAACTAAAGAGCCTCTTGATGAAAGTGAAAGAGGAGAGTGAAAAAGTTGGCTTAAAACTCAACATTGAAGAAAAACAAAGATCATGGCATCCGGTCGCATCACTTCATGGCAAGTAGATGGGGAAACAATGGAAACAGTGAGAGTCTTTATTTTTGGGGGGCTCCAAAATCATTGCAGATGGTGACTGCAGCCATGAAATTAAAAGACACTTGCTTCTTGGAAGAAAAGCTATGACAAACCTAGACAGCATATGAAAAAGCAGAGACATGACTTTGCCAACAAAGGTCCATCTAGTCAAGGCTATGGTTTTTCCAGTAGTCATGTATGGATGTGAGAGTTGGATTATAAAGAAAGCTGAGTGCCTCAGAATTGATGCTTTTGAAATGTGGTGTTGGAGAAGATTCTTGAGAGTCCCTTGGATTGTAAGGAGATCCACCCAGTCCATCCTGAAGGAAATCAGTCCTGAATATTCATTGGAAGGACTGATGCTGAAGCTTAAGCTCTAATACTTTGGCCACCTGATGTGAAGAACTGACTCATTGGAAAAGACCCTGATGCTGGGAAAGATTGAGGGCAGGAGGAAAAGGCGACGACAGAGGATGAGATGGTTGGATGGCATCACTGACTCAACGGACATGAGTTTGAGTAGGCTCTGGGAGTTGGTGATGAACAGGGAAGCCTGGCGTGCTGAAGTCCATGGGGTCTTAAAGAGTTGGACATGACTGAGTGACTGGACTAAAGTGCATGTCGTTAGTAAAGTTCTTGGTGTTTTTTTAACCGCTTGAGAATCTGCAGTTTAGAAATGACATAGAGGTTCAGATCATAAACCTGGGGAAAATGCACCTCTTTTGATGCTTATTGTCATATATGACTCAGCGATAGGACTTGCGTTCTTTAGTTTCCGCCTGATTCACTTTAGGTACAAGCAAACCAAATACAGCCAAATCAGTTTCCCTAGAATAGCAAATGATTTCTATATAAACCACTTGTGATCGAGCATTCTTTTTATTCTGCAGAGAAGCTTTAGAATATTTTCCACTCATTGTCCAAATAATGCACAGGTATTGTAATGACTGCCTGGTATTAATTGTTTATATAGGAGATAATATTGCCTTTACTTTCTTCTGTTAAGTGTTGTATATTATTCTTTTGGTGCTAAAATCCTGGGGTAGTCTTTAAATTATAAACATATAATATACTTGACAGCCTAGCTTATACCAAAAACGGGAACTAAAATATATAAAACCAATCTAGAAAGGTCTTTATTCTGAAAGCTATGTCTTGCCCTTCAGAGTTTTTGTTTTTATTGACATTAATAACCAACATCCACAATCCTTTCTCTAAAAGTGGAATGCATCTCCCCAACCAGGTAAAATAGCAGTGTGTATGGGAGTAATTTAGGGGAAGACAGAAGGAGTCCTAAAGGGGAAACAAGGGCAAAGAAGAAATGATCTTTCTGCCAAGAGAATTAGTTTACTTTAGAAAGAATATTCTCTTACACAATTAAAACTGTGACATTTTAGGAGATGCCTGTTAGTCAGAAAACATAAAATTATCAATAACAACCCTTGCTATTTTGACAATTATTTTCTTTTCTCTTTTTGGCTTGTTGGAGAAGAAAGAAAGCATTTAGATACATGCAGAACATGTAAGTAATCTCAGTAAGATGATATTCTTGGGATTTTCCATATTTATATATTTTTTCCTACATTGTATTTTCACTACCCAAGAGCCCGGGCTGTTATTTTTTTCCCAAAGTCTGAAGATCACCCCATGGATTAACAAATGATTGAGGATTCTCTCTTAAAAGACTCTTTAAAAAACTGTCAGAATCAGCCTGAGACAAAGATTTATTATGAACTATTTAAAGGGCTTAATATATGTATCCCCAATGAGCCCTTGGAGCAAACTAAAAAGGAAGAGTGGAATTCTCAAAGAATAGGACAAATCTCCAATGCCCCACTTTCTTCACACCGTGATTACTGTTTACTCAAAGGATAAAATGCCTAACCTGTCACACAAAGTCTTCAGAAGCCACAGGCCTGCTGATGTACAGTAAAAACAAAACAATGAAGACCGACAGTCATGTGCTTGAGAAAGGCAGCTGTAATTTACTTCCTAACCTGTTCGCTAACACACTAATGTGGCTACATCTTGTCGCTGGCGCTGATCCCTGACCCACACAGCAATCAAACAACTACCCGAGTGCCGGCTGTCACAGAAGCTGGGACCGTCACCTTAATTATACATTTCTGGATAACAAACCCTCCCTTAATGAGCAACTTTTCTCCGCCGTGCCTTCCCGCTCACCCCTTCTGTCCTTGAAAAGGCCCATTGTAGATCACTGTGGTTGGAATTTGTGAAGCATATTCATAAGTAGTCTTCCTAACAGGTAATAAATACTACCTGAGCATGCTGTTTGCTTTATGAGAATGCCAAGATACAATTAAAATTATAGGCTTGCACTCATGGGAGGCTCTGGAGAAGAATCACTCAAGACCGAAGGGAAACTTCTCAGTGAACTTAGAACCACGCTTTTCTCTTTTCATATCTGTAATATAATAATAATTTTTATTGTCAGGACTGTTTTATTTTCTTTGGGATTTATATTCAGTAATGAGATTTCCCCCCCACCCCAAACCATCCCCTCTTAATTGTACTAGTGTTCCTTCTTCTAGACATGAGATTTCTTTATTTTCCTTTCATTTTAACATCCCCCAATTCTGCTCTGGTCCTCTGACAATGCCCTAACAGTTAACACAGGCATATAGGAGGCTCTTACAGGGAGGTTTTATAGATACAGTCATCCCTGGGATCCACGGGGGATTGGTTGGAGGAGCCCCTCCTCGTCCTCCAGGGAACACCACACCCGGGGATGCTGAAGTCCCTTATATAAAATGTCAGAGTACGGTCAGCCCTTGGTATCCAAGGCTTCCCTCCATGGTTGGTTGAAACCATGGCTGTGGAACCTGCAGATATGGAGGGCTGACTCTACTTGGAGGGAGGCAGTGCCTCCCTATGGCAAGAGGACCTTTAGTATCGAGAACAAACAGCCAAGACAATCCTAAATATAAAGATTTATTTCCCTATGTCACTAGCTCAGTGCTAGGTTGGGCCTGGTCCATCAGTGAGGCTAATGGCATAGATTGTTGACTTAGTGCAGAAAGAGAAAGGACCTGGAGACCAGATTTATTGGTTCTACTTTGATTTTATTTTATTCTCTTTAAGTTTTTGATTCTTTTTCTTTTCCCTTCATATGGGTAGATATGCTTTCTCTGTAAAACAGCTTTAGTAATGTTTGATAAGATACACAGGAGGATGTGTAGTATTTAGAGAACTCAATTGCAGTCACTTTAAATGGCCACGTACACTGGAATACATAGACCAATCTATGTAAATCGTATCATTTGGCCCATGATGAGCCCTCAGTAAATGTCAGCTTTTATGGTTGTAGTTGGTATTGCTGACATCTCTGCAGGCTGGTTCCAACGTCTGTGTTTAGGATTGTTGGGTGGATCAAGGAACAGGAATGGACAGAAATGCTCAGCAGTCCCCCAGGTCCCAGAGCAGGGGATCCTGAACTGGAATCACAACAGTGGTGCCCTGGGGCAGGATGATGCCACAACACGGAGAGCAGCAGGGGGAGTGGGGCTATGCCCTGGAATTCGGAAGCTTGAGTTCTAGGTTTGGCTTAGCAACTGAATAGCTCTAGTCTTGAGTCAGTCATGTATCTCTCCTCCATTTATACCTTATACCTCTGAAGCTCGCAGTATTACAACAGGAGGTTGCTAGGAGAATCAAATAAATCCACATGAAGGAAAAGCTTGATTAATGTTAAGTTAAATTTGAGCAGCAAACATTGTTGTGTACTTGTGAGGTATCTGGTGCTGAAATCCCACATCAAATGTGAATCTGACTAATATCAGAAAGAAAGCAAAGTACCTCTGTACATGTTACTATTTTGTTCTCAAAATTCATGTATTCACCAACATTTCCGGTTGTGCTATTATCATTAACATGACTTTGGGTAAAAGATTTCTAGGGTGATAAATTTCCGAAATGGATAGGTATCATGAACCTGACTGCGAGATGGTAAGAAAGTTTTACAGTCACTGGTTTTACTAGAAAGTGCTACAGAATAAATGTGAACAGGAGAAAATGCAAATGCAAAACAGGAGAGGAGAGAATTAAACAGGGAATAAAAATGAGGAGGAAGAAAGATGGAGGGTAGTAAGAAAGAACCTGGAGAGAAAGGTCTGAAAAGATGAATGCAAAGGACTCAGAGAATGAGAAAAACACAAATTAATTACACAGACAAGCAACGGTAAAAGATACAAAACAGGAACTTTGGAATATTGAGGGAAAGAAAGGGAGAAAAGAGTGGAAGGAAGAGGAATGCTATTCTTACAACTCTAAGCTGCTTTGAGTTTGCAAACCAGCTGCTGGTTCTCTGCTTCATGTGCTAATGACCTGTGCTTTCCCCGGGCCTAAAAAACTGAAGAAGTATGCATTAACTCATATTTGGAGTTTTTAAAAAATAAATATAATCATTACAAAAGCAGGTAGCCCAACATTTGCAACATTATAATTTTAAATCCACACGCTGGGTGAGAGGCTAGATTTTCTTAATAGCCATTTTATTTTGTGCATTGCCGGTCTGAGGTACAGGGAATTAGGATTAATGCCAGGTGATTTACATACACATTTAATTTAGTTGTGACAACACTCTTTGAGATATAAGCTCTTTTATTTTTCCCATTTTAAGGAGGATCCATTGTCTATGACCATGCACGCTAAAGTAGCCATGGCTGCTTATATAGCATGGCTTAAACTAAATCTAGATTTATTAGTTGTAATTTACTTAGAAATCTCCAACTTTCATTTTGGCTGCAGCATAGTTCAAAGAATCCCGGTGTCTGCAAAAAATTGTTTGACACGGTGGGCAAAAGGATATCAGGAATTTGGCGTGATTTTAATTTTTACTTCATTTTCTAGATTTTATGAGATGTCTCTTTACTATTCTACATTAACATCTATCTCTGTGCACTATGTGTGTTTAAAAGGCTGATGCTTTTATTGTCCACAACTTCACAAAACACACAGAAACACCCAGAAAAACAAGGAATTTTAAGCTTAATGAAAGAGTGTCTAAAAATGGTGGAGGGGGCGGGTGCAGAGTTTGCTTCCATCTGTTCTGGAAGTTGAGACTTCAGGGAAAGTTGGTATTGAATGCAAATAATTAGAAGGTGTATCTTGCTCCTTATCAGAGAGAAGGACTCAGTTTGCCTTTCCAGCTGAACTGTAGGATTCCTTTCTATCTTTTGCCCCTAAGGAAATTGGCTTTCTTTGCTAATTTTTTCTTTTTGAGGGGGACCAGACAATGCTTAGGTTATTTGACAGTCCTCTAAGTTTATGCAGATCCTACAATGGTTTCCAAACAGGCGAAGCTTTCTCTGCAAATCCCCTTCTCTTCCCTCTCTAACTTTCTAGTGCTGTCATTCTCTGAGCTGGCCCTTTCTAGAAACCTGCTTTCAAAAATTTTAATGAGTAATATTTCTGCCTTTAATGTTCTGTGACTTATTTAAATATAATAGAACAATTTTATAAAAGAATGAAATAAGAACCTAAAAATTAGCGTGACTATAACAAGGGCTTCCCTGATAGCTCAGTTGGTAAAGAACACGCCTGCAATGCGGCGTGGATTCGATCCCTGGGTTGGGAAGATCCCCTGGAGAAGGGAAAGGCTACCCATTCCAATATTCTGGCCTGGAGAATTCCATGGACTGTATAGTCCATGGGGTCGCAAAGAGTCAGACACAACTGAGCGACTTTCACTTTCATAACAAGGAAATATTAAGGCAGTGTCCTGCCGTAGGTACAACTAAGGATGCAGAGAAGGACAGAGAAAAGAAGACAAGGCAGGAAGAGGGCAGCTTCAAGGACAACAAAAACAAGAAGGGAAAGTCGGAGAAAATAAGGGTCAGAAGGAGCAAGGGAAAAGCCCTAAATGCAGGAACGAGTAGGATCCCACTTACACAAGGTTCTAGGATAGGCAAGTTAATAGCGATGGGAAGTCCAATGGTGGGTCTCAGAGGCTCAGGGAGGAGCAGATGGGGAGCACTTGCTTTATGGGTGCAGAGGCTTAGTTTAGGGTGATGAAAATTCTGGAGGTGGTGACACCAGGGGTGCAATGTGAATGTACTTAGTGCTACTGAACTGTACACTTGAAAGTATGTCACATATGTGTTACCAGAAAAAAGAGACTAGGACTTGTACTAATGAAAAATGACATGATACCAATGAGGAAAATAAAAGGAAAAGAAATAAATGTAAAAGTAGAGCTACCAAAAGGAGAAAAACATGACAGGGAAGACCAGAGAAACAAGGCGTGGAAGGAATGGAAAACTGGCTTCCATCAAGACTGAGGGGAAATAGCAGCTGGAGTGCGATTGTTCAGTTATTCAGTGATTCTGCAAATAGGTATGAGGTACTTACACTCTGCAGGGCACTGGAGGCACAGAAAGAATTTACATCTATAACTGTCTTTGTTTTTAAGGTGCGTCTGTGTAGTGATGGATTACAAAGATCCATGAGACATTGTCTTGCCCTCGAGGAGTTTGTGGTCAGTGCTTATCTAAGTTTATTTCATAGATAAACTGCTGCTGCTGCTGCTAAGTCGCTTCAGTCATGTCCGACTCTGTGCGACCCCATAGACGGCAGCCCACCAAGGCTCCCCTGTCCCTGGGATTCTCCAGGCAAGAACACGGGAGTGGGTTGCCATTTCCTTCTCCAATGCATGAAAGTGAAAAGTGAAAGTGAAGTCGCTCAGTCGTGTCTGACTCCTAGCGACCCCATGGACTGCAGCCTACCAGGCTCCTCCGTCCATAGGATTTTCCAGGCAAGAGTACTGGAGTGGGTTGCCATTGCCTTAGTGTACTTAATGAGGCCCAGTCCTCCTGAAGAGCAGCCTTAGGACAGAGGCTGAAGCTCTAGCCCATTCCAGCACAAACTTAAGAGAGTGAGATGATCTAGAGCAGTCTTCCCCATGTATAGGAAGAAAAATGAGAGCAGAAAGAGGGTAAGTGATTTCCCCAGGTATACCCCATCACCCAATTTCTTGATTCCCAGCCCAACCCTCGTTTGATTAATACAGATTAAAAAGGTTGAAGAAAGAAAGAACCCTTGATTAGTGATCAGAACAATAAAGGTGATTCACACTGCTCCACTGAGTGCCAAGGATTTACTGAGATAAAGAAAAGCAGAGGGTTTAATTTCAAGGACTCAGAGGTGACTATTTTATAGGCCAGTAACCGATCATATAAATATCAGGATAAAGAAGGCACAGTCAGAGCCAGATGACAAACACGAGCCAGAAACTGTTCCAGGGTGACTAATGCAATAATATTGAGGAATGTCACAGGTCTCTATTATAGTCAAAGTCACTTTAACTAATTGGCTCAGGCTATAAAAACATACAATCTGGGTCAAATGACACTGCTGAACGAAGCTTCTCTGTTTAGACATTATCTTAAATCAAAGCATCCCAATAAGGCAAGAGACAAAGAGAATGACCAGTTTTCTGAGAGATCATGAGGGATTTTAAAATTGGTTTCTTTCATAGCAGTCAGCTTATATGTCTATGGACAATGATGATAAAATTTTTTCTTCCTTGGTGTTACTTCAAACTTCAGAGGCATACGATATTTCAGAGGATACGATGGGATTTCATTGACTCTAAGACATCATCAGTTTAAGGGACCTCATACTGGACAAGACTTAGTGACAAAACAATACTTTTATGAAGCACTAAGAAAAAATTAACTGCCAATTACAGAATCATGAGATAACACTGATTGCAAGATGCACCCCAAAATTTGAGATGACAAAATGTGGGAGAAGTATAGAATCAGTGACTAGGTACTTTTCCTGACTCAGGATTCAGTGTGTTAATTATCTATCTTGTTTTTACAAAGGGAAATAAATCAAGGAATGTGTAGTTGGCACTGTTGAGTGGTTACCCCAAACTCTGCCTGTCCTTTTTTTCCCCTTAAAAACACCCTATTTCCACACCCCTCTCCCCCACCTTGGTATTTCTCTCTCCCAGGTACCTCCCTCCCTCCATCCAGCTGCATTATTCAGGGGAAGCAATCTTAGCTCCAGGCAGGAATCTTGATTGGTTAAAGCCACTGTGGGTCTAGTTGCCTATGACTGGTTTTAGAATTTATTCATTCAATAAGTACTTAATGAGTTTCTGCTATTCCAGTCCCCATTCTAGGTTCTGAAGTTATTGCAGTGGGATAAAAGTAAAAACACTCCCCAGTGGAGCTTACATTCAAAGATGAATAAGTAAACTCTATAGCATGTGAGATGGTAGGAAATGTGATGGAGAAAAATGACATGGGAGAGGAACACAAGGGCTGTAGGGAGACAGGGTTGTAATTTTAAATAGTGTGGCCAGGAAAGCTCTCAGTGTGAAGGTGGTCCCTGACTACAGAGTGAAGTGAGATGGTGACCATTTGGATATCTGGTCAAATAGTGTTTCAGGAAGAAGAAACAGTCTGTAGGAGGGTCCAGAGGTGGGTCCATGCATCGTGTGTTTAAGGAACTGCCAGGAGGCCACATGACTAGAGCAGAGTTTGGGAAGGAGAGTGATAAGCCTGTGAAGGCAGAGACATGATGAGATGGATGATGTGACCACATTAGGAATTCAGCCTTGAAGAACTTGGGATTTTACTCTGAATATGACGACAAAAGCCATGTGGCAGTTTTCAGTCGAGCTGAGCCATGATCACAATTGAGGGCTGAGACTGCGGGGGAAGGGTGAGAGGTGGGAGCATCATTAGAGAGGCTGCGGCCATAGCCCCGGGTGTGGGGGTGGTAGGGAAGGTAGTGAGACCTGTTCAGATTCAGGACCTACTGAAGGAATAACTGGCTGGATGTGTCAACAGATTGAATATGGGACGATAGAGAAAGCAAGCGTCAACAATGCCCCTGTGGATAACCGCATTGCTAGAAGTATACTTCAACCATGAGAAGTTAGGAGATGTTTGCTGAATCTGGCTTTTGGGAGAAGTTTTAAAAGAGATAAAAGAAAAAAATTGTAGACTCCTCTGCATCTGGACACTGTGGTTGCTACAAATGTGAGAAGCAAGGCTGAGGACAAGGCTTGTGTGCTGAGGTGGCAAGAGCAGAATGATGGAAGGAACCTAGTTTTTGATGAACTTGAAGTCATCACTTGGGTCACTGAAGGAATGAGTTAGGACTGTCCTTTCTATGGGCTTATTCAGGAGATGACAACTTCTTTTTAAGTGAATGAGATTGATACTGAATTAAAATAATCCTCCTGGGGAGAGAGTAGATGCTAAATCCAGCAAAGGAATATAGAGCCTTGAGCATGTGACTCGATTTTCCTGTCAAAGAATATCTCCAGTGAGGGAGTGGAGGGCTGATCAACTTCAGGAAGGTCTGGCTCTGGAATAACCAGAGGGGAGGAGATAACGGGAGGGGAAGAAGATGACAATGGTGAGGGATCCACACACCGTAGACTCAGCCTCCTATTGGTGAGACGCGTGGTATAAGTAGGTTTTTTTTTTTTCAATTAGAATCAAAATCCACTAACTTCCTAATAAAGAGCCCAGCTTCCAGAGCATTCACTTCAACCCCCATCCACCCATGTCTCCTCCTGCTAGTGGCCTGCACCACCCGCTAAGAACCCCCAGCTTTTCCAGGGTCTAGTGTTCATCATTACTTAACTCACAGACACCCTGCAGCTTGTCCTTCGTAGGTGAGGTTTGACCACCTGGAATATTGAGCACTGTATGAAGTGTGCCCTACTGGTCGGGGCCTGACTTCCAGGTCATCAGAGGCAGTGGCGATTTAAAGGACAGTGATTAAGTGATCAAGGCAGGGGTTCTGTCTTAAGACCCTTGTCTAGAACTTGAGTGTCCTTTTGCATGAAGCTGTGCATCTGCTGGGTGGGCAGGAGCCAGCTTTCTGGAGACAGTGGCCTTTGGCCCATTTGAAATATTTGGCTTCTTTCAGGAACCCAGGCTGTGAAGTGTGTTTGCATCTTATGGCTCTCGCGGGCTGCTAGGATCATTCATAGAAGGTGCCACTCGGACGCATGTGTGCTATTATAGAATACAGATCTATTACACCTGAACCTGTTGGCTTCTCGGTCATTTGTGGGCGCATGTTTAATTTTACCTGTGCCAGCTCAGCCCGGGAAACGGTAATACAGAAACCATCCCTCAAAGGGGAAGACTCTGGCTGTAGAACCATCAAGCCCTTCTCATCACTGCCCTTCTTCTGATGGGTGTTTTCCCAGGTCTCAGGGAAGGGAAATTTTAGAACAAAGTGGACTACATGGAGTGCTTATTTGCATGTCAATTTCCAGAATGTTTCTCTCACTTTTCACCATGCCATAGTGATGCTTTTGTATCTCTTCTGCCTGGGAACAAACAGAGAGGAAGGGACCGAAGTGGGTCAGCACAGTGTCCTGGCACTTCCTTTGGCTGAGTCCTTGCCCAATGGGGTGGAAGCCAGCCTGCCACTTCTCCCCAGCCCCTCAGATCCTCAGCAGCCCTACAGAGGTGGGAGGTCTGCTCTGTCTATTGGGGTTCAGTGTGAGCAGGCACCTGACCATGGGAACATTCCTGCCCTGGGTCACAGGCCTTGCACAAATGACTGTGGTGGGAATCTAATGATCTCTATTTGCCGCGTTCCAGCCATCTTCCCCTTTAACCCATCACTTACCCGTCCCCACCTCTAGCTGCGAATAATCAATGTGGCGGGAGAAAGGCAGGATTTCTTTTCCTTTGGGACAGTAGCCAGGTCCCATCATTATAGTAAATCAACTGTAAGTATCCTGCAGCAGTATCATAAAACGGGCGAATGAAAACATTTTTTCTCCATCAAAAGATTCTTTGAAGTTGTGTTCTCTGGCTGAATCTCACAGCAGCGTGTACAGGAAACAACGCTCTGTATGTGTTGCTTTGCCCTGGTCCCCCTGTCATGCAGGGAAGTTCTCCACATTATAGTCTCAAAAGCACTGTCCGGTCACATTTTAAAAGGGCCCAACTTCAGCCATTTCCCCTGGGAGGCACCTCTCAGAAATGTGAATAGACAAGTTCCTCTGCCAGTTCAGCTATTGTTTGGAAGGGGCTGCGAAAGAGGCATATATCTTGCATGCAGAATTCCAAATAGTTTTCTCCTTGTCACCTGACAGTCTGTATATTAAAACAATACTATTAAAATCACATTAATTTTATCTTAGTAAATTTTTAATGTGCTGTTATAAGGTAATCAGGGAAGTTTTATTATCCAGTGCATGTATGTATATGTTACAGCAAGAAATCCCTGTCTGGTAAAAAGAAAAATACTAATAATAGAGAGGAGTTTCAGTATTGAAGGTGAGGGAGTTGGAAACACGTGCCTGCTCCCAGCAGAACGTTTAAGCAGATGTTGCGAAAATTCTGTGGGATTAGGTTGGGCTATGACCTGAGGATCCTGACACTTTTGAGGACATTTCTGGATCTTGGACTATCTGCCCACCTGATGATCTAAGTTTATGTTTATAATGTATATATACAGAAAATGAGGTTTCATTTATAAAATAGGTTCACTATTTTTACATCTTATTTGCTGGAACCTCAAAGCATTTCCAGTTGGCTTCCATCACATGTATTATGGAAGCCTAGAATGAATAAGATTTAGTACTAGAGTCGGACCCTCAGAATTTCCTGGGGACACTAAACAATGCCTTGAGGCCAGTTCCCACACTTGCAGCTTCTTTTTCTTTTCTTTGGGGATTCCTTGTTTGAATGTTTTTCCCATTTATGACAGAAAGTAGTCAGGAGCGAGGTGCTCCCAAGGAGGTTAAGCCGTTTATTTTCTACTCATCTAGCACACAGGTGAAAGGCTTGTTGGAGAAGTATGCTGCCTGGGCTTGATCCGTGAGATTTGATATTATTTTGGTGATTTCAACACACATGCTTTCCTGAGACTCACTCTATAAGTCTAGTGATTGAGAAGCTACGTAATTCACAAATTCAGATCAGATCAGATCAGTCACTCAGTCGTGTCCGACTCTTTGCTACCCCATGAATCGCAGCATGCCAGGCCTCCCTATCCATCACCAACTCCTGGAGTTCACTCAGACTCACGTCCATCGAGTCAGTGATGCCATCCAGCCATCTCATCCTCTGTCGTCCCCTTCTCCTCCTGCCCCCAATCCCTCCCAGCATCAGAGTCTTTTCCAATGAGTCAACTCTTTGCATAAGGTGGCCAAAGTACTGGAGTTTCAGCTTTAGCATCATTCCTTCCAAAGAAATCCCAGGGCTGATCTCCTTCAGAATGGACTGCTTGGATCTCCTTGCAGCCCAAGGGACTCTCAAGAGTCTTCTCCAACACCACAGTTCAAAAGCATCAATTCTTCAGTGCTCAGCCTTCTTCACAGTCCAATTCTCACATCCATACATGACCACAGGAAAAACCATAGCCTTGACTAGATGGACCTTTGTTGGCAAAGTAATGTCTCTGCTTTTGAATATGCTATCTAGGTTGGTCATAACTTTCCTTCCAAGGAGTAAGCGTCTTTTAATTTCATGGCTGCAGTCACCATCTGTAGTGATTTTGGAGCCCAGAACAATAAAGTCTGACACTGTTTCCACTGTTTACCCATCTATTTCCCATGAAGTGGTGGGACCGGATGTCATGATCTTCGTTTTCTGAATGTTGAGCTTTAAGCCAACTTTTTCACTCTCCACTTTCACTTTCATCAAGAGGCTTTTGAGTTCCTCTTCACTTTCTGCCATAAGGGTGGTATCATCTGCATATCTGAGGTTACTAATATTTCTCCCGTCAATCTTGATTCCAGTTTGTGTTTCTTCCAGTCCAGCGTTTCTCATGATGTACTCTGCAAATTCAGACTTAAATTGAAGAAAGTAGGGAAAACCACTAGACCATTCAGGTATGACCTAAATCAAATCCCTTATGATTATACAGTGGAAGTGAGAAATAGATTTAAGGGCCTAGATCTGATAGATAGAGTGCCTGATGAACTATGGAATTCACAAATTAAACCCTATTAACTCCAAATGATGTAAATGAGATCTCAAGCCCAACAGTGGCTCCTCAAATGTCTCTGCCTGATCACAAACTTCTTCCATCCCAGACTGTTCACCCTCCACCTTGGTTCCACTCTGATCTGAAATATGAGAACTACTGATGTTCCTGTATTCTGATTCATCTGTTCATTAGAGACTGGAATTGGTGTTCTGCTAGGAAATTCTGCTGTTGCCACCAAAGTCTGAAAGTTGTTCAATTAAGTCTCATTGTTTTTAACTTCCTATGCCATTAGCAGAGACTAAATTTGCCAAGAAAATCACTAACATGAGTGCAAACAGAAATCCCAATCTCCACAGACCTCCTAAAGGTAATGTTGAACATGTAAACACGTCTCCAGTGGTTTGCTCTGGCTGTCCAAGTGGCCACTTCCATTTACCTTAAGTGCTCACTGGGCTGGTGTGTGTGTATGTGAGTGTATGTTTGTGGGCTTGTGTGTGTGTGTGTCAGTCGCTCCATCAGTCTGACTCTTTCCGACCCCATGGACTACAGCTCTCCAGGCCCCTCTGTTCCTGTGTGTGTGCAGGCCTTGGACAAGAAGGGTCCACAAAAATTCCAGGGATGATAAGCATCAAGCATCCCCATGTCTATGAGGTTATTTAAGGATGGAAGAATGGCAGGCTCAATTTCTTCCTTTTCTTATTTGGTAAGAGAATGGGTTTGTGTCATGAGAAGAGCCAAGCTCTTTTTGTGCATTAGCTATCATGAACTTTTTCATGGTTCGGTTTTGGTTTTCTCAGCTATTAAATGGTGAGATTTGGGACTCCCACAACAAGGTCATTATGAGAATTCAACAAACCAAAGGACATGAAAGCACTTCTTAAACTGGAAAGTATTTTGCAAATGTTACTGTAGCAGCTCCTCTTCCCTTCACTTCTGCTGTTCCTCTCTGACACCACCCAATTCAGTTGCAAAGGCACCCTCAACTCTTGCCCTCCTATTTTTTCAGAGGGTGGGCTCTGCTTTCCAGGTGGCCTGGATTGGGAGAGTGGGGTGAGAAGGAACAGAGTGTGAATTCACTTCCTGGCTCCCTTAGATATTATTCACTGGACTTCGGGGTGGGACAGTATTTCCTTTAGATTTGAAATAGCTAGAACTTATCTTATAAGAAGCCGATTACCTTCCTATTCATGAACCTTTCTCTCAGGGATAGTGCCTGACACACATGCAGGGTATGCTTTGGTGCCAATCTGTAGAAATAAAGCATTTTTGTGATCAGAAAAGAGCTTCGAGAATGTGCCAAAGGCAGGCAGTAGAATGGAATACAAAAGCCATTTGGGTATTTTGGAGGCCTGTCCACTAATTCAATCAATAAATATATGGGGTAACACTGTCTCACTTGGAATTTTCCACCCAAATCAGGTCTTACTCCCCTCCCCCCATATTCCTATGGATGAGGGCACCTTTATTGTCCTTATTTTACAACTAGAGAAAATGAAAAACCAGGAAGCTCAGGTTTAGTAGTAACAGATGATAAACTAGTCTCCACAATGACCAATGCCCCATCTGTTAATCCCACAAAAGAACCACACTCCAGACAACCACATTCCGGCTGCCTAGCCCTGGAGAGAACTGTTCAGGTGATCTAGGCTTTTCCTTCTCCTTTCTGGGGTGGATTGCCCTCTACCTGCTTTAGTGAACTTTTACTTGCTGGGGTATTTTAAATTTTCCTGACCCTCCCCCGTCCACCCCATTGCCACGTGCTGTGTTTTCTAGACTCTCTCAGATTCTTCCATGACTCAAATGCCCGTAAATAATTCCTTTTCATCAACAAGTTTTGCCATCTTGCTTTTCATCTTCCTCTTCCAGGTTGTTATTAAGACTGAAGAAAGCTGGTATCAGCATTCTCCCCTGGGCTCCCCACAATTAACCTCTTTCTACAGAAAGAAATGGCCTTTTATTCCCACTCATTGCTTTCCATCTCTTAACTAGTTTTTAAGATGTAACAGAATTTTAACATTTGCCCCATGGTTACCAATTTTGCTTAATAGTCTCTTGCAAGGATTATTTTTTTTTTTTCCCCCATTTCTCTCTTTCTTAAAGTCCTTTGAAAGTCAGAATGCATTACACCCACCAGTTCTCTTTTATCCATGGTTTTGGGGACTCCTTCAAAGGACTCCATAGCTTCTAAGTCTTCTCCAATTTGCTCTGATTCCACTATTGCAGTGTTTCTTTCCAGAATGCCACCGTGCTCGCTCGCTGAGAGGTGAGCCCTGAGCTAGGTGTCCTTGGAGACACCTGCCTGCTTCAGGCTGTGGGAGTGGCTGCCATGGGGATGGTGGCGGTCAACTTCCTTTTTGGCTGTTCTAGGACTTGTCAAGTGAGGGCATCGGCCCCTGGGGAGGTAATGAAATGTAATTTCCACACTAGCTTTCTTTGATATCCCTGTCTCTGGGGCATAGCTCCACCCTCACCACCCAAAATGCCCTTTCCCTCACCTCCCGTGGGCGAGAGATGTCCCCAGCATGCTCCCCGCCACGCAGGCAGGCATTTAGCTGTGCTCTGCGTGTCCCTGAGCCGCTCCCAACACCCCCACCTGCGGCTGCCTTTCCTCCTGGGCCGCTTCCCTTGAAGGACTCATAGAGAGGCTGATAATTTGCCTCGATGTCTTTGTTCTTTGACTTTATTCTTCCTTCTTTTGCCCTCCATCTTGCCTGCCGAAGTTTCTGTTCCTTTCTATCAGCTTCACTTGGGTGGGCACTCTGCCTCTTAAAGTTGACTTTTCCACCCCACTGCATCCCTGCCATCTGAGCAATGCAGGTTTTCCTTCCTCGCCTTATCGCTTCCTTTTTTGTTGTTCTGGGAAGGGCGTGGAGTCTTCTTGTAATCAGGTATTCCTCAGCTGCCTTCATGCTGAGTCTATGGATTTTAATTTGCTAACGTTTCCCTTCAGGCAGTTTCCAGCATCCAGTTCCTAGGCCTTGCGCAGCGCTGAGGACACTGTTGGTACTCAACAAATATTAAATAATCACCATCCTCCTTTTGAAAAAAAAAAAGAGAGAGAGAAAGCAAGCAAGCAGCTGCTCTTGACTCTTGCTTGTCAAAATAGAGCGATTTGTGTTCAAGTCCTCATTCCGCCGTGTCCAACCTAATTATGCTGAGGTCAATTCTGGTTTGCGGCTCAACAGCACATACTGTCTAAATCAGAATCAACTCCTCTGCTTCTTTAGAAAGAAATATATTCTGCCTTATTAATCATCTGGGCTTAGGAGCAAGAGACTGATTTGAGTACCCACAATCTGCTCGACTGTACCAAGTGTGTAAAATAAATGTTATCTCTTCCCCAAGCTCGCACTGTTTGGACTGGAGGATTGAAGATGAATGGTATTTTATTGTAGTGGGTGGTATTATTTCAATGGAGCGATTTCATTGCTGTTGCTAGAACTATTTTCTTAATGATAACCTTTTCTTCTAATAAACCATCAGGTGGCCTATATCCTTTTCACCCCAGGCGAGTTCTCACTTCCCTCCTGGTCCTTAGACTGGAGGGGCCGAGGTGGTGGTCAGGGAGCAGGCTCTGGAGCCGGCTGCTCACGTGGATTCCTAGCTTTACATTTACTAGGGTGACTTCCTTGACTTCTCTGAGCCTCAGGTCCAACAGCCAGAAAAGGCACTCAGAATAGTCCTCATTCCTAGAGTTATCGTGAGGATCAAACGTGTTAATGTTGTACTTTGAAAAATGCTGGGCATGTTGTAAATACTCAGTAAATATTCATATTAGCCACTATTGTTTGGATTTTGTATTGAAGGCCATTGACCAGATCCCTTGTCATTCTCTGTCCCCTCATGTGGGTACCCTAGCATCTTCTTGGTGAGACAGTTCCATCTTCTTGGATTATGAGGAGTAGCATGATCAGTGGGAAAGACACAGGGTTTGTTATCAAACAAGCCTGGGTCCAGATTCTCCTTCTACCACTTTTAGGTATTGGACAAATTAACTGCTCTGATTTTCAGCTTCCTGAGTTGTGAAAATGGGGTCCACACTACCTTACATGGGGATTATGAAGGTCAGTCTTTGACATGTAGTGAATAGTTCATCCTCTCTTCCCACTGTTACTTGGCAGAATTTGGAATTACTGGGCCTCTGCTCACCTCCAGCCACCCTGTTGTAGCTCAGAGTCTGATGTAAAGAAAGGATAAAAAAAGGGTAGGAACCTGAGAGGACTAATGGATGGAGGACCGCTTTTATGTATCGAGGGCTCTCCCAGTCACGATGCTAATGTTATCCCAGGGTTTGTCATACTTGAATGAAAAAGGTGGTGTGCCCACAGGGCCTGCCCTAGCAGTGATATGTGTACAGGGGTGGAGGATTTAGGCTAATAACACATTAGTGTATCCTCAGAGAATGCATTTTTCATTGGTCATTCACTTCATTTTTCATTTGCTATTTTTCATTATGGTATTAAACTATGTGATAAATGAAAGGTAAAGGAACTTGACAGATGATTTGATTTCCGCCCTTGTCAGATTATTTGGCTTAGTTTCCTTATGAAAATAGAAGGCAGGCTCTGTAAAATTGTTCTTGTGGATTTGTTTTTCGGCATGCGTTTCCCGCCACTGCCATATCTAATCTATCTATTTACCTATGATTCAGTTACTGATCTGTATCCCTCTGGAGCCTGGATACATATTGACAAAGTTTCCTATTTGCTACAGTGGGTAAGACCCAAGGAACATGCCACACAAAGTCCCAATTTTTTTTTCTACACAGCTTCTCCACACCCTGTGTTATTAAAGGGCCTTCAATTATAGCATGCTCACAAAAGACACAGACTTGGCAACAAAAGGAAGTCTGTCCATTCTTCTGTTTAAATACAGTGGCAGATTTTGCCTCCCTCTTGGTAATGTGGAAAGGATAAATGCATTTTTGAGCAGACTCTGTCATTTATGGGCTGCCAAAGTCAGGGTTAGCTACACAACTATTCATCTGAACGCTCCTAAAACTTTAGTGAAACTTGTTATTGTGAGTGTTTCTGGGGGGAAAAGGGGGCCTATAACTCCATAGATGTTATTAACTTCATAAATTATCACACTGCCCAAGGAAGACAAAGATGCAAAGAAAGAAAAGGAGAAAGAAAAAAAAAAGATATCCCACTTTTTATCCCCTCTTGGTCGGCAAAAATAAAAAGGTTCCAAGATGGATCCATATGTTTATCTGTCTTGCTGCAGCTTTCAGCAAAACTGATGTGATATGATAAAAACAGCCTCTAAGAAGCAGCTTCACTTAGACAACAAGCAAATAAAAATGAGAGCCTCTCTTAGTTCGGACAGCTTCAAAGAAAATGGCAGCGATGCAGTCAATCCTTAAGCTTTAATAATGGAGTTAATTGTGAGCTGCTAAAGCCGCCAGCGATGGAGAAATGGTTTAGGAGCCACCTGCCTTAAAGTGCGGCCGCATTTTCAAGTGTGCACGCATAGTGATGCCGCCGCACTTCCCCTCTTCCTTCTCCCCAAAGCTTGTAAGTAATCTCAGGCTTTTATGCAAGCTTTTCCTTCTAAACTCCCCATTAAGCAGCATTCAAAAATGCGTGCTGCAAGTGTCAGTTATTAGCCTTGGCACTCGTCAGGCCCCTCTCTCCCTCCTGTTAATGTGAGCAGTTACTCTGCTCTTGACCTATTAAAACTTTGTTTGCTATTATACTTGCTGGCAAGCTAGTCATGTGGAAAGGTGTTGAGGAAATGAGCCGGCATGTTCCCCAGGTGATATAAACACTTTATCAAGCTGATCCCTGCCATGTTATGTAAACTACACCAAGTAGCATTCATTTTAAACAAAGAGATAAACAGATCTAATATGCTTCAGGGCATCATGCTTTATGCATGAACTACTTTTTATTTTTATATTTGAGATTTTTTTAAAAAACGCAATCCATTGTAGTGGAAAAGTAAAATGATGTCTTAACCACAAGCAGAGCTGCACCTCCAATTTCTAGGTTCTGAGAGTGATCGGCTCAGTTAATCCCATGTTAGCTTTTCAATTAATTTTCAACTGAAGTTCTATTAATAGTTGGAATGAGAACAACTCAAAGTGAAGTAATCTGCAGAGACAAAGTTATATGTATACAAATTATAATTTATACATATAAAACTTTACTTTCAAAACTTATACTAGCCATCTAAATGGTCACTTCAATTTGTTATCACAAGTCTCCCTTTTTTCTCTCTAAAAACCCACTAGATTTTGTTGAACTTTTATGTGTAAAGTAGTGGGCTATAATATGGGCATTTACGTTGTGTTTTTCGACAAGAGTTTTCTTTCATCCTCACGTGATCCTTTGAAGTGGCATTATTATAGCAATTTTACAGATATTGAAGCTAAGAAAGTAAAATAGAAGTTTGGGATTAACATATGCACATTATTATATATAAAATCGATAACCAACAGGAATCTACTGTATAGCACAGGAAACTATACTTAATATTCAGTAACCTATACAGGGAAAGAAATTGAAAAAGAATGTATCTATATCTGCCTCTATCTTTCTATGTGTGCATGTGTACGTGAATCACTTTGCTGTAGGCCTGAAACTGACACTGTAAATCAACTGTACTTCAATTAAAAAAGGAAAGGAAAGTAACTTATCCAAAGTTATCCAGCTCCAAGACAAGACTTAAAGTCAAGTATGTCCTGCCCTTGATACAGGGTGGTGGATTTGAACTTGGGCTGTGGGGTCAAATCTGAGCCCCACTGCTTATTGGTGTATAACCGTGGGATAAGGTACTTAAACTTTCTGAGTTTTTTTTAACTCTTTTGTAAAATGGGGTTCATCACCTCAAAGGGTCTGGTGAGAATTAAATGAGAGAATGTGTGTACATTGCCTAGCCTATAGGTCGTTCACATGGGCTATTGGCTACTGTTATTACCGTTGTTAATATTGTTATTGTATTCTACTGCCTCCCATACAGAATACTAGTGGATATTTAACAGTTATAACTTCTCAACGTAGAACGTCACTCCCCTGATTGTAGAAGAACTAAGGCTAGGAGAATTTTTAATGTCATAATACTCTTCATTAAAACCATGCCTCTTTTCAGCATCTTTTTTACACGCTCTACATTAACTAGTACAGAAATTGTTATATCCCAGTCCTGAGCCCTCCTTCCTCTATCTGATGCAATTTCCAAAGAAAATAAGCTGTCTCGGGATGATGTTTATATTTTATTATCTACTGTATAAAACTGAATGTCTTAATTTAGTCAGGAAGCTCGACATAGATGAGGCCATATAACATGACTTACGTCTTCTGGTATGAGTGGAAATGTTGGGGTCGATATTGTGTACACACGATTGTCAATTTGTGGCGATGTTTTCAGTGAAAGGAGACAGGTTACATGGACTTGCATCTCCCATTTTCTCAATCCTGGTTTGCAAGAGTTGTAACTTGACTAGTTGGCCCTTCAGAAAGCTGGGGCCACTCTCATTTCTCCTCTGCTAATGAGAGTCAGGGTGAGGTCTCTGTCTCCCACCCCATCACATCACACGCCCTCCTTTACCTCCTACACACACATCTAGAACAGGATTTGGCAAATGACAGATTACTTTTAAAAAGACATGAGTCCCTTAACAGTCTGAGAGCTTTTTTTTTTTTTTTAACTTTTGTATTGGGGTATAGCTGATTAATAATGTTGTGACAGTTTCAGATGAACAGTGAAGGGATTCAGTTATACATATACATGTATCCATTCAGACTGCAGGAATTATAAAAGTGTGCCTATGTCATGAGTTTGTAAACATTTATCTGAATTTAAGTATATTATTCCAGCTCCTCCTGAAAAGAAAAAACAATGATATGAGTCCTTGTGTTGTTGTTCAGTTGCCAAGTCATGTTCAACTCTTTGTGACCCCATGAAATGCAGCACACCAGGCTTCTCTATCCTTCACCATATCCTGGTGTTTGCTCAAATTCATGTCCATCGAGTCGGTGATGCCATCCAACCATCTCATCCTGTGTCATCCCCTTCTCCTCCTGCCCTCAATCTTTCCCAGCATCAGGGTCTTTTCCAGTGAGTTGCATCAGGGGGCCAAAGTATTAGAGCTTCAGCATCAGTCCTTCCAATGAATATTCAAGGTTGATTTCCTTTAGGATTGACTGGTTTGATTTCCTTGCTGTCTGGGGGACTCTCAGGAGTCTTCTCCAGCACCAGTCCCTGGGTAGCATGAGCTAGCCCAGTGAAAGTTAGGGTTCTCCTAGCTTGGAGGCAGCACAGTCGTGTTCACCAGAACCAAAAAGATCTCTGGATTCAGACTCAATCCACTCTCTTCACATGGACACAGCTTCTGTTTTTCAGTTTCCTTATTTGATAAGTAAGAGCAATTAACCTCAAAAAGTATTGCTATTTGTGGTGTATTTATAGAATAATTTGTTAGGATTATTTGCATCTGCACTGAAATTGGTTTTGAGTTCTTTCCAACTGGAGAAATCCATCAAAAGGACTGAAAATGAGTGAAAATGATAGGAGTATGTTCCAAATGCAACAGAAAGCCACTCTCCCACCAAATGCATTTTTGGCTGAATTCCCTCCTTCCTTATATAGCCAAGATAATTCTGCCCAAGGGATAAGGATAAATACTGATATTGGGTGGGAGCAGAGACCAGATGACCAATACCACCTGCATGTTTGAAAAGAATTTGAAGGAGCGTGACAATTAACATCCTCTAGAGACCTACCTGAAAGGAACGGGAAATACTCCTTTTAAGTACTCTTCCAGAAAGTTCTCCTCTGTTTATTTTTGCATCCCTTGTAGAAGGCTGCACCTTTGATAACCTATGTTCTTCCTACTACACCATAATTTAGTGTTGATTCTTCACAGTTGCTTCCAATTTCCTTTTCTTTCTGGGCTTCCCTGGTGGCTCAGATGGTAAAGAATCCTCCTGCAATGCAGGAGGACCCGGGTTTGATCCCTGGATCGGGAAGATTCCCTGGAGAAGGGAATGGCTACCTGCTCCAGTATTCTTGCCTGGAGAATTCCATAGACAGAGGAGCCTGGTAGGGTACAGTCCATGGGGTCACAAAGAGTCTGACATGACTGAATAACACTTGCACTTTCCTTCTCTTTCTATATTTTAAGATCCTTGAGGGTAGGTTCCATTTCGTCTTCATCTTTATGCCCTTCAAAGTATCTGGTAGAGATCTATCCACACAGAATTTGGGTTGAAAGAACAAATTAGTGACCTACTGATACCTTGTCCCTCTGGGATAGAGACTGACTCAGTAGGAGCACTGTGGGTACCAACAGGTGCTCACGTGGATGAATAAATAACTGAATGGACAGGTGCTGAAGGAACTGCTGCACACCCTCTGTGTAGAAATCAGAGACAAAAGGCAGCTGGCAGGGGAGCTGTGTCTAAATACCAGGCAAACTGGATCTCATGGCATCTCCCCTGTTCTCCAAGAAAAAAAAACCCAATCTAGTGCCATTCATGAAAAGGCAGAGAGAAAGACAGATGAAAGATTCTAATGAAGCAGTAATTCTTACCCTCTTTTGGAATCATAGCCTACTTTGAGAATTTGAGGAAACTCTTTCCCAAGAACAATGCACTTATATCCATACATACTGTTTTGTACACAGGGTTCCTCTTGGCACAGGATGACTAAACAGATCCCCAGGTCAGCAATCTTGGCTACAATAATTAGAAAAGACTTTGAAGTTCAGGTTTAAATCATGAGATACAAGATCAGGCAAAAAATATTCCTCTTTTGCAGTTTTCTCACTTGTAAAATGGAAATAATACTACTCCTAACCTCACAGGATTGTTTTGGAAGTAAATGAGCAAACATAATTGTATTTGAAAATACTTGATAAACTATAAAACGCCTTATTCACAAAAGGTGTTCAAGGGTTATGCTTGTTACACTGGGGCAGGGTAGGTGTTTGAACTTTGGAGTCAGTATCTTTTCTCCTCCAGCCTTTGTTTCACTGACTCCCTTGTATTCTTTGTTTAGATGGTTGCCTTGCCTAGAAGCCCCATTAAGGCCAGAAATGCGATTTTATTTATCTCCTTCTCTCCTCTTTCTCCAGATCCTCGCATAAAGCTTTATATGTAATTGACAATTAAACTATGTTTAGAAATATATTTTGGATAGTAGCTAAATCTCACATGATAGTTGCAAGAGCAATGGAATGAATTGCAGGGAGGTTCAAATATCTAAGTGGATTGGTCAGACAGACCCCATTTCGATAAAATACTGTATTCAGAAACACACTTGCTTTATAAGTCCTGGAACAATCACCGTCTGGAGAAGGGGTGATTTATTAAGTAGCTAAAACATTCTCACTGCTATAGGATAAGCTTTGCAGCCTTTACCTCCATTTGTGAGGCACTGAAAATCAAAGAACTAATAAAATCCAATCACCCAGAACTTCTTCCCGTAGACAGACTGAATGATAACTTTTTAATTTAGGCAGGTAAAGAATTATTACAGTAGGACTCTAGGGCAGGAATGTGTTAATAAAATCATCCTCTCTGCCTTTTCATTTAAAATAATCCCTTGAGCTGATTAAATGAAATATCACTTGTTTAATAACTGACAGAACATTATTTTTAAGCACAAATGTTTTGCATATCGTGGCTTCCCCATTTTTAATTCCAGGCACAGAAGGGTGGAGGCACTGACATCACAGAGAAGGAGTCGAGCTCTGTGCTCGGATGCAGTTTGCCCTGTCATCGTGGCATCTATAATTTAGTGTGAAGCAGCGAGGTAGACAGGGCATTATCATTAGAAACCATTCTGAACAGGGATATAAAACACAGTCGCAATAACACTTGTCAGAAAGGTGACTCCAGTCAGAACTCATATCCACGAGTTTCAAGATAAATGCTGACACGGCAGCCATCCTACAAAGACTATTATTGCTTAAAAAAAAGAAAAAAAAAACCCAAGCCAAACCCCCAAACAAAGCAAACCTGTGAACCTTCCCCAGAGTGAACAAGTTAGTGTGAAGTTTGCATCTGGGGTGGCATAAACTTTCCATGATTTACAGCAAGCATATCCATTCTCCACTTGGATAAGGTATTTTATGAGGCCACCGAGGAAGGCTCCAGTAGCATTTTGGGTTTAATGATGTTAAGCTATTTGGAATTCTTTCCCCCCTGTTATTTGGAATATATGAGCTGTGCCCCTAAAACAGGTCATTAGCTGTGCTAGGGATGGGTTCATCGCCTCACCCACAGGACTGCTCAGCTGGTGCTTGCATTTTCCCTGTCTTCTACGTTTAGAAAAATCCCTTTGACTTGGTACGAGGCTATGATTTAATAACCCTGTTTTGCTGACTTCATAAGCTATGAAACCTCAGAGAAAAATCCCAAATCTGACTTACAGTCCTAATTACTCTAGCTCAGGCAGAGGGTTTCAGCACCGAATGTGCTATTAGTGCCCATTTCAAACTGAACACAGTTTGTTGCCAGAGGTCACAGGGCGGCATCCTCTTTCACTTTCTCCTTTTCCGTGACCGCGGCTACTTTCCGGCTGCCGTTTCTGTCTGCACGACTGGAGGAGCTAACTGCTTGGTGATTCAGTGCAAGTAATTTTTCCTGAGCTCCCAGAACTTACTCAGAGTGCACTATGGTTTTGGAAAAGTTACAATAATCAGGGTTGTTTAAATTAGGTATAAAAGCATACTTTAAAAAAGTTATTTTCCTTTTACTTGATTACTTGATTTTAACTAATGACAGTTATTTTAAAAATAAGTTATTATCTCAGTTTTTAAATGATTATTTTCTAACCATTAAAAACATTAAAAGTTAAGGCAGGCATGTGGTTTCAAAAGAACTGAGCTAAAAATTAGACTCACATACATAGAAAACAAATTTATGGTTACTGAAGAGGATAGCAGAGTTGGGGGGAGATAAATTGGGAGCTTGGGATTAACATATACACATTAGTGTATATAAAATAGGTAAGCAACACACACACACACACACAAGCAACAAGTATATAGCATAGGGGCCTCTATTCAATATCTTGTAATAACCCATTCTGGAAAAGAATTTGAAAAGAATACACACACACACACAAGTGTGTATGTGTGTGTGTGTAGTATGCATAACTGAGTCACTTTGCTGTACACCTGAAACTATCTCAACATTGCAAATTAACTGTATTTCAATTTTAAAAATGGCAAAAAAGTTCAAGCAGTACAAAAGGTTAGAATATAGAGAAAACAAAGCTTCCTCCAGACTCTGACCCCAAATTTCACTGAATTTCTTCCAGAGGCAGTTTCTTATGTGTCCTCAGTTTCTCAGACACCCCTGCAAAGGTGCTTTATGCATTTGTCAGCTTGTGTCTGCACTTATCCTCTTGGTACACAAATGAAAACGGCCTGTGTATATCGTTCTGCCTCTTGCCTTTTCTTTTTTTGCTGCTTAATAGCTTGGAACCTCCTCCACATTTGAGTATGTATATATTCCACATTCTTTCTAATGGCAGCACAGTATTTTAGTCTGTGGGTATAATTTCATGCATTTAGCCAAGTCTCCATTATAAATTAATTATAGATAATTTTTTGCAATAGCAAAACTATTTCAATGGATAGTCTTATAAATGTCTTTTTTTGCAGATGGGATTATTTTAAACAGGTAATTCTACTAGAATATTTAAGTTTCCATTGTGAAATCTGTGTCAGGGAGGAAATTAAGATTTTAAAGCTAACATTTAGGGTAGGGTAGCACCCATTCAGAATGACTGAAAAGCAAGATGGATGTGGACACTTAAAATGATGAGAAAACATATATATACATACTTAAGTTCTAAAAATGTGATTTATCTCCTTTGGAGAAGATATTTCTGTAGGGCTCTGTGAGTCCCCTGTAAGGGCTGGAGAGGCAGTAACCTCTAATGAGTTTTGTCTCTTGAAGCAAGTTAAGCTTCAGTGAATGCAATCACCAAGATGCTACCTTCTTCTCCTAAAGGGCACAGAAACTGCCCAGTGTCAAGGCAAAAGCCACAGATTGCTTCCTTCTGTGCTCCTATTTCCTAATAGAAGGGAATACAGTCATTTAATATTTGCTTCTCTTCTGGAAATTCTGGAGGTCACCCCTGTTATGTACCTTGGCACCTTATATTGTCCTTTCTGGTCCTTTGATGGTGACCAAGTGATGGCCTGTGTCACCTGCCATTACTGTCTCAGTGCCCCACCAGGACCCCAGCTCCTTGAGGGCAGCTCAGGCCCAGGCTTGGCAGAAAGGCAGATGGGCAAATCGCAAAATGAGTCTCCATTCAAAGTACAGTAGAAAGAAGACATCCCTCTTAAGTATTAAGCACAGAATGTTCTTCTGGAATATTAAGATCTCATAGTCATTTATCGTAATGGTACCCAGTGAGAGGAGACACACTGAGGTGACATGCCAGTATGTCTAATCACCCTGCCAACGCAAAGCTGAAGAACTAAACGATTCCTTTGTAACAAGTTTAACAATCTCTCATCCAAGTGCCACCAGCATTAAGACATTTACATATTAAAGAAATCAGTATATATTATCAAGGGAAAAACATCGCTCTGTGTTTTGATACACACATGTCATTCATGTGATTGTTAATGAAACTTCAGTAAATCAGTGGATAAGTTATACCTTTAAGACACATACTCCTCCATCATCATTTTGGGTGTCAGTCAACTGTACTTTCCTGTTACCACTTGAGAGACTGATTCAGGTTCAGTCTGATCTGAATTATTTTTGGAGAAAGCATTAGTTGCTAATTTCACATATTATTAAACACTGAACTTTTATTTGTATTGATGCCATAGATACGCTGCCTCCAACTTGTCCTCGTCCCTCATAATATATCAAAAGAAGAAGATAAACTTTTCTGATTTGTGGAATAAATAATTCAAAGCCTGTTTATCCAAACTGGAGTTCACTCCAGTCAAGAACAAAAGTTCACCCACCCTCCTGGGTGATCTGTTGTAAGTTCTGGTTGTGGGTCAAAGCTGCTGGGGGCGGGGTGGGGGCTACAGGTGATGAATTCAGAGCAGGTGAACAGGACTTGTCTGACAGACAGGGGAAGCAGCTTCACTGAGATGACAAAGTTGCTCAGGAAAGTTTGTCATGTGACTAGGTATCAGGATATTCAAGACTGGTGATGCAAATCTTCATTTCTCCTGCATTGTAAAGTTGGAGAACTTCAACTCAGAAGAGCTGTTAGCTGGCTTCATAAACACGAAATGGAGGAAATGCTAGGCTTTTGTAAAGCCCAGAAAAGACCTATTGCTAGATGTATCATTAAAAAAGAAACATGAACTGTAAACTCATAAATTTGCAGAGAAAATAGCCCCTGGAGAATAACTCGTTATTCCAAGTTGATTTGGGTAACTCAGGAGTAAGTAATGCTTTTACAGCACACCTTCAGCAGATTCTAGGTACAAGGGTAACTCCTCAAGTTCTCTTCCCTGAACAAATCATCCCGAGGTCATATACATTATATATGAAACAAAAGCAATAAACAAAGCACACTGAATTTTCCGGCTAGCAACCCGGAGTTGGGGTTTACAGCAAATGTACTTTACTTCCCTGGCAGCAAACTAAATTACATACAGATTAAGTTAGGGACGAATTCCATCAAAAACTGTGTGGGATAATCTAACTTGGATGCTGAAGTCAACAGCAGCTGCTATGGATATGGCATTAGAGCGTAAAAATCCAAGACACCATTGTTCGCCTACAAAAGCAGAAAAGTCACAAAATGAACCCTAAAGACTTGTGGTGCACTATCTACCAAGCTGTTTAAAACACTAGATTTTTTTTTTTTTTTAAAGCATTTTCATAGTTATTATGCTTGCAATTCCCTCAACAATCCTGTGAGTAAATGTCAGTTTCATTTTGTGAGTGAGAAAGGTGGCTCAAAATCCATGCTTAACATAAGCCAGCTGATAGAGACAGAACCAGGAGTGGCTTGTGGGATGCTGATGCCTGGTATAGGGTCCCTTCTGTGATACCATAACTGTCTCATTAAAGGACTTCATTTACTTAGCACATAGTAGGTGTTGAACAAACAGTAAATATCTGAACAGATTAATAGTGACATGTTAGATAATCGCTAGGAAGAGGGAAGAAGCACTTGAGGAGTTACAAGAAAAGACTATAATTGGAAGAAGATGAAAAGTTATCACTGCTATTAGCAACTGATGATTTTGGTATTATGAAATCGAGGTAGAGGTTTTAAAAACTGTTGTAAGCAGATGGCAGCTCATATTTCCTAAATAAAGAAAATACAAAAAAGCAGCGTTTCTTCTTTGAGAAGAATACAGTTAACTCCCTAGTAATAGCATGGAAGCTGTTTTATTAAAAAAAAAACAAAACACATAGGTACAGCCCTATGCTAAGTGCTACCTGATTATGCCTGAAAACTCCACAATTAAAACTCCAGGCTTGAATCTTTGCTTTAATCATCAGCTAGAATTTTAGGTCATTTTGAAAGTGTAAAAAGGGATTGTGTGGCAATCAATTCCTTTTATTTGTTCTTTCTTTTGTCTTTGTCACTTATGTAGAAATAGAAAACAAATTATAGCTACCCTGTAGCTCTCACAAGTCAGAATAATTTAGTTTCAATAGACTTGGTGATACTGTTTAAACCTTGAAAGTTAATAAACATGGATTTGTAGAATTAAAAATATTGAACTATTGGAGTGCTACCAACTCACAAAATTAAAGTTTTATAACCCAAAGTCGAAGACCGTATTCCACAGTTTAAATATTTCATATCTGACATTTTCCAACTTGACAATGTGAAGTCTGATTTTGATTTTTCAATCCAATATGAGTTTGGGAGTTTAATTCAAAATCAAGATAAAACCATTTCGGAGGCTACCTTCTCTTTCTGTTGTTCCTTCTTACTATGCAGTGTACCTATTTTTTTTTTCTCCCAGTTTGGGAAACAAACTTTTCTAGTTAATGGTGTTGTACATATATCAGACAATTCTATGACTAGGAATTAAACAGTGGACACACGTTGCTAAAGGGTAAGAACCTTGAAAATCTGAGTCTCTAATTCGGTTAGTATATGACCAGATTTAATTACCTATTCAAAGAAAGTGCTTTAAAAAAAAAAATGACCGTGAGCTACTACAGAAGCTCCCTAACGTCAGGTCATGCGGTGTGGGGAGGTCTTCCCTGAAGAGCCTCCAGATACCAGAAGTGCTTTTCGTGTTGTGCCGGTTCTCCCGTTAGCGGGATGGCCAGGTGAGGCTTGGTGGTGGGAGGGTCCTTGCTACTTTAACACAGCAGCCAGAAACTTTTTCTTTGCAAGGCCTCTGGAATCTGCTAAAGGTCTCATGTACATCACAAAGAAACTTCTTCAGAAAACGAAGACACAGCGAAATCAATGATCTGGAAAGGCAATATAACACTGAAAGGGCTTGCTCACTTAGGTGGTCTTGCTCTTTGAGAGTGTCTGATGGAAGTATGTATTTTGACTGTAAGGAAATTGGATAAAGCGATACGGCTTAATGTTTAAACTGGATATAGACAGAGGTGAAGTTCTCCATGTAAACACTGGTACCATTTTGTGAAGGCTTTGGATGGGACCAAGGACTGCTCATGTGTACTAGCCGTGTATAAAACGGAGGGCGGGTCTACCTCTGGGGCGGACACTGGGTCCTATGAACCATCCCATCGGCTCTCCCCATCCTCACTTCTTGCCATGAGCATGACTGGCAAGAGCCCCACTAACTGTTAAATCTCACCAGGAGAGGAAACATTAAACTCAACTTCTCTCCTAAATTCCTTTCACTAAATTTGAAACTTTTTTTTTTTTTGGGGGGGGGGAGGGAGGGAACTTTTGTGACCATGGTTTAATGAAGACTGATGGAGCACCAACTCCAAGTCAGCAAGGCTCTCCTTAGATCCATTTTGTTGTCAAATTCACTTTCAGAGTAAATGGAAAGACTAACACCTATCATTTCGTAGATAATGTTTTAATATCCTGCATTGAATAAAACTTTTTTTAAACCAGGTTTCAGTGGTAGCACAGAATCCCACAAGGGGCGAGGGGGTTGCAGATGGCTGCCTTACTCCAAATGTTCAAGCTTGACTGACCCATTTCATCAGCACTGTCAGAGCCTCGCACTGATACATGTTGACAACATTTAATCTTAAAAAATTGAAAGAAATGAATTAATATGCAAATTTCATCAGCTTTGTAATAAAAATGTCCTTGAAAAAAAACAGTGAACATGACCCCCGAGGAATTGTGTGAATTATCCCAGCTCAATTCTTTAAGTTAGTCAGAGGTACGCAGGTCCGCAAGGAAATCAGTGCACATTTGACTTGGAAATAATTATGATGAAGAACAAAACACAAGCAGGTTGAATAAATGTAACAACTTGGGAAAAAGTCTTAGTCCTGTTTGTTATTCACTTTGAATTAACAGGATTAGGTTTGGTTTTTGAAAATAAAGGAACACTACCATGTAATTTTAACACCTACGTAATGTGCAAACAATATATTTTTTTAACTATCAATTTTAGTGCATGTTAAAAATCACATCTGACAAAATCAGTCTTTTTTGGTGTGGAGGGAGGGACATAAGAGAGTGCAGCCTTTTGGTAAAAGAGAGGACTGTAAGGAACTCTTGTATTTAGACCATGGTTTATATGAGATTTCTGAGTTTGACAGAAATGTATGGTCAATTCGCTTCTAATATAAATGATTAACTGATTTTTGCTGATACAGAAAAGACCAGTTATTTCACTGAGCTTACTAAACTGATGGGATCATGTAACCAGTCTCTAGATGTAAGTCTGACTTACAATAATCTCCACGTGGGCAAGTGGAAACTCCCCGTTAAACCAGAGTCAATACAGGAACACAGTCATCCAGGTAGGCATGCACGTATAGCTCTCTGCCTTTGGGTCTAGATTCAACTCTAGGAAGTGGTAATTGGGGTAGGTCGTAACAATTGAATACTTCTATGCAGAAGTTTAAGGTTTTAATTGTCCTCAAAGGAGAGATGAATGTAAAAAGGAGCATCAACTAGTAAACAAGCAAAAACCAAAAAACTGATACCAGTAACAGCTTACCGGAAGTCAAAATGAATGAATGAATAGCTCCAGGACAGATTTCATTGCTTTCCCCTCCAAACTCTCATTCATTTAAATAGATGTATAAATATTAAGAGAAGGCGTGGTTTTCACTTCAGCCCTCTGCACTTCGGGAGCCTCAGGCTGAAACTATCTTCCCCTCATTTCCACACAATGAGTCCTCCAAGCTCTGGGGTCTGAAAGGAATTCACCTTGCCATCAGTTCAGTTCTTACTCTGGGCACTGCTGATTTTCCCACAGTGAAGTCTATACAAGTTAAATCAAAGCTCTTTTAAAGAAATCTGTGTACTTTAATACTTGTTTAAAAAAATAAAAATCACACCCCAAACTGACGGTCTCACATAAGGATCCCAAATAAGGGTTGTTAAGAAGCTGAAAAACTGCACATAGTCTTTGAGAGGTTCTTGAAATCCTGTAACTTTCCTGATTTCACATATCCCTGAAAGACCCAGGCAGTATAATACAGACTTTGCCCAACCAAATTAATCTCCTCTGTAAGCTTTTGTGTTTCTCAACAAAAGGCTTTTAAGTTTCTCCTTTCTTTCTTAATCTACCATCGGTAAAATCCTACTTTTATAGTGCCCTTTGCACCTGCTTGCGTAAAATGAATAACCCAACAGTTTAATTATGCACCGTTCTATCGGTTGGGAAGTGATATAAAGTTGCAGATAGAAAAAAGAATAAAAACCTCTTTTGGTATCCAAAATTAATATATGTCAAGCTCAGGGTAAATCTTCATCTTTTTGAAACATTTTTCTAAAGTAGATGTTCTTTTATCATCTGGCACATCAAGACCCTTTGGAGGGAGGGAATAAAAAAAAAAAGAGGCATTTGGTTAACATGCTAGAGAACAGTACTCTCTTTTCCACCTCACTTCATGCTGTTCTTGAAAGATCTGAACAGTTGTATAATAATGAAAAATGGGCAATACTTGTGGGGCATTGCCTGCGCTCACATACCTCCGCCCACGCATTCATCATTCTGCAGGTATTGTCAGGGAAAGTTTAATTGCATAAACACTCTGTAACTGTCCTGTCATATTTCTTGTCAGTCTGGATTCCCTCTCCGGGCTCACTATCTCACAAAACTATAATTGAATTGCTACCAAATCACGAGACGTGCCCCCCCGCCAAATAAAATCTTTATGAATAGAATTTGTTTCCTATCAGCAGATTTGACAAATTGTGGCAGAGGAAGGGCCTTGGTGATAATTTTTGAGTTTATTCTCAATCTGGCTATTTGTTGAATGCTCTTATCTATTTAAAAAAAATTTTAAAGCCCTGGTTGGGAGATGGGGCGGGGTGGGGGGTGCCTCCAACAACCCTAAGGGGCTCGCTCTGTGGTAATAACTGTGCACAACCCAAGGAAGCAAGTGGAAAAATGAGAAGGTTATCTTTGCCCTACTGCAAAAGGGTGCCACTGGTAAATGCAGGACATTCAAATTAATTCAGAATTAAATTGGGAATCTGTCAAAGCTAAGATTTCACCAAACTATGTGAATTCCTAGTTATGAGGTATTAAGTACTCCATTTAGTCGAATGTTTATTCCATTAAACTTGCACTTCGTTTCTCCTTGCACCAAACCTTTCGGTGATCATTACTCATGTACAAGCTCTGAGCAGCCAGATTCTTTGACACAGAGTTTTAGGACCATAAGCAAATGAAAATTAATCAAAGGCATGACATGCAATTTACTAAATATGTGATCATGAAAGTTTAATGCATTTGCAACATTGTCAGTGTATTAATAGTTTCCCAAAACAGAACATATCTGATGTGGACTAAGGATCCTCTCTCTTGTCTAGTCTTTGTTTCATTTTATACTCTTGCAACCCATTTCACAACGTGAACTCTCTGCAAAGACTCGAAAACCCGCTGTTCTCCTTTGTAATCCCACTGGTAGTATGGGCATGAAATATGGCTCTTGGTGAATAACTCTTAAATGGGACTGGGCTTCAGTCAGATTGACAACTGTCTGATTGTTTATGGTTTTTAAATGTGCTTATCAAAACCGCGCAGGATTGATGGGTATTTTTAGATGAGGTTATGTTTTTGCAACAGACTTAATTTAGGACTAAGGTTAAGGCTTAGGATAAATGAGTGCATTAGATGATTAAAGAACATTTGTCTTGTGGGACATTTAAGTCATTTATTTATGACACTTAAAAACAAGCTAGGAAAGAAAGCATCAAGGATTTAACGAATCAGTTTTATACAAATGGTAAACTAAAACTAATGACTTTTTTAATGCGAACTCCAAGATATGCCAGTTACTAAATATCCAGAGGCAGAATCAAATGTGCACGGGAGTAAATAGGATGAAAAAATATTGGAATTTTAAAAATGTCTAAATGCTATGTATATGTATGTATGTATACCCATGTGTACCTTTTTCCAAAAGTTGTTTTTTTTTTTTTTTTATTGTAATTCTTCCTTTATTTGAGGAGCTAGCTCTTCTGCCTCTTTTCTATTCTGAAAATATTCTTTTATTTTAAATAGCTGAAGAAGATTTTCTGATGGCATAGGAATTTGGACTGCCATACTGCTCTGTACTGGGTATGATAAAATACCTTGTCAGGGGCGATTGGATGGCTCAGGGGACTGGTAATGGGATATAGAGAGCCTTTCACCCATAGGTCATTGGCTTGAATTTTGTCCAGGTTGGCAGTGACTAAAAGTCATTAACATCTCATAACTGCTTGGTGGCCTATGTGAAATGAGTTTCTTAATTTATTTATTTAAGACCATATATAGGACCTCTGGCTAGGCCATCTGGGCATCTCTCGTGCTTTTACAAGAGCATTCCCCCAGATCTACACTCATTTCTGCTCTCGAGATTAGTGATGAGCTGAAGCCCTCCTACACAAAATAAATTGATTCATTTAAAGTTCAGACAAATAGGTGGGTACTTCCACCCCATTCTCCAGCACAGACCAGAGGGTGTATGAAGGCTGATTTGGTAGTAAAAGGAACCATACATTGTAGAGACTGAATATCCCATTTGGTGTCACTTAGTCTTTTTGTGAAGCAGAACCCCTGGCCATGTCGCAATGACCCAGCTTGATAAAAGGGAAAGATACCAGTCAAGCTCATCATATGTGCTATGTAGCAGCTAAATCTTTGGGTCATAAGCGGAATGTTTTAGTAGGCCAGGCTGGCAGTTGCAAACCCTTGGAGAGCAACACTGAGGTCCAGTCTAAGATGGGCTTGGGCTGTTTCCATGCTAGCCTTAGGAAAGGGGAAGTCAGCAGGCCTATCTCGGTGCTGAGTCCAAAGTGGGATGGACCTCTGAGAACAGAATTACGCACCTCTGTCATGCTTTAAGAAAACTGAGTATACAAAAAAAAGTGAAACTGCAAAACACAATCTGTCCATTAGAGAGGCTGGAGGAAGGAAAAGTATGTATTTCCAAAAGAGTCTTTCCCCCTAAATGGATTCTTTCCAGAAGGACTCCATTTCAGGTGATTTTTTCGCAGCATACCTTTGGGTACCGTGATCCATGCAGAATCTGGGCTCTTTAAGAGAGGAAATGGGAACAGTTTTCTCTCTGACAATGAAGCCCAAATTTAAGCCTTGCAAGTTGGTGCAGGAGTCAACTGTGTCACCTCAGCCCTGGCCAGACTTTCCATAAGGAATAACTTTGGTAATAAGAGAATGCTTGGCTCAACAAAATGAATAATAATGACAACACTCACAGAACACTTACATCGTGCCTGCTATTGTTCTAAGCATTTAAAATATGCTAACGACCCCATAAGGAATGTTAATGTTAATTCTTATGATGTTAAAACCAACAGGTGATTATTCCTACGTTAGTCTCCAAACTTGTACTAGAGGGGGCCAACGTTTTACAGTGGGAAACCGAGGCACATGTAAGTTAATTAACCTGATCCAGGTCAAATTTCTCACAGGGACAGAGCCAGGAGGACCCTGTGCACTTTTCTATATTTGCAGCTGCTACAGAAATAGTATAAAGAGAATATCCTGCAGTTTGGGTTAGGGCTCTCATCTTCATATGTTATCAATTCTCAGTTATTTGAGCAACCTGCAAATTAACCAGACAGTAGATTTTTAAAATCTATAATATGGGCAGTGCAGCTACTACAAATCAGAGAAAACAGTGTAGGGACAGATTACCACCACCACACTGGGTCTCCTGTCCCGCCACCCTAACATGCTTGCTCTTGAATCCACACTTTTGTTCTTGTTTCCACACCAATGGTAACTGGCTAAGGTTAGGAGGGGAGCCGTGTGCAGAACTCTGGGCAGCCATAACTGTACCCTTACAGCAGAAACTGTTGGTGAATTGCTTTGGTGAGCGAGAAACCAGAGATTTGGGCTTTTGCTCTGCTTATTAAATGAAGAATAGGGAAGACAGGGTGAACGAGGAATGCAAGACCTGCCAATCAAAGCCCAGGGCTGCGCTAAAGCTGTGAAACTGGGAGCTGGCAGATCTTGTCTTACAACTTTTCAGTTAATTACTAGATTCATCTAAGAGCTCCCCTTTAGGAAAGCTTGAAGGGTACCCTGAAGACTGAGGAGAGCCATTTGGGAGAGTGACCAGAGGAAATGGATAGTTGAACCGTTGAACCTCTGAGCTGAGAAGCCAGACTGTGATCCTGCCTGCAAGGGATGCCCTGGAAGAAGAGACTGGTGTGGATGGGAGGAGTGGCTTCTGGGGATCAGAAATAAGATCGAGGGCATCATGATGTGTTTCTGGAGTGTCTGTAGGAGTTCCTTTCTAAAAAAATGTTTTCCATAGTCGAATAAATGGGGAAAGACTAGTTCAAACCAAAAAAAAAAAAAAAAAAGACTTATTGATCACACATATTTCAAATCTTCACTAAGTTAACGTTCATTGTTAATTGTCAATGAGACGATGTGCAATGAAGCTTTTCTCCTCTGCTCTTTACCAGGGGTTGAGAGGAGCATCTCACATGGTAGTTATGATAAAGAACGCATTTTTGGAAGTACTGGCTTAGAATCTGTGTCAGCTCTGCATTTTAAAAACAGAGATAGCCCAACTGGTCCCTTACGACCTGATGTAGATTTACCTCTTGGTTATGAAGTGGAGACCTGCATCTTTCAACTGAATTTTTTCACCTGAAATCCTTTTGGTCAGGTGGTTTATGTGACTGTATGTTCTGTGAGAACAAGGACCTTTTTAGTAAATATCATGTCTCAGGCTCTAGGACTGAGCTTGTTCAATGGACATGCAATACATGATGATGGGATGATTGAGGGAATGAGTGAATGTTTTCCATACTTAGATGATTGCACTTTTGTTATTTTTACACTTTTATATTACTTCTGTGAAATGGAAAGTATTGGCCTAAATACTGATTACAGTTTAAATGCATTTTTATATTATCACTTCAATCAATTTCTATTTCATTTTGACTAGCAGTAATTTGGGAAGGGAGGTAACAGATAATTTTAATACTCTTGCGATGTCAACCAAGAGATGGCAAGACACAGGAAAGTACAGAGTTTTAATTTTTTATGTCACCAATTTCACCTTATGCTTTACTCATATTTTTATTTGGAGAGGACACCCCCTGACAAGTGAGAGGCACTGAGCAGCAGACATTTTTTTTTACCAAAAGCACATGATATATTTTCATAAACTATAAAAAGGAACAGCTTTGAACCCTAAGGAAATTTGCATCTTAATGTGTGATGATAAATAGCATATGTAATTTTGTAATTTTTGAATATTTTCAGATTTTATTACCAATTGATACAAAAAATGAGAGTGGACAGATGGTGTCATTAATCCTAATCATATGAAAGCTTGAGACTTATATAATTTCTAGACTATTAACCATTAGCTCCTGGCTAAAGACTGACCACAAGGTGTATTTCTACCTTTTTCTGTCTTCTATCTTAGTTTCAAATGGTCACTTCTTCCTTTGCAATAATTCTTCTCAAGGTCTACTCACTCACTTCTGGATTAAAGAAATGGCCCCTTGGATGGTTTCTTTCACTTTAAGTCTGCTCTATTCAACACATCCTTCTTATTCTTGCAAAAATAAAGGCTCAGGGAATAAGTCCAGTAAATGTAAGTTACCAGTCGACAGGAATCAGCATAACATCAGGACAACTAACAGTCAGAGCTGCCTAGGAAGGATGGAGAGTGTCCCCAGCTGCTTCGTTTCAAAGCCTAGGCTATCCAGCTGCTAACTGTATATCTTTTCTTCTCAGTTCTTTCATCTGTAAAATGGGAAAAATAATGGTGCCTTCTTCATAGTGTCTTGTGAGGAGTGAATGAGGTAGTGCATATTATGGGCTGAGCAGAGTGCTTGATACTTGGCAACCGTTCAGTGAATATTAGTAGCTATGCTGTGCAGGGATTCAGAAGGCATAGGTATTGTATAACGTGTCCCTCAAGGGAGGAGCCTTCCAGATTCAAACTTTATTTTTGTATTTATAAGTTTTGAAATAATATTTTCATTGGGTCACTGCTCTGCTGGATGAGTTATACTCAGAATGTATAACGCCCATCTCAGATGTTTTTCCCTGGTATACTGGCTGCTCCAAGCTCTGGCTGCATTCTAGAAAAGCATGTATCTTTGCCTCCAGGAGGAAGACAGGGCTCCTTCCAGCCTCCTAAATGCAGTATCCTTACTCCCACTTTGTTCATTGAGACGAGGCTCCTGGAAGATCATCTCTACCTCTTTGCTCTTGGGTTGGTTTTCATGAAGGTCTGCCCTCCTTATCAAAGCCACCCACAGTCATTTAGCTTCTCCCTGAATTCTTATACAACTTGCCAATTTTATGTCTTCATTGAGGACAGCAGCAGGGTCATCCTTCTTTCTTCTCTTGTCATCTTGTCGTCATCTTTCTTCTACTGACAATGATCGTGACCTAAGGGCACGTGTCGCGTCTTCTACCACTTGTGTTCTCAGTAAGCACCTAGTAGAGCACTCAAATCACATGGCCTGAGTTCAAATCCCAGGGCCACCGTCTACTCTGGTGTAGGGTAGCCATTTACCTTCTCTAATTCTGGATAGCCATTTACCTTCTCTAATTAGGGATATTTTGAGAAATACATTTCTTAAAACATGGCCACTCATGTAGTGGGAATATGTAGGTAAACATTATACAGGCTATTAATATCATCATTAACGTTATTAGAATATTGGCAATGAGTTTTACCTTGAGTAGAAGGTAAAAGAGTCAGTTTAATTTTCCAAAGCCAGCATTTCCTGAATTTTAGTTATCAGCACAGTGTAAGTGGAAATCAGTTTAGAAATCAGCACAGTATAAGTGGAAGGGAGGCCGTTTGGATTCACTTTCCCTTCAGAACACTCCTACAGAGCCAGGAAGATCAGTAGATAGGAATTACAGCAGGCTTTAAAAAAGGCTGCTTAAACAAACAAAGAGGGGAAAAGCCCTTAACAATCTGCATCAAAGTTCCTTAGAGTTAGGGTCTGTATACGTCTGGGCATGTCGAAGCACCTTGCTCCCAAGGAAACATTGTTTCTGGGCTGTTAATTTCAGGGTTAAGTTTAAAACCCAAATAGTTCTGAAAAGAGGGCCAACAGCAGTAGCTTATAATACAACGCTACCCTATCACGCACCACCTTGCTCTGATTGTCATCATCATCACCCTCCTGCGTTGTGTTAATGACCTGTGCTCTTCATATGACGGTCAGCTCCTGGAAGGCAGGGAACTTCACCTTGTTTCTTCGGTGCTTTGTCTAACGTCTGACACGTGACAAACATGCAGTGAACGGTTATTGAATAGTCTGCACAATCCTGATCAGCAGGAGGGTCTTGAATTTACCCTAGTGAATAACAACTAGAGAAAACACACAAGTTCTTCCTCTCTCAGGCTGGTTTTGTTAACTAATGGATGGGTTGATGTTTCCCACAGGTCCCAGGAAATCACGATTGTTTCATGAGAAGGTACCTTGAGGAGGCTCTGCTGACCTCCAATGGACCCCATTGGTCTTCTGGCTCTTTTCCATCTCCTGCTTGCCTTGGGAGACTGGTTCTGAAAGGAAGATGCTGCATAGATCCTGGCCCTGCATTGTCTTAAGGCAGAGCAGAGACCAAACACAGAGACAATTTTGGCTATGCTCCTGGCTAAGGAGACACGTAGCTAAGGTGAACCAAGAGATGCAGGGCTGAGTTTTGCTCACAATTGATTTGGATGCTACTGTTCCTTGTGGCATAAGGAGTTTCAATGTAGGGATGAAAGAAGGGGAAAGGATTAGATGGATGTTTTTAATCCTCAGTCAAAGACTATATTTGAAAACAAATGGTGTTTTAGCCCAATGATGTATGTGCATAAGGGGATTGTTAGGTTACTCTCTGGACTTGAGAAGTCCCTTGGAGAAAATTCCTCTGGTTCTATACCTGCTAGGGTCCTATCTCCTTTTTCTATCTCGTGCCTAGGCTTCTCACCTGTGCAACCCTAATACTATACCCTTTCCTCTCATTTTGGCTGCGAAACTAAACTGTGTGGTTTGGAGCAAGCCATTTAGAATTTCCATCACTTTCCCCCATCTATAAAATAAGGATAACACACTGACCTGCTCAGAGGGATTAGGGTGTGAATTAGCTCCTGTAATTAGTGGTTTCTGTGTTCTGCGTACACCAAGCAGGATATGAATGCCAGCCATTTTCACTGTGGCCTGAGTCGGCTTTGCTTCTAAAACTGTCCTTGGGAATAACTGCTTGGCAAAGAGCTGACAACTGGAAGTTGCAAACTTTACACAGAAGCAATATTTCCAGTATTTTCCCCAAGCAATCATGAGTAAATTGCTCACTAGGGGTGGAAATGGTTTCCAGCCAGTTCTGCCTCTTCTGATCTGTGCACCCTGCAAAGCTCAGTCAATGCCAGGTAACTGATCCTTCCTAAGTCTGTTGTTTGGTGAGATGAAGAATTCAGAATGGTATCATTTGGACAGGGGTGAAATTTCTGTGCAGTTGTATGTATTAAAAGCAAACAACTTGTGCTTTGTTCAAGGCAAGAGTTATAGAAATAGAATCTTTAATTTGTTAATATCCAATGATAAAAACAGCCACAATTTTTTTTAATGGGGAAGAAAGATCATCCATTAACAACTTGTCTTGGCTTTCATTTTAGAAACGCTGAAATGTACCCCTTATCACCATAGGGAAAGGAAAGTCAAAATTATGACCTTGCAAGCTATATAAAACAACTGTTAAAAATAATGGGTTTAAAAAATTGATTTTCTGAACCTTCAATAGAAGGTTTAGGAAAATGCTGTACATATAGGCCGAGTGAATCTATTGTGTATTTTGATAAGAGGCCTACATGACTATTATTGAACAAACCATTTGCTACCCTGTAAATACCATTATATTAATTTAGATTAACGTGGTTTTTTGAGTTGCTTCCACTGTGATCTAAATTTTGGAAGAGAATGTTAGTTTCAGGATGGCATATACAACTAGGCTAACATCTAGCATCTTTTCTGGGAACAAAAGGGAGGCTGCCCTTCTGTAGGTATGTGAGTCACCAACACGGATTTTTCACAGGTTGGAGAGTCAAGACCCCAAGGATGCCCTGTGCTGCAGCTGTGCATTCTGGGAACTGGCCTGGAAGAGATGCTGGACCAGCATACCCTGGTGGGAAGGAGGGAAATTTCCCTTGTTTTCTTTAGCTCCCTTAGGCAATATCCTAGAAGTACATATACGGTTGCTTTGCAAATATTCTCATCATACACAGACAAGTACACAGAAGTGGGAGCAAACACAAATTAAGGTTCTAAGTGTTCCTAGGCCTTGAATACCAGAAAGCACTGGAGAAATGTATTCTCTTCTGTGGCAGTTGTATAGTTTATCTGGGGGTAGAGGAGACATCTAAGAAAAGCCTACTTCCTGCAGGAAAAGATGGTACTACATCTTTTTTTGAGGCAAAAGAAGAATTCTGAGTTTGGCAGGGCAGTCCCTGTAACAGTACTGGCTTTTTTTTTTTTTTTTGAGAGTATGCATCATTTTCATTCAGAAATGGCAAAAGATAGTTTCTATTTCATTTCAAAATAAGGATGGCATTGCTAAGGAAAATGCATCATTTTGCCTACATAACTTTTGGATAAAAGCTGAGTTTATCAGTACAGGATGATCGCTTTGGTTTATGGAACAAATTCCTTTCTGTTAGAGTGCTTTCTGACTATTAGATTTGACACAAACATGTGCACACGGGTATTAATAGGAGTCAGGCCAGTTCGGAGGTAATCATGAACTTGTCTTGATCTTTGCTACAGCTACAGTAGATATGCATTTCATATTCAATCCATCAGAGATAACTGTAGTACATTATCTGGTGGATTTATCTTTGCTTATATTGTATGAATATGGAAAGGCATTAAATGTGTGTTTACAGTTTGATAAACATTCAACATAAATTATACATTTTAATTTCATTTATTAGTTGGGGACTATGGAAAGCAGGGATTTCATTGCATACAAACTGCCATTCAGATTGAAGGATTAGCAGTTTCCTGAAAAAGGTAGACTAATTGTAAGGACAGAATTCACTTCTGTCTCAAGTGAGTCCTTGCATGGTTTGTAGTTGGAGCTTTAGAAAGACCAAAGGAGAGGACAGCTCATCTTCACGACGACATAGTTCGCATTTTACACTTCCTGCGGGTCCAACATTGTCGTCATGAATAAATCTAGTGCTAATAAACCTCCTATCATTTGACAACTTGAATATTGTAGTTACCACACAAATTATCAAGCTCTATTTATATCTAAAAGAACGTGGCCTGATATTTTAGCATTAGCATGCAGAGTGGTCTCCATGATATTATCTTACCATATAATGACTCCAAAAATCTCACAGAGATGAATGGTGATAACATAATTCCAGAAAGTTGCCACTCTATATGTAGAAATATATTGGCAATAAAAACCAGTCACTGGGTGTCTTTCCGCAGTAGGGGATCTCTCACTTTTCTTTGATTTTTAAAGGCTTCAGATCAATAACTGGAGTGACATTATTAACAGCTCCCTCAGCACCTTGGCCAGCGCTAATATTAAATCCATTACACCTTCTGTTTGACATTTGCAGTACAGCAGAAAGTGCTGTAGATACAGTCCCACTGTCTAGGGACTGAGGTTGGATGTGGGGTTAGTTAGATGGTTTCCCTTGCCTGACTTCTAAATTCAGTTCATTGATAGGAAACTTAAACCAATACAAAAAAAAAAAAAAAATCAGAGAACCATCCCCTCTCAACCCAACACTATACTAGATGGAAAATAGTGCACCCATAAAACCATACTTATATCTCATATCTACACAGCTTTGGAGATAAAATATTGATCTGATCCTCAGATACATTTTTACATTCTTTATTGTTATTCCTAATCATTTGTTCTTTTAATTATATCATGTATTATGAAAGTTGTCTAATGAATGCAGAGGAATTGAGTTCCTGCAGATATGGGAGCTGATCGAATTTCCCACAGTGCAGGGGCATATGTAGAAAATACAGATTATTTCTATTCAGGTAGGCACGCCACTGCTTCCGTTTTGCTTGCCTTTAAAATACTCAGGGCGTCGTAGAGTAGGCATAACAGCATAAAGATCATACTGCTAACCATCATTATCTTAACCTCCTGTAACAGTCTAGATGTGCTGAAACCATAGACAGAACACAGTCAACTTTGCTGCAGACAACCGATGGTTAACCATGTTGCTGCAGTTAGTCTTACTTTTCACTGAGAGTACTGTCTCATACATTTTGCTAACTTGTCTAAACTTGGTATTGATTTCTCCCTCTGTGAGCTTGCACCCATTCAATGGGCAGCGAAGTCTCTGGTCCTGGCTGAATTCCCTCCCAAGCATGACCCAGGTACGTTACTCCTGACAGTGGTCCTACGGCTAGGAGTTAATTGTTCGCTAGAAGGAAACAAACCACTGGAGACAGAAGGGAAATTCTATGTTAAAGTGAGGAGCGTGACAGGGAAAGTGGCCTGTGAGGTGAAGTGAGAGAAAGCAGGCTATAGAGGCATGTATGTTATAGTTTTATTTCAGTCACATAGAGAAATCCCACTACATAACTATATATGTCTACATATTTACAGCAACAAAATCTAGAAGGATATCCAGTGTACAAGAACAGTAGTTATTTTGGAGTAGGGGTAGGTAGGTCTTTATTCTTTGTTGTCTGCATTCTCAGAACTTTTTCACAATGGGCATGCATTTTATAACTAGAAAAATATCAAGCTATTTTAATAAGAAAAAGGAGGGAGAAAGCACAACAATTTGATGGCCCGACCTAAGGAATAGAAACTCTTTGCTTTCCAAACAGGGAGATTTTTCAAGTACCTCCAGGATTTCTTGAAAGAGCTGCTTTTCTGTTTATTAAGCATATAAAATATGTGACACTGAAATTTATTTTTTTTAAAAAAGGATAAGGTTCATAATGCTAAGATTATAGCTAATTGTTAAGAGTGATGAAAAGATACAAACACAACTATAAAAGCAAACTGAGCCATCTAAGCCTCAGGTTCCAGAGGTTCTTCCCAGCCCCCCACCGCCCCACAACTACCCCAAACCCCACAGGAGCAGAGGAAAGGCTGTGGACAGGACAGAGCAAGCCCTTCAGGAATGCTTGGATGAAGCCTTAAAGAGGCACCCTAGAACTTTTTAAAGTAGACACTTGTTTATTTCTCTTCTGCCTGCCTTAATATTTCTCTAAAAGAAATATCATATTTATTAAACTGTTAATGAATGTGCATACATATAAAGTATTTATTTGGGTTGGCTGTCCCATCAACAGATTTTTTTTCCCCTCATTATCTTGAGACTACTTCAAGACAAGACAATCACAGGACTGGCAGTTCAAAGAAATAGAATTCCTATTATGGCACAGGATCACTGCCTCTTAGGCTGGTTTAGTCACTTATTTCCTTTTTATTATAATGCCAAATGTTATTTAGATTTCAGTCACTTAGTAATGCTACACTGAACACATCAGGGCTCCTGAAAAATTCCATACCTACTAGTCCCTTCATTTTCATAATCACCACATATTGATATCCATTTTCCAACCAAATTACACTACTATTTAAGCAAGAATCAGTGTTTTATCAGAGTTGAAAAGATTATGATGTAGTGAACAACAGTCTTCAAAAATGTTCTTTGGTGTTATTAAGAATTAGAAAATCTTGTTAAAATTCTTTCAGCTTTTAAGAAACATAAGCAGCTTTGGGATGTAGTGCCTGACGTGGACTTTTAAAGTAATTCCCCTGGAGCAATGATCTGCGCTAGTGAAGATATTTAGTTAAAGGTAGCATCCTGCACTGCCTTTCAGTATTTGAGCAGTCTATCTAATTGCCTTTTTAAGCCAAAGATTGCAAATAACCAACACTAGAGAATTTGAAAGCAAAGCCAGTTTAACAGTCTCTAATGGTGAGAAATACACTCTTCAGCAAGGAAGAAACAGTTCCTATGCGATTGTTGCTAACAAGCCCAAGTTGTTAAGGAATGTGCAAAGCAGGATTTTCCATTGTATCAGTTAGGGTGGCTGCGGGTGGGGAGGGGAAGAAACCCTGGTAAATTTTCAGTTACACTTTAAGGATAACTGACAGAGTCACTGTAAAGGAGTTAGTTATTTCTCTGATAGCCAAAATTAAAGGATGCTAAGTGAGACTGGAGCACATCCTAGTGCTCATATTTAATCTAAAACCGGTTTGATTTGACTCTAGTTTTGGATTTCCTAGTAGAATTGGTTTATAGGCTATAGATTTTTTTTTTTTTTTCTTCTCTTTTAAGGGACAAGTCACCCTTAACATGTGTTTAGGGAAGACATCAAGTTCAATATGAATCAACAGCGGGATCTGGCTGCCAATAGGACCTACATCAACCCTGGGCTAAATAACAGTACAGCAGCCTAAACTGAGAACGGGGACAGTCCCTCTGCTTTGTACTGGTCACAGTACATCTAAAGGCTGCACTCAGCTCTCAGAACCCTGTTTTTAAAGGGCCACCAACTAATAAGCACAGCCAGGTGAAGATGGCTAGGATGGTGAGGGTCTTAGCAACATGCCATTAAATAATGCTTACAGAATGAGGGCAGTTTGACTTGAAAAGGAGTAGGAAGGAGGGAGGAAGAATTTGGTGAACCTGACTTCATATATTTGAGAGGCTGTGAAGGGGAGGAAGGTGTCAATATGAAATGTCCCAGAGGGCAGACCTGGGATGGGTGGGGGCAGGGTAGGAGAATTGCAACAAAGTAGGTTGGCTCCATATTAGGGATAACTTTCTATCAGAGCTGCTCACCAGTGGAGTGGGAAGCCTTGTACGTTCCATAGATTCCTGTTAGGAATGAGTTTCAGCAGAGATTAGAAGAGCGTCTGTTGGTTTTGCTGGAAAGGATGGTTGCATAAGTTGGAGGTTGGATTAAAGGACTGTTGAAGACTCCTGTTAACTTGAGGTTTTGTGATTCAGGGAAACGAAGCCCACTTTTTCAAGGTCTTTGTTCATACTAAGGTTTATAAACTTAATTTCTTACGTACTGTTTTAAGAGTCATGATCAACCCTGGTTTCCCAGTGCAACTCCAGAATGGAGTAGAACACTATTTTCATGTACTGCTTCTCAAATATACCCAGATACGAACATTCTAATGACTAAAAAGCAGGCCCAGTGAAGTGAAGTCAGTGAGGTATGGTACAAGAGTATACGACTCCCTTGACCTCTGGAACAAAATTATTTTTATCTTTAAATGGTAAGGAGTAGTCTTAAATCCTCTTTTCTCATGGATGGGACTGGAGAAGGAATGATCCCCACTCAAAAGCTAGAAAATAATGCCCTAGAAGCTTCAGTTAACTTAAATGGGGAAACACACATTGATTCTAGAAGGAATTAAAATCTTTCCCAAAGAGGTAAACATGTATTTTCCCTTCTGTGTGAACAAATATGCTGTGATTATTTCTAAGCAGATCAAATTATTTTCTTGTAAGTGTGTAGAGTTATTTTAAGGTTAATCCAAAGGTATGTTTTTTTTTTTTCTTTTTTCCTATTTCTCTTTCACAAAATGCTTCTGTTTTGTGAATCTGTTTTAAAACAACATATCAAGTAAAGTACAAACATCTTTAGAGGGCAAAAATAATTTCCCAAGTAAGCAAATAAAACTTTGCACTTCAAATCAGGCCTTGATTCATTAAAAATCTTAAACTTCTCATGAGAAAAATTAACATTTAAACCACTGCTGCTTGGCCAAGCACTCCACCACACAAGAATATGAAATATCTCCTCTAAAAAAGTACAAAAAGGACAAAACCACAAATGTGGAACTTCAATTAATTTAAAGCCCCAATCAGCAAAGAATAAATCCTTCGCAGATCTAATTACCAGCGCTCTCGGAAGACCCAGGCCGACCAGCCAATCTTCCCCGTGTTTGAACAGCTTGATGAACTAGGGGACTGATGGATATCAAGTCATTTTGTTTAATTTATAAATGGATTTTCCCCTAATACTTAAATTATCATCAGTACAACACAATGAAAATGGGAACATTCTGAATGCAAAGTCTATAAGAGTCCTGGAAGGAATCCCAATGAGGAATGTCACCTCTGTTCATTCCTCTATACAATTGATCTAATTAAATACTGAGGGTAGAAAGGCAGTTTAAAATGTAGCCATTTCTGTTTTCTTTTTAGCCTTAATTTATCTGTTCACATCTTTCAAGTACCTTCTGATGCTTAAAAAAAAAAAAGAAAAAGAAACTGAGATTTCTGCAAGCCCCTAATACCTTTAATTCTCCACAAGCTAATATTCAAAAGTCTTTGCCATCAATTTTGCTGAATAAATAAATAAATGCATTACATTTAGCCATGGTAACAATGAAAGGCAGAGGGCTTTCCAAATCTGAACCTTTTCCCTCCATTAATTTGAAAAAGAATCTAAAGGAACTGGTACCTTCTGTGCATTTAGTTCACCTGAAATTAGATCTCTGGATTATACTTATTAAAATGTCTTCTTATTTTCAAATCTCTTCCTTACTTAATTACCGCCCAGGACAGAAAGCTGCATGGAATTGTTAAATACCATTAGACCTATTTGTAGTCTCTTCACACTGGCAACTTGAGTGCAATCATTGGCAAAGGTCCTGCCCACCAACCCTCATGTTGGGATTGCAAGTCCCACCTGGCTCGGGGGTCTCCGACTGGGAGGAGGAAGATGCTGAGCTGGCTCCATCTTCAGCGGTACCCTGTGAGAGGAGACCCCGCCCAGGCGGAAGCTTCATGCCCAGCTGCTCTGCCATCTCCACGTGGTCCCCCGGGTGGACATAGTCAAAGACACTGCTGCCTGTCAGCTCCACCTAGAGGGGAAGGGGAAGAGTGGAGAAGAAAGTTGTCACAGGCTTTTCATTTTCAAATCCAGCTCCCACTGCGATTCAGCTTCTGAGCAGGAAAGGAAATCTATGAAGCCTCCAGAAACAATTCTTGTCCTGAGTCTTTACCCTCACATGCTTAAGGATTCTTGAAATTGAAAGTTGTTGTTTTTTACCCCCACACATATTTATTTAGCATGTTTAGCCCAGTTTTTTCTCATACACTGTTTGCATAAAGCCAAAACATTCTGTGAAATGAGGATGAGTCTGCCTGAGTTCAGCTGTTTTACTCACGCACCACCAAATACTTGCATGTTTGGTGTCAACCGGATGATTGACTGAATTCCACTGTTTTCTTATTGAAAAGTTTGAGCTTTGTACAGAAACAGCCAGAGATAGCCAAAGAGGATTTTCCTTAAAATACACAGAGTTCCAGGATGCATAGTTATACACATCGGCTTATTTCTATGTAAATTTAAATGGAAGAAGTGCTGCTTACAAATATATGCAAAGGCCTAATGTTTTCATTAAATATTACTCATTAGCTCTGTAATCATATGGAGAATTTTCCATGCAAAAGAGGTCAGTCAGCCGGGGTCTGAAGCAGCCATTTTTTTTTTTTTCCTGCTGGTATCAGCGTGTTTTGCCTTCAATCTAATAAAATACATGGTACAAATCTCCTTGAGGGCTTTAAAGAAAAAGTTTTATCTTGTATACTCTTTGTAGGAGGCTGACACAAAAGGTAGAGAATGAATATCAAAGATTGGAAGAGGGCCAGCCTGGAACGGAAGTACATTGTCTCCTGCAGTGCTGTCTGGGGCATGTGCTGTCTGAGGGGGGCAGAAGTTGCTGGTAAGGACTGGTCTTTCCTCTGTACCCTTCTGATGCTATCGCTCTTACTTCTTTCCAAGAATAGCAATAATGGTCCTCAAATGATGTAGTTGGTTATAGGTACTGTGACAGCGAGAGATGTGTTAGCAGCAGAACAAGAAAAAGCTCTTTCCCGGGTCACTAATGGCTTTCCCATTCCTCTGGAGTTTAATGGTCTCAGGCCAGCTATGATGCACCACAGAAACTGCCAGAAGTTCAGACCGTCGCTACTTTCTTGGTGGATGTTTACCTAGACTGCTTCCTACCTCACTCGCCTTTCCTGGATCATTTGCAGCATCCTTCCAAATTTCCCCTGAGTGTCTGCCCTCTTTTTCCTGCCAAAAAGGAAGACTGTGCTGGTGGTGGGCATATTGTCACAGAGAGTGGAATGCTCAGGGCAATTATTATCCCCAGAACTCCAAGCCCCGGTAAAATGATCATATCGAACTCCCAGACACCATCTGATTAAAATCTTAACAGTTGACACATCTTCAACATCTATCAATTAACAGAAGTAGAGCCAGAAAAATGGGAGGCTAAATTCAGTTTGGTTAATAGCTATTCCTGAAACAGGCATGCATAACTTTTACCGAAAATGAGGTACTTTCTCTTTGCTATTAAATTACACTCTCCTGTATTACCCGACTCCTGACTCTATCATTTTACAATAACGATTCCCTCCATTTTGATACTGTTACAGAGCATAAATCAGGATTCATAAGTGAGCGGTTCCTACCCTCTGGGAGGGAGGGATTACATGGAAATAATCCCTTTAATGTGCGCCTTGCCTCTAAGCATTTCACACAGCAATAAATGGGTAAACTGACTTTGAGCAATTAAGAAATTAAGTGAAACTAATAAAATGTGTGCTTTAATATTTCTTGATGGTGATTTTGTTTGGGGATTAGCGAGTTCGAGGAAGTCACTCTCATTTTGCGTGGAGTCCAATTGCAGCACTTTAATAACTATTTCTGTCACTTTCCTCAAACTCTGATTCTTAATACTGCAGTGTGCCTGTTGGCATAGACCAGATTGTGATAAGATGACAACACAGGTGGGAGATGTAATAGATTTTTTTTAGGGGTGCTGGGTCTTGAATATTCATGGGAGCCAGTCATATGGTGAGGAAGCACAGACGTGCAGTTGCTTTCTTTCCACAGAATGATGTCCCAAGCATAGCACATCCACAGCTAAATGGAGTCACAATGGGTAGTGTTCTGTTATGACACAGGGAGGACTCTCCTTCAGCCTCTTGAGGTCTGTGACAGGGTCGCATTCTCAGTGCCAGTCCCTCCATCCTATATTATGCTTTGGGGTGTCCTGGTAGAGAAGTCTGACCCTGTCATAGTCTTTGTGAATGTACAGTGATAAAGACCACACAGCACAGGGGAAAGCATAAAATAGCTGGAGTTATAAACTGACTTGGAGATCAGAATCTTTTCCTCCTGTGCTGTGTGACCTCAGGCAACTCACTTAACCTCTCTGAGCTTCAGTTTCTTATTCTGCAAGTGGCGGTCTTGCTGCTCTGCAGGACTCTGGGGAAGGGGAAGTACCACTCACATTGTATTCCACACGGATGGCACCCCCTGGAGTGCCATGCTGTGGGATGGTGCAACGCAGTGGCCTGAGCTCTGGGATGGAAACAAGATGTACTTTACCTGCCTCGCAGCCTAAATTCGAAAATCCGATGAAACCACGCAGAGGAAATTGCCTTGTGAGAGAAATAAGCACTACCAAATGCCTGCTCTTGTTGCTGCTGTTTGGTGGATAAGAATGGATGGCAGGCACATATATTCCTGTGCAACTGTGATGAGGAATTGTTTAGGGCTCGCATGGTCGCTTTGGAACATCTCTATTCAGCAGAGGGTACAGACAGTGTGCTCTGAGCCTCGACTACAGCAATAACAACGAAGACAACTACCTACCACGACATGCGCGTACCTTTCAGACTTTCTTTGACTAATTCTCATAACAATCTGTTGAACTGGCATGATGGTTCCTATTTTACAGAAGAAGAATTCAAATATACAAAAGGCCGGTCATTGGTTAAAGGCGGCTTGACTCAACCTATCACTTCTCTGGTAGCACCTCTGCAGTCAGAGCGGCTGAGCAGGGACAACTGAGCTCCTCTGTCTCATAGCCTTTTATTTAGGAGAGAACACTTTTGTTCAGGAGAGGACACTGGGTGCCGTGGAGGGAGGAGGCTGAGAGCAAGCAGACTGGCCCTCCCCTGGGCTAAGGATGCTTTGCCATCGGACTCTTGGGCCAAAAGAAGGCACGAAAGCAGGTGTACTAAAGTGAAGTAGACGCGGGGGTAGACAGAAGTCTACTTATATATAGGCCTTGAGTCATCATTATCATCACATTTGTGTATCGCTTTCAACATTTCTCATAGTGTTTTCACTTCACTTAATTAGATTTTAGGGCTGGAAGAGATCTGAAAGACATCTAAATCTACTGATACTTCCCTTATTTAATAGGGGAAGACTTCACAGTTTTGAGAAGTTGAAATGCTTATTCAAGTTTACCCAGGTGTTTAGTGGGCAGGCTATATAAACCCTTACTGGCTCACTATATATATATATATATATTTATTTATTTATTTATTTTTTTTTAACTAAACTCTTGTGTGACTTGTTTCTCTCTCTTATGAAGATTGCCTTGGTAAGATGGACTTGGAACTCACCTCCCACTAAATAATGTGCCTCAAAATAGACTGCAGAAACTAAGACTACGAATTTTTTACCTGATGAGCAGACATTACTTCGTTATGTGCTTGAAGCAGAAAAAAATTAACAGGGTTTCTATCCTATATTAATATAGTTAGGTACTCCAGATTTCCAGTAACCAACTCTTCAAAATTTTTGCCCACTGACAACTGGGACTAGTGTCTTATACATAGTAGGTCAATCACAAATGTTTGCTGAATGAATAAAAGATGGATATTTAGGCTTTAAAAATTTGCTATATTTGTGCTTGATTTGGACAAGTTTAGGTTGGTTCCTTTTATTATTTCTGGTATTATTATTATAACATTTTCTATTCTAAAGTGAATTACAATATAGCATCCAAATATACTTTTCCCTCCAAATTTTTGCCATACATATTAAGACCTATAACTTTTTCTATAGAAGCCAACTGAGTTTAGCTAAAGATAGGAGTTTTTTTCTTTACATTAAAAAAAATTTATTGGAGGATAATTGCTTTACAGTGTTGTGTTGGTTTCTGCTGTACAACAATGTGAATCAGACATAACTATATATCTCCTCTCCCTCTTGAGTGTCCCGCCAACTCCCTCCATCCCACCCCCTCCAGGTCATTACAGAGCGCCATACTGGGCTCCCTGTGTTTTACAGGAGCTTCCCACCAGCTGTCTGTTTTACAGATAGCAGCATGTATATGGGGCTTCCCTGGTGGCTCAGTGGTAAGGAATCTACCTGCAGTCCAGGAGACATGGGTTTGATCCCTGGGTCGGGAAGATCCCCTGGAGGAGGGCATGGCAATCCACTCCAGTTTTCTTGCCTGGGAAATCCCATAGACAGAGGAGCCTGGCAGGCTACAGTCCATGGGGTTGCAAAGAGTCGGACACGACTGAAATGACTGAACACGCATGCAGTGTATATGTCAATGCTACTTTCTTGATTCATCTCACCTTCTCCTTCCCCAGCTGTGTCCATGAGTTCATTTCCTATGTCCGTGTCTCCATTCCTTCCCTAGAGATAGGCTCATCAGTACCGTTTTTCTAGATTCCATGTATGTACTTTAATATACTATATTTGTTTTTCTTTATCTGACTTATGATGATAGGATTTTATAAGTGCTGAGAAAGAGCAGGTTTCAGGGAACTTTGAAAGATAATAAGGTCATCTTTTATAATTTTTTCCCCTGCCTATGACAGAACTGTGGTTAGTTGGTTAGTTCATTTGTTCCTTACCTGACTTTTCACAAAGTTTCATAAAAATTATTATTTCTTAATTATCCCTTTAAATCACCAATAGTAGAAATTGAGAAATTCCACTTTAAACTGGTTATTTGTCCCATCTTTGATCTATAGTCTGACCTACATAATGGAAAGGTATAGCATTTTCCCCCTAATACTGTGTTCTTCTGGTTGGTACAAACATGAGAACCTCTTCATTTTATAGTAAATTCAGTCATTTTATATGGTAATATAAAAAAATGAGCAAACATATTCTGTTTACTAAACTTAAGGCACAGATCCATGCAAAATGGAATTGTTGCCCTAGCACAAGAAGAGAATTTGCTCACCTGTCCACCTTTACTCTAGCTGACAGACTCTAAAATAAAACTTCCTCTTCCTGTTTGCTTAGTGTGTTAGAAGACAGCTGAGATTGTATATGGGGCTGGAGACAGGTGATGAGTAATAAGCAGTCATATCCAGAAACAGCATTCTGTTACAACTCCTTTCTCTCTGCCTTTCCCCACTCAAAGCTATCAAAATTCCTCCAGGATAAGCCATAGCCACTAGCGCCATCACACACAGGGTTTAATCAAGCTAAACCACCTAGCCGTCCTCAAATTTATTTCACATTCTATTAGCTTGCATGCAGTTTGCACACTAGACACAGTTGATTTGGTACCTCTGAAGTTTCCTGGAAAAAAAAAATGTAAATATATTATACAGTGGTTTGTGTTGACTTTTCCAGGTTGGGTCATTGTCCCCCTGCTGGTGGATAGGATAGGGGACTAATTTGTCTTTTTCCTACATCAAGCGAGCAAGTCGATAGCCTTTGCCTGGCCCCCTGGGGTGAGCAAATACTTTTTAACTACAGCAATGTACCAACAGTGCAAATCAGTGAATTCATAACTCCTTTGATTGAAAGGGTTTGCCACAAATGAGGAGCAGGCAGCAACACTGCTAGTCATCTTCATACTGGAATAACTTAAGAGGATAGGTACTTTGATAAAGCAAGATGATAAAACTGATTTCTTTCTTTCAATATATTTCAGTCTTAGCAATCATACAAAGTCCATTTTTAGCATGTAAAAAAGGTCATCAAATCTGCCGTTTAAGGTGGAATTTCTTAGACCATTTGGAAGATGCTGCTTTTTTTGGGTAGATTTCTTGAGGGCATTAAGATTACTGAGGGGACTCAGGGGTACTACTGGTTAAGCCCTTTATCAGGAGTCCTTTTGCAGCCAGACCTGTTTCTACAGAGGACACCTGCTGTATTTGGATAGAAGGTCATGCCTGAGAGAGGACTGTGTTAGTGGCAAGTGGTTTGGAAACCTAACTGCCCGGAGACTCTGAGATCATGGTTAGAAAATCCTGACCCAGGACAAGACGGGAATTCTATCTCGCCTCAGCAAATTAGGATTTGTAGGGCTTTTTTTTTTTTTTTGGCGGGGGGGGGGGGGTGTCACATATTACTGAGAGATAATAAAGTGATAAAAGAATAAAATATAATAAGATGTGATAGCTTGATTAGCATAGGTTTTCTTAGGATTTACTGGTATCTTAATGCCATCTTCATAACTTCTTACGTGTTGCAGAAACTCTACTGAATATTTATGAACTGTTTTGACAGAAACTTGATGTTCTTTACAGCTCTGTCTCATTCTATGTATTTGCTGACTTATCTGAAGAAAAACACATAAAAGCATTGGGTCTGTTACAGAAATACGTGTATAAATTAGTAGAACAAGAAGAAAGAAAGATTCTATATCAGAACGATGAGGCAGAATGAAAAATCCTTCCAATGTCATCAAATAAGAAATGAATCCACTCTCTGCTCACCGATATGTTAACAGAGCCTTCCCTTAGAAGAATCTGAGCTAAAAGATACCTTACCATGTGTTTATTTTATCTTCAGAAATAAACATTTCAACTCCTGTGGGACTCAGTGAGGCCAAGTTCTTTTCTTTTTTTCTGTGTTTCTATATTGTATTTTCTATAACCCTTGGAGTACCTGACCTGAGAATTTGCAACCAGAGTACCAAAGAGAATACTGGATAACCAGTTCTGAACTTTGATTAACAAGTGTCAGAAGATACTTTGAGTGGACTTAGTTCTCAGAGAGGAAAGGGGAAAAGGCAGGCTGTTGAAGAAAAGCAACAAAAGAGGAAATAAAGAACAGATGGCAGATACAGATTCAAACATACGGGCAGTTACTTGGAACCGGTCTGCCTCCATGGCTATCACTACCGATAGCTGAATAGATCAGGCAACAATCAACACTAATTGCTACATTTTCAAAAGTGTTGGATGGGTCATTCCAGAGACTCGGAATCCAATCAAGCATATTTAAATACTTCTAGAAGGCACCCCACTCCAGTACTCTTGCCTGGAAAATCCCATGGACGGAGGAGCCTGGTAGGCTGCAGTCCATGGGGTGGCTAAGAGTTGGGCACGACTAAGTGACTTCACTTTCACTTTTCACTTTCATGCATTGGAGAAGGAAATGGCAACCCACTCCAGTATTCTTGCCAGAAGAATCCCAGGGACAGAGGAGCCTGATGGGCTGCCCTCTATGGGATTGCACAGAGTCGGACACGACTGAAGCGACTTAGCAGCAGCAGAAGTATTCTATGTACAAAATAGATCCAGACTTTGAAGTATTCCTCACCCCTATTTTCTTCTTTTCTGTTGAAGAAATAAATTATATGCTGAATTTCATTTTTTTCTTGTAATCATGGTTCAGGTATTTCTCCATCACCTCATATTATGGAAGCACCAGTTTTAGAATAGTTTTAATATGTCAATATCCTTTTCCTTTCAATAAGAGACACCAGTTAAAATAACTTAGATAATGCTGTAATACTGAGGGGACATTACATCACATGCATGAGTCCTGCGATTTGTGAAAGTGACTAAATCAAGAAATTGTAAAGCCTTGTTTTATAAGGTTCCTATAGTTTTGAAGTTTTAAAATGTCTGTAGGGGAGAAAAGGCCAACTTTTTATATTATTTATCACAGTGCTGGAAAGAAAAAAGGATGTAATTGGAGGTTACATCATTGTAAAAAGTGAAATAATGCCAAGAAGGAAGCATTAACAATCTTAAAAGTAACTGAAGTCAAATCTCCCCTCTCTGAAGATCAAATGAATAGTAAGATGTCACTTTCAAAGCTTCTTCATTATGTTGGTGGTAAGGAGTGCAATCAACATAAAATACTTGATATTAGCATAGTTAATCCATTATCCTCAAATTTTACATGGTTCAATATTTGTCACTTAAATCTGGATACACTGAGATGCATGATATGCATAGCCAGACGTCAGTATCAATATATCTCAATTTTTGTGTGTTTTGTTATTCTCAGAGTGAATTTTATCTACCTTTTTCTTTCTTTCTTTTTTGGTCATGGGAGAAAGAAAAAGTAGAAAATGCTTGTAAATTTAAATTGAAATTTGACTCTTTCCCTGAGTCTAAACAGCCCTTTTATTTTAAAGCAACGTAAATGGATAAGAAAAGCAATAATAATTATGGGGTTGACTTTTCCATTTGCTTTTTGAAAGTTATACAGGTTATTTAATTTTTTTCTAGTTGCACTAAAATAATATGGTTTATATGACTAAAACTTTAAGATTGTCTAGAACACACAAATAATAATATACACAAGTAATGCTGCTGCTGCTGTCGCTTCAGTCGTGTCCGACTCTGTGCGACCCCATGGACTGCAGCCCACCAGGCTTCTCCGTCCCTGGGATTCTCCAGGCAAGAACACTGCAGTGGGTTGCCATTTCCTTCTCCAATGCAAGAAAGTGGAAAGTGAAAGAAGTCGCTCAGTCGTGTCTGACTCTTAGTGACCCCATGGACTGCAGCCTACCAGGCTCCTCCATCCATGGGATTTTCTGGGCAACAGTATTGGAGTGGGGTGCCATTGCCTTCTCCATACACAAGTAATAATCGTAAAATATACACAGCATGTGTTAGTCGCTCAGTCATGTCTGATTCTTTGCAACCCCACGGACTGTGGCCTGCCAGGCTCCTCCGTCCACGGAGTTCTCCAGGCAAGAATACTGGAGTGGGTTGCCATTTTCTTCTCTAAATAAAAACACACAAATAATACAATTAATCATTCCTGATAGTTTTTAAAGGGGTTATCCTATGATACTTTGCCAACAAAGGTACATATAGTCAAAGCTATGGTTTTTCCAGGAGTCATGTATGGATGTGAGAGTTGGACCATAAAGAGGGCTGAGCACTGAAGAACTGATGCTTTTGATCTGTGGTGCTGGAAAAGACTCTTCAGATTTGCTTGGAATGCCAGAAGGTCAAGCCAGACAATCCTAAAAATAGTCAACCCTGAATATTCATTGGAAGGACTGATGCTGAAGCTGAAGCTCCAATACTTTGGCCACCTAATGTGAAGAGCCAACTCACTGGAAAAGACCCTGATGCTGGGAAAGATTGAGGGCAGGAGGAGAAGGGGACAACAGAGGAAGAGATGGTTGGATGGCATCACTGACTCAATGGACATGAGTTTGAGCAAGCTCCAGGAGACGGGGATGGACAGGGAAGCCTGGCGTGCTGCAGTCCATGGGGTCCCACAGAGTCAGACATGACTGAGCGACTGAACAAAAATCCTATGATACAAGATTAGGTACATCAACCATTGACAGGAGCTAAGTCACAAGGCTTAAGTGATGCCGTTCGGAGAACAAAAAATTAATGTCATTTGAGAAAAGTTTAACAAATTTAATGCAGTCATACACCTCAAGAGAAATTTATATTTAAGAGAAAGCAAAAGAAGAATCGTGTTCAACTAGCATCTTGCTTTTTTCAGACTAAAGCATTATGTGAATGTCAGAGTTTCCATAAATGACTCTCCTCCTCCTTGTCACTGTGAGGGGCTTGAAAAAGCTCATCCAAGAAAATCAAATGCTGTACCAAAATATTTTAGCTACTGGAGAAAGTGTGTGCTCGGCCCATGTCAAGAAATTAATTTTGGAGTTAATAAACCAATGAAGAAAACAAGGGAAAATAAAATTCTCCATGCTGAGAGCAATTCCTGACCCTCCTAGAACCTTTCCTATTGATATGTTTCAGCACATCTTGGGAACTTCCTGAATGCCATGTGGGCACTGTGAGTCTAGTGTCTAATTTATTCCTAGTGAATTACCATAAGAAAAAGGGCTAATGCACTTCTATCTTACTTTGGCTGTTATAACTACCAGCTGTGGTAGTGTTTGAGGTTCTTTTCTATGAAGCAAGTCAATACTCTGAGCATTCTCTAAGTGCTATTTTAAAGGAATAAGTTCAATTCACAACTGTTTAATAACAGACAGAGAATTAGTCTTGTTAGAATAGGGAATGTAAATAGAACTGGCAAGTAGAGAAATGAGTCAAGAGACATGAGTTGTTCCAGAGGCTAAACCGTGGCACTGTGTTTAAGACACTGGAGTAGGGAGTCTGGGGGTGGTGGGAAGAGTAGACTGCTTTGGAAATTTGATCAATTCTATGCTCTGTTTCACCAAACAAATGGTATGATAACATATGCATAAATCGGCATTTTATGTCAGGGGTTTCAGACACCCCAGCACTTAAACCATAAATATTCACTAGAGCTGTGCTGTCCAGTATTGTGGCCACCTGTGGCTATTGAATGACTAGTCGCTGGAAGGGGCTAGTCTGAATCAGAAGGTTTTAGACTTGATACAACAAGTAAAATAATGCAAAACATCTTATTAGTTACATATTAAAATATTTTGGGTGTATGGGAATAAATAAAATTATTATACTATTAAAGTTAATCCCACTTGTTTGTGTTTACTTTTTAAAATGTGGCTACTAAATACTAGAAAGTTTAAAATTACACACATAGTTTGCAGTCTATTTCTGTAGGACAGTGCTGCCCTAGAACCACAGAATTCCTGGAGTAGCAGAAGAAGTAGCAGAATACCATAAAGATGATATTAAAGAGGAGAGATGCAAGGAAAAAAAAAAAACAGAAATAGAGGGATGGCTTTAGAATAACAGGACTGAACTTTTAGATTTAATCTACAATTTTAAAGACTTTAGTCAACCAAATATTTGTCAATCATTTGCTGTCTGCACGTTTTGAATAGTAGCACTGGTGTGGATGGGTCCAGAGGTGGCTGTGAGCCTGAAGTGTCTGAGAAAACAACTCCCATGCTGACTCCGCATGGATAGAATGAGAAGGGACAGGGACTTTGCTGAGAAAACGGGGGCAATCTGAGACACAACAGGGTCCCAACTACACCGGAGCTTCCAGGGCAGAGATGGTGTGCTACCCTACTCGCGGGTTAAACCTAGGAGGGTGCAAGTCTCAATAAACTCTTAAGTGATTTATTTTGACCCTAAGGAGGTGGATTTACGCTAGTGTTCATTAAATATATATATTATTAATTGGGCTGCCCCAAGTGTAGGTCGCAGCATGTGGGATCTAGTTCCTTGACCAGGGATCAAACCTGGGCCCCTATATTGAGAATGTGGAGTCTTAACCACTGGACCATGAGGGTAGTCCCTAAATATTTAAAAATACTTTTTACATACTTTTAAAATACTGAAGAACAGTTTCAATAAATCACTTATAAGAAAAGTCATATCTTGTTTTTCTTCTCAGGTCTGTGTCTCAGAGACTGTTTTTTCCCATAGATGTAGGCTGAGATAACTGCCACACTTTAAATTAACTTCTTGCCCCACATATTGAAGCCCTGGGTCTAAGATTCTCATCTCATTTGGATGGTTTTTTGTTTCCCACGGGTGAGCGCAAAACCCATGATACAAACTGCAATTTTCAATCTAGCTCTCGCCTTCTCCAAAGAGACTTTAGTAGGTTTGTTTTCTTTGTACATGATCTTGCATCCAGCAACAGAGGCGTTACCCAGCTTCTCTTTCTAGGACGGGCAGAAAGGACTCAAGATGAGGATCAGCTAGGCTAAAGCTGGGCAACCACAAAACCCCAACACCACAGATGTCCCTTGCACATTTTCACATCATCTACTGATAGCTCAGTAACTGCAAGACTCTTTCAAAGTTTTGCTCTAGGTTGTGACTCAACAGCCAGTTACAATAAACATGACTTTCAGATGAGAGGCATTGGTACACTGGAAATTAGCCCCAGAAATCACCTGTGGTGTCGTGCTTTACGATTTTAACTTAATTTGCCAATCCATTGACAGGCTTTCCATATAGTCATCAAAACCTTCAATACCATACCCCATCCGTTTTGCTTTAAAAGCCAACAGAAGAATGAAAACTACATCTTGGTTGAGAAAGGTTGGGGGTGGGTGGGAAGAGAGGGGCGAAAACTTACCAAAAGTAAAATTGGATTAAGAGTCAATCAAAGTCCAACTGTGAATTTATCATTTCAATGAATTTCAATGAATGGTTTAAAATCTGTTTGAAATCTATTTGAAAATGAATATGTAATAATATAGACATAGCTCTTTTTCAAAGCTAGTATTGTCAGATGTATTCTGAGCATTATAATTCATGAACAGAGTAGATGACTATTTGAAAAGTATTAAAATGAGCTGACTTTTCAATACAAGTGTCTTCACAATAAGTTTTTCTATTCTGAGCAATTCAGAAATGTAGACAATTGTGCTAGAAAAATAATATGTATTGTAATATTCATTGTACAGTAGTAGTGTAGTAAGTGGCAATTCTGGACATTACAAGAGACACAAGGATTATTTTCTGTGATTGCACAGAGAATACTTGGATTTCTTGTGAAGCTTTTGCATTGGAAATGAGATTCATCAGTCTGATCGGGGCAGGGTTAGAGCCCTTAGCAACATGCTTATTTTGTAGAAGGTCACTCAATAATAACTTCCTCTGCCCTCCAAGCTTATTAAGACTGACTGGCATATATTAATGAAAACACCTGATTCTCCAACCATAAAACCCAGACAAAGACTTTATTTTAATATTAAGGAAGGAACCCTTAATTAGCAGGGTTTCAAAAATGTCAGCTTCTTCTATTAGCTGTTCTGGCCCATCAAAGCCATAATCCCTACTGTCAAATTTCATCACATGATAGACAGTTTGCTGGCTGTCTTTTTTTTTTTTTTTTTACTGATCATACTGACTGAAGCTTTAAAAATTTTTTTATTTTGCCATCACATTTAACAACTCATTGTGCATTTGCCTGTTACACTCTTGATTTTACTGCTTTCAAAGAATCTTAGCAGCACATGTCAACTCAAAAGGTTGGAGCGGGGGGACACTGCAGAAACACAAGTATTACATGTCAATACATACGCATTCTTAGACGTGTAATTAAGGACTCCTGGAAGACCTGGGCTTGCTTATATTGATTGCCTTCCTGAGTATGTAAATGTGCTGTCCGGAAAACACAGACAAATAAAACAGTCTCATAGATAATTTCCCATTTTTGATGTGTCAAGGAGAAGGGGCCAAACTCTGAGGAAGACCCCCTCCCCCGATTTTTAAAATAAACACTTATCCCTATTAACCCTTAGCATACTTGACTGTTGCAAAGAATTCACTACATCACCTATGGCTTTGCCTTGCCCTTCAGAAACAAGAAAAAAAAACCCAAAAAACCAGCAGGACAGAATAAATACATCGCTCTTAAAATATTTGTGTTTTAATCTGATTCAAAACATTCACTGTTGATTAAATCCTTTTGTAAACTGAAAATTTCATACTATCCATACCAAGAGGAAGACAAATACGAATGATAAAATAAAAGGATTTTGTGGGCAACTTTTGTGAGGACTCAACTGTGACTCTTTCTTTATCCGTGAAGAACATGAAAGCTTCAAGGGTAAACTTTCAGTGTTTAGGAATAAATTATGACAGATAAGAGCTGGAGAACCAACTGATGCAAATGGCTTTGACCTGGTAGACTTAACTGTTAGAGACTGGTAAGCTCTGAACCATTCTTTTCCATGAGAATCAGGAATTCATCAGAGGATGCAATGTGTTTTCTGAGTTCACCCTTTTGGCATCGCTGAAGCCTTGGGCCGACTGCATCCCTTTTTGTTAGCACCCAGGTATTCATTTTACCTCTTTTTACTTTAACATTTTTCCTCTTAGACTCTAGGACAGAAAGGCTATCCTTCTTGTAATTTTGCATATCCTTTGCTGATCTCATCCATTTCTTCCATGGGGAACAACCCAACTCCTCTCTGAGCCCCAGGAGAGCTGCCTGGCAGGAGCTGGGGTGATCTCAAGCCCCCATGCAAGATGTTCAAGTGTTCTCATTTAGTGCTGCTCACTTGGCTCCTTTATACCTGGGAGGAAGTCTTTGTGTTTCTACCATTGGCACCCCTTCCATTCTCTCAGGATCTACTTTATTGTCTCAACAATGCAACATAATCATGGACACAAAACAAAGCCAGGTAGTCCCAATTTTAAGTCACTTATGAGTCTTTATTGCTCTCCAGTGATAATGTTTCCTACGATGAAATAAACATTGTGTAAGGTGTGTTTTTCTGGTTGAATTTGCAGCTAGCCCTTCCACGCTATTTAATGGCTGTGGGTGACTGTGCACAAGTACTATTAAGTCTCTTGTTCTGATTTTAATTACACCACTTAGAAATGAAGTTTTGTTTTTAAGAGTGACAGATGTCTGCTTTTTCTGCTGAACATTTAAAAAGGCACCCCCTAGGACAGCCTGACAAACAAGGAACATTTCTTGGACTAGAAACATTTAGTTATTTGGGATAGGCAGGCCCAGTTTTATGGGTAAAAGTACAGGCTAAGTGGGCTATGTTCCAGAAGGGTTTCTAATATTTACTTTTAGGTAATCCTAATGGAGAGAACTCCTTATAAATGCAGACTCTAGAGGCAGATGACCTGGAATCTAAACTATAAGCCGTTTTAGCAAGTACTCTACTTTTTCCTTAACTACAAAAAGGAAAGACAATAATGGTTACCTACATTACTGTTGTTAAAATTAAATAAGATAATGCATGCAGTATGCCAAACGAAGCACAGAGCATATATTTTGTGATCAGCAAATATAACTGTATATTTTTTAAACTCAGTTTTGATTAGAATATAGTGCTTTACAATGTTGTGTTAGTTTCTACTGTCTAGCAAAGTGAATCAGTTATCATATACACATATCCCCTCTTTTTTGGATTTCCTTCCCATTTAGGTCACCGCAGAGCACTGAGTAGAGTTTCCTGTGCTATACCATGTTCTCATTAGCTATCCATTTTATACACAGAATGAATGGTGTACATGTGTCAATTCCCGTCTCCCAATTCCTTCCACCCTGCCTTTACTCTTGGTTATCCACACATTTGTTCTCTATGCCTGTGTCTCTATTTCTGCTTTGCAAATAAGATCACCTGTACCATTTTTCTAGATTTCACATATATGTTAATATGTAACATTTGTTTCTCTTTCTGACCTACTGCACTCTGTATAACACACTCTAGGTAATTGTACATTAAGCCACTGGCTTGGAAGCTTTCTGAAGGCAGAAGCCATATGTGTCTAATTTACTGCTACAATCCCTGATAAATAGTAGGGGTTCTATACCTATTAATCAAATGAAGGAATAAATGGGCAAGTGAATAAATGAATGCCATTTTAATTTTATTGAGAAATGAGCTGATCCAGAAGGGTGTGGTAACTGTTCGAGGTTCCAGAGTAATATGGTGGCTTATTAATAATATTCATCCCTCCACTCATTATAGTAATAGAAATACAAGTTTGGGCTATTCAATCTGATCTTCTGGAATTTACAATCAAAAGTGTAGCACAGCCACTATGATCTCAACAAAATCACCAGGTTTGATTCAGAAGCACACTAATAATAAACTGCAGCAAGTGGGGATGATCTTAAGTCTCACGTTAAACAGGGAGGTAGGTACCCTAGATTTTTCCGGGTTCATGGATCCTTTGAAACTGATGCAAAGTATGGTCTCCTTCCCCAACTTTTCCCTGACACAGCAGATAACTTGAGGGAATTCACAGATTTTTGGAGCCCACTCCAGACCCCAGATGAAGAAGTCCCTGGGCTTCCTCTGAGACATCACACTATTACTTTCCAGCTATAGCAGCTCATGGTGTGTTTTCACTGCTTTTGGTCTTTAAAAAGGGGTTAGCTTGAAAAACAGTATCTTATTGTTAAAAGTTGTGTGAAAACCACAGCCCTAGACTTGTTGCCAAACTGCAGTACTCAGGGGGTATATGAAAAGTTCTCAAACCAGAAGAAAAGGACAGAAAGAAGGAGATACTATAATGTAAAAAGGCACAATAAGAACTACTGGTTTAAAGCATTAATTAGCCTGGGAAGCTAAAGTATATTTTTCTTACCCCCTCTGCTGTCACCACTGATTCTGGGAATGAGGGTAGACAAGTCACTGCACTTTTTTTCTCTCTCCATTTTTTTAACTTGTTATCTTTAAGAGACAGTCTTTGCTTCTTATGATGACAATAGAGGATGCTTTAGAAAACACGGGCAAAATAATCTAAGTACATGGAAATTCCCTTCAGTTTATACAATGTCTTCTTATGTAAGAATGGAAGCCTCAGAGAAAGACACGGTGACAAGCGCTCATGCAAGGCTTGCTGCCCTTTTAGGTTGCCAACCAGAAGCAGTGTAGCTGCTGGGATATCCATATCCCAGAAACGGATACCTAAGCTTTGTAGCAACTTTGAGGAGTTTGCACTTGGAGTAAGAAGTAATATTAATAGCTGGTTGGAAAAGTCAGTATTTCACCTCCTGCAGTCAACTGGACATTCCTGATCTGGAATGGGGTGTTCGTCACTAAGATGCAGGTTCCCCCGACTCTCCACTGTCAAGGAAATGCTATTATCTTTTTACATAATGCATATAATTAATGCTTGTGTATTTGGATAATTCTATGTGCAAAATGATTCTGTGGAGACTATACTTGCCATTAGCAGCCAGATTAGTGTTGAATCACCAAGAACTGGGTCTAGCGAAGTATTAATGTGGAGACAGATGAAATATGGACTGACTTCCTCCTTCTTGCCCCTTCTTTCTTAAAACAATTCAATGTGTGCCATAGAAAGATAGTTTCTAACCAATTTTCATTTTCATTCTTAAAAATGGCATACTTGTAGAGGAAATGGAAATAAGCTTTTCCAGGAACTGAAGGAAACGAACACCCTTCCATTTGGCTATTTGCAGACCTTTTTTAGAATGCAAACTTTTTGTAGAATGTGGGCTTCTATTTTTTATTAAATGTAGTTGATTTACAATGTTATGCTACTTTCTGTTATACAGCAAAGTGATTCAGAATATACATATGCTTTAAAAAATTCTTTTCCATTATAGTTTATTACAGGATATTGAGTATAGTTTCTTGTGCTATATAGGAGGACTCTGTTGTCTATCCATTCTATATATAAGGGCTTGTGGCTGCTAATTCCAACTCCGCCCCACTCGGCAACCAAAGCCTGTTCTCTACGTCTGTGAGTCTGTCTCTGTTTTACAGATAGGTTCATTTGCGTCATATTTTAAATTCCACACATAAGTGACGTCATACGGTATTCGTCTTTCTCTTTCTGACTTACTTCACTTGGTATAATTCTCTCTCAGTCCATGTTGCTGCAAATGGCACTATTTCATTCTTTATGACTGAGTACTATTCCGTAGTATAAATGGACCAAATTTTCTTATTCATTCATCTGTTGATGGATGTTGAGGTTTCTTTCCTTGTCTTGGCAGCTGAATAGAGCTGATATAAACATTGAGGTGCATGTGTGTTTTTGAATTATAGTTTTGTCTGGATCTATGCCCAGAAGTGGGATTACTAGATCACAAGGCAACTCTATTTTTAGTTCTCTGAGGAATCTCCATACTGTTTTCCACACCGGTTCACCAACTTGCATTCCCACCAACAGTGTGGGAGGGTTCCCTTTTCTTAGAATGCAGACGTCTTTATGTCTGGATGGTAGTAATGTCTTATTCATTTTTAGAGTTCCCAAGATACCTAGCAGTGTGCTCCATCAATATTTGTTGATTTGATTAAATGGATGACCTCAAAATGCTTTCTCTTCCATTGCCTCTCTCCTCCCTGGACTCCTGGGTTGTGATCGGTAGGTCAGCCTGCGCCCCGGGAGGCAGAACCCTGGGGGCTGCCAAGCCTCACAACCAGGGTGGGAAACTGGTTCTGCCTCCCACGTCGGTGCTCTGCTTTGTTCGAGACACGGCTTTGACTAGAGGCAGAGCTGCATTCTGACTTTGCAAAGGGCAAGGTTTGAATCCCTGCTGTGTTAGTTTCTGTGTGACTCTGAAGAGTTACTCAACCTTTTCTAGCCTCTATTTTCTCACCTGTAAAATAGAGCTTTTATGGCTTACTCTTTGGGCTGTTGAGATGAATCATGTGCTTAGCCTACAATAAGCAGTTAATAAATGGTAGCTATAATAAAAAACAATACTTATTTTTACCCATCTGTACTCTTTTGCCCTGAATCAGATTGGTAAGAGAAACCACTATTTGCCACACAGTTAGTACAGTATTTGACAAATTATTTAGAAATTCCCCAAACTGCTAATCTTATGTTTTCAATGTATCTCAACTGCAATCTCCTTCAAGTATATCCAGTTGTGAAAACAGTCTGATTAAGCAGTAGGAATATGATATGCTTATTTTTGGCCTTATTAACATAGCAGTACAACCAGGGACAGAGCAGGGGTGGGGGCAGAACCATCCAGTGAGAATTCCCTCGGCCTCAGAAGGTAGACTGTATTCTCAGGAAGGGGCTCACAATGTATTCTTGCTCAAGTGAAGGAAAAGAGGTAATATTTATTTTCGAACACCTAGAAAACTGGATGCAAAAGGCAGCTCTTTTATCCCGATCTGTGTGTTTTTGAGACCATGGGGTGAAATGTTGAGACTTGCTACCTTGGAGAGGCACAAGGAGGATTAAATAGGGACCCTTTGAAGCTTCACACTCTTCAAAAAAGGCAGCTACAGAAAAAGCAAAAGCAGACAACAGTAACGAAGCAAAGAAACAAAACGGAAAAGGATTCCTCTGGTTTCCTGAGTCACCTACATCCTTTTCCAGGTTGTTAATGTCTCCGGTCCTACTGCGTTTGCACGATTTCTAGTAATATAAACACAGCTCTTGCTCAATCACTGTGTTTTAGTCAGATCTTTGGATTTTCACATATTAAGACAAGAATATTGTAAATGTGCTATTAAGTGTTTATATGGATTTTCTTCCACCAGTTGGCAGGAGGCACATCTACCCTTTTGCTTAGAAGACTTCACAAAGACACATGCGCACTTAGATTTATCTGGGGAAAGCAAAAGAGTTGACTTGCTATAAAACAGATAATGCAAAATGAAATAAAGGTATAGGAAAAACAGCAGTGTTCTTTTTTATTTTATATTATTTTTTAAAGCTGAACTGGCCTCAGGATATATTCGGGAAAATTCAGACCCAGACCTGAGATAAGAAAAGAATATTTTGCAGACAGCCAGGAGACCTGGGTTCCAGGCTCAGCTCTGAGGTTAACTCATGGTATGACTCTGTGTGTGTGTGTGTGTTTAGGTATTAATTCCCTCTAGGTTCTGTGTGTCCATGTGTAGAAAGAAGTGACTGAACAAAAAAATAGTAGTCTATCTATTCTGCTTCTTTGAACTTTATCTTCCTCATCTCTGAAATGGAGTCATTGTGTTGACCTTACAAAGTGTTTTGTGGACTAAATAAGATTTCATGTGTAAATCACCCATGGCATGTTGAGCAGAGAATGTGTCCTCAGAAAGTTCTAGTTGTCTTCCTTTCTCCCACTAAGTTTCCTTCCATTTAGAACACTTTAGGGTAATCTGGAATGTGTCATGCTCTTCATTAGCATAGTTATCAAATAAAGCTGTGATTGCAAGGGATACACCTGGTCTCCATCCCTGTGAGTGACTTGGCTCATGATTTTTAGAATCCAGGGTCAAACCAACTCTCATCTTTTCAGTGCTGAAAGAAGCCCCATATAAATCATTTGAAATATAAATATTTATTCATCAACAGTTGGCGAGTCAGCAGCATGGTGTGGTGTGTACACATTTTGATAGCAGATGGTTTGTATTTTTTAAGCTTAAAATAAAAACAATAAAGACAAAGATACTGTCTAAGTACAGTCTAAAAGTTTAAATGCCCTTTTATTGTTGGAACAAGGCTTCACTTATAACTGTAAAGCCCAAATCTTCGGGAATTAAAAAACAAAAACCTAACCATCCCCCCCCCCTTTTTTTTTTTACCATTAGAAAAGGTTATGACATGAAAGGTGTAGCTGGACTCCCTGAGGGAGAATGGACATTTGTCTAAAATGCAAAGAAGACTTTAACATTGGCAAATTCATGGCCGATGTAGCAGAATTAACACGATGTCAATTTTTCTTTGTGTCTGTAACAATTTCCTATTATCCTGATAAGTGGCTAGCCATTTCACTTCTTTTATTGATATAGCTGTGAAAAAGAATTAGATTTCAACACTTATGTAACTGAGATTAATTGATTGATTAGATTATTAATTAAATATTCCATTAAATTTTCTTTTGAAAAAAAAAATGGCATAGTATTGTGGATTCCCTAAGGTTTTTTTTCCCCCTAACCCATGGAAGAATAAACAAGGAAATGCATAACTAAACATTGTATCTTATCTTGTGAGAGATAATTAAGCAAGCAGATGCAGTGCTATGTAGAAAATTTACTCACTGTTGGCTGTCTTACAAGACTATACATATCCCATACAAGGTGAAGAGACTTATCTCCTTTGTGAACAATCCACAGAAATTGGTGAGCTGCTGGGAAAATTATTTGGGTATCACACAGCTAGGCACATCTATGTCTACACAATACCCTCCTGTTTTAGTTGGGAATGAAATGGTTTACCTAAAACTTCCAATCGTGCAGTGTTTCAGGGATCTGTGGAAAAATAAAAACAGCAAGTGGCCTTTCAGGTAACCCATAATTAAAAGCAATTTTGAGCTGTCTTTTCAGGGAACCTACCCAGGGGAAGTATTTGCTACCTGTTTGACCTTCACGATTGAGAGTCCTTGGCGGTGTCAACGACCCTCTGAACTGAATTCAAAACTAATCTCTGACAGAAAAAGAGAAACAGAATTCATGCAAATCATATTAATTCCAACATTTCCCCAGTGAGCTGGGTATAAACTACAGCCTAATTAAATATTTTTTAACGATGTGAGTAATTTTTGCCAAGGGGCGGATTCAGGGGAAAATTTAATATGAGATCACAAAAGCTGTTCCCAGCGTTGATTCTGTAAATTAATGACTATCTGCCTTATGATAAAAACATGCTGCCAAGAATGAAAATGAAGTCGGCAAAGCATGCTCTATTTGTCTAACAACCAAATATATAGAATGCAAAACTTTAAAGGCAATGGGAAATTTCCACTGTGTTTGTGCGATAGATTCAGGATAAAGATGCACCATGCTGACAACCCAATAAGCAGCTTTCAGGCATTGTCAGCAATATGGGGCCATTTTTAGGTAGTCATTGTCAGGGTCCAAGGACATATTTTAAAGCAGCTAGTTAGTTAAACAATTATATGCAACTCATTTCCAAAAGAGATTTGAGGTGGTTCACAGCAAGAGCCACATGCACTGCAACATGGAAGCCAAAAGGGAGGGTCAGAAATCCAGCGAGAGCAAGTGCTCAATTATTTGGTACAAATGTTGCCAGCATTACCGCTCCATGGATTCCTTCCTCAGACTGACCATTTCCACACCCCATCTTGATCCTCAGGGCAGTTCATTCTGGAAAGCTGAATTGGATTGCTGTCCAAGGTCATGGGGGTGAAAAATGGTGGTGAATACAGCAATCAAGGGGATGAAGTCAACACAGACCTGGGCAGCTTACTGCATTGAAATCTATAAATGGCAGTAGACAAAGGCTGGCCTGGTAGATAAGCCTGTTCTTGTCTGCTGAGGACCAATCTGAGAAGGGAGCCTCTTCCCTTGTGTTCAAACTCCTGTTCTTAGGAAACGGTTTGACAAAAAAGCAACTTGGCATATGTTGCAGAAAAGCAAGGCATGGTGCCTGCATCTGAGCCAGGGAAGAGTCCCTAGTCTCACTTCGCTTTGTGAGGGCAACCTGCTCCTAATGACTCGTGTAGTTAACACCCAGAAGTTGCCGGCAGTCCCCTGTGACGGATGACTTGGGCTCTGCTGGCCCCTGGTCATTAGGCCGCTCATCACAAGGGTTTTAGGAGCTGTATTTATTTAAATTTCTGTCGGTGCCCAGCGATGGAGATTGAATTTACAGTCTTTCAATTAGAAGGTCATCTGTGCTAACTAGTGCACCACTGCCTCATTATAATCATAAAATTAGTGAGAAAAGACTGGCATGAGTAATATGGAGATGCCAGTTTCGAAGGTGAATAGGTGCTACTTGCTGGGTTACAGCCGGAGGGACTGCAACTGCGTATTCTCTGTCAGTAAATATTCCTGTGTCGAGCAAAGAGGAGTCCTTGAAACCCATTATGACAAACTACAAGGAATGGGAGATAATTTTATGAGAATACAGCCAAATACACTTAGTGACTATATTTACTGAAAGAGATGTTTTTCCTATTCACACACAAATTTTCCTTGCAGATGAGACACGAATAAAAGTCTCATGAAGATCACCAGAGCTTAGCTTTTGATCTTTAACCATTTTTTTGTCAAAAACCTGAATTGATCAGTTATAAACAATTCAAAGTGAGACAAATACGGTGTGCGGAGGGCTGAGACATAGGCTGTCTCATGGCAGGTTGTCGGAAGAGGCTGCCATGACCAACTCCATCACTTTAAACTTTAAAATAACTGTTGTGAGGTGGATGTTGTCAACTGGGGGGTGCTACTTAATTAGTATTTTTGTGTACTTCTAGAAAAGTGAAAGTGAAGTCGCTCAGTCATGTCTGACTCTTTGTGACCCCATGGACTGTAGCCTACCAGGCTCCTCTGTCCATGGGATTTTCCAGGCAATAGTACTGGAGTGGATTGCCATTGCCTTCTCCAGGGGATCTTCCCGACCCAGGGATCGAACCTTGTGTATTAGAAATGATTCCTTAATACTGAAGAAAGGGAAATAAACCATCAAAAGCAGCTTAATCTAGAATTAAACTAAAAGGGAAGAAACAGTGAATACTTGTTGAGCATTTACATATATCAGTACTGTTATATCAGTTTTCTCATCTAACTCTCATAAGGACACTGAGAAGGGGTTATTGTCCTTAATGCACAGAAGAGGCAGCAGAGGTGTGGAGACAAGGCACAATCCTGCTGTTACCTGGGAGTAAACGACAGATTTCGGCTAAAGACCCAGATCTGATCTCAAAGGTCATACTCATTTCCTGACAGAATCTGTGTTCCAATCCTATTAAATTAACTGAAATGGTGCTTATTTTTTTAAAAAAATATTTTAATTGATTGATGATTGCTTTACAATATTGGTTGATTTCTGTCATACATCAACATGAATTAACCATAGGTGTACATATGTCCCCTTCCTCTTGAATCATCCTCCCACCTCCCGCCCATTCCTACTCCTCTAGGTTATTACAGAACCCCAGTTTGAGTTCCCTGAGTCATACAGCAAATTCCCATTGGCTGTCTACTTACATATGTTAGTATATATGCTTCCATGCTACTCTCTCCATTCATCTCACCCTCTCCTTCCCCCTCCACCCGCCCTTGTCCATAAGTCTCTCCTCTGTGTCTGCCTCTCCACTGCAGCTCTGTGAACAGCTTCATCAGTACCATCCTTCTAGATTCCATATATATGCATTAATATACAATATTTGTTTTTCTCTTTATGACTTACTCACTCTGTGTAATAGGCTCTAGGTCCATCCACCTCATTAGAACTGACTTAAATGCACTCCTTTTTATGGCGGGGTAGTATTCCATTGTATATATGTACCACAGCTTCTTTGTCCACTCATCTGGAGGTGATGCTTATTTTAAGTACATCTCAGTTTCCCTAACCTGAGGAGGGAGTTTTGAGGGTTGTTGTTGTTGTTTTTTAAATATGAACTTAATTTAAGGAACTGGATCCAGGGAGAAAAGAATGCTTTCACTGAATTCAGTACCCACTGCCCATCCAGTCCAGGTGAGGTGTGGTCTGTCCGAGGTGTGAGGATGCCAGGATGACTACAACAGACACCTGCTCCCTCACTGAGGAATGATCACATAGCAAAGGCAGCCGGCAGCCAGCCCCATCGTGGGGCCTAAACACGTGCTCTGGGGGGAGGCAGAAAGATGGTGGTGAGCGGTGCCGTCCTGCACTTGGGCAAAAAGAGCAACGACAAGGCATTATAGTGTAGACTGTGGAAAGGGTGATGGTTTCTGCACAGGTGCCGGCCTTGGGAACAAAGTCAAAAAGAGGCAGAGAGATGGGTGCAGGCTGGCTGGCTTAGAAAGAAGAGGGAGTGGCTGCCGTCTTGCCCAGCTTCTTTGGCATTCCTCTGGGCTTTCTTGCACTTTTTACCCAAGCCTCCCTCCCTCCCTTTCTTCCTCTCTCTTTGTTCCACATGGCATGGGCCTGGCAGCAAGGAGCCAGCACAGAGGGAAGGGAAGAAAGGGAACCATTTTCTCCATTCTGAGTCCCCTGGGAAAGGACTGGCCATCTAACAGCGGGGGCAGGAAGATCATCGGGGGATTTCCTTTATTCTGTAGCCTGAGTGCAGGGGCCTTGCAGAGGGCTGTGCTCAGAGGAGGGGAAGATCAGAGGTGAAAGCGATGAATACTGTGCACGTGGAATGGTGACAGATCACTTGTAACAAATGCTGGATGACCCTCCAAAGCTCGGTGTGCTCCAGAGCCTCCCTCTAATTAAAGATAATCCAGAATCATCATGCTTAATTATTTTCAGAGGTTTCTCTGAGGTGGTTTTTTTTTTTTTTTTTTTTTGGTCTCACTTGGGATGAGGGGCATGTCTAGTCAAAACAGGCAGACACTGATTTACATCCAGGAAATAAACTTCAGGAGCCGGGCTCCATCTTGCTTCAGCAGCATCTCAATGGTGCTCTCTGTCTAGGCAGCCAGGATTCCAGGTCCATCTTCCATGTCTCCTGCTTGGGTTAACGTAGGATATTCCTTACCTGAAATAAGGTAAGGAATTACCTTACTTTTCCGTACCTCTGTTCTCTTCTAATAAGTTGCTGCTGTTAAAATCTGTAACAGTTTGTTTTGCTTGTAGAGGTTTCTTAAAGTGAGGTCTGAAGATCACCTGTTTGTGGGTGGAAAAATGCAGAACCGTATGGCCTTAACAACATATCCCTGGTCCTATCCACAGAAATCAGTCAGGATGTGTTGGGATGGAGGCAAGAAATCTGCATTAAATTTTTTTTCTCTTTCCTTAAATTGAAGTATAGTTGCTGTACAATTATGTAAGTTACAGGTGTTGTGATTCACAGTTCTTACACATTATATTCCATTTATAATTATTATGAAACATTGACTATGTTCCTTGTGTTGTACAGTATATCCTTGTAGCTTATTTTATACCTAATAGTTTGCACCTTTCTCTTCTACCCCTATCTTACCCCTCCTCCCTTCCCTCTCCCCACTGGTAACCGCTATTTTGTTCTCTGTGATATCTGTATCTGCTTCTTTGCTAGTTGGTTGTATTTTTAGACTCCACCTCTAAGTGATATCATACGGTATTTGTCTTTCTGACTTATTTCACACATCAGAATACCCTCCAAGTACATCTATGTTGTTGCAAAAGGCAAAATTTCTTTTTATGGCTGAGTAGTATTCCACTGTGCGTGTTCATACACTGCCATCTTCTTCATTCATTCATCTGTTGATGAACACTTAGCTTGCTTCTCTTGGCAACTGTAAATAATGCTGCTATGACTACTGGGGTGCATCTATCTTTTAGAATTTTTTTCAGATATATACTCAGGAGTAGAATTGCTGGGCCATACGGTAGCTCTATACCTCCATACTGTTTTCCACAGTGGCCGCACCGATTTATATTCCCACCAGTGTCTGAGGGTCCCCTTTCTGCACATCCTCACCAGCATTTGTTATTTGTTGTATGTTTAATGATGGCCATTCTGACAGGTATGAGGTGGCACCTCAATTGTGGTTTTGATTTGCATCTCCCTGATGATTAGCGATGTTGAACATCTTTTCATATGCCTGCTGGTCATGTGCATTTTCTCTTTGGAAAAATGTTCAGTTAGTCTGTCAGTTTTTTAACTGAGTTATTTTTCTGGATGTTGAGTTGTATGAGCTATTTATATATGTTGGCTATTAATACCTATTATTGGTCATATCATTTGCAAATATTTTCTTCCATTCAGTAGGTTACTGTTTGTTTTGTTGATGGTTTCCTTTGCTGTGCAAATGTTTTTAAGTTCAATTATGTCCCATTTGTTTATTTCATTTTAAACAAGAATCCTATGGTGTTCATCTCCACATTAAGGTCTGAAAGACTTTGGTTGGGTGGCTTAAGCTTCGCCAGAGAATCCTTCCTTCAAAGACCTGGACCTTGCTTCCTCTTGCCCTCGACATGGCACCGACCCACTCAAAGCTGGCTTCTCTGGCTGCCATCAGTCCACTTTGAACACCTCATCATTTCTATTACCATCCCAATGCCCAATTTGTCATTTTCTTTGTTGCACACAGCCTGTTTCTTAGACTCCTCTGATAGATTCTTGTTTCTTCCAAACCATCTCCCTTCCCTCTGTTGGTCTTTTTCCCCACCACATAACCACTGACATCAGTATATTTCTCCATTTCTTCTTATTGCTTACCACATAATTATTAAAATTTAGCTTATTTCTTCTACCTCATGAAACTTTCCTTACTCAGGGACTAAGAAATAAACTTCAAAGTATATCTGATATAATAAAAACCAATACAATAGCTTTCAGTGATGTTTACAAAACAATTCTTTGGCCAAGACCTATAATAAAAATAACAGCGCCTATATCTCTATCTTGTTTTATACATTTACTACAACACCATCCTGTTGGAATCCCAGATATATTTAATTAGATTACGAATGGTTCCTTGCCCTGTACAACTCTCTCTGGCATAAGGCTGCTAGTGTTTCAATGTCATTTTCTCTTGAGCTAGTTCTGTTGGCTGGCAGGGTGAAATCACCTTTTTGAGGTGAGAACATCTGGCCATGTGCATGGGTAATGGAGACCATACATTTGCTCTGTTCAGGTGCTAATTCTGCATAGGTATTTACTACTTCTTGGACAGGCAGTCCACAGAGAGAGGTTCTCAGCATTTTGGGTGCTGCCTTAAGAGAGCCCCAAAAGAGTCATTACCTTTATAAGGTGCCTCTCTCCACTCCCCAATTTTAACTTCATGGGAACCCAGCATTTTTACAGGATGAGTTTCTCCGCAGAGAAACCGTAAGGCAAGGGCACTCCCAATTACCTCCTGTTCAGCTAGGATTCGAGGGCCAGCACCAGATCCTAGCACGCTCCTTGGCACCACTGCTGTGTTGACAATTTAGAGGAAATTCAGAGCAGAGGCAATGGCAGTTGAGGTTATAGAGGGTTTATGATGATGGATGATGAGGCTAAATAAAGGGTGCTTTGTAAAAATGACCACTGAAGAGCAAAGCAGGATAACTGTCTTCCTACATACACGGGGGTTGTCTGAGGGTGCCGCTTCCCTTCTGAGCCTGGCTTCATGTAAGTGCTGGGATGTGCTCGAATCTGTGCCAATCCAGGGCTAGAATCTTTTTGTGCTGTCCCCATACGTGGACAGAGGAGCTTGGCCGGCTACAACCATAGGGTCGCAGAGAGTCAGACACAACTGAAGCAGCTTAGCACGCACGCATGAACCAAACTACAGCACTTCCTCAGCAGGTACAAAGTACACACTCTCTTGGAACCCTACCAATTGGTCTTTAAAGATTGTTTTCACTTTTTACTGGATTTCCAAAAAGCCTTCCTTTCTAGGAGTTTAATATTAAGAAACATGTTTTCACTGAAAATTGTTTTAAAACACTCAATAGGTTAGAGAGTTCATGCAGAAAGTATTTTCAAACAGCCATATGATTGGAAAAACACATACACTTTTTTGTGTATGCAGTATTTCTCGGACCTAAATTTTCAATGGACCTAAAACTCACCTTCAGTTTGAAATTTGATGACATTCACAACAGAAAGCTGGTCACACCCATGAGCTCCGTGTCAATTGTTTTTAGAGTTGGAAGACAGTCCTCAGATAAATTTACCTCTGTAACTTTGCTTCCTGGTGGGTTCAGCAAAAGGGTCCTTTTCTTTCCCTTCTCTATAGACTCTTAAGCCTTTTTATAACCTGGGGCAAAGTAAAACAGAGAAGGCTGGGAAAAAAAAGGGTGGCAGGGGAGGGAAGCAGGTTATCAGCGGATGGTCTTCAGTGACTGTAAATTAACGAACCCATCTTTCTTCTGAAGCCACGGAATTATTTTTTGAAGGTAATTTCAAAGGGAGTTAGCAAAATATTTGTACAATGGGATTGTTGTTTAAATGGATATCTATCTATATAGGTTCAGTTATGTTTATCTTGGTATGTGAGTTTTAGAACTTAAAAAAATAGTTTATGAAGGAAAAAGCAGTGATGGCCAAAATCAACAGTATAAGAACGTATAAGACCTGGGATGGAAAGGCGAGACATTGATTCAGGACTGAGCTCACCCCACAGTGCTTCTGAGTCTGGCTTAAACCACAACTTGAAGGCATCCTTGACACTGTGAAACAACAATGTACTGCCGAGTCAGAGAGCAAAATGTTCAGTATAAATAGGAGTTGTTTCATGCATTTAAAATTAAATTGGTTCAAGGTGAAACAATTGGTGTTAATGAGATGGTAGTTCAGGGAAGAATAAAGACTTGGTCATTCAATAGAATGACCAACAACTAGATCTTGACTGCTTTCATTTGTTTTAGGGGAAATACAGCAAGAAACAAAAGGCAGCATAAATGTATCGAGGACTGATCAAGTGACCCTAATATACTTCGAAGATGTTGATCTAAGGTATTACTAAAGGAAGTCTTCCTGTTTTCATGACCCTGACCTGATACAGGCATTCCTTTCACTGTTTAGCCAGAAAGAGAGAATGTAGGGACTAAGAAAATATAATGTATTAAATGGGTTGACTGCATGAATTTCCTTACTGTGCTACTCTTTTTGATGCATTTGGGAAGGATTTATGCTTTACAGGTACTTAAGACTATATAGTTCATTAAGCAAGTTAGTCTGTAGTCATTTATATCACATAGCTGGGCATAAGGACATAAACATTGCCTCCATGAGAAAATAATACACTTCTATATCATTTTGTTCAACAACACTTTTTTCTCAAAAGTATTCAAGACTGTTACTGCAAGGACAGTTCAAATTGTGAGGACAGCTTATCCTGCAAAATAGCATCCCCTTGTTGACATCACAATGTATGCATGGGGATAGCAATAATCCTTTCCACATGGAGTGGGTATGTAAGCAGCTAGTATAACTGCAGGATCCGCTGCTGTTGAATCCACACCTCTGCCTGAGTCTCTGTATCCACAGATGTCACATGAATGCTGTGAAATGGTGATTTTATAAATAAGGCTATGCTCACATTTTTCTGGGCATCAGGAATTGCTAACTTATGAATAAATGACTGAGTGGCGATGAGTACTGCCCTGCTAGCCCAAAGGCATCAAAGACCACCGACAAAGACATTTCAACTTGTTCGAGGAGATATTTGGTAAGGAGGGAATGTAGTTATCATAGAATCTTCACGTTTTGACAATTTGATAAAGGAAGAGCTAGAACACTTCTTTAGTAAGAAATCTATGTCTGATACAAGCCATGATTCACTAAGAGATGTGATTATACAGCTTATTTCTATAGTTTATAATTACTCAAACATAAAGTACATAGAGAGTAGAAGGCAGAACTATTACTATTTTGATAACTTCAGTCAGATCAATCAGTCATCTGCACAGACATCCACTTAGTTGGCAAAATGAATGGCAAATATACAAAAATTGTGGAGTTGAATAGTCTGACTCAAGATTATGGGTAGACTTGCAGATCCAGTCTTAACTAATTTAAGAGAAGTTAAAGCGAAATCTAATGAAAGTATTCTGATAGATGCATTTCCCCTACCCCCTTGTATATATATATGATATTTACAAACTGAATAAAATGATGTCCACGACACAGGTAATTTTTGTTCCTCTCTCCCTTCCTCTTTTTCCTCCTTTTTAATAAATGGAAAAGCAGGACAGTTCTCCACTTTTGACTTTGCCTGGCTGAATTCTATCTGTACTTTGGGTCTCAGGTGAAACTTTCTTTCCCCCGCTAAAAAACTCTTAAGACTAGCTTAGTGCTTCCTCTTAGATGCCCTAAGAGCATTTTCCCCTTTCCTTCATGGCACTAAGCATATACATACTTAATCGTTTTTGGTACTTAACTTCCCTGAGAGCGTATGTATCGATATGTATACTTCATGAGGGCAGGCAATGTCCCTTCTTCTTTACTGCCACGTTTCTGGCTCTTCATGGTAAACAGGCCTACCGTAAGGTCTGTTTAATGAATGAATGAACTTTGATTGGTCAACTGGCAAGCAAGGTGATCCAGCTTTGATCTTCCTTTGCTACACTGATGTTGATGCAATCCTTACAAATGATTCCTTTTAAAATTTTAAGACAGGAAAAGTCTATAGAAAGTGTTCTGTTACAAAATGTAACTGTCATCATTGGAAATTTCACATGTCATAGGAAGTTAGCCATTATCTACCAACTTTCAAGAGCTTGATCTTGTTTAATAAGGTGAAAAATATCAACAAAACGGTACAAAAGCACATTGTGCCATTACAATATGCACTCTTTTTTTTTTTTTTTACCACGGCTGAATTCAGCAAAGCACTAACTTACTTAAATATGAATTACTAACTTCTAAAACTGGAATTTGAGTCATATGTTTTCATGTGGAGTTGGAGTTGATTTATATTATAATATTTGTGTGCTAAACATGTATGTTTTTCAGTTCAAAGTCATGATGTTTTAAAAATCTTATTAAAGAAGTTCCAAAAATATGAAAAAAAAAATGTAGCACCCACTCAGAAGTACCAACAGGCAGAACCCTTGGATTCCTGGATCAAGAGGCTGTTCCATTTCACCAAACTAGGGGAAGGACCAGAAGCAGGAGAGGGAAGGCTGCTGTCCACCCTAAAGACAAGGAACATGTGCTCTCTGGGGAGAGGGAATATGTGCTTCAGTGGATCCTCTTCCTAGAGCTCCTCCCATATACATACTCTAGTTCCTCTGCTTGGAGAGAATTTAACTATTGCTTTAAATAACCCAACACAAAACAGAGATGATAAATCCATCATTCTCATAGAATGTTCCAAAATGCTGTTAGACCATGTTTCACTGGTCACAATTTTTCCTTTATTTTGATGAATTAGATATTGCTACATAGAGCCTGTGGGCTTTATCTTTAATGTGCATAGGAGTAATCTGTTGTGCATGTTAATAAGCAATTCCTGAATCTCAAGGATGCTCATTTGGTCATTAACAACGGAGCCATGAAGTCTCTGTAGGTTTTCAAAGTTTCAGGCAGTTTTGAAAAACTAAGTCTTCCTTAAAAATGATCTTAAAAATCCAGGCCTTGCCTTTCAGGTAGTTGACAATCCTTGATATTTCTGAGCTTTTAGTCATTCATCCAGCATTTAGTCTTTCATCATTTTTCTGAAATGAGCATTTTCTTAAAAAAAAAAAATGGTACTTATCTCCATGAAGTAAAACAACAGCACTTAATAAAAGGACCTAGGCTGAGGTGGAGAAGCTCTGTGTTCTACTTGTATCTGTGTACCCAGCTAAGTGACTTCAGCCAGGGTACTTAACACACCTCAGCATCCTCACGCGTCAAATGAAGATGTCACTTCCTCTCCTGAACCCACTTCAGACTGATGCTATGAAGAAAATAAAAATGAATTGAGGCTAAGAGGACAGCACAGAAACTCAAGGCATGATTCTGACTTATATCATCACAGCAATGGCGGGTCAGATGAGGAGGATAATGTGCCGCCCTGCTCTCGACGCAGGCCAAGTTGCAATGCTTCAAGTTCAGGTTCAAACTATGTGAAAGTACCCCTGCCCCAAACCATGCCTTTCAGGCCGTTACTTTTTCTGTGTGTGCCATACTTCTGAACATGTGTGTCATGGCTCATTTACCAAAAGTTGAGAGATTTTAGTCAACGTTCAAGGAGCACGTCCACATTTTCAATGGCAAAAGGCACATTTTGATCAATATGTTAATAAATCATGCAAATACTGTATATAC